>NW_027466486.1:7057500-8394375 GCF_050575085.1 Anarhichas minor
CTTATGCTGATAATTCTCCAGAGAACATAACTAAATCCTCCCAGCACAGATAAAGTGCATTATGAGTCGTCAGTCAAACTTGTTTTCCCCTGCGGGTTTGTGCAGCACAGAATAGCAGGTCACCAAAACTTTCCAATGAATTAGTTATCTCTCTGTTCATGTCACCTCATATTTACAGCTCTTGGTGTGTTTGGTGGTCTACAACCATAAACAGGCTGAGGTTATCATCTGGTGATGTGCATCAAAACACAAAAATATCAATACAGATATATATTTTCCTTTGGTATACGGATGCCACTGAAAATGTATTTTACAACCAAATAGACTGTTTTCTACGGCCTGGCAAAGGCATCGTCTATAAAAGGTTGTTTATGCTGACATAAAAAGAAACAAAATCCTCGATTGATTTGTCTCGCAAAGAGACAAAAATGGGAATTACAAAAAAAGAAAACAAACCATGGAAAATTGATAAATCTGCTGTCATAATTACCACAAGGATCAAACAAATAAAGGTTCCAAAAATGGTTAAAAATTGAGCTCAAACAAACATAATAAGAACACTGCTGTAGAGCCTGTTTGAGCCTCCATGTGCTCGATTTTGCTACTATTGCTTGTATTTGCAGGCATTGGAAAATGCCCTCAGGGTGTTGGGAGGCTTGGTTAAACATTTTCAATTGTATCGGCTATTTGCATGTCGAACCAGGATATTTCTTTGCTCTGCCTTCCTTTTGCCCTAAATATTGATGAAAATCAGGATATAGTGATAATAAGGAGCAAATAACTCCAAAATGAACCATTTAGCTTTATGCACTCTCCTGTGGTATAATGAAAAAGGACTCCAACTCCACCAGCGCAACCTATATTCAACCCAGACTCGCTGAAATGAATAGACTGAATGCAACAGAGAGATTGCACCAATTTTCACTGGGATTGACCCCTTGTTCCTCTTACAAATTTTGCCATTGCAACAATTTGAATAATGCTATAAACACATAAAAAGAGTAACTCCATATATTATTGGCTATATTATTATTGTAAACAAGTCGCCATTACTGCAATATGTTGTTTACTTTCAGTATTTTCCCAGAATCGTGGATAGTACTAAACTATAGGGCAGGCATCACATAACTCTGGATGATCCTCTGAGCTGATTATGTTTGTGTTGTGTCTTCTCTTCCTGTGTGTTCAGTATACTGTACGAGGCTCACTGAATCATGTATGAGGTTCATACTTAGCCAGTTTCCCACAGCAGGTCTGATTGGCAACCCCAATTTTGAATTGCTCGCACAATTACGCAGCTCCAGTATGACATTGACACTGCTCGTGTAAAAAAAACCTGAAGGTTCAAGCTGGATGCCTGTGGATTGAGCTGTCACATGACAAACATGTAACCAAGTGTCGGACTCATTAAGGCCTTCATTCATTCATTTTCCATACACACTGATTATATAAATGTATTCACTGGAAAATGAAGTCTTGCACTCACTGGCAAATGGAAAAACACATCCTCCCGCTCTATTCCAATGTCAGTTTGCTGTCCGTTTCCAGTACTGTCTCCTCTTTCATGGTGGGGAAGCGCAATTCTCTTCCTTTCATACACAGAGAACATGATTTGCATTTTAAGACATGCTCATTTCATGATATTTCATGAGCCTTCAGGCTGTCAGGAGCAGCAAAGAGGAAGCCTCCCAGCAATGCAAGCTAATTGGCCAGAGGGGCAAATATTTTTTTTAATTGCTATCAAGCTCAAACATTTTCTCTTTTTTGTTTTAAGTCTGTGGTTGGCCTGCTAGTAGAGAGGAACGTTGTTGCTCTATACAGCGCCCTTCCATTCTCCAAACGCATCGAAGTAAATGGTAAATAGACTGTACTTGTATAGCGCATTTCTAGTCTTTCCGACCACTCAAAGCGCTTTCACACTATTTGTCATCATTCACCCATTCACACACTGATGGCAGGGGCTAAGTGCCTATCAGACTAACTCATTCACACACCGTAGGCATAGCTACGGGAGCAATTTTGGGGTTAAGTGTCTTGCTCAAGGACACATGCGACCAGCGGATTCTCTGATTGAAGGACGACCCTGCTCTCCACTTAGCATTGCCCTCTAATGTACATATCCAGTGCAGAAAAACGTGATGCTTTGCACTAATGGGTGCTCTTAAAATGGCGAAAACTGCATTCAGTACCACCTAGCTAAGCTGCCCTATATGCTATAAAAGGTCCGGAACTTTTTCACCACAAAAAAATGTTATCTTGCCCAATGGAGCAAAGTCTATTTGTTTTTTTGCCCCTCTAAAAACTATTTTATTCATTGGTGGTTATCAAATATTCACTTGCGCTTCAGCTCATGAACCTGCCGCCATGATCGCAATCAGAGATGAGTAGGAAGTGGGATGGCTCATTACCATCATCAGTACCGGGGGGGGGGGGGAAATGGTTAATTCTTTTTTACCACTTGCACAATGCAAGATTTACTAGCCCGACATGGCATTTACTTGCCCCAGGCAAGCAGCAATCCTTATTGTTGAGCCTCGAACAATAACACAAATGTTATGCTACTATTCCTTTGTCCCTTCAATTTCATGGTTACATTTTGAAAGAAGAGAGGGTACATATACATGGGATGTATAAATATGTGTCAAATTCAACCTCGTGGAAACATTTCCCTTTGGCAGCGGTGAACTGATTACTTTTTCTTTTTGTCAGTCCCCCCTCTGTCACTGATTCCATCGTTTGAATTGTAAGATAGGAAATGTGGAAATAGGATTCTGTAAGAAAAGCTGCTGCGCAGCAGGAAAAATGCTAAAGTAAAGTGATTGACAGTGGGTGTCCATGTATCCCAGGTGGCTCCAATGTGCAGTCCAAGCCATCTTGTATATCATTTGTCAAACCTGTGTATAATGAAATCGGTGAAAAAAAATGATGGTATAGTCACAGTTCGTGCATCTCCTGGTTTCTCAGTTACAGGCACATTGGAGTTTAACAACTCTTAACTTTTTGTAAACTGCTTTAGTAGTGACTGCTGATATACATGCCTGTGTGATTACTACAGGGAGTTCTCGGTCTTGCCGCTTACACATTGCAGTAGTGCAAAGACAGTTTTTTCCCCCACTATATGTACAGCAGTGAAATTATAGTACGCTTGTAACCATAGAAGGTATGACTAATTCGATGCCAACTTCTTTTTTTATTTCCTCATGAAATTATAAGTAGCCTAAAGTAATTGCACAGATATCGTAATCTTCTCAAGTAAAAGGGCAAATATAGAAAGGCTGAAATGAAGCGGGAAGCTCTGTAGTGATTTGCTGAAAAATTAAAAACTAAACAGTCCTAGATCAAGAAGTCTTTCCTATCTGAGGATAAATGTATGTGGAGGAGAAGGTCACAGCTGTAGTGTCGTTCCTCTACGATTTCAGATACAAACAAAAACGGATCCTGACAGAGTTTCACCAAATTTGCGCAATCCAAGCTCTCATTAGCATGATATAAGCAAAACCAAAAGCAAACACCACACTTGCAGCCCCATGCATGAGCATGCAAGAGTCTTCAAGGACACGGGAATTTATCTGCATCATGTATGTGATAATCATTTCCGAAGCATGTAGTGCTTGCCCCTGGAGTTTCGTCACGGACCATTAAACTGTCTGAGGCTTGTGATGAGAGGAACTAATGTGATTTGTTATTATTCAAGGTCACCCAATGATCTATTGGGTGACCTTGATCCTTGAGCTAACAATGTATTCACCCTGCTTCTTTTCCATTTAGCGTTGGCTCCAGATTGAACTTGCGCCTTTGGTCACCTTAAATGCACTCACTTCAATGCTGCACTGACAATTGTACTTGTCTCCCGTTTCAGGAGATTTGCCTTCAGAGTACATTTTTTTTCATAAAAATTAATGAGATCTTTCATTGAAGTTTAAATAAAAGTGACACATTTTCTTTTCTTATGTGCTCAAGCTTTGATTTTACCCTGCCTTGTAAATTGCTGTGTTTAATCTCACGCTCAGTCATGTCTTGCTCTGGGATACGCTGTGTGTGCGCTTAAAAACTTTCAAAGCTTTGCTTGTTAACACCAACTGTAGTTTCAGTACTTGGGTCTCCATCGTTTGTATCACTGTAGATGACACTGAAAGTCCTGCCAAGCGAGTGTAATTAGTTTTTAACTACTGCGTTACTGACAGGGATTTATTGTACTGTATTATGGGGCAAAAAGTTGTTCTACTGGAAAGAAAGAAAAAAGATTATATAGCTTGTTGGGATCCTTGCTTACCAAATCAAGTCGCATACAAAGAAACAAGAAGGAGAGAGGAAGACGGTGAGAGAAAGCACCGCTAATGAGAATGTCAGAAACAGGAAAGCGATAGGAGATGTTCACAGCGCAGACCACAATCAGCTGTCATGATTTATGGTCCGAATTTCTTTTTCTCTCACTTCTATCTTGACTCCTCCCCTTTCTTGTCCACAGCTTAAATAAATATGTTTAATGTCTCATCCATCCAACCCGTACACCCACTGCAGCAGTAAAGAAGAAGATGTCGCCAACTTGACAAAACACAGAGAAGACTTTGTCTAAAAAAATATTAAATACGACGTTTTCCATACAGGGAAAAATAAATGAGGAATGTATACTATGCTCCACCATATGATGGGTGGATCATATGCTGATGAATTTTGCTCGTCAAATTAGGAAAATCATAACAATGCCAAATAAAACCAAAACTATCTGCATGGCGAGATAAAATAATGAGAAATAGTTTTTGTTTTTGTCATTTGAGTGAATAGACCCTTTAAATAAATTATGACCAGTTCTGAAATCTTGTAAACATATTTGCAGTCTGCATTTTTCAATGTGGGTGAAATAGTACACATAAACAACTAAACAAAGCATTGCTTTACTGTGATGATCCTATTAGTAGCTTGACTTGAAGCCAGAAAAGACCCATTGCTCCAGCAACAAACTCAGAATTTATCTATGCACTATACTAAAACCTTTGTGAAACAACCAACAATATGCCACCTTCAGCAACAGTCTGAAAACAATGAGATGACACTGTGTAAACCAAACCACCCTTCACTTCTATCTCACATCTGTCTCTCCAGGCAAGGGTGGAAAGCAAATTCAACAAAGCCAAACATGGAAACGCTTCTCCTCCTCTTTCCTCGCTACAGTTTCCAGTTGTTTCTTTCACAGACAGAACAACAGACCATTTGTTATTTTTCTCAACATTTTCCTGTTTTAAAGTGTAAGATCTGGCCAGATATTGTTAAAAACATTCAATAAGAAAACTAACATCAACTGAGTGTGAAGAGATTACAGTGATGAGGACTATAAGTCAAAGATGTTTATGCCTTGTGTTGCAGAGATAGCTACTGAAATTAGCATGCTAACCAGCTCGCTCCGGCTAACTGATGACTATACATTTAGAGTGTATGGACCCAGTGATAGAGGTGAAATGCTGCCCCCTGTGTAGCATGTGGCCAGATCTCACACATTGCATCATTACAGTAAATTGACAGTGGATGACTTAAATAGAGCTTGCCTCTCGGGGAGGCCAAACTAAATGTATATTATATAGATTGTATTCTAGGATTTGTTCAAATGCAGATGATAAAGTCGTCAGGGGGAATTTACTTTAATAAGACAGAATAAACTAACAAACACTTTTACTCATGGCACCAGTGTTCGTGTCTCGTGTGAAACCAAAACTTTAGTGATTGTTACTGAGGACATGATGTTCCACGACGTATTGCCACAAAGTCACATGAATCTACGGCCGCCGCGTTACAAGCGTAGCTATTTTACGCCAAACCCATGTTGTTTTTTCTAGTCGTAACTAAGTGGTTTTCTGTCTTTCTGTCACCTCTGTGTTCGAACAACCGCCACAATTCATAACTGGAACCAACAAAGGGCCAAGACTGAAAAGGCGGTCACACAGATGGCTTCGCACTAGGGAATGGGAAACAGGATCCAAACTATTTCATGTACTATAACAGGAAAAGCTACTTACGTTCTAGAAATGAACCAAAAAGGCTGATGCATACAAAATATAGGCTAGGTATCACTCCAGAAAAAAGTAAATACTTTACGGGCGGCTTCAATCGCATGCAGGTTGGCACGCACAAGCAGCCTCTGAACAGAACATAGAGTCCGTCTCAGCTTAACAGAATGACTCTGAAAACGTAAAATTTATGCTTTGACAAATTGGTTTGTTGTACAATAATAAATAATCAAATATCACGTCCATGAGGCTGTTCTCAGCAGACAGATCACAGGCAATTTCATACTCCACACAACTAAAGCAAAGTTCAAGCTGCGTGCAAACCTTATGTTATCAGTCAATCAGTATATATATATGTCACACAAAAGGTACAACTCCAGAAGTTATATATTATTGAGGAAAATATTAATTACACATTCTCTAAAATGTGAACATAGCAGACAGCAAAGCAGAGCTGCTGTCCGAAAGATGCTGTGTGCATGAGGACAGCAGCATAACTTCACTGATTATTTCAGAATCTAAAACTTTAGTTGCGTTTCTTTTCTTTATGTATTATTCATAATAAGCACACGCCGCCTGCTTCCCTTCTGCCAGAGTCTCCTCTCTGCCAGATTGGTACACAGAAAAAGAGTCACCAGGCTGAACTGCGCTGTCCTCCGGTGCTACAGGATACAGCCAAGTCTCAGCGAAACATAAGACACTGCAGCTCATTGTTATGTTGACTGACATACTGTAAATTACATTCTTCTGCCTTAACAATTATTAATACCACCAAAAAACCCACTAGGAGGTTGAAACAATGATCTGGCAGAGAGTGGATGTGGAACCGGGGTAGATATACTTTTGGGTGATGAGTAGATGGAAGGCGGCTGGGTTGACTGGGCAGGTGAGTTGAACGAATGTAATCAGGAGGGAGCCGGGAGGAGACCAGGGCGGAGCCACGCGCCAAGCACACACTAACACACACACACACACACACACACACACACACACAGACACAGGAGGCAAAGACTAATCATGACATGAATTGCCATTTAGTGCTGCAGAAATGAATCCTAAAACCCGAATTTATTTTTGCACAGGACACAAACAGCGCCCCCCTGTGTTAAAGTCCTGTTTTTGTTTGACCCAGCCATCTACCCCGACCTCTCTACACGGACATAATCAACTTTTATTTAAGACTCATGAGTCCATATAGTATCAAAAAAACACATACCGACTATGATCACAAACTTATTTGTGTTACTTAAAAAATAAAACGTAATCCGGGAGAAATTATGTTTCCCTCGAAAGAAAGTCTATTCGTTGTGATGTGAAGTCCAAAATTCAAATTGTATTGAAAAAGGGTGTAATCTTTTCAAAAAATTAACAATATGTTTTTATCTAGGGAAATCTTCTGCTTATCCACATTTCATGGCGGCGTTTAGTAGACATACTAAAAGATGACAACAGACATTCAAAGCTTCATTAATAAAATACAATAATAGCTTTGAATGACATTCCATACGGTCATATCCATGCCTCTAAATATTAATGAATTATACCTTTGTGCTCAAGGGTTCCATGAAATGTACTGAAGATTGAAATGCGGATGCATCTAACTGATCAAACAATATTAATCATGTCCATATTGACAAAAGTTTACCCGGCTCTAACGAAGACCTGCGTTTATTTGTCAAAATGTTTAGACACACCCAGCGGATAAAGGGGATTGAGGCTTGGCTTAATGGAGTTTTACGGTATTTTACGACACTGTCCCGATCTGTTCCACGAATGCAGGATTTTTTACGTTGTTTTGAGAGATCTATGTATGTCTTTATACTTGTATGTGTAAGCATAAGTGTCTTTGTTGCAAAAGAGCAAAAGTGTTTGCCTTCAAAGGTGTGTATAAATGAAATAAATTTGAAACTTATGAATTGTCCTGGTTCTTGAATTGGTGCTCAAGATGTGTTGCAATGAAAGCAGTTTTACAACATAGATTCAAACTTTGTTTTGTCAGCTTGAACTCAACTGAACTTCACTAACCTCAACTCAAAGTAATACTAAGATTTTGATCCATTTCGCAAAATATCTTTGCCAAACAAGAAATGGTTTTAATATTATTTTTATCTCTCCCACTTTCAGTAGAACACAAGCAAGAATAGTGAACGAAAGAGGAAATTGTAGACATCAAAAGCTCTGACTTATTTTGGTTTTATTGGTATTTGTGTTCAAAGAAAATAAATCTTATCTGGAAACTTTCTAACATTTTCATATATATTTAAGTTACACCATATTTTGTGGAAAACCTTGACAAAGGGACCGTATTCTCACGAAATCCACTGAACATTTTCTCATGTTGGTTCAAGGGAAAATCTGTACTTCCATTCAGGGGAAAAGCAAATACTGTTTAACGATTTGATGTGGGGAGGTAATTGGCTTGCTCAATATCTGACTCACTCTTTCTCACTCACTCACATATTTCCAATTACCTTTTGATCACTTCAAATATCTTTTTGTCTTTGCCTTTTGCTCACACTCTCTATGTCTCTCTTCATCGTAACAGTACAGTGTGTGTTGCTACTCTGCAAACATAATACTGGGTTTTTAATGAGGTTTGAAGCAACCAGTAGAACAATTTAGACACCATCATCAAAGAATAATGGAGAAAGAAAAGAAGGTAAGAAAAAAAATGAGGGAAAGCATGTTAGGTTGCTTGTTTGTTTTGTTTAAAATCAATATCTAATTTTAAAACAACTTTGATTTACTCTATTTCATACCCTGCCAAAGACAATCGGTGGTCAAACAAACACAGGACTTTTACGCAGGGGACCAGCGTTCGTGAAACTAAAAGTAAAGTGATTTTTGCTGATGTCACATAGGTCACTGAGTCACACGGCGTTACTTCCCTAGCTTGAGTTACATTACAAGTGTTGATGTTTTTAAAAACTCTAACAAAGTTGCTATGTTTCCTAAACCTAACGGCCTAACGGCCATCGTTAACCCCGTGTTACAACGTTAATCGCGACCATTTCATTATGTTAACCACATGCAACCCTTCTGCGTCTAGATACTGCATAAAAGGCGGCCCCTGGGGGCTTCTGCCCAAGAGGCACAATGTGACGATTAGGGATTAGATCACATTGACTATGAACACAAGGACAACACTGATTATCCTCAGGTCAGTGTGTCCACACCATCCTTGCTGTAACAGTGAATGATCAAAAGAGCAGTTATACTGTGGTCTCTGTCCATTCTTTTTCTACCCCAGTGTCAAATGGTATGACGCTAAACCCTTTTCTCTCAATGTTTTAATCATTAAAAAGAAGTAAAAATAAGGAACATCAGAAAAGAGGATAGGAAAAATAGAAGGTCTTACAGGCTGTTGCGAGACACGCCCTATGCTTATTGGAGAATTGATTAATGGAGGTAAAGCCAGAACAAGGAAAAAGCAGAGTCCCCTGTGACTGTACTGCAGTACACACTGGCGATAGAGACACTATTCTTTCGGACAATCATGAATGATTGTGAAGGAGAGGCTTCATTATGACTGGAGTGTGTTACAGGAGAGAAGATCAATACTGAATGCACAACTCAGTGAGCGTCTATTACTGATTATCACCATCAATTTACAATTCTCGGAGCGCTCCGTCGCACTTCCTTATAGATATCATGTTCCTATTTGTTAGAATCAAGGAAAAATAAACTGGAAAACATACTTTCAAAATCATTTTTGCCAGCTCGCAGGTGCGTATGTGGGAGGACAGCTAGCGCCTTGCTCCGAGTACAAGGATACAGCCTCATTAGAGATGTTCATCACTGTGTGGGTTTCTCTATTCAAACGTCTCTCTTTGCCTCTGTATGTGTCATCTGAGATTCCCCGACAATTTTTTGCAGTGAACAAAATTTAAAAACCCAGTTTGTCAGCAGCTTGAAGTCAGTTAAACTCTTCTCATTTAACTGCGAAAGCTCTCGCTGCTATTTTTGGTTTGTCAATGAAATGTGCCTCTTCTCCTCTGGTGCCTCAGCATCTAATCTAATTAAAATCCCATACAGGATTTAAATACAGATACAGCTCGCTGTCTAGTGAGCTTCTGAATGCCTTAAAGTCACAGTTAAACAGCAGTTAGAGCGTCTTTAGCTTCAGTGAAGTGACATTCGCGTCATTATTAGACACTCACAGCAACGGACAAAGTGTTAAGAGCGAGAAAGGGTGGAGGGGCAGTTGTTAGGTCAAACCAACACAGGACTTTCACCCAGGGAACTGTATTTTTGTAGCCTAAATCTAACGGCGACCGTTTCACAAGGTTAACCACGTGTTACAACGTTAACCATGTGCAAACCTTCTGAGTCAGGAAACTACGCAAAAGGTTTTCGCACAAGTGGCAAAATATTATGAGTAGGATTGAGATCACGTAGTGAAAAATCTTTCTTGCAGGTTTCAAAAAACGATTACTTTGTGAACACAGAAAAAATTACAACTCCCATAATAAAAAATTGACTCGCTCGTGGACTCGTCTCTTCTGCCGAACAATGATGTTCAGCCTGCAAAGGGAAATGCTTTTGGGAAACGTGGTTCATAAAAGGCTAATAAACGAATATATTTATTTTATCTATTAAACAACTATATAAGATTTTTTTTTTAAACACACCGCCATTATCTAAAGATATGAAGCAAACCCCACATGTTGGGAAAGGCTCGGTTTAGGATTTTAGATGTTAGCGTCTTTGCTTGGTATTGCTCTGTTTCCTACCCCCACACTACCGGTCAGGTGCACTTTCATACTGCACGAGTGCACTGCTTGTTCATGTATTCATATTAAACATGTCGATGTCCAAAATTGCACCAAATTTGACATTGCCACTCCCTCGGATCTCCAACAACACAACCACCAAGTGTGCATTTGATCGGATGAACGGTTCTCGAGATAAGTGAAGAACATACAGACAGAGATTCTTTGCTGTTAGACGACGGGCTGAGATTGGTTTTCATGATCACAATAATAGGATATATTTATATGACTGCCCCCAAGTTGAAGATGAGTTATCGAAAATATTAGTATGATTTACAGGAAAAGAGAAGGTTTTTGAAATAAAATACTACATATTAGCATCTAACAACAAATAAATTATTATAAATGAAATACAAATTCAATGTCAGTGTGTCTTGAAATAGCTTGAGGGATCCTTTCGGCAATTTTGTAATATATAAGCCACACGTAGTATATTCAACACCTGCACACAAATTATTTTCTTAAGACAATCTGCTGGCAGAATCCATCACACACTTGGGATGTTATGCAAATGATATGCTTCAAATGGTGTTGAGTGTTTTAGGGATTGAACTTCTTTCAACTGCAGCTTTCAGAAGAAGTTTAACTCTTAATACGTATAAGCATAAGGACGGTATAGATTGATGTCAACACAGAAGAACATCTGAAGTCCCTATCCATCCAGCGGACACAGATATGAGCTGCTTGAGCGGAAAGCAGACGGCTGGAAGTTATGAGGAAGATCATTATATTTGCTGTGGCTTATTATGACCTTGGTGAACAGGGAGTGTATATAAAGAGCTGTTGCGGGTATAGCGTGCTCTGGCAGCGGTGGATAACCAGTACACTCAGGGGGATTTCTACATTGACAGATTTCTTTAGAGCAATTCTATATCTTGCTCATATTCCCAAGTGTGTGCATATATGTTGATTAGTTGGGGAGTAGGAGGGGATGACTGCATATTTGTGTTCGTTGTTTATCCCACAATTCTCTCAAGACTGTTTTTATGTGGCACACATACAGTATGAACCACCTCAAAATCTTGTATGCGCAAAAATGTTACTTGTGTGTTGACTTTCCTCAGCTGGTCTGCACAACATTTGATCTAAACAATGGTGGGGTTTCTCTAGTGAGTAAGGACATATTGGTGTGAAATGTGTCCCCTGACATCAACAGCCCCACTCTGTATCTCTCATTACAGGTGATTTCACACACACAGCCTCTTCAAAACTGCAACAACCAAAATAAAAGTTTTACAGCCCACATTGAGCAGGGTTCAGATCAATTAATTAGAGGTGGAATTTGTTCTGGATGCGCTCCATCAGTCGGGGTGGTTCATGTGTGTGTATGTTTTTTTTTTTGCTCGGAGGTGGATGACTGCATCTGAAGCCTTAATGGGTCATGTGCTGTGCTGCTGAGAGGACCGACACATTCCTAAGTACGTGTTCAAAATGCCAGTTTTAAAGCCCGGTTCGTGCTGAAAGAGACTGAAGTAAGAATGCCTCCCAGATGTGTGTGGAAAGAAGCATTAACTCCACGTGAAATTCATTCGTTTCACGTATAGCTCCAGGGTAAATGCCTTCTCATTTCAAGATCAACCATTTAAGGCGCTGTTTTACAGAATATACCAGGATATTTATTTGAGCAAAACTCATTAAATGCATCAATCCCTTTAGATGTAATATCATTATATATATATTGCCTCTTTGTTTGCAGGTGTAAACAGAAAGATGCCCTTTATATACCCAACCAAGAATCAATACGCAGCAATTGTTTATCAAAGGGACCAATAATGAAAAATACGAGCAGCAGAGCAACTCGTGAGCCCCCCCCCCCCCCCCCCCCCCCCCCAAAAAAAGAATCAAATGTTTCCAAATGATGAGGAATTCAGAGACAATTCAGGCCACATTCTCCTTTTTTGCGTATACCAATATTGCTGAATTGAGAAAGCCATTCCTTACTTATTGCATTCTCATTTATTTTGTTTTTAATGATCTTGTCTTTTCTCTCGTTTATCTTTGTTCTTGTGTCTGTATGTGACTTGATATGATGTCAGCTAAACCTTTGAATCATTCAGCATCCATTTTTTGTGTTTTACCTTCTAAAACTGATTCATTTTCTTTGTCACATACATGTATGTATGTATGTATGTCTGTCATATTTCTTTGGATTTCTGTCAGTTGCAGTTCTTTCATTTGTGAAAAGGAAGGTTAAAGCTGTCCACAAGGCTTCTTGTGATATCTATTCTTTCCTCGGGTAACACCCATTGAATTCTAATATAATGTTAAGCGATATATAAATTCAAGAGGATAACATATCTAATAATTCTTAGTTTAACTCATTTAATGTTCATCTATTGTTTCAAAATACCAACTAAGATGTTCAGTAAAAATGCAAGGTATAGTTGAAACCAAAGCTACAACCAACAGGGCAGTTACACAAGTTCAGTAGATAGCAACATGTCTCAGCTGCAAAATGCCTGAGAGTCAAGCTATTTACATTATTAGACACCCAGAGGCAGTATAATCAATGCCCAAATTAGAGTTGCAACACTCAAAAAGCTGCTAAATCACCTTTTAAAAAAGCCCATAACTAATGATGAAGAAGAAAACTGCATCCACTTCACTGATAAACACAATTAACATGATAATAGATAAATATCACTAAAGACCTCAGAAATTACCAGTGACTTGAATCAATATCTGTGTGAGAAAGACTGCACATTGGGAACTTCACAAAGCTGCCTTTTTTATGTGAGGCGTACCTGGAATAAAGAGAATAAAAGCAGGAGCCTTGAGCAACGGAGAAAAAAGTAATGTAGTACAATAACTTATATTTCCTTTTTCCACACTCATAAAGGGTTTACAGCCAAAGGACGCCTTCAAGCCGTCGGAGGAAACAATCACGTGGGAGTCAGTCCGATCACTCCACTGTTCAAATATATGAGACTATTTTTCGGGACACGGTACACTCGTTTGTTCCCATACCCCAAGATGATAATGTGTTTCAAACTTCAGTGTTTCATACCCACCAGGATGAAGTCAAGAGTCAATCATCACATATAGAGAATAGAAGTATTTGTCAAGTTCATTTACAGGCTGCTCAGAGAAAGAGAATGGAAAAGGCCAACTTTCCCTTTCCCTTGTCGTTGGTTATGAGCTTATGTGACCGTTGTATTGTGTGTGGGCTTGCGTCCGAGGTGTTTCATTACAATGAACTTGATAAAGGTTCCCTGTGATTGGTCGTTCCCGGATCTCCATTTCTGAATTGGTGCCTCTGCGAGCCCAATTGCAATCTCTCACCGCAGCAGTCTTGTCTGAATTGTACAGCTGCTCTTATCTGTAAATAGATGTAATGACTTCAGCATGACTGAATGAATCGAGTTGCACTGCTGTCATTCTAAATCAATTCTATTACACTCAGAGGTCAGTGAATATAAACAAGGCGGGGACATGCCTTACTCCATCCCATGCTTCTAAAAATGCATTACAGTGCTGCACAAGTGCATACATCATGTAAAGAGGTTGTTTGAAAGGTGCTGATGACCTGCCGTCAACAGCTCTGAAAAATGTGTGTTTGTCTATAATGAAGGGAAAAGCAATCTCGTTTTCACATTTTTCAACATATGTAGGTGCATTAATGTTTGTGTTTACTATGATTCCCAACCGAGGGTCTGGTATCCCAGTTACTTCTTCACTTGCCAGAGGGTACATATTAAAATATAGTGTGATAGTACAGATAAACATGATTAAACCAACATTGTCAATTCAATGGAATGGAAAAAACATTGTGTAACAGTATCCACTTTGATATAATCAGTGGTATTAAATAGGCAGATCATTTTACAGAGGTGTTATTTGTGAAGAGTTTAGGTCAGTGCAACATCACAACAAGGAAATATAATAGACACTTTAGACATCATGATTGATCATCGTCATATCAAGGCTGAAGATGAGAAAGTGACAAAGGACTGTACCTCAGCGACCGATGAGGGCAATTCTCTGTCTCTTAATGTGAGGGAAAGCAGAACAGGAGCATGAATAAATTGTATTAATCTCCAGAACCCCATACTGAGGAGAAGAATCAAAACTATTGAGCTGAGTGCAGTGGCCGGTCTATCTATGAATGATGGGACTTGAATTCAATTCTTGTGGCAGTTTTTGTTTCGCAGATTTATGGACACCGGAAGTTTGCTTCTCAGTCAGGTCTGTAATTTTCTGAATTTTCTCTAAGGTCTTATTTGTGTGACCAAACTCCAACTCTTTTGCTCGTTATCTTTTTGTTATACTTTCTCAAAGCCAGTCTTCGAGACCCATTCAAGGGTGACATCAGCAGAGACCGGAAAAACTTTACTCTAACTGTTGAAAAGAGGGAGTCAGCTCGTCTGTGGCACTTCTTTATAGACCCACACACAGAAATTTTGCATATTTTCATGAGGAATAAATTAGATATAATATTCAAACTGTGCACCCCGATGTGCTTCTCTTCGCTCATCTGATTTTAAAGCTGTCTTTGGTACCATAATGGCTCAAGAGCTTAAGCTTGAGACCGACTCTGTAGTAATGAGACATTGCTGAAACATCAAATAAAGGCTTAAAATCTAATCAGCTGGCATGTGGGAAATCCTTTACATCTTGCCATTACTCACACCTTTATGTTTAGAAAGCACACTTTGTGGTAAAACCTGCATCAGATGTGGTATAATCTTTCAGGTGTGTCACAACAAGAGCAGTTAAATAAAGGTTAGTGTGGTTAGGCTAAAATGAAGAGACCTGAAAGTTAAAATTAGTCTTCGCTAGGAAATCAGTGTAGGCTGATGTGTAGGCTACTTCTACTTGATTACCCAAGAACAAATTTAAATTTTCTTTTCTTTTTTTGCCACGATAGTGTTTGACTACACACATTAGTCACTTCACGTTGCGATTCAAATCACAGAATAACAGGAGCTGTCACTGTGGGTTTTGACAGCCTTGAATGAAATACAGCTAATGCTAGATTAACCCCTCTTTGTATGATATGCTATAGGGCAAACACAGTGTGTGGGAGCTAACAATGACTCAGCAGGTGTTGATATAACATGAATGACTGTAACATCTGTTATGATTAGTGGTAATATTAGCAAGCTAGGCTAATTAGCCTATTCTTAGCCTAGCTTGCTAGCTTTTTTGAGTGAATTACAGACTGCACGAGCACAGTCTTTATATTACATATATGAATGTCGTGAAGGAACAGTCTTCAACTGCTGACAGTAGATTGTCAGCACTACGGGCTTGCTGGATGACAGATGCTGTTTCTACTAATATGAACTAATATTTCAAATTTGAAAAATATGCATCAGTATATTTGATATTATCCTTCAAGTTTCAGTTTGGCTTTTAATCTCATCCAAATACGAGACTGTCGTATCTCCCACACAGATGGACGCTCCCATTCTGGAACTGAACACCAAACACCAGCCAGTCAAAGGACGAGGAAGAGGAGGAAGAGGAGGAAGAGGAGGAAGAGGAGGAGGAGGAGAACGTCTCTAGCCTATGATTGTTAGAGCCCGTAACAGGCTGGGCCCACGGGACCAGTTTCAGACAATCATGGTCTTTTCAGCCTGTCTCAGATTGTGTGATTATAGAGAGCCATCTATTGAAAGCATCATCCAAAAATCTCATTTTTGGAGCCGTCACAGTGATTTCTCCATCTGTTTGCTGAAGACACAGCTTCCCTCCTTAACGCAGGTGGACAGGCGTCAGATTGGCCTCCCTCCTGATCCTAAGTGGGCCTGCTTTTAGGAAGAGCATGTGTGTTTATATAGTATATGTATATCTATGACACAGAAAGAGGGGAGACAAACATAGAAAGTATGGGATGTCTTGCCAGCTTTGGATAATACAAGCAATCCTCCATACAACACAGGCTTTAATCAGAAGATAGCCAACGTTTCGCCTCAGTTGGAGTCACTCAAAATGAGAAATGCGATATGACATAAACACAATGCCCACACATGCGCAACTAATTACTTTAAGACATCGCAAGATGCTTGGAGGAAGTGCAGAGGCAGGCGCATCGTGAGGTTTTTGTTGAAGGATGTCTTTCAAGCTTTCGTCTCAGTAGCAGAATCCAACTTTAACCAATAGAGAGGATACATGCTGGGTCTGAATGCGTCATGTTCGGATATATTAAAACGATTCTTCAGATCTTCTATTATGTCAAAATGAGATAAAGAGGAAAGAGCAAAAAAGGGAAAGTGAGGAGGCGACCTCAGAATACAGATCACCAATTTAAAAAGAAGTCTTCAGAGTTTATTGGGATAACATACTGAGCAGTTATGAAGATTGACAGTCAAAAGACAAATGATCTCAACAAGGCGTTTTACACATCAAAAAAAGAATTAGCTTTTTTTGGAGGGTAATCCCTAAAACATATCATTGTACATGTAGTCAAACACATGTAAAGTCCACATCATCAGAATTGTGTTTTGGATTATTTAACTCATTCATTTTCAAGCACGTTATTGAAGGATTGCATCATATTTCTAATTTCAAAAGTACACACTTTTTTGACAGCGATCAATCAGTAGAAAGCAGGAGAAAAACAGTCATCTGTGTTAGTTTCTTTAATTTAGTGCTTTTGTAATCAAATTCTGAGTTAATTTTCTTTTTTTTCCGAATGATTACTTTGAAGAGACTTTCTACAATGATCCCACCACATGAAGTTAAGTGCAACACTGCTCTCTGCTGGTAGGAAGGTTCAACTGCAGCAGGAAAGATGAGTTCAGTTCATGTCAGCTAATTTTGACTAAACCACAGTTCCCTTGAAAATGATTGAAATTAGTGTCATTATCTTGTCAACTGTCTTTAATGTCTTGTCATCTGTAAAATAAAACAATGCAGCAACCATATAACTGCAAAGGTCAATATACTTTGAACTTCCATAATCCTATTCTCATGTTACACTACATCTGTAGCAGATGGTGAAACTATTGAAACTGATTGAGCCAGATGGCAAATATTTAGAGATAGAGGGAACAATATTGATCAGTAATCACACTCAAAGCACCTAAAAGAATGGTTACTCTTGATTCACTCATTTTATTGCAATCATTTGAAGCTCAGATTTCTTAAAGAGCGGCTCTCACAGATGAGAATTCTTTACTTGCAGCCTTGAGAACTCAGCATTCAGTGAATCATTTTATTTCTGAAGAACATCAAACCCTCTCATGCCTGAAACAATTATGTTCACACATCTCATGATGCAAGGTTTCAGTCATGCTCCTCAGAGAATGCCTTTGGCTTAAAGACTAAACTAATTATTTCCTTTGCCAAGAGAGCAGAAATAAAATATTGTTCAGCCGAGTCTGGCAATATGAAGCATCTTTCCAATTACATGCACGATAAGGTTTAGAAAGAGTGACTGAACTGCTGCAGGGTCTCAAAAGTAATGCTGTACATTACACACTTTAATTATTCAAACCCATGCATGAGTGATGTGATCATGGCTCTTAATGCTTTGTAGCTTAATTGCAGGACAACTCAGTCAAAAGTGTTCTACATTTCTTAAGTATAACTAAACTGACAGCATTTTGAAAACTAGGTCCATGTTAAGTGTCCCCACACCAAGATCCAGATTTATATCCAAAATTGCTTTTATCATGCATGGCACTTTATATTCAACTTAAGTGCCATGTTTTTTAGCAAAGAAATAATACAATACACTTTTTATAAACATTTATTTATCTTTATTGGCCAAAGACAACCAGCTCAAACAAGGACTCCATATTGTTTCAGAACATCTGTGTATTTTGTAATTTTGCTCTCGACGTTCTTCTCTGCCACCTTGGTCAGCTTGATCTGTGTCTTTTTCTTGCCGTAGCGGAGCTTCGCCTTCTCCTTCCTCTTCTCCTCCAGGGTGGCTGTGATGGCCTGGTACTTCCAGCCGACCTCGTGTGCCAGACGCCCAAGGAGGGCGAACTGAGAAAGAAACGAGAGTCAGAGTCAGTAAGGGCACGGTGCGTCACTGGCAGGTCTAAATTTACTGCAGCAGATATTTCTAAAAGTTAAGGGGATAGGAATTCCACACAAAACCACATTCTTTGATGTTGAATTTAAAAAGTTTACGTTTAAAGATGTAATATATAAAAAGGCACAACTTGTATCCAACTCAACTCAGTAATCAGATCCGAAGGTTTGTCTCATCAAAAAATGATCAGTTTCGGTATAAAGTGCTCATCACCATCAAGAACTAACAGTTGTGGTAGGTAAATTTAGGCATCTCTCGATATTTGCAAATTGAAATCAAAGTGTGTCCCCCAAAATCATATTTATCAAGTCAGCACTGAAATCAGTTATTTGAGGCTCACCTTGCGAGTGGGTTTCAGGCGCACAATCTTAAGAGCAGCTGGAACAACCATGCGCTTCCTCTGTGGAACAAAAGACAAAATCAGACAAAGAAGAAACCGGCGCGTGTAGCCACTGATAGGGCAGCATGTCTCAGATTATAGATTTCTTTTCAGTCGTTTTTCAAATAAGGCTGGTAAGGGTAATATGTAACATCACAGACAGCAGAGTTTAACATGTATGGGCCAAACGGACATATTGTGGCCCTTTGTAGTTGATGTAGATTCATCACCTTGTCATAGGGCGGGGGAATCCCGTCAAACACCTTCAGCCTCTCAAGAGCAGCCTGTCCTCTCTTGGTTTTGTGGGGCAGCATACCTGTTAGCAGAGGAAATACTTGTAAGTTCAATACATTTTCAAATAGCAACAATTGCAGTTGTATTAAAACTTTAATTTGTCCAAGCACAAATGTCCCCACTCAGCAATCAGATCCGAAAAGATTGTCTCATCAAAAGCTGATCAGTTTTGCGATAAAGTGCTCTTCACTGTCGAGCAAAGAACTTGTGCCGGTTCAAATAAATCAAATGAAAATTTTAAATAAACACATCAACTCAGTACTGAGAATGATTTCAATCCAACACTGGATCATTGTTGGGTTCTCTTTAAGGCCCACTACTGGACCAATGGGGCATTTTAGCCACAGTTTTACATTACAGGAATAATAAATATTTCATGGATTATGTTAAATTAAATGCTCGTTCTAAATGCAGTCTACACTTAACAGCATTTTACTAATCTTGAACTGAGCTCTGCAAAGTACGTTTGAGCACAATCTACCAAGTGATGGTAAACTACATTTACACTCTATATGTATGCCACATGCTCTGTAAGAATTTTTTGTCAGTATTGCAATAATTAAATTTCCCTGCGAGTTCACAAACTCACCTCTTACAGTCCTCCAGAAGATCCTGCTGGGAGCTCTGAAGTGGAACGGTCCACGAGAGGGGTTGGTGTTCATCCTCTTACGCAGGAAGGCCAGGTACTTCACTGTAGATGGGCGCATAATAGAGACATTTAATCTGAGTTACAAATACTTTTAGGCACTAGCAGCCATTACTTTAGTATGCAATGTCTCAGATGGTAGTGCATGTAAGGTTGTCTCATGGTCATTGAAACTCGAATAAAACAGTGGTAAAACATCACTGACAAGCATATCAATCGAGGAACAATGAAAGAAGCTTAATTTAACTGGCATGTAGCCTACTTACGCTTGTTGCGGTAGAAGTTTCCAGAAATATTGATTCCTTCACATCTCACCACCACCACTTTGTGTCCTAAAAGACGACATTAGTTTAGCGTTTGGACATCAAACAAATCCAGTCATGTTAGTGATAACTGTCATCCCGTCTCAGATGGTAGTGCATGTGAGTTTTCTCATGGTCGTTAAACTCAAGCAAAGCTGTAAATGTATCATCATTGACTTCTGAGAATACTGTGATGCTCAGTTTTTTATTTCAGTATTCACATGGCCAGTATACACGGCTTTAGCAAAAACTGTTAATCACATATTACCGTTACACACGAATATTCATATTTAAAACTTACCCAGCAAAACCTGTTTAGCCACAAGGGCAGCAAGCCGCCCCAGAAGGTGGCCCCTGCCATCAAGTAGCAGAACCTGCAGGTTATAAAGAAATACAAGTTTAACTGTACAGTTGTGTTTTTTCACATAACGCTTTCAACTTAATTGGTTACATTGCCTAAGTCAGACGGGTGCTTCACACTGTTGCTCAAGTTCCGGGTCATATTTAATACAGAATGCACATTTAAAGCAATTACACTTTCAAGGACTTTGAGAAACGCGTGTTTCCTACATGAGCATTGTAATAACTGCCACATGGAACTTCCCGATGAGGACATAGCATTAGCTTAGCATCAACGTAACTGCACGACACGTTAGCTAGTCATTATTTAGATAACGAGGTTGAGCACAAGCGTTCAACAAAATGGTAAACAAAAGGAAAGCTTTACAGTTAATATTACATTAGCGCGTATATCACCCAGACCTAAACTTCACCAAGACACAAGTTTAAGCTAGCATGCTAACGACGTTGGCTCGCTAGGGAGGCTGCCATGATGAAGGCATGTACTCGGCTTCCACGAGCCGTCTCAAACATGTCTTGAAATCTAGTCTTAGGAGTAACACCGAAATAAACTAAGATAACACCAAGAAGTACCGTAGTTATCACCTCTAAATGATCTATAAATTACCGGATTCAACCACCACTAAATAGCATAAAAATACATTATGATTCCGCAGCGGTTGCACACCTTATTGAACCGGTCCGCCATGACGTGCGAAAAGAAAGACAGACGGGGTTGCCCGTGCTAAAAGGCAGGGGTAGACGGAAGTGACGACATATATATTTCTGTCTCGTGGGAAGTGTGGACAAACGTTCCATCGCCGCCGTTCGGATGGAGGGAGAAGTTTACATACAATATACTATATTTTTTATTAATGCAAGTTTGATGCTCTATTGATTCCCAACTGATAATTTATACTTTTCACTATTCCTAATTTGTGTTTTCAGATTTAAACCTGGACCTTTGGTGAATCGAGTTGTTCATGCTTGCCAATATTGGGCTACACTGCTTTCACACTTTAGAGGTCGTGCTTTGTTTCTTGTTGGCCATGAACTGTAGGTTATCATGGGTTCTACACTGACAGGTTTCACGATCAGCCTCTGTGGGCACCACAACACAAAATGGTCTTACGGTGCAGAAACAAGAATAGGAGACCTGATGTTCATTTTCTGAATGGTGCATATTTTTCATTGTGTCGGTTAGCAAACATTTCTGTCTTTTCATCTTATTTTGAGTGACAGTTTGCTTTCTTCCTGTTGTCATACAGCTGACATCATCCCTTAAAAAGAAAGCCTTTACTTTCTCTTTGCATTCAGCAGGTAATCTGTTGCTTGCCTTCCTTTCCAAGGTTATGAGCCCTCCACTTGGTCTGTGACCTCGCTTCTTTAAAAAGCCCAGTCACTTGTGCAGCCCTCTGCAAACTGTATTTCTTTAAAATGTGTCCAATTGTTATTTTTGCAATAATGTGTTTCTCTCATTCCTTGTTTGTTTTTATGTATTTATTTCTGATGTCCTCAATTATTGATTCCTGCAATAACAACCATCTCCTAATGGTGTTAACTGTTTGATTGCGCAGCAGTCCATCCACTATAGAATGTGCCGACCGCTGGTACCTCTTCTTCTATTTCTTTCTTTTTTTAATTTTCCTTCTCCAACAAGGCCTTTAGTTCAATTTCATTCTGCAGCCTCCTTCTCCCACGCCTGACGTTCCTCCGTCCAACAATATATTGTTACAATTTACAATCAAACAGATATTTGGTTCCGTAACCGCTCTACTACCTTTTTAATGTAAAACCATCCCTTTCTTAACCCCCTAAACTCCCCTAACCCTAAACCTTATTTATTCATTATTTTATATATATATATATATATATATATATATATAAAATTGTTAATGTGCTCCCTGTCTCATGTTGATTTCGCTTTACAGTGGCATCTAAAATAATTATAAAATATTATCATGAAAAAGGTTAGAAAGTAGATTGCATCTTTAAAGGCAGGGTTAAAAACATTATTTAAATGTAATCTTTACATCCCGACAGTTAATGCTCTGACAAATAATCTGGTGTCTCTCAGGACTAAGAAGCTCGTTCGATCATTTTATTCAGCTCGTATATAATGATCGGACGGCCACCTGACCCCTTCCTGCCTCCGTATTCTCATTGATCATACCCAATTATATATATACTGTATATACACTCACCAGCCCCTTTATTAGGTACACCTTGCTAGTACCAGGTTGGACCCCCTTTTGCCTTCAGAACTGCCTTAATTCTTCGTAGCATAGATTCAACAAGGTGTTGGAAACATTCCTCACATTTTGGTCCATATTGACATGATAGCATCACGCAGGTGCTGCAGATTTGTCGGCTGCACATCCATGACGCGAATCTCCCGTTCCACCACATCCCAAAAGTGCTCTATTGGATTGAGATCTGGTGACTGTGCAGGCCAATGGAGTACAGTGAACTCATTGTCACGTTCAAGAAACCAGTTTGAGGTGATTTGAGCTTTGTGACATGGTGTATATGATACAAAAACATTTTCACTCCGCCTTAAAGGTCAGTGGAGGTCCTCTTGATGCAAGATCATGTTTACTGTTCTGCACTTTAATGTTATAAGAAAAGTCCCATCTTTACAGGTCTTTGAATGTACTGAAAATGTAGTCAAACTCAACTTTAATTGAATGAAATGACATGAATTGATACAATTATTTTAAAAGGAAATAATGGACTCCCAACACTAAAATATGGACGTCATGTCAGTGACCCACATGCCATATCACATGATTGACATCTAAAATTCATCAAGGTGTAGGCCCATTACTGAAAATGGTCTTGTAAGACCTGAATTATGTAAACAATGCTCGGTCATGTTTAGATCCACAAGATTACTTATTTAAAATAAAACAATAAGGAATGCTTTGAAGGATTTTATTCAATGCAGTAAAGACAGTACACATTCACATCATACTCCAACTCATTTAAGTTACACATGTACAGGTATGGTTGTAACTTTATCGGCAAAAATATGCTTTAGAAAAAATAAAACAATTTCCCCGCAGTGCATGTAAAAAATGACTACGCATCTACATAGTTCCTTCGCAAAATTGAGAATTTGCGTTGATGACTAGATTAATGTTTTTACTCTCGATTAACCACTTTATAAGCCGAGTTCTAGCCAACTCAACTCTGATCAGCTTCGGGATAAAGTTATCACCATCAAGAAAGAACTGTTGCGGCAGGTACATTTTAATGTCTGTCCATATTTGTAAATTCTACATTTCAAATCAAAATGTGTCCCCCAAAGTCACATTTATTAAGTCTGCACTGAAATCAGTTATTTGAGGCTCACCTTGCGAGTGGGTTTCAGACGCACATCTTAAGAGCAGCAGGAACAACCATGTGCTTCCTCTGTGGAACAAAAGACAAAATCAGACAAAGAAGAAACCGGCGCGTGTAGCCACTGATAGGACAGCATGTCTCAGATTATAGATTTCTTTTCAGTCGTTTTTCAAATAAGGCTGGTAAGGGTAATATGTAACATCACAGACAGCTGAGCTTAACATGTATGGGCCAAACGGACATATTGTGGCCCTTTGTAGTCGATGTAGATTCATCACCTTGTCATAGGGCGGGGGGGATCCCGTCAAACATCTTCAGCCTCTCAAGAGCAGCCTGTCCTCTCTTGGTTTTGTGGGGCAGCATACCTGTTAGCAGAGGGAATACTTGTAAGTTGAATACATTTTCAAATAACAATTGCAGTTGTTTTTTAAAAGTTTAATTTGTCCACGTGCGAATGTACGTCCTTCTCAACTCAGCAATCAGATCCGAAAAGTTTCTCATCAAAAAATAATCAGTTTCGGTAAAGTGCTCATCACCGTCAAGAACTAACAGTTGTGGTAGGTAAATTTAGGCGTCGGTCGATATTTGCAAATTCAAATCAAAGGGTGTCCCCCAAAATCATATTTACCAAGTCAGCACTGAAATCAGTTATTTGAGGCTCACCTTGCAAGTGGGTTTCAGGCGCACAATCTTAAGAGCAGCTGGAACAACCATGTGCTTCCTCTGTGGAACAAAAGACAAAATCAGACAAAGAAGACACCGGCGCGTGTAGCCACTGATAGGGCAGCATGTCTCAGATTATAGATTTCTTTTCAGTCGTTTTTCAAATAAGGCTGGTAAGGGTAATATGTAACATCACAGACAGCTGAGCTTAACATGTATGGGCCAAACGGACATATTGTGGCCCTTTGTAGTCGATGTAGATTCATCACCTTGTCATAGGGCGGGGGGGGATCCCGTCAAACACCTTCAGCCTCTCAAGAGCAGCCTGTCCTCTTGGTTTTGTGGGGCAGCATACCTGTTAGCAGAGGGAATACTTGTAAGTTCAATACATTTACAAATAGCAACAATTGCAGTTGTTTTTTAAAAGTTTAATTTGTCCACGTGCGAATGTACGTCCTTCTCAACTCAGCAATCAGATCCGAAAAGTTTCTCATCAAAAAATGATCAGTTTCGGTAAAGTGCTCATCACCGTCAAGAACTAACAGTTGTGGTAGGTAAATTTAGGCGTCTGTCGATATTTGCAAATTCAAATCAAAGGGTGTCCCCCAAAATCATATTTATCAAGTCAGCACTGAAATCAGTTATTTGAGGCTCACCTTGCAAGTGGGTTTCAGGCGCACAATCTTAAGAGCAGCTGGAACAACCATGTGCTTCCTCTGTGGAACAAAAGACAAAATCAGACAAAGAAGAAACCGGCGCGTGTAGCCACTGATAGGGCAGCATGTCTCAGATTATAGATTTCTTTTCAGTTGTTTTTCAAATAAGGCTGGTAAGGGTAATATGTAACATCAAAGACAGCAGAGTTTGACATGTATGGGCCAAACGGACATATTGTGGCCCTTTGTAGTTGATGTAGATTCATCACCTTGTCATAGGGCGGGGGAATCCCGTCAAACACCTTCAGCCTCTCAAGAGCAGCCTGTCCTCTTGGTTTTGTGGGGCAGCATACCTGTTAGCAGAGGAAATACTTGTAAATTCAATACATTTTCAAATAGCAACAATTGCAGTTGTATCAAAACTTTAATTTGTCCAAGCACAAATGGATTATGTTAGAAGTAATGCTCGTTCTATGTGCAGACTATATGTAAGAGCATTTTACAACTATCTACTGAGTGATTATAAGTATGCCACATGCTCTGTAAGAATCTTTTGTCAGTATTGCAATAATTTAATTTCCTTACGAGCATCACAAACTCACCTCTTACAGTCCTCCAGAAGCTCTGAAGTGGTACAGTCCACGAGAGGGGTTGGTGTTCATCTTGCGCAGGAAGGCCAGGTACTTCACTATAGAGAGGCGCATAATAGAGACATTAAATCCGAGTTACAAATACTTTTAGGCACTAGCAGCCATTACTTTAGTATGCAATGTCTCAGATGGTAGTGCATGCGAGTTTTCTCATGGTCGTTAAACTCAAGCAAAGCTGTAAATGTATCATCATTGACAGACTGAGGCCACACAGCAGCTTCTGTGAATACTGTGCTGCTCAGTTTTATTCAGTATTCATATGGCCAGTATACATGGCTTTAGCAAAAACCATTTCCAATATTCCCATATTAATATTTAAAACTTACCAAGCAGAACCTGTTTAGCCACAAGGGCAGAAAGCCGGCCCAGAAGGTGGCCCCTGCCATCAAGTAGCAGAACCTGCAGGTTGAGGAAAGATATTTTACTGTACAGTTGTTTTTACACAACTTTAACTTTCCCTAGCTTTCAACTTAATTGGTAACGGAATGCAAATTTAGCGCAATTACACGTTCAAGGACTTTGAGAAACGCCTGTTTCCTACATGAGCATTTTAATAATTGCCACATGGAACTTACCGATGAAGACATAGCATTAGCTTAGCATTAGCTTAGCATCAACGTAAAAGCTCGACACGTTAGCTAGCGTCATTATTTAGATAACGAGGTTGAGCACAAACGTTCAATAAAAAGAAAACTTCAGTTATTACATTAGCGCGTATATCACCCAGACCTAAACTTCACCAAGACACAAGTTTTAAGCTAGCATGCTAACGACGTTGGCTCGCTAGGGAGGCTGCCATGATGGAGGCATGTACTCAGCTTCCACGAGCCGTCTCAAACATGTCTTGAAATCTAGTCTTAGGAGTAACACCGAAATAAACTAAGATAACACCAAGAAGTACCGTAGTTATCACCTGCCCATTATCTATAAATTACCGGGTTAAACTTCCACTAAATAGCATAAAAAGACATTACGATTCCGCAGCGGTTGCTCACCTTATTGAACCGGTCTGCCATGATGTGCGAAAAGAAAGACAGACGGGGTTGCACGTATTTAAAGGCAGAGGTGGACGGAAGTGACGACATTTATATTTCTTTCTCGTGGGAAGTATGAACAAACGTTCCACCGCCGCTGTTTGTATGGAGGGATAAGTTTATTTACATTAAACCATATTTTAAACCTAATCATTTGATGCTCTATTGATTCCCAACTGAGAATTTAAATATTTAACTTTATTTCCAGACACATGAGTCCATATAGCAACAAAAACAAAAACGAAATACAATACGAGGACACCAAGATGCAGGTATAATCATTGCAGCTCAAAAGTCACACGTGGTTGAGTTAAGGCCTTTATGATTAGGCCTACATTTTTTGATTCAGTCAATCAACATTTAAATGTAATTCCTCAACACAGCATGAAAGGTGGGAACATTACGAGTCACAAACATATTACTAGCACTTGTCCATCTTGGCTTGAGCAAGATTCTAAAAGCATCATTAAATGCCACCTGAATCTTTTTCATTTTTGCTTTACTATAACTGCACCACAGGTGGGCTGTATAGAGTGGAGTAGCCTACAGTAGTCTCTGAAGAGAGCTGTTTTAACATCATCTGTACACATATGAAATTTACGTGCCAGCATGTTTGCTTGTGCATACAGTTTGCAACACTGGCGCTGCACATCGTCATCATCACTTAGGTCATTCCTGATGATGTGACCCAATTATCTCATTTTGTGCACCACATTTAGCTCTTGGCCTGCCATATAAAACAAAGGAAAAGTTAGCTTCTGATCCTCCTTGGTTTTAGTGTGAGAAATCTATGTTTTAAAGCATTCCTAGTGCTGGATATTATGTGTCACAGTGTGTTTACTTGTAGAAGTTTAAACCAAGGAGTGTGGTCATTGCATGTATGAGTGTCTGTGAGAGGGGGGTGAGGTATGTGGTAAGAGCGGGGGATGGACGAAAGTGGCTGTAAGGAGGGGTGTCTGACCAGAACAAGAGGTCAAAGGCCAAGGAGGAGCATATTGGATTTCAGCCAATCATTGAGCTGATCGATGGGCTAAAGAATGTGAAACATGAGACTTTTCCATGGGACAAGGGGACTGTGAATTGCCGGACTTCTTCGGACTTCTTCTGGGGGCCATCAGGCAGACACACCATTCTGCCGGGTGCCCCGGATTGGGCCTCTATTTCATGAAATATTATGTTATTAATAGTTTGATTCGGTTTGTAATTGCTTTTGCGTTTGTTAGTATATTAAATTCCTTTTGATACCGTGAGCAGACTCTGAGCAATTGCTGTAAACCAGCGCTATAAGGAGACAGGACCACTAAGTCATCAGCGTACATCAGATGGTTAATAAGACTTTCCCCCACCATACATCCTGTCTTACACTCTTCTAACCTTTTAGAGAGATCATCCATATATAGATTGAAAAGAGCAGGTGGCAGTATTCCACCTTGTCGGACCCCATTGGTCACTAGGAAGGGTGCAGATACACTCTTACCCCATCTAGCTCGGGTGGTTTGATGCGAATACCAAAAGTGCAAAATCCTTATCAAATATGGAGGGACCCCTTGCTCTTGTAGTTTGAAAAACTATTTAGAATGATTAATTCGGTCAAAAGCTTTAGATGCATCCAGGAAACACATACATATTGTAGTGTTATGTCTCCTATACTTTCATATATACATATGTCTGTACTATGTTTATTTAAAAAAAAACGAATTGATTGTCAGTGGTTATCATGTATTCTTTAAGCCTATCTAAGAGAATGTGTTCTAATACTTTAGAAAGTACGCTAGCCAGAGCAATTGGTCTGTAATTTTCAATGCTGGATATGTTACTGGTTTTATCTTTGATTACTGGCACTAATAAAATATTCAGAAGAGTCAGGAAGTATGTCAGGCATTAACAATTGTGATGGAAGATTTCTATGTTAATCGGGAGAAGAGAGAGTTGTTCACAAATCGATAACAAAGTCTTCAAAAGTTTCAAAGTTGTCTTTGTCCATTTATTTGCTTGCAAGGGAAGAGTGCACCACAGATACTCATTCAGCAGTCTGTGGTGTGAGCTTCAACGAGATACAACATTCAACATCCTTTTATACCTACAGAGGCCTCCGCCCCACATGACTCCCATGCAGGAAGTGTCTAGTCTGGTCTTATCTGGTTCATGCAGGTAGCTCAACTGTGAGTCGGTTGTGGTGTCCATGTTGCTGTTTTAAACTACCCTTCCGAGAAGCTGCTCTTGTTTCAAACGACCTTTCCGAGAAACAGAGTATGTGAACATGTCTTCAGGTCTTTAGGTGCAGACATCTGTGTCTTGCAGGGCCTGTTTTTACTTCTCCATTATACCAAGATGTCACACTATGTTCTTTGAAAACGTTCCATGATGCTAATACATATTTTACCATTACACAATCCAGAAAAACACACAGCAAGTAACACTAGATTTCTATGGCTAGCATGCTTCAGATGTTCTGCTGTTATTAGGTCAAGGCCACATGCTTTGTTCACTGCCAATTTCTCAATGGCATACAACACTTCATCAGGTCTAATAAACACACCACCATCATTAGGAACATCACCAACATTAAATTCATCACTGTTAAAAATATCCCTATAATGTTTACTCCACAGATCTGCAATACTTTCTGAACCAGATGGGCTCATCAATATTGGATAGCAAGGGCATCTTAATGTTATTGGCAACCTTAAATCATATAGACATTATTCTGCTGAAGCTTTTTGGCCATGGAGTTTGCCCTCATGGCCTGCTCATTTCTTTTAATAAAGCGCACAGCATATTTAAATCTAGCATTTGCGTGTTTCTTGTGTTCACTCTCTGGACCATGTCTTGCTTTTCCTGATAAAACCCAGTTTTTAAAAGCTTCTTTATCCTCTATATCAGTGATAGCCAACACGGTGCCCGCGGGCACCCTGTCGCCCGCAGGGACCACGTGAGTCGCCCGCAAGACATGTTCTAAAAATAGCACTAGTCATTATGGAGCTCCATCTAAAATTGTAGTTGCTGTTCTTTTTTAATCAAAAACGCTTGCAGAGAGTTAAGAGAGTTGGGTACCTCTGACTTTCAAATGTTGAAACAGATTAACAGAAATAAAAGTTGCATGTTTAAATATGTATGTGTAGCTATACCATCATTGTTGTGGAAATCATTATTAATAATTATTGTGAGGAATAATTAACTGACATGTGATCAAACAGTCTCTTCACATATATTATTATTATTATTATTAAGGTGATCTGTGCAATTTTGTTATTCAGGAAGTTCGTATCAAATAAGTAGCCCTTCGTCCTACTCGGTACCCTTGAAGTAGCTCTCAGTTTAAAAAAGGTTGGTGACCCCTGTAGTAGAGCATGTCGAAAAGTCAAAAACTATACTGACCGTTTTTGACTTTTTTACGACATGCTGATTTTACTTTTAAAAATAAAGTAACTTAAAAAGTAACTTAAAAAATAAAGTAACTTAAAAAGTAACTTAAATAATAAAGTAACTTAAAAAGTAACTAAAATAATAAAGTAACTTAAAAAGTAACTTAAATAATAAAGTAACTTAAAAAAGTAACTTAAAAAATAAAGTAACTTCAAAAGTAACTTAACAAATAAAGTAACTTAAAAAGTAACTTAAAAAATAAAGTTACTTAAAAAGTAACTTCAATAATAAAGTAACTTAAAAAGTAACTTAAATAATAAAGTAACTTCAAAAGTAACTTAAAAAATAAAGTAACTTAAAAAGTAACTTCAATAATAAAGTAACTTAAAAAGTAACTTAAAAAATTAAGTAACTTCAAAAGTAACTTAAAAAATAAAGTAACTTAAAAAGTAACTTCAATAATAAAGTAACTTAAAAAGTAACTTAAAAAATAAAGTAACTTAAAAAGTAACTTCAAAAATAAAGTAACTTAAAAAATAAAGTAACTTAAAAAGTAACTTAAAAAATAAAGTAACTTAAAAAGTTACTTCAAAAATAAAGTAACTTAAAAAGTTACTTCAAAAATAAAGTAACTTAAAAAGTAACTTCAAAAATAAAGTAACTTAAAAAGTAACTTAACACATTAAAGTAACTTAAAAAGTTACTTCAAAAATAAAGTAACTTAAAAAGCAACTTCAAAAATAAAGTAACTCATTGAAAAAAGTCAAAAACAGTCTCAGTATAGCATGTCGAAAAAAGTCATTCAATCAGGAGCAACTTCATTAGAATTTCACAATCATTTATTACACATTGTACAAATTTGAATAATGCAACGTCTTTGACGATTGGACTCCATCCTGAAGGAAGGCAATCGAGGGCTGATGATGCTGAGGTCAGATAAGGCATAATCCCGCTGGAGTCCAGCCACTGGTCGTGGTGTTGATGAAGGGAGTTGCTGCAGTTATAAACGTCATAGTAGAGCAGAGGTAGCCAACACGGTGCCCGCGGGCACCCTGTCGCCCGCAGGGACCACGTGAGTCGCCCGCAAGACATGTTCTAAAAATAGCACTAGTCATTATGGAGCTCCGTCTAAAATTGTAGTTGCTGTTCTTTTTTAATCAAAAACGCTTGCAGAGAGTTAAGAGAGTTGGGTACCCGGAGGCGCACGGCGGACAGCCAGGACGAGGCTGCTGCACCGCACTAGGTTTTCAGGTTCTGAACGGCGGGCGCATCCCGTTGGTGCCAGACGCGCGCCGCGAGCGCACCCCGTCGTCAGGTCCGTAATTCCTGGGAACAGGCCGCGGGGCAACAACTCAGGGGTGGCGGGGGTAGTAGGCGAGGCAACGCAATCCGACCGAAAAGGCCCAGACTAGAGGTTTGAACGCGGGCGCCCGAAGACGCTCGCGCGCCTCGGAGGGTTGGATCCCCCGCTCGGCTATAGACAAGACTGGTTACTAGTTTCTTCGTTGAGAAAAAGGTACCATTGGAAAAGCTGGTGTCGGTGACTACAGACGGGGCTCCCGCGATGACGGGCCGGCATGCAGGCTTCATTGCGCAATGCAAAGGTGACCCAGACTTCGCAAAATGTCTACATTACCACTGGATCATTCACCAGCAGGCGCTATGTGCAAAAGTAACCGGCTTTGATCATGTGATGATACAAAAATATCAGAGATGTGATACCTCTGACTTTCAAATGTTGAAACAGATTAACAGAAATAAAAGTTGCATGTTTAAATATGTATGTCTAGCTATACCATCATTGTTGTGGAAATCATTATTAATAATTATTGTGAGGAATAATTAACTGACATGTGATCAAACAGTCTCTTCACATATATTATTATTATTATTATTAAGGTGATCTGTGCAATTTTGTTATTCAGGAAGTTCGTATCAAATAAGTAGCCCTTCGTCCTACTCGGTACCCTTGAAGTAGCTCTCAGTTTAAAAAAGGTTGGTGACCCCTGCTCAATATGGAGTTCAGACACATATTCATTCCATCCTGGCCTAAGATTATGCTGTTTAGCCTTTTTTTGTAGAATGATTCACTGCCATTATTTAGACAATTCACAATTGTATCACACATTATGCATAGGTCACTACTGTGGGTTTGGTTTTTAAAGTTAATGTTGCCACACAGAATTGCATCAAGTGGTATATCAATATTACTTAGGCTCTTATCAGTTAGTGAGTTGTAATGTAAATCATCTTCTGTGAGCTTTGACCTACTTTGTTCATGGTTATCATAGCTGGTCAACTCAGGTAGACTCTCAACATTAAATATCATAGTGACATCTATGTGATCTGTTTTAGCCAGCTACTTTTCACTATTCTTAATTTGTGTTTTCAGATTTAAACCTGGACCTTTGGTGAAACGGGTTGTTAATGCTTGCCAATATTGGGCTAAAATAAATACTTGTATGGGCTTTTGCTGAATTGAGGAAACGACTTTCCTTGTCTTGGGTCATGTATTTATAGACCATGCACACTGGAGTTATACTTCCGTGTGATTTATCCAGTGTATGTGACCGCTGAGCTTCAAGGACAGATTACTACTCCAGGGGCCTCACTGGCCCCATATTCACTGTGCAAGTTAGTTTGTAGTTATTTGATTAAATTGACATTTGGTTTGCGGTATGCTCCACTAAAGCAGAATATTAACTGAAATGAAACACAATCACATATTCACAAAATGCACCAGAGCACTAAAAGATAGAGCTATCAATGCCATTTACAAATGTATTTATACATCACACAAGGAAATAAGTTGTTGCCATGTGAAGCATTAAAATATTTAGTTTTCTTCACTTTGGTGTTTTGCATGCAACATACATCACACTGTTCCACCGACTACCAAAAAAGGGAAACGGCTTGAAGAAGTTGTACAACTTGATTCACAGCATGCCATGGAAACAATAATCAGTCTATGAACGGTTTTAATTGAATTGAACTCTCAAGCATTTACAGAACAATTACCCATAAATTCATGACCGTCCTGGTGACACAGTGCATGCAGCAATCGGAGTAAATAACGGTGTCTGGCTGTAGGTGAGCACACTGGAACTTTTCTTCCCCCCCCCAGAGGGTTTCACTCAGTCGTCGTGCTTCAACTTCCTGATCTTTCCCTTGTGGCGGTCGATCTCGCGTTGCATACGTTCAATCTCCTTCTTGTGGTGGTCGATTTCCTCCTGGTGATGCTGCTTCAATGCAGCCAGCTGCTCCTGCTCCTTACGCCTGGTGTGCAGATGGACGGATTAAGTGGTGGGTGACAACAGAGGAGCAAAAGGATAAAGAGTGAGAAAAGAGAGGGAGGGAACAGAGAATGGACAAAGAGACACAAACAGAGAGAAATCAGGTCAGTAAGAGATGCTCTTAATAAACAGACCCTTATACGGTTGTGGTCAATGATCAATAAAAAGATAGCAGAGCTATTTTAATCCGCATTTTGTTGCCGTAAAGGAAAGAAATGCATACTTAAAGTACATCTCCTCCTCAGCCGCCTGCTTCTTCCCCATGGCTCCACCTGCCTCTCTGATGGAGCCTCCACCGCCACCACCTTTTCCTGCACCTTTACCCAGCTCACCCAGCTGAAACAGGGCAGGGAGAAGTTTAGTACATGAACAAATGCTCTGTAGAGATCATTTTAAGAGACAGTATAGCTTCAAATGACACAATTACAAAGTTGATTTCTTCCGTGGGGTTTGTTAACAAGACTTGCCTGTGTGATATTAAGGCAGAGGCAGTTGGACCATGTGAAAATGACCCTATTCTAAAAGGTCAGTAGTGCAACAGGATTCTTTGTTTACTAATAATAGAGGCACTAGGAACAGACCAGAAACTGTTTGTGTAACAATGCAAAAACATCAGAGGACAAAAACAAATAACAGAACTGGATTCCTTTCCAAATAAGGTAGTTTGACACAGTTACTGGTGTTATATTTAGACAAAACTTGCTATGATCTAAAATAATCATTTGTAATTGAGGCCATTGTTGTAAATCGGTCCCTGAACTGCATTGCTACAAAAGTCTTCTGACCTACAATCATGTGACCAACAGTTGTTTCCCTACATGTCAGGCAAGCTTTCAATTAGCTGAGATTATTAGGCTAATTTATTTAAAACGCTTCTCACACAGCAGTAGCCTACGACGCTCAAATGATGTGTTTCCAGGTCGTGTTTTACCTGGTCGGACGACATTCTCAGCTGTGAGGTGACAAAACTCCTGATGTTAGGCCTCAAAAACCTCGCCATGTTTAATACTAACGTGTGAAAACACTTCTGACAGTTATTTTTCAACGGATCGTGTCCTTGTCCTCAAAATACGCCACAGGACGGCGCCATTATTAGCCAGACAGGGGGCGGGGCGACACCAGCAATAGGTTGGTCTAAGAGGAAATCGAGAGAAGCAACAATTCATATTTTACCATACATACACCACGTAACCAAATACATTTTAATATGAGTAACAAGTCATTTAATATAGTGTAAGGGAAAACACGCTGTCCCTTTTTCGAAATGGTATGGTCTCAAAAGTGGGCAGCGTGTTTCCGGAAGTCCGCACTGATGACATCACGTTGATTTGGCGTTTCATTTTTTTTTCATTACCTTGTAGATTTGACCAAATATTACCATAAACATATCTAAAATGTTCCTGTTTTCTTAAAGCAATCAATATATTAAAACCACTGAACTACTGAATCGTCTGTTTATTTGAATGAATGTCTCTCATCTATAGTTTTATGGATACTTTTTTTTTAATTTTCAACAATAAATTCTTATTTTTGTCTACATTACGATACTAATAACTGTCACGGACTTTGATTTTACTTCTTCATTATGTTCATTATTTTTCCAGGCTTTTTTTTTTTTTTTACGTTATTTGTTATAATTACATTTTCAAATAAAGTTGTGGGGACAAAAGAAAAACACTGAAAGAAAAAGAAAAACCTTGGATTTTGAAAAAATGATGTCTTAACTTGTAATTAGTTAAATATGAAAAAGCTACAATGAATTCAGGAAAAATAATTTCAGTTCACAGGCCTAAAGGTAGATGAGCCTTAAGTAGCACAAATAGTGCATTCATTTAAAAGTATATGCCATATCACATGATTATTGACATTAAACTAAAATTCATCATTTAGTGAGAGACTCAGGATGCCTGTGTTCTGCTGAACGACTCAGAAGGTCTTTCGTTCCAACAGTTCGATTTTTTAATGAACACCTTTAGATGTGGTTTTTAGACTGAACATCTTTCTGTCAATCATGTTTCATATGGCATTTTCTCATGTTTTTTGTCTGTTGTGCACTGTGTCTATTGTTGTCTATGAGTTTTTGGTGGCAAATTCGTTTAATAAAGTTTTCTGATCTAATCTAATCAAGGTGTAGGCCTATTACTGAAAATGGTCTTGGTAAGAGCTAAATGATGTAGCAATGCTCGGTCATGTTGAGATACACAAGATTACTTTTTCTTTTTATAACAATTTAAAAAAGAAAACCATGAAACAATCAGGAATGCTTTGAAGGATTTTATTCAATGCAGTAAAGAGAGTATGCAGTCCCCTCCCTGAACAAACCAAACACTGGCTTATGTGGTGAAAGGAACCTCGCGGACCCCCTTCCCCCCCCCCAAAGTCCCCTTAAAGACTTTGCTTGCCAGGCAACTCCGGCCCAAAACCAAGAGAAGAAACTAAAACACAGCATCAACTTAAAATTTCAAACCACATTCAACAGTTTTCACAATTCACATCGTACTCCATTACTCTAACTCATTTAAGTTACATATGTACAGGTATGGTTGGAACCTTATCGGCAAACATATGCTTTAGAAAAAATAAAACAATTTCCCCGCAGTGCGTGTAAAAAATGATGTCTAAGCTAAACTCAAATGAAATATTCTGCACTGCTCTGTTCATAATGCGTCCATCATCTGAACAAAAACAGATAATCAGAGGCACTCACATTTGTCTCACTAAGCATCTACATAATTCCTTTGCAAAATTGAGAATTTGCGTCGATGACTAGATTAACGTTTTTACTCTTGAGCTTGCCCGGAGATGCTTTTAAAGAAGCAACGGCTGCACTTGAGAGACAAATCCAATTCTGGCCTGTGTATTTGCAAAAAGCATCGTCTCGAGTATGTTTGTAGTTTTCATGTCTGTTTGTTTTTCAAATCCACAATAAATAAAATCTCAGAATTCTGTAGGATTAACCACTTTATAAGCTTAAAAATAAACTGATGACTTTAACAGTTGGATGTCATGAACACATCACAACAGAAACACATAATTCTGCAAGTTAAATTTCAGGTTTTAGACTTTTTTTGTATTCTAAAAACGAAATGTAAACAAATGATACAGAAATAGAATAATTTCAGAAACTAAACCTTCAGGTCAATCTGCAAAATGTGACCTGTGCTCAAACAATAGCTTTTTGCTAAACGCACATTGCCCAGCTGTATTGCTCTCAGCATGTGCAGACTTAAGTTCAGGCTTAAGATATATTTTTAGGCTGGCTTGTGCTGATATGTTTTGGTTTTGTTTAAAACACAGTTTCAAAAGGGAACAAAACAGAAATTAGGGCAAGTAGAGAAATGACTAAAACAAGATTGGGTGGGGCGGGTTCGGGTGGGGCGAGCGGGCAGATGGTTAGAAAAAGGCCAGGGTGCATCACAGGGCCAGGAGCGGTCTGCGGAGGCCCTTTGGAGGAGGCAGCAGTCGGCCCTCCCCCTTCCAGCCCCGTCAGTCCTGCTTGATGCTGCCCAGTGCTCTGAGGCGCTCCAGCAGGGGAGGGTGGGAATAGTGCCACATGGAGAACAACCAGTCAGCCACGGGGAAGCCCAGGTTGTCCTTGTTGAGCTTGATGAGGGCAGAGCAGAGCTCGGAGGCTTTGCCCATGCCGCGTGCAAAAGCATCTGCCTGGAACTCGAACCTGCGACTCAGGACTGTCAGACAGAAGGACAGGAGCTGCGAAGAAAGATTATATAAAAATCTAAATTCGCAAGGACCTCTTTTGTGAAACAATATATATATATATATAAAACTCAACAGCTCAGAAATGGACGGAAACAATGTAGATAAATGCCACACTCACCTCATTGTACGGGGAGAAGATGAACTGGAAGATAATCATCAAGCCTATTAATGTGGGTTGGCTGTCATTGAAGCCAAAAGCTACAAACAGCTCCTTGCGTCCAATCAGAACAGCAAACAGGGAGAAGCACAAGAAGGAATTCATCTGCAGAAACAACAGAGTCAGCAGATGTTATTTGCATATCAACTGACGTCTAAAATGTCTGCATTTGATCATATGTAATCAGGCCAACTTGTAATGTTGGTGCCAAAAGAAATATGAAGAAAATGAATCACCTGACTGATGACGATATTCTTGACCATGTGGCCGAGTTTCCAGTGGCCGAGCTCATGACCCAGGACAGCAAGGATCTCAGAGTTGTTGCATCCTTGTTTCTTGTTCTGTAAAAGTAAATGTTAGGGAACAACTGTTCAATTACACAGACAGACATGACAATCATATGACTGCCAGGTCCCTACAACATGCAGATTGAACATTAATAGCTATATGTGCTGTTGACTCAGCGTTAATAGTAAATGTAGTCGATTGAGACAATAAATTCCTCAGTGTGCACTTCATTGAGAGAGAAAGCAGAGTTTGCAACTGCAAAATGTGCTGGCCTCTCCACCTCTGGGTAGATGCTCTAGATCAGTGGTCCCCAACCACCGGGCCGCCGACCGGTACCGGGCCGTGGATCATTTGGTACCGGGCCGCACAGAAAGAATAAATATTATATTATTTCCGTTTTATTGATTATCAGAGTCTGAAAGAAGTTTTATTTTGAAAAATGACCGGATTCTCTCGCAATTTCATCCGCCTGTTCCTCTTGACACATGTCAAGACGCTTGTCTCGGTCACGTGATACGTTACCTCAAAAATGAAACCCGCAAACTAGCGAAAATGAGTAAATTACTTTTGGAGAGCTTCTTTGCAAAGGGGAAAGGGCCACTAAGGAGACAGAAGAAGAGCCGACAACTTCCAAGAAAATGAAAGCTTCATTTAACAGACAATATCAGGACTCTAATTAAATATCAGGAGTAATTCTGACGCGCCAAACCCGCTCTGCAGAATATGTGGCGATAGAGGAAGATCAGCTGCTGGAGATTGTAAATGATGGTGGCCTTAAAAGTATGTTTGAGACAACAACTCTGCTGGTGTTTTGGATTAAAATCAAGGCTGAATATCCTGAGATCGCCACTAAAGCACTGAAAACCCTGCTTCCATTTCCAACATCCTCTTTGTGAAGCGGGATGTTCTGCAGTGATGGCAATCAAAACAAAATGACGGAGTAGACTGGACATAAGGAACACACTTCTGGTGTCATTGTCTCCCATTACCCCAAGATGGGACCGTCTCGTTGCAGAGAAACGAGCTCAGGGCTCCAACTGAATCAGCGTTATTGTGAGTTGTATTTATTTATGCATTTTATATTTGTTTTCATGCCGATCGTATCATTTCATTTCGTCGTGTTTTTCCTCCACACCTTGAAGGCCGGTCCGTGAAAATATTGCCTTACATGAAACCGGTCCGTGGTGCAAAAAAGGTTGGGGACCTCTGCTCAAAAACAGAACTTCCAAACCTGTTGTAAGTTCCATTGAGGGCATAAAGTTAAAAAAAAAAATAGAACTTCCTTGCTCTCTTTGCTTGCATTGCATGACATGGCAAATATTGGATGGAGAAGTTCAAAGAGTCGATGCATGTCAATTAGTTTGGGTGCTGTTTTACAAAAATACCAACGAAAACCAACAATTCCTAAAAACCCTTTCCGTGGCATGTACAGAGCCCTGGTTCGTAAGAGGGCAATAAGAAGTGTTCTGAATAAAGTTCATGGATATGTAACCTTGGGCGTGGCTTTGGATTCGTTGGACGTGTCCTCTCTCTCCTGCTGCTCAGGGTGTGGCTCTCCAGACTTGTTAAGCGGCGAGTAGTCTTCCAGCAGAGTGTCAAACAGTACAATGCGTTTGTTCTTGAAGAACCCATAGAAGTATGCATTGCTGTGTGACGAACGCTTAGAACCTGGATATAGATTAAAAAAAACATTCAGGACAATTTAAGAGCGGTTCATCTACAATCATCCTGTAGAAATATTCATCTGAAAAACAAAACATATTTATAATGTGATAATGACAAGTTCTCAAAGAAGAACATGAAACTTTGATGATTTAACAGGTATGTAGCTCGAGATGAAGTTGTCTTACTTTACCTTCAACTACATAGACCTTAGTGAGGGGGAAGCTGATACTCTTGGACATGGACTCAATGTCCGCCTTCAGCTCTCCTTCTGGCAAAGGAGCGAACTTGTCAAACAGGGGAGCAATATAGTCCGCGTAGATTGTGACAAGCACCTGAGAACACAGGAGGAGAGGATTGAGGAGTTTTTAGTACCAAACAACCAGCCAAAGTGCAATTACAGAGCGAGTCCGTTATCACAGAAGAACACTAGTTGAACCCCACTAACCAGAGAAACAGCCAGGGTGAAGAGCCAGGCATAGATGAAGAAGTAGTCTCCACCAATCTTGATGATGTAGAGGAGCAGCGAGGTGACGGGCAGCAGGATACACTGGGTCACAATGAACTTCTTTACAGCATCCTTAAAGAAGAACCCCAACGTCTGAGAGGAGCACAAGACATTCATATTAAAAAGGAAAAAGGTGGAGAGTAGAAAAAGATGTGTGCCTGACTGACTGTAAAAAGTTTTTAGTTTAGTTCCCTGAGAAAGCTGCTTGAATTGATATCAGTTACAATCACTTATAATGGTGAGAAGCTTTCACAGTTAAAAATAATGAGGTCCTGTAGCATTATTTCATCTTTGCTCTCCATCTGCATGCTTTTTATGTTTCCACTATTCATTGTTTTGCCTAATTACAGCTAAAACACAACTTCCATTGCAGCGTTGGACTTCATAAGATGATAGTGTGACACATCTCAAATACATGTTGGTTACGATACATTATAGCTGATGAAACCAAGATGATCGCAGCTGCTGCTCTTCTTCCTGAGAAAGGAAACGACAAACATTTAACAACCACATGTCAGGCCTACAGAGTCAGTGTACCTGCTGGTTAAAGCCATGCTTCTCCTCGATGACGAACGTGTTGTACACACTCCATGGAAGTCCGGTAAAGGCACTGAACAGGGTGGCAAGCGTCAGAAACAGGAGCGACTGGGTGATCTCGTACTCTGAACCAAATCCTACGCGAGTCATCACAGAACCAGCAACGTCCCACAGAAATGGGATTCCACCCAGGAGCAGGATCAACTGAAACATGTTGAGAACAGCATAAGCCCATTACATATCAAACAAGGGGCATTAACATAAATAATGAAAATTGGTGACATAAACAATCTGAGTAATCTGTCCCATTCGATGTCCATTTGAAGTGACATAAGTGACGCACAAATGTGTTGAGACTCACAGCTAACATATATTAAACACATCCTCAGTAACCGACTGTGACAGTACAAGTCAAGCAATCGATAGCTTTCTATTTAAATGGTTGTATTACCGTCCCCTCAGTCTCAGAATAGAGTCCAGACCAGAAGCTGAAGTTGCTTTTATCCAGCTGATACAGACGCGACTTCTCAAATGTTTCAGAATCCATGATCTTCCAGAGTTCCTGTGGCACACTTGTTGTCGATCTGTATGTCCTCCTCTGTGAAGGGGGAAGAGATCAGCACCAACGTTACACATCAGTGTATTTATACGGTTGGCTCAAGATTTATGGGACATCGTGAGGAAAAATATTGTAAAATGACCTCAACGAATATCCAACCTTCTTCTTAATCTTTCTTCATTTTATGGGTTAATATATTGTTGAATTCATTACCATCCAATATTACTTTGCAAAATACACGAAATTAAGCAAATTGCAAATAATTATTGCTTTTTTTTTTTCATTTAAAATGACTTCAAACTGCACTTTTGATTCAGCCTGCCACAATATCATGTTTCTTGGGGAAATACACTTAAATCAGGAAACCACTGCAAATATGCCATTTTATTGTGTCTTCACCAAACTTGGCAAAGAAGAGACTTCAATTACATCATTCAGAACGTGTAGGGTTTCAACGTGTATTGTAGTAGAAACATAAATGTCTGACAACATCTGTCTACAGGACAACACGGATTTAATATAAAAGAGGTGAAATATTACCAAAGAGAACTGTGTGCAGAGGAAATGTTATTATTCATTGTCATAGAGAAATAACATAGCAAAAAACTGCTGATCATTGGTGAACTGACAACGTGTAAGTTTATCTTGTACAGTCACAGTATATTTACACAGGCTCGTGCACAGGCTAGCAACAAAGCAGGAACTTTGAGAGTGATGCTGTCTTACCTGTCTGTAAGAAAGGTAAGCCTCCCATAGATACACCGTCCACGAAAATCCCAAAACAGCATAAAATATCTGCTTCTCCACCGGCAGGTCCAGTATATGTTCAACCATCTTTGCTCTGTTTTTGCTCTATGTTGTTGGAGCAGGGCTGACTAGCTCGCAGGCTAACGATGAGGTTAACGTCACCTAGCCTGACTGCTAGTTTTAGGCTAGCAGCTATTTAGCTTCCACTCTACACACAAACAAACAGACAACTTTAAAGTTGAATAAAGGGAACACCGTTTCCACGTTACATCGACAGATACCGACTCAAAGTGCAAACTACGACATCCATACATCCAGTTTCCATTCCTAAATTCAGGCTTTTACAGCTATCATTCCATTCATGCGAGATGCGACTCTGACGGCGAGGTGCGTCAACAAATTCTGCCCCTGTGGAAACGCCTACTACAGCTTTAGTTCCGCCACTCATTTATTGTCGTTACACATTTGTAAGTAGTGTTAATACGAACTCATATGAGCAGATAGTCAAAATACATTTTTGTTTGATACATGGACTTTTATTTTCGGTGTTAACCAAAACGTTAAAAGACGTTATCCAGAGTCTTGTCGAATAACTTAAACAAGAGAAGTGTAAACGACAGTGGTGGGCCGTCAGGGCCAGCAAGGCCTTCTCTGCTGGCCTAAACAGAATCACAGTTATAACTATTTTATAATTTAATATTTTTTCTTAAATACACTCCATGTATTATAATTTATAAAAATATTTTTCCCATTATCTTATTTTCTCATTGCACAGCTCCTGTCTTCCTCAGTTGCTCTGCTTCCAGTGCAGCTTGTTTTAAGTAGAGCTTTTATCCTTTCAGATTTCACCTCTGTGTCTCTAGGTAAGAAGAGAGGCCCGAGGCCTTCAGACTCACAAGTGAATCCCTTTGCAGTTTAAGTGAATGGGGACGATATTGTTGATTGTCATAGTCTTCAACCAATCAGATCTTTAGTTTGACATGTTGGGCATATTCTTTGACGTGTCAGAGCCTTCTAGCTGGCCTACAAGTACTTCAGCATTAAAGGGCAGCTCAGTTTTAAGGTGCAGCACTGCAGTAAGGTGCAGCGTGTGCTGTGATTGGTCAGTGGGCGAGCACGTGACTATTTTGAAACAAAACTTAAAGCCACCAGAGGCTTAGTCGGAGTAGTAAAAGTTCAAATTGAAAGATATGGAAGAAATTACATTTTTTTTGTATTTTGCTTGGTGTAGATTATTATTTTTTTAACACTCAATGGCTAAAGGAGGAGAAATGGATTTGTGAGTTGGGATTTAACTCTGTCAACAAAGGAGGATGGAGTTTGTCTTTAAATGAACAGCATTTGGTAAGTCAACTGCGTTTGTTTTTTTACATCTAATATCTGAATGGCCCTCGAGTGTATAGCAGAATGCGTGCTCCGCTGCTTTGTTGTCATATGAATATATGCGACTAGTTCTTGTGAGTTTGTTGTCATTGTGTTAATTATATAGATTTGGACGATATGCATTGTCCGTTAATTACGAAGCATACCGTCATGCGCGGAGTTATTGTTTGTTAAGCTAGTTTAGCGTAGCCTCCCAGAAGGGCGGTGCCTCAGCTGTCTTGTTTTGGTTTTTTTTGTTCCGGGTTCAGAGGTCACAAAGCCCGTTGTCTCCTACGTGACTTCAGTCCACCGAAAACATATTTCCCACAATTTAAGCTTCTGCATTTTCCAAATGCACTAGTATTATTCAAACGTATTGTTCGGTTGGTAAGCCTCGTACCGAACTGTTCAATACGAATACGTGTATTGTTACACCCCCTAGAAATAAATAACTGTAGCTGTGGCGCCATCATAAGGTTATTAGGTGGTGTTTCAGCTGCAGGACAGCACTGAAGGCCCAGGTATAAAATGCACGGCCCGCCACTGGTAAACGATTAGGTCTAGTCGCAATCCACTTATAAATTTCAGTTGCTAAACTTCTCTTGGGACTGAGCCACCAAACAAACATATGGCTGGTGTTTTGAGAGCAAGTGTGGCAGAAGTCGTTCACTGTTCAAGGCCTCGATCGTTTCGAGAAAAAAAAAAAAATCCATGTTGAAGGTCAGTGAAGGCTATTATTACCGCCCCTAGAAAACAATCAATGCAAAAGACCAAAAAAATAACCTGCAAGGAGCCTGACCTTAACTGAAAGGTTAATATATGTGTTGGTATCTTATCAGAAACACTGCAGATGATGTGAAATCAATCTCCCACTGTGTACAATATTGCACTGCATGGCTCCAATGTTATATTACATTACAGTCATTTAGCAGACGCTTTTATCCAAAGCGACTTACAATTCAGAGTCTATCACATTTCTACACCGTAGGCACAGCTACGGGAGCAATTTTGGGGTTAAGTGTCTTGCTCAAGGACACATCGACATGCGACTAGCGGAGCCGGGGTTCGAACTGCCGACCCTCTGATTGAAAGACGGCCCTGCTATCCACTTGGCCACAATCGCCCATTATATGTAAAACATTAATTCCACAGAGATACTCTCCTCTGATAATAGCACCTCATTGTGTACCATTAATAGTAAATACTATATTCCAGGCAGTGGAATAACACACACATGATATTAAATTAATTTAAGTGTATTTTAGCAAACAGCTCTTACAATGCCATTCCAGAGACTTTGTATATAAAAAAACAAGTCACTTACACAATTCAGAAACTAAAAGGGCTTTATATTCGTTTCCACATTTATTTATTTAGAAAGTTATAGATACATGTCAACATCTGTCCACTGCATCCCAACACTCATTTCATATAAACTGAAGTGGAAAACAACCAAACATATTCCTCACTATTTCTTTAGTAAGGATATGATTTTTTTTTTTTTAAGTCACATTTTTACACAACTGAGAAGGCCTTGCAATACGCTACTGACCATTTCTAACGATCTGAAAATCTGTACATTGTCTTGGGTAACTACAGTATATACACTTGTGATCATAATGAGTGAACATAACAGGTGTTATCTGAACGCTCTCATTTAACAGACGTCTAAAAAAACAATCCACTTGGATTCAATGTGCACTGTTTAAGCTTGTTTGTATCTTAATGCTAATAACATTTCTATAATTATTCAGTTTGGCAACAAAAAAACAAAAAAAAAAAACAGCCAATACTAATATTTTGGGAGAAAGAAAAATACTGGTACAGATTGTGAAAATACAGAGTCATTTGACATAGCTATGTTAAAAAGGTGCTCAGTTAAACTAACTTCCAAGAAGCAGTTTGCTGCTGTTGGTGTCTGATGGGAAGAGGTCAGGCAGGGTGGTGCTGCACACCGGCCTCCCCAGGACCACCACAGGTCTGAGGTACTGAAGCTGCTTAATAGCCAGGTCCCCACACCCAGCCAGGGCTTTGTCCAAGATGGACTTCAAGTTTAGGATTGATGTGAAGTCTCCCGTCATAGCGTGGGGCTTCAGCAGTGGGGAATGAGTGCGCCTGCTGCGGGTGTGAGAGATTCCCAGCTGGTTGTTCTCCTTAACGGAACAACCGCGTCTGGAAGAGTCTCGCCGTTTCCCCGACACGGCGTTTTTGTCTTTCGGGGTCGTCTCTTGTATGAACCTCAGGAACGAGGACTCGAAGCCAGTCGGCTTGTAGGCGGCGGTGTCGAAAGGGCTCGGAGAAGGGCTACGAGAATGAGTGTCTTTCAAGTTCGCAGGCGGTTCGGACAATTCGTTTTTCCGTTTTAACGGCTGCCGAACAGGAGGTGGGGGCAACGGAGGCGGACCGTTCAACATTTTACCGCCGTCCTTGGTGCTCGACACGTCCTGGAAGCCCTCCTCGGCAGTGAAGCGCAGTGAGCACGGTGGAGAGAGGTCAACGGTGAGGGGACGAAGAAGAGGTTTGATTTTATCCAGGCTTAATCTCTCCTCCGCTTTCTGACTGTTCTGCGGCGCTGCAGCCGTGTCTTCAGGGTGCCCACCGGTGCTCGGCTCGCCGTAGAGCACCTCATCCGCACCAACAAGGACTCCGTTTCTCTCAACGAGTGGTGGCTCCTCCTCTTCCTCCTCTGGGAACCCCAGTGGATCGTGATTAGCCTCCTCCTGTAGGTCTGCCTTGATGGAGTGTAAGCTCACGGGTGCTGGCAGCCCCCCTGTGTTTTCTGGCTCCGCCTGATACTCCATCTTGCGAACTCCATTGGGGGAACACGCTCCCGTGACCGTTGGTCTGGCCGACTTCCTCTGAATCAATTCCTCCAGCTGCTCGGCGTTAAAAACCAGCTCATCTCCGTTCCTAGAAAGATATTCCCGCCGCATGCGGTGAACGCTCAGGTAGTGACGCTCCAAGCTCTTCAAGTACGTGACGACAGAATCGCAGTCCTGAACCATGCATGGGTAGGCCACGCGCATGCAGCGATCTTGGCACATCTGCAGTGCTTCTTCATGAGACCTGAAGACATAACGGATGTGACTACTTCTTCTCTCTCCCTTTTTTGCTCCCGACACCTCACCGTTCTCCTCCACAGCCACCGCCTCCTCGCCCATTTCCTCTGACTGGGGGGTCACTTCGGGCGTTGGACTCGATCCCTCTGCCTGCATGGCGGCTGAACCGGGTTCTTCTTTCGGAGGACTCTGTGGTGCGACGATGAGCTTCTTTTGGCATCCAGTTATTGACTTTTTGTGAGTGCTCTGCAGACGTACCACCAGTGAATCGTAGTACTCGCAGTGACTATAAAGTGTATGTTTCTTAAGTGCATCATTGTGGCTGAACACGCTTGTACATCCTTCAAAGTTGCACCTTATTAGCTCCGGTGGCGGCGAGTGTGTCTCCCGAGTGTGACGCACTAGGCTGCTTTTCAGGTGGTAGGAAGCGTTGCAGTTGGCAAAGTGACACTTATACTGCGGCTGAGGTTCATCGGAGTTCGGGAGAGGCCTCTTCTTGGCGGGCTCTTTTCGGACTTCTGGACCGGGGTGCGCATCAAAGTCCTTTTCCAACAAGAGCTGAGAGCGATTGTAATGATGGATCAGCTGTAGGTGGCGTACCAGGCCTCCCTGGGTGGAAAAAGCAGCGTCACAGTTTTTTGCTACACAATGAAAGGGTTTACTGAATTTATCCAATATATAGCAGAGATTACTTTTGGCTACCACACGCCTCGTAGTTCTGACCTGTTGTGTGCTCGTATCCTCACTCTTTCCCTTCTGCTCGGTGTCCTCTTTCCCTTCTGCTTCGTCCTCTCCTTCCTCCTCAGACGGACAATGATTGTCAAGGTTTTGTCCATTTGCGGTTGAGTTTTTTTTCTCTGGTTGGCGTTGCAACTTGGGGATCTCTTTCTTCCATACTTTCAGACCGTGGTTCGCCAGGTGCTGAGATGTATGATTTTTAGATGCACAGCTGATTTTGTTCACCAAATTCACACTCAGTTTATGCATCTGAATATAGTGAGCCCTCAACACATGTTTTTCTCTGTGACCCTTGGAACAAAGGTGGCACACGTAAGGCTTAAAAGACGTAGTTTTCAAAGAAGTCATCGTTCTGGCCTCCTCTACACTGCGGCCATGTCGGGTGTTATAGTGTCGCTGCAAGCTGTAACTCTGAGCCGTCCTGAAGCCGCAATCTTCACAGACATAAGGCTTAAATGTGGGCATTGATTCAACGCCGTCTTCTTCATCATCCGATGTCGCTTGTTCAATTTTGACTTTGACCGTCTCCTCAGGAGGGGGCTTCTTCTGAATCAACACAACCGGAGGCTTTGCCATGATGGCCTGATGAAGAGATATTTGGGATGCGGTGGACTCTGGGTTGGACTGCTCGCTTTTCACACTGTGAGGCGATGAAGAATTCAGGTCCAGTTTACCGAGCCCAACAAGGATCTCACTCAGAGCATCGTTTTCAGTTTGAAGGCCTAAAGAGTTTGTTCCATTATTGTCGGGATGAGTGGCGTCTTTGCTTTCTTTGGCAGCCTCCATGGGTTCTAACTCCTCTTTTCCCTTCTCCTTACTGCCCGGCTCAGTTTCAGTCTTTATCCCTCTGGACTTGGAGCCCCGCTCTTTGTCATGCTTGTGCTCTCTGTTCTCCAGTTTAAGGTGTTCTGGGTGGGCACATTTAAGATGTCTCTGGACATCTCTGGCTCTGGAGAAAGTCATGCCACACTTCTCAAAACCACAGGTGAACTTACTTCCATCAAAACACACCGCAACTAAGGTCATCGTGGCTTTGGGCTCCTTGCTGTCAGCTTCTTGCAAAGATGAGGCACAACTTTCTGCAGAAGCACTTTGGTCTTCTCCATTCTCAGTCTCTTCTGCATCGACGGACTTGTTAGGGCGGATTGTTGCTTCAGTAACCATCTTGTGAAGTTTCCGCTTCGCCTTCCTCTGAGCCTCAAAGTCTTCTTCGGAGAAGGTGATGTTGTGCGTGGATAAATGCGTCACGAATTCTTTTTTGGATAAATAGTATTTACTACATTCGGCGCTAGAGCAGGTAAACGCTGCGTCTCTGAAATGCTGGGCTTCGTGGTGATAAATCTGTCCCAGGTCGGAGCACGTGACATAACAGTCTTTGAGGCCACACTGGTAGTTCAGGTGGTAGCCGTGGACCTGTTTGTGTGTGACAAGTTCATTGGAAGTCCTAAACTGAGCGCCGCAGCTCATAACCGCACATGTGTAAGGCCGATCGCCGTAGTGAACTCTTCGATGTTTGCGGTGATGGTATGCGGAGAGAAAATGGCGTCGACAAAAAACACACTTCTCCCGCTGGTCCCTCACCTGATGAAAATATTTCACATCGTCGTCGCCGTTGTGCTCCGACTTTAAATGTACATACAGGTACTTGGAATGTTTAAAAGTCCGAGTGCACCCGGTTCCTGGACACGGGTACTCGTCCCGGTTCTGCACACTGAAGTGTTGGTCGATGTATTCGAATGTCACATGCTCGTCATTGTCCACGTTCTTCTCCTTCACCGTTTTGGCTTGTTGCACGATGTGTTGCAGCACTTCTGGATCATGTGTGGATTTGTAATACTGCATTAAGGAAGGGTCAACGGTGATCTCACCTGGTTCTATATCATCGTCCTCGTCCGGCCGCCTCTGCCCGTCCTCTTTCTTTATGTTGTTTTGGTTACGGTGCGTTTCACTCTGCACATGGTCTCTCAGATGAGGAACGAGATCCTTTCTGCGCCTGAACTTTTCCAAACACAGCGGGCAGGGGTGGCTGTTGTCCTCTGCGTGTCTTTTGGAGTGGCGAATGATTTGGGCGTCAGTGACCGACCTCTTACAAATCTGACAGCAGAACCTGTGTTTCTTTGTCTCTGATTGGCCGGGGATTTCTGCCGAGTCAGAAGATTGCTTATTATCAAGCTGCTCATGACCATCAACACTTCCATTTATCCTCATTTCATGCTCAGATTCTACTTTCACCGTGACTCCCCGTGGCTCATGTTGTCTAACCTTCTCTTTTTGGTCTACCACCTCCTCTTCTTCTTCTTCTTCCCCCTCGGACTCCGGCATCACCCCCAGAAGGGAGATGCAGTGACACTTGAGAGTTTTCCAGTCCCAGAATTCCGGGTCAAAATGCCAGTATGCTTTCAGAGCGAGTAGCAGCTCGCAGCGTAGCGAGTTGGGAATGACCTCGCTTTCCTGGTCGTACTTTTGGTCGGGGCGTAAGTAAAGCTCCCGAAGGGACCCGAAGACGTCCTGGCTGGGGCCGAGCAGGAACTCTGTGAGCAGGCAGGCACGCAATACTTCAAGGTCCACTGGAAGTAGGCAGGACACCGTCTTACAGACGGAGATCCTGGATTCTGAGTCATCCTGCTTTGGAAGTTGAAGGGCTTTGACACAAAGTTCTACTGATGCAGGTACCCCCATCGCCTCCGTCTGAAAATAAAGGGATATATTGTTAGAATTAGTCCCTTTAAATTATCATTGGGTATCCTTTTTATTTTAAATCACACACCGTTTAACATTCATCACATTCTGCAAAAAATAATCAGCACATTCTGTGCGGACCGTCGCTCTATATGCAGGTTCACAGCTTTAAAACGCAGATAATCTATTGTGAAGACAGGACGTTTTCAGCCTCCCTTTCCACCTTTTTATGTCTCCCTCATCATTATCCCCAAACAAGCATCAAACAGCAAAGACTCGAATGTGTGAAAATTGTGTGACATTTTCTAAAATAGTTCGCAGACTGATATCTTGACATCTTCAGATGTGGTGGAAACACAAACAGGAAGTGCTTGATAAGAAAGCTTTTAGTTCCTGTGGTCTCATCTTGCGCTAGAGACAATTCTGACTGAACTGACCTGGACAGCCTGGTGGAAACGCGGCCTGACTGGTTCAAAGGGAACCTCATATAACCAAAGCACCGAGTCAAATAGACAGCATGGCTGTTGGGCTCACCTCTGTCTGAATGACGCGGACCAAGCAAAGCAAATGGTGGACGGTTTTGGCAATGGCACCTAGCTGAAGGCATCGTTCCAGGAGAGACATCGATGAGGGGTCGATCCTCTTCTGAAGCTTACTCCACAACAGAGTCAACTCCCTTTGGGTGGAAAAAAGAAGAAAATAAAGTTATTTTCAAATGTTCTTTTTCTTAAAACTATACCCACACCTGACCGACTCTCTGATGACGACAACAATAACAAAAGAAACAACGTATTAGTTCAGACACCTTTCATTTGACCGTAGCCATAAATACATAATGGACTTTTCATGCAGTCACTACTCACCAGGAGCAGTAAAGGCTCTGCTGCTGGAGCTGCTGTGTCAGGAAGGTTGTGCACAAGATGAAGGCGGTGTTCTCCTCCCCCTCCGTCTCCAAAGCACACGTGATCTCCAGCACATCCTTACAGTCAAGTCTGGATATCTGTTCACGGAGGAAACACAATGCTGACAGCTTAGAAAACAACAGGAAAGACAACACACCCAAAATACAGATGACAGCAGCGCAATTCTCCGTTATTCAAGATTCTTCATAATGTGAAGTAGAAAAGACAATATTTAAGCTTTTATATTTAGATATGTATTTAACTCAATGTATTTAACTGTATTTATAATTCAATATATTGGTCCATTATATGCTTTAAAAGTAAGGAAAGGTTAGAATACGGTGTTGACGTGTGATCCTTTAACAGCTCTGAAAGCACAATCATTTAAAACTGGACAAACAAGGTTTTTAACTGATAGCATACCGAGAGATGTGGGGAAGTGGAGACAGACGTTAGTACAGAGGCGAGACCACACCATGAGTCAAACGAGGACTTATAGTGCGAGTATAAGGACAAGTATCTCTGGTTTAAACTAATAACTCCATAAAAACTGCACAGATCGGTGCCTTATGATGAGAAAAGCAGTGGCGATGCTGTGCCTCAGTCTACAGACCTCTTAAGCCTTTTTAACAGAAACCTCCATTTGCATGGGAATTGGGGGCTCTATTTTTGGAGACTGTGCATTGTATAAATAGACACCTTTTTAATAGTTATCTTTAAAAGATTTGACTCGCAAATATGTCCACATTTGAATAAAATCAATGTTATATTACCAGTACTTCAATTGCTTAAGTATATTTTTGCTGCTGTAACAAACTAATGTCCCCTTGCGGGATGAATAAAGTATCTATTCATCTATCTAGGGAGAGAATTACAGTCCCTGTGGGTGTGCGTGTGTGTGTGTGTCTCTGTCTTCTGACAATAGATGCTGCTTCATCTGGACTCCGACAGACTCTGACAGCCTAATGAAACCCCTCAACACATCCTGCCAGAACCATGTGTCTCTTCGTGCATGTTGAGCAGAAGACATTTAAACCATTTAACCGTCACTAACTGTTTAGACCTCTCATGCGATCTAGATCAAAAAAAATGTAGCGAGTAGCTTTCACAGCCAACTCAGTGTGTGGATCCATTTCTCTTCGTTTGCTGTGAGAGCATCACGCCTATAACTGAAGGTCTAGTGCAAGTATTCCTCTCCCTGTTCACAAACACAAAGTGTTGGAATACCTCCATGATGGCCTCTTCATTGGGCAGCAGGTGACAAAGCAGGGAGACAAATGTTTGACGAAACGTAGCTTGGTTGGAGATGACGCTGCATTCGGTGCACGCTTTGGCCAGCACCACTGCCTTGGCCACTTCACCCATCTTCTCCAGGTGCTTCACCCGCATCTCCATGAAGCCCTCGCCCTCCAAGCTGATGTATGCATCCACTGGCGACAGAATGCAAAGAAGATCCGATTAGCAGACGACCATGACACGGACAATAAGCGCTAAAAAGGTAAAGCAGTCATGTCCAAATGAAACGAGTTAACTATGTTCCAACCTTCTTCGAGGTTGGTGGGCTGGCCGGTGAGGAGAGATGTAAGGACAGGGTTGCTCCACGCTCCTCCCTCTCCTGTGATCTGGAGTAAAGCTTGGAGGTCTGTGCTTCCATACTGAAGCAAGGTATCATGGGCAATCTGCAGTGGACACACAATCAATGTTAGAGCTAAACACGACTATTTGTTTAGCTCCTTCTAGGAAATTAGACAAATAATCCTAATACATTTAGCCATATTTTGCAAGCCCTGAGTTTCTCTGCGTCTCTTACAGAGACAGTTTTACTTCCTCATTGATTGCGTCCGTGCACGTATCAAAGGTTCACTGTATGTCACAATCAAAATCCTGTTTCAATAGTTTGTTACTCGGGACTATCTGAAGCTACCGCTTTTATGTGTTGTCAGCCATTTCTTTGAAGGTTTTTTTTGTCATCACATTCAAGTATTACACAGCATCAAGTCACTCTCAGCTGAGACTAACATCTCTGCATGTTCTTTTTGAGAGTGGACGTTGTTTGTTTATATAAACATAAAACGCTGTGACTCTGTGCACACAGACATCTGTCAGTTGACGTCAGCAGTCACTGTCGGAACATAAATACTATATTATTTGAGATTATATGTTAATATTTCTGAGTGAGCAGGATTGTAGTGCAGCTGCAGAATGTAGTTGTAAAGTGAGTTTTATTTAAATAGGCCGTGTGAAGTCTGAATGTGTATTAACAGGATTTCGTTAACTGTTTAAATTTACTACATTTGAAGCTGAAATAAAGCCACTAAATGCCGTTGAGCCAAGATCCAAATAGATGCTGACAAAAATGCAACATCTTCTTATTTGAAATTACATCAAACTATGTAGTTCTTGTGGATAATATACCAATATTAGCACTGTGCTTTATTTCTTACAGCGACCCAGAAGGGCACAACCTAACAGCAAAAAACAGTACATTTTCAAAACCTATATTAATTAGATTAATGTCCGTGTGGCAATGAGTTCACATGGCTCTTCATAGTATGTCACAGTTATGTGCAGGAAGAATGTCTTCATATATAACTGTCTACCAAGGATAAGTTAGATGTTATAAACACTGGTGGTTTAGACTCAACAGAGAGGAAACAGAAATGAAACACCGCAATCTGCACCAGCTCGGGGCAGTTTTCCTCAGCCTGCTATCAGAAGGCTTTTGATAACACCTGCTGAGGCACGAACAGGCTTTTTTTTCTTTGAAACACATTATTTTTCCTCGAGGAAAAGTCTGCAACTCATCGGCAGACAGTGTTTTGACATAAGTTCTTCTACCTGAACAGAGTGGTGGAACTGAACCCAGGCTTCATACGGGATTTCAATCTCAGGCACTGACAGCAGCAGTTCAAAACAGCTCCTTCAAGAAATGACAACAAGATTACAGTCATTTCTATTCATCATCATTCTGGACAGTTTTATTCCTAACCCATGAAAAAAGAAAAAGTGCATCTATGAAGTCTGGACATATTAATCTGATACTACTTAAATGTCTGGTGGTACAACAAAGTGTCCTCTAGCTCTGTATCAACATTTCAGAAGAGTCAACTTCACATATCCAAACATTAAATATGTCAAAAAGGATTGTTTGAAAAAGGAATGAACAGTGGTGACATGTTGTTTAGGTTGCATCACATATACTTTTCACAGCTGTCAGCAGTAGTTAAATTTAACCATTACAAGGCAACTATTAAAAGATCCTTCATGTAAGACTTTGTATTCAGATTAAAACAATAAAACAACCAACATTCCTCACACCAAAACATCTGCATATGTTAGGAGGGTGATGGTAGCAGTAGTGTGGGCTCAGCGATGAACCAATAGACATTATGAACATCTGGACGACCTTATCGGTAAATAATCATTTGCAGCATGAACCCTTCAATGTACAACAAGAATCACATCTAACCAAAAGTAAAAATCCATCACTGTCAGTCTGTGCATGTGAAGAACAGAACCATCTATTATCCAATGTACAGATAAGTGAAATGTTCAAAGCAAATGAATACTACATTAGGTAAACTAATGATTGTAGGCTGGTGTTGCCAGGCTATTAAAGACAATCTTTTATCCTTAAATCCAGATGGTGAACAATTAAAAGGCGCCACAACACAAACTGCTAAGTATGCACATAAGATAAACAATACTCGCTATAATTAATATGCTTTTTTTTTAAAATTTTTTTATTGGATCCATTGTTCAGTACTCACAAAGCTAGTCTCTTCAAAACGAGGGCCACTCTGTCCGACTCTGCGGTGAGGTGAGATCGGGCCGCAGCGAAACAGTTTATGGACAGACAGTAGACCTCCAGAAGAGGCAGACCATGCTCCATGGAGTTCCTGCTCCCAGCATAGTGCATCAGTGCCTACAAAACAAACAACAATGTCACAAAATGTAAACGATAAAGAAAAACAGTTATGGTAAAAGTAAAACGCAGTGAGATCAGGTGAGCGAGACATCTGTCCAGATAAACAGGGCTTCTCCACCTGAGGGAGAAAGCAGTCTGCAGCTGATTGATCCCAGCTGGCACTCAGTCTGGTGTGAGAAGCTGCTGATTGGCCTGAGGGGACTCGACTGTACAGCATGTGACACACCTGCACCTTCAATAGTGAGCCAACATGCACTAAGAATACTCACGTATACGAACACAAAATTAAAAATCTGTTACAGATCACAATAAATAGTACAGGACAGAAAATGTTCTCTTATTGACACTTTACCTTTAACAAGGAGCACGATGCTGTTTGTAGTAAATATTGTCTCAACTGTCCCCAAACGCAGAAGAGTCCACATACGTGTCTCCTGTTCGTAGCCTGCTGCATCACATTAAATCATCATCACTATCAATGTCCCAGGAGTCCTGTTTTCCAGACAGCAGAACCCTCGCTGGTTGCTGCTCGTGTCCACAGAGGCACTACATGAACTCCCTTCAGTCTAAATATATGGTGCCCTCTCAAAGGGAGCCAGGAATAAGGCCTCAACCCTGGAGACCCGAGTCAGTGTGCTAATTACATCCAGACTACTTCCGACTTCAGCAGAAAATGAATACAACACAAACTGTGTTTAATATAAACAACAAAAAACACATTTATCCAAGTTAGTAAGTTACTAAACAATAAGATGTGTCTATTTAAATAGTTATTGCTGTAGAGATTCCTTTCCAGCATGACTCCAGTATATGACTGTACAGTGTAAATGACACTATTTGATATTTATTTGTTTATATCACTGCCAGATATAAATCTAAGCTGCTGTACGTACTGAATAAACAGTGTGCAAGCATATACTGTACATATCCTACTATGTCATTCATATAAAGCAACATTAGTCATTCAATATATATTATTTCTGTGTATGTACAATGAGAGCAAAATAACCAATCCACTTGTTGTGTTAGTATATCTCCACTTCAGCAACAACACACTGTCCAGGAAATTACAAAGTGAGAGTTATCTCAGTAGAGATCAATACCTCTTTCAATAAGTGCATATTTATGCAGAAAGTATCAGTTTAGGCAAACGTAATATCCTTTAAACAACAGCCACCATCCTAACACAACTACCACAGTGAGCTGGCTCATGAAGAACTATTATGTCCTGTCAACTTTGGCTGGTGACCAAGTTCTATTGAAAGACAAGTACGTCGCCTTCAGCAGTGGGAATGAAAGAGCTTTGTTTAATAAATCAGGTAAGGGTACCAGAGGAGGTGGAAATCAAGGTACTTCCCCCATTTTCAATGGGAATTTGTTTTGACGCTACTCATGATGTTATGTTAAAGAATAAGAAAGTCTCCATTGTTATCAAGAGAAGAATCACGTCAGATCCACAACATTAACACTATAACATTTGACACGATGACTAAAGCTAGAGAATGCAAATGATTTGGTAACAACTTCTGAAAATGACCGAAATACCCTTTTGAGCGTTTGCATAACGTTACGCCGCAACTAGCGAGTAAATTTGGATAAACACGCCGCCCCGCCCCACACACATGCGATCATGCATGATGTACATGCAACTATGTCATGTGTAAACAAGCATCTGTCAGGTTTATGACAGTGTGTTTTGAAATAAGACGAAGCTACGCGAGTTAACGTAATTTCACTTAGCTTACCGTAGTAACTTAAATCATATTACTCATCTGACAATGTAACGCTGCATTATCATTAGCCCAATGCTATTGAGTTATAGTGTTGAGGCGTGCTATTACACGCATACGTGAGTATGAATAAAAACACACAGTGCAATAGCTCCACGGTTGTAGACCAACCCTAAACGTCGCAGATTAGCTGCGATAAAAACACAACCCCGGGTGAGCTAACGCTAAGCTAACGTGAAGCTAACGGTAGCTTTGGTGCTGCTTGTATACATTACCTGACAGAAGTTGTCGCAGTACTCCGTGGAAGACGCCACGGATATCTCCTGTTGCCTGAGCACGTCTTCAAAGGCTCTCAGTGTGGCCAGCAGAGTTTCCATTGCAACCAGAGTGTCGTCGGCCGTGTCCAGGGCCCGGTCGCTCCATTCGTGCTCCGGTTCGACATTACTCTCCGCCATCTTCGCTCTCCGCCACGGCGCGTATGCAGTGCAGTCTGACGCCGCCTTCAAGTGCCGTCGGAATATTTTATGTGTGTCAATTGAACTTCGCTCAAACATAATGGGGAAAGGGGGCGACTTGTATAACTGGTTGTGTTGAGTTTATTTGGTATTATTTGTTGTTTAGTAAACATTTGTTTCTCATTTAACGCAACCCATGGTCCGTAAACAACCATATACACTTCTGTTACATATATATTTCTAACCATAACAACACCTACATTGGAAAAATAACAAAGAAAGAAACTTAAACTAAGAAAATAAACTTACTTAATAGTCCCATATACATTATTGCACTCAGCAAACGTGTGCAAATCAGTTTGAACAAACACGATATAACTATAAAATCGTCTTCCTAATTTAACGCTTTTTCACTCAATATGTACCTAATTGAATATGAGAGTGAAGAAACATAAAGAGTAGGCTCAAGCAAATGGTAATGTATGTATTTTGTGGTTTAATTTAACCATTAATGTTGTTTACTACTCATAATTCATGATTATAGCACATGATGTTTCTTTTCTTTTTACTATCTTGTTTACTAAATAGTGATGTTTGGCGCCCCCTACAGTCGTTTTTATTATTGTTACTTTCCTTGACCCGGAAGTACAATTCAGTCCTCTCGGCCACGCGTGTGAAAGGTAAGGAAAGCTAATCTTGATATACGAAGGTGTTTTTAAGAAGGAAATCTGCTATATCAACTTGTTTTCTTGAGCTGATTATTTCTGATGGACACACATTTTACTCCACAAGACCCGATTTGATGGCGTAAAATAGCAATTTCGTGTTTAAAGCGTCTACATTGGCTGATATCTGGATGTTTTCTGCTCACCAGGATCTACCATGGGGAAGTCCAGACAAACGGGAAACCACAGTAGTGACAAAAAGAAGCACATTGCAAAGACATGGAAGACCAAACGCAGGACTAAAGACCTGGACCAGATCCACTCAGACATGAAGCCCGAGACAGCAGCCAAGCTGCTACGTCAGGAAGTGGACGTCGATGTGACGGGATGTGCTCAACACTACTGCTTACACTGCGCGTAAGTTGAGATGAATAGTACCCGTTTGTCTTAAAAGAGAGGTTGAATAGAGTCGTTTCCTAAGTTAACTGAAATTAGGCGTTTTTTTGCAAATCCAAGAACGGCACTGATTCTTATCTGTAACAACAAATGATCAGGATAAGTCTTGTTATTGGTAATTTACTCTCATCAGTACAAACTGTATATGAGCTGAACTGACCTATGGTGGAGGAAGTTTTAATTCACTCTGCCCCAAGTAAAATTGCTGCATTCAAAATATTAATAAAATAAAAGTACATGAGCATTAAAATCTTTTTAATGTACTGAAAGTACTCATTATGCAGAATGGCACAAAATAATGTGTATTATTAGACGTTAATTACTGACAGTGTGTAAGCATCACATTTTGCAGCTGGTAAAGGTGGGGCTGATTTGAACTACCTTAGATACTACAGGGTACTACTGCAGGGTTGCTTAATCCTCAAAAACACATCATAGTTTATTAATTAATTCATGTTTTGTATTAATAAGCAGAATAACAAGCAGCACAGATATTGGACTTTCTGAAACGGACAGAATGTTATGCAGATCCTGAAAGAAAGTTTCTGTGTGACTGGTTGTGATTTGTTGTGTGTCTTATCTCTGTTATTATTTCTCCTTCTGTGCTCAAGACCCATTGAGATTGCCCGATATATTTTTTAAAGGCTATAATTAAACTATATGTTGCAGTTAACTTTTAACACTGTGCCACTTCATGTCTTGCAGGAGATATTTCGTGGACATGAGATCCCTGAAAGAGCACTTCAAAACTAAAGTGCACAAAAGACGGTAAGGCCCCATATTTCACCCATGCATTCTAGTATTATACACTCACGTTTCTGGGCTGAAAATGGTTTACCTCATTTCTGTCCCCTATAACTGTGCAGTGGCCAAGTGTCCCTGCGATCTTCAGAGAGTCCCTCTTCTTTTTCTCCATCCAGGTTGAAACAGCTCAGAGAGGAGCCCTACACACAGGCAGAGGCAGACAGAGCAGCGGGTATGGGCTCATATATCGCTGCAAAAAAAGTTGAAGTGAAGACACAGACTGTGGAAGAGGACATGGACTGAGAGCTGCTTACTTGAACCACTAGACTGATCGAGTCAATAGATAATGCTTATGTTACCTCTTGCTGTCACAGATGTTGAGTGCATCATTAAATGTTGTTTTTGTGACACACTTCATTTGTCTGAGTCTTTTCAGCTGTTAGACATCTGGCTATTAAAATAATCAGGAAAGGCTTATCTTAATCTGGTTAATGTCATGCAACATGTGCCTAAATATTGAGTATTTGTGGAATACTAATAAGCTATAACAGTCAATTTTGATTGCATTCATATGGGACTACAATGTTTGATTAAAAGCATTGTTTCCTCAGTTGTTGTGTACATGACTGCTGCGTACCCTGTGCTCATAACTTGAAATGAAAGGTCACACATACACTTAATTTTAAGGAATCACGAATCATAAAAGGTTGGGACCAACAGGGTTAAAGATAATTTAGTTGGAGGCCTTGGGTCCATGTTTTGTTATAGGCAACATCACATGTATGGATATATTAATTTAGCATTGTAATGGTCAAACACACATGCCAGATAACGACAGAAGTCTAAATCTATCTTGGAATTTTTATTGCATATGGCTGATATACCCTTTGTTTATGCCCTTATTTATACTGTATGCAGAATAAAAACATCCAACCTACAGTAAATATGACATCAAGTTATTGTCACTACAACATAACACGGCCCCATTGTGGACGTATTGGAATTCTAAAGACTAGTCGAGCAGAAACGGAGCCTTTACTTCCACTGGTAAACATGAAACTACAAAAATAATGGCAGTGTACATTGGCAGAGAAAAAAATATAATTGAGGCTTTTTAGCAGACATTCCTGGGATGAACAATGCAACACTGCCCCTTTAAATGTGGCTTCTGTGGCAGTAACTGTCGCAAAGTTAGAGGGAATGTAAACGAAAACTTCCGGTTAGTTCTTTCAAAATAATGTAATCTAGGTTGAAACGTCAGAAAGCGGGAAAGTTAAGGAGTATGCCTGGCCCAAAACAAACGTTTAAGTCCTTTATTTCCCAAAAGAGGAGAATATTGCAAAGTTGTGAGCTAAGCGATACAATGTGTGGTAATTTGGGAATTTAACCGTTGAATCACGGCGTTCAGGTGTGCGGAGTAAAGCATAGTGCTTTTATTTTGAGCCCATATCCGGGGGTTCGTCCTGGCTATATTGCCGTCATTTGGTCGCTTGACGCATTTTAACCACATCCATATGGTTCTAGATTAGATGTGGGAAATAAGAAATCTATGCTGCTAGCTAACATTTCACAGCTGTTGCCAGCGACTGCAACGGCCGGAACGGACGCGGAACAGAAGTGCCGCTAGATTCTAAACACTTTACGGAGAAAGTTTATACCGTTAACGATTCCTGCTGGTTGCTTTTTTTTGGACGTTTTGGACCATGTCCTCGTCCAAATAGCCGCGTTGGAGGTCGAGGATGGCCGCAGACGTGGATAAAACAATCCCCGAGGATGAGAGCAAAATGTCACAGCGGAATGGGCATCTGAGTCCGGGCTCTGGATCCTGGATCTCCAGGGGGATCTGGACGCTGCTCATAGTCGCCGCTGTCCCTCTTCTCGCCTTCGGGATCAAGTCTTATCAAGATGCCCAGCTCCTCCAACGTCACGTGAGATCTACATCTGTGATACCGTTACACACGTCTTATAATGTAGCAGCGATCTTAACTTGTAAAACAACTGAAAGAAATAAAGGTGCTCAGAAACCTTAAATTAATTGTAAAATGCATGTCTGTATTAATATAAAGTTTGCATTAATTAACCTTTAAGGTACATTCTATGACCTATATTACTGTAACACTACTGTAGGCATATTTAGTTGTTATATTTCAATGCTATTCTCCCAAAAAGGTGTGTTCAGAGTCATTATTTGTCGCCACAAAACACCACATCTGCAGTTTTCCACCCATGGTGTTTTATTAGGGGAGGTGGATGTGAGTCACAGCTGGTGAAACTCAACCCCCTGTGTAAATCCGCTCTTGTTTGGCTACAGAGGGTCTCCTAATTGTTCTTGTACTTCCCTCCCCCCTCTCCCTCCATTGTACAGGCGCCAGTAGGCACGCATCAGTCAGACAAACACATGCTCAGAATCTGTGGCCTCTGGGCTGATCTTTATTCAGGACACTGCTGAGGTTGAATGAGGGACAAAACACTATAATGACACAGATATATATTTATAGTACTCTTAAACGTAAGACCATGCATCTACAACAGGGTTTTCATTTTCTCAAATATCTGTGTTTTATGTGACGAGACAGCTCATTGTCCTATTTTTGATGATTCGTCGAAAATCCCTGAAGCATGCGAAATCACAATAATGATCCGTCTAACGCACATGCTCCACCAATAGGAGGAGAGTGTTCGAACCCTGGGTGCGGAGGGCCTTTTTCTTTTCTCCTCCCTGGACACCGACCATGATCTTTACCTCAGTCCGGAGGAGTTTAAACCTATCGTTGAGAAACTCACAGGTACATCATGTTGTCATTTATTCAATACCTTTTTAACAAAAACCTCCAAGTCTCACTTGTCACACATAACCCCATGTTGCCTGTGATCCCTATGGCTTCCTCGCAGGAATCACACCCCCGGTGGATTTTGAGGAGGAAGAGACCCACGACCCCAATGGAGAGACTTTGACATTGGAGGCCAAAATGCAGCCTCTGCTGCTCGACTCTATGACAAAAAGCAAAGATGGTTTCCTCGGGGTAAGACAAGGCCAAACGGTTCTCTCTCTCTCTCTCTTGACGACTTGATCACAGATGAGTCTGCATCAAGGGTTTTAAATATAGTCACACATTTACTGGGTCTTGCAGGTGTCTCACAGCTCTCTGAGTGGGCTGCGCTCATGGAAGAGCCCAGCAGTGCCTTTTTCCTCCTTCTCCGCCACCCAGTTTAGGGCCCTCTTGCCCCCAAAGAACAAGGTGGGAGTGGGTGACACGTGGTGGGTGATTCCTAGCGAGCTCAACATCTTCACTGGGTACCTGCCCAACAATCGCTACCACCCTCCCTCACCGAAGGGCAAAGAGGTATCCTAAAAACGAATCGTTGTTTAGAGACTTGTGACAATCAGGCTGCATATTGATAGCTGTTCTTCTCCTGCTGCAGGTTCTCATCCACTCATTGTTGAGAATGTTCCACCCGCGGCCCTTCATCAAATCACGCTTTGCTCCTCAGGGCGCAGTCGCCTGCATTCGCGCCAGCAACGACTTTTATTATGACATTGTGTTCAGGTGAGAAGCAATTTAGGAGGAGACATAAAAGGCCATAGAGGTGCTTATTCTCATTTTAGCCCATTAGCTACAACATTATGCATACTTCACATTAGTGCTGGCTAATATCCAGAACACATTATACTTTTTAATGTAGTCCCTGGCAGGCAGCCACTGCTTTCAGTTTAAAATCAGCATGCTCAGCCTGAGTGCACTTTACTTTGTTGTCAATGTTACATTAGTATTGCGTGCTAATGCAGTTTCGAGTACTTTGTTCTTGTGTGTTTTGAAAGCTTTTTCGTTGTTGGAGGCAAAACACAAATGTGAGATTTTAGAGTCAGCTGCTGGAGAGCAACTTTTTTTTAAATGCAAGAAACTTCCAGATCCATACTGCATGCTGAATTTCATGTTTGATCGTTCTTTTTTTGCACTCAAGTTTAACTTTCTGACAACTTGCAATGCTTTTTAGCTGCAGCTTCAAATACCAGATGTCCGAATTTGAAGGCGTTTAAAAAACAGTTCTCACTCACAACTGCATTTCCATGTGACAGTAATGTAGCATTAGCAAATAGAAAGCTGTTTATGAAGCCTATAACTTGCCCTGGAGGTTTGGAATCAATCTAAAACTGATGGTTTGCTCTGGAAAATGGTCAGCAGTAATATTAAGTATAACATTATATTGACATCAAATGGCTGGTTTGGTCTTTTAAAAGGCTACACCAAAGTCTTCCTGTTACATATTGACAGAATACCTTTTGTCTCGCGGTACAAACTCAACTCCTCGTTCTGTTCACTCTCTGCAGGATTCATGCAGAATTTCAGCTCAACGATGTTCCAGACTTTCCCTTCTGGTTCACCCCGGGGAAGTTCACCGGCCACATTGTTCTCTCTAAAGATGCATCTCATGTCCGTAACTTTCACCTCTACGTCCCCAATGACAGGTAAATCCTCCAAACACGCACTACGTTACCTTTGTGCACGCAGTCCCCACTCAGTGTCGTTTAGCTTTATATCCTGCTGTGTGTCAGGTCTCTGAATGTGGACATGGAGTGGCTGTACGGGGCCAGTGAGAGCAGCAACATGGAGGTGGACATCGGATATCTGCCACAGGTACAGCTGCAGTGATTCATTGACACTTCAGAACTATACTTACCGGTATATACAATATTTCCATCCCTCATAAGGACATTTTCCCTTTTTCTGTATGGACTTCTGCCAAAGACATATCGTATTTCACAGGTGATGAATGGACTCATTTCCCCAGAAATATATCAAAGATTACAAAATCATTCCTCAGAGAAAAAATGCCACAGCCTAAAAAATGTAATAATAAAACAAAAAGATGATATTAGAGACAGCTTGTATGAAAAGTCCTGAATGTGTTCACAGTTGGAGCTACAGTCCACGGGCCCGTCCACTCCCTCCATCATCATGGACGAGTCGGGCAACATCATCGACAATCGAGACGGCGGCGATGAGCCGATCCAGTTCGTCTTCGAGGACATCCACTGGACCTCAGAGATAAGTCGGCAAGAAGCCACCCGACGCCTCGAGGTCACCCTCTACCCCTTCAAGAAGGTAACCGTCCACGAAGCATTTAGTCCGACACGTTAAATTCTGTGGTTTCACAACTTTTACATTGTCCTCCTCTTACTCCCTCCCAGGTGTCCTACCTGCCTTTCTCAGAAGCCTTTGAACGCGCTGAAGCAGAAAATAAACTGGTGCATTCCATTCTGCTTTGGGGGGCGTTAGACGACCAGTCCTGCTGAGGTGAGATCATTAACATGGAGCTGATTCCACAGCATTGTACGTCACTGCTAGAATGGACTACGTCCTAACAATGGCATGTTTATTGAAGGAGCCTGGTGGGGAAATATGGAGTTACTGACTCACTCTGCCGACTTTATGACTCTTACTTTAGTTAATATTTTTTAACTTTTTCAACATCTGTCTCCCCTCCGCACCTCTGTAGGTTCGGGGCGAACTCTCCGGGAGACAGTCCTGGAAAGTTCGCCCGTCCTGGCCCTGCTCAACCAGAGCTTCATAAGCAGCTGGTCTCTGGTCAGAGAGCTGGAGAACATGCAGGTGAGCAGTTACGCGCCAACGAACTCAGCAAAAAAAGTTTAATTCTCCATTTACAGTTTCAAATGTTCTGCTTTTAAACAGGCTGATGAGCAGAACCCCGTGTTGAGTGAAAAGGCCCGGTTACACCTGGAGAAGTACAACTTCCCTGTGGAGATGATGGTGGCACTGCCCAATGGAACTATTGTAAATATTTGACTCTTTTATCAGCATGCAGTTTATGAAACATTCAGGGCTCAGTTAAATTAGATGTAGGAACACTCCTGCTGACATGAGTATAAAGTCATTTAGTTTATGCAAGTACAGTTGTGGTTAAAATCATTGTTTAATCTTTAATTTTAAAGAAGGAATGCCTTTCTGTTGGTGGTCACATTTTCGGTGTGGTAAAAAGTCAGACTTAAAAACTTGCATCTACTTCCTGTGTTTGGCTTTAGGTCCACCACATCAATGCCAACTTCTTCCTGGACGAGACGGCCATGAAACCAGAGGAGGAAGGAGCAACTTTCAGCTTCTCTGGTGGGTTTGAGGACCCCTCTACATCCACTTATATCAGCTTCCTCAAGGAGGGGTTGGAGAAAGCCAAGGAGTACCTGGCACAGTAATTTGTGTGTGCGATAGAGCATGAGAGACTAAGAGGGAGGGGCATGATCGTCATTCCTCTGGGTAACGATCAAAGATAAGGAAAAGCCTCCAGCAGTTCTGTAGAGAAGCTTTCTCATCGGTGTTGGCGGCTGCAAAAATATTGTTTGCCTTCTGTCCTCTTTGTTGCTATTTATTTGGGCGTCTCTCTCGTCATATCCAGTGACAAACATAACAGGGAAATATTGCTTCTCAAACCTAATGATACTGTCGATATCGTATATATTTTACTGAGATACAAAGCAGTAACAGATATGTTAACACGTTCAGATCAGCTCTCTGTAGCTGCTGATTAAAGTTTATATCAAATGTAGACGGAAGCTCATCATAACACACCGAAAATCCTATATTTCTTCTTTTACATCCCAGTGTCTCATGTGCAATATTTAATGACTTGAGTGTGGTTTCCTGCTGCTGAGCGTACCCAGAAGCAGCGGGGGGGCTGGTGCAGCTGTTGCCTTTAGTTGTGTTTCAGCAGTTTGTGAAGACGTTGCCTGAAAGCTCTCTTCTGGGCCGGGCGACGCCTGATGTTATTGCTGAGGCTGCTGGAGGGAACACCCCTCTCTGACTCAGGGGACAAGAGCAGCAGGAAAAACTAAACTGGGGTGTGGCAAATAAAACTATTAATTCTGTTGTTTTTTTAAATTTTGAAACCAAATGTTAAATATTTGGAAGAATTGTATTTTTTCTTTTTTTGGGGAAGTTGTAACCACACCAAAGAGCATTGTTTTTAATATGTACAGAAGCTGGCCTGCAGCTAGAACAGCTGTGGAGGTTCATATTTATATAACTAAATGGAACCAAATGGTGTACTGCTGTTTTTCCGCTTTAAGGATCCACTCAAAACAATGTATTTGCTCATGACTTTAGCTAGACAAGAGGAAATCCTTGATGTTTTAAGAAAAAAAAAAGGTGACAATCTGGATCTACCATTAGCTATTTTTTTTCACAATGTCTCATTTTCACTTTTTTCCAGTCATAAAACAAACTGTTTCCTCTTCAGGTCCTAGTCTCTGTTTCTATGGTGAAAGCCCTGAGCTCGGGGATCAACAAAAGTAATTTTAAATAGTAACAGTGAAATTTAATAAATGAGTAACATTAAGTCCGAATGTGACTTTGTGAAAGTTCGTACAAGGTCCTCTACATGTGAAACATCTGACTGATTGGAGCCTTTAGGGTGGAAACACCTATTCTGTAACCTCCCGGTGCCATTTGTTTCCACAAAGGTGAAATAATTCAAATGTTTTGTTATTTTGTACAAACTGAATTGTGTGTTTTTTGGCAACATCTGCAACACGCTGCACAGTTAGACAACAAACCATGCAAAACCTTTTTAGATGTTTAAATGTTCACTTTGTGCTGATTTTATTAACTAATCTATAACACTGTACAATGTAAGCAAATTAGATTTGCTTTGTTCGAGCATGGAGCAAGTTATGGATACAGTTGAATTGAGACAACATTGCGTAAATTCAAAGCTTTTTCTGTCACGTCCAGAATGAGTCAGCACTTGAAATGAAAAGAGTTCAGAATAGTCATGAATGAGACTCTATGATCCATTACAAGTACAGTTTCAATTGAAAAGCTTTTCTTTAAGCGGAGCTCCAAGTATGTGCACATGATTAATTCCAGTATTCATTTATGCCGTCTATGACACTAACTGATGAAAATCCATAGAAATGATCGGTGTCCGATGACAAGAGCTTGTGTTTGTAGGACTTTGGGCTGTGTGTGTGCGTGTGTGTAGTTTGGTTTTCAATAGAGAAATCTATTCATAAGAAGACGAATGTGTGTTTCAAACTTCCAGCATTAATTGAGCAGAGTTATATGAAAGCTTTAAAGACAGGTGTACCGTCGTGTTCACATGTTAAATGATGAGATATCATGAAGCTACTCATTCACATTTAGAGCAAAGTGCAGTTTCTGGGACTCAAAGAATCCAATTCAGGTCTACTCAGTTCACAGTTTTTCTGCCAAACCAACAATGAAACAGTCCACCATTAAACCCCCACTCCGGGAGATCCGGTTGCCTTGTTCAGTTCAGTAAAATCCTCAGCACTTAATCACACAGATAAATCCAGCAGTTTGTAAGTTTTTTTCTTTTTTTTTTTTTTACATGGATGTTACCATGAAATGAATGAGTGGCTGTATTTGTTTCTACCCGGTGATACAGTAAATGCTGTCTTGATAAAGCTGATCAGTGGCAACGCGAGTCAAAGAGAAACTCGGCGACCTTTTCAGGTGAACGTCCACACCTCCAGCTCCATGACCCGGAAGTCGTTGGTTTCTGAGAGGCAACAGTTGTTGAAGGTGTAGCAGGGGCTGCTGCGACCCAGGTACAGATTCTCATCCACCCAAAGACCAAAGTGACCGCTGCGGAAAAGGAGACATAGAGTCGTAAAGGAAAAGAAATGACTGAAATGCCTATCCAGTTTTCTTTTTCTCCAGACAAAATAGAAAGGAAGTTGTAAAAAATGCATTACCTGCCTCCACCAATAGCAAATGAGTCCAAGTCTCCTTTAATAAAAAAGGAGTTCTCTCCAGTCCATCTGAAGCACTACAGAGAAAAGGCAGAATCAATCACCACAAAACGCTAGTATGTTATTGTGAGGAACTTGTCTCACGCAGGCATCAATACCCTTTCTTAATGACTTTCTGACATTTGACCACACACACACAAAAAATGGAATTTGTGATATTTAGCAGGTATTTTACAAATTGGCTGAACTAACAACAGAACCACTCGGTAGGGCTGATTGTTAGGCGCCTCACCTTGAAGCGAGGATGCAACATGAAGAGGAACGTTTCTCCTGTGCCGTAGAACGTCTCACTGGGCCTCAGAGGGTGAGAGAGGAAGGCCCCGAATATCTAATGAAGAAAGGTCACAAGAGAGAGCAACAAGACACAATAAATTAATTAAAAGACATTACAACATCCAAAATTAATATTAGAGGAAACATACAGTGTTTTTTTTACCTCATCGAGTGCATCCTTGATGACAACAAGCACAGGGGAGTCCGTGGCACTGAGTTTCCTGTAGAGGGACTTGAGGCTGGCGCCGTGACGGGACGTACTGTAAGTCAGCTGCCAGCTGTAGCCAACTGTCCTCGGAGGAAGCTCCTTACATAGCTGAGAGAAGATTAAAGGAGGAAGGAAGGAGCACCAATATGAACAGTGCCAGATGCTGAGCTCTAAATCTGCGCAGTAATCAGCGTACTCTTCGACTCTGGCTCTTCTGAATACATGTAAGTGTAGTTTTGAGCACAAGTGTTTACAAAATGGAGATCTACTTATCTCTAAATTAAAACAAGCTGCATTGTGTTATCACTTAAAACTGTTTTATTTTGATGTTGCATATTTATGTTACAGCCGGTAATGTTGCAGTTACTCGATTTATACATTACTAAAGTCTCAAAGTACCATTGAAGTCACAATTAGTCATCTCTTTAGCGGTCACAAATTCCTGTCAATGTGATTTTCCAGTTCATTATCAATATTTGGTAATTGTTAAAAGTAAGAAAGTGGTCTCGGGAGAAATATCAGAAAGAGCTGGTGCATGTGTGTGATGAGTGTGTATATTGCGGTGCGTGTGTGTGTGTGTGTGACCCACCTCTCTGACATGCGAAGCCTCTAAAATGTGGCTGCTCTCTACGATATCATTGAGCCCGTCAGGTTCCCGGTCGATGACCAGCATTGGCTTGTCCCCACTCTCTTCCATCAACACCATCTGCAAAAAATACATTGATTAATTAAAAACAAAGAGAAGGGCTGAGCGTGTAACACTCCCACCCTAAGTTTGTGATTCTTTTTTTTTTTCCATACAAAAAAAACTAATAAACAATGCAACCTAATTATAAGCATGACAATGCATCAGCTATGAGGGAGTGGGCCAACACAGTCAACAACAAGCCCCCTAAAATGGCCAGGATTGGATACAATGGTGCAGGCGGGACCGTCTGATTTGTCTTACCAGTAACCTGACATGTATGACATAACTTACAGTACCGCACCACATCCTTCTTCAGGCCAGGCCAGAAGAAATGGTGCAACACCCGATCATATGTCTTATTTACACCAAGATGGCCAGCGAGCTGATGCTCATGAGACAGGTTCAGGATGTCACGGCGGTATTTAAACAAGACCACAACCTGTGTGACCACAGTCACAAACCGGGGTTGTAAAGGGGTCTCCGTTTACATATAAGCACCCAGTGTTCAACAAAGTGTAACGACGCACCGCCGTTACCTATGCTGGGGACAGTATTTGAGATGTGATGCGATGAAGGTACCAAGGAAAACACACAGGCACACAATTTTATTGGATATATTTTAGTGCTGGGCAACGATTAAAATATTTAATCTCTATTAATCGCATGGATTTTTTGCGATTAATCGCATTGTTATGGCAAAGTTCAATAACTAATTCAAAAGTAGTGTATTGCGCACTTTTATTTTAAAAGTACTGCTATATGAACAAAAGGGCAATAACATTTGATTTACAAACACTTTAAACACATCAGGTGCTTTTTAACAGCAGTATTCCCTTTACACAGTAGCGATCATATTTCTTATATTATATCATTCTTATATCATATGTATATTTTCCCTTTAACTCACGAGATGCAGGTAGCATGTTTTATACTTAATGTGAATATAATTCATACTTTGTTGGCATCTTATTCTGAAAACCGGATGTTCATCTCAAGAAACCGGATGTTGTCTCACGTTAATCTTTCCGCTAACTGTCTCCTTCGCTCGCTCCCGACCTGTGCCGTTTGAATGCGTTTACTGTGAATTTCAGCATATAGGTGCACTAAAAGTGTCTGCTGACTTTACCGCAGCAATGTCCGGTCTCCAGGGAGAGCAACAGCTGGTGCACGTTGTAACGCCGTGTATTCCGTGTACTCCCACACGCTGCATCAACATAGTCTGCTGAAGACTTCCTCCATGGACTTTCAAAATTAAAAAAAATGCGTTAACGCGCTATAAAATAATTGTCGGCGTCAATTCATGAATGCGTTAACGCGATAATAACGCGTTAACTTGCCCAGCACTAATACATTTATTGTTGGACTGTGGATGCTGGGAGCCATGTGCACAGCTGGGACACACAGAGATGTTCCTTTTGTTCTCCCTACGAACAAACAGACAACTGCAATGAGTGACTGATTGAACAGGCCAAATTGTAATAATGTCTAATTAGTTATGTGGCAGAACAATAGTGTATATATATATTGCCAAGCTAAAGATAAGTTAGTATAACTATTGCAACAACTCACCTCTACCTGTTTCCTCTTCCCAGGGTGTTCAGGCAAAATAGTTCCCTGGGGTCTCGAGCATCCATTTATAGTTCCGGGAAGTACCAACCACAGGAAGTGGGTTGGGGGGGTTTGTAAATTATTATTGCTATCTTTGGGTTGGTGAAATCATGTAAATATTAATTGTACATATATTGTATATACTTACCCGTAGATGGTATGTCTGGGCTAATTAGAGTGACAAAGTGTATATAATGAGATAATTTTGTTTGGGTAGAGAGACTGGTGCAGACTGGTATGAACTTTGGTGTGATGTTAGAGTATAAAAATAAATGAAGCTTCATCTGAAACCTCTTCTGGACTCTTGATCTGCTCATTTGCCTCCATGGCCGGTCGGGCATCCTAACACAAAGTACCCCTACTTCTGCCCTACTGGACACACTGGGTTGAGACGGCCCGACCGAGGCTTTTGAACCGGTTGTCACTAAACCTGGGTTGCGTAACAGACCACTCACCAAACACTCATGAATGAGTACATGTTCCTCTGCAAGAACTGCAGCGTCAGACAATTTTACAGCTTTCTGCTCCTTCAGATAAGTGGCAGCTCTCTCGGGCACACAGTTTTTAAACTCCTCCATAAGGCCTCAAGATCTGCCAGAATTTGAACCCCTTGTGCCGAGCACCATCGAGCAAACAATGACTCTTCCTCACGAGAAAACTGAAAATACGATTGAGATTCCTGCCTTCTCTATTTGCAAAACATTCTGCCGATAAGTCTCGGGCACGAGCCCATATGCCTTCAAAATGCCAGCCTTGGCCTGCTCATAATCAAGGCTACTTTCAGTTCACTCTCTCCTGAGCTTTGCCAGTTAAAGTTGTCCCAACACGCTCAAAGATAATTAAATATTAATCCACACCTTCCTCACAGATGACTGGAACACCGCAAATATCTACTCACATCCTAAATCAAGTGATCGTCCATCTGATTGCAGAGCCTTTAGTAACACTGTTGCATTAAGTTCTAATTCCTTTGAACACAACACACACTTAGTCTCTTCTTCAAGCTTTCTCATTTTAAGATTACAGTCAATGTCATTCTCCTTTAAATCTAGTGTCCAAGGAACCAAAAACTGTCCTGTGAGACTGAAATGAACCTACTCACCTCCCAGTCGTCCCCCGAGCTGCGGTGCCTCTGGAACACCTCCTCGTCCCCTTCCTCTTCTTCTTCCTCTCTGTCCTCAATGAGTACAAACTCCTCTTCATCACGGTCCGCCTCCCTCTCCTCCGCCCCTCCCTCAAGTATACACAAGTCTGGTCGACAGTGTGTAAGGTAGGCGTACAGCTCGTCAGAGCTGCAGGTGGAAAACAAAGCAGTCACTCAGACATTTTGAAAAGACAAACAATCCCAACAGCTGCGTCAACAGAAGAGACATAAGCAGGAGGAGCTTCTGAATGCTTTTAATTAACGTTCATGAATATATTCTCAAATGAGTAATTCTACTTTAACTGAGGTAGAGTTTTTTATCTAAACTGAAGCTGTGAGTATGAATAAGCTGTGAATATTTTCCTGAAATGTAGTGGAATAATATATTAAGTAACTGTGTTTAGTTACCTCCCAACAGTGTTAAATAGTTACTTTTTGGATGCCATCTCCACCCTTTCACTAACCTTTGTACTTTTACTGAAATGTTCAATGAATGACAAGAGATTAGTAGTCAGAGAAAGTAAATATTCAACTGAAGTGATCGGTTTGAGCATCACAAGTAGATGGAGTATGTTCATATCAGGCTGAAGTGGACAAGTGGTTCAGTTGAGCACCGGCTGTGAAAACTTTTGTTTTTTTGTTCTGTGTCTCTGGCAGAGCTTTCCAAAAAATGACCCAGATGATGTCATAGTGATGTCGTCAGGGTTATTTTAGCTTGGGCTTGAGACGTTAAATTCATAACCAGAGAAGCTGAGGTAACAACTGGATATGTGGGGTTTGAATGAAGTTTGTATTTAATGGTGGGGGGATTCTGATGAAAAATGCCACCAGGTTGCATTGTGGGAGATGTAGGATTAAGTGTTTTAGGATACTAGAGGTGTCTCAGTCATGGTTGCAAACAAGGGTAAAAGCTTTAATCTGACATTAGGGGGGACCAAGCTACATGAGAAGTACGTGGAATCCTATAAAACAGGTACAACAACAAATCATTCACAATTATTTAAGTTTCAGATGAGGAACACCTAAACAACAAAAAATAAAGCACCAATGGTCAAAGATACAGTATGGGAAATGAGGAAAATATTCTGCTACACAGCAGGTCAACTTGACGCTGTATGAAAGTAGCCTCAGCTCACTGCACATAAAATTAGGCTCTTCTGAGTCCCCCAACTATGATATTAAATCGCTGGAGTATCCCTTTAAATCCCATTAGTCATTAGTTACTGCAGTACCTCTCTTGTGAAAGGACAATCCAGGCATCCCTTCTAGGTAAAGGTTTTGACGACCCCAGCTGAAGGCCTCCTGCACCCTTTTTCTTTGCTGCAGACGGCTGAACCCGCAGCCGCACAAACATCAGACTCCCAGGATTTCCTGCTGATGACCTTTGAGGCACTGAATGTAAACAGAGAGCAAGGGCTGACTCGTGGCGAAGACAAATAGAAACAAAAACAATAAGCCATCTTTGAGAAAGATCCCGATTCACATCCGTACCTGCAGTCCGACTCTTCTCAGAGGACATCCCTGTTTCATCAGTGTGAAGCGGCTCCGTCTTCACTTTACTCACCGCCTCTTGACCTCCACAGCAGAAGGTTGCAGCACCGCTCAGGTCAGCCACTCCCAGGTCGCCCTCAGACGCCTCCGACAGCACCTCCAGAGGGCTGCTATCGAGCTCCACTTCAGCCTCCGCCATGTCTCTGCTCTCTGCCTCCTCCTCCTCCTCCTCCCCAGAGACCTCTTTGGTCAGGCTCAGGGCCAGACGGGACAAATCTGATGCAGCCACAGACACCCGAGCCGGGAGCGACTCCCCCTTTGGGTTTGGGAACCCGCCTGCTCGGCTTTTGGCGGTTTTCAAACTCTGGAAAATGTTCTTGTCTTTTCTCCTAATAAGAAATGAATAAAAAAATGCTTGTACTGTCTTTTCATGTAATCTGTGTGTGTGTGTGTGTGTGTGTAGTTTAGGAACAGTGAATCATTGCTGACCTCTGCTGGGACGTGTTGAATCGAACATGTGAGATGTCAGAGAAGAAGGAGACAGATGCCAGATTGTCAACAGAGCAGGACAGGAGGTATTCCTCACAGCCATGTTCCTTCACCAGAACATGTGTCTTACATGGGTCAAAGAAGATCTTGTTAGACGTCACCAACAGGATTCCTGAAACTACACCCTAACAGAGACAGAAAGGGATGATGTTAGCGTCCAAATGTCTGCTGCTGTAGAGAACTAAACGAGACAGAAGTGCTGTTTACACCGACCTTACGGTCTGTGATGTAGCGGCAGAACAGTTTGAGGTACCGCATGGCCTCTGGTCCCTCCCCCTGACAGCACTCTGGTGGCAGAGCCAATAAGCAGAGCTGTCCATCGGGCATCGGCACCGCCTCCACATCCTGTCAGCATCACAAATCATATCAGAGTTAACAACAACAAAATGTGCCTTTTTTCTTTACTATTTTCTGACATTTTAGAGCCCAAATGATGAATCAATTAATGAAGAAAATAATCGGCAAACTAGTCAACAATGAAAACAATTGTTAGTTGCAGTCCTTGATAAAATTCAAATATAAAAATCAAGCTAGTAATACAACTGTAGCCCAGAATAAAAACATAGAAAGTTCTGTTTTTCTTAATTATATCTATCTACTCTGCCTATTAATTATTGTGACTTTTATTTATTCTAACATTGTTCACTGTTGTAATGTTTAGTCTTTATTTTGTCTGTGCTGTTTTAATCTTGCTTTGTGAAGCACTTTGAGCGGCCTGATTTTATGAAAAGGTGCTATTTAAATTAAGTTGAGTTGAGTTGAGATGTGATGAAAAAACGTCTTTCTTTATTCATAAAGGAGCGCCACACTTCCATATGTATGTGCAGAGAAGTTATAACACTAAAGCTAAAGTCAACTTCATTATATTTCGGTAAATTTAGTCCTAACACATCATTTTCAAATGTCAAAGTTTGTTGCTTGTTCGCTGTCTATATCATTTTGGAAACAAAAAGATTCCCGTGTTCCTAAATTCAGTCTGCCCTCAGCGCTGTAATGTTGTGATAACAGTTATTTACATGAAACCATCTGAGAAGTTTAGAGGTGAAATCTCTTTAGTGAACTAATAACAACAGTCATGGTTTGTCTGTCCCTCGTCCTCATTCCCAGTGTCCCCCCCTTCCTTGTGTTTCTTGTTTTGTCCGCTGTTTGTCCTTCCACTGCCTGTCTGGGCGTGGCACTCAATCTCTCTCCTGCTGCCAATCAACCTGCACATCAAGCTCCTGTTGTATATCTACAGCAGCACTACATTGCAGTCTTCTGCCATATTGTTCAGTATATCAACATGGTTCAATGGGGTTTTCTAGTTTGTCTCTAATAGGCCCTTTCCACAGCAGCCTGTTTTGACATGTAACTGCAAGGTAAACACAGGTGTAATTGATTAGCCTGATAAAGATTCTATTTAGTGTCACAGCCATTACAGTGAGCCAGCATGCACAATACCAGGGCCCAAGCCCACCTAAATGGAACAGGGCCATCATGTATTTATTTAATCACACCTGTGTTTGCCCTTCAATTACATGTCAAAATGGCTGCTGTGAAAAGGGCCTAATGATCCTTGTGTCTGCCTGAATCCTGTGAATCCCTGTGTCTCAGGTCCATACTCTGGCTGCCTCGTTCCACCGCAGCCTCCGGATCTACTTTCACCCCTTATTTACTCTGATAAAGTTGCTTATAGACTTTGTTCAAACCTGTGTCCGGATTCTGCTCCGAAATCCACTCAACTTGACAACAACTCAAACTCATTTTTTAATGTACGTTTTTAGGCGCTCTTCACTTCAATTTGAAATGCAGACCATGCAGTAAAGGAAGATGTTTTTTTTTTCTTACCAGTAGTTTGTCATATTCTGCTTCTGGTGAGGGAGGCTGAGGTTGAGCAGCAAGTGTTTCCAAAGTCTCTGGATCCGCCTCTCGCTTCGGTTTAAGATCCGAGTCCAGTTGTTGTTGAGACGATCCTTGAACGGTGGAAGTGTTTTTTCCCTTCGGGACGACCAGCTGCTTCAGAAAGGAAGCCATGATAAGAATAGCTCTGACATTGAAATAGACACAACTCTGTGACAGCAGTGACTACTTCCTCTTTCTACAAGCCAGCATTTCCCTACCTCTCTTTGTTTGTAGTCAAATCTTAGCTCCATGTCACACATGAGGGTTGTGGATGAGGAGCTGGAGGCATATTTTTACAGCTAAAGAAGAGTTTGTTGACAAGGATATGTTTCGTGGTGAGGTATTGATTTCCTGACTTGGTTAAATTTGAAGCAACGCACTTCCTTCCTAAAGCTAAATATTTGCAGCTGAAGTCATAAGACGGACAGGGGAAATGTTTTGTTCTGCATATCCAGTCAGCAACAGCAGGAAAAAAAAAACCTGTTTAATATCTATCTTTTTCCACACGTAACATACACACTGTGCCATCATCTGCTTACAATAAACTCTTACCTCTCTAGGGACGAGGGTAGCAGACGAGGAGTGTAAATCTGAAGTGCAAACGGAGGGACGGTGACCAATTCTGCCCTCTTCTACTGAAGATGTGCCGTTACTGTTGAACTGAGATGAGACGCTGAACACCGTGTCCCCGGGGAGACCCTGAAACACAAACGCAAGAAAAGATTCAAATCTGATCACAAACCAGATCTCAAGAAGTTTTTCGTCACTCGTGCACAATATGGTCTTGCATCCACCTTTATGCATATCAGTTGTGCAGGAGCAAATAATATAGAAGAGCTCTAATAACGGCTACTTTAATATAATTACGGGCTCAAATACCCACTGCTATTTGTTTTGCAGATCTCACTGCATTCACTCTAAATCAGTTCATGTTTCAATCTGATGTGAACCTTTATATAAAATGGATCATAGCTGGTGAGTTGAAGAGTTGAAACAGTGAAAATTCCACAACTGTCATCCACTGACAGATGGACCCATTGACCTAAATTAGATTACTGGCTGCTGACAGATTATGACTACAGAGAAACTGTGTGATTTGAATGTGGCTGCGAGCATGTGGATGTATCTGGAGCTGTGTGTGCGCTTAGGCATAAACTATGTGTTTGTGTGAGTGTACATGTATATGAATAAATGGATGAATATTATCTTAAACATAAAAACATGCACCCCTGAGACAACAAACAAACACAAGCTGCTCAATAGTTAAAAAAGGAGGATTTGCAGCTGTACTCTACTGTCAACCTCAACGTACACAAAATACTTGAAGTTGAATAAACACTTCTCTGAAACAGCTTCAACAAAAACTGGACATTATAACCTTCATGAAGTTAAGACATACTGCAGGGCTGCTGTGTTAGAGTACATTACTTTTAGCTTGGTGTAGCTTGGAACTAAATGGAAACCAAAATGTTTAAAAAGGTTTGTTGACTTTAGGGAGAAGAAGAAGACGGAAAACAAAGGAAATTCAGTAAAGAAAGAAAAGGCAATGATGAAAACTTCCATGCAAAGGTCAAACAAATTAGACGGGAACACTTAGTTATAAGCATTAACGCCCTTTCCACATTCATGATAAAGACAGGGGTTATCTCAGGCAGACAGAAAAAAAAATCCAAAATCCAAAAAAACTTGCTTTCATATTTAGCAGCTCCGCAGAAAAATAAAAAAAAACCCAGCAGAGAAATACCTTTGAATAAACATCTGAATCTACATTCCTCCGTCTGTATTTGTTGTAGAGGCTCTGAAAGAGACTCTGCTTTCCCATGGCGTTCGGGAACGCCATGGCACTCAACTCTGAACCTTGGACGCTCTTTATCAGACTTGTTCATGACCATAAATTGTGAAACCAATTACCAGCCGCAAAAGGCTTGCTCTAGCATACCTCATCAGATGATCTATAGATGCAGCAATAAATCCGTCATCTGTCTGTCGCTTCCCAACTTCCCATATTTATGTCTCACTTGTTCCCACAAGCTGTGTTCCTCAATGCACGCAAGAAGTCAAGAGACAAAGTCAAAAACAAAAAAAATGTGACTCACCCTGCTGCTTGTGCTGTCATCTGACGGTCCTCTCATATGCTCTTGCTTCACTGCAGTATTGTTATGGTCCCATGAAGCCTCTGAGAGAGGAAAAAAACTATTTCTGTCACACAAAAGAATCCTGAGCTCCGATGCCTTATCACCTTTTCCCTGTATGAAAATAACTTTATGCAAAAACATGAAATTGCCAACAGACTCAGTACGAGTGTGATAAAATGTAAATTCAAACTAGAAATCATCCTGCACTTTGCCTCTACTGAATGCAAACCGTCTGTTCCCTGCCCAGGGGATGTGTCAAACACTGTAAGCGCACCTTGCAGGTAGTACTGTCGCAGTTTGGGGTTCCTGATGTGGGGGGTGTGGTTGAGAGGCCGGCTCACGGTGGGTTGGTGCTGACGCTGGCCGCTGGCTGCAGGCCCCTGCATCACTCGCGCCTGAGGTTGAGTCTCCCAGGGCCGCTTGGCAAACTGTGGAGGCTGAGAGACACCGGGAGGAAGCTTGGAACCCAGCCTGAGAAAGAGCAGAAAAACAAAAAAACTGATTATAATCACGCTATATTTATTAAGAAGGTTACACGTCTGCTGAACGTATTCTAAAAAACACTGAGAGTATGTTATAAACTAACTAAGGTAAAAAAAATCCCCCTGAAACTGAATTTGCATGGTAACTAACTATTATTATCATTATTATATTATCATTCTTTGTTCGTTTTTTTTATCAATCAATTAATCTTTTAGTCTAAAAAAAGGTTCCCAAGTTCACCGAACCCGAAGTGATGTCTTTAAATTCATTGGATCATTTACATGTTTTCCAAAAATGCTACCGCAAAGCTCTTGACTGTTGATCCTCAAAAACTTCTCATGTGACTCCAATCTTGATTCCTTGTAACTTTCCATCCAACTATTGATTTTATGTAGCACACAGCCATATATCATAAAATGTCCTCTTGTTCCAGTACAATCACTGAATTATTGCACTGGAATAGCATGGTGATAGTATCATAGGATTTATGTCTTTATTCACTGTCTATAAAGCAGCTGCTAGAGTTCTATATATGATATATGATCTCTGTTGCAGGTTCAAACTCACGAATGGATGCGAGTACTCATTTTCTCAATTCATCAATTATTTGTTGGTCTGTAAAACAAAATAGTCACAAAATAGTGAAACATGTCTATCACAGTACTATGAAACCCAGGGTGGCATCTTCAAAGTGCTTAGTATGTCTAACAACAAGTGAAAACCCTGAAGATATTTAATTTAGTATCATACAAGACAGGAAAAATAATCTAAATTCAAAGGTCCTCTTACTTGTGTTTGTAGCTTTCCACCAAATTGCATTTAATTCATTAGGTTTCCATTATTTCTTGAGTTCAAGATTGAATTGCCACGCTGAAACATAAATATTTCAGGATGGATTCCCCTTTAAAAGCAGAGATCGAGGGATGTATTGGTTTTAAGAATTTGAAGTGTGATTGACTGAACAGAGCAGCGCTCACAGTCTGATCAGAGTTATTTATAGGGGGAGTGGGTGTTGTCTGCGCAATGGATAGTTCCTGTTGTAGCTCTCCCCCACATGATGCTCTTTGATGCAGCGTGGAGTCCTTCAGTGACAGAGGATGAAACCAGCTGATGACAATGTGCATTTTGTGCTCAACAAGCATTACTATTTGTATCGTAGTCTGGCATGACACATTCTTCATGTTTACCGTGACAGGTTACCCTTTTTATGAGAATATTGAAAGACTGAATTGTATCGTGCTTAAATCTGAGAAGCAAATGCCAGCCAAACTCGTCACATGTCTGCTTAGAGCTTTCCCCTTGTTTTCTCTCCAGTAATCCATGTATTTAGAGGCCTGACCTGGTCTTGGCGTTGCCAAAGTAGCTGGTCCTGGTCTTGTCCCTCTGGGGCTCATGGTCCATGGCTCCTTGAGTTTCCGGCATCCTCACGGACTGAGCCATTTTCTGTCTTCCTTTAGTTTGACGCTGGCAGTGGTTGCAGAGGGACGAGGGACTCAGCAGGCATCCTTCCTCCTCCTTTTATTCCCCATGCCTACCTTTTGCCCCAGTTACACCTACAAGACAGGAAGTCATATGACGTGGTGTCATTTTACAAATATCTAGGCAGTGGGAGGGAGAAGGGATGGTACAACTTCTACCTGCAGCCACATGACCGCATAACGAAGTGAGCTATACATCTTGCAGGGTAATGGAGCCAGGTTTTCAATCAATCCATAGAAGCAGTGTGTGTGTCTACAATCAATTAATGAGAGCTTGTGGTCCAAGGTTGCTGACTAGGTACAGTTTACACTTCCCAATAGCTTAATATTTCTGTAATAATGCCTGATATACACATCAATAGGCCTAGGGTGCTTTAAAATGGATAACAGACTGTACTTTAGCTCTTAGCAGCGCACAGCTCTGTTTAGAAATGACCTAAGACTAAGTTCCTATGAGCACACATAGGAATGCATTCTGGCCGCATTCCTGTTTCGGCATCTCATCCGGCATTACAAGGCTCACACCCAGTTATCTCTGAATTAACAGCAACATGCTGTTGCCCTGCATCCTTCACATTATACCCATATGGTCATATGATTAAAAGGACCACAGGCTGCTTCCTGTTAATGCTGGGCGTGCAATAACCACCGTGAAGTAAGCATTTTAGACGACATCACAGAATGATCGAGTCTGCTGCAGAAGAAAATATGACATCAGCGGCTCAACAGAGACGAATAATTCATGGGAGCATCATGTGAACTGAGCAGTATATTTACAGACCTGTGCCTTGCCCAGGGATGGAGACGGGTGGCGGTCATATGAGCGTGTCCTCATATTGCAGTGTTGTGATATCACTGCAGACAACAGTTACAAGTTCAATAATCAAGCTCCGCCCAGTCAAGATGCATCCCGGTCGGTCTGCTGACAGCAGTGAAGGCGGAAGTAGATGGGAGTGATACATCTTGAGTTATATACACTCTATGTTGAGGACCTCTTCTCTTTTATTTACTTATTCTTAAGTTATTCATTTGTTTGTATTAGTTTGGATATTGTGCACTTTCTTTATCTATTATCAGATGTTTTTTTTCCTATGTGATAACTTTCTCATGTAATGTGCCTTGTTGTTTTCCATCAGATCGTTTTCTTTTTTTCCATGCTTGATGTTTATAGATCAATATTTTTACTCTGTTATTTTTATTGTATATATTGTGCATTTTTATACTTAATATATATATATGTATATATTTTACTCTGTTACTTTGATTGCTTACATATATTTGTGCTGCTGTAGCGAACAAATTTCCCTTTGTGGGATGAATGAAGTATCTATCTATCTATCTATCTATCTATCTATCTATCTATCTATCTATCTATCTATCTATCTATCTATCTATCTATCTATCTGTCTGTCTGTCTGTCTGTCTGTGTGTCTCTCTATCCATCAATTACAGAATAGAAAGGTGCTTCTTCTACACGTAGAGCTCCACAGAAGATGGGTCATTTGAGGGTTTACAAGCATAGAAATAGAGATTATGTATTTTATATATTTTCAGAAGCAGCATCTTATGCTGTTGCTGAGGGGTAAAATTGACATTTATTTTTGTTTTACCTAAAATAACAATAATAGTTGATAAACTATGTATTTAATTCATTGATGTATAATTCGGTCAAAATAACAAAAAATAATAAGTTAAAGTGAGGCAAAGATTTTTTGTCATATTTAGTGGATCAAAATAAAATATTTTCAAAGTAAGGTTATAGCCTTTAAACAAAAAATGTTATTTTAAATGTGTTATTTACAGTTGTTTAGTATTCATCATGTAGTATCTGCTCACATCCACCTCTGGGGGGCGCTGTTGTACAGGTTCAGATTAAGGAAGCTCACGGGGCTCCAGCCAATCGGATCACAGGAAAGGGAGGCACAGGTTTTCCGGCCTGATGAGCGAAAACACACAACTCCAAGCTGAAAGACGAAGAGGAGAAGCGGCTGCTCGTGAATAATTTAACCGTTTAGCGTTCCCATTTGCGGGCATAATCTACCGTAAGTTGCGCTTTTTGCAGCGTTGATTGCATGTTCGTGAGGGAAAGGAAGACACGTTGAAAAATAGTGATGTTAGGGTCCGTTGAGGGTCAACCAGGGGTCCGTTATTGGTGCTGCTAAAGCTAGCTAACGGTCACTGTGTGTCTGACACCCGTAACGTTAGATACCGACTAACGTCTAGGTTAACTGAGCAAAGGTATCCACAAAGTACCGCACTAAAGCTGTTCTTCTGTCTGTCATCAGTCTCCATCAACGGTGTCGTTGGTCAAAGCAGCCTGTAGCGGCACCGTCGATACCATTAAAGCTAACGCTAGCTATGTTAGCACGGATGATTGTTACCCTGCTCATTAATATGTTTATGTAGCATTAGTAGTCACAATGAGGTGACAACATGGTACCAACACTGGTTAGAGTTGGTTTGCCAAACATTAGCTAATCATTTCATGTTATTAAAATATGAACTAACCATTTATTTTTAATTTGGACACGTATGTATCATGCTTTTTGTATCTAGGCCATGTTTGTTGTGAAGCCTACCTATTTATTGTCCAGTACTCCGGCCTCTCTAATTTATAATGATAATTTATAACAACAACAAGCTGTATCGGTCCACCTCATGCATTTTACTTGAGATATGACCATAAAAAAGTCACCTGCAACCAGTCATCAAAAACATATTTAAGTTTTGCAACGCTTAGTTATAATTTGTAAGCAACTTCCTTTATGTTGTGGGTGAAATAATGCTTGTGTCTCTCAACAGATGCTCTAACTAATCACTAATTTATATCCTACGGGTTGACAGTCGCTGTGACATGGCATCTGTCCTCTGAACTGCTCTGTGGTCAGCCACCGTCAGCACCGAGCATTGGTGTGCAACTGGACCATCACCATCATGGAAACGGATGCAGTAAGTTTGCTTCATTGGCTGTTAATGATGTCTTTCTAACACTGTTTAACTTAACACTGCCTTTCTCACACATGACTGTGCAGGTATGCAAATTATAGACGAAGAGAATGACATTAAAGTATTTATACTTTGTGTCGAGACTGTGTTTTTTTTAATATATGCTTTACAGGAAGTTATTCCTATCTGGCAGAATAAGCCTCATGGATCCACCCGCAGTGTTGTGAGAAGAATAGGTTCCACTCTGCCACTCAGACCTCCACAGAGGGCGTGTTTCCAGGTAAATATCACATCCTAGAAGTCCTGCATGTCATATTTCAATAATATTCCCCTTTTTTGCAGTAGAAATGCTTGTAAATGCAACATTAACTTGTGTACTTGTGCATCAGGAACTACCAGGCATGCCCAGTCTCCGGCCTATGGATGGCCCCATTGTTCCTACCTTGGCCGACATAGCCTGGATTGCTGCAGATGAAGAAGAGACGTATGCCAGAGTGCGGTAAATATCCAGTCACGCCCTAAGAGACGACCACTAAGGTTATGGAGTAGTGCCAAGTAACTGATCTATAACTGCATTATTCTGTACTCTCTGAGCTGTAGAATACAGCCAAAAGAAATGCAGTGCACTATTCAAGTCTATGCTGATTTGGTAAAGGGAGACATGAGATAACGTTCAACATACTTCAAAAGCCGGACTCAGGTAGAATATAGATTCATGTACAGTAACTCTTATCGCCCACTCTTCTCTTTCCAGGAGTGACAGTCGACCTCTGAAACACGAATGGCGGCCCACGCCTCTCCTGGTGCTCCACAGGAACTCATCTGTACCCAACTTCCGCCGCGAGGGCAAAAGGGTGGAGGTGCTGAGGAAGCCTGGGGTGACGGCGCTGAACCGGACCACCGCCCTGCAGGACGAGCTCAGCAGACTCCGGGCACAGATCGCCAAGATTGTGGCAACTGATTCTGGTAGGAAACCAAAGCAACAATTAAAGTGTACCCACAGCATAGATTTGTCCGCTGTAGATCTTGAACTTAGAATTTAAGTGATAAAAGACTCAGGGACATGAGAACTGGTTTCACACTTAACTCTTTATTGAGACTTCAGACTATGATACCTGAAGCTTCTCAGAACAGTTGTTTCACTGCTGAGCTACTGTCTTTGTGTCACTGTGATCCTTTTGTTGCCAAGTCAGCTGCCCTGATTCTCCTAAAGCCCTTTTGTACTAAGATGTCTTGGCATCACTTTGTAGGTCAGTGGCAAAAGATAATCTCTGCGGTTCAGTGGCAGTTGTGTGTCACTCATTGAAAATTGAAACAGTCATGAGAAAGCTTTACATATTCAAAAACATTGTCTTCCCACTGGTTTTAAAGATACTTTCTGATGTCTAAAAGAGCCACACAAGGACGATCAGACATCAGATTAAAACACTTTTGTTAAACGAGCCTGCTCCTTAAATTCTTTTAATTTTAATGGCATTTGAACTCTGTGCTTTTGATAATTAGATCGGCTCTGTCTGTTTCTCTCAACACTGTCCAACACAAGCTTCATCAAACAACCACAGACTCTTTCTCTCTTCGCTGCTCTTCTTCTCTCCTTCAGACTCCAACCCCGTGACCCCTGACCTGCTCTCCCCCGACGACACAAGCATGAGCTTCTCCATGGCCCCTTTCGAAACGGCGCCCTACCAGCCGGCCGCCGAAGCCGCCGCTTCCTTTGTCATCAGTGATGTCACAGAGGAGGAGGAGGAGGAAGAGGAGGAGGAAGAAGATGTGGTCTCTGTGGTGTCGGAGCTCGTCCCCGACCCTCTGCCGCCTATTTCCATGACGGCATCGGCCACCTTTGACCTGGACAGACCCAGCATGGACTTCCGGGAGGCGGAAGAGGATACGGTGTCGCTATCAAAGTCTACCAGCTTTGCTGATGTTATGGACATCCTGAAGGACATGAACCGCATGAAGATGAGCAAGGACAGGTAAGAGTTGTCAGTTGGACTTTTAATATGCGTTTGTCTTATAAAGTCATGTTTGCCATACAGACACGAGAGTGGTATCCGTCTTCTAATTTCACAGTATTCAAATATTTCTTTATGAATCCAACGTTGTACACCCTCTCAGACGTGGTTTGTGTTTTTTGGTGGGCGTCATTGCAGGTACAACAGAGGCTGTACGTCCCTCAGAGAGGAGAACTCCGCTTCTCTAATTTCAGAAGCTTTGAGGAAAAAGTTTGTCCTGAAGGAAGAAGATACCGACGCTGTGAAACGGAAGTAGCCCCATCGCGTGTTTATCATCAATACCCGATCCCGCTGCTCCATGTAAGTCAGGACAGGGTTGTAGAAAGTCGTTTTTTTTTTTTTTACATTTTGTATAATGAGCCCTTGAAGGCATGTGGTAGGTCATCATTGGTAATGCGTTCAGTGGCAGAATATTTTGGCTCACTTGTGGGTTCTTAGTTGTTGTTTATTTTCTCTCATTATTTTCGGCCTTTGCCTGTGAAATGTGTACCCATGAATCCACAACTTTGCTCCTCAGGCCCAAGGCGACAGCTGTCGGCCAGAGCTAGAACAAAACACTCAATATCTGCTGGTGCAGTGAGGCAGATCTGACAACTCTTTAACAATAATCTCATATTGTATCCACTTTATTTCTCCCTGGAAAACAACACTTTTATGTTAAATATATTTTGAATAAGTTCTCAACGTACTCTGTGTCTGGGCTTTTTAGATGTTAAAGGACATTGTGGAGGGGCTGATATCCAAACAAACATCATAAAGTTTAAAGACTTAAATTCAGGAATGTCCCTTTAAAAAATAAATTAAAAAAAGCCCTTTATCCATCCAGCTATAAAGACAAGTCTTTGTTCCTTTTCACAGAAGAGAAGCAAATAAACTTTTTTTTTTTTTTTGCTTTTTCAGTGTCAAGAAGCCCTCTAACATACTTGAAAATACTTGCTCTACAAATGAAACGGATCTCCTGTACAAGCAGAAATGTACTGTCTTGTATCACATCGTGTGTGTGCGGAAAACGTCAGCTCTTTGCTGTTGATGTTTGCATCACAGGTGTGAGTTTGCAAATGTGCACAGCATCGTGTACACGGTGTTGCTTGCTCCACTGCACCTCTTATGCCTGTCCTCTTGTTTGTGATTAATATACAGATTGATAAGTCACCGAACCACAGGACTGATTTTGAAACCCAAACTGAAATTGTATATAAACGAGTTGGTGGTCGATGGTGTGAAGATCGACGGAAGTGTGTGAATGAAATGTGCACCCATCGTCGTCATCTGTGTTTCCAGTTAAGGCAATGACCGACACAAGCTTACGCGGGTCTTTTTAGACACACATTTCCAGTTTCGCAACCCGTGTACATTAACAGTACTAGCTGAAACCACCTTTTTTATGATGCAGCATTATAGAACATTCTGCCTGCAGAGTTTTGACAAAGCCATGGGTCAAGTGCTCGTGTGAGTCTCGACGATAACGATGAGTATTCTTGTCGACGCCTTACCGCGGATCTGTTGCCTGTTCCAAAGCCTGATTTTATTCCCTGTGCCATGGGTTTGTTTAACCAGCCCACCCCTCATTGCTTGCCCTCTCCTGAATGTGACCTCCATCCTCATCTTTATTAAGATTCCCACGTTTTCCTCTCACAAACAAACCAGTTGTATGTGTGTGCGGTGCTAATGCTGAATCTTTGTTTAAAATGACCCCTAACAAGCGAGTACTTGCTCTTAAGTCACTTTTACCTCCACATGTCACTCTGTTTTCTTTATCTGTCACGTGTATGCATGCATGACTGGGGGTCCTTTGGTGTAGTTTTGCAGTGTGAAAAGATAAGTGTGTGTCGCTGTATGCAGTGGCGTTAAAGTATGTTCTGTCCTGCTAGAGTCTGCCCTCAACGTGTCCTAGGGGATCGTCTCAATAGTTAATTTCCTCATTAAACAGAGTGAAGTATAAAGTGGCTGGATGAGAAAACTACTATATGCAAGTTTAACTATATTAACCGTGTGTCTTTACCTAAGATGTTAAACCTTACACAGCATACTCTGCCAACTGCTTCATAGTCCTGCTAATAAATAGAGAGAATTTAGTTCCACAGGGTTTTCCACAGAGAATTTTTGACTTTGTTTCTCTTGACTTTTCACCATTTTACTTGTGCAGGGTTGAACCTACCACCACCTCATGTATGTGTATTTTATTTTGTCATATTAGGACTTGTAAATAAAGATTGGCTGATGTTTTGAAACTGACCATGTTGTGTCTGTGAGAAAGGTTCATTTGTCTTTGCAGTGCCAACTATCACCACATGGGGACACTGCAGGTGAACCAAAAGAATATTTGCTTTTATTCATTTGTTTCCGTAATAGAGTACTGGGCAACTTACAATGTGTGTGTGATCAACTTTTAAAATTTATTACACACATTTGACACAAACGTCAAATTAAAGCAGTGTTTTCTGTCAGTGACTGGGATTATTAGAAGCGGTATAGAAAGTATGATGGGGATAAAGGCTTTTACTTTGAGTTTAATTATTGTTAACCCACATTCTCTCCCATGATGATCTGGCCCTGCAGTGAGTCACAGTCTATTTTCTGTGAGAGTCCTTGGCCTACTTTTTCACTCTTTACCTTCCACAATGGACTTCCTACCTGTTTTAGATGGAGGGAGCTGTCTGTGGAGAGCTCAGTGTCTTTAACGAGGCTTCATTAAACCTATAAATGCAGGCGTCTGAATATGACACTGAATGATTTACATTGTACTCACTTGAAATCGCGGTGCGTCTCAAACGCTAAAGAGTACCTTGTGTGTCGGTATCAGAAGCCGAGGAGCATGATGAAGCGTCTGTATTTGACGCCCTGTGTTTGGGAAGAGGCTGAACAGACTGACATTGCCATTAGAGCCACACCGCCAGTATGGCTAAAAAACATAAATAATTTCTGTTTTGTTATTGTATCTCGTTGTTTGAACATTTAAAATGGAATTAAATTTGGCAAATTAGTGACTTTATCATTTGACTTTGACTTTAGATTTGACTCACTAATATTTGAGACTTACTTTGTGACCACCTGATGTGTCTCCACCATGTGGGCAGTCGCTCCAGTCGAGTTCCTGCTCTGTAATGAGTGAAGCAGCAAACACACCAACAGGTAGAGTATCTATCTTACTGACTGGTCAGTGTGGCCACTCTATCTCCCTGAGCTTCTTCTTTTTTTTATCAATGTCTCCTTATGTTGCTGGAAGCTCTTCACAAGGAGACACATAAACTTCCTTCGATGTTTTTCTAATGCTGCCCGGAGACTGCTGCCAGGTTTCAAGCCCATTTGTATGATCAAAGGAATTGCTTTTTTGGTTTCCCTTCGTGGAGGGAGAATTGTCTTGTGTCTTGAAGTTTTACTCTGGACAGAAACATTGTTGGGGTTTGTGGTTTTGATTAATCTGCCTGACAAATGTTTTCGAGCAAGGTGGTTGATTGTGAGATACAGCTGAGCTGAAGCGAAACCAGGGGAGCACAGATCACTCTATCACTCTCAAAGAGCAGGTGGTACAGGGAACATGTCACGGTAGGTAGCCTATTATTTATTGGCACCCTTCTGGGAGTGACAGGAAATGCCTTTATTCACGGTTCACATCTTAAAATGCTGCATTAGCATTTTCCGATTCAAAGTAATAGTTGAAATTGCACGGAAATGTTTTTTATCATCAAAGAGAAGCAACTGAACAAAGTCTTATTTAGGAAAAACAAATGTGTTTTTCCAAGATAATAGTTTTACTTTTCCAGATGGCAAAATAAAAAATGAATCACCAGTGAAATATTTTCAGGCAGAAACTTTAAATCTATACTGACGCCTGATTGAAAACAAATTGAAACCACTAGTTTTCATGACCTTTTATTTTATTTGTGCATTTGAACAACGTGTTATTCATCATTTCCCTTCATAAACAAGTCGCATGCATCACAGTACTGTATTTAAAATAGATATTTCCAAACATTCCTAAATGTTTTTTATTTTGTTGCTAGTGTTATAGATTGAGATGACATTGATGAAATGTTGAAAACGTTTGCCTTTATATAATATATATAACATAGAAACCGCTCTGACCATATCTCAATGTTGAATTAACACATTTTGATATCTGGCTACAAGTTTAGAGTTAGTTTCCCCAGTGTGGTTATGAAGTTGTACACTTTTTTTTGGAATAAAGAAATAAAGGTTTTATAGACAGAATGGCCTTCAACTTTGGAAGAGGAAATACCAGAGGCAGAATGCACTGAGCTTCATGATGTTTACACCAGCTCCCAAACTCCTGTCGTCCTCATCATCCACGTGAGATGAAGTGAACCCGAGAGCCAAGAGCTGCCCTGATCACCCAAAATACAACTCATCATGCTCTCCATTTGACCAAAAAATGGCCATCATAATATGCCGACTGCTGCAGCAATTTGTTAAGTGTTCACAGCTAAATGTTTCTGGTTTGACTCTACGCTAAGGCCAGACATTTCAATAGTTTCAGAAATATTATCAAATAATCTCAAAATGTGTAAAAACGTGACAGCTTTTGTGTGTGTGTTTGTCTTTGTGTTTGAGTTTGAGTGTCATCTCCCATGTTGTATCGTAGCAACAACCGGCTGAATGAAGCCGAGACTGAGTGGATGACAAGAGGGTCTGGGGGAACGCAAGCGATGCATCTGCTGCCCCCCCCCCCCGACACCCGCCCACCCATCCCTCCCCCACTGTCACCCACGCATCCGTCCGCGTCATCAAGACACAAAACTAACACTTATGACTCACAACAGGAACAGCGCCTCAATAGCGTCTGCTGCTCCATTGAATTCACCCTGCTGTTTCTATTTTAGGACCTTTGTAGTGTTTCTGTCTTATTAGTGGGTTTGCCCTCTAAACAGGATTGCTTTGTGATGCAAAGTAAATTGCGTCCATAAGTGGAGCTGCTGAAGGCACCTAAGTGCGGCTTTACTCTGCCTCTCACTGGGAACCTGTTGCTGCTATTTTTAGTGCTTTGTTTTAAGATCAACATGTTTCCTGTTAAGCAGATTCAAATATCTGTAATTCAAACATCAGATATGAAGTGAAAACTTTAATTTAGCTTAAACTGCTTTCCTTAATCCTAACACTGTATGTTTAATGAAATACAGTATAGTTTTACATTTTGGGAACTATACTTATTTGCTTCCTTGCTGATAATTTGATTAGAAAATCAAAGCCCCTCTCAACGTCCAATAGCATAAAGACTGAACATGGAAACAGCTGACTAGCCCTGTAACAAAGTAACAAAACCCACAGCACCTCTAAAGCTAAAAGATTAACATACTTTTTCTTGTTTTGAGTGTAAAAATGACATTGTGGTTTTACGTGGGTCTATTTCTTGTTTGGCCGGGAACAATGCTTTCGCTCTTAATGCTAATCTAAGCTAATAAACCTTTGTCAATAGCCTTATATATTCAAATGACAAACATGAGAGTGGTATCAATCCTCTTATCTAACTATTAGCAAGAAAGCCAGTATACAAAATGTTTTCTGAAATGTCAAAATATCCTGTTATGCCTTTAGTTCACAATACACGACTTTAGCCTTGAGTTTTTGTTTCCATGACGAAGCGTATTTTGGGGATTCCTCGAGGTAAAAGATCTTGTAGAGTCTGACCCCCGTGGCCGGTCATGTATTGTGAAAACAACTTTCTAGATTCCCTATTACAAGACAGCAAGTTCGATCTGACGGTTTTTAAAAACGTGTAGTGTGAAGTTGGCTTTAACAGTGGCCTCCAAAATGTACAAGTTTACAGGATGGAAGAAGTGATAAATGGGAAAAAAATAGAAGCAAAAGTCAACGGCGTAATGAAAGGGATTACAGATGAGGCTGATGGGATCTGTATTGGGACAGCACAGCACCCAGATATCTGCGGTGTGTTCATATCCATCATTTTACTTCCTTAACTGGAGCAAGTTATCATCATGGCCTTGTTTCAGACTGCCAGCTCCTCATGGGTGGCAACTGGCATTCATCAGATATAGAAACATATCTCAAAAGCCTCTCAGGGAAAATGGTCATTTTCTAAAATGAGGACCCGAATAGCCTCTAGAAAATGATCAAGGAAAGAAAAATGATCCCAGGTTCATGGCAGTGTTAAAGAAATTCACCCAAAAAGAGGGAGACAAAGAAAATGTGCTCATTCTCCTTTCCTCATCTCTCTCTCTCTCTCTTCTCCCTCAGCTCAGAGTCACGATTTGATAAGAAATGGATAAGAAGCAGTCTGTGAGTCCCAGATGGTACCCCAGTATCATGGCCTGTGTGTCAGCCATTCATAAATTATGCAGTTTTTGTAGAAAAAAACAAAATGACAGAGGCCAATATGCTCTCCAAGTGCTGTAAATACATTTGTGATACACTATTTATATATAGTGGTTCAATCAAAGAGTGGATTTCAAGAGTGCTGTTTTCAGCTGACACTGGTGATTAAATAAACAAGACCGGTGTTGCTAAATCTAAATTTGTTGTTGGGTGATTATTTTTAAGCTGATGAGCTTTGTCAATTAATTAACCTGTCCCATTGTGATAATTTACCCAAATGACCAACAAACCATGGAGCCACGAGCAATCTTAGATGTCTCCACGGCCAGATTAACCTGCCTGCTGTGAGCCCTGTTTCAACACAACATTTCAGTTTATTGTGCTTTAGCTGTGAATATTACCAAATAAAACTGTGATGAGTCAAATAACCACAAGTGCTACAAAGACCACAGGAATCTTAAGACTCTTACTAAAAAAAAAAAAGCCATTATAGATTTGAGGTAATTGGTTTAAAACCACCAGGTGCATCAAATTCTAACATTATAGGTAAATCTGGAATGTGGTGCTTGAATGGTTCCAATCAGAGATGAAACAACTGGTGCCAAATATATGATTAAAACTGATATGATTAAAGGCAAGACCAGAATATAAAAAAACAGCATAGAGTCTTCATCATTTGCACATTTCCTCCAAGGCCTGTGGCTGTGGTTGATTTCATCCCTATTGCATCCGACTGGCAACGCTCATAAATACACTTGAGGAATGTCCTTAGGCCAATAATACGTATCTCCAGAAAAGTGTAAATGTATACTGTATAAGTCAAAGACAGGAAAGAAACAGAGAGACCAGTAAAGCCGAGCTATAGCCACGTTTTATTGGGATTAACAGCACGGTTGGATCCCGTCTTTAATAAATCAGATTGCTTGGCTGAAGCGACCCGTGGTATGAATAAAACAGCTCACTTCAGGCAAACTGTATGAAGAAAAGACTGGTGGTCCTACATCAATTGAATGTTTATTGAAGTATGTAGCCAGTGATGAAATTTGAGTTCAAATACAACAGTCAGATGATGGCTTTTGATCCAGTATTCTTCATGTCTAGTTGCCTAATTCATACAACGACCTCAAAATGATAAAACATTTAAAAATGTTACATTTATAAATGAAATCATATGAATATATAGTTTTACATTTATATATAATGTATCATATATTTATATGATGTTTCTTCTGTCAACCAATAACCAAGAATGAATTGATCCTGTGCAGTTTATTTCTCTGTGCCATTGATCTCCATTGTTGTTCAAAATAAAATATAATATTTCTTCTCCTCAATCCACACAGACAGTTTAGTTTAGTTTAGTTCTTCTCAGACTCTGAGACAGAAATCTCCACTTCAGTTGCACTTAGATACACCAAACTTTCCAGTTTCAATGCTATATTCTGAAGGTTTTTACAGAGGGGTTTGTTCATATAACATCTAGAGCCTCATTTGAACCTGGCTTTATCCAATGTTCAGATTGCTGTTCTGGAAATGTCTGCAAATTAGCCAGTATTCAATAGACAATTTACATATTTAAACATACATTTTCAGAAAACCTATAAAACAAAACACAATTGTCTTCATTTAAGTTATCAACTGAGGAAGTATCCAGTAGTTACATTTTTTACCTTTTTCACCCGCGTGTCTCACATTAAAGAGGGTGAAGATAATAAAACAGAAAAACTTGAAGCATTAAATGATGTCAGCCCTGTCCTTTCAAATTGTGGTGAAGTATGTTTATGTTATCAAGCATAAGACCCTCGGATTATAAAGTTATCCACATAACTCAGTCAACTTGATTCCTTGTACAGGCACATAAGGAAATTAAGGAATTTGTGTTTATTTAGCAAAATATGTTGTGACCACTAACAATTGCCAATCGTGCCACATGTTCAAAAATAAAACGAACAAAAGCAAACCCTCTCGGTCTGACATAAGATCAACCTTTTTGAGACGTGATGCTCCCAGCGAGGCTCAGCTGCGAGGATCAGCTGCTGTTCTGTGCTGTTTTTAGCCTCTGCTGTCTCATTTGTTCTGACCAGCTGCAGACCCGTTACATGGTCGTAGGGGTGTCAGCATTGTGCCATATGGAGCAAGAACGACGCTCCAATCTGAACAGCTGCACTCACTTAAATCAGTGTCCAGTGAGATCAATGGACAGTGATTAACATGTCAGTTTGACACCTTTGAAATTCTGAAGATTCATGAATCAGTCGAGACATGCTGAGAAAAAGTTAGCATTTCATAATCTTTAGAGTGTTAATATCAACCTGCAATGTTCACACACACATTTCAATTATGGTGATTTTGGGAAAATACACATTGTTGCATTCCTTCCAAGCGTTTGTTGAGAAGATCGTATGATGAGGTGGCTCCATCTGAAGATAACAAAATCCACCTTAAAAGTTCTTTAATTAACACATTATGTCTCATTTGATTAATTTGTTACTGCTGGCTGTAGCTTTATATTTAACAGACATGGGAGGGGTATTGTTCATCATCTATAACTCTTGGTGAGAAAACGAATAAGTGTATTTATCAAATTTAAAAAGTTTTTACTAATCGGTGAAGCTACGCTCATTGAAGTGATCCAACAATAGTGCAAACGTTTTGATCAAAGGTGGTATCATTTTGAAATAAAAGCAAGTCTGAGTCGAGAAATTAGAATTTTTTAAAATATTTTTTTTGGGCCATTTTGCCCATAATTTCACATTTTAACTCTAAAGTGAAATCTCTCTCCCTCCAACACACACACACACACACACACACACACACACACACACACACACACAGCATACTTCTATCACTCATTACTTGTTGTGTACCCTGCAGAAACTATTCCTAGGATGTCTCATAATAAGATGGGCTAATTAGCTTTGGTTCTTAGGGAATCCATTTGCCCATTACTGTAACACATGCTGGGAGGTGTGTGTGTGTGTGTGTGTGTCTGTGTATAATGTCAGGCTGGGTCATTGGTAATTGCTAACATTTTTAGATGGCAAGCGTTAAAGGGCAATCTCTACCACTTAATATAGTTTTACTCTTCATACGCATCCATCACTTTGCAGGACATACGATCAAAGTTTTCATTATCGTGCTTCATCTATTTGCTGTTTGTCATTCCATTGACAAACAGAAATGCTTTGCAATGCCTTATGAACCATATCAATTATAAAACTGCTGCAGTGTTAAATTAGAAGGCTCCATGGTACAGAAGCTCCACTGATACAATAAGAATGATAATAACCTCCCAAACTAGAAAGTTACATTCTCATCAATTTCCCAGGGAGTTGACAAAAGGTCAGTGTTGTATTACATCTAAAGAAGAGCAATAATGATAAAAATGGGTGGATCATTATTTATGATACTGCAATCATACGTTAGCTATATGACTTTTGCCATGAATGTGATAACGCTGATGGCAGAAACTGATGCGATCATCATGTGTGTGAGCAGGAGACTTCCCTCCAATCCATGAAATTTCATGTATTTTTAAGACCCTGCATTAACTCCGAATAGTCAGCAAACAATTGTTACCTGAAAAACAAAGGGCAAGATTCAATTAAAAAGTTAGACTGGATCTGCTGAATCCAGTTTGATGAATTCCAACCAGCAACAACTCAGACAGCTGGAGATCTTTCTGATCTTCCAAAGGCAGAAATAAGCTCCAGTGACATGTGTTGTTTTTTTTTAAATCGATTCAACACCTTTACATGTGAAATCATTATATATGCAGCGAGGTACTCAAACAGCCATTTACAACTCTGTGGAAGCGACCTGCAAGCAGCTGGTGAAGCAGTTACTGCAGAGCATTATTCACACAAAGACACACACATTTCAGCACATCCTAATATACACGACCTCAACGGGTCTGCCAACACACGTGCACATCCAAGCGTGATCCTGACAACGTCGTGGTGAACTGCACAAAATAGACATTGTTGTTTTATTTGATGTTACATTTCTACATTATTATTGACATCATCGATAATCAGTTTCAGCTCCTGAATAGCTCTTGAATATGAAAACAATAACACGTTTTAGATTAATAAATCATGATGGAATAGACAACTTCCTCACAGTCTGCACTCAATTCCACTGATGAAGAGGTCGATCTTATGATCTGTTTGGTTTAACATTTCTGTGGCAATCAGACTTTTAAAAAGAAATACCTGCAGGCATTTACATGTTTAATCATCACATTCCCTGAGAAAGTGAATACATTTCTAAGAAGTGCATGAAAACAACCAGAGCAGGTTGTAAAAACAAAACAGAAAGCTGTTTCTGGAAAGTTTGACGAAGATCCTCCAAACGGAAATGTCTGCTGGAATGGAATGTACTTTCTGATATAATCTGCTAAACATTTCAAATATATTTTTTTACAGACTGTCTCATCAGGTGGCAGGTAAACAAGAGGAAATACCTCAAAGTTAGAACAAATGGAGGAGGTCACACTGGTGGCTTTAAGACGTGTATTGTACATAAATAATTATTGTAGTAAAGAAAGAATTCCATAAAAAGACATTGCTGAAACCTCCCGCTTGGAATACTTAACCACTATCGCTCCAATCCTCTGTCCTATTCTCCTCCATCGCTCCGTCTTCCTCTCTCGTCTTTCCATATGATGGGCCAGCAGCTGAGGGTATTAGAATGTTCTCTCTCAGTCTGTCATCCCCTTCTTTTCACACCTAGCTCTCTCTTCTGTCTTCCTGGCACCACTGTTCATGCATTTCTGCTGACACGATTCACAGGAACCACACGCACACACCACGTGGACATACATGCACAAATGCAACATTGACTCATGTTCTGGTATAGTCTGGCTCTCTGACTGACTCGGGGGATTGTCTTATGCACTCTCCAGGTGGTGGGCTACCATGTGAATGCGTACAACCTCGTGGTCTCAATTCAAAACCAGCCTTAGAAAACTCAAAAAGTGCCCTGTGACAAATTAAAAAGTCCAAGGCAGACCCAACTAGTGAGAATAATTTACACAACATTTTCAACAGGTAAGCAGCATGACAGCTCACTCTTGCCCTTTGAATTAGTATTTGGAAAAAAACAAAAAATCCCATAAAAAGGTTCACCTTTTTCCCAGTCTTCTCTCTCAGAATACACTGTGGGTTAATACAACCTCATCCAAGCCTCCTGAACTAACTAAGCAGGGTAAACCACCTGTAGCTTAAATTACATCACTGATTTACTGTAGATATATACACGCCACCACCCATACATCTCTGCGCTTCATTCACTCCGCCTCTCTTTCTCTGATTTATGGCTCTATAACACTAAATGCGTCATCAGCCCCTGAATACTTGTCATTCAGGTGATGCTTTTTTGATGATGCTGTAAATTGTAGTGAGCTTCTTAATCACAAGTGTTAAATTAACAGATCCACCGATTTTTGGTGACATAATCTGACAAAATGATTCGAACAAAAACCTAAAATGATGATTCTTTAGATTATACAAGCTGTAAGTCTCGAGTCAGGGGATGTAGCTGAGTTTTTGAGGGGGGGGGGGGGGGGGAATCCCTTCTGATTTCTAGCAGAAACTGAGCTGGATATGTGGACTCACTTCTTGGGACTGTGTTGGTGTTTGCATCCCTGTCAGAGTGAGGAGGCTGCAGTCTGGCGCCTGCCTCGTTCCTCCCCGCAATATAACTTCAAGGACATCACATCACAGGGGGGCCTTCAGGAGGGCAGCGTGATGTATCTCTACAGCGGGCATCACATCCAATCTGAGGCCGGTGAGACGCCTCATATTTCAAGTGTCATAATAGTGTTTGTGTCCTAAAGAATGGCTTATTGATGTGTTAATATATGTTTGACAGTGTCATTGTTTCCTTGGCTGACTCTTGAGAAAAAAAAAGAATTTCAACACCTACACACCTTCCAGTATATTTATTAATTAAATAATAAACTGACGTTTTGGAGAATATGCCTTATTCATGTTCTTGCTGAGAGTAAGCAAGGTGAGAACATTGGTAACAATCATTTACAATGGTATCAATCTTCTTACATAACCTTTGACAAGAAAGCCAATAAGTATATTTTCCCAAATGTCAAAATATTATTATTATAACATATAGTTTGTGTACTTTCTTACTTTTGCACCTCGAACTTTATATTTTCTATAATTTGTCTTTTGGGGTTCTCTTTTGTGTAGATACCAGATAGGGTTCGCCTTATAGCACAAATACAAACATTTTTTTTTAGTTGTCTTTTGGTTTGTTGTTGTCCTTTTACTTTGCAGTCTATCAATTTGACCATATGGGTGTTTTACACTGAGAGTGTCTTCCATCTGAATTTTGGCAGGACAGAGTCGTTGTGTCACATCTCTCCTCCTTCCACATCCTTCCCTCCCTTGCTCGCTTACAGCTCTCCTCCCATCAGAGTATTGGCAGTGTGCGGAGCGCAGCGTGGACTCGTGGAAATGTCTTTAGCGGCATTACGCACGACGACACGATAAACGCGAAAGCCTCATTTAGAAGGACAGGGCACTTTCAAGCTGAACTGGACTGGCTTTCAACTTTTGATTTGGTGAGCACTTATTTCTCCTCATCTTCTCATTACGGCGGATGGAACTCGGATCTCTCCCTTCGCGACAGCAGCAGTGGGGCTGAATTACTTCCCCTCCTCATATCCGCAGCTCACGGTGACTATAGAGGAATGGAAAATATGTAAAGAGCTTTGGGGGAAAACAAACTCTACAGAGATCGCAAAAAGATCGCAAAAAGAGAGGATGATCCCACCGGCCAATATGATTCAGGACGAAAGTGGGGGCAAAGAGGACGAACGGGACCAGAATGAGAAACCCAAATCCCCGTCGGCGAACGCCAGCCAGCAGGAAACCAAGGTAGGACTATCCTGTTATTTATTATTCATCAAAACCCCCTCAGATAGACGGATAGACTGTGGGATCCGTACTGTTCATCAGTCCAACAACTCTTATTAATAGAGCTGGGCAAACAAACTCTGAAACACTGAAATCGACTCAACAGGGACCAGCTCCCAAAAAGAAAAACAGGCATGTAAACTATGTCTTTTTTCCCATCAATGACTCAGACTGATCACCCCTTTAAAACAGCGTCATGAGCCTAAACTGAATACCTTTAGGGAAAATACCATAGCCTACCAGCTGTACAAATAGGACAGCAAAAAACCCCGTTTAAAGTGCGATGAAGGGTCAATGCAGACTCATTATTAGTATAACAGACCTCAGCGTGTAAGAATACCATTAGAATAACATCATGATAATAAGAAAAAACCCTTGAGATAAACCAGGTTGCACTCACAATCGAGTTCACACACACTCTTTTTATGACTTTAGTGTACATATATTGTGTGTGTGTTTTTCTCTAGGGAAGAGGCCACAAACCTATAACTAATAGGGATTTATGGTATTTAAATTAATTGTTGCGAGATCAATGACGGTGGAACGGCTTTTTAAATCTCTTGAATGAACCTAAACACATGTTCACAGTGTGCTGTAGTGGTAAAAGAAGTACTATGGTGTTACTGATGGTGGAATATGGTATTGTAATTTCAACTTGTGGCTGAGTGGAAAGGAGGCTGTGCGATAGAGATCCACATTTCCTGCCTCAGGCGTTTTGCCATCTATGTCGGTCACATGTTACCCAGACTACTACAACTTGCAGTAGAATATTGGACTAGTCACCATGCTAGTTAATGGCCACATCACACCGAAGCGCATATGAAGGACAGATGAGACACATACTTTATCTTTATTATTCTCTAAATGACAGTTTGTGAAATTCAGAGAAAAAGTTCAAGCTTTCATCACGATCATAGTGATGCCCTCCTCTTTGTATTGGGTCTTTTAAAGCTTGTGCATGTGAGCTCTTGCTTTGGCACATCTGGTCACTATGTATTTCAAGAGAGTCCTGGCTGACATTTCACATAAAGCCTCTGCCAAACAACCACACTCCTTTCCAATATCTCACTTTATTAGAACACATCCCAACAAAAAACGTGATTATAGAATTGTTTAATCATCCTTACAGGCAGTACAAGTAGAATGAGTTCGACAGTAGGCTGAACACATGTTCTACCATCAAGTGAAGCTTTGTTTCTGTTTGTATTCCTCCTTTAAGAATACTGTGAGGCCTGAACATCACAAGCGCAAGGTGAGCCTCCACTCTTGTGTAAACTGTAGCGCACTGCTGATTTTAGTCCATTGTAACATAACAGCATACCTGCATGTACATAAAGATAAAAAAAAAAGTTGTTTCGCGTTACAACTGTTACTGCTCTTTAAGGTAGATCACTTTGGTGACATCCATGCCATATAAGGTTTCATCCACCGTCACTCATGTTTCTAGAGGGCACTCTTTGTTTAGAGACTGCATCATTAACTTTATTTATTAACAATGATTTGATATATCATCTTATGCCATAACTGGCTTTTATTTCTTATTTCTTCTGCATTACCTATAGCCCCGTTAACCCTCTCTGCTTCGGATAGAACTCAGCTCCCACAGATTTGGTGCCATCAAACACAGCATGAGCTCCTCAATGCATGCACACATTGCCTCACTTTGTCTATTTAATATAGTTGTTTTTTTAAGTTTAGATATATAAAACCACCTTACAGGGAAGATGTATAGTACAATTTACCATCACAGCCGTTTAAAATAAGTACAACACATGCAGAATGTCCAGACAAAAATTGCTTATGTATATCATTTACTTATCAAGACCTAACTGTGTTAACATCATTGTTATGTGTTACCAACAACTTTACTTTTCAGGGTGTGTAAAAGCCATGCAAGTGAAGAACTACAAGAGGCTGCAGTAGAATATATGTGTGCTGTCTGTTGTGCGTTCCTGTGTGTGGGTGGTAACGGGAGAGAAAGGGTCCAAATTGATTTTTTTCCAGAGTGACCCGTACAATTGATTGATCTTCACCGTACCAAAGCTTCAATGATAAGCTGCAATTGTTCAGGCGGTTTAGCCAACAACATCATCAGCTAACAATGTATGTTTGTTTTTTCCCTTATTTGTATTGTATAGTTTTAAGTCTGCGATTTCATGTTAGTATCTCAACTCAAAATCTGTTATAATGGTATCATGTATAAACTGTGTCAGTGTGTACATAACTAATACTTTGGAGCAAACCTAGAAGGGGACGGACTGTGTGCTAAGATATAATAGAGTCCTTCCTTACCCATCAGTCACATGAAACATAATATAATTCTTCAATCAGAGACCTGCAGCCACACACCAGCCAGAAACCAGAACCATAAAATCACTCAATACAGTAGCTTAGAGATTCTTTATTGCGTGTTTGAGCCCAGGATTAAGTTGGTTTCACGGAGGAGGAAGTACACACTGAGAGGTTAAATGAGGGGCTGTCAGTGTGGAGTGTTATGAATAGCATTACTGTAAAAGAGGAGCCTAAGGAGATTGATAGAGGCTGCAGCCAGAAATAGCAGCACAGCGTGTGAGAAATAGTGTTGATGTGATGCATTGCTCTAACCAGGAAATCACATTACCTTCCAGGGAATCTCAAAGGTTTTTCATTGCGCAGTGATAAGTTGCCCCTCTCAATGGTCTTTTATCAGCCGTCGGACACTGAGATATTTGCCAGAAGGTTTTAGAGACTATACGTTTGTAATTTATTTAGGTTATCACAGGAATTGATTTACGCCACTGAATTATTCTATGTCCTCTGTCGTTCTCTCTCCTTTTCATTTTCTGTCTGTTTCTCTCCCTTGCTCTATTTTACTTCAACTTTTTTTTAAAATCTCTTTTTTCAGCTGCAGAGACTCAAGCGCTCCTTATCCTTCAAGACCAAGAGCATCCGCAGCAAGAGCGCGGACAACTTCTTCCGAACAAGCAACGACAACAAGACGGAGCTTCTCTCAGATGTGAGCAGCAGCACGGGCCATCTCTGCAACATCGGGATGGCCCCGCCGCACACCACCAACCTCCCCATTCCTCCGGTCCCTCCAGCCATCCCCTCTGCACCTCCACCCACATCACGCTCCCAGTTACGCAACCCGCTGCTGGTAGACTCGGCAGGACACTGCTTCATGGAGCACATCTTCAAGAAGCCCACGTTCTGCGACGTCTGCAACCACATGATCGTAGGTATGGTTACAATGCCGCCCTCCTTCATTAGTGTGGTCAGAATATACCAAACAAAGCACAGATCAGAGGAGAAAGCAAGGTAAAAAAAAAATCCTGCACATTATCTAAGGAACTTTGCAATCACAGCATTGAGAATAACCTTTTCATAATGAGACCTTCATCAGATAACCTGATGGAAGGTATTAGTAAACTAAATAATCAAGTAATGAATATGCAATAATATGCACATATGGTATGGGCACAGCAGGATGTACGTGGTTTTCGTCTCCTAAAGCGCCTACCTTTGTTTTCATATCCTAATGTTTTTTATTCAGAATGAACACACAAGCCATATGTATCGGAAAACTCCCCGACATTTAGGCACCTGACACTGAGCATCCAACCTGACCTGCTGACGTGACCAAAGTGTCTCAGTCGTCCTTTTTTTCCGCACACTGAGCCAGGTCCCTCCATCTGTCCGCTGGGGTGTCAGATAGCCAACAACAGTGCCAGCGCCTCTCCCTGTTCTCCCCTCGCCAGATGTTCCGGTTTCTCTGGCTGCTCCCCTCCTTGTTAACCATCAGTACTGAGGGACCACTTAGTCTTTATATCTCAGGGCCTCTGCAGCACGATAATGACAAGGGCTGCCCGTACCATCTGCTCAACAATCCCCTGATTTCACATTTGGTAGCATGTATACAGCATGTGTATATATACAGTATACTGGAGTAACACCAGCGCTGTATCAGTTTGCCAACAGTCTTTGATTTTCTTTGCATAACTGAAATAATTTAGCTTTGTCCCGTGTATCTTAGAGCTTTAGATCTCACTCTTTAAACCTTACAAAAGCAAATTCAACAGACCCATAAAACATATTTTTACATATCTATGACCATTGTTTCTTTACACTAGTCTGTTGGTGTGGCCAGTGACACGCATCCACTGGCCGAAGCCTTGAATGGGCCTCTGGTGGTCTGTTAATAATGAAAGTATGATGTCAGGCCTCCCTGGCTCTGTGATAGGTGCTGAGCCCTCCGGTCCACTCATGAAAAAGATGCTGCCCTCTTCTTCATTTGTCCTGCTTTAATGAGAACACAGCAGAGAGACAGGGAGTAGAGGTGGTTTTTCTGTGTGTGTGTGTGTGTGTGTGTCTGTGTAATGAGCTTCGATGGCGCTGTCAAAGACTCTGTGTCTCACAGTCAAAGGGCAGCACACAGGAGAGAGAGAGAGAGATACACAGTTGTGGTAGAGGGGCTTGAACTGATAATACAAGCTATGATTATTAAATCATAATGCCCAGACATTAGCTGCATGTTTATGGAGTTAAAATAGTGCAGTAATTGTTTACAAGTGTTTTATAACATTGATAAAGGTGGACACGATTGTGTTAAGTGGAAGATACTTGTAATTGAATGAATGTTAGTGCACAGCAAACTAAATACACGTTTACACATTTCAGTGTGCACAAAACCACATTGTTGGTTCTCTCAAGTACAAAATAACTGTTTTAAATACAGATTTTCATTTGTTCATCTTGTCGATAAAACCGAATAAAATATAGAAATACGCCACTGAAAATAAATGAAAATGATATAATATTTTTGGATTTCTATTCAGTATAATTTAAAAGAAAAATGTTGTGTGTGATATCTGGAATGTTTGTTTGTTTAACTTTACCCAATAAACACAAGTTGAAAAGATAAATAATATAATATGTATAATCTGATATGGTCTTCTTTAATTGGATTAAATGAAATATACACTCGTTTTACCTCTAGGGGCAATCTCATAATCAATGTCACTATTTGAGTCAAAAGGTTTTTCAATTCGTAACGCACCCTAATATGTAGATTAATACCAATATGCAATATATAAATGTGTTTATATTGCAAAAGGCAGCCTAGAAACATTAAACACCCACCTTATTCCTATATGAGGATCCTTTATTGTATTGTCTAAAAGCCTGTACAAATTAATTGTGTCATCCATAATCAAGATGGCTGAATTATATTAAAGTGCTCACTGACTCATTCATTAGGTTTTCTAGATGAAGCAGAACTAGATTATAAATATTTGATAGAGCAATAAATATATTAGCAGTTTTTCTGGAGGCGTTCATCTTTGTTTTGAAACCTCTTGTTTATAGGAGACTAGCTCATACACTATGCTCAGTTGAACAGCCTAGTAAAAACAGTCAAGATGTTTTAATCATTTATTCATTTTCTAACTAAGATCAAGGTCAACACTTCATCTGTTTGACTCTGCTCTGTCACAAGATACGAATAAGAGGAGACTCCTTTTAGGAAACATTGTCATCATTGTTATTCGGTCATAAAGTTAAGCACAGCTGCACCCAACTTCAACCTGAGTAGCCGTCTAATCAGCCAGAGTAATTGCAAACACCTGCGTGGGTGGCGAGAGCCTTTAAGAAGAAGAAGTTAAGAGTACTATTGCAACTTAACCAAAAGGTGTATTCAGTGTGCCTGTCTCACCACATTTTCCTCTATTTATTCCAAGGTTACTCTCGCTGCTATTGTGTTTCACTTCATTACACGGGCTAAGTGCTATGTGCAGTGTTCAGCTTTTGTCCATAAAAGCAAGTGTCCTTATTGTGATGCCCACAGTGAATTTGTTTCACTGTGAACATAAAAATGCTCTGATAGAGTACAGGCTGATGATGAGATATTGATTCCAGGTCTTTGCAGCAAATGGCTTATTAATTAAATGTCTACATGAGTGAATGGGAGAGTTACCTGTGGCTGACAGAGGGTACGATATAATTATTAGGGCAGTCTTTTAGGTAACAAATTCCACACAAAGAGCTTGTAGGACTATACTTTGTACAGTATAAGTACTGTATGAGGGATATATGCAGATGGAGAATACAGAAATGTAAGCTTCTATTACAAAGTATTACAAATTAGTATCACTGTCAGTGAGTAATCACGGATATCCTGCATCAACATTTAGGGATTAGGCAGAGATTTACTTACACAATCCCTTAAATGCCTCAAATCAAGGCATCCAAATTCCTGGATTAATTAATCAGACAAGTTGATATTCACCACGAATGAGAAAGTAATCTCCCTTGATTAACATGCACTAATCCGTGCTATGAAATCCCTGAGATACACATGACAGGTTCGGTGGACCCTAGAGAGAAATAAATCTGGGGGGGTGAGAGGTCAAGGTGGGGTAGTAGACAGATATGACTGCGATGCTAACTGAGGCTTTACGACTTCTCGCTGCATTAAAACACACACTGCACAAACATGTCAGACAAACACACACTTAGTGTGAATGAGGTGTATACTAGCGGGTATCAGTAGTGTTTTCTCTCTTTCTGTCACACAAGATACAACAGCCGTGTGTTGTGACGACCTTGCACTTCCACTGATACCCCCATTGATTAATTTTAGTGTTACAACTGACAGCCAACATTGTCTGCCATGTCTTGAAAATGTCTGTCACACCATTGCATTATTAAAATGTAGTAAAGAATGTCAAACTGTATGGGCGCCAGCGTGGAAAATGTCAGCCGAAAAGAGCCCGTTTATAAAAAGATAAAAGAAAGTGACATGGTTCACATGGTAAACATTATAACTGCAAAGCATCAGCTTGTCGCCATTGTGAAAATGTTAGCATGTAGTTCTAACCATAGTCTCATAGAGATGCTAGCATGATTGTAGACTTGTAGCCTACGTTACATCCGTACCCCTGACAATCCCTGATCTCAGATGGACACATAACAAACAGCTATACTCCACCTTTGTATTCAGCATTCTAGGCCTTAGTTCCCTAATTCTCTAGATGGGTAAATGGGATATTTAGTGGTGAAAAAGAAAAAATCCAATGGCCGTGGGAGAAACTAATTAAAGTATGTAAATGAACCAAAGACTGCTGCTCAGGTCAGTGTTTTGGAGGAGCTTAATAAGAACAGGAGGTGGAGGAGTTTTTGTCATGATGAAGGTTATTTGCACGAAAAATCAGGAGGCGTGAAGTAAGAACAGTGGCTTAATGGATCAATGTGTGGCTGTTGTAAAGAGAGTGTGCAGCGTGAGAGAGATACTGTAGGGAGAAAGATTGCGAAATTAAGGAATAAAGACTGTGTGGGAAAAAAAATTTAGGCAAGAGGTATGGGAACTCTGGCAGGAGTCTTGTCCTTTACTGTTGTAAAAATGAAGAATGGACTTTAAAAGCGGAGTAGCCAAGAAAGAGCAAATGCCATAGAGAGCCACTCACTTTCTTCACAGCTGTAATGTCCTGGCCTCCTCTCCAAGCCTGGAGGAAAAAGCACCTAAACACACACACGTGCACTAACGTCATTACCCAACCATTACTGAAGAAAGTCGACAATGTCAGTTTCTTGTATCAGCCTGCGGAAACACAGCGGTTTGTTCCCTTCGTAAGCTGTTATGAGTTAACATGGAGTTATCTCATTATTCCTCCATGTTGGAGTGAGTAAGCTCAAACAAGCCAATCACACACAGACAAGAACTTGAGTCACGGTGTCTTAAAGATGACTTAGAATGAAACTCACAAGTCTTCATTGAACATCATCAGTTGACCTGATTTAGAGTGACCTCAAAATTTTTGTGTCGATATAGGGGCTAACCGATGAGAGGTTCAGGCCAGGATCACATTTCTCTCGGTTTCCGTCTTAGGTTCTCTAAGTCCGCCAGCTCTGTGGGCAGTCAGGCTCAGCCAAGCAACACAAGAGCTTAAAATGGGGAATATATATCCAGTTTTCCACCCATTACTGAGTTCCTGTCACTGCTGCCCAGTTCCAGATAGCCGTGACACCAGTTCACATTGCAGCACGTGAAGGGCAAGCAGAGATTTGTCCCCCCTGTTGGCTAAGTAAACTACATGAAGGGCTTTGTACCTTAAGTACACAGTATCTTGTGTTTGCTGTCTTGTTCGGGGATCAGGTGTTCTGCTTGGTTTCATAGTTACAGTGTTATCTCTGCTCACTAAACTCAATATGCTGCAGTCGAGACTGAAATGCTGACAGTATGTGCTTGCCGCAATGCCCATTCACAATGCACAAAAAAACTGTACAAAACTTGACAATTGCGAACAACGTCGATAATCTTTCAGTGATGATTGCTCTCTGATTATCCTCTCCGCGCTCTTAGCGCACACTGATGAAGATCGATGAATCCTTTGCACGTCAGAATTTTCAAATGCATGCATGCAGAGTGTAGGCCAGGCCAGGGCTCATGCTCATTGACTGATCAATAAAGAGCTGGAGGTGCATATCTGCCAGATGAACTAATAACAGCACTGGGACTTGTTAGCACTGTCGTCTCTTGTTAATGTGGAATGACTGATACTCCACTGCTGGCTGCAAGTGGTGTTTTTTTTTGTCCTGTTATGTGTACCATGATAATGGTTTAGAGATAAGTCTTCTTAGGAACCCTTCTTTCATTTTATCTTTTGTGAGGATGTCTCATTTGAAACGTTAAAAGGAAATAATTCCACATTTTTATATATTTGGTCTTATACCGCACTCTTCCACAGTCCAGTAACAGCCAGCCCGTCAGCCAAACGTATTGTTATTTCAATGCAGAGCATTTATCAATACTTGGTGTTTTAAGTTCTGGCCACATCGCTCCCTCCAAGCATTGAACAATTGCTAAAATGTAATTAAATGTAAGATGAAAGCTGGATTTTCCTCCAGGGAAAATTGCTCTCCACATTTACTACCCAATCATGACGGTTTTACACACTCACTGCATGCTGAACCTGCCCATTCATCTCTCACCCTTTTGTTGTATTTCGTTCTGTCTCACAAACACTCACAATGACAGAGCCCCAGCCCAGTGATCCCCATTAAAGATTGCATTGATGCAATGTGTTGTGGTTGCCATGTGAGCTTTTATTCTCTGCCAACACCTTTCTCTTTACAATCTCACATCTCCACAATCTAGTCTCCTCATCTATCTCTCTATCCATATTCATTTTTTGCTCCTTCACACACCTCTGTGCATTAATGCGTGGAAGCATGCTGGATGTTTGCTGTTGCAGTGTTGCATAACTTTGGCTCACAGATAAATCAGATTAATCTTAATTTATTCCAGCAACTGTGATTGCGTGTGTATTAATAAGGGAGGGTGAGCCTCACACAGGCAGCAGTTTGAAATGGGTTCTCATGGTGTTGATAGCACCTGCTCAATTACAGTCAGTTTGTTTTAAATGGTTTTGCAGAAATGCACCTCATGCGTCACGTTCGCAAAATTTTGTCCCATCTCTCTTCGCAGGTTTTCGCCAGTGCATAAAGCCTAGGCTACGAATAAGCGCGTAAAGCCAATTTTTCGCCATGTAGTTTGCTGTTCACTTAGGGACACCATTTGAATCCAGTTCCTGCAGGACATAATGTGAACCTTTTTGCCTCTTTTTCTGTGTGTGTATCAGGCACAACAGCCAAGCATGTGGTGTTCCTGGCGGGAAACACGGCAAAGCATGGCCTCCGCTGCAAAGCCTGCAAGATGAGCCTACATCACAAATGTGAGAATGGAGTGGGACAGCAGCGCTGCATGGGCAAACTGGTAAGATGCATGACACCAAATAACACAGACACAAAGACATAATATAGACATTTTTCTCTTTGCTGTCAACAGTTTGGGAACATATACTTACTATGTCAGTATGATAAAAACCAAAACACACATATTGAAATTGGCTTTCTGACCGTTTCCCACTAGAATGTGCTTATTCAGAAATCACACTTTATGTGCGAGTGTGCTGGTACATCTGTCACCGTCCATCCTCGTCATCATCCTCATAATCGTTATATCATCAGTCTGTCCGTCTAAGTGTTAGATAATAGCAATGCAACTCACTATTTACAAAAATGCTGACCTCCTCCGACCCTCTGTTAAATTCTGCCGGGCTGCTGTCAGCATAGACCATTGAATCAGAATCAATACAATCACCCTGAAGCAACTTCATCACCTCTATTGAAGATGTCACATGTCAGAGTGTTATGATGTGTTTGGCATTTCACAGTCCCAGCCTTGATGTCTGCTTTTTAATATGCGAGTGGAGCATTGGCTTCTTTGTGAAAGAAGGGGGTGTAAAATAATATTTGGAACAATTATCACATCATTAATTATTCCATTTTAGCTTTTAAATCACTAGCTGAGGCAGTGCGATTGTGAAAGCCTTTCAGTATCACAAAAATGGGAAAGTTGGCGGTATTGATCGGTGATCAGCTACTGATTTTAAATGTGCGTACGTCTTGACATAAAGAACTAGAGCAAAACTGCCTCATTGAGTAGGGGGAATTTATTTAATTGTTATTTGGTTCAGTCAATGAGTCTTTTCAGTGTTATTACCTCATGACCATGATCTGTAATATAACCTCCTCACTTAAAAATCATCAACTGAGAGATCAAGCCTTGCTATCATCATTGAATATCATTTTCCCTCCCAGCAACAGACTTTCTTGGGGCCTCTCCTCATTTCTGGGTGATGATAATGGAAATCGTGGGCTATTATGTGATTCACAATCATCATCGTCTGCAGTGTAATGAGACCATTTGGTTTTGGACTTGGTCTGTTGGGAAGGGCTGAGCGTTTTCACTGGGGAGGATTCAGTTACACCAGCGAAGGCCAGCTCCAAGAACGTTTTTTTTTAACTTTGATGGCAGTCCAGCAAACTGGCAGTCAGGACTGAACTGGGACTCTTTAGTCATTCACACACATCCCACACTGAGGAGAAAGAGATTGTAACACTGTCAGGGCATATTATGTGTGATTTCCTACCTTTTCTTACCTTGTTCCCAGTATTTGGCTACACCTCTATTGAGAAAATGTGGCTGGAATTAGTTGAGGGAATTTGAAAAAAGCTGAGTTTGTGATAATCAGCAAGAATAAAGTGCGTAGATTATGGAAATGATATGGAAGTACTAACTGTACAGGCAGGCCCTGTGACCTCTCTCCACTAGATGCCTGAGGGATGAGGATTGCAGATATGATCGGCTCTTAGGAGTGGAAAATGAGGTTGAGAGGTCAATAGATAAAAAGGGAAGTTCCCCCAGTGGAGTACAGCTCTAAATTCAATTTACTCTAAACTTGGAGACTTCAGCAGCCATGCTTGTTTCTCTTGGCTTGAGAACTCTTTAGCATAGAAATCAAGTTAGCTCACGCTCTGCATCTTTATACACCATGAAACCAGTGTTTCACCATTTGTTCACTAGGTTTCTGTGCTTACTGAAACAATGACAATGAATTCATAACACATATAGTTTAGAAATGGTGGTATTAACAGTCAGGCCTTTGTGGTTCAGCTATTTGGTTACATAACATTACTTCACCTTTAGCTTTGGCAACAATCAGCTGATGATGCTAATGTTTTATGATTTTCAACGACCGTGGAGGAATAGTTTGGTTTTCAGTGAAATTTTGAAACTTAGAATCAAACACACAAGGTTTTCCTGTTTTTATGGTTATGGACCATTCAGTAAAATAAGTTGCTTTAGCTTCTCCTGACACACAGTTATGGTTTAGATTCAGTCTTTACAACTCCAGCAACAGTTTTTCCATTTTCCAGTTTGCAGCCACAGCTTCATCCAGATTCCTTTGTGTTTCCTTGGTGCCCAGTGTACACGACACAAGTTTGATTCAGTGTTTGACAGAGACAAGATCAGTGGAAACATTCACCATATGCATGTTCTCTCCCAATATCTAAAAGCGTTTGGATGAATCTCTCAATGTATGTGAGATCAAACAGCAGTACCTGAGAACTGATAACAATGTTTTGTACAACTTCGTATGGTTGTAACATTATTCTGCGCTACCTGAAACAGCTGTGCATGAATAAATAATTTAAGTGGAGTTCTCTTCTCCCAGTGACTTTTTAATGAACAGAAAAAAAGCATATTGTGGATTAAAGACACATCAGAATGGCCACCATGACTCTTCCCCAGATTTCCCCAAAACCTACAATCATTGCCGTCACAACATCAGTGTACTCAATGAAGTCACTGACAGCACCAGTGAGTGGTGTCTTTTGTTTGTAGCCAAATTAACCAGATTCCTTGATGAGTTTGCCTCCGAAAAAGCTGACGTCTCAGTTCTCGAGATGGGCCTGAAGAACTCAGGGTTGCATATTTTAGCCTTCTCATCAAAAGTGTCAAATGAAGAATGAATCACGACCACTTGAATACATTAAATGTAAACAAACGGCAGTCCTATGAGATGTAGGTCTCCAACGCTGATCCTCACATCCAGCAAAGATTTGAAATGGACAAATAATTATCGAGGACAATCTCCAGAAAAAAAGAAAATGCCAAAAAAGCTGAAGATATATAAATGATGAATCACCCAATGATTGAGGCGTCTTTCAATCTCCTGTCTTTCTTCTTTACTTAAGAAGGATTCAAAACAGATGGGGAAGTATTGATTGGATAGGATTCAGGTTGGTAATGGATATAAAAATGATAAATGTTTTAGGGCCTTCGGAGATGGAGGGAGGACATGATGAATAAAGATAAATCAGGACAGTGACTTTAATACCATTTTTATCAGTGGAGCACCTGACACCTGTCCACGTTCAACTCTGTATGTAACAAATCAGTTAATATTTATGTTGGCCATGCACGATTCAAAACTGTAGTCCTTAATATTTTTTCATTCGAATAATAATTGGACGTCTGTTTAACATTAACAAGAGTGATGTCTGACTACCAGTGTGGCAGAACCTTATCTCTGTCAGTTGTGCTCAGAAACGTCCGACTAAAGAGAGTTATGTGCAGTATTTCAGTGTCAGGGTGCTGTGGGGCTGCATATTGATTTCTCCGTCACTTAGCTCTCTTTTTCCCCCTCTTTGTCTTTCAGCCAAAAGGCTTTCGACGTTACTACAGCTCTCCATTACTGATCCAGGAACAGTACGGCTGCATCAAAGAAGTCATGCCCATCGGTGAGCAGCTTAAATCTCCATAATAATTCCAACTTTGTGTGGGATGACATGCTCTTAAGCAAACTACACTCTTCTAGAACCACTTCTCCGCTTGAGCTGTTTGACAAGATGTTCCTGTTTTTTTATAGTACTGTAAAGCACCACATGGCTAACTTAAAAGCTTAACATTTGTTTGCCATCATGTCTTCATTCTTTTCTAAAGCCTGTGGCAACAAGGTGGACCCTGTGTATGAGGCCTTGAGGTTTGGGACGTCGCTGGCACAAAAGGCCAAGAGAGCCAGTGGCTCTGAGTCTCCACACAGAAACTCGGTAAGAAAATGATCATTTATCATGTTTGGTTAGCGTTTGTTTTTACACTGACAACACACAATACCGGTCACGAAAACTTTCTGTTTTATTTATCTTATCTCAATATTTTCATCAAGCTATAATGCACATACAGCTTATCACAATCCAGTTAATATATTATACTTGTTATGTTTTGTCCAACTGCAACAGGCATACTGTAGCTGATGGTCTAAATAGATACTGCCACTGCAGGGCTGTAAACACTACCAATAAAGGCAGTCTGGTACGGGCAGTAATGAAGGGAGACGTCGGGGCAAACACTCATGTTACAACTCTAAAGATGAACTGGACCGATTGTACTGTACAGCTACACTCTCCAGCCTCCTTTCTGTCCCTGTGTAATACACAAGGGAATCTGTTTTTCATAGCTTATCACTTTTAATGTAATCTAAACTGTGTTTGCAGTCTGGATACGTCTCTGTATGATGACAAGTGAAAGCTGTTGGGTTTGGGCCATCCTGTCCTCTACAGCTGTTAGTGAATGGACGTGTGTGTCGGTGGAGGCTCACAGAGACAATGTGATCTCAACAGGGGTTTATGATAATAGTTTCCAAATGCAGACTTAAGAACAGCATGTTTGCTACACTGCAGTTTTCTGCAAAACAGCTGTTTAGACTGTGAAAGTGAATGAATTTTTAGCTATTTTAAACTGAATTACTGAATTGAATCTCTGTCTATTTAATCTGTTTTATCTCTTCCATCTGCACTCAAATCATCTTTGAATGATCTCTGCAGACCAGTGACTTGGATAAGGTTCCAGAGGAAGTGGTGGCTCACAGCAGTAGGCAGGAGCTGTCGAGAAAACACAGCGATGATGGTGAGTATCTTTTGCCGTACAATGTGTGCATCTGGATTACGGCCATGTAGTGACACAGGGAAAAAAACACACTGCCATTGCTGTTGCCACAAGAGAGTCTGAGAAAGTTGCAACATCGAATTTTTCTCCTCTGAACCATCAAAGATTCGTTTTCCACTATTTCCTGTATTTTGCTTGCTCACTCTGACCCTGCTATAGAACGTCCTTTAGAAAAAGGCCAAAGAAACATGTGGACCTCTCTTTTTTAATCTGCATTGTGTGTAGCTCTTGATTTAGTGGCAGCTGAGTTTTTTCATCTTAACAATGGTCTCTGTAGTGAAGGGCAAGGCACTGACCCTTTACAACCTGGAGCATTCACTGAGCGGTGAAGGCAGAACTAGAAGGAGAATGGTGGAGTGCACCAAGGAATTCCCTTGCTTTTGAAAATACTATTTGGAGCGTGGATACAATGCTGCTGAACAATTTCCTTCAGAGAATAGCACCTAGCCCAACAAAAACATGAATTAATATGTTCTTAGCCTGGGCCATGTGTCGGCCACGACACTGCTCTAGTTTCTTAAAAGTACTTGGATTCAAATAAATGGGATAAAATAAAGATAAAATAAGCCATTATTGATCCCCAGAAGGGAAATCTTGGTGTAACAGCAGCACAAAAGTAAAATAAATGTAAAAATACACAACTGATATAAGTAGAAACTATACAAAACTATACGAGAATGAGCAAGAGCAATTAAAGACAAAACTTGCGAGGTAGTGACAAGTTAGATTGACAAGTTACACCATAAAGTGACAAGTCTAGTACGTTAGCAGAGTATACCAGAATAATATGTACTGTGATTATGTCATGATACTTTGTGTTGTCTGTATTAATGTAGCAAATAGAACTATACTATAGTATATGATGTTAACATGGTATATATGATATAGTACAGTATGAATTATAAGATATAGTAGAAGGTGCAATGTAACAGTGTAATGTAACAATAATACATTATTGTATAATATATTATAGTATACTGCATGGATATACATAATATAATTTACTGCAGCAGTATAACATAATTGATGAGTCTGATTTAGTGAAGCTAGTGTTTCCAGCTGCAGACGAGCTATCGCACCGGTTAATTGCTATGAAATTTGCCTTTTTGATTTCATGGTAATTAATCATGCAAAAAGATTATAATTTTTGCCACTTTTTTGGCAAGGTTCTTAAAGTAGCAAAGAATCTGAATGTTTTTCTGTGTCCAGCATATAATCTAACAAACATGGCAGCTTTTAGAGGCTGCAAACAGGGCTTTAGACACATTATCTTGTTTATTTAAATGGTTGTTGATATCTTTTAGGAATTAGTCTTTGTTTTTTTTGTCTTTCAGTTTTCACAGTTATTGAGAATGGGACAGATTATTACCTCCAGCCAGAAAGAAAAGCTGATGATTTGCTGGTAAGTAATGAATCTATCTAATTGTATTACATAATACATATCTAAATCTGTCAAGTGTGTGCGAGTGAGTACATTATAGATGCCTGAGCAGGACTGTTCTTCTAACATACACCTGTATTTTAGTAATGTCAGCCATTCAGACTGAATTGAATTGAAAGGAAATAAGATTGAAGTGTGATTTTTACGAGCAAAATATTCCAACAGTTGTAGAAAAAACACACACAATGATTCCTGTCCCTCCAAACAACATGTGGGCCTTTCATTTATGTCAAATACAAATATGAGCAAATTTTGAGGTCAATATTTTTAAGCAAAAAATAAACTGGAAGAATAAGAAAAAGAAAACTGAATGTACCGATTATTATTTTAGAGGAATGGCAAGCTTAAACTGTACTGTCAGCAGCTCTGGGCGTCAACTTTTCACACTGATTGTTATTCTGCAGTTTGTTAGTCTTACAGTAACGTGTATTATTGGTGCACTCTGAAACCCTCTGAGAGCAGACTTTGTCTACTGACCTCTCTGAGAACTGATACCCAGCCAGTCCGTTCTGTGTCCATTAAGCATGCTGCACTTTGCCCTTCGCCTCCATCGTCACTGCTGAATTTCCCAGGACTCTGAGGGAAAACTTCTCTTCCTGCTGCAACAAATCATACCCGCTTTGACAGGACCACTGGCCTGCACTAGTAGAGAGAAGCCTTGACCTTCTGGTTTGGATCTGCAGCTCTGTGCTTCTGTTTTGATTCTCTACAGTGAAGATGCGGTGCTGATGGTGCAAAATTCATGCTAGTGAGAGGAAAAAAGGTGATAAACCTCTGTGAATATCTGCAGAGAAACGATGAATATTTCATGAGCAGATTTCAAAACGGCTCTTTTCCTTTCTATCTTCCATGATGGGGTTTATCGTATTAATGCTATTTGTACCCATTTTCTATGTGCAGCCATCTATTGTGTTTACTTTTATAGTTGGAACATGTTTATCTCCATTGTCAACAATGGAAAAGGACCACAGATACTTGGGACAAATAACCATACAAGGCAAAAAAAACACACACACATGCACACACCTATCTTCTGCAATACAATCTAGCAGTCCAGCCGTCCATTTCGGGGAAGAGACCTGAAGTGCATTGTGCTGTGTTATCAGGCTGGACCGAGCACAGCTGGCAACAGGCTGTTTGTCTGTCAGCCGACAGGTCCATTAGCTCAGGCCGGCGGACAGACAGATGGAGGCTCTGCAGGGTAACGAGCAGAGAAAAACGCTCGGAAACAGCTCCAATTTGAGATGAGAGGCTCACACGCACAAATGGAACACATGCAGTCACACACAGGATCCCCATCTGTTCACGCTTTTCAGGTTTTGTGTTAAACAACCTGAGATCAATTGACAGTAAAATAGTCTGGCTCATGCTGTGATTTCTTTTTGGTTGCATTCTCTGTTTGGGAAGTTTTGATTTTGTTGTTGGTAGCGTTTTTTGTTTTTGTTTTGTTTGTCTGTTCATTTGAGCCAGCTTCTGCTTATCCAAAGAAACGTCTGTTGTTATTGCAGGAAATGTAAAATGTGTAACTTCCAACAGCAAAAAGAAATGAGCTCTTGAAGCTTCACTAATCCTTATTTTTATAAAACAGTGGATCAAATGATTATGTGTAGTGACTAGTTAGTAATTGGATGACACATTCATCATAAAAAAGGTTTTTAAAGTGATAATATGTCGAAGTTGTGTTCACGGGTTACTGTAGATTTAAAGGAATGAACACTTCTCTTCCATTTCCTTTTTTTTAGTTTTTCCTTCACCACACTGTCCCTCACTTTAAATACTGCCTTCTTTTCCAATAGCTCAGTTACAAAGTTATCTCAACCTGCCCGACCTCTCGCTCAGTGTTTTAGGCTCCCGCAGCATCAAGAGCCTCTCAAGGCAGTGAGCAGCTCTTAGTTAGCGGCAATGGATTGCCACAGCTTGATGTTGTTGTTTTCACCCAGAGGCCACAAAGGCAGTTTGCCTCGCGGCTGCTTTCATCCATCAGGCACATTGCCTGTCCACATGGAGGATGCTCGGAGAGCCCCAAAAGACCAGAAACACTTCTCTTCATTAACTACACGGTGCCACAAAGACAGACATTAGTGTATCTTAAAAAGTAATTCTCATATCTTTTGGCCAAAACGTCCAGGCATTGTGCAGGGACAAGTTATCATTTGAAAGGATTTCTGGGGACACAGCAGGCAGGATTCAGACTCAAGGTATTAGTGATGAAATAAGAAGATGCCCACCAGCTTTGTGAGCAGGTGTGAAGAGCCCCAGAATGGCGGCTCATCTCCCTGCTAATTGTGCTAACACCTCTCTGACAACTTCCACTCCACCCACACCCCTGTCCTGTTTTAACTTCCTGAGCGTTGAAAACCTGATCCTGGTTCTCCCACTCGTGTTGACGGTGGATTAAGAGGAACAGATTGCAGAACAACTTAAGCTGCTCCCCGGTCCAGCAGTGTGTTCTGTAAACAAGGGCTTCTCCTACCTATGTGAATGCCAAAAGACTATTTTGAGACACGAGAAAATTGACAATAGAGAATATGTTGTTTGTTTTTTTGTATGTGTGACTCTGAGCTTTGTTTAAATTGTCAGCAATGTTTTCCTTTTCCCAAGAGACTTCTTCAAAACCGAATTTGTGTGTTCATGTCTTTCCGCGTTTGTGTCTTGTCTAGTTGGAGCAGAGCCAACTACAGAAGGATGTCCTTAAACTCAACACCTATGTGGCCTTGTTCAGCTTCACTCCCCAAGACAGCCATGACCTGGACATGAGGTTAGTTTACACACGGGACACATGCAGCATTCATCTGCTTTTTAAAGCCAAGAAATTCTGTTTTCTTTTAATTACCGTGTCTGTGTTTTACCTTATGTAATCAGTGTTCAAGTCAAGAATTAAAAGAATAGATTTAGAACATGAACTAATTAGCCTCCTCTTTGTAGGTAATGGTCCACAAAGATTAATTTCTCTGGAGTGGCCTCATTAATAGTACCTGTGTGTGTGTGTGTGTGTGTGTGTGTGTGTGTCATAATGGTCTATTAATATCAGTCAATCTCATGTATTCTTGGATTTATCTTGAGAGTCTTTGGAAAGTCTATTTATAGCTCCCATGAGGCATACACAGTGTACCAGTGGCTAAGCGGGGATATATTATTTTTTGAGTGCTGGTAAAAAAACCAAACATATTTTACTTTGGTTAAAAGTTTTGGCCGTTGTAATACCGCACACAGAGTTTGTTTGTATGTGGTTTCACTCGTTAAATAAGAAAACACCTTATTTTATATGGCAACACTGCAAAATAAGCTAATTAAGGTATTTAGTAAATCTGGTGTGACTACAAACCCAGCAGTGAGGGTAACCATCTAGCATAGAGTACATATTGGACACATCTGTAGTATGGACTTGAGTCTATGTTATTATCTCCAATACAATCTGAAACTCAGGCTACAGATAGCATCCCATTCGTTAACCATGCTTGAGTGGGCCTCACCTGTAACATGCTTTGAAATAAGCCCTCAAGAGCTGAGTATTCATCATGAGCAGTCCTTCAGCCTAAGTATCCATTTGCTCTTTGTTCTCTTTGAGGATTTGAGGATATGAGAGTGCACTTGTTCTTTCCCTCTTTCTCCTTCACACACACACACACACACATACAGGGATATGTCTTCCATCGTCGGCATAATTTATCATTCATTGACTTCTCCTCTTGGACTCCCTGTCCACTGATACCTGCTAAACTCTACAAGTTTTGTTTCAAATGTATTTCTGTTATGAAAGCTTACATCAATGTTTTGATATTCTGGGTTTCCCTGCAGACAGTAATCAACACATGAAACGCTTCGACAAAAAGCACAAATTACGGGAGAAATGGAATCTTTAATCAAAAGGTTCAGTTTTCATTTTAAGCGAGAAAATCCGGTTTGTGATTAGTTTTAGTCGCAGCCACATGCTCTGATTACCTGATTACTTTCGGCTATGTGGTGATTGTAATGATGATAAGTTCTGCACTTTTAGAATACAGAATTTGGAAACCCACTCTTCCTTTTTGTTATTTAATAGACAATCATTTTACCAATCCTTTTTTCTCACTTTCATGGCTCTCGTTTTCATAATTTACTTGATTTGAAAGCACAGTACTGCTAGGAGACGCTCATACGGTACATTTCCTGTTATTCTTTAAAACAGCATGTGTCTACTTTGTTTTCATCTTAGAAGTTTTTACAATGTCAGGTGCTGTGCTGTTTCTCACCGACAATAAAACATGTTTTCTGAGTCATGGGGATTATACCAAGCAAAGGACAGTCAGGGCTGTAACTGAACCACAAGAGGAAGAAAAAAAGGGGAATTGCGTAAAACAACATTTGGCTCAACTGTGTGGCCCTTTTGATTTTTATTGGATTATAGTACATGCGGCAATGGGGTAAAATGAGTCATTAGTTTCCTGGACAAAGTCAAATTACTCACATCAAACAGGATTAAGGTGTATTCAATCAGAAAAAAACACAAACGCCTTCTCTAATGCTTAACTATACGGCATACGCGTATAAAAGGGTGTCTTAAAGAGATCAAGTGGATACGTAAAGCTCTTCTCATTGTCAACATGCACATTAACTTTTAGGTGTTTGTTAAGCCCTGTACCCCCTTTGCTTACTGTTGCCATAAACATGGGTTTTTGAGTATTTTGTCCTTTGTTTTGCTCTATAATGCAGAGCTGGAGACAGAATCTTGTTGGCTGATGACTCCAATGATGACTGGTGGAAGGTAGGTACGAAACCAGCATATTACCCCACATAAAAAAGATGGATTGATAAATTACAGGAAGTCGAGCTGTAAATTATAGGGGCGAGGCAACAGGCTGCCTCGGGACACAACTGCCTGACAGATAAATTAGGGAGACAAAAGGGCCAAACCGTGACTGCACAGAGGCAGCCGGCTGCCACCAGACCATGAAGAAACTCATCACGCATTTTAACTCTGTTGTTGCTCTCTACAGGCTGTAGATAAACACAGAGAGCTGGCCTGTTTGGTCTTTGAACGGTGATACTTTACCTGATTTAACACATGCATACAGTACAATGCATAAGTACTGAAAGTAAAGACATATACAGTATATCTTCTTCATGTCTATGAATCAGCTATATATAAGTTAGTATGATACAAAATAAAACTTCATACATGTACTGTAACCTACCCCCAGTGTGTAATCCTCTTATGTATTGTGCAACTCGAACATGTGTCAGCTGTTTTCATGTTTGTTGATTTCTTTTCCAGGGGGTAATTGAGGACAGGATCGGTTTCTTCCCAGCAGCCTTTGCTCATCAGCTGCGGGTTGAGGACCAAGTGTTCAGGTGTAGCAGGACGTTCATTGGCTGTAAGGAACAAGGCCAGATCACCCTGAAGGAGGGACAGGTACTGTACAAACCTTATGAAGATGATGAGGATGAGGATGATTGATATTTTAAGTGAAAAGTCTTCACATGAAGTCAGGCTGAACAGGATCCTTCCCTTAAAATGGCAATGTCTGCATCTGCAACGACTTGTTGTGGAATTGTTCACATTCAAAATAAAGACAACTTGTGTAGAATACTTTGTAAATATAAATTAAATTATGCTTTCTTGCTTTTAAATTCTTGTAAAGGTTTTTCACAAATAGGAAAAAACAAACGCTTGCTGAATAACTGCCTGGATGTCTGCAACAGTGTATTTTTTGATGCTACAAATGGCACCAAAGTCAGAAATTGCACATATTGGCTTTGAAAGGGATTTTTGCAAGAAACTCTGCAACCTGTTTGTGAATAAATGCCTTTCAAAAACCTGCCAGATAAACCTGAAAATACCTGACAATCACAAGGGCTAATAACAAGGACTTAGTTAAACCAAACATTAGCAAGCTTCATCACACGAGCCTCCTCTTCATCATGGGTTGGAGAAGCAATGATCTTGAACATTAAAACGTCCACATTACACCTGTGTCTAATTCATGATGGCACCCCAGCCATTAGAGCACGTCCGATTCACATTAGCCAGCAGCTCTTTAGCCATCTTATTACCCTCCTGCAGCTCCCACGTTGCCTTTTACCTCCAGCGACTCTACCCTCGCATGTGCTTATTTACTGGAAAGCTCGACTGGAGTTGGCTGACAGAGAATCCTTCTAAGGAATTACCATTAGATGAGCATTTTTGGTACATTGGCTGTACTTAGAGCCTTTTTCCACAATGCTTTCCAGGGCATGTTGGAACTCATTGGAGACTTAAAGCAAGAAACCCCCAGTGGAGATGAAACCACCAAAAACAAGATGAGTCTGTGACGTGCTGCCTTTCTTTTCCTGTCACACAAACCCAGGGGAAGATATTGAGAGTACTCAGAGCGAGCATGGAAATACAATATGTTCTGGTGCATCACGAGGGTCAATGACTGAGTTGGAAAGAATGGGAAGTTTGATCACTTAATTAGTGATGAAAAAGAACAGATTTCTTTCCTCAGAACATCCCAAACCTAATAATGACCACATAATCATAGCAATAATACCAACAGGTTGCAACTATAGCACCTTTACTGGACTTTAAATGTCATGATATGCCGGTAAAAATAAAAATAAATAAATTGGAGACTAATGCACATAAAAACAGATGAGAGACACATGTTTGTGTTTATGGAGGACTTCATGTATTATCTTTAAAATACTTCTCTGACAGTTATATTTGCACAAGACCATGTTGCAAGTAGTATGTAGACATGCAGTAGAAGAACTTTAAAACATGAAAATAGGTGAACAGGCTGTCCATATACGTTTGGCCACATAGTGTATTCCTAAAAACGAATGCCCCGGTATGTATATGCACTATGACAATTGTTGAATGCAGGAAGCAATCACTTGCATAGGCAATTTAGAATTAATCCGTGCGTACGAGTGGTTCTTGCATGAGGCCCATTGTGTCCTTCAATCAATTACTCACGTATATTGAAATATTCGATCTAATGTTTTGTACTATGTTTAACTGTACTTGTCAACTTTACGTTCTATTCTTTGTAGTTTTCACATTAAAGTAAGTTTAATTTCTTTCCTCAGATCTGTGTGAGCAGTGAGGGCGAACGCAGCGGCTTTCTCAGAGTGGCGAGTGGAAAGAAGAGAGGCTTCGTGCCCTGTGACATTCTGGAAATCATCTGAGACAAACAGACAAATGAGGAGAGAAAGAGAGAGAGAGAGAGAGAGAGAGGGAGAGAGAGAGAGAGAGGGAGAGAGAGGGAAGGTAGGTAGGATCAGTCATCTGGAGGTCAGAGGAGGAGGGAACTGAACCTTCATAATGGCTACAAGAAACCAGTGAGGGCATTCGCCTCATCAGACATTTGGAGTTGGACGTACAAATGATGATGGTTTTGTCAATGAGAACTCCACGTTGTAGCAGGTCAGAGTGTCAGTACCTTCTTTACTCCCTCTCAGCACAGACACAGACCGTTTGTTGTTAGCAGAGAGACATGAGATTTCACTGGATTTGATTTAATTTATAGAGCCAATGTGTGTGTTTCTTTTCCCCTTCGTTTTATTCTGCTACGAGCTGTTTATTTTTTTAAAAGGGGAACTGCTGTCTGGCTGTTGAAGCCAAAGAAAAAGAAACAAGCACTTACTACAATGATTATTTTTCAAGGTTACAGCACATACAATGGCATTCCTCTTGCAAATAGTTTAGTTTCTCATGCTTTTACATTATGTTCCAAGAAGAAGTTGAGCTTTTAATGCAAATTTCATTCCAATAGACTCCAAAATGTTTGATTTTTGTGGACAAGATCCTTTGATGTCAGAAGATGATGAAAACATTAGATCAGAATAAACAATATATACAATGAAAGAAGAACATTGACTTCATTTGAAGCCTCAAATCTCCCTTAAAATCCATTAATAAATATATATATATATATACATGTAAAAATAAAAATACAGTCCTGAGACAGAAGTGAAAAAGGTTTGTGTTTCAGGTGAGAAACAACACATCAGATGCAACAAAAGGATCTGTGGGAGTATATTCAGAGGAGTTTGACGCATTCAAAGTCTTGTCAGCCTCACATTCCAAAGATTTAGAAACACAGATTAAAATCTGTGTTTCTGTGGACACAAAATGTAACGTGTTGCATTGTGTCCAATCTATTAGATTGTGTTAGATTTATCTTTTGAGGCTTATCTTTAATTTAATTTTCTCTATTTTAAGTTGCTTTTGTCAAAGATTTTGCAGCTTTGTTGTTCTATAGAAGTGAACGAGAAGGAAGGAATGCTCTGTGAACACATGATGGCACCTGTCAGACAATGACACATGTTAGAAAATGATACATTTCTAGTTTGCGTGTTGACTTTAAATGTGATCACTTTCATGCGTTTTTTTCTCTTTCTCAGCACAGACAGTTCTGAACAGCACTTGCTGTACAGAGTCCAGTTACGTGCGTTTATGGAGAGGTGTTGCATCATAGTAGATATAGTATATCTCTTGAAGGTTGTTCTGCACTGAAACTTGGCTTTATTGAATGTCCAATAACTCCACATTGTATATACTGTACATACAAAATAAAAATTTCTTCTTTATCACAACAACCATAAGTGTATTATGATGTTTTTTGTCTCCCTTCTTCTCTTCTCTCTGCAACAAAGAGTTACTGCAATCATACAAACTAATATTTCACATATCTCATCCTACGTCTCTCAGAATGATTCCTAAATTTCTCCCGTGGTTCTCTCTCCTCTCTTGGGCATGAATTAGCTATCAATAATAAACTCATCATTCACTCAAGTTGGCCCCTAGAAAATAATGCGTCATGCAATTATGCATATTATGATGTTATTTAGTTGACAGAGAAAACATCTGGATTGTGACTGAGTTAGTCCCAGTGCGTAAAGACCCAAAAGCATTTTTCGCAGAAAGAAAGACCAAAGTGGGGAGAAGACAAGTAAAACATGTTGCTGTAATGCACAGAGATACACAACGATTCCTTTGTCTCAGTTTTCACATCAGTCCCAATCTCTCAATGCTAAATTGTATACTTCTAATTCTGAACTGAGAAGCACATGAAACCTTGACGCCTTCTCGATCAGACAGCCACGATGGAATAATGCTGTCAAAATTCATCAAAATAGGATGCAATGATCATTTCTTAATACTGGGAAAAGGTCTTGAACTCCACTGATAGCATTCCCTTTGTTATTATGATCCCGTATGCTGATACACGGCATTATGAATGTACTAGAGCCCATCCTGATGCAAGTAGGGCTCAAAAAGGAAGACTGCAGCTGTCTGAAACTAAAAGCATCAGCATTTTAAAGTTCTCAAAACAGTTCATTCCAAAGAACCCCAAATAAATAATACAAAAATGGTAATATCAGCCAAAACATATCTCTATTTGAGATAGACAATTCATTCTTGAACTTGTCAAGCAAAAGTGCTATGCAAACATGGATGAGGAGTCCTAGAAGTGGTCAGAGTATTGATTGTATATTTGTATTGTGCAGTTTTGTGCCACACACAAAAGATAAGGTTAATCAATCTATCAACCAAATTTAAACAGTTTCTACAGAACAAAGCAGTAGGTGGAGCTTGTTTTGTCACTATACTGTATCTGTTTTGTTGCAGCCGGTTGTAAAAGCGGGTTTGTACGAAATAATTTGCTCACATGCTCTCTGCTCAATGCAAAACCTAAAAAAAACAAAAGAAACTGTGAAGTGTTGTTTCCTTTTATGACTTATCTTTACATCAGGACACTTTATCACCTCACCATCTCACAGTTCAGTAAGCCTTGCTGATTTTACCCTTTCGATCTGCTAGAGCTTCTGACCACAGTCTGCACCCTGCAGTGCACCATGAGAGAGTCTGCTTCAAACTTCAGAGGCTTTAGCAGCTCCGTTAAACAACTGTTTGCATGTTTAAATTGTCTCTTGATGCACAGCAAAACTATAGAAGTTGAGGCAATCACAGACACTTTGCTATTTCAGAGTTTGCCCATTTTCCTGTTCTATGTCTGTGTAATGACAAATCCCAGGCCCAGGTCTCACATACTTGACTCTAGCACCACCTAGTGGTGCATTAGAGTAATGGCAACATCCGGTTTCCTGAGAGCAGGGGTCTTCAATTAAACTTCCAAAAGGTCCAGATTGAGAAAATCTCCTCGGGCAAAGGTCCGGAACATTACAATAATATCTAATTTGCGCTATTCAGTGCCATATATATATATATATATATATATATATATATATATATATATTCAAGAAGCCTAAACAACGTCTCTGTGTAGTCAACAACTGTCAAATCAAATAAAGAAAGTACACATCAATTATATTTTAACAATTATTATTGTGTTTTCAAATTTAACTGGATGGATTATAAATAATACATAGAAATACATAAATAAATGTTCTTCTTATTTCAAGTAAAATAAGAGCTGCATTAAAGAATAACTGATAGCCTACAACAGAAAAGCTTTTGAAAAATGTGCATCTTAAAATAAAGTAATTCATTTTAGAAAAATGAATTTCACTGAATTGCCCTGCAGCTTTCAATTCAGTTCATTCAGGTGTGAAGTGATGTCAATCAAAAATCAATATTATATTTTTCTCATCTTCTAACAAGATAAATTAGTGTGCAGGGACTTTATCTGTGGCTATTGAAACTTGTTTCAGCTCTATTTCTCTCTGTTTACATCATTGTTGAACAGTGAATTCATGTGTTTCTGATCATATTGGGCTCTTAGGTTTATTTTCTGTCTTCTTTTCAGATGTGAGTGGGTAGCCTACGTTTGCTCAAAAGAGTTGTGCTTTGTCTCGTAGTGTCGCTTCACAATACCGGTTTGAATAATCGTCACAGTCTCTAAACATGTGAGACACACTGGTTTTAAACTGCCTGTGGGAAGAATTAACCTATAAGAGTTTGTTCATTAATGATTAACTACTCTGGACTCTCTGACCGTTTTTCTTTTTTTGGAGAACGTCATATGAAATAACTTCTGTGATTAACGAAACTGTCGTAGTCTTATTCATTGTCTTTCCTCGTCTCTCCCCCCTTTGTCACGGTGTGTGAACATCTCACTCGAGTCAAGAAACTTGTCAAAATGCACATTTTTTGATTGGCTGAGCTGCATCACGTGATGTGATTTAATATAAAATAGAAGCGCTCCGTCAAAATAAAATCGGATTTAGGTCCTGGGTCCGGATACAACGGCCTCCGGGTCCGCCTATTAGTGACCCCTGCCCTAGAGCTTGTTGAACAAGTGCAGCAGCCTCTGAACTAGTGACACAAATAAGTAACACTTGTGACTTTGGAAATTACATTTTCCCACACGTTGACACTTTAACACTTTCACCACACAAGCTGAAGTTGTGAGCGATCCAAAATTGTCGGCTACTTTATGCAACTCTTTTCATTGTATGCACAGCTGTTTGTCTACAGACACAAGAATACAGTCAATTTTAAGTCAGTCTTTTTTTCTTTCTTACAGAACAAACTAACAACAGAGGTACTAATTCACAATGTACCAGATATCACATAATGATTGACACACTTTTGTCTTTTGTCACTTCTGGTCCCATGACAGCAGGACTCAAGGACAAATTATTTCTCGGCAAAAGCTCAACTTAAAACTGCAATAATCAATATTTGTGTACAAATAATGGATTTAAGTGACCCACAGATTATTATCACCCAATTCTGCAGTTCCTCTCTACTCTACAGAGCATCATGGCATCTTCCATCTCATGGATTTGGTTGTATGCCACCACAACTTTACTGTTTTACACTCCAATGAGAAAGCTCTAAAAACCCACTGGACACCTGCTCAGCTCCACACAGCAGACAGACACAGCTATAGCCACTAGCTAGTGAACATTGTTCAGCATTTGGAAGTTAAAGTTCCCCTCTGGAGTTGGTAGAGACCAAAAACAGAGCTAAAATAGAATGAATTAGACTTACATTTGCCAGGTGGCCAGAAACAAGAGTCCAAATGAACTCTAATGTTGCTTCGTGGATGCTGGATGTGTAAATAGGCAATTGTTTGCCAACACATAACAACTTTATAAGGTGGTAATATGTTTGCTTACAGCTTGCTGCAATGCCCTCAAGAAGCCCCCCCAAAAAAGAAAAAAATTCAATAAATGCCGGTTAAAAAAATAATAATTTCTGGTCAATGTAGTTTATTTCTAAATTTAGTACATATCTTAAAAATACGTTGATCATAGGAACAATGATCTTATAGAGTTTTAAACTGTTAAAGGGAAGATGCAGGATATTTCAGCAGGTGTTTCTATATATAAAAAGTGACACACAATACGTATTTATCTACTTAATTAAACAATGAAAATGTAATTTTAAAAAAGACGACATGTTTCTTAAGAAAGACTGCATAGGTTAACTGTGAGTGTTAAATATGATTGAGTGTGAAACAGGAAGAAACACACAGCCAAATGGCGGCTTATAGTGGTATAGCGGTTTCACTCTCAACTGCAAAACAAAAAGAGAAAACTAACTCAATTCTGAAAATGCCCCTGTTCACATTTTGCTGGAACCCTCAGCTGCACATGTGGACAAAACAGCAAATAGCTACTTGTGGTCCTCCAAAGTGAACTGAATTGCAGCAGTTTTCTAATGTGTTTTTCTTACTTAGTGGAACCATGAATGTTAAAAGCACATGTGGGCGAAGTAACACCTAACCTGCTCCACAGCTGCGGTGAGACCAAGGTTTGTACATGAAGCTGAATTTATGCTCCGTCGCATGTTTGCAGAGGGGTTGAAACTTAACTGGTCACTTGATATTGGAGATTCTGTGGTCTTTCAATAATATTCAACCGCAGTCACAGCTCAGTTTGCACAGTGCCGTTTACAAGTTTCAAGTCCCTGACAGCTGATTTCATAGCATATATAATGAATACAGGCCAGTGGTCTGCTTTCAACACTATGGTACACTTTTGGAAATCATTGGCAGCACCGTAAAGTCGTTTTGTCTTGTAGAAATACTTATTGAAATAATTACACATGATAATATCTTACAAATACTCTAAAGTCCTTTTACAGTTACTCTCTCTCTCTCTCTCTCTCTCTCTCTCTCTCTCTCTGTGTCTCCTCACCTCCCTACAATTGTATTTGTGTGAATTTTGGACAAGTTTTCTTTTACTAGTGTGAAACCATTTATCAGATTGGTTGTACTTGGTGCTGAATTAGATTTTAAAATGTGACTCAAAGAGCCATATAGACAACTCTGATGAAACAGAGAGCAGAGCTATTCTCCTGCTCTCTGCAAATAAAAACAACGTCATTCATTGAAAAATGTTTTTCTTTCAGCGGTTAAGTCGTGGAAGTCTCTGACGGTCAAGACTGAAGAGGAGGAGAATTTTCCACACAGACATTTAAAATATGATGTAAAGGAGAGAGCAACCCTCTGTACAGAGGAGGTGAGAAACTATATATACACACACACACACACACACACACACACACACACACACACACACACACACACACACACACACACACACACAACCTGATGAATTCCAGGTAAAAAGCCCTGGGTAAATGCTGGGTCAGCATGATATCATGTGACTGAGTCATCAAGGAGCTGATATTTCCAATAAACACATTATGTCATTATCATTTGGTATGAAATAAAACATTTTACCTAAATATTTCTTTTACCAGATATTACAGAATGGAGCTTTCCCAGGTTCCTTCAAAATAGTAAAGTCTATTCAGAGTCTGACTAAGGCTCCCTTATGGACTCTCACTTATGAACTAGACAAATTTTCATATTTTGATATCTAATGAAATTGCTCAATAACCCTTCAGAGTCCAGATTCATTTTTGGTTCATTTTTGCAGACAAATAGATACATTTGTGTCTTTGATTAACACACATACATGATATCTTCTTTTTCAGCAAAAACCCAGCGACAAGTCTGACCTTTCATTTTATTGAACATATTGTCTATTCTTATATAAATATAAGAAAAATTATGTAGGTGCATAAAAATGTACAACTCTTTAGTGATAATATTTCTCACAACATTGTTATAGAACTCAATATTCAACAACAAGAAACACAACAAAGCTAATATAGTTAGAAAAACAATACTCTACCTCAGCACAGAGAAGGTGTTATCTCGGTTGGTGTGTATAATGGTCCTCTTTTTCACAGATGTTATCCACTGAGGCCGCACATCTTAGTGTGTGACAAATAAAAGCACCTGTCTTAACATGCAACACAACTGACAGTAAAACCATTACAGAATAATGCACATTTAGCATTAACACTGGAAAGTGGAGAATTGCAAAATGTTCGTGAATGAAATGACAAAGATACGCAGGATTCGGACAAACCTTGAGACTTTTCCATAGTTAACATGGACTGTGTAAATACCAGTCCACCTGCAACCACCTATACGATTAAACACAGAATAAATATAGTCAGAATTTTGAGTTGCATTGATTTCAAATTGAACCATGTTGCACCTTGGTGTAAGAAATTCATTAATTAATTATTTTAATACAATCAAGCTTGTATGAAAGTTTGTTTTTAGGACACAAAATTATATATTGTCACAATAATCTCTAGTTTTTGCCTTGCATCATTGGGATGAATTTGACTGCTGGATGGGTTTCTTTATGCTACAATAGGCTAAAGTTAGCATGTTTGTCACAGTAAGAATGGAAGCATATGCTCAAAGCATGTGTGATCATAGCCTCACAGAGGCGCTAAAATGGCCGTCGACTTCTAGGAAACCTCATAGCTCAAAATGTAATTTGTAAGGAACCATGTACAATATTAAACGTTAATGTTACCATCTGCAATCCCTTGGCAGGTCACAAATTAGAATAAACGGAGAATGAAAATCAATCAAAATACCTACAGTTTTTCAAGGTCAAATTCTCAACGGGCAACACACATGAACTGCTGAGTGATCTTTTGATTCAGTTTGCAAATAAAGATTTTGATCTTCATACAGATGAAAGATTAGATTGTTGTGCAACCAGTGTGTGAAATACGGGGGGTCTCTGGGGGACCGAGACCCTTTGATTGACAACTCAGACCCCCTGAAAGCCTCAATAGCAACATTTTGAGGGGCTCTCTAAAATCATAAGACAAATAGTTTGTCACTTGTAATCGTCACTAAAATGTGTTTTAAAAACGAACTAATGCCCAGCAGTTTTCATTATTCAAACAGCAAAACATGTTTTCACAAATATAATTAGTGAGTGCAAGAGACGTTATTTTGCGTGACCCCCAGATTGACAGCAGGCATTTCACACACTGTGGGTGCAGCACAAAATGTACTTTCGTGCCAAAGAGTGAGTGCATTAACTGGAAGACATGGGTCTAGATGAGTGGGATGTGTTAAAGAAGGCTTCGTGTGATTGTGGTCTCAACAAAACCACTTAAAAGTTAGAGACAAACTGCTGGTTGTGGTTTGAATTTCCGTCTCCGGTTGCTTGTGTGAGAGTTGTTCTGCAGCCCCTCACCTCTGTTGTGTATAAAAGGTGTGATATCACCAGACACACACACTCACACACACTCAGAGATCACCGCTCACTGCCAGCAATGGAAACATCTTCAGTCCTCCTTGTGTGCATTCTGGTGACATGTTCAGGTGAGCTGATGTGTTTTTGATGGTAACATTGTCTTTATCATGTGAAGTGTTCTTCACCATTGTTTTGTTTTTGTCTCTTCACAGTTTGGACAGTCCACGGGAGAAGCTTCAGAGTCAACATTGATGATCAGAAGGAGGTGGAGGTGGAAATCTCCGTGAATGCCGGCAAGGTAATGTGGCTGTTTTAAACACTCCGATAGACTGCATTGATCTTCAAACATGTCAAAATTTGATATGAACCACAAAGCGTCACTTACCTATTTGGTATGTCTCTGTAGACTGTGTGACTGCTAACCAGCTTAAACCCTGACTGTATTTCTTCTCCCAGCCCAAAGCCAACCTGAATAAACTCAAACTTATGATCAATGGTGATGGAAGTGCTCAGATCTTTAGCTTAAGTAAAAGAACCACTGCAACAAGTCAAAATACAGAAGCAGAATGTAATTAAAGTATCAAATTTTATTGTAGGATTGTTAATACTGATGCATCATAAGTGGTATTTTACTGTTGTAGCTGGTCAAGGTGGAGTTTTAATTACTTTATATACACTCTGGTACAGTGGTGCACAACCTTGTTAAGGCCCCTCCAAAGATCACAAGATAAATCTCAGGTTAGTGTAATGGTTAACAAGGTTGGAAAGAAAAAACAAACTTAAAATGCCCCAATATGGGCTTACAACTAAATTTCCCCTAATGAAACCAGTTATTATTTTTGGATTTTCTGCTTATGTAACACTTTTCCATCACTGAGAGTATTATTTTTAGGACTCATCATCCCTTTGCTCAGTATTTAGAGTATGTGTCACTTTCATCTGCAGCTTCCAGGTGTGTGCTGGGCGTGCAAGTGGGCTTTAAAGAATGTGAAGAAAGTCATCGGACCAAATGCCACAGCAGAGGTAACATACAGTCTAAACGTCTGACAGCTCAGTGAGCAGGATGATCTAGTTGCTGCTTTGTGTTATGAACAATAATGATAATCTTCTTCTCTCACAGAGCGTGGCATTGAAGTTGAAGTCCATCTGCAAGCAAATTGGCCTCTTAAAACCTCTGTGCAGCAAATTTGTGAAGACGCACCTCGGAGAATTAATTGAGGAGCTCACTACTACGGACGATGTGAGGACGATCTGTGTCAACACCGGAGCCTGCAAGTGAGTTACCGGCCCGCCATTATATTATTAACTAACAACATAATGTAGATATAGTGTATCTTCACAAAGCCCTTCCACAATAATTATTATTCTGCTATTACAACAATTCATAAATGCTCTTTTTTGAACCCTGAAAATGAGCATAATAGGTCACCTTTAAGTAAATAATTTCAATACATTTTAATATTTTTGTATCTTTCCCTGTTTTTCTGATGTGTCTCTTTAGGCCAAAGGAGTTGTTGGACCAGCTCTTTTATCCAATGGACGAGGAGTCATCAAATGAAATGAATGAATATCGCTAATGTCGTATGCATGAACAATAATCAAGATGCACTTAATTTGTTTGACTGATACTCAGTACATAAAAAGTATATGATCAAGAATCTCTTTCAGGGTTCTTTCTACTTTGCAATGTCTGTAACGTCTATTTCTATTTCTATTTCTGTGCACAGAAGATATCAATAAATGTTTGCATTTCAAATTTTCAAGAATATTCTTTGTCGGACGAGACACTGTGTCAATCCAGACATCTTCACCCTCAACCCTCGTTAAAATCTCATAAGTCCAATTTTGGTGATTAACTATCACTCCAGTTGAAAGATTGCATGCATCTGAATGGTTTGAGAAAATTTACAGAGAAAAAACTGGGCTTTGAAACTTCTTGTTCTACAATTCTAGTGTTTTTTTGTGGCGAAGCGTCTCAGATACCTTTCGTTTCTATACTTGAACTCTTACACCTTATGGCATCCAGTCTGTGTGTAGCTTTTAAGGATGGACAGATGGCAAAAACAAGCAACCATTGCCCACTAACCTTCCTCTGCACCAAAGCAATGAAAAGGAGAAAATAAAACATGTTTGAAGTTGGTGTTAAATAGGTGATACAGGCTGGAATACATGTGAAAATGTATGAGCCAAATCTCTTGAAGACAGCACTGTCCTATCACCGCTCATTAGCCTCATCAAACAGCAGATCATCCTCACCTTTCTTTGTGTATATAAACCAGAAAGAATCCCTTCATGGAGATGAAAAATGGACAAAAGCCTCATGAGTCACTTTAATTGTTTTTTTATATTAAATCATACAATCCGGTATCCAGCGGGTGCGTTACGACACAAACACACTGCTGCCAACATAACAAACTTAAGACTTTGACGGACACACATAAACAAGGAGTACAAAATAGAAACACATAAAACATTCACACAGAATGTCCGTGGATGCCATGTCACTGGCAGTTTGCTCCTTTCGAAGATTTAAGTGCGCAGCCTCAAGCGATCACTGCTAACAGAGCAGACCCTCTAAGGAATAGCACCCTTATCATACAAGTTGTGTGTTCATGTTTTCAGACGGCTCAAAAAATCCAGTGTCCGCGATTAACGATCTGCCATTGTGTCTCCGACGCGTTTCACTTTTCCCCTCTTCACGAGGAGGCGCCAGCAGAGAGCAGACACTTGCTGTTTCGGTCAATGAAGTGTCCACGGGGCCGACTTGTGTCCCAGCTCTGCTTTAAGGCCTGCCGGTCCAGCTTGTTGAGTCCCTGAGAGCAAAGACGGAGGTCCTTGACCAGCTCCGACAAGCCATCCAGACCGGCACTGTCCCAGGGGCCGGACACCTCGCAACCTGTGGGAGAAGCAACAAGGAGCTTGTATTAGCTCACCCTTGTATTAAACTATAAATAATAAAAAAATAAAATTAATTTAGTTTTCCAGCAAATTAAATTTGAACAATATTCACATTTTATAATCTTCAATAACCCCTTTGAACCTTCCAGTTCAAATATGTAGCGGCCATGTTAGGTTCAATGCACACAAATACACACTGGTACCTTGAAGGTTTAGAAGGGTCAGAGGTCGACAAGCCTCTCGGAGTGAGATCAGGATGTTGTGAAGTGCTGCTGAGGTAACAGACGGATTTCCTGACAGGTTCAGACTCACCAGAGTCGGACATGAAGGCAGGCACCTGGGAGGAGGAACCAAAAAGTTTCAGAGAGAAACTGGTGATTGCAGACAGAGGCAAACAAAGGACGACAGACCAAACCATAGAAGTCCTAAATTAAAGATTGTGCACAGTGAAAAAGAGGCCGTGGCTTTGTGTTAATGTACGAGGCATGAAATGAATCCAATCATAATTCTGAGCACATGTTCACAGACGTTTGGCAGCACACTTCAAAGACGTGATTACACTGTAATTATGATTCAAATTATGCATATCCTCACAAAACAATGCAGGGGCACACACTCACCTGGCCAAGGTGGCTACACTGCTGTCCGTCAACCCGTTTGCTGCCAGACTCAGGTGGGTCAGTGAACACTCATCCTAGTACAAAGACCAATGATGTGATTAGTTTGTATTGTACCGACGTTACACTTAAAGCTCTCAAGTGTTCCACACGTGAATGATAGCCGAGTATTAAATAGTTTGTGTGCAGAGTACCGAACATGATTTATGTGTGTGTGTACCTGTGACAGGATTTTGGTGAGGTGTTCCAGCGCCGGGTAATCAGCCGGACCCCTGCAGACAGCAGACAGGTCCAGGTGTGTGAGACAGTGGAGAGGCAGAGTCTTTAACACTAGCTCAAAGCCAGTGGAGCCCAGTGCATTGTGGGACAGGCACACTGACTTCAGGTGGCCGGTTCCTGAAAGATCAAAAGGATATTAATTTATCTATATACTTATTGTAAAAAATAAAACAAAAACATCTTTCTTTCAAGCTGAAAGAGATAATATGTTGGTTCCTGATACATATTGACTTGTACATGAAGAATACTATAATATCAGCCTTTGCCATTTCTAGTTACTCATTCACAACACAGTCTTTAGACCGTCACCTGTCAGAGCGTTGGCCAGCAGCAGTCGATGCTGCTGCAGGAAGCGGGCGGTGAGGCCACAGGCCTGCAGAGACAGCTTGGCTAACAGAGGGCAGCAGGACAGCAGACAGGACAGGGTCTCGGACACACCGTCACCCAGCTGGTTCATGCTGAGGTCAAGCTCCTCCAGGCACTGTACGAGGAAACGACCACAAACAGCATTTTGTTGGTAGTACCGAATCCAACAGCAGCACGTCTTTCCATTACTTTTTATAATCTACAGATCTCACTGTGAACAGATTGCCAAAGGACTTTGGTGGAGGAAAAATCGCTGCACAATAAAACAGAAACTATCTGCATGGATAACAGTAAAAAAAGAGTGAGCAAAACAAAACTCGTCCAGCCTGGCTCTTTACCGGAAACGCAGGATGGCTCTGTCCCTTTAAAGCATTTATTAACTTCTCCAGCCCTTCCCCTGTAATGCCGTTGGCAGAAATGTCCAACAGCCGAAGCCGAGGCATGGTGATCGTAGTGGCAACCAGATCGGGAAGAAGGTTGTCATTGAGACGGTTGCCGGAAATATGCAGCTCGGTGAGGCTGGCCTGCAGTTTTAGGGCACGAAGCAGCGGGTTGAGGGAGGAGGCCGCTAAGCTGAGGCCGCAAACCGACACAGAGGAGCTCCCGTCCTGCACCTCACACAGCCGGGTGACACGCTTGTTCTCATCTGCAGGGAGACAAACAGATGCTCCAGGACGGGGTATCAAAATGTGTGTGTGTCTGTGGTTATTTGTGTGTGTCGCTCACCCACTGCCAGGCTGTTACAGGCTTTCTTATAGCGCTCAGGGAGAGGAGGAACAACCCAGGAGCTAACCTCAGCCAGAACCTACAACAGAACACAACACACCTTTATAAGTCTATGAAAATAAGTGAAAGTAATATTAAAAAAAATACTTTTCTTAAAGCCAGCCCTCAAACCGGCCTTACCTCTTCATTGGTGTGTAGGACAGCCAGCAGCAGGTCCTGCGGGGAGAGCAGAGCACCTTCCTTCTGCAGTGAGAGGCGAGGCAGGAGGCCACATTTCTGGTAATAACGCTGAGCGGCCTGCTCACACAGCCACGACACGGTGCAGGAGTCTGCCTCACTGGAACACAGAGGAGTGAGGATATGGATCAAAAAAACAGGCAAAAATGTTAAATCCGCAAAAAATAAATTACTGGTGTCTTTTAAATCACTTCTTCAAACCCATTTGTACACACTGGCTTTTACGTGATGTCGTCGCTTTGCTGCTTTATTTTGTATTATTATTATTATTATTCATTCAGATCATTCAAAAGGTACATATTCACCAACCTTTGTGGAACTGGGATGAGGAAAACATCCTCCTGAACTCTGACCCTCATTCTGATCGGTGGAGGCAGTGATCTCGGCATGGGAGCAGCAAAGCTTTGAGCTGGAAGCTGAAATAAATTGACGAATAAAGAAACAACAAAAACATTAGCAAAACAGATTGGAAATCAGATCCAGATTAGGATCTGCAAATGCTGAAACTGTGCAGCGTGACTCATGCAAAGTTACGATGTAAAAATACACACAGTGGGTTTAGATCCACGGTGAAGATGACGGCATTCAAGCTGCAGCAGTGTCTTTTATTCTATATATTTTATTTGACCACCATTGCGACATACTGTCAGGTGTGTTTGGTTTTGCCGTCCTGCCATGCCGTTGGACTGTGTTGTCCGTCTGCCTGACTCCATGTGAATTGTATTTGTCCAACTGCTTATTTTTCTATAGTAGAACTGACTCCATCGCTAACTTACACAGGGTTTGATACAGAGATTTATTTTCTCACCTGCATGATTATTTGTGGGGGTGGTGGCGTGTCAGGTCTCACGTCCTCATCGTCTGTGACTGTGGGGCTGTGTGACCTGTTCACCTCTCGTCTGCCCAACCTGACCATCCCGGGCATCTGAGTCATTTTGACCTGGTGAGGCTTCAGAAAGCTGCTCTTTTTCACAGAGAGACTCCTGCTGGAGAACGACGGAACTGCAGAACACGACAGAGAAGAGGAGCATAATGACGGTAAAAATAAGCAAAGAAATGTAGAGGAACATAAGATGAGACAAAATAGTGAAGTCATTACCTCTGCAGGCTGTGTCAGAGTTTAAGAGCCTGTATTGGCCTCTTGCTGATGCGGACACAGCTGTGTCCTCCCCTCTCAGCTCACTCTGATCCACTCCAAGCCTCCTCTTCTTCTTCGGCTGGATTTCTCCGAAATCATCCTCCAGCCAGTCATCAGCCAGATACTCCTCCTCTGGAACCAGGGCTGATTTGTTGCTGGATGAAACAGCTGGTGTGCTGGAGAACTGAGGCTGGGACAGACCCTGGAGAAGAGTTTTGGTGCTGCCTAAGCCTCGAATGGCGCTGTGGTACTCCTCTCGGGCAAAGACAGATGGCGCGGGAGCCTCCCTGAGACTTTCTAGACCGGAGTTGGGGATCGGGTTGGTTTCCCTGTTTGGGGGGACTTCCTTTTGACTCGGGGCTGCTGGGAAACTGCGTCGAGGGCGGATGGCATGGAGAGGACTCAGCTGGCAGTCAGAGTCGCTGTCTTCTGAGGAGCTGCTGTTATTCTAAGGACGACATACATACAAATCACGTACAGTACTTGTAGATCTAAAGAATTCAGTTTCAGTGGCAGGGTTTCTGCAGGGAACAACCAAGCTAATCCAAGACTTTTCCTTACATCACATAGAATGCTATTTAATACCCGTTTCACCGTCCGAAGTATGAAAGCATGATGGAAAACCAGTAGTGGTGGCCTAAATGGATTTATTTATATATCAGATAATTATTTTCAGTACATACAGACAGTTGCTCCAGGATTAAACAGCCTCTTGCAGCACAACTTTTAGTTTGAAAAGGTGTATAAAGTCTCCTGACAGGTCGTAATCAGATACAAAAACATTATAGTATGAAGTATTTCTATCTTCATATAAAAGAGGCATCTGGCAGACATTACCCCGTACAAGACAGCAGCCTCTGTTCCTCTGGCTCTGTGCCGCTGTGATGAGCCGTTGCTCTTCCACCGTTTGGGGCTGGCAGCTACTGCCTTCACCTCTGAGCTCCTGCTGGTCCGGGGCCTGTCTTGGCTGGAGGAACAGCCCCTTTCAGAGGACAGCAGCGGCTCTGAGAACTCAGCATCAAACAGCTGGCTGTCCTGCAGCTCATCAAAAGCCTTGGCTGGGGCCGGAGCAGCGGGCACTGTGTTAGACAGAGATAGGTGAAAAATAAAAAATGAAAAACTGTGTCTGAAAGGATATTTTAAAAGGCAAACCGAGGCTAAATTGTTGTGATGATGTAAAGGCCTCACCTCCCCCTGCAAGAGCCTTCCTTAGCAGTCTCTCTGTAGCGATGCACTCCTGCTTGGCGTCCTTGTCCAACTCTCTGCTGTACGTCCTCTGCCACTGGCGCAGGGTGTCCATGGCGGTGTGACCCTGACAGAGGATGGTGGAAGCATGAGACAGATGCACACATGTAAGACCCATCGGAACAGATTTGGTTGGTTGGGACCCTGTTATCAGCGGTAATAACGCAGCGCAGAGAGGCGGCAACTATTTCGCCCAGAAGGACACACGAACAGGGACTCGCATGCACATGCGAACGGCCGGGCAACCAAAAAAAAAAAACAAGAGAGCGGCTCGGATCACAACACACACACACACCTTAGAGTTGCGTTGGGTGACAGAAGCCCCTCGTTCCACCAAGAGTGTTGCAACTTTGAAATTGCCACAAGAGAGGGCGTCGTGTAGAGGTGTCACTCCATCACACGAGGGTCCACCAGGATCATTGATGTTAGCGCCGTGCTCCAGAAGCACAGCCACAATGTCTGCATGAGAGAAAGAGTTGCTCTTTTTTATTTTTTATAAAAGCAACATTTAAAGCAGGTTATATTAAGTTAAGATGAAATCAGTTACCATAGTGGCCGTGGTTGCAGGCCTCATGAAGAGGAGTCCAGCCACAATAGTCTCTTGGGTTCACTGGGTGACGCTGACATACAGACATCATTAGTCATCATACAATCCAGGTTGTCTTTTTTTAGTAAGATATTCAACTGTTAACTGAGGATTTTACTGTCATTTGTCTGGATGACAATTTTGTCTTAATTTAACTTTTTTTGGCCACATTTAACATTAAAAAATGTGCATTATTTCTTGAAACAAAAATTACAAATGTTGTTTTCCTCACCTGTTCCACCAGATACTGGACCTGCTTCAGGTTTCCGTCAATACAAGCCCTGTGCAGAGTCGTCTCGCCCTTCTCATTCCTCTTGTTCCACTAAAGTAGGAAAACAGATGCAGAAAGAGCAGATGGTAAAACACTGAAGAGGGAGGACACATAATACCAAGATCAGATGATTGCTGGGGAAAATGACAACGGATGTAATCACTCACCCTTCCCGTCTTCCTCCTTCCTGACACCATCTTGTCATAACCTTCCAAATCATCATCTAGAAACCACATGAAAAGTCATACGAGACACATATAAACAAACGGAAACATATAATATTGTAATTTGTCTAGAGAGGCAGAATGCCAGTTGTACCTGAGTCTGAGAGAACGACATCACTGTCATCCAGAGGTTCACTGTTGTCCATCTCCTCCTCTTCATCGTCCTCACCATCACTCCCATCTGGACTCCAGCCCTCGGCAGCACACAGCTCCCGCAGCCTCGCCTCAGTGTCGTCAATCTTTGACGAGGCGTGCCGTGTCTGCAACGCCAGCCAGAGCCTCAACGCGCGTTTCTGTTGGAGAGAAGTGAGTGTTTTCACACAGTATCTGCTTTTAGAACCTTTAGAAAGTATTATTCTTTACACATGGCATATAGATTGGCAGCTATTAAAAGGGCAACTGTGTATGTATCAGCCTTTCAAATCCATTTCAGCTCACCTGTAGTCTGGTCTGGCCAGACTTCTGAGCGCAGAGTGAGGCCGCACTGTAGCTGCCGTCTATTTCCTCAAAGCCACAGCCGCTCTCCTCCTGAGCTGTTGCGATGTTCAGCCAGGTACTACACTCCTGATATAGACACAAACAAGTGATTAAAGTGCGTAATAAAGAGAGTAATGTTGGGTGAAGATACATATATATATATATACATATAGTACATGTATACCTCAGTAGCGCTGCCCTGTCGTAAAGCCAGCTCCTGTCTGTAGTGCTCCACTGCCTTGCTGTGCTGTCTCAGGTCGGTGTAGGTCGCAGCCAGGGACACATGGATGACAGCCAGCTCCCTTGCAGGCTTTCCCAAAACTTCAGCGCCCTTTAACTGCAACACATAGAAAACACAACTTAACATAACTCATTATATTATGTGAATAAACTTGACTGGAGAGAGGTTCAAATGCAGTCATGTTGGGTGCTAAAGTAAACACTGAAATGTTCTTTACCTGAGCTTGATACGCATCCAGAGCTTTGCTGTAGCAGCCGAACTTACAGTAAAGGTCCCCCAGCTGCTCTGCCAGCCCCACGGCCTGATGGGAGCTCAGTCCTTTGCCCGGATCCTCCCCCAACTCTTCCTCCAATTTACAACCCTGGTCCGCTATAAAATTCAAACAAACCACGACATCAACTCAGTTATCTTTGTGGAAAAAAACCCCAATAATCAACAAGACTGAGTGGATAAACGAACCATATTTAAACGCTTTCTTCACTGTTTGCCTGTCCAGTGGCTGCTGGGAACCCAGAAAGACAGCTTTCTTCAGAGATCGTCTAGCTGCTACAAAATCAGCCAGAGACAGCTGCACCTGTGGATGAATGTCATGCAGATGCACCGGTTACAAAGTGTACAGCCACAATAACAGAAAACGGGTACTTGTTTGAATGCACAATTTGACTATTTTTGCTAAAGCTTTCTCACGAATGGGTTTTTGTACCTTGCCAATGCAGTGAAAGCACTCGCTCTCACTGAACTTGTCTTTGATCTTCCTTGCACACTCTTTGGCCTGTTGAAGGCAGCGCACAGCATTAGACTGCTGACCGTGACGGAAGTAAATGTTGCCCAGGTTAAAGTTTGCACGGTAGAGATCCTCCAGCAGATGACTCTTCCTTTACAGGACAAGAATGCAGAAAGCAGAATTAACAATAGTTTATGGTCTTTAAATCCCTGTTGTACACGGTCAGTGAAGAGCGCGAAAAAATGAAACTTTTTTTCTATTTTTACATTATTATAGTTTAGGATGTTCTTACTCTGCAATGAAGACACTGCGTCTGATAAACTCGCTGCAACGTTTGTGTTCCCCTAGATGATCACAGACCAGACCAAGATTGAGGAAGAGGCGAGCCTTCATCTCTCTGATCTCTCGCTCTGGCACAGTCCCTGGAAGAAAGAAAAACATTGGAACAGACAAACGTTACAAAAACTATGGGCACTAGATCGTTTAATAGGCTCCATAAAAACCCTGAGGATAAAAACCAAGTACATAAAAACAGTGCAGACCTTCAAGACGGTCATCCACGATGGCCAGGCTCTTCCTGAAGGCCTCCTCCGCTTGCTCCAAGCTGTTCCTCGATTGGTCTGATTCATAACGGAAGAGGTAGGTTCGACCAATAGTGGCGAGGGCCCTTTGCTCCTCAGCATGATCTGTGACAGAGCGAGCTAGGTCCAGGTGACATCGCTGGTGCTAAAGAACAAAAATACATACGACCCCTTAAATGCTTTCTAACCTAAATAGTTTTAAGTATTGGTTTAATGCCCACAAAAGGGCATTCTGTATAAGGCAGAACAATCTACTCACTTTCAGAGCAGCTTCAATGTTTCCCATCTCTGCGTAGCATTCTCCTATCTTACGATGGGCCACAGCTCGTCCAATCACATCGTTTAGCACCTCAGAGAGAGACAACTCCTGCTGGTGCTCCCTGATGGCCGCCTCATAATCACCTGAGAGACACAAAAAAACAGGAGGGAGGATGAATGAGTAGATTAAGAACAGGACACAGTAATGTCGGAGCTGCACTTTACATTACTGGAAATCGTTATATGTTTTGTTTTTTTGTGATAAGTGCATAGGGACAGAAAGAGCGTGTAACATACACACAACATGTGACAGAGACACAAGAAATGAATGCAGTGATTAGGACTAAAATAAAAGACAACTAAATTGATTAAACTACTAGTAATTTCACACTTTTCGCAGTTTAATTATTTAAGAGGCAGCAGCAGAAGAAGGCAGTGGTGTGTAGGACTGTAAAGCTTATGCAGAGATGGTGGCTCAAAACTGCTGATTGAAAACAACTAAAAACTCAACAGAATGGTCAATATTATGTGAAGGTATTGTGGGTAAATTGACGTTTAGTTTTTTTAAAATTAGGAGTTGTGTCTAGTGAAATAACCTCCATCTGTATTTATGAGTAACTGTATAATCAGCATTATTTATACACATCACGGCTATCAATTCTGTTTGAAAACTCTATGTCTATTTCACATCATTATGCCTTTATTATACATAATAAATGCCATCTGCACAGATTCCTATTGCTGCAGTACATTTCTTCATTCAAAAGCAACTTTAATATTGTGACTATTATGAACCACTTACCACTCCTGGACAGCAGTTCTCCCAGCTGATTGCAGATGTTTGCTTCCTCTCGTAGATTGTTGCTGTTCTGCGCTTTGCTCTTTGCTTTCTGCAGCTCTGCAGAGAAATCCCACATTGAGCAGATCCCACATCAACAGCGTAAACAATCAAAGCAAAAAAACGTGCTTAATCGAAACTTACGTTTTATCTCCCGTGAGGCGCTCATCTTGATTCGGCACTGATGGGTAAAAGCTGTGTTAGCTAACCGCAACGTAACGCCATCCGCATTAGCTTAGCTATCTGGATGACACCCAACTGGCAAATTAAAAATAACTTTTTTACTTTATTTTCACTTATACTTGCATTTGCATGTCAATCAATGTCCTCGTTGTCATTGTACTTATCCGATCGTGTTCAACATCTCATCAAACAGCGCTACCTAGAAAACATCTCAGTAAACATCTTTGTATTCCTGCTGTCGGTCCTCTGTACACTTTACAATGCCCGCCAGTATTGCGCGAGCCAATGACGACACTGTATCTAATTCAGCGTGTCCTCCCCCGACCACTGCCTGTCAGGCACAAATCCCGCCTGGCTCAATAGGATTATGAAATGTTGTGTTCTACACTGCCCTCAACCTTTATCATCGCTATAATTTAGCACTTAAAAATAACGTATATGATTTGTAAACATGTCTGTGGATGGTGTACTGCAGACAGCTGAGTGTGTCTGTCTGACAGACTAAACTCAGGGCGGAGGAACAACATTTCTCATATGACTACCGTTCATTGGCTAACGCCAGAGCGTGACGTAGTTCTACATGGAAACAAAGAGAAGGGTTAGTTCAAGATACACCCTCTGGTGACTTGTTACAGTTTGACAACTAGCGATTGTCGATGCACTCAAATCCCCCCACACACAAAGCTATGGTACAAAAATACAGGATTATAATAAAGCCTTGTGAGGGAAACAACGCATACAGACGTAACAAATGGCCCATGAGCTCGTGTCGATGAGTAGCTGGTGCCTGTTTCTGAACTCTTCTGTATGTGGGCCAAGCGAAGTCACTTCGGTCAGAAAGGTTGGGAGGGACATTACTTCCGGAGCCAGTTTTGACCTAAATTATCACATCTAAAACCGATGTCACTGTTGGCTCGTCCATTTTGCTGTAGCAAGGGAGATAATGAGATCTGTTTTGTTTATAGGTAATAGTAATTATGCTGCCATTCTGCTAGCGAGATAACAATAGATGTATTGTATTATTTGAATTGGTAGGGAAAACTATTGAAATACCTCATAATACTGCCAGGATAGAAAGTTATTCCGAGCTGAATTAGCAATATTTATCAAAAATGTTTGTTCATGTTAATGAATGTAAAGATACACGCTTCACTCTCTTCTTCTATGAAATATCATGAACGCCTGCTAGATATACAAGACAAACTGAAACATCTGCACACCGCGTCTTCTGCAGAAAATCTTACTTACCATTAAATAATAAGCACATATTATTCTGCATTAGATATTATTTCCTGCAGAAGGCACGGTGTACTGACTTTTTTTTAGTTTCTTGTGTGTTCATGTTAAAGAGTAAATATCGCCCGATATGTCATTCTCAGATTTCTTTCAAGCTCAAATATTGATATCGGTCAAAGTGTAACTGCCACTAGTGTAATAATCTGGTTTCTGCTGCCAACTAGTGGTAACAGCATGCCTTTTCCTTTGCCTTGAGTTATCCTTTAAAAATCCAGTATCAGTCAGGCTCTCACTTACTGTGATGTAGTGACGTAGTGAGTTAGATGCAGCAAGTTAATTATGAAGTTGTTAGACAGAATTCTGTTCTATGTCCTACTTGTGAAAATTTTCTGGAGAGGTTTCTTATTTAATTCCTTATCAAATTATATTTTAACACCACTGTACAATAACAAAAAGATCTGTGTATGAATCACACATTGTTTGTTAGTTTGTGTAGTTTGGTAGCTGTTATTTGCTCGGTCAGCAGGACTCAAATCCGCAAATCTGAAACACAAACAATGCCTAACGTTACTTACATCAATTTTCAGATTGACGTCCATGGAGCTAACCCAAATTCATGACCTTATAATCCAACTGTTCAGACTGAAAAAAGGAGGCCACATGGCTGGTGACGTGCTGAGACGTTTTTTTTTATTGGCTTATGCAGATGGTCAGCACGCCTTGACAGACAAATAGTGGTGCAGCCTCTAGTGCGTTGCTAAACTGAAAATACACCCGTTATTTCTCCTCTTGAGTTTGTTAAAGCAGCTTGATAGGTGTGTGATTATCAGTCTGTTGTAACCAAATGCATGTAGTCCTGTATTTATTCATCAATCATCTGACAAAAACAGAGGAACAAAGCATTGTTGAAAATGATTAAGCACATATTAAAATTCTGTTGGTTTAATGGCTTAATATTCCATATTATATATCCTCTAAATTATGTATTTCTATTCTTTGAAGAATTCAGTTGTCCTTATTTCTGCTGGATTTGCCAACACATCAACCTGTGTTATCATTTTTTTCTTTTTTGGAGCATCCAAAAATATTCCCTGGAGAAAAAACAGTAGACAGACACGAAAATAAATCCACATTCAGAAAACCCGACATTCACAGTCGAGGCAGAGATTTATTTTGACATGCCAGACACAAGACTCCTGCATCAGAAGGAGCCGAGAAGCCTTTCACATCAGACAAAGAGCTCCCTCTCAGCCTCTGTGAGTCTGCGTCTCTAAACCGTTGACCTTACAAATGAGTGCGCCGCATCATTGTGAGAATTGGTGTTTCTGGGCGGTGCGAAGTGGAGAAGAGCACATCAGAGTGCAGGATATCTGAGCAGAGCAGAGCACAGAGAGGCAGGCACATCCGCCGCTGGAGGGATCAAATCTGTACCATCTGACGCTCAAGGATTTATGGGTTTAGTCAAAATTGCTTTTCCCACTGTGGAGATTAAGCACCGTAGGATGTTTTCCACTCAGGCCGTAGAATAGCTCAGTGTGGCTGCTGCTGCTGTTGCTGTTTTTCCTCCCTCTTATCGGCTCCAGCGCTGGAGAAGGGGAATGTCTCAGCAAGGCAGAGTGCTCCGAACCCTTGAGGGGAGCAGATTCTGACTGACAGGAGAGGTCCGTCCTCTGGGGAATGTGAACCATGCAGGTGGATGCTGTCCTCGTTCTCTTCTGTGTTTGGCTCGCAGGTGCAGCTGGGAGGATGGCCCAGTCGCGGGGTCACAAGCTGGAGACCTACAAGCAGAGCAGGTAATGTCAAAGGAGTCACTAACACTGTTTTTATTCTCTCGACGGTATGTACGACAGTTTTAAATGGAACATTTATTGCACGTGTTCTTTTTTTAAAGCTCTGTTCCCCATAGTGGCTTCATCATGTTCTGATAGATGTTTTTTGAGGTTTACACGGTGTTGTCCAGTGTTTCCTGTGTCACCTGTGCTGATCCCTACCCTTCTGAAAACAGATTCATTCAGATGGCAGATTGGAGAGCGGAGAGAGAGAGGGAGACCTAAATCCCCACATCTATTTATGCACTACACGTGAATGTTGTGTTCTCTTGCCCCAAAAATGCTGCAGGCCAGTTATTGACTGTTTTCCCTGCTGGCAGCAGTTGCAGCCAATGTCATTTCCAGGTTACTATTTAGGCTAATTGCTGCCTTGTTAATGCGTCCAGTGGATTAGATGTTTTAGTCGGTGACTGAACTAGATGTGGGAATCGTTAAAGCACCCTCAATTCTATATACACATTATCGATTGAGTTGGCTTCAATATGGGAAGGGATTGAAATAGAAAGGTTTTTATATGTTTGTTCATCAAAGGTTTTATCACTGCTGTTATGTGCAGGGAGCAGTTTGTGGAGGGGCAGTCTGACATATCTCTGGTGGAAGAAATGTCACATTTGCACTACAAAACAAGCTATTGGCTTCTTAGTCTTTTTAGAAATGCCGATAACTTGATGCTGGTTATTTAAAATTGATTAATGATTCAGTTAAATTTGGGGCACATAATGAAGTATGAGAAAAATGGTATGCAATTTATATTTTGTGTATAAATATTTTTAGAAAGGTGAATGCTTAAACTACATAGCAAAATTGTCATAATATTAAATACAAATTATTTTCACAATTGATGAATCTGCTGATTATTTCCCCGATTAATCTTTTGGTTTATAAAATGTAAGAAAAGAAAAACATGCCTTTCGCAAGTTCCCAGCACCAAAAGTGAGATCTTACAACGGCGTGTTCAGTCCCCAACCCAAAGATATCCAATGCTTTATCATATAAGACAAAGAAAACCAGCAAATATTCACATTTAAGAAGCTAGAAACAGGGATTATTTGTCATTTGTCATGGAATTGATAATGTGAAAAAATGCATTGATTATAAAAATGATTATCTGTCAAAGGACTAATTATTCCAACTCTAATGATAATAATACATTATATCACGACTGTTAAGTGTAGGGAGCCGTATGTGGAGGTGCCGTTTCACATATTGCAGCGGAAGAAATCTGGCTTTTACTCTACAAAACAAAATAAAGCATCTTAGTCTGACGTACATTAGAAATGCTAATTTGATCATTACAGTGAGTCAGTTACATTTGGAGCACAGTTTGAAGCATAAAGAACATCTGCGAGGTATTCAAAAGATGAATGCACAACAAAATTGTCAGAATGAATATAAATAACACCTTCACATGGCTTTGAACACCTGTCAAGTGCTGTGAGCAGAGAAATAACTCAGTGAGGCTGCAACTAATGAGTATTGTCATTACCGATAAATCTATTGATTTTTTGTTGTTGATAAAATGTCAAAGCATGACATAAAAAGCATGGATTGGACTCTTTCCCACCATTTATATCCACAAATTCAAATATTCTCTTGTAGCAAATATCAGCAAATAGCTCAACTATATCCTGAGGTCCTCCAGTGACACATGATAAGATTCTCCCAAGCAGGCAAAGTACAGCGCCGTATACGCCTCATGGTGCAATCTGCGTCAAATAATTAGCATCCACTTAATATCCTCAACAAACCCTGTCAAATCATATAATCCCTCTGCCTTTAGATACAGTATCACTTTTCATGCTGTAACTGCTGTTATTTATAGAACAGAGGAGACGTCAAACAGCATTACACTATTGAGATTCTCATCCATTTGAGTGAAATAAACGTGTTTGACGTTACATACTTGCTGGTTCTTAAGTACGTCACGTCAAACTGTCAGAGCGCTTGACAGGGCAAATTGGATTTTATTGAATATACAGTATGTTAAAGGGGTTCAAGCTGTCTGCTTACATCCAAATAATCCTCATTCAAAGTGATCATCCCAGCTCTAAGGTGATTAAGATGCTCATTAAGTAGAAGAGGAGCACAATCGTAATCATCTGTGGGAAATCTTCAAAAGACTGAAAGCACAAGTGGCTCAAAGCTGCATTGTAATTTCTGAGCACCAGTGTTGCCTTGTTATCAAATCACTTTCCCCCCCAACCAGTTAAAAGTCCTCTCACGTTATGTCTCTCTGCTGACACACAGGCTGAGAATACAAATCAAATGTAACTATTTCATTCCTATTCCAGCAGGAGGGGGAAAAATAATCTCAAACGAGAAGAAGTCAAACATTTCCTCTCCCTGTTTCTCATCACATCCCTCCTCTTCTCTCGGAGTGTGAAATTGTGAACGCGGCTGGATTAGTGGGAGTTTTCACTATATTACTTACAATTTCCCTTTTTCCGCTGCCGTGAGAAGGAAGCAGAGAGGGGGATAAGTGTAGGATAGCAGACTCCCACACAAGAAAACATCTGAGGAGAAAACCCTCATGAGGTTTAAAGGATCATTTTTAGTGGTGGCTTGATGATTATTGATAGAAAAACACATTCTGATTTCCCTATACATTTGCTTTGTTCATACCTGCACATAAACAATCTAAAGCAGTGGTTTTGGTGACTGAGTGCCTATTAAGGGAGCCAGCGTTGAGGGCCACACAAATTGAGGTTCAGGACCTTTCACCAAGCCGACCCACACAAACTCTCCATCATTTAACGGCTTGCTACGCTCAGCAGTTTTGTGCGATACCACATAGTTTTCTTGTGTTTTACAGCCTCAATACTTTTCACAAGATTTGTCATGACTGACTGTTGTGTAGATAACCCACGTTCAGCTGTTCAACTTTATGTTTGTGCTCTTCACCGGTGAACTTTTCGTGGGATTTGTTATTGGTCTCATAATGGCATTAAAGATTTTTATTTTGATATATATATATAACAATGGGCCGTAACAAGCCCAGTTTAGCAGAGTAGGCTACCAGTTGCTGTCTTAGCTTTCTGACTATATGAAATCACCATTCATATGTAAAGGTATAGAATTGTAAATCAATTTTTACATTTTATTTTATTGAAACTAAACAACGAACATGGCTGTTATTAGTACTCACAGATGTAAATCGAGCAGTTTGTGGAAGACTCCGGATGACGCCCAATGAATGCACAAACAGAGTGTGTGCAGGCAGGCAGGCAGACAGGTAGACATGTAGGTAGCCTGGCCAATCAGATTGGACGTTTACAGTCGGTGGACGTTTTTTTTGTCAGAGCATTTGATTTATTGATCGCTGTGGGGATTTTTTGAGAATTTCAACAAATATAACAAAAACATTTTTTGAAGAACAATAGCAACCCCAACTGTAAGTGAAACTGGCAATGCCACAGGGTACGAGTAAAGGTCTTGCATTCAAAATCTCAAGTCTAACCAACTTGTTAGGTAGCTAATGTTGGAGTAAAAGGTGTAAGGTATAGCATGAAATGAAAATACTCAAATAAAGCACAACTACCTAAAAATTGTACTTAACAGTACTTTCCACCACCATGATTGTAGTAAAATATGTCTGAAAATACATTTAAAAAATCAAAACATTACACCCTCTTCATCTGTTATAGCCTACCCAGGCAGCCTATATACTTTAATTCCCCTTTTCTCAAATTCCGTTTTTTTCTGCCACGCTATCTGCATACATTAATGTGTACAGAATGATCAGAGTATTCTGGCCCATCAACCCTGATGCAGCCCCCGCAGTGATGTGTGCATGCAGGTCCTAGCCGCAGAGCAGAAACAGCGAGCAGAGACAGGCGGTCTGCTGTGTGGCGTAGGCAGGCAGAGGGGGTTTGGAGAGGCATTTCTGCCAAGAGGATTAGGAACCAGCTGCTGGATGGACGCGGACGAGTAGCACCCATTGCCCATCAGAGCTCTGCAGCCAGAGAAACCCTCGTCTTACCGTTTCATTTTGCACATTTCTTTCTTCTGCATTCGTAACCACCATTCATCTCCCCCCCCCCCCCCCCCCCCCCCTATCTCTCTCTCTTCCTCTGTGGTATTTCCATAATGCATGTCTGTAGTTGTCATAGGGATTTGTCCCTGTCTGTCACAGCATGCTCTACTCCAATAATCCATTTTAGGGTTTTAGGGAAATCTTTTTTTCTTCTCATTCTTTCTCTGTTCGGCTTCCTAAAAGACAAGTATAAGGAGGCCGCACTCCTTAAAAGTGACACCAGAGAAGAGCTGCTTCCTCTCAATAAGATGTGAAGAGGAAATTATCTTTTGTCCTTTGTTTTGTGGATAAAATGTGCTAATTAACCGGATGTACGCCTTCTTAGGAAGTGAGAAGCATCAAGACAAAACAAAGAAAAGGCCGAAGTATCGTCCATTATTGTCCCCACCCTAAAACCATACTTTATGAGCACAATCATTTCTTTCTCAATTAAAGCAACAGATACTGATTTTAATTATTAATTTATCTGCAGATTACTTTCTCATTTAATTGATACAATCTTTAAGTAATAGTTTTAAATATACAGTGGAAATAGTGAACAGTGACCAGTATAATTTCTCATAGATCAAGATTTAAGTTGCTGGTTTTTTTCCAACCAACAGCCCCAAACTCAAAGATATTAAGTTTAACATCGCAACATATAGAACTGACAGATCTAAGCATTTAATCATTTTGTCAATAAAAAATAGCGATTATAATTTCCCACAGTCCAAGGTGATGTCTTGAGATATCTGGTTTTGGTCAGCCAACAGTCCAAAGCCTAAAGATATTCAGTTTACTATCACCGACAACAAAGAAAAGAAACAAATCCTCTCATTCCACAAGCAGGTTTGGCTTTTTTGCTTAATAAGTTTGTAAAATGATCATTTAATTATGAAAATAGCTACATATTTAATGTCTGTGGATCGATTAATCAACGTTAAATACGTCAAAATAAGGACAATTTGATTTGACTATAAAATCTCAGCAAGCTCAACTACTTTGTATAATGTTGCTGCCATGTGACGGATGTTCTCTTCTTTTTTTATTTTTACTGTCGTGGACTTATCAGGTCGCGAAGAGAGACCAGAATGGATGGAGGTGGAGGTGAAAAACCTGGAAAGTGAGTTTTTTCAAAATCTTTAATTTTAACAGTATCAAAGTTCTTTTGATTCTTTGGCGAATTAATTTGGACTTTTTTGTTTGACAGCCCAATTTACAAACGAAGTCCAGACATGACAAAATCTCTGGTGACAAAATCTGAGCAGCTCCTGAGAATTGACGACCATGATTTCACCATGAGGCCAGCGTTTGGAGGTCAGACAATGAATCTTACTTCAGTGCTTTTGAATGAAAGGGTTTTATTTGTAGCTCAGGAAGAGATCTGTGCAGCGTTCACTGGTTCGGGCCAAACGGTCCCATGAGCATTAAGCTCTTGGAGATCTTTAATGACGCAATCAATGCAAGCTGTGCTGGGGTTTCCAGTTGCAGCTCGGTTCTTTACATCACGCAAGTGTTAAATTCACAACTTTTGCATCATCATCACTGTGTATTACAGGGATTCAATGTCAGAAAGATTGTCGTTTTTTTATTGCAATGAAGTATACATTAGTAATCCTTTTAGCTGTCTTTATCTTTTTATTCCTCATTAAAAAAACACGAGAGCTGTATTTAAGTACAAAACGAATCAGCCATGACACGTGCTGTTTTTATCAGACCACGACTTCTTTTAATCACACGATAATCTGCTGCTGAAAACACACCAAGTGACCCGCAGAATCCTTTAGCTGTGTTTGGTTTCAACAACATCAAGTGTGTCTCAGCTGGAAGTGGAAAAGAGAGCTCGATTTCATCCGTCGCTGCATCATCTTTGATCCATTATTGTGACCTAATTGTATTTTTGTACTATTAGTGGATGATGATGCAGAGCAGAAAGGATGAAATAGGTCAAAAGTAGAATCCGAGCCCGACCGACACAGTCGTGGCGCAAGCAGTTGCTCTATATTTGTGTGAGTCATTGTTCTTTTTGGAAACATGATTTTTCAAAACAAAAGATTCAAATGGTCTCTGTTGGCCAGCTCCAAAATCAGGCAGAGCTCAACAAGCTCCTAAGCAGAGACAAAACACATTTCTGACATGAGTCCATTTTCTTTTAGGTCCTCCAATTCCTGTCGGAGTGGATGTTCAGGTTGAAAGTCTGGACACCATCTCCGAGGTGGATATGGTAAGTATGAAATAGCCTGTTGGTATAATTTTTAGAATGATGCAGTACAGATTACAATGTAAAACACCGTACTTTTATTTTACTTCATTCATTTGAGTTACTAAGATTTGTAAGATTTTACTTTACCTACATATGATAATAAAACACAATGGAATGTAAAACCAGTGATTCATATTAGCTATCTGTTTGGCTTGTGAATAAAAGACATTGTCTAGTTGTGGCACAGTTATTTATCACATTTCAGACAATTCCACTGAATGTCTCCGATGGTATCAAATCATCCAATATTGCACAAAAACAGAAAGATTAGAGAAAAGTCTAAAAAATGGACAGAAATGTGTATATAAGAACTGTATTTTGTATTCTTTCCCCCATCATTAATCATCTCACAACCCCACAGATTCAACTTGAGCCCCTTCGGAGGGAATTGACCCATAACCTAAATGACCTAACTGTATATAAAGTAGATAAACTAGGTCCCTGTCACATCCACTACTTTTACTTTCAAACTTATGATGATAATACTGCACTTTCATCTAAGTAAGATTTTAAATGCAGGTAAATCTTGTAATGGAGTATTGTACATTGTTGTATTGGTATTTTTACTTAAGTAAAGCATTTGAGCACCAGCTTCTTTTCTTCCTATAGGACTTTACCATGACACTGTACCTGCGTCACTACTGGAAGGATGAGCGGCTGTCGTTCCCAAGCACCAACAACCAGAGCATGACCTTTGACAGTCGCCTGGCGAAGAAGATTTGGGTTCCTGACATGTTCTTCGTCCACTCCAAGCGCTCTTTTATCCACGACACCACCACCGATAACGTCATGCTGAGGGTTTACCCTGACGGCAACGTCCTCTACAGCCTCAGGTAAACACATGGACAGGAGCCTTAACTTAGCCAAGGAGGACTAAGTCATACAAGGAGATCCACATCCTTCCACAAGCAGTTTGCATATCTATAAAAAAATAAATTTTAAGATCAAGATATTGGTCATTCATCACTAAAATAGAAAACAGTGGTGAAGGGAAATGTTTATTTTCATGTAGTGCAAAAAAGAGAGAAAAACATCAGGATAAAAACAACAACATACCACATAGAAAGATCAAATAGCATGCTAATTAGAAATGCGAAAGGTCATCACTGATTGGCTTTGATAATTTTCCCAGCAGGTGGAATAATAACATTTCTGTGTCATTTGATAATTTGCAATCAGTGTAGCAAACAAATGTGACGGTGTCAAGTTATCAGAGGAGAATGACAAATGTGTGACTTTTGTCAATTCACGGCAGGGACTTCTTAACTGCTATTTAATCAGGCAATATATATATGAACATGTTATATACAAAGAAAGTGTGGAGGCTACGTGATGGGTGGAATTGGGGGGAAAGGGGGGAAAGGGGGGGGGGGGAGGGAACATCACTGCTAGAATAGAATAGCATACAAAATACAATACAATACATGCAATAAAAAACAATTCTTCTATTTCTTTTGGTTTGGGTCGACTAACATAGCAGCCAATATCCAGAAATTTGTAAATTTACCATTGCTGTTACTTGAGGAAGTTGAATTACAGTGTTTTCCTTTGGGTCACTGCTGTTTTCCCTGCAGAATCACTGTCACCGCCATGTGCAACATGGACCTCAGTCGCTTCCCTCTGGACACTCAAACCTGCTCGCTGGAGATCGAGAGCTGTGAGTAGAAATGGAAAAAATGATTCATGTTTCCCAGAGTATGGATTCCATCCTCTTTGACCTCGCCTCTAGCGCCATCAAAGTGACAAATATTTCACTTATATAGGCTACTGAGTTCATACTCACCTTTTTACCATTTCCATTTTGTGGATACTATATGAGCTTTTCTATTGCGCTCTCTCTTGTTGCCAAAATGTCAAGATTGCGCACCAGATATCTCATGAAATCTATCATGCCATAATATGCCAATAACTATTCCCGTCAGTGGTGCTTTGGAATTGTAGTCTTGTTAAATCGTCACACATTTTGTTCACACTAACATCCAACAATGTTTATACTAAATCCGTCCTGATTTCTTTCCCCTTCAGATGCGTACACAGACGACGACCTGATGTTGTACTGGAAGAAAGGCAACGAATCCCTGAACACGGACGAAAGAATATCCCTGTCCCAGTTCCTCATTCAGAAATTTCACACCACCACCAAGCTGGCTTTCTACAGCAGCACAGGTACTGTAACCCACAACACCAGCACTTCATATACAGTAAACTGAACTGATTATGCAAATGAGCCAAATGTTTGCATCATGCATGGTAAATCTAGATCACAATTTAATTACAACTTCAATGAATATGATTTTATTTTATAAGCCTTTTCCAACTAAAGGAAGGAGTCCTTTGAACGTCACACCAAGAAGAATGTACCAATATTTAATCCTTACAGCGAAACAAAGTGAATCAAACTATTGCCAACCACTTGTAAGCTGCTGGAAAGCCACTGTGACCGCCCTGCAGCCTTCTTATAACCACATGTCACTTTCTAGCTCCCAAGAGCAACCTCAAGCACAAAAAGGATTTTGTGTCTTATCTCTCCCTGCCACAATAGCTGGGAACCTCGGCTTCGAGTGTTTGTACAGTGTATCGGCAGCTAACATATGACAAAGTAATGGTGATATTTCTTCTTCCCCAGGCTGGTACAATCGTTTGTACATCCACTTCACCCTGCGGCGCCACATCTTCTTCTTCCTGCTGCAGACCTACTTCCCTGCTACTCTGATGGTCATGCTGTCCTGGGTGTCCTTCTGGATTGACCGCAGGGCCGTCCCTGCCAGGGTGCCACTAGGTAGGACAGTTTCCTTTACAGGGCACGGCCCTAGCAAAGAAATCTAGCTTTGCAAAAAGATTATTTAGCACGAGAATTAAAAACTTAAACCGGGTAACATATGCAGTGGTTCCCAACCTCTTAGTGAACCCAAATTTTGGAAAAGTCTCGACACTGTTTTCTTGCCGAGAGTTAGATGAGAAGATTAACACCACTCTCCTGGGAATCTTTCATGGGTTCCCGACCTGCAGGTTGTTGTGTATCGAGTAAGTCATTCAATAAGTCGGTCATTTAATATAATTTTATGTTGCAGCTAAGACCGAGCAGTGACCTTCCCGATGAAGTGGGAGAGCAATTACAAAACGTTCCTACAGTGATAAATTAGTGGATCAGATTAAAAAAAACAAAACAAGTACACAAATAAGAAAATTATTACAGCAGTACAAAATGAAACAATATTAAATTTCCCCTTTCTATGATGTTTAGCATTGGGTTTTAGCTTAACTAGCATGACTAAACAGTTTGTGTTGTTCACTCCAGGCATCACCACAGTGCTGACCATGTCCACCATCATTACCGGGGTCAACGCCTCCATGCCGCGGGTCTCCTACATCAAGGCAGTGGACATTTACCTCTGGGTCAGTTTTGTCTTCGTCTTCCTGTCGGTGATAGAGTATGCGGCAGTCAACTACCTCTCCACCGTACAGGAGAGGAAAGAGAGGAAACTGAGGGAGAGAGTAAGTGTTATTTAGTGTGACTTCTCTTTGTGGTTGCTCATCGCCTGCAGCCAAAAACACAGTTAACCTCGGAAATGTTGATTTACAACATTTGAATAACAGTAAAAACGGCTCTATTCTTACTGAGTGATGAAATCACATTCCCACTCATTCTCTTACTTATTTAGTTTTGCAATAAAAATAAGCAAGCAAACGTTGTGATGTTTTCATAAATTATTAATTACGACCGTTTGACTGTGAAACAAACATTTTGGTCTTGTTTAATGCTGTTTTTTCCCCTGAGTTAACCCTCGCCACATAGATTTGGATCTGTGCAGAGGACATCGTGACTGTTACAGTTCTAAGTGGTTTAACCCTTTAACAACCACCCCATGTTTACGGTTTGAGTCGTATATTCCCCAATGCATTGTTAGTTTTTCTTGGAAGCATGCATATTTTCAGTGTTACTCTTATATTTTTAAATGTGACCACCCTGACCAGACATGCAAGAGTCTAAATGATCAATACTTACGTTCATATACTAAAATGTAAAATGTGTCTCACGGGTAAAACAGGAGTTGTTAAAGGTTAGAAGTCAATTAAAACTACTTCATGCTCAAAGAATCTAATCCAAATTTACCATGAAGCTTCTATGATTTAAATCCCCCTATGGGACTATTTGAATTTCCTTAAACTGTTAACTGATAGAACTCTAGTTACACCCTGTAATAGCTGCAGATAAGATGTTCTCATTAAAAGTAAGGAAGGAGACAGCTGAAGTGAAATGAAGCTCTCTCTAAGTCAACACAGGACAGGGCTGACCTGATTTACATTAAAATATTTTACACATTAATATATTTCTAAACTGGTAGAAACATGGATTAATACTTAATGCGCATTTCCAATAAACAGATAAATATTTTTCTAAATTGACTCACTTTAAATTGCTCCCGAGGCTATGGCAAATCATTTCTGGGAGTACAGCTTGTGTACTATATTGCTATTCTTCATCTGCCAAATGCTGCAGCATATGGAGCCAGATTGCCCACATACCCCGAGGAACATTTCTAGCACAAACATCCTTCCATAAATGTTTCATGCAGAAGTTATTTAAAGGCTCTGAGTGTGCAGCAACATGCTAAACATTTAACAATCTAATGTATTTATAATCTTGTTTTAATTTATGGCTTTACAGAAAACAGCGTTTACAATGAACAGATTACAAAGTGTAACAGTTACTTTTGTCTTCTTTATACCTCTCTAGCTGCCGTGTACATGCGGCATTGGCAACCCAGACGATATGATGATCGACCCCCAGATCACTGGATACGGGTCCATGGATGTCAACACCACAGGGAATTATGGGATGCCAGAGAACGGCGGTCGCCAGGATCGAATGTTGGCCCAGGTTTCCCTGAATGACCCGCAGATCACAGGCCAGGTTCAGCCATCCAGAGCCTACGTGAACGTCTGGATAGACACCCACGCCATAGACAAGTACTCGAGGGTTTTGTTTCCTGGTGCGTACATCCTCTTTAACATCATCTATTGGTCCATCTACTCGTAACCCGGGATGAAGAAGTAGACTCGAGGAGCTTGGCTCATTTGGGAAAGAGCAGGAAAAAAAAAAACATTGCATGTGATGCTTTTCAGACAGAGAAACTGCATTTAAGATGCATGGGGACCTTTGGCAGATTGGTGACCATTGCCTTCTCGACCCAGCCACTTAAAACTGAAGAGTTTATAAATGAGTTACTGACAAACAGGACAATCATTGTTGTCGCTGGTTTTGTCAATGGATCAAGTCGATGTGGTTTCATATTGTACCTATAATGCTGTTGATGGAAAGATTGGACTGACTGCACAGAGATATTATCCTGTGCAGCGAATCTGACCATATTTCAAAACCGAAAATGAGAACTGAAAACGGATTTCTGACATTGCCAGGATATGGACAGATTCCTTCTTCTTTGCATATGAACTATACTTGACAATCAATGGTAAACTTAAAATACTTTAATATTTCGGCTTATTTGCTTTCTGGTGGAAAGTTAGAGAAGACATGAGAGTGGTGTCAATCCTCTTATCGGACTCTTGGCTGAGAAAACAAATCAGCGCCATTACCCAAAACGTGGGACTATTTCTTTAAAAAAAAAAAAGTGATTATTCTTAAAGCTTGATTTTTCTTTTGCAGCACATTAGAACGATTCAGTATGTGTTACATTTTTCATGTGATCTTTGTATCAATGCGATTGTTTAGCTCTCAAGCTACTTACTGCGTTGCATTCGTCATTTGATAAAGCAAAATAATGCTGCCTATTAAAAACAAATGTAAAAATATATGTTCAGTAAATGCCAAACACTGATTATGGTATTGACTTTTTAAAAATGTCCCTTTTTTCTTCTTTTTTTGATACAACTGAATCTCATCTCCTCTGTTTGGTGTTGTGGGGCTTTGAGGTTCACTGTGAGCTGTTAGTTGCTAGTTTTATCGTCCTTTTCAGCTTAAAACAACTTCATACTTTGTTCGGCAAAAGATATATTCCAATATATTTTGGTGGTTAATGAACAAACATGTTAAATTAAACTCTGGAAAAATGTTATATATAGGGAAAATGTTTCATAAATGTTTTGTTTTCTGAATATGTGAAAATTATTTGAGCAGAGCTTACGTGCTGAACAACACAAACACAAAACTGTACATTTTAAATCTCCATGTAATACATTTAGTACGTACAAATATAAATGGATTGAAACGCATGGCTGAATATTGCTTTTTCTGAATATTGCTTTTTCTGAATATTGCTTCTGCAGACATCAATTAAAATCTACTAAAACATTCTGGAACGACCTCTGAAGTCTCGGTGCCAAATGTTCCTCAGGAGTATGTTCCTGCTCTCTTACACATAATATTGAAACGGTGCCGGAGAATAAGCTTTCACAGTTATTAGACGTTGGATTGCCACCATGCTGCAGGATCTCTCTTCTTTCGATAGCACAGGTCTGATTGCTGATGAGCTTTTCACACCAAATCATATAAACTGTATATTCTGTAATACCATTATCTGCTCACATGTGTCGTGAAGGGATATGTTAAGCCAATTTTCAGATTTCTCCCAGCCAAATATGTGGATTATGTTGAAGAATGTTTCCTTTTTTTAAACTTTTCTTTGCATCAAAGTAATGTCCCAAAGGGAAAGTTGACGACTCAACCTTTGTGCACCATTAACCCTCTAAAAAAAAAAAAAAAAAAAAAAAAACTTGAACAAAGGCATCCCTGCAGATGAAAGACATGAAAAGGATAAAGCATCAAAAAGATGCCCAGAACCTGATGTGCCACCACATCTGTGACCTCTCAAGGGAAGCCAACGTTTTGAATCGACCTGTGTGCTGGTGAAAGTATGCCTGGAAATCTAAATGAATGAAATTGCATATAATTATAAAGCAAGGAATCTCTGTCTGTCTGTCTGTGTATGTATGTATTTGCGTTAGTTCTCGCATATCTCAAGAATCCGATCTACTCCACACTTGGTGGTTGTATTCCTGGGGACCAAAGGGAATGCTCTGTCAAAATTTCACGCGACACATTCAATATTAATAAAAAATAAACAAGTGCTCTGATCAGCAGCGGGGGCAGGCTTCAGGGCTCTGCAGACTGAGTCCAGTGTGTCGTCTGCAGCTGGCCTTTGTAGATTGCAGCTCTGCAGTTCACTGGATGCTGAATACGTGTCATGGATGCTGACTAATTAAAGTTACGGCCACACTCTTCTTCATCTCCCTGGTGTCAACACCAACGGATAGCCAACTGAAAGCAGAGTTGAACCAGAGTGCATTCACTGGTGTTTCTGACCGTTGAGTAATCCACGGCTTGGGTGTGTTTTTCACCCGCGAGTAAGACTGTATTTCCCCAGTATAAGACCGATACTAACTTATAACATTAATAATGTTACTGCTAGCAAAATACCTCTGCTAATTAAATCCAAACTCTACTTTAGAACCGCGGTGGTTATGTCATAGAAAGTGCTAATACTGCTAAAATGACCTCCGCTAAGTGTATTTCACCAAGGTTTTTAACCGCAGGCAACAGCGACTTTGTGTGTGTGTGTGTCAAATGTGGATTTAGTGATCTGGGAGCCCGAGGCAAACGCCATCTTGCTTTACTTTTCACGCTTTCTCCAACTGTGAATGTTGACATTGGCAGTGGTAGAAGAAGTAGGCCAACTCAAAACTTATTTTTCTGATTTAAAACTATTAATACTGCACTTTTACTTGAAGTGAAAGTGAGACATTCTCACCACAATTTACTTAACTATGTTCACGGTGGAGCTTTTAATATGATGCTGGATAGTTTAATGAATTATAATAATCTGCAACATTTCTCTATCAGGTAATGCAGTGCTACTGTTTTCCCCTGAAGTAGAAGTACACAGTAAGTAGTAGGCTATACAGTTGAATTGCATATTTTTAAGTGCTTTTTGTAAGTCATTTTGGGGTACAATGAGTTAGAATAGTGACATTTATCTAAATAACAATAGGTGGTGCTTGGGCCTAAATGCTAACACATTTTAATTTAGCATGCCAACAATTGTTAATCAGCAGTAAATGAGAACTACAGCTGAGGATTATATGAATGTGATTAGTTTTGCCGGTATTTCTATTTAAAATGTTGGCGTTAATCATTTACTAAATTATCATATCATTGTGCAAACTATTTTTCCAGTTCCTGGCACCACACAGCCTATATAACAGGTACCCATGTTGATGGTGAACCTCATGAAGGTGGTATTTGAGATACTCAGAGAGGCCCTGTCGTCGAAAATATTACACACCGAGTTGTAGTTTTACGGCTCTGTCCTTCAACCGTAAACATACAAACTGTTGAAATGTGCTCTTGAGTTAAAGCTTGATTGTCAGCTATAAAATGTCCTATAATTATTACTAGATGAATTGCATTTATGGAGCTGTCAAAGCTGTATTGCTGCCTTTTAGTTGTTTCTCCTGTTTCAGTTTGGCCAGGCTGAAGTCCTCCCTCACTTGCCTCAGCAGAACAGGGCAGCACACTACATCCACAGCTGTCATAGCCAGGGCTTTGGCTGTCCTCAGGGTGAACAACTGGGCCTTTTCAGCTCCTGGCACAGGGGAAAGAGCAGAGGAGGAAAATAAAGCATCTAAGCAAATAGAAACTTAACAGACAAACCGAGTGACCTGGAAAGAGTCTGAAATCGTCTGATCGTAGTGCAATCTAATTCCATCGCAAGAAAACAACATCTGTTCCCAATGAACACGTGCTGCCGTACCTGCTGCTTCGGTGTATTCCTCGGTGTGGTTAAACGCGTCGGTGCCGATGTAGAAGAAAGGATGGATACCGGGGGCTATGAATGATACGTTGCCAAAGTCTGTAGAACCTGCCAAATAATTATAAATACACTGTGATGACGATTCTTTATTAATTAAGTGAACAACAAAAAAAAACAATCTGTGGAAAAAGTTCTGCTGTTTTCTTCACATTTCTTCTGCACAAAGCAGGTAAAGAAAGATATTCTTAAGTGTAAATAATGTCCGTTTCTGTAATACTTCTTTTTTTTTTTTATCTTCACATACCAGAGAAGTTGGCTGACTGCTCTTGAAACTGAATCCCCAAAGCTTTTCCATTATTTTCATACAGGTTTGCCAGTGTGGCATTAGGCAGAATGTTATAATAGCCATGGCTTGGGTAGATTATCTCCACCTGAAGGAAACACAAGTATGCAGTCATTCATAAAACGAAGGGTGCAACGACAAAGATTACTATAATACATCGACACCTTACGGAGCCCCATGCGTGCTCTGTAATGCGAGTTTAACCTGCCTGAAGCAAGTGCGGACGTAGGAGAAAAGCAGCCTGAGGAGAACGGTGAATTATGTTGCAGTAGAACAACACTCCAAAGGGAAGACAACATTTGTAGGCAAGCTTACTCGGCAGCCGGTGGCGACAGCAGCTGCCCTGAAGCAAGCCTCCGCTTTGGCCTTCAGGTCACAAAGATCCTTAACCTGCGGCGTGCGCAGATAATAATTTAACTCGGTGTAGGCGGGGATAATGTTGGGCTTCTCCCCTCCATGTTTGATGATGCCTGTAGTGGAGGAAATGGAAACAATAGGAGGATAAGTTGGGATGCATCCATAACACTGAACTATTCCACATTTCATCTAGGTTATACTGTCATTTCTGATTACCATTAGAGGTAAAAAACAAACAAACAATCCCTCTACATTTCAAAAGGCAAGTCAAAATATGTTAGATACTTGGAAAAATTGCCCTACATAGAGTTTACATTTTCATTTTTCCTGAGTACAATAAGGACTTCTCGTCCGTGTCGGTTTAAGCAATGAATGGACTTTGAGGTGAGATTGTTTTTGAATGAACTTTGAAGCTCAGCGGATCACAGTTTCTGCCTGTTCCCTCACCGTGAAGCCTCCACTCCGGCTTGAGTTGCTGTCTGAGTGCAGAGAGATTGTTGTAGGCCAGCACAGCAGCATCCAGGGCGTTTACTCCCTCCCAAGGGTATGCAGAGGCATGAGATGCCTTCCCGTGGTACTTCACCGACACCCTGTGTAACATCAACACAGCGGCTTAAGGGTGATCTGAAATACGTCGACGTTAAAGGACACAGAACGCGTCGTAATTCCATAAATGCTGTAAACAGGAACGTACTCATCGAGTGCGACACAGGGCAGGAATGACGCATCTTGCTGAGCTGGGTGAGCCATGAAGACGAGGTCGACGTCAGCGAAGGCTCCCGCCTTGATCAAGTCAATCTTTCCTCCTATAGCTTCCTCTGCAGGAGTTCCCAAAACTGTTATCTGGTATAAAAAGTGTTTCATTTAGTCATTTGACATCATCATGTGAGCTCGTGTGCGTCAGTCCGCCTCACTGGACAAATAAGTCACAAATAAGGTGGACGTTCACTCTTGACATGGAAACAGTGGTTTTAACTCAAGGTCCACTTACTAGCTTTTGCAGAATGCACTAAATTCAGTGAATATCGTTCCTCTTCGTGGACGGAGTTTGCTTCAACTAAAGACCGCCATCTTTAAGCAGAGACAGGGGTTACACATCTCTCCCTTTCAAAACAGGACCACATGTCTTCACCATACCTCAGCCATCTCCTAAACAGCTGACTCAGCAAACACCCGTCAACTGAGGAAGACTGCAAGATGCAGTTGAAAGCTCCAAAAAGACAGAAAAACTTGAATCAGAATCATCTAAATATGCCAAGTACGCGTGCACCAACAAGGAATGTGACTCTGGAAAGACGATTTTTTTTTTTTCTGGAGCTTTCAACTGCATCTTGCAGTCTTCCTCAGTTGATGGGTTTTGTGATAGGTTTATGTTTTGGACATATTACACATGTTACATAGTTTATTCTGTTATGTTTTACACATACGTCAGAACAATATACACACTTTTGTACAAACAAAAAGTATTACATTCATATATAACCACAACAGTTAACTTTTCAGAGTAATTACTGGAAGTGCAAACGTTGATTGTTTGTGGACTCTCAGAATATAGGCACATCATTGGGATGTTGAAAAATATAAAAGATTAAGGAATAAATTCTAAAAATGTATATCTTCCTATTAGAAAACCTATTGTGGCCAATTTATGCATCAACGCATCTTGTTCTTATTAGGTTATCTATTAAATAAATACATTTATGTAGTATAAAAATATCTTCTACTATTATATGGGCAATAAAATGTCATTTGCTCGGGGGTTTCTGTCACTCTTTCATTGCTTTAAGAAACAAAGTCATGTTTTGTGAAAAAGACAGAAGACGTTATGGAGATTTTAAATCATTAAAAAAAACAGTGAGCTGTCAATGTTTGACTTCTGGCTGTTTGTTGATGAATTAAACCTACAGCTCCCTCGTTACCTTCACTGGTTGAGGGAGTTCAGTCCGGATCTCTAAAGCAGCTTTCAGCCCCAGAGCGGCGGCAGCTCCCACTTCCGCTATCAGGTTGTGACCGCACGCGTGCCCGATACCCGGAAGCGCGTCGTACTCGCACAGGAACCCCACGTTCAGCACCGGCTCTCCCTCCCCTCCGCCGCCGCCGCCGACCGGGCCCCAGCTGGCCCGGAATGCGGTCGCTAATCTGTAGTGAGCTTCGACCGTCCACGTGTCGTCCTGAGAGAAGAAGCGGACCAGCCGGTCGTGCGCGTGTGTCTCGTTACCGGCGAGTTCAGGACGGCTCCAAATGTCCCGACTTAAGCTGTGCAGCTCGTCTTTGTGTCTGTCTATGCACCGCTGCGCGGCGTCTTTCACCTGCTGTGGTGTCTCCATGTCAGCCCACCGTGCAGTGAGGGGAGGTGGGGAGCTCCTGAAATAAACTACCTTGCGTGACACGTGGTTCTGCTTTTGGATAAATAATTGTTTTAGTTCACTCTGACTGACACTTTAGTGTCGTGGGTGCAAAGACCTAGATCGGAGAGTGGGTGGAACCGGAAGTAGATTTATATAAACGTGCATTTGAAAATTTAGTTAATCTGGGTCGGTACCTAGGTTCAGTACTAGATTGACCCAGAACTGGGTACCACGACTGACCCAGTATTTTTCACTATTTTTTACGATACCATACGCAGTTTAGAGCAAGATAACGAGCAAAAAAACTATGCAATACTGCTTAGAAGGGTAATCTATAACAGTATATCATAATGCATTCGTTTATTTATATACAAATTAACTAAATCTGTCACATAAATGTAGTGGAATAAAAAGTACAATATTAAAGTGGTACATTTTAGAAGCAGCATAGAGTAACATAAAATGTAAACATTTCAAGGACAACGACCTCAAAACAGTACTTGAGTAAATATATACTTGTTACATTCCACCATTGCCTGTAATAAATCCCTCCCTCCATGAAGGTTATAGAGTCCATCTTTTGTTGAACCTGTTTTTAACATATGGTAACTGTATTTTGGAGGCTGCAGTAGGAGGTGCTGTTGAACATAACCCTTGACAAACCAAAGCACATTTTTTTCAATGTTAGTCAATTCAAATTGATGCTTCTCCACTGTGTTTAACTTTATCAAGATGAATCAGAAGCCTTCTATCAGGCCCATGTGCTGTGCTGTATCCAATGACAGTAAATGTAGGCTAGGAGTAAAATCCATCTGTTACCACACTAGGGGGACCCAGAGTGACATACTTTGGTAGAAGGCTCCTTCTGCACAGGGTTCTGCATTTCATTAGCAGTGAAAATAAATCTGTATTCTGCTGTGTTTCACATTTTAACCTTGGAGATTTTAATGAATAGAAAAACCATGACAATATTCTATTACTATTCTATTCATTAATTAAATTATTGCCTTCAGCTCCCCGGATGACTGTACACATGCAGCAATCAAACAATGCTGCCTTGCTGAGGAGGGACTAACTGAGAGCCCTGTAAAATAAGGTCAATTAGCGCTGAATGAATAAAGACAAAGCTCCGCAGCTGTCACACCCAGTGAGTGTGTGTGTGTGTGTTTGTGTGTGTGTGTGAGAGAGAGAGCAGGTGTACTTAGATGTGTTTTTCTGTCTGTATTTGAGTTGGAGGTTAATTGGGGCCGGTTGTCAGTCACAGGAGGAGACATGTTGAACAGCGCTGAGCAAGCTGACATCTGACATGGCCTGTCTGTCAGCTTACTTTACGCCCTGCCGGTGATGCCGACACTCTCCATTGTGTATCAATTAAGTGACATCGAAGGGAGGCATCCATATGTCACTCCATTGTCTTATTCAGGGAGTTGCATTGTGAGCATGTGTTTCATTTCACATGATTACGCACGTTTTGAAGCAGTGCTTCCAGAAAAACCTGAGATTTCTTGTGTAAATGTTAATTTAAGACTGTTTTTATTTACTGCAAGATAATTGTGATGATAAAATAGTTGCAGGAAGAAAGCCAACTGCCCTACAGACAAAAGTAAAAGCGATTGCATCCCCTGAGTGATGCAACAAATAAAACCTCGCATGTCACTCTAAGGTCATGATACATGCATTAACACGCGTTCAATTTCTCAACCAGCATAGATATTTTAGGTTGAGCCACTTGGCATCACACCCTGCCGGAGTGATGCATGAGTTGTGATATATGCGTCACAACAGCAGGACGGCTGGTTTTGACAGCCACAGTGGATGTGCTCCCGATGACAGTATTCAGTCTCTGAAATGGGAAATGAAACAAACAACAGGCTTTGCTTGGATGTGTTTTCGTGTCTGTGGCCACATCACAGAGTGTGGTCCACATATTAATGTGTTTGTGCCTCTGCTCTAGCCTCCATGTATGGAAGCCCAAGCTAGAAAAAAAGAATATAATGAATAAAATAAAAATGCATGGTAAGAATATATTTTTTAAAATTATAATTATTATTTTGACGAAGAGAGTCGGGGTGACCATTTGTACAGCAACAGTTTCAACCTATTGATAGTCTGATATTGGACATCATGGCATAATAACCCCCAATTCAATATTGTTGCACCAAGCTAATCTTTTGCCCATCAGTTGTGTTACTGATACAAAATTATTTACTGTATGGCACTTTAAGAAGGAATGCTATGGATTTGAATAAACTCATCTGAGTCCCTTCTGCCTGAAATACATGTACCAGTTGCCCAAAATTGCACATGAATTTTAAAACAATACCTTTTCTCCTTGCAACTCATCACTGGTTACATTCAAATTGCATTTAGAGGCCAGTAAAAACAACAACAAAAAAACAAGAAAGTCTGAAAAAATAGACATCATTTTGAACACAGTTTGGGAACCTCTGTTGTAGCCATTATCTGCAAGTCATGTATACTTTACATTACAGCTAACTATTGTGCAAACCATGTGCTGCTGTGTTTTAAAAACGTACTAATTTAAAAACTAGACATTTTGATACACCATGAGCATTTACATTTTTTTAATGAAACCTTGTCATCTTCGTTCTTTTCCCTGCATAAATTGGCTACCATATCAGCCTCAACTGTATCCGTTCATTTCCTTTCCAACAGACAAATATGAACCCTGACAAGTCACTGATGAGCCTGATTTTAAACATGAGGTTCCAGCTGACTGAAGGAAACTGACAACTTGTCAGTCGTGCTTGCTCCATCCCTGTCAGCATCACTACCTAACAAAATGCACCCCGAGAGGAGTCCCCTGGAAATCCAGCCTTCAACGTTCGATATCGCACAGCAAGCTGCTTGGTATAGTCGGAAAATATCACCCGAGGGCCTCAGAAATATGAGCGTGCATGTGTGTGGGTTCATGTGCTACTCAACAGTCCCGTTTCTGTCATTAATGTCACATCAGTGTACACAGTGTGCCTCTGCGTTCTGCGAGCTGGAATACATTAACACCTCGGTTTATCAAGTCGTCCTGCATCTTCAGGCGGTGGAGTGGGGGTGGAATGGTGCCGCACAACATTTGTTCTTGTTTTTGTGATGGTTTATGATTGAATTTAGGTTGAGACTGCTCTCTGAATCGTGTAAACCTACATTAACAACTATTTTTTACACTGTCAGGGCATGTGAATTCTATTATTGAGAGCCGTGATCCACATTGTCCATATTATTGTCTTTGTTGATTGTAAATTAAACAGTTTATAGCTGCTTCAAGTCATCTCCAGTAAATAAAAGCTTATACATTTGGTGTTCCTAACACCCTTGTAAGAAAAAAATCTGGAACACAGATAGTGACACGTTTTCTCATCTCGGGTTGCAACAGACAGGAAGTGATTTGTCTGTAATGGATGGAGGATGACGTTAATAGTCTGCATAGGCAGGAGAAGCCATGATTGCTCTGCAGAAAGAGAATACAATGGTAGATTTGGATGAAGAGCTGTTGTAGCGATATCACAGAAATCACATGTGCAAAGGGAAAATGTCTCATTAAAATACAAAACCTAGATTGCTGTTTGAACAGAACACATTTTCCCTGTCTTCAGTCTGAATCATATGTTTTCTTGTCTGTCTGCGCAGCTAGCGGTGCCCTTTCTTTGTGCGACAACGCTGAAAAGGCTGCTATCTGCCCCCACAACATCAACCTTTGTGGGCAGTGTGTAGAACAGTGGGAGTGCGAGGAGTCCCTCCTCAGAGGGGCTGCAGTCAGACAGCAGGGTGTGTGCAAAGTGGAGCTGAAGTGCCGACTTGAACTCTTACTAAATTGTTGTGCTGGAGGGTCTTTTATGATTACAATAAATACGTAAGTGATAAGAAATCTGAAATGCTATTACTCCCCGGGCGCCTATCATTGGCAGCCCACTGCTCCCTATATACAGGGATGGGTCAAATGCAGAAGTCAAATTTCGTGTATATGTATATGTATATGACAATAAAAATCTTAACTTCCTTTTTAACATCCTAACTAACTTCCTCAAATTACACTTACTGTACATCAAGCAGATACATCTATATTAAAGCTTTCTTGTAAGTTACCCCTCGTTTTACACCAGTAACAGGAAGCTGTCGTTGAAAAGGAGGAGACTTGTTGAAAATAATTGCTAAGCCCAGAGACCAGTTGACATATTGATTGTGCAGAACAGACCACAGCGTAGCCTGATTTTCATAGGACCCACATGTATTGCGTTTGAAAGGTTTGATACTCTCCTTGGTGCACTATAAGCTGAATGTCTTCAGAATTCACTCTGTGAGTTCCTGAGGGGGAAGGATTAATTTCAGTTTTCTGCTCCAGAGGAGGGAAGAAACACCTCCTTCTCTTCAGAGGATACCCCAGCTCTGACAATTGCCACAAGCACAAACCGTTTAAATAAAACATTGACTGGTTAGATGCCAGACAACAGGGGGGGGGGGGGGGGCAAAAGTCTGCGGAGAGGACTGTGGGATCAATTAGGGTTCAGTGTTTGTCTCTAACAGTGAAAAGGTCTGAGACAACACAAGAGAAATATCAGTTTTTTTCAACCCTTTCAAAGGAGCATGAGGGAAACTGCTGCGTCAGAATAAACCTGCCCACCGTTAGCTTCGACAGTCTGTGAAGCAAAACACAAGAGGAGCTGCTGTTGAGGAGACACAGGCAGATAAAGAGGAGCCTGCACAAGGCAGTTTTACCACGAGAGTCATTAAGACAAAACAAATACAATACAATTTATTATAATTGTCCAAGAAATATATTGAGTCAGTGCACAACCATGACCAAGATTACAACAAAATAATATTGGTCAGAAAGAATATTACTTTTTAAATTCTTGACAGAGTAACGCTAGCTTGATTTAAACTTGTGGCATCTGCGAGGGTCGTGAGTATATGTTTTCATGCACACTCATATTCAACTATTATTTCAAATATGACAATATTCAGAATTTGAGATGGCTCTCAAATTAGGTCTTTTTTTACGGCACTTTGCGACACACAACCTCTGTCCTGTTTTAGACCATCTCTGTGCGTTGTACACAAACCAACTAGCCAATAGTTTGCAAAGTTGGAGTAGAAATGCATGCCCAAAAGAAAAGCCCATATTTGTAGTCGTAAGGACAAATACACCTTTTAGCATTATGAAGGACTTGGATATCAACAGGTTTTTGTATAAGCGTAAATATCGCAGTGCCACCTTTTCAAGATGCAAAATGGCAGAAGCAGCTCCTGCCATTTCACTTTTCCATATTTTGACATGATAAACGACAGCTGTGTTTGACCACATGTACCTCATGTTGGTGCTAAAGGAAAAAATGTAGGCTCCCCCAAAGCAATTAGGATTTATCCTCTGGGGACCATAAAGGTCTGTACAAAACTGCATGCCAATCAAACTAATAGTTGTTAATAAAACCATGCATCAATATTTTTTTATTTCAAAGAAAAGATTCACAGTGTGCACTGGTTTTCTAAAGACCATACATCTCATAGAGTACATATCTTTCGCCTTTACAAATGAATGCTTTCCCTCCCTGTGTGTATGCCTGAGCACTCTCTCTCTCTCTCTCTCTCTCTCTCTCTCTCTCTCTCTCTCTCTCTCTCTCTCTCTCTCTCTCTCTCTCTCTCTCTCTCTCTCTCTGCATGTCCTTCAATCTCTTCACATTCTTGAGCCAGCCATCACGTCAGAGAGAAAGCTTGAGTGTTAATTGGAAGCTCTCCCACGGGAACTTGTAGGCGTCTTCCTTGTCCTCTGTGTTTATCGGCTAATGTGATTGCCACGGCTCTCTCGGATTCATAGCTACTCCTGAATAATGAACATGCTCAGTATTCCTTTCAGACTCTTGTGACCTGTTGTGCGTGAATGATACTTCAGCACTGAACAAATTTAACCCCAGCTGACACAACTGGATTTATTGTCCTACAACAGATACAGTGGAATGTTGTTTTTCTGATGGATGCTCTGTTGTAGGGTTGAATGGAACCAGCGTTGATGTCTGCCCTCTTCTGACACTACTAGTAATGTGTTCAAAAATGTTTTTTTCTTGCAGAGAGGTAGATGAAAGATTGATACCACTCTCATGTCTGCATAGTAAATAATATCTAACCTTATATTTTCCAAAATGTTCCTTTTAAATGAGCTCATTCAGTAATGGCTGATCTTGATAATAATATCATACTGGCAAGCACAATATTAATATTTGGGACTGAACTCACTGTAAGACGACAGTACACACTCTGTAGTTGGTGTTTTAACCTCAATCTCATCGATCAAGCTCTTTTGATTGGCTCAGTGGTGTGATTTGCATTTGACTGTAAAGGTTGATTGATTAATTCCCTCTTAATTAATTCCCTCTACAAAGATTTTTATAATATATCTCTTGCTGCCTGCGGGTCCAAAGGTCATATTTCTGAAGCTGAAAAGTGAAATCTGTGCATGCATGAATTACACCAGTAGCTAAAGTGAGATAATGTGCGCTCATGAAATTGCTTTTGTCTAATTTGATTTTCTCAAAGATTAGTGTCACAAGAGGCTAATCCTCACAAGACTTTTTTTTATTTGTTTTGTGATGTTTGATGGAGAATAAACCTGCTGCTGTGTGAGTGATATGGTGTTATCAACTGAGAAATGAATCTTATTGTTATTTTCAAACAGCATGAATCAATTACATTTTTCAAACAGACCATGATTTTAATATGCACTCCACGCCCCTGGTATTGATTTTTCAGCTTACAAGCATGATTTAAGTTTTTATGAAGTCAATTTATAGATTTTGAATTTTAATTTTGAGTTAGAATTACACTTATGTAATTATAGGTGGTCAGAAAATGTCTCAGTATCATAATGGCTTTAAATGGTTAATAATGCTGTTTAAATTGCGATAGATTACCTGAAGTGTAATAAAGATGAAGACAACACTAATTAAAATGTAAGTTACTGCAGCTGTAATTTACACAACGTCTCACTCAACAGCCATTTGATTACTCTCTCAGCCCGAAACAATCAGACAATCATCATGCAGGATGTGAAGAAAGGGTTACTCACCACGGGACGCCGTTTACAGCCTGATTAAAATGGGAAGCAACAGTTTCAAATATGGAGCCTGTTGCGAAAAGAGTTTCCTGCTTTATAATCATTGATTATCCCTCCAAAAAAATAACGTAATAACAGCTTGCTTTAAAAAAAACAACAACAACAACAACACCATCACCACCACAACCACAAAATGTGTCCAGTTAAGATCCTCAGCTTTGTATCTATTTTCCTCTTGGCTCATTTATCATCTTTCTTATGTTCTCTCTGTTATTTATATCCGCTTTGTTGTAGAGGTATTTTCACGGGATGTTCTTGGTAGGTTTCCCGTAGCATGAAAACGTGCAAAGTCAGGAAATTGTCTGCTTATGTCTTATGTGTCATCGGATTAACTGCGCATTAATTACAACAGTATTGCCTGTTATTGTTCACAATGACCCCCTATACTTTTGTTCAGCACCACAGTGAGGTCATATTTCCTCTTGCAAAAACTTAAAGTGCAAGATCCGAGATTGGTTGCATTTCGATTGCCTCTCAACGGCTCTTAACATATCGATGGCGAGCCGGTGGCATATTGCAAGGTCGTGTTAAGCATCACCGTTCTGTTCTGTTGGTCTCTACTTTGTTTTGTAAGTTGTTTTACCTTGAAGCTGAAAGAAAACAAGAAACTACTTCCCCTGTATCTTTTCAATATCACTGAGGCTATTTTTCAGGAGAAAGATAGATGTCCAATTTTTGGATGTAATACTGTTGGCATATCTGTTAGTTTGTATTTTACCAACACAAAAAAAAACTCTTTGGGAGAAATAGAATGTAATTTTGATACAAATAGAAGCATTGTTGATGCTATGCAGAGGTAGCATGCAAAGTCACGCAGGCACAAATAAAAAGGACAGGAAGAGGACAGGAAGCTTTTGAAGCTTTTTTTGTCGATGCTTCTGATATTTTATGAAAATGAAAGACATACTTTCTCCTTTAATACGTCAACAGTGTTAATGTTAGCGTTTTTGAACAGAACCAGATGGCTGTTCGGACAGTAATGACACCTCAAAGACAAGATGAAAAACAAATCGCTACTAATACATTTACTTCTTCAAATGATTACAGCCAAAACCTTTCGGCTTTAATAATGTAATATCAGGCTGTCTGTCGCAAGCTCCCAGAGCTCATACATCAAAGAAATAATCTAGACACCTCCTCTGACGCCACTAACACACACTCTCTCTCTCTCTCTCTCTCTCTCTCTCTCTCTCTCTCTCTCTCGCTCTCTCTCTCTCTCTCTCTCTCACTCACTCACTCACTCACTCACTCACGGCAAAGCAAACTGTGAAATGCACAGAAAGCCTCACATTCAGTGAATCCGAATTTGGGAATCATTGGAAAATGAAATTGATAAAATGCTGCTTTCTTTGTAGGAACAGGTGTTGTTGCTGTTGTTGCGTGACACGTCATCAATCAATCAAAACTTAACAATGAACTCCCAACTCTGGTGGTCATGATCTTTGACCTCATCCACAAACATGTATTTGAGAAAGACTGATGAGGGCTGAACCTGCGTGAACCCAAAACTGGTTGAAACCGCTGAGCCAAAACTGATATAACACGTTTGCTAATGTTACTCATATTCTGAAAAGAGGTGCAAGAAACCTGCAAATACAAATCGGGCAAGAGTGTATTTATATTTGAGAAACTTGTTTTGTGTGGTGACTTATTATACAAATGAAAGAATAAGTGTGCCATAGAGCTCCATTGTTAGAAACACAACAATGAAACACAAAGTTCCACTGTGTGACATTTTATTTTAAGACAATGAACACGGGTACTGTTACCTGGATTTTATTCCACGTGATGCTACTCACTAGAGCACCAAATATGTTGCTGAAAATAGTCCCCAACAAATTTACTCCTGTTGGCTAAATTCAACATTTCTTTAAAACAGATGTGTCTTTTTGACTGCTTGGGGGCCAAATTTGAAGTTCTGTTCACCTGGTGAATTTAAGACCTTAACATGACATTCATCCTCCATTTTAGCTCTGATTTGGTCTTCAGGAGAAAAATGTCTGGATCTTCTTTAGCTGCTAAATGTTCTGCTATGTTAACCAGCTGGTCACTAACTGTGTCTGTCTGCTGTTTGGTGCTGAGACATTTAGACATTTTCTGACTGAAAAAAAAACGTACTATTAGAGCGGTGAGTCATCCTGACCCTGAGTAGTGACCCTTTGATGAAACCACACGGACTGATACAATGGCAAACACAATAATTTGATCTGTCGCTCTCATGTTCCCCTGAAAAAAAAAAGCTACAGGCACACAGCATCAACAAGGAAAGAAGAAGCAGTCTAGCCAGAAGGATCACAACAAGCCTGACGTGTTGATAGACCCAAATAACAACAGAACCCGAACATGACACGTTCATCATCCGGCGCTTCTCAAATACGCTATCATCACACCAACTTTGGATTACTTCTTTTGTGTTGTCTCAAAGTCCCTGCAGAGTTAAACACACAACTGTACACACACACACACACACACACACACACACACACACACGCGCGCGCGCTCGCTGGTGTAAGCCAGGCGACCTTGCGCAGCAGTGTCTCCATGGTGATGCACCTGAAATGCTTACAAAGACACGGTACAGTTTATATAATCCTCTCAGCTTGTAAATCAGAAAGAAGATGGATAATTGTCGTTGTCTAGACACAGAAGCATTGGTTTCTGCAAGGCTTCACTGTTATTACTTGAGGGATGGATGAGAATACATAAACAAAAAAACAAATCAGTGAAAGGAAAGAAAAATTGAAATTTTCAAGCAGCCTGAAAAATATTCATTCCATTTGGCAAAGGCGCACTGCAGACAAATTACATTTTAGAACCAGGGGAGAATAGTGAAAAGGTAAATTGCTAAAGTAAAAAAAAGGCTCCTGAAACTTGTACAGGAGTTTTTCTTTACTTAATATTTATTGCTGATACACTTGTTCTGTAATACAGGGCTGTCTTAGTGCATAATATCCACAGATGATTCAAGGTTTAGCCACATACGTGGAAGTCTGAAGTCAATCAGGCCACAAGCTGTGAAGTGATAAGAAGTGGGGGGTTGTATAGGTATGAAGTGAAGAAATCGTCTCTCTGCTCGCCAAGTTCAGCATGATGGCGGATGGCTGGCTGCCAGCCGGGCTGTTTATGCTCTGTAGCCATCAATCTATTTTCCAGCCCAGATGGCTGTGATTGCTGTAGGAGGGGGAGATATGAGCTCTACCTGACAGGGATTATTATCAAATCTGTCTTTATGGGCAATTACTTTGTAAAAATCTGCGTCTTTGCAGACACGTTTACACAGACAGCGTATTTTGGTGATGATCTGCTCATGTTCAACTGTTGACCCTGCAATACACCAGGACATGGGGAAATGTCAATAATAACACAAACAATCTCACAATGAGCAATCTTTATAGACCTGCATGGATTAGCTATATCCATGACACAACAATACACTAAGACGCAACAAATCAATCAGACCCTGGGTTTTGTTCAAAGTATTCCTGCAAATACTGGATGTGTCAAAGAGCCTCCCACAACGCTCTTGATTTATTTGTTAACGTTGATGATTTTGTGGGCAGTTACAAAATTGCATAAAAATTCCTGATTTTAAATACTTTCCTTGGATGTTACCAGGAGAGAAGTACATGAATGTAACTTGTAACTCTGTGTAAATGTTGGGATGCAAGGAGCAGCACAGGCAGGTATACGTCCCAATGCAGACTCAGACGGGCTGATTCAAGGAAAATACTTTCATTCAATAAGTTAATAAAGCAAAAAACGTACAAACTAAGAGTCCAAGACAGGTCACAGAGACTAAATACACAAGGAAAGGAGTAAGATAACGAGGGAGAGGTGACAACAGGGCTGATGAACAACAGGTGAGAGCCATAAGGGTAAGGCAGACAATCACACAGGGGTGGGAACAAACAAAGGCAGCAAGTTCAAAAAAAAGACAAGACCCAAGAGGAGAATGACTTTTAGAATAAAATAGGAAACAAATCCCAGGACCGTGACAGAATAATTGGTACACTTCTAAAGAGTTTATTCCAACCAAGAGTTTATTCCAACCAAGAGTCTTTGACTCAGAACATAGCAGCTCAGCAGAATGTCCAAAAAGTGGTAAACAGGAAAGCATGAAATTGAACTTTTAGATTTAAAGTAAGAGTAAAGATTTCAGTAATAAATAAATGATGTTGATGGATATATTTTCTTTCTTGGGTTTAAATGAAATAAAATAGCATTCTTGTCTCTATATTTCCCTATTATTAGTACCATTACATTTTACTGCTCTCAAGAATTGATTCAGAAATAAAGGACTCGTAAAATAAATACCCAAAATTATAATTTCCACTTATCATTTAACTATACTCACTTCGTGCATTTACATGCTCTAATTCTGTTTTAAAGACCACCACGCTCACATACTTTACACTCTGATTAAACTAGTACGGTTTTCTGGCGTGGTGGTCTTTCTGTGATGGTGTACCAGATACTTTCCTGACCTGATTTGGATGTTTCACTTGTACAATACAAAGTAAGGTATCTTGTCACAGCCATTAAATGCCATTGAGAGTTAAAATGTCATCTGTCACTAATGTTCATCTTTGACCCAAGCCTTTTATTAAGAAGGTCTTGGCATACAGTAATGTGATATTGCCATCATGACCCTGAGCCTTTGTTCAGCCTCCTGTGGATATGCTGCATTGCCCAGAAGATTGTGCTTGAATAAAACATTATCGGATCAAAGGGTTTTCATAATTGAGTGCACAATAAATCTAAATTTATCTATTTGCCAGACACGCTTTTAAGTATGAAAGTGGGCAGGCAGTAATAGAAAGTTCGAGGGAGAATGACAAATATTAAAAGGAGAGAAGAAAAACGTTTATCAGCATCAGATGGAGCCTTTTTTTCCCTTTATTAGTCAATTCAGATTTTGTTCTCTCAATGCTGATGAGTTCACACACAACCCACATCCTACCAACAGTCAATACAACAGTAATGCCTCATGTTCAAGTGAATGCAAAACACTTGCTAACATCCATCAAGAACGACCAACTTAGTCAACCTGGTCTTTACTGCTTACCACAAAATGCATTTGGACGATGTCTACTAGACTTGAAATATCTCACTTTTCCTGCAAAATGCAAGCAAATGCATGCTCGCACCAGAACAGAAGCATATTTGTATGATAAACCTTTGTGCTGCATTTAAATTCCTCTGACTGCAGTGAATTCAGTGAGCAACATTTAAATAAATGCAATGTAGATGCTATTACTCTAAATGAGGAACACAGTAAAAAAATATCTCAGACCAATTTTAAACTCTTTGTTCTTTAATGTCGGCTTGTTTGTGTTGGAGTCTCTTCATCTTGTGATGAAGCTAAAAGCTGATACACAAAGTAACTCTGTGATGAAAGAACTTCCTCTAGGCTGTGAGCACACTCTGAAATCATTTGCTGGATGTATTTGCCAGTAATGGGTTGAATAACCACGATGGAGTGAGCAGAATGAGAATGGATGAGTACTGTGGGGGGTATGAACCATTTCCATGCACGTGGTATGAAACTCAAACTGTGACCTGAATATGATGCAAAATATGAGTGTTAGCCCGACCACTGTGCTGCACTCTGAATATCATCCAGTCTGTAATGCATAACTTTTCCATTTTTGTACAATAAATATCTATCTATAATTAATTTGATTGTTTCATTGACGCTAGATTAGAAATGTTTAGTGATTACCAATGTCCCTTTAATTCCTGATTCAGTATTTTGTGAATAAAGGAAGCCACTGTGTCCAAGCCCCCTTTCACATTACTGCATCACCAGAACTCTGTGGAGTAAACCAGCAATAGAGTATTTGAAATAAGGATTTAAAGGAGCTTATCAATATTTTATATCACCATTGGATCACATGCCATGATTTTTATTCCCCTCAGCCAGAGTGTTTTCGCATCTTTCAGCTTGTAGTTTGGGTTTTTGGAAACGTTATTGTTTTGGTTCACTCTCACAGCAACAAATGGCAAACAAAGTTAGACAAACGTCGGTGAACATAGCGGAGCATTTAGCAGCTAATGAGCCACATTATGTCCCTCAGGAGGTGGAGGAGACCAGATCAGAGACTAAATATTGCACTTAAATTCATCTAGTGGCCAGAGACATGACTCCAAATAAAAGCTTATGTTGCTCCTTATCTGCTGGATGTAAAATTAGGCAATTGTCAAACAAGCCATATCAACCCAAATGTGATAAAATGTCAAAGTTGTGTTCACGGCTTGTTTCCAAAGCCCTCAAGTGGCCAAAAGACCAGTTATTGCAGGTTTGAATACTTATTAAACGACTGATGTATTTCAAATAGTAAATGTTAGCATCAATTAAGATGTGTATAAAAGGAATGAGGGGGTGAACAGCTAAAAATACATTTCATTTCACAACTCTTCTTCCTCATGACAGAAAAGGGCCATGTGATTACAGGTGACTGTTGGTCTCATGGCAGTCAGGTCCATTCGGGGTTCTCGTCAGTCTCTTCAGTTCTGCAGCTGGATGTAGGGCGAATGAATTATTCTCTGGCTCTGAATCAGCCAATGACACTGCAAGGCGATTCTAAAACATGCTCTTACTATTTGGGGTTTGTTCCTTTGAAACCAAATCACTCTTCCTCCTGAAAACGAGGAATAACACCGAGAAAAACAGTTCAGCTGGGCTGTGATTTGTAGCTCTGCTGCCTGAGTAATTCATCTGTGCCTCTAGCGTTCATTTGCATAGTGTTTGCGCAAGTGAGCACTCACTGAACCACCTGCTAAATCTTTGTGATTACCACTGTGTTCTACTGAGATAGCCTAAAAAAGGGTCTTTATGTGATTAAATGGTGCATGAAGGGGATTCTACACACTGCCCATTACGCTGTTAGTCTGTCTATTCTAAGAAAATCCACCACTTCTGCAACAGGAAGTCACGCATTTCCACAGATCAACAATCTTAAATCGAAGTGCATCGAACATTGACAATCTATATTTTTTTTATCATGCCGGTTTTGGTGTTTTGATGCAGACAGTAAGAAATCCAGTCACAGAAGGTATGAAGTAAAAACATTTTCATCCTCTCTGCTGTGCATTTATTCACTGCAAGGAAGATCTGTCCTGATAATGTGATGGAGGATAGACACATTATGGGGATCTTCCGTACTCAACATTCCCTCTGTTTATTCGTCTGATGTTGTTTCCTGGGTGAGGAGTCGTTTGTTCAATTAGAAGTGTTGTGAAAAATACATCAGCATATCCCTGTGATTTGCCTTATGAAGCCAAGTTGATACATATAAATTGTTTGATGAAGTGGTTAATGAGGATCAGACAGCTGATGACTTAAAGGATAAAGGAAATGATGCACATGAGAAACATGTAAAACGATATTGAATACATTTAGTGAACACTATATTTGTGTCTCTTTCTTTTTGCTGAAATGATCTGAATTCAGATTGGCTACAGTATGAAGTGTCTCCAGCTGGGGAGGAACAGAATATAGAAGTGGCAGTTTAGGCAACTGTCAATGTTCAGCCACAACCTCCTCCCCTTCTCTAATCGTGCATCTTTTCCTCCTCACCCACCCTCCCTCCGTCTCTCTCTCTCCCCACTCTCTCCCATCTTCCAACCCTTTGATACAAACACATCAGGTACTGCTTTAGAGTCTCGTCTTGTAACATGCTGCGTGTGTAAAATACTTATCATGCCCTGAGTTCACAAAATAAGTAAAAAACGGTCTTGTGCAATAGTTTAAACAAAATCGGATAAAAATGTACTTTAAGTCACATGTTTTTGCGTGCAAGTATATTGCTTGAATGTGTCTATTGTGGAGGAATCAAGCCTGTGTGGAGTCAAAGTAATGATTTTATAATGAAGGCAGCTACTCAAATAACAACTGACTGTAAGTGGAGAAGGATCAATATTAAGATGCATTATGGTGCTTTTCGTGAGGGAAAATCAATCACTGCAAATCACTCGCAATATTCACCAACAAGACAGATGGACGTGAAACAACAGCGGCAGCCTCCCATAACTGCAGGGCCCACATGGTGGAAGAGGATTTAGAAAAATTGAACTTCTACAAATCGCTGTTACAGTCGTGTTGGGGCCTTTTGTCATCGCAGACAGCTTTGTCTTTGAAATCTCTCCCTCGCTCACTGATGCCTTGATGAGAATGACACTGAAATATTGATGATAATTATTATGATGGATGCGGATTGCAATACCCTCCCCCTGCTTACAGAGATAATAGATGCAGCTTTCAAGCCAAAACCACATTAAACCTTTCTCCTGATGAAAGGAAAGATGCCAATGGGCAATGAAACAGTGGATTTACACATATCTAAATGAAATTCCAATGAAATGGGTGAACTATCTTCATGTTGGATGTACTGCTCTGCCACAAGTGATCAATAGCTACTTGAATCTGCTTCAAACGCAGCATAACAAGTGTTCAGTAATTAGTTGGATGACTCCTCAGCCTCTTCTGTTCTGCCAAAACTGGATGCACTGGCATCATGTGCGCAGTCTTTCATTGTTTTCCCATGATGTTGCATCGCCAAATGTCATGTATTTTCCACAACAAGATACATGTAATTTGGGAGATAGCTCTGCCGGGAATGCAGAGTGGAAATAATTGCCCAGCTGCGCAGGACAGGAAAAGGACTCTTAATAGTGTGCATGTGACCCCTAACTGTAGTAAAGAAAAAATTGATTAATGGTGGAGGAAATTCAATGAGGACTTTTAATAGCACTGTGGCTTTTTAATTGCACTAAAATGACACTGTACAGTGTCTTTTTTAAAATTCTAATATGAGATTACTGTAACATTCATATTACAAAAGCGGTTATGGAAGAGGTATTCACATCTTTTACTTCATTAAAATGAGCAATACTACAATGTAAAGATACTGTGTATTAAAGTATCAGCAACATGACTCTTTTCTGAGTGATATTATGATATGTTTCATATTACTGGTGTATTTTTACTGATGCATAACAAAGAGCATGTTAATGTTGTCACGTTAGAGCTATTTGTAACAATACACTTTTGGTATAGTGCATCATAATTTATAAACTCATCATATAATTTGTATTTAAATTATTGATGTGTGAAGTAACTATAGTTGCCACGTAAATATAGTGGAGTAGCATTAAATGGAAAATAAAGTACAATTCGTGAGTAAATGTACTCAGTTACTATCCACCACTGTCCAAAAAAGGATCATTGTTGTGCTGTGACAGTCAATTAGTTTATCAATAATCTGAATTTATTGCAAGATTATCATCATCATTTTCCTTTACCGCTCAAAAACATACATAAATTGTGTCTTCATATTGATATTTAATATATCTTTTCTAATTTTACCAGAATGAACAATGCATTACTTATGTTTGTTGTATCAGAGCCCTGTAGAACATTGTTAAATCCAATTGATTTTCAAATGCTCTATATCTGTGATTGATTTTGACAGTAACACAGCCCCGACCCTCCCAAAACCTAAATAAGTTTATTTGTATTTCTGTTGTTGGATATCTATAATAGTTAGTTTTTAAAAGATCGAACAGGGAGTTAAACTGTATTTCTTAGTTTGTCACTTTTAGAACATCTCACCAAAGGACTGCAGTTGAGAATGAACCAGCTGGCTAACGCTGGCACATTTACAGAAATGTTGATTCATGTGTGATGTTCTTACAAATGAAGAAATTAGATAAAACTGACATCTAAGTGACCCAAAACATTAATAATGTGACTGAGTGGGATTATATACTGGACACTTATTTGACTGTGGATGACAAAATAAGTATGTATTCATGCATAGCCCCTATATCATATAGACCATAAAATATGTCCTTGTTACGTATCATAATTGTGGCAAATAGAAGGGTATTTAACATTAGGGTAATGTTGAATACCCTTAGGTAGGGTATTTCAACATATTGGGTTTTAATCAGGTCAAAAGACAAGCAAAAATGCATTCAAAGAGAAATGGTCGATATTGCAATTATTATTATTATTGATAATAATATTATAATTGGGACACTGAGCTATGAAACACATGAGATGAAGGTTGGTTTTCATGTGTTGCCTGCAGCAGCTGTTTTGCTCTTGTATAAATACGTGTGGATGATGCTCAGGGATGCACTTTCGACAGCGCTCAAACACCTCAGACCACGTGACCAGCAAGCGCACAAAAAGGAGCCTTAACACCGCCCGCTTCCACAAACACACTCTCTCTCTCTCTACCAGCTGCCTGCCCGACTTCACTGTATTTGACATTGTCAGCAAACGATAATTCCCCCGGCAAATCAGAAAAACAACAACAATTGTAATTTCTCACCCTGGCTTCCAGTTATTTGAGGAGCTGCAACTGTTGGTGAAGAGAGTGAAGACAACAGACTGGTTTACTCCCAGTTTAATTTAAAAAAAAAAAATCGTCATGGATCATGGAAAGATGTTTGTTCTTACAAAATCAAGGTACGTTTTTTTTTTTGCGCTAATTTATTATTTCTATTTTAATTTCTTTGTCAGTGGTTATTTTTTTTATTTGTATTATTGCCCAATATATTCGCCAAGCTTTGATCCAAACTGGTTTTAGACACAACATTAGATATTTTTCTTTAAACGCATTTCATTCTCAACGGGTCATGTCCTGTGCAGTTGTTAGCAAACACTGTTTCTGCTCTTTGTCTTGTTCATGCAAACTTAACTGTTGATAATTGATATCATCATTACTGGCATCAAAATGTAAATGGACCATTGGACAGATATGTGTAATCTTTATCTTGTTTCTCCATTGATGCCTAATTAATCCAATGATTATTCTTAATGACCTGCTTTAATTAATAAGAAAGCCTGTCTGTCCTACATACTTAATGCAATGATTTCCCCTGAGGCTGCACAGGTTTGTCATCAACTGTTCAGTTTCCCACTATTGTCTGGGATGCATCTGTTCTAGAGTCAGCTGGCTGATAGGAATATTCCCCCAGTATCTCCCAGCAACTAATATATTTTCTACTTTAATAACCATTGACGTTACTTCATGTATTCAAATATTTTAATATAGATCTATAATTTTAATGTTATAAGATGTATTAAGTAATTTAATAGATAAAGTATCGTATTCCTTATAGAAAAAAAATCTAATTTTTTCTTCATAGACGTCCTTTTGCATGGATCTAATGCTGTTACACCGCACTCCTCTCCACTGAGCATCTCTACAGCCACAAAGCAGCCATGAAGCTGTTTGCAGGCACCACGATGAGTACATTAACAACAGGTGTCCAGTATCTCGGCTCCAACGACGCCAGCTATGACGGCACCTCCATTGACTCGAGTCTAAGCAAGAACCCAATCCACTTTGAGAAGCCTCACTCTGCCTCGATTAGTAACTCTTACGGCCCTGTAAATAAGGAGGTCATTTACAGCAGCCTCGCTCCCATTTTCCCCACCAACGTATCAAACTTTCTGCCGAGCAATGTCTCATTTGTGGGGAGTGGAGGGGCGACACAGTGTGGGGAGGGCTTTGTGGACAACATGGAGTGTTTTATGATTCTGACTCCCAGTCAGCAGCTTGCAGTCGCCATCTTGGCGCTCACCCTGGGAACATTTACAGTGCTGGAGAACCTCATGGTGCTGTGTGTGATCCTACACTCCCAGACGCTTCGATCTCGGCCTTCCTACCACTTCATAGGCAGCCTGGCTGTGGCTGATCTGATAGGCAGCATCATTTTTGTCTACAGCTTCCTGGATTTCCATGTCCTCCACAGGAAGGACAGCACCAATATTTTCCTGTTCAAGCTGGCCGGGGTCATCGCCTCCTTCACCGCCTCTGTAGGCAGTCTGTTTCTCACTGCGATCGACCGCTACATCTCCATCCACAGGCCAATGGCGTACAAACGCATCGTCACGAAGACTAAAGCAGTCATTGCCTTCAGTGTGATGTGGGCCATCTCTATCGTCTTCTCTCTGCTGCCGCTGCTGGGGTGGAACTGCAAGCGTCTCAACTCTGTCTGCTCTGACATTTTTCCTCTGATCGACCAGAAGTACTTGATGGTCTGGATCGGGATGACGAGCATCTTGGTCATTTTCATTATCTACGCCTACATGTTCATCCTCTGGAAATCCCACCACCATGCTATCCGCATGCTGAGCCGCAGCTCCCAAAGAAGTGTGATTGTCTACACTGCAGAGGGGAATAAAGTGCAGACGGTGAGGCCCGAGCAGGCCCGGATGGACCTCCGCCTGGCTAAAACCCTGGTTCTGATCCTGGTGGCCCTTATCATCTGTTGGGGCCCACTTCTAGCCATCATGGTTTATGACCTCTTTGGGAAGGTGAATGACTTCATCAAGACTGTGTTTGCCTTTTGCAGCATGCTCACCCTGCTCAACTCCACCGTGAACCCTGTGATCTACGCCATGAGGAGCAAGGACCTGCGCAGGGCCTTCCTCAACATCTGCCATGTGTGCTGGGGAACGACGCAACCTCTGGACAGCAGCGCCGAGAGTGACTGGAACAGCAGGAGTGTGAGAGGCACAGCAGGCGGGGCGGGGAAATATGGAGCCGGCTGTGGAAAGCCTCGAGTAAAAGTAGCCCAGGTTACCGTTTCTGGAATGAGTGAGACTTCTACTGCAGAGCCGGTCTAAAAGAGAAGCTGCCTTGCTCTGATACGACTGTGAAGTTATTGTAGAATAGTCCCAATCCTCATAGTGCACTGCTCTGTAACTGTGAAATGTGCCAAAAAAAATGACTTAGATGCAGAACTGAATAACAAGTTTCTGTTGCTTTCAAGCTAAAATCTGTAATTATTATTATTGTTATTATAACTGTATGGTAGAGTGCAATGAGACTCTAAAAACTGTGCATTATCTCTTTACTCTGTTATTGAAACATGATTTGTTACGTTGCACAAGTCTGATGATGATGATGCCAATTGGATCAAATGTTTTTCAGTCAACAAAATAGTGGTATTCACAAGAACCAGTTTGTTTCTGCATCAGCCGTTACAAACCCAACACTCTGCTCTGTCACCTTTGCTGTAGTTTGAATATGCATTAAGTTAGAGATTTCAGCTTTACGGTAGAGAAATGTGGCGTTCCATTTTGTTCTTTGTTTTTTCACATGACATCATAGTGGCATTAATGCAAGGTGAAACTGTGTCTACCTTCATGCAACATGTCAGTTTTGAATGACAGCACACTGCTTGTAAGTGAAGTTTGCATCCCATTAGTGATTTGAAATCAGCTATTGATGAAGACCATAATATTGTAATTTTACTTTATTTATTGCATATTTGTTAAACTATTACTTTGCAAAGCAAAATGGTGAGTCAAACTTTGAAATATGAACAGCTTTTTGATCAAATCAAAACTTTATTCTGTCGTGATTTGAGAATGTAACATACTTGCTTATAACACATGTGCTTATGAAACAGTTACAGCAGTTTGTGAGGAGCTACACTTTGGTATTTCCGTGAAGCATCCATTGTGCCATTGTGTCTCATAACATGTGTATAAACAGAGACATGAGTTCAATAAATATATGAAATTTGTCTATTTTTATCATAATTTTATCAACATATCAGGTGCCCTTTTTTTCAATAAAACAATGAATTATCAGCAAAAGGTCACATCCGCACCTGCGGCAAATATTATGAGAGTATGTGACTATGTGTTTATAGCTGCAGGCCAGACCTTTTTGGCTTGTTTGATTTGATTAGATTCAACTTTATTGATTATATTAGATTAAACTTAATTGCACAGAGTACAAGCACTGAGACAGCGATGTGTGTTTTAGCATCAACCAGAAGTGCAAAAAGCAGTAAAGTGCAGAGTAATGTACAAATCTATAGTGGTCATATATATATAATAAGCAGCAGGCTAAGGGGTGGATATGAATACGCTAAAATGGATTCAGTAATAAGGAATAAGTACAGGTTATGGCAATTATTTGTGACCCCGCATAAGCAATCTATATTGTTTCTTCCTGTCACAGGCTATGGTCACAATGTGGACGGGAATAATGTTTTATTATAAAACACTGCCCTCCTGTGGAGACAAAAGAGACACCAGCCATCCATTGTCTTTATTATTTCCCATGTACTGATCATACTGATGGTGTTACAGCGTAACGAGGCTAAAATATAACTAAATTAAAATAAACACGTGCACTGTGGACGATGTAGGGAGCTGGCATCAAGGAGGTTGTAATTCGACGTTAACCTTTAATTTCTTATTATTTACTGTTTAAACTACATGACCCAGAATGCCGTTTGGCACATTTCGCACGTGACGTCACAAGCCAGAGAAGCCGACAGCCCACAGCCCCATATCAAAAACAAGCAGCTAAGTTGCGTTGGCTAGCTCCCCTCTATAACGGCAGACAGTTGGCCCGCAGCCGGCGAATCGTCACCTCAACTTTTGGGAAGCAACTTTTAGAACAACACGAGTTTTTGATCGCAGTTTGACGGACTAACTTTCCACCCTAAAGGTAAGAAGCAGTTTTATTCAAATGTACACCGGAGCGCACTGTTCTACCAACGGCAGCCAAAGCTAACGTTAGCTTTGTTTTCTTTTTGATTATTTGCTAGCAAAGCACAGCTAGCGTTAGCTTGCTAGCAAATATTTAAAAAGCCTCAGCTGCGCAGTATGGTGAGCATGTATTGCTCAGCGAAGGAATCTGGTTTTAGCAGAACAATTCACACTATAATTAACGAGGCGTGTCAAAGAATAGCCTTGGTTAGCAACTTAACAAATGTTATCGCTACATTAATGCTCTGTTTCGTTGTTTTGCACCCCCCCTCCTCTTTTTCAAACCCTGCAGTCATGGCGTGTGGAGCCACCCTGAAGAGGACCATGGATTTCGATCCTCTGATGAGTCCCACGTCCCCTAAAAGACGAAGATGTATCCCCGTGTCCCACTCGTCCTCATCCCCTAGGAAGTACCTTAGCATGGATCCCTCGCCATTTGGGGAATCGTCGTCAAGGCTCAGTGCAGGTAATGTTACCAATGTTGGGTACCAGGGGCTGGAGAGGCATTGGCAACACGTTGAACCATACTAGCAGAAAACACTGACCAGTAAACGGATAAGCTTACCTCTCTCTGTCTTTTTTTTTTTTTTACTTTCTTTTGTCCCACTAGAACAAATCCTCAACAGCATCAAGCAGGAGTACAAACGCATTCAAAAGAGGAAGCATCTAGATGCAGGCTACCAACAGCCAGAGTGCTGCTATTCTCCAGAGTCCCCATCCCAGTCGTCTACTATGAATGTTTCCAGCATGCCAGGTCGGTAGAGTAACACACTGCCTACAGGAGAGACGCACGTGACATGTACTCAGGGCTACTAGCAATACCATACACACCATGATAATTCGTTTTTTTTGTTTGATTTGCACAGGAACGTCCTCTGGAGGCGTTTCTCCTACTAGAAAAGAACAGCCATTATTCACCCTCAGACAAGTTGGAATGATCTGTGAACGCCTGCTGAAAGAAAAGGAAGAGAAGGTGCGGGAGGAGTATGAGGAGACCATGACTTCAAAACTGGCAGGTTGGTGCACATTGAGCAAGTTGTTATGGTGGTCAATTTTCTTTTAATTGATAAATGCACTTATCTTTGTATCACTATTATAGTTCTTTTATTTTGATTGTAAAAAAGGATGAGCATAGTAAATTCATAATTAAATCTATGAAATGTCAAATTCTAATTGCCTACGGTACAACAGGCCTAAGTCATGTCTTGAAGTTATTACATTACTGTGTATAAAGTAAACAAATGTTTTGTTTTTTTCACTTCACAAAGCCAGCATTGATTCCTGACCAGTGTCAATATTTTTTGACAAGTGTGTGTGTGTGTGATCTGTACCATAGTTAAGACTTAATAGAAGACTAATTCCAATAATGTACATAAGTCTTCCCACTTTGTTGCACAATAGTAATTCTTCTATCCGGTCATGTGCGTTTCAGAACAATATGACACCTTTGTGAAGTTCACACATGATCAGTTGATGCGACGATTCGGCGAGCAACCTGCAAGCTGTGAGTTATTTCATTTCCACATTCCCGCCTCACTGGCAATACTTTGTGAGAGTCTTGGATCTCTCTTTGAGCTCCGCCTTCTGAAGTTTAAAGTCTGGTTTTTGTATTTCGTTTCATCTCCCTCTTCACCAGATGTTTCCTGAGTGTGGCCCAGAAATCTTTTGCAAGACGTCCTTCTCTTGCTGCAACCTATCATGTGATATCTCAAGAAGAAAAGAAAAAAAAGCCCATCATTGTAAGAGATTCAGTTTAGCTAGTTTAAATGAAACTTTTCTTACTGTGCCATATTTCTGTCTTTGGGCAAAGGTTTATATGAAGCTGTTGTCAGTTGTTACCACTCTGTTAGCAACTAGGTGCTTCCTTATGTAAATGAATGGACCCTATCTCTACCAGTGGCCTATGTTCCTCCTGCTGTACGTGTACCTACAGTTATCTCACTTTTGTAATGATTCCCAGCATTCCAGGCTTTGTCACTTGTTTTCTGTTTGTTACATGTAAATATGATAAAGCAGTGCAAGAGTTTTACTTAAGGTTTGCTGGTCAATCTGAGAGGAAGGGGAAGAAACAGCAGAACAGAGCGAATGTGTTTGCAGTTTGTCCTCTGTTCATTGCTTTTTAAATTGAGCATAAAGTGGGCTAATTCAAATTTTTTTTTGTTCTCCCTACCAGTGTTTTATTTATTTTGACTTGTTTTGCTGGTATTACTTTGAAGCCAATGTACTTATTGGAAAAAATAAAACATCTTAAGAGTTGAAAATTGTTTTGATGCATGTTAAGACATTTCTATGGTACCGGTGTGTTTTTTCGTTAACTGATGTTCTTGTCTTTTGTAAGAAAATTTGATCAAATTAAGTCCATTACACCACCAGTTGTCTGTCAATTAACTTCTATGCATCTGTATCCGAGCTGTGCCTTCAGTATAGGAACGTTTGCTCAGCCTTTCTAAGAGAAGCGTCTAGAGACTCTTATCACTGCAGGTACTACTGTAAACATCTTGTGTAAACAGCACCCGATGTGATCTCTGTACTATATCAGACGTTTCCCTTAATACACAACGATGAGCAACAATAAACGTGGCACCATGATTATCAGACGCTACTCGCATATATTTTATTAGAGGGAACAATACAGTACAAAATATAAATCAAAGTTTCATTTCCTATAGGAGATTGAATGAAGGGAGACTGATGTGGTGTGTTGGTCAGCAGCCGCCCCAGCTGAGTCGAGCCACGTGGTCTGTCTTCTGTTTGGTGGACTTTATGAAGCCCAGAAATTCAAGCTCAGACACGGCTCGGATGAAACGGGCGCTAGAGAACATTCTAAGGAACACAAGCTCTCAGCTGTGGATTATACATTTTGTCAGTTAAAATGGTGGAAAAATTGTAGATGAAGTTACGGAAGGATACTGTTTGACATCATCCACTTTCCCAAAATCGTCAGAATCTGGTTCATTACCCTCAGCAGCAGAAACCACAGTGGCATAGGCCTGAAACCAAACAGGTTCTCTTTCATGTCAGTATCTGGTCAATGTGAAACATTGATCCTTCAGTTCAATAATAGCTCCTCAAGGGAATGAAAAACAAACTTTAAACCAAAGTTTGGAGGGCAGAAGGCGTTGAGACTAAATGGAACGCTGTATAAACATCCTCTTGTTTTTTCCTTAAAGATGTTAGTTGGTGTAGTTGAATTACCTCAGACAAATATCACATTATTTTGTAGACAAACTAACCTCCAGCCAGTCGTAGAGGTTTATCAGCCTGCCGCACTCCAGGTGGAGTTTGTACACGATGCAGATATCAGGAGCAGCATTAGAGATGACCCCATCCTCGGTCTTTAGGCGCTCATTCTGGAAGAAGAAGACACTCTGATGAGTACTTCCATTGCTCATGCTAAGAGAGCTGAAACACTGGATAAGACGGAGAGGCCCGTATACCTGGAGGTAATGGATGGGACTGTTGAGTGCAGCCTGAATGGAGGTGCGAGGTGTTGCGTTCAGGTGGCGTCTCACAGTGGCAGAAGAAGTGTAGTAGCAGACTTCATTCAGCGTCTGAGACTCTGGGGGAGACAGGTGGCTCCTATGTGGGAGGGAGGATGCATTTCTATCATAGTTATGCAATTCAAATATTTTACGAAAATTGTTACACTTTCAGCAGAGCCAGAAGGTAATTATGTCTGACTTCACTAAGCCGTCGATAAACTCCAGAGCTTCATTTCGCAGAACCTCGAACGGACTCAGTTTCTTGGATCTCCGAGACTCGTTCATCTCCAGCAGCGCCTAGAACACGACAGAATCAACAGTCAGTTTAGGAATCAAAGACATCAGCGAGGTGGAAAATCTGTTCACAGAAATGCCATAAAAACCTTCTGCAGCTGGAACAGATCAGTTTTCTTTTGAAGATTTTTCACTGGAGAGGTGATACTGTCTTCCACACTGGGGGGAGGTTCAGCAGCTCCTGCTAATAAGAACACGGGAAGATCATTTCAAGGAGTGTTGCATGTTCATTAACTGAAGCAATAACTATGAGAGAACAGAAGCTATCCCAGGGTGAGCACAAGATGAGGGAGTGGAAGAATCTCTGCTTCATTTTGACTACTTACTGTCTAACTGCTTAAATCTGGCGAGCATGTCTCCCAGCTGGACAAGAGCGCTCTTCATCTTCTTTGACTTGGCAGACTGCAGAGTCTCCTCACACCTCTGCAGCAAAGCAATCAGCTGATCTCTAGCCAGCATCCTGGAGGGAAAACAAATGAGTGGCACGGTGGCAATACAGTTCTGTATTACTATATATTAATGGCTATTTGGCCACCAGGAGGAGCAACAATGATCCAAATAACCTTGAATATGTTGTCATCTGGTAGTAAAATATGAAAATGTAATTGGCTATGGAACTGTACTGTATATGACTACAAATGAGACATGGTTATGATAACACATCACAACTGGAGCACTTAAAACAGTGGGCACGGATCAAAGTGCCTACAGCCTACAACGAGGAACGATTTCCGTCCATTCGTTGGTCCGACTGGTTAAATATCCAGACTTACTTCAGAAGCTTCATGGCTGACTGGTAGTCCTCATTCTCCCATATGTTCTTCTCCAGACATATTAAATGCAGCTCTCTGATCTGGAACACACAGACAATGCTGTGATACATCAAGGCACTTTGGGAAAAACAACAACCTGACACCGTTACTTCATTTTCAAACCTTTGCACTGTACACTTCTAAAGCAGTCATTTCTTGCCTGTTTTCCGAGGGGATACCGAGGTAATGACGAGGTCAGAGTGTGGAGACATCTCAGGGTGGGATAATAGTTCTTGTGATATTTACGAAGGTCTTTTATCAGCTTCTGACACACCTCCTTAAAAAAAAAACAGGAAAAAAATGGAAGTGTTTGCGTCCAGGTATGCGCACTCATCACTGGCTGGTGCCGAGATAAAACAAAGAATGCACCTTTAAATGAGTGTCATCTGTCAACAGATGCACTTGTTCCTGAGCTTCCTGCTTCTCTGCATACCTGGAGAAACACACAGGTTAGACTTGATTTAAAGGCTTCGTTTTACAGTTGAAAAGGTAAACCGTACGACAAGCTACCGACCCACATGAAAAACCTGAAGTTACCTGTGTTTTCACTGCTTGCAGCCAAACTAAATGGTATATTTACACAGTTTGTTTTCTCTGACAAGTCCACTTGGAGTTAATGCACATGTGAAAACCAATTGTGTGTGTGTGTACCTCTTGAACGACTGCAGCTGCCTGACCCTCTCCAAGTCTTGGTGACCAAGCTGCATCACATTGAGCAGAGCCGCCTTCTTCTTACAGCACAGCACACTGAGAGGCTGAGAGTGGAAGTGCTCCAGCAGGGCCAGCTGCAGCGAGACGGAGCACAAAGTTTGTTTAGCACATGTGCGCGTCTGAATTAGGTCTACAGACAAAGAGGATGCACTGATCACACACACACACACACACACACACACACACACACACACACACACACACACACACACACACACACACACACACACACACACACACACACACACACACACACACACACACACACACACACACACACACACACACACACACACACACACACGACGTATTTTAAAAAGGCGATTCTGTACCTGAATGCCCTTGATGAAGTTTCTCACGGAGAAATCGTGGTAGAGGAAGATGCTGATCAGCACCTGCATCACTTTACCGTTGAGCTTAAATGGGAACTGAGGCGTCAGGATCAACTGGAAACAGACAAGACAAAAAAAATCAAAGAATTTGATTGAAAAACAAGCAACTTAGCCACTGTAATGGATTACATTTTATGGTGCAGTGGATCATAATAAATACATTTATTTTTTTCCTTCTCTTTGACAAATAGCCACTACAATACAATTCTCCAGTTATTCTGGCAGATTAGACCTCTGTTCAGGTTGAAGGTGGGCCAGATCTCATGATTCTTATTGGTAGAGGGAGCTTTGTAACATAATAACCAGGCGGACCGGTTACGGTGTGAGACTCGGGAAGACGTCTACACTATACAGTCCTGAGCAGAGGTCTAATCTGCCAGATTAACTGAAAAACACCTGTGTCAGTGTTCAGAGGCTTTAAAGGCTACAATGTTCTTAATTTGCTGCTTAACACGATATAAATCCTTGTTTCAGTATTATGATTAGAAGTTATTCAATACTCAGTATTTTACAGTGCAGATCCTGCACGAGTACCTCAAATATGACAGATTTTAACAGCAAATGCAGGATAAGCACCTTAATAGTACGATATTGGATGGAAGATTGGCATATTTATTGATTGTAATGATTTAATGAAATGTATAACAAGCTCATAGCATGATGTAACTTTCCACCATGTTTCCTGAATGCATGTATTCTGTACTGTATGCGAGAGTGAAACACTACCTTGTCTATGACTGTGGCCAGGTGCTGTGTACAGGAGAGGGACTGGAAGAGCTCGATACACAGCAGGGAGGTCACCGAGTGGGGCAGCATGTGCTGGATGGTGCTGGGCGATGTGGCGATACCGAAGATGAACATCAGCGGAAGACGTTCGATGTACCGGCTGTGGAATGAAGCACATGTTCATGGAAAGAATGTTTCAACATTTTAAAGTTACAAAACAAAAACAGATCAAATTAAGACATAATATTCCTAACAAGGTTAGTTTCTCAGTGGGTGACTTTGTTTAACTCTAGTTTAGGTGTATGGGGAGGTGGCTACAAAAGCAGACGTATTTTGGAGTTTCTAGTTACCTGCAGATGAGTATAAAGTCCTGAAGAACTTTTGGGTTGAAAGCCTCCAAATCTTTGAAAATAATCACAACGGGCGGCTGCTGCGGATCATCTCTGACAGCAGAACTACGCTTCTTTCCAGGAGTGCCCGCGTTGGATTTCTGAAAGACAAATCATTTTTTATGCACCTAAAATTGCAAATGCTAACTAACGTACTTTAGTTCTGCTTTATGGTCCCCACCTTTGCATTTGTATTGTACCAAGCACAGAGTGTACTGAGGGAGCAGTGCACGCTGGTGTTGAGCTGAGCACTAGTCTGCTCGGCCTCCTCCTCTTCCTCATCATCCACAACAGTGTCCATTAACCTCTCCAGGACCCTCTTCATCAAGTGCTTCAACGCTGAAATGATGAACGCAAACAAACACAAGGACTTGAAAGCATAAACTGTAATGATGGACAAAATAATTATGAGCCTATTTTAAAAGATACATTTCGAGTGCCTGACCTCCGCACTCTTTGGCCTGCACAGATGCCACATGAGGAGTGACGGACTGCTGCAGCAGGTCAGACAGACTCTGGAAGGTCATGTCATGGTCCGGGACATTCACACCTATGGAGGATATCAAAAAGGACAAAGGGCAGACAAAATTCAAGTATTCTAAATTGGCCGTTTGGATAATCAATAAGCAAATCACAGAGGCAACTGCCTCTTAAAACATACCAAGCACGAGAGCCGCCGTGGGGATCTCACTGGCCCTCATATGTGAGGCCCAGTCACTGTGCCGGCGAGTGGAGGAGCACTTCCTCGTGAAGTCCAGCAAGCTGTCCAAGATGTTCCTGTTGAGTTTGTCCTGTAGAGCCTCACGCACAGCAGAACATATATTGGGTTAAAAGTCTTCTCTACCAAATCCATCAATTGTTTATGAGACCCTGTTGAGGGCTAACACTGTAAGGCTATTGTTTTACATCACAGTTGAGCCATATGTCATAGCAGGGTGAACACAGGTGGAATTGATTAAACGGTCATTCTGGTCCACCTAAACGCAACAGGGCCATAATTAATGTGAAGAATGACACCTGTGTTTACCCTGCAATGACATGTCAAAGATGGCTGCTGTGAAACAGTGCCTAGAGGGAGGTGTGTCCTGTTTTAGCCAACACGTGTGGTTGTTTTTGTGACACCAGCCATATTTGAGATGAAAGATATTTTCTGAATGGATCCATCTCACACTATTATCTTTTACGTTGGATGAGCAACAGGGTTGAATATCTGTTCTTACCTCTGTGTCCGTTTTAATTTTGTCCCACAGGTTATGACAGAGTCTGAATCGTATTTCACTGTTCTCAGCATCTTCACAGCCACGCATGAAATGATCCTCTGTGGAGCAAAAAGGCAAAAAAACGTGAGTGCAACATCTCAAGTTAGGGAGCTTTTAGTTGAAACATTAACAGAACTCACCCAGACTGAGCGTGGTCTTCTTCTTCTTCTTAGCACTTGGCTTAAAAACAAAGCAGCCCTGAAAATATCAACGGACATAAGTTACAAACAGTGACGGTTAACTATGAACTCAAACACAGACACTAGACTTTGACATGGCCATGTTGTGTCAGGTTTAAGAAGCTTAACGTTACATGCAACGTTATAATATTACGTTACCTTAGACACAGATGAAGTAGACATCTTAGCAGTGGCTACGTGTAACGGCTCTTGTATTTTTAGGATAGCGCTGCCGTCCGGATAAAAGTGAAATATGTGTTTTATGGAATTCTGCTTGTGCTGTATTTAACAAACTAGCTGCTACTTCCCGCCAATGTGACGTTTACGGAAAGTGTTGTGTTCAGCTGATAAACGGTCACGTGCGTGTGGTCATAGCTGAGCTTGCTCAAGTTTTAAGTTATCAGTCATGTTTTTAAAGCTGTAATGAATACATTTAAATGACTAATGCAACCTTAAAGATTTTAGCATGATTTTGGTTTACCTATGTTATTCCTCGCCTTAGTTTTAACTGCGGTGGAGTTTTTTTAAACACTGCTGGTCTTGAACACCCCCGACCCTTCAGAATCCCAGGTTTCCCTGTTGAGGTCTTTCTGCCTGCAGGTCGGCAAATCCAAATCTGTCCTGTTGCAGTGTTTAATATTCATTTTTAGAGATGACGAGCATGTACAAATGATGCTCCCCAACACTACTAATAACGTAATTATATATACAATAGTAGTAGTATAAGTAATAGTATTTCATTTTAAACATTTCTATCAGGATGCAAGTATTTTCCATGTTTTTAGTTATCATTAAAACAGGGACCTGGCCAGGGCTTTTTTTTATATTAACTGTCTTCAGTTAGCATTATGCATATTGTATACTGTTGGGTGTCTATACCTCTATACTTACACCATGTCAGACATCTCTTTATCTTTATGTAAACAAAAATTCTATGTTTTTACTTTGATTTGAAGTGTTTTGAATAGAAAATGCTCTGGTGAAAGAATTTATTTGTATACATTTCTGGTGGTTCCTATGTAAATGACAAAAATAAAAAACGAAATGGTACAAAAAAGGCATTTATTTTTATGCAAATTAAGTCCAGTAAATGTGTAATTTGTGTTAGGAAACTCAGCAGACAAGAAGATTATATTTAAATGATCTTGCTCTAACATTTTGTCTGAAATTCAACAATGATCAAGCTTATTATGACATGCTGGGTATTATTTTTCTACTTTCCATATACGAAAAACTGTGCATTAAATCCAGGAAGAATATGTATATAAACTGCAACACAAAAACGTCTGCAGGCAATATTTTACAAAAAGAAACAGTAACATTTTATTGAACACTTTGTGGAAGACATGTAAATATTACAGATAGGTCTACTAGTGTTGAAAAAGGATGAAATAAATACAAACATAACTTGAAATCCCATAGGGATATATAAAAACAGTTTTTCTTTAAAAGTCTCCATTTAGCAAAAGGAAAAAAAAAAACATCTTCAGTACTAAGCATAAATACAAACATGTTTCTAAAATCTATGCCCTATAGATTACCTGGTTATTATAACTAACATACATACTTAAAATCATCCAAGACATTTTTTCATTAAGTACAAAATAGGCCATTTCATAATTAACTGCGACCATTACTGTTACCAGTTGGAAATCTAATGCATTAACAAACCATTCTGCAGCATAACTTCTCAAATCCTGAGTGAGATCGAGTTGAAGACGAAGTATCGCTATGATCCGCTATAAAGCCACTTTTTTATTATGACTATGGGCTTCATGTCTTGAAGCTGCTTTAGCAAAAGATCAGCACCGTCTGAAAATGTTTTATCGACGACAATCTTGACATTGCTCACTGATTTGAGATTAAGGGGATTTCGGAAGTCTACTAGATTCTCACAGCCTGTTATTTTACCTTTCATTGCAGATTTCTGTCTGTGAGTTTGTTGTCTTTTGGACGGCAGTTCAGCACTAGATTTGTCATTTAATTTGCGTTTGGAAGAGTGGGTTGACTCTGAGGTTTCCAAGAACTTAAGGAAAGAGTCCTCAAGTCCTAAAGGCTTGAAAGACCCCGGCATAACCCCGTCGTCGCGTTGTTCTTGGGCTGTAGGGGTCCCAGGATTTGAGTTCTCTCTTGAACTGTTAACAGTCGAACGAGTCCTAAGGGTCTGCATCCTCTCCAGACACGCAGGTGTAGGATGAGCAGGCTTTCTGGGACGGCCTCTTTTAGTTCCTCCTTCTGTCCCGGTGGAAGCTTGCGATTCTGCACTGTCGTCGTTGGACAGCTTGCTGTCGTCATGGCCTATTCGATCCTCCAGCTCATCGGATTTCTGGTCACTGGCTTTTTCGCCGTCATCTGCCTCCATCTCCTCGGAAGATGAGCTCGACGCGCCCTCAGATTTGCTTGAATCTTTGAATCTGGAGCGAGAGTACTTTTTGCAGAAAATGAACTGGCTCCTGTGGTCTTCAATGTATCTCTCTGTGAGACCGTGAGTCGTGTAATGCTTAAATATACTTCTCTCAGCCCGCTCCACTGTATCGCAGCCTATTATCATGCATGGGTACTGCAGTGCAGACTTCTTGGTGCACATGGCTGATGCCTCTTCATGTGACTTTAGTGTCGGCTTTCCAAAACTAGTCCAGTGTTCAATGGACTTCCCATCTTTCTTTTTAGTGTTTTTCTTCTTCCCTTTGAACTTATTGTCAACATTTTCTTTCCCATTAGCCCCCGGGAAGAGCCCCATTGATTTAGTCCGCCTTCCGTCAGTTGTTTTGGGATCATAAACATACTCGTGCTTCTTTATTAGGTGACGCAGGAGGTTTGATTTCGTAGTGTAAACGCGATCGCATTCCTCAAACTGGCATTTGAAAGTTTGATCGACTAAGCCGCTCTCGGAGATGGCGATTTCCTTGTGGTAATTCTTAATGTGCTCGATGTACTTTTCCACGGAGTTGAAGGGGAGAGCGCACTCCGGCCGGTCACAGTTGAACGTCCCTATGGACATGCTGGCCATCATGGCGGTGGCTTTGTCCCGACTGAACTTGTGGAGTAAGAGGTAATGCTGCACTAGCCTTGTGATTCCCATGAACACCCGTGAACAGTTTTTCACTTGACACCTGACTTCATCTTCGTTGTCGATGCTCTGATGGCTCTCCTGTCCATTTTCAACACTCGAGTTCTCGGTGTCGGGTTCGGGTTTGCTCGTGGGCAGGGATGACTGATGCATGGCCCTGTAATGCAGAATCAAATTTTGCTGGATGGTGAATGCGGCAGTGCATCCTTCATGAACACAGCGATATGGTCTATATGGACTGTAGGCGTTGTCTGTTTCACACATTTTGAGGCTCAGCCTTTTCTGAGCTTTCTCTTTCCTCTGGGATTCATCCTTTGTTGGTGTGTTTTTGGAGCTGCTGGGTTTCTCTGGGGAGGATGAAGCAGATGCAGTCGAAGGGCTGGACATCGGCTCCTTGACTTTGCTAAACGACGCATCTGATCGCCCGGGCTGCTTCTTTGTTTTGCCAACCGGACTGACTTTCTCTTGTGCGCCGAATTTCTGCTTCACATCTGGACTCTTGTTTACAACAGCCACTTTCGGTTGCTCTGGGGCTCCTTCGTCAACCGATGGTTCCACCTCACAGAACGACCTCTCAGTCATGTAGTGTTGAGGTGGTGGTAGTTGTGCGACAATTGATACCTCAGGCATGAAGCCGTCTTTCACCGCATCTCCAGGTGAAGTGATTTGAGGAACTTGTGGATTGCTCTCATTGTCTGTTTGAGGTGCAATTGCAATGTCGAGCGGTTCTTGTTTGATGGCAGGTAATACCACTGCCGACTGTGCTGTGTGACTGGTGTTGGCATCAGTGGTCACACGGCTAATAAACACGTCATCTTTGTTCAGTCTGAACGCGCGCCTGTTTCGAGCACTGATCTTTAGCTTCTGGATGTCGGCCTTTGACAATCGGTGGACTTTTTCATAGTGAATTCTCAAACCTGTCGTTCTCGTGAATGTCTTGGGGCAAATCTGACAAGGATAGGGAGAGAGTTTGGACGGGGATTTTTTCAGATCTTCTATCATTTCATGAGAGTAATCGTGCATTTTAGTCAAGTGTTTGAATAACGCCTCCTTCGTCATGAATGAGTACTCGCACTCATCCTGGTCACATTTAAAAGGTTTGGGGATCTTTTCAAGGGGCTTGTCATCACTTTTACTCAGTATCTTACTCTTTTCAGTGCCCTGGGCTGTATCACGATGACTGGCATTTTGCTCCAACAACAGAGCACTCCGCATCTTCACCTGTGCAGCCTCGATCAAATCCAACTTTTGAAAGGCATGTGAAATTTCCATCAAGTGATCCTCTTGGTGATGTCCAGCGAGGGCTGGATTAGCCAACTCTCCGGCCTTCTGTTGCTGGTTTTCAGGGGAAACGCATATGGAGTTTGAATAGTCCATTATATTTGTATTTTGCGGCTCCTGTTTCAACACCATGGGTGAAGTCAAAGTGGTCAGGCTAGAAGATTCCTGTGAGAAATCCCCATTTGACATGTTGAATATTGCTCCGTTATTATCAGGGACACTGGGGTCATTGAGAAAATCAAGAAAAGATGACGGCAGATCAGCGGTTAGGTCGATTTCATCTACAGGTCTGCACTGTGAGCGTTTAGATAAGTGACCTCCGAGAGACTTGGTGCTCGTGAACTCTCTGAAGCATCTCCTGCAGATGACTTTGCCATCCTTGATGATGGCCGGCCATTTGGTTCTCTTGCTCAACCTGCCGCGTTTTCCTTTCTGAATGTCGGGATCACCGGCCTTCTCGTCTGCGGGGGTGGCCTCGCAGTCGGCACTGGGACTGTCCTCTTCGTAAGGGAAATCTGTGTGAATGACACTGTTTGGACTGAGCATGCCGTCCGCAGAGTTGTCCATCGGTTCATAACAAGGAATGGAGACATTCTCTGTTTTGATTATTTCATGTGGAGCTTTTAACGCAACTTCGGCCTCTGGGCTCTGACATTTTATGGGAACATCGACTGACGAGTCTTGAGTAAGACAAGAGTTTTCACTCTGGGCATATGGAGTGTGGTAACCTCCATCAGGGAGGCTATCAAATGTTGAGAGACTGTTTCCATTATCTAACTGGCTAGTCACACTGCCACTGCTCTTCCCCACATCCACACGGTCTCCACTGCCCTCTGGATGCATTAGTCCATACTGATGCCCTCCGTTATGTATTTGCCCTCCATTGTCAAGCATCAGAGAACTGGACACGTACTGAGACATCAAACTTGAAACTGAAGGCGCGTGTGACGCAGAGGGCCCATGTGTAGCTGCCATTGAATGATCTCTATCAGGTGGGAGGGATGCTGGGGTTTGATACCCGTCTGCCTGCCATTGAGGATAGCTCCGAGCGGGGTACTCATTCACGTTGAAGGCATCTGGATAGCAGTTATTCATCAGAGGTGAAGACCATGACTGTGACATGTCTGACTGCATCATTTCGGAAGGATTATTTGTGTTTCCCCACGATGGGTACACTGTGGGGTTCACCATTGGAGTGATAGGCACAGGCTCCATTGATCCAGGATAACACTGGGCAGGTGAGGTTGAAGATCCCATCGAGTAATCCATTTGCTGCATCCCAGGTTTGTTGCATAGTTTTCCCGGCTGATTTGACGGCTTGTTACCCTGGTTCTGAGACGGACTTGGTGAAGCGGTCCCACTCGGTGCCTTTTTTGCTGTAATTTTGGCCACTTTGCTATATTTCTTTGCCAATTTCCAATCTTCAAATATTTCCGGGTGTTGCTTCTTCACATGCCGAGACAGACTTTTGTTTGTACTGTATGCCCTTGTGCAGTCATTATACGGGCAGCAATGCAGGTTCTCGTCATTGCCGGCAGTAACAGCCGGCGAGCTGGAAGGATATCCTTGCAGTGAACAAGGAATTTCGGTCTTGATTTGACTTGGAGAAATTATTTGTGGAATCGCTTTTGTGAGTTCATTGCCCTGTACATTGTTAAGCCCCTCGCCCTGTCGACTCGCCAAAGGGTTTGTTGCACTCGGTACAGGATTTACTGGAGGGACCTCACCTTGCCCAGCAACCTTATGGTGTGCAGGAGGAGCCTCCGGTGTGGGTTTCGCATCAGAAGGTGCTGGAGTGGGGTTTGTTAGCGGAGTGTAGCATTTCTCTGGTTCTGTGATTTCACCATCTGCCGCAGAATTCAGCATGCTTTCAATCGAGTGTTTCACTCTCACAGGAAGAGGTTCTTTAGCAAGCTCAGCTAATCCGCCTGGTGATGAGTCTGACTTTGATGCCTCCACCATGTATTCACTTGTATTAATCCTTTCAATGCAGACATCCGCAGCACAGGTGTTTTCATTGCTCTGGGTGCCCTCGGGTGGTGGATCTACTTTCAAAGTATCAGGAGGGTTTTGGTTTGGGATGGGCAAACTGTTCACTGCATTGTTTGTACGATGAATCTCTTGGTGGGACAAGAACTGAGACTGTGAGTAGAATATTTTGCCACAGTTTTCTGTTTGGCAGGTGTACGTAAGGTAATGCTGAGCCTCGTGATCATACAACAGGTAGGCCTCACTGAAAACATGGCCACAGTTGGGGAACATGCACTGGGCCTTAAATTCAGGATGTGTTTTTCGATGCATTAGAAGCTCAGAATTGGAGTTAAAGTTGGCCTTGCAATCCAACTGTATGCAGATGTATGGCTTGCTGCCACAGTGCATCTGCAAATGATCATTAAGATGTCTGACGTTTACAAATTGCCTTCTGCAATACTGGCACACCACTTTCTGTTTTTGTATCTCTAAAAACCTCATGGCCTCTTCGTCATCCTTGTGAGATCTGACGTGAGCCATGAGGTTGCGGAAAAACTTGAAAGCCTTGGAACAGTTTTTGACAGGACAGAAACAGTCTTGACTTATGTGTGTGTCTGATGTAGTTTGTTCTATCTTAACAGGAGACGCCAATTGGTCGCCAATATGAGATTCAATTTTAACAGGACTGATGCTCACCTTGGCGGCAACTTTTGACATTTTTGATGGACTTTTAGGGGACTGAGGTGGTTTGGTTACCTTCCTAGCAGCTTTCATCGCGGCTAGTCTCTCTTTGCAAGATTGCTTTACATGTGATGCTACATGTGGCTCTAAAATCTCCCTAGTTTCAAAACTGTCAGCACAAATTGGACAAAGATACACTCCGTCTTTGAAGTGCTTCTGGGCATGGCGAACAATTCTGTGACCCAAGAACTCCTTGTCACACAAAACACAATACTGCATGTAGGCTCGCCAATTTCTGAACCGGGCCGACACAAAACCCTGCTCCCGAAGTTTTTTAGCTTCTCTGTTTTTCTCTCTTTCATCCGTGATTTCATTGAGTTCATTTGTAGTGGTTAGCAGAAAATCTTCCAAGTCTCTGTATTCAGGGAGTTTGCCAAGTGCACTTTCCACCTCCTGTTCATCTGTGTCGTTGAGCGTGTCAATAGATGACACAATAGCTGCCTCCTCTCCCATCAGTGCCAAACAGTTGCGTTTCAGTGTTTTCCAGTCCCAGAACTCTGGATCAAAAGGCCACTGTGTCTTGAAGGCCAGCAGTAACTCGCAACGTAATGAATTGGGCACTGGTAGACTCTCGTCCTCCTCGGGCTTTTGATCGGGTTCGTTGTACAGTGACTCCACGGCATAATATGAGTCAACGGTAGGCTGGAGGAGGAACTCTGTCAACTGGCATGCACGCTTAACCTCTAGATCAGTTGGCAAGAGGCAGGAAATGGTCTTGCACATGGTGGACTTGCTATCTTTATGGTCACTGGATGTCATTTTCAGAGCTTGGATGCACATTTCCACACACACTGGAAGCCCCACCTCTCCAACCTACGGAAATAAAAAAGAAACATAAATGCCAAGGGGTTTTATTTTCAGGCCCATTTAACAGATCTAGTTTCACGTTGGTGTGAATGGTTATGTGTAACGGTTCCGCTATCGGCTACAAATGTGTAGATATTTCTCTTACCTCGTTTTGGATTACTTTGATTAGGAACAGAATATGACAGAGGCTTCTAGAGAGAAGAGCCATCGCTTTGCTGTGTCCAAGAAATGCATCGGATGACGACTCCAAACGCATAAGTAGCTTACTCCAGAACAGTGTGAGTTCCCTGCAAAACATCACAAACACAACTGTTAGAAACAACTAACAATTATTTTCATTACTGATGAATCTTTTGATCATTTTTCCAATTACTCTATCTGAAATTGAAAAATACGTAAATTTAGATTACAGGTGACCACAAATCTAAAGGTGTACTGCATAGTTTTAACTTCAACTGTTGCTGTATTAAAGAGTGCGAGTCATTCATCCACAGGTGGCCTATCTTTCCTCAAGTACTAAGCACAGAGTCTGCCGCTGCAATGTGCTCAACAGTGAGGGTATCTTTGTGCATATGATGGAGAGAGATTAGGTTGGATTCAAGTCAAATTCATTATGTATTTTCTCAATGACCACTGCATTCCTGAGAGTAATTGTGTAAGTGCTCCAGGACTATTTGAAACAAACAGGAACACTCACCAGGCACAATAAACATCTCCTTGAAGTAGCTGTCGCTTGAGAAAGGCCGAACATAAGCAGAGAGCTCCTTTCTCGTCTCCCTCTGACTCCAAGTTGCAGATCATTTCGAGAGCATCTTTACAGTCTATTGATGCAATCTGTTGGGAATAAAGAGAGAAGAGAAAAGAAAATCAAAGAAACAGTACATTTATATGTGATCCAATGACCATCTGTCACATCTGACAACACTGTTGGGATAGTTTGTGATGATGAATCAAACAAATGTTGAGTGTTTGCTTGTTTGATTCAAGTTCAAATAAGTCCGTCTTTGGTCCAATTGTTGGTTTGTTTTAATGATCATGTTACACAAAAAACATGTAAGACTTAAAAATAGCCTAAAGTTTCTGTTTGCAGATTGGTAAGATAAGATATAACACCACTGATCACTTGTTCAAACGGCCAACGTAATGACTTTGTGTGTACAAGTGACTGTGTTACTGTGAGTCATCTCTTACCTCGTCCATTAGCTGCTCCTGACTTTTGGTCATGCAGATGCAAAGCAAGTAGGTTTGCTTGAAGTTTCCCTTTCCTTCATATCCCGGATACTCTGAGCACATTTTTGCGAGTACAGCAGCTTTATCAACACTGTCCACTTTGATTAGATGCTTTATTCTCATATTCAGAAGCGTGGCACCTTCCAACTCAAGATACTCATGAACTATGAAAGAAAAAGTAAAAAAAGACAGAGGCAAAGGGTAAGAAGCTGCACACAAGTATAATCCACACATTGAACAAGTACAATTTCGTGCAACTACAGCTGTACACGTCAGCGCGGTGCATCCTCAAAGCCAATAAGAACTGACCTTGCTCAGTTTGAGGGATTTGATTGGACATGATGCTGCTTAGTGTGTTGTTGGACCAGACGCCGTCCTGTTGCGCTAGAATTGAGAGCAGGCAAAGCTGTGTGCTCCCACTTTCTTGCAAGAGGCTGTGTGCCAACTGCAACAGAAGATAAATAAAGATGTAGTAACCTCATTACTAAAACCTCAGTGAGTCATACTTACCGTTAGACTGTCTACATTCTAAAATAACTGTTCAGACAACGTTACTGTAGCGAACACATCGCCATGCAACAGTTTACATTTCTTGAAAAGCAGCAGTGAACAAAACATTTCATGAAATGTCGTTAGTGTCAAGACATTCCCACAGATCCAAACATTTAGCTCGTATGTTTTTATTACCTTTCAATGATGAGCTAAACCAAATGCATTCTAATAACCAAACAACTTTCATTGCTTATCACTGCAGCGATAAGCCTCATAAAGAGTCTCTGGAAATACTGACCTTCATGGAGGACTGAAACCCCTCCCATAAGGCACCAGGGACATGCTGGGGCATTAAGAGCAGCAGCTCCGCACAGCTCCTGCGAATCCAACACAGTTATTTGTTAAAGCCACATTTAGGTCAAGGCTGTGCACACACTCCCCAAATTAAGGGGAGACATACAAGAATAACTATTCACGAAGTGTCGGGCTGTAAAGACAGTGTGGCATTTTGGAAATGTAATAAAGATGACGAACGGGAAAAATAGGGGAGTAAATCGACAGCAGAGAGACACTTTAGTTACACGGATCAATATAGGTGTAGGTGTTGTTAAATAGTCCCTGTTGTCTTTCATATGGTAGTAATGGAAAAACAGCTCAAAGTGGGCAGATCAGTAATTGTGATCAATAATTTACCAAAAAAAAAGTAACAACCTTGATATTATTAATACTTGCGTCTGTATTTGTGTGCACTGCATCTCCATGAGCAAAGTATAGTCTGTAGCTCATCCCAAATATGTCAAAGCTCCCAAAGAGCTAGCCTACATTTCTATTCCAATTACAGCCTCAAGGACTTTGCCTTCAAAGTACTTTTAGAGCACATTGTGTGAAAAGCGGTCTAGTTCCTGTATACAGCTTGAACAGTATTTCAAAACTTTTCATACCTAAATTTACTTTGGGATTTGGGTGCGTTTTGTTTTATTCTTATTGTCAAATATTGTGCATCTTTTGTGGAAGATTGCCATCTGTCCTTGCATTCCCCATTGAGGAGCCGGCCAAAGACAAAACTACATCAGTGAAACTGCAGAGCAAGCGTTGGGTCTCATGTCATGTGCACATCCAAAACCAGCAACCCATTCTTTGCCACAGCTACTTATACTACTACAGGAAAGACTTAATGGAGGTGGTTTCCCATTATGTGTCATTAATGTGTAACACATATCAAGTTCATAAGGAAGATGCCGTTAGAAAGAATAAGAAAAATACAGGATTATGGGAAATCTTATTTCCAGTAACACCCATGTCAGAGTTCCTACTCACAGTGCTAACTTTTCAAGTAGGAGTGGCACGTTTTCACATTCGGAGGAGAGACAGGAATTAGCCTTAGCAAAGCTGAGGATGGCCACAGTGTAGACCTCCAGTAAAGGCAGTGGATCCTCATCGGTTTTCCAACGGCCAGCATTTTCCACAAGGACCTGGGAAACAGAAAAACACTATAATTACAATAAAGCCACTGATGGAGTGACTGTTTTTTATATTATAGCAGGCTAAAAAAATACCTGGATAATGGAAATCATGTTTGTAAAATCAAACAATATGTATTTAAATCCCAAATATATTTCTTTAACACTAAAACAATTTGTCCATCATCAAGCAAAACATGCAGAATATTCTCTGTTTCCAGCTTTTCAAATGTGAGAATTTATATTTTCCTCTATTTTATAATCATTTCAAATTATATTTTGTTTTTGGCCAACTGTCTGGGGAAAAAAACATTTGGAGACATGACCTTTCACACTGGAAAAAATGGCAAACCTAATTCATAGGCACTGTTCACTATTGTCTTATATTTAGTAAATAATCAATTAAACTGGCAGCTTTATCAATAATGACAATATTATTCAGGGTTTCAGGCCTATGCTTATTTTTCCTTCTGTTTTTGTCCTCATTAAAGATGTTTATACTTTCTAAACTCAGCAGTTGTGTAATTACATATAGGCACATAATGCTTTGTGATACTCCTTGACCAATAGAAAAGAGCGGAGAAAACTTAAGGACAAAATGTATGCTTCATAATCATGACCGTATAAAAATCAAACGTGTTTAGTGATTAAAGAACGACATAATTATTCTGTTCTCGGACTGAATACAAAGATGTGATGGCAATTTAGATTAAATGAAAAAAAAAAAAAAAGAAAGTCTACTTTCAAATTTGTGCTTTAATTTCAAAAAGCCACAACTAAGTTTTAGATGAAGAAAAAAAGCCATACCCTCACAAACTATCAAGGACGTAAAAAAATCCTGTTATTATACACTGATTACACAACACATCCGCGATGTAGACACCTAAGACAACAAAGCACCAAAGTTGTGTGTGGCTTGGCTGACTTTGGCATCCTCCCCTTTCTTCCCTTATGACCCAGCTCGACTAACGCCTCACCTTCATCAATGAGAACTCCCTCCATTTCTTACGCACACATATTCATAGACATCCATTAATGCCTCCATCATGACCTAACTGATCAAAACCACAGCATGCAGCCCGGGGCTCGTCCCCTTTTGTTGCTCAAATAACGGTTAAGTTCAATGAATTCCTGCGTAAATGTGATATAGAAAACAAACCAATAGCCAAAAACTAATTTGGTGCAATGAGAGCAACCCCTTTGCTGTCTCAGTACGATGTCAGCTAAATGGAGACCTCGCATGATATTTTCGTGGCCAGGGCAAATTAATGAGGAGGATGTGTAATGGAGTCAGTGACCACTGCCACACTTTCCCTTTTTAAATCACTCTCTCAGTCAGCTGCAGGCGGATCGCTCGCTCTAACATTGACATCAATCTAACACATTTAGCCGGTGCTGGCGATATCGCTGTAATAAACAATGATGTGGCTCGCTGGATTAATTAGTGCAAAAGGCCTGGGCTAGCACCTTGGAAAAAAATCATTGATCTTTCCGTACAATAAAACAGCTTTACCAAAGTAACCCCCTTTTTACACTCAGCGAAAACCTAAACCAGCAAGAAGATGCAAGCGTTATAAAGTTTGAATGGTATTTTCTACGAGGAATGCAGATGTATAATTCAGTGCATATCAATGCAATCGCCCTGAAAAATCTCGCTAACCTAGCTACCCATTTTTTTTTTTTTGCACAGCATGACCACTGCACAGGGCAGGGGGACCCTGCATACCAGCTAGCAACGTTCATCTGCCATTAGCTATGTGGCCTGGAAAATACGAGTAATACATGCACGGCGCGCACACATTGGTGTGACTTCTCGCCGCGCGGATGGTGAGACTTTGCACATAAATTCATGCCACGGACAAACATCCTTGAAAGAATGGCTGAAAATCACGGAGGAGTTTTTTTCCCCATCTTGAAATGCCAGAAAAAGCTAGCCAGGCAGCTAGCTCCTTAGCTACATTGTTGTAGCAAACGTAGACGCGCATCCTCGGCCAGGAAGCCAGAGGGGCTGCAGGCTGGCCGGGATGAGCAGCAGGAGAACGGGCTAACCTGGCAAAACTCCTGGCAGAAACGCAGAGAGGCTTCCAACGGAGACTGCGAGCTCTCTTTCAAAGCTGTGGTCAGACCCTGGAACCGCTCTTGGAGCTCCTCGAGAGCTTTCCGTGTGTCATATTCCTTCTCTGTCTCCCCCTCCGCCATCTTCACAACAATCACGACCGCGTACGCACAGATGTTACGCTGCCAGACCCGCACACGCGCGCGCACGCAGAGGGGGGAAGGGAGAGCACACAGTGTGCTCCACATACACATACCCCTGATGTCAACAAAGCATCCATGGCCTTACAGTGATCACACTCTGCACACAGACTAGACGTGAAATGTTTACTTAACAGCTAGTCTAAGAAGGATTGGACTGCTGGATGCCCCTGACTCCATGCTATTACCGTCCATGCAAAGACCTCCAGGCACAGCATCCTTTGACGAACAACCTCCAACATGAAGCAAAATCTATTATATTTTCACACACGTTTTATTCAATATCTCCAAGGTACGATATTCTTGTCTTGGCCCAGAGTAGTCACACAAGTGCACTCAAGCGTCAGCTTCAACAACATCCCTGATGTGCAGCGTGACTTTGTCAGGGACTCTTCAGCAGAGCACGTGTCCTCTAACAAGCGTCAGTCAGTTGAAAGACTCCTGGTTAATCACCGGGCCTAAAAGGCAGCATGTAACTTAGCATGTTGCTTGATAATTGGCATTAATGCGTTTATGATTATGTTTGTAAATTATAAGGAGCATTAAAAAAAGCTTTTAAAGAGTGAGGCAGAAATACCCCTGTTATTGTATAGTACCTACAATGAATTCTTGTTTTGTATTAAAAAATAATTATTCCACAAAAGTAAACTGATTGGTTTGCCTACTTTTCTACACATCACCATCTACACAACCTATAAATGAATTAAGCATTTAGTTTAACAATGATTTGAATTCTGAAGCACTGAGTTTTTTGTCATATCACACAATCTCCAGCAGATGAGATTTTCTCAGGTTAAAATCACCATAACTTTTTCTTTTTTTGGGGGCTTTTCAATGACTTCTCTCTGATGTTGGCTTAAATATCGGTTCTGTTCAGCTACATGATATATATTTTGGCTTCCACTTCTAATTGGAGAATCAGATTTGTCATGGCGCAATCCTGTTATCAACCTCAAAGCCAAATGTCCCTTTCAGAGAGTTACTGTTACTATTCCTCACATTTAGTTGCTTTAGTCGACATGGTTGTCCAAAGTCACTTAGTGATTCGTAACACACACACACACACAAACACACCACCATCCCATGAATTTCACTGCAAGAGACGTTCATGAAAATGCAACATCTGGGTTGCACATTTTAATTGCTTTTCAATCTACAATTAATCACATACATCTATCAATGCAAATAAAGGCTAATTACACAAACCCACAATTACAACAAAAATATTATCTGGCATCATGTGAACAGACATTTAAAACACAAATGAACATGTGCAAATTAAAAGAAACACAATTCATTGCCAAGCTGAGCGCTGCAGAAGGGTCTCCAGTTCCCGTCTTCATATCTTTTGAAAATAGCAGGTGCTGCAGTGGCACTCTGTGTGGTTTCTCACCCGTATGTCAGACACCTTTAGCTGAAAGAGGCACAGATGAGGAGGAAGACACAAGAGTGATTATTATTTCTTTTTTTTAAATTTATTTTATACATTTTTTATTGAAAGACAAGAGACAATACATAGACATAACAAGAGGACAACAAGAACAGTGGGATACAAGCCAGCAAACATCATATAGTCAGTGCGTATGTGTGTGTGTTTGTGTGTGTGTGTGTGTGTGTGTGTGTGTGTGTGTGTGCGTGAGTGCGTGTGTTTGGGCGATAGTTAGGGCCACGAGGAGTAATCTGCGGTTTGTTTTGCTCAGATTCATTGTTGAGATGTCTCCTAGTAAGCACAGTGAAGGGGATAATGGGACGAGGCAGCCCAGGAAGACAGACAGTGACTCAGTTATTTCTTTCCAAAAGTGATTAACTGGTGTGCAGTGCCAGGTGGCGTGAACATAGCTATCCGGGCTGTTTTAAGTGCAATGTGGACAGATATCTGACGTGAATCCCATTTTAAACATTTTTTGCCCAGTATAATGAATTCTGTGAAGTATTTTATACTGTATTAGTTGTAAATTGGCATTTTTAGTCATGAAGTAAATATTATTGCAAACTTGATTCCATAAATCAGCATCAGGAGTGATGGACAGGTCTGATTCCCATTTTCCTGATGGTATGGATGATGTTTTGTCAGACTGTGATATTACTCGACATATTTTTGAGATTATCTTTTTTGAAGAGGGGATATTAATTAATTCTGAGGTTGAGGGGGGTAGTTCTAGGTTAGTGGCCTTAGTGTTAAGTTTGGATTGAACGGATGATTTGAATTGCAGATATTCCAAAAATTGATTGCTCCTGATGCCGTACTTCTGAACCAAGTGGGGGAATGAAACCATGGTGTTATTATTGAAGATTTGTTTCAGATGAGTGATGCCTTTAGCGGACCATGTGTGGAGATTTAGAGGTGTCTTGTGACTTAGAAAATCAGGATTGTTCCATATGGGAGTAAAATTTGAAGGTGCAAATGTGATGTTAGTGATTTTGTGGAATTTCCACCAGGCTGTCAGAGTTTCTGCTATTGTTAGTATTTTGAAACAAGGATGGCGTTTGATAGATTGGCTGAAAGATGGTAGGTCAGAAATCTGAATGTCCTTACAAACTGTCTGTTCTATAGCTAACCATGTGTTGTCTGATTGGTTGGGGTGGATCCATTTAACAATGTATTGAAGTTGATTTGCTAGAGAGTAGTGAAAAAAATGTGGAGCTTCAAGTCCTCCTTGCGTTTTTGGTTTTTGTAGAGTGGCCAGTTTAATTCTTGGTGTCTTATTTTTCCAGTAGAATTGAGTAATGATTGAGTCAAGCGATTTGAACCAGCAGTGAGTGGGTTGAGATGGTATCATTGTGAATAGGTCATTTATTTTAGGAAGTATTGTCATTTTAACTGTAGCTATTCTGCCCATGAGTGATAGTGGTAGGTTCATCCAGCGGAGGAGGTCGTCATTTATTGTTTTAAGTAATGGAGTGAAATTGAGTGTGAACAGCTCTGACAGCCTTGGGGAAATATTTATTCCCAAATACGTGATGGCACCTTTTATTATTATTAAAGTCAATCAGTATTTGTGTATGATCAAAATGCTATTTTTAGCAGTTTGAGCAGTCGAAATGTTCTAAACTCCTTTGAACAACAGAACCCAGAATTAAACTGCAAACCAAATTAAAACCAAACATCTGGAGAATTACTAAAAGTTCTCAGGTCCTTTGAATGTAAAAGATATATGTATACACATATATATAAATAAATCGTTGATAAATCCAAACTTAAAGTACTCATTCTGCAGAACGTTGCCCCTGTGACTGATCATATATCACAAGATGGTTCCAAACCTCGGGGTTGGTCCCTTCTAATTAGTCATTAGATAAATCTGTGGGTGGGGGGGATGATTAAAGTAGAAAAGAAAAAACAAAGTCTCATATAAACTCTTTGTTTTTTGTGAAGTATTGGATATTTTTCACTTCTTTGAACCTCAATCAGTGAACCATCTGAGAAGTTTGAGGGTAAATGTCTCTTTGGTGGAACTGCAAACAACTAATAGAACTCTAAAACATGGCAAGGGGCCCAAAGTACACACGGCTTTATTTTAAAGCGAAAGGGTCGGGAACCACTGGTTTATTCTTTAGCAATACAATGTTAGCGTGTATTCTCTGTTATACAGTAGAAGAATGAAACATACAATTTAATTATTTAAGTTCTACCAATTTAAGTTCACAATTGTACTCGGTTAAATGTACTTTCCACAACTGCTGACCTAACATGACCAAAGCCACTGAAATATCCCCAAACTAATCTGAACAAAAATCTGAAAACTATAGATCTATAAAATAGAATTTAGACTAAAAGTACAACAATAATATTCTAGACTATTTCCAACATGGAGCATTTTGTTTCAGAGTATTTCATCTGCAGATTTTGGGAAATATTTAGTCAGCACAGGTCTAACGTTTCCCACTTAAACTCATTTCAATAGGCACACCATTTACAGAAAAGTTTGCCAGACAAATCTTTTGTCTGTACCTGTACTTGTACCTCGTAGCTGTGCTTTGCGACACAGCATGTTGACTCCGAGGTGATGCTCTTTGGGACCGCCATTGTCTTCATGGCCCTGAGGGGTGTTGGGTACGCTCTGGAGAAGCAGCAGCCCATGCACTGGTAGATCCCATGGAATGAATCGTGCCTCCTCAGTGTGCACTCCCCACAGCCCACTGGAGAAAGACGAGACCGCTTGTTATACAGGGACATTTCAGTTCTAAGATTAAAAACACAGTGTACAATCTTTGTGAATAGAGATGAATTTAATCAAATTGTGCTAATTTACTGAAGTAAATCCTTGGTTTGTGTACTAGATTTCAGAGGAGAGTACTAAGTACTTGTATTAAAATGACATCTTACCGTTTGATAAGTCAACGTTGGGGTAAGAATCTGCAATGTAAATAAGAAAAGACAACAGAACAAGAGACAGTCCAGCTGATTTCACTGAGCCCATGGTGGTTACAGCAGTTATCTAATGATACAGAGACAAAAGAAAATGGTCAATCAACGGTCTTTTGAATCGAAGCATGAGTAACTGAGAGACAGAGTATTACCGTGTTGAAAGAAAGTTCCTTCTTCATCGTGCATCTGTGCAGGACGGCTTTTTATTGAGGACTACTGCTTCCCTTCAGTGTCGTTTTATATCGCGTCCCCCAGTCTGGGGCCACTTCCTGGATTAGGTGAAACCTACCAACCTTATCAACGATCTCAGTGACTCACTGGCCACTTTGCAACCTTTCTCATAATCCCTTTAAAGGGCAAAATGATTAGAACAAATCATGGAAAGTCAAAACATACTTCCATCATACTTACATGGCCTATCTTTCCTTAAGTACTAAACACAGAGTCTGCCTCTGCAATGTGCTCAACAGTGAGGGTATCTTTGTGCATATGATTGTGAGAGATTGCTTTAGGTTGGATTCATCTTTACAGTCTATTGATGCAATCTGTTAGGAATAAAGAGAGAAAAGAAAATCAAAGAAACAGTACATTTAAATGTGATCCAATGACCATCTGTCACATCTGACAACACTGTTGGGATAGTTTGTGATGATGAATCAAACAAATGTTGAGTGTTTGCTTGTTTGATTCAAGTTCAAATAAGTCCGTCTTTGGTCCAATTGTTGGTTTGTTTAAATGATCATGTTACACAAAAAACATGTAAGACTTAAAAATAGCCTAAAGTTTCTGTTTGCAGATTGGTAAGATAAGATATAACACCACTGATCACTTGTTCAAACGGCCAACGTAATGACTTTGTGTGTACAAGTGACTGTGTTACTGTGAGTCATCTCTTACCTCGTCCATTAGCTGCTCCTGACTTTTGGTCATGCAGATGCAAAGCAAGTAGGTTTGCTTGAAGTTTCCCTTTCCTTCATATCCCGGATACTCTGAGCACATTTTTGCGAGTACAGCAGCTTTATCAACACTGTCCACTTTGATTAGATGCTTTATTCTCATATTCAGAAGCGTGGCACCTTCCAACTCAAGATACTCATGAACTATGAAAGAAAAAGTAGAAAAAGACGGAGGCAAAGGGTAAGAAGCTGCACACAAGTATAATCCACACATTGAACAATTACAATTTCATGCAACTACAGCTGTACACGTCAGCGCGGTGCATCCTCAAAGCCAATAAGAACTGACCTTGCTCAGTTTGAGGGATTTGATTGGACATGATGCTGCTTAGTGTGTTGTTGGACCAGACGCCGTCCTGTTGCGCTAGAATTGAGAGCAGGCAAAGCTGTGTGCTCCCACTTCCTTGCAAGAGGCTGTGTGCCAACTGCAACAGAAGATAAATAAAGATGTAGTAACCTCATTACTAAAACCTCAGTGAGTCATACTTACCATTAGACTGTCTACATTCTAAAATAACTGTTCAGACAACGTTACTGTAGCGAACACATCGCCATGCAACAGTTTACATTTCTTGAAAAGCAGCAGTGAACAAAACATTTCATGAAATGTCGTTCGTGTCGAGACATTCCCACAGATCCAAACATTTAGCTCGTATGTTTTTATTACCTTTCAATGATGAGCTAAACCAAATGCATTCTAACAACTAAACAACTTTCATTGCTTATCACTGCAGATATAAGCCTCAGACAGAGTCCCTAGAAATACTGACCTTCATGGAGGACTGAAACCCCTCCCATAAGGCACCAGGGACATGCTGGGGCATGAAGAGCAGCAGCTCCGCACAGCTCCTGCGAATCCAACACAGTTATTTGTTAAAGCCACATTTAGGTCAAGGCTGTGCACACACTCCCCAAATTAAGGGGAGACGTACAAGAATTATAGCAGGCTAAAAAAATACCTGGATAATGGAAATCATGTTTGTAAAATCAAACAATATGTATTTAAATCCCAAATATATTTCTTTAACACTAAAACAATTTGTCCATCATCAAGCAAAACATGCAGAATATTCTCTGTTTCCAGCTTTTCAAATGTGAGAATTTATATTTTCCTCTATTTTATAATCATTTCAAATTATATTTTGTTTTTGGCCAACTGTCTGGTGAAAAAAACATTTGGAGACATCACCTTTCACACTGGAAAAAATGGCAAACCTAATTAATAGGCACTGTTCACTATTGTCTTATATTTAGTAAATAATCAATTAAACTGGCAGCTTTATCAATAATGACAATAATATTTAGGGTTTCAGGCTAATTTTTCCTTCTGTTTTTGTCCTCATTAAAGATGTTTATACTTTCTAAACTCAGCAGTTGTGTAATTACATATAGGCACATAATGCTTAGTGATACTCCTTGACCAATAGAAAAGAGCGGAGAAAACTTAAGGACAAAATGTATGCTTTATAATCATGACAGCATAAAAATCAAACGTGTTTAGTGATTAAAGAACGACATAATTATTCTGTTCTCGGACTGAATACAAAGATGTGATGGCAATTTAGATTAAATGTAAAAAAAAAAAAAAGTCAACTTTCAAATTTGTGCTTTAATTTCAAAAAGCCACAACTAAGTTTTAGATGAAGAAAAAAAGCCATACCCTCACAAACTATCAAGGACGTAAATAAATCCTGTTATTATACACTGATTACACAACACAGCCGCGATGTAGACACCTAAGACAACAAAGCACCAAAGTTGTGTGTGGCTTGGCTGACTTTGGCATCCTCCCCTTTCTTCCCTTATGACCCAGCTCGACTAACGCCTCACCTTCATCAATGAGAACTCCCTCCATTTCTTACGCACACATATTCATAGACATCCATTAATGCCTCCATCATGACCTAACTGATCAAAACCACAGCATGCAGCCCGGGGCTCGTCCCCTTTTGTTGCTCAAATAACGGTTAAGTTCAATGAATTCCTGCGTAAATGTGATATAGAAAACAAACCAATAGCCAAAAACTAATTTGGTGCAATAAGAGCAACCCCTTTGCTGTCTCAGTAGGATGTCAGCTAAATGGAGACCTCGCATGATATTTTCGTGGCCAGGGCAAATTAATGAGGAGGATGTGTAATGGAGTCAGTGACCACTGCCACACTTTCCCTTTTTAAATCACTCTCTCAGTCAGCTGCAGGCGGATCGCTCGCTCTAACATTGACATCAATCGAACACATTTAGCCGGTGCTGGCGATATCGCTGTAATAAACAATGATGTGGCTCGCTGGATTAATTAGTGCAAAAGGCCTTTTAAAGAGTGAGGCAGAAATACCCCTGGTATAGTACACAGTTAATTCTTGTTTTATATTAAAACAATATTATTCCACAAAAGTGAACTGATTGGTTTGCCTACTTTTCTACACATCACCATCTACACAACCTATAAATAAATTAAGCATTTAGTTTAACAATGATTTGAATTCTGAAGCACTGAGTTTTTTGTCATATCACACAATCTCCAGCAGATGAGATTTTCTCAGGTTAAAATCACCATAACTTTTTCTTTTTTTGGGGGCTTTTCAATGACTTCTCTCTGATGTTGGCTTAAATATCGGTTCTGTTCAGCTACATGATATATATTTTGGCTTCCACTTCTGATTGGAGAATCAGATTTGTCATGGCGCAATCCTGTTATCAACCTCAAAGCCAAATGTCCCTTTCAGAGAGTTACTTGTGTTACTATTCCTCACATTTAGTTGCTTTAGTCGACATGGTTGTCCAAAGTCACTTAGTGATTCGTAACACACACATACACACACACACCACCATCCCATGAATTTCACTGTAAGAGACGTTCATGAAAATGCAACATCTGGGTTGCACATTTTATTTGCTTTTCAATCTACAATTAATCACATACATCTATCAATGCAAATAAAGGCTAATTACACAAACACACAATTACTACAAAAATAGTATCTGGCATCATGTGAACAGACATTTAAAACACAAATGAACATGTGCAAATTAAAAGAAACACAATTCATCGCCAAGCTGAGCGCTGCAGAAGGGTCTCCAGTTCCCGTCTTCATATCTTGTGAAAATAGCAGGTGCTGCAGTGGCACTCTGTGTGGTTTCTCACCGGTATGTTGGACACCTTTGTCTGAAAGAGGCACAGATGAGGAGGAAGACACAAGAGTGATTATTAACAAAGTCAATCAGTATTTGTGTATGATCAAAATGCTATTTTTAGCAGTTTGAGCAGTTGAAATGTTCTAAACTCCTTTGAACAGAACCCAGAATTAAACTGCAAACCAAATTAAGACTAAACATCTGGAGAATTAATTTTTCAGGTCCTTTGAATGTAAAAAATATAGTTGTATATATGTGTACACATATATATATCATTGATAAATCCAAATTTAAAGTACTCATTCTGCAGAACGTTGCCCCTGTGACTGATCATATATCACAAGATGGTTCCAAACCTCGGGGTTGGTCCCTTCTAATTAGTCATTAGATAAATCTGTGGGTGGGGGGGATGATTAAAGTAGAAAAGAAAAAACAAAGTTCTGCTACTCAAATCTCTATAAACATCTTTGTTTTTTGTGAAGTATTGGATATTTTTCACCTCTTTGAACCTCAATCAGTGAACCATCTGAGAAGTTTGAGGGTAAATGTCTCTTTGGTGGAACTGCAAACAACTAATAGATCTCTAAAACATGGCAAGGGGCCCAAAGTACACACGGCTTTATTTTAAAGCGAAAGGGTCGGGAACCACTGGTTTATTCTTTAGCAATACAATGTTAGCGTGTATTCTCTGTTATACAGTAGAAGAATAAAGCATACTATTTAATTATTTAAGTTCTACCTCACAATTGTACTCTATTAAATGTACTTTCCACAACTGCTGACCTAACATGACCAAAGCCACTGAAATATCCCCAAACTAATCTGAACAAAAAACTATAGATCTATAAAATAGAATTCAGACTAAAAGTATAACAATAATATTCTAGACTATTTCCAACATGGAGCATTTTGTTTCAGAGTATTTCATCTGCAGATTTTGGGAAATATTTAGTCAGCACAGGTCTAACGTTTCCCACTTAAACTCATTTCAATAGGCACACCATTTACAGAAAAGTTTGCCAGACAAATCTTTTGTCTGTACCTGTACTTGTACCTCGTAGCTGTGCTTTGCGACACAGCATGTTGCCTCCGAGGTGATGTTCTTTGGGACCGTCATTGTCTTCATGGCCTTGAGGGGTGTTGGGTACGCTCTGGAGAAGCAGCAGCCCATGCACTGGTAGATCGGATGTTCCTTCGAGAAAAAAGTGTTCCTCCTCAGTGTGCACTCCCCACAGCCCACTGGAGAAAGACGAGACCGCTTGTTATACAGGTACATTTCAGTTCTAGGATTAAAAACACAGTGTACAATCTTTGTGAATAGAGATGAATTAAATCAAATTGTGCTAATTTACTGAAGTAAATCCTTGGTTTGTGTACTAGATTTCAGAGTAGAGTACTTAGTACTTGTATTAAAATGACATCTTACCGTTTGATAAGTCAACGTTGGGGTAAGAATCTGCAATGTAAATAAGAAAAGACAACAGAAGAAGAGACAGTCCAGCTGATTTCACTGAGCCCATGGTGGTTACAGCAGTTATCTAATGATACAGAGACAAAAGAAAATGGTCAATCAATGGTCTTTTGAATGGAAGCATGAGTAACTCAGAGACAGAGTATTACCGTGTTGAAAGAAAGTTCCTTCTTCATCGTGCAGGAGGGCTTTTTATTGAGGACTTGTGCTTCCCTTCAGTGTCGTTTTATATCGCGTCCCCCAGTCTGGGGCCACTTCCTGGATTAGGTGAAACCTACCAACCTTATCAACGATCTCAGTGACTCACTGGCCACTTTGCAACCTTTCTCATAATCCCTTTAAAGGGCAAAATGATAAGAACAAATCATGGAAAGTCAAAACATACTTCCATCAACCTTCCATCCTGACTATGGATGCTGCATGTAATCCATGGCTTTTTGTTAAGTGGGGGATGTTATTATTTGTCATGTCACAGCAAAGGGAGGGGTCATTAGTTGAGTTTCAGTTTAATGCAGAAAGACCAATTGTTGGCTGTAAGTGCATAAAAGTAAAAGTTTTCATTGTAAAGAGTGTAAAAGTGCGATGCTGACATTTTTAAAGCAATGTCTTCACTGCATCTTCACTCTGCAGTTGATCCATTTGTCTCTTCAGTGTTCATAATGGCATAATTTACTTATATTGTCAATATTCTTATATTATATTTCCCATGACAATGACCTGTATTTTCCTTCCATTTTCAAACATGCATTGACCCAATTTATTCATTGGTAATCGATTGTTCAAAACAATTATGATAATTGATACATTGTAAAATTTATTTTTGAGCAAAAAAAAGGTGAAACCTGTCAAACATCCTGTGGTTCCAGCTTCTCAAATGTGGTAATTTGCTTATTTTCTTCGTCATATATGAATCTAACTTGAATATGGTTTGGTTTTGGACTTTTGGTCAAACAAAACAAGACATTTGATGATGTGATTTTTCACAATGCTTTGTTATTTCATAGACTTGACAATGAATCAGTTAATTGCAATCCTGGAAGTCATTGTTTTAATGTTATGCATGCCCTACATGCAGTTTGACGTTGGATACTGCAGGTATATTATGTAATACATATTAGTGCCCTGTTATCTGATCACTGACTTTTAAACTGAAACGCTGCCATGCGTCTTATTTCTGAACAAATTTCATTCAAACAGATATTGACAATAAATCTAAATAAACTTCAATAAAACATCACAGCAATAATTTATTTTGGGTGTATTCTTTTCATGCATAGTTTCATATTGAGGCAAAACTCGTTTGGATGGAAGAAGTTATGAATAAATGGAAAGATATCTGATAGTTGTTAAGGAGTCTCCATCTGTCCGCCTCCCACATCCGAAATGTCAAGGATGAATATGAATTTATTTTGCATTTCATCTGTCTGTTTACTTAAGTATCCATGTCCTGTGTCCTTGGTTGTGCTGGTGATAAATCCGTGACATAAGAGTCCTTATTCAATAAGCGTTGAAGAGGAGATGTTTAAAATCACAGAGATGTTTAAAGCAGTTTTTTGGGCTTCTATCACAGCATTTATAACATTGTATTTTACATAATAATGTAACAACTAATATGTAACAACCAATATTTTGGGCATACACATGTAAGTTTATTAACAACAAACAAAATGTACTGTCAATCAAATATACCCTAGTAAAATTATTTAAGTACATTGGCCTATTTACTACTGAAAAATAAACATTCAGGCATAAAAACAGAATCTCTAACATCAACCGATAAAAATGAGTAAAATCACATACGCCAACATCTGACACATTTTGATCATATCTTTTATAAAAATCACACTTGGCTATTTGCAGAAGTGTCTACAATAATCATGGAGGTGACTGATGAATTAGTTGAGCTGGGTAAGTATGTTTAAGACGTACGAGAGATGAGATGTTATTAGAAATATGAGACACCTGAAAGGAGTGCTGCTGTACATTAAAGCCCGACAACAGTTCACTGACAAAAAAGGCAACCAGCACAGAGGGTTAGTTTGAGGACGTGTGCAACTTCCCTCTCCTGAATTCTCGCATTGGCCTGCTTCATGGCCTCCTGATTTATGAAACAAGGAGTGGTGCCGAGTTTCTTCTGCTCTGTGTAAGGCACATTGATCTGGCTGGATGAGGATGAGAATCACAGAGATGTGGAAAGCCCCAGGTGTAGAGTAAATTGTGCAGCCTACACAAGTGACGCTCGGTGAAACACTAGTCAGATTTATTCTCAGGGGCTCCGGTGTCGACGCTGTCACTGTTGCTGTAGAGGAGAGAGCATGGGTGGCACGGTGAGGTTAGCAGGTCATGTCTCAGGCAGGCTCAATTCAAAGCCATGGTGATCTAGATGCTATTGATAAGTCAGGGACAACAAACAACAACTGAACGAACCAGCGGCGACCTGTAGTTTTCTTGGCTATGACACGATTGAGGATATTTGATGTAGCAGTAAAGAGAATGATGATTGAAATCAAATCCAAGCATGTTAACGGCTCATTACCAAAACCGAGGGCTGACTGAAACTAGTCATTAGATGAAAATGTTTTAAAGCGGAGAATCGCAGGCTGACTTTGGTATATTTAAAGTATATTTGGTACCAGAAGATGCCTATTTGCTCGCCGTTGCAAATTTTAGAATGTTGCACTCCGAACCAGAGCAAAAATTCAACCATCAATCTTATTTGCTGCATCAATACTAAATAATTTTCTTCTGAAATATTATATAATATATTTTTTCTCGAAGCAAAGCACCATTTTGATGGAATATAACTGTAAGAATGTATCTGAGTAAATACACAGCGTGCAGGTGGGCATACATATACATCCTCTCTACATCAGTGCAAGGATGGTGCATTGCTAAAAGGAATACAAAAGACTGAAAGGGATGAACTGAGGTTTTGCTATAAGTTATTTAGGAGCCAGATCATTTAGCTTGGTAAACTCTCTCCACAGGGTGGCATGAGAGATCTGTAATAGGCCTGTAGGTACAATTATGGTTATTTATCTCATTCAAGAGCCATAAAATAGAGCCTCTGCTGCATCAGAGGGACCAACAGAAACAAAGCAGACATTGTCAGAGACAGACTAACATAACCATAATGTTTCATCCTTCTTATATACAGTCTATAGTTTTCATAGCATACTTAAGATGGTCATATTAACGTAATAAAAAAAGAACAATACACAAAAACCTACCACTGTATCAGGTTGTTGTAGTCGGTGTTAAAGAGGCAATATTAATGTCAATAAAGAGCTTGTTAACATTTTTATTGTGATATGATAAAATGTACTGAAACTAATGATTTTAACCTAAATTATATCTTGTTATAAAGCTGAATACAAAACTTTATGAACCAATTGTTTTGTTCTCAAATATCTGTCTGAGCTTTGTTTGTTCTCTGAGGAGTCTTCACGGACATGAGCAATAAACTTCTTGTAGACACATAAAAACTACACTTGTAGAGTTTTCTTGTGTCTGTAACAACCTGTGGATAAGACAAGGAAGACAAAACTTATTAGCAAAGTGTTTCTGGAAGTATTGTATACTTGTGATAGTACTGACCTTTGTTATGCTTTGCTATTGTTCTTATCTTGTGACATTCAAAATGTTTGTTTGTTGGATAAGTTGCATATAACATTATTACTGGTTGGGAATATGCACCAGGAAATCATTATGTTGCTCTTTTCCTCAACAGCTGCGTAAGTTATTTCTCAGAATATTCCAGCCATCACCATCCAGCTGTTAATGTCCTACCTGTGGGAGTTGTTGGAGTCAGTTACCTGCTAAAGTTTTATTATTTCAGCCATGAGCCAAACATTAAATCCATAATTCACTCTTGCTGTGATGAAAATAGCAGATAGACAAATCCCAAATTCATACTGTGCAATGTATTGTCACTGCAATGTATTTGTATTTAAAACAATTGTCATGGATCAACACTGACACAAGTACTTTTCATTGCTCATAGCAAGTCATGTATCAACCTTGACTGTCCAAACATGCACCCAGAAATTGTCATTTAAAAAGATTTTTTTTTATTTGCAATTGACTCACTTTCAACCCCATCGTAAGATATTGAGAACAAATAACATTGTTTAAAAACTGGATTTTCTGCAACAAACATAGATGCAAGTAACAACTTTTAAATCGGATTGTAATGCACAAACAATAACAAGTACAACTTTTCTTTCCTATGATAATGTTGCAGAGAATCTTTTACCAAACCAATAAAAATTGCCATGTAGTTTGGCACAACATAAATAAAGAACTCTTCAGTTGTGCAAACCATTGCACCTGATGTTGTCTCTGCGGTATCAAACAAATAATCATATAGGTTTCTATGTACTCTGACCTATTCTTTTGTTCATGGAGCAGATGAGTGTTTAATCAATGGGAAGAGTGACACCGTGTGGTGGAAAGTGGGATCGCCCTCCCTACTTCCAGTCACGCACCCTGCTGAAATATTGTCAGAGTTGGTCTGTTAATGTCACACATCTTGTTTTAGATTTAAATATATGAGGACTAGCATTTGGTACAATTTTACACAAAAATACTGATCATCTCTAAAATATGTTATTATTATTAGTAGAAGTACTGGTAGTAGTGGTGGAAGATTATCAGTAAATTATTAATAATGGGCTAATTTATTTCATTGTTATACTTCCTTGTTTTATTTCATTGGTGTTTACTTATATATTTGAGTTCAATGTTTTGTTTCTGTACCAAATCTTTTCACTGTTCTATTAGTCAGCACTCCTAACTGACCCCTTACATAAGCGGTACTGCTGTTGTCGTGAAATTACTCGTCGTTAGTAGTTATGATGGATGCTTTGAATGACCTGCTGCTCCTCTGTGAAATGCATACAAGGCAAGCCCGTGCAGGGCTGTCCAAGAAACCCCTTCGACGAGACAAAACTCGAGGCGTGAACGTGGCAGCCATTTTACATCATCAAGAGTGAATGACTGAAGCCGGATCAGTGCCGGGAGTTTTACACTTTTTCTGTCTTTTAAATATCACATTTATCTTCCTAAATAATCAACACCATACACGTTGGTGATCCAGCGGCAGGTAGGGCGAATGCTACTATTTGGTCACGTTATTGTTGCTTAATTTATTGTTAAAAAGTGAATCGTGCGGTGCTGTTTCAAACAATGTGGAAACTGGTGTTGGTTGGGAACGACTTCCCCAGACCGGCTTTTTGAAAATGGACTCTTCCTATACGGCGGCACGTTGGCAAACCAGGCATCTAGCAGTCTAGACCTCTAGGCCTCGGTGAATCTAATTACTCATAAAAGCTACACTTTCGTCAATTGTTGAAGTCCTTACTGGCAAATGTCGCAACAATGGCCTCACTGAAATTCCGTTCGAATTAGCATGCTAGCTTAAGCTAGCCTATTTTGACAGATCATAGAATTGACATGCTCATTGTCATCGTGTGCTAACAGCAGCTAGCTGGTTAAAGCCTGTTATCTTAGCAAGAAATGGCTTTCCCGCGTAACCACTGTATCAACGGACGAACCACTTCCCTACTGTTTTACGACAGTTAATGCAGACGCACTCATAGAAAATGCATATTGGCGCGTCATGTTATTGTGACGGTTCATGGTGAACTCGATAGCTCTAACGTTAGCTGTGCTAACTAGCCCGCTAGCTAGCTAGCTAGCCAGCCTCAACGTGTGCGAGCCAGTCCCCGCTAACGTTAAATCTAACGTTACCGCACACATCTTTTGAAAATAATTTATTCTGTTTTTTAACGGTTCAAATTAAAAACCCGAGATTAATTTGCACGATACGGTCACGTTAGTTACTTTTAACGTTGCAGTAATGTTTTTAACCACTGAAAACACGTGCTTGGCGATATTAGATTGATTAGCAGACGCTGCAATGTGTCGGTTGTGTGGTATATTTAAGCCCATATTGGTTAAAGGGTAACGTTAGCTAAGTTATTGAGAGGCCGAAGCAGAAGATTGCTGTCCACGTTTTGCTCAGCCCAGCGTTGGCGGATATAGTAGTAGCTCTCAGAGAGCGGTTTGATTGTTCTTTGCCTCAGTATCTGTCGACTCAAAACAAACACAATTATTTTTTGATTTAACTTAGTGTCACAATATGTGCTGCCAAAGTGTCAAGAAACATAAATGCTAAAGGGTGCATACTTGGTCAGCTACCGGAAACTGGGTCTCACTCTCTGATGGAACACGTGTATCAGCTATCTAGCCTGTGCTGAAGTCAGCAGTGAGAAGGTAAGTTAACATGTAATTTAGAGCCCAAAGCAGACAAGGCGTCTGCACCAGCAGTGACCAAGAGGACTGTGATACAGCCCTTAACAAGTGAACTTGGCACCATTTGCACAAACTTCTTAACCCAGAATAAATCGGAATGAAAAAAAAAACTGCCACATGGGCACAAACTCGGTCGTTAAACCGTTTTTACAAGATGTCATTCAATAGATTTGTGTGGGAATTTTCGGTATGTGGATTGTCTGTCTTGCTTGCAATGTTCAAACATCTGTCAACTGCCTATACAGGTTTCTGGGCTTCTACCTCATGCAAGCTGCAAGTCTTATGTCAGGATAGTGAAAAGTCTACCGACTGTACAGGACCACGCGACTATAATAACTTGTTTTGTACACAGCGACACCCCTGTTTATTGATAGTTTGTGCTTATTAATACAAAAGACACTCTGTATCCAAGATCAGAAATGGTAAAACGTTATTTTTCCTGACAAGTCTGAGACTTTGCACTCTCCTGAACACATCCCAAGTCTTGCCCTTGACCCAGGATTAATTTGGCTCATTGCATTTACACAGATTTCTGGAGACATGGCCACAGAACATATTAATGGAAATGGTCCAGAAGAACCAATGGACACCTCTGCTGCAGTTACCCATTCTGAGCACTTCCAGACTTTATTAGAAGCTGGTTTACCACAGAAAGTTGCTGAAAAACTAGATGAAATTTACATAGCAGGTAAGGCACAAAGAATATACTTGCATATTCAAATATGCAATTTTTTATGTTTATCAATTTCTTGCATGTACTGTCATTTTATCACCTTTTTGAATGGGGGAATTGGGATCATGAAGCAACTTTTTGTGGTTTCCTACCAAAATGGGTACTGCAGTGCTACAAAATATAAAATTACACATTACCAATGTGTAAATGATTGCAGCATTTGCATTCCCAACATGGTTGCATGATCACTGGTGTCAGGGCGAATTAATTGTCCTCTCCCTGGGAGTGTCTTGGTAAGCCCGTCCAGTCTCTCCATTCATTTCCATGATGTTTCTCCGCATCCCATAAAATAATTGCAGATGGATAAACTGGTGTAAGTATGTCAGTCACAGGTTAGATATCTGTTGCTTTGGTTAGAGCTTTACCAGTCTGTATGGGGTGAGCTGCAGTGCAAAGTTTGGGGGTCATTTCAGGACTTAGTTTGGTCGGTCAGATCTGAAAAATTCTTGGTCTGGCCTTTTCAGCCAGACGGAAGCGAGACAGAAACAATGGCGGCAGCTGCCTGGTGTGTGGCTGCCTTGGACAGGTGACGGCCCCTCCATGGAGGAGAATGCAGACCAGCTCACTAGAAACTCCCACCTACAGAATAGAGGGGCACTGGCATATCAAGTTGCATTGTCGCATCTGTTGTGATTAGTTCTGCAAAAACCTACTGGTTGGAGAGTAAAGTGCAGCCTGACTACTGAACACAGCACTATTAGATTAGCCTGGTCCCGCTCCTCCCTTCTAATTGTAGTGATCATTATCATTACATAATTTAAAAGATATTTGTTATGCAACAATGACTCTCATGCAAATATTTCTCTTTAGTCCTTTCAGTTGCACTTGAATGACAAGGTAGTAATTACATAAGTACGGACTTCCTCAGCCTGGTTAGTAGCTCACCGTTTTTCTCTCTGTCTTGCCCCCCCCTCCAGGTTTGGTGTCACATAGTGACTTAGATGATCGAGCGATTGAGGCTCTGAAAGAATTCAACGAGGAAGGTGCTCTGCAAGTCCTTTTGCAATTTAAGGACAGCGACCTCTCACATGTTCAGGTATGCGTGTGGGTTGTTTAGATAACCTTTAGTATTTCTGATGTCTTCATACAAAGTAGATGATTGTCCTCTGTGCAGTGTGATGTATCATGGCATGTAGTAAAATAGCCCTTAGCTGTCATTATCTGCAAGACAGATTATTCATTTTGTGTGGAACTAAGAATCAGAAGTTGTCTTTATGATCATGACACATCTCATTTACATAATTATAGTTTGATAGTATTTAATAGTTGTTGTTTTTTCCTTTTCTCAGAACAAAAGTGCCTTTCTTTGTGGCGTGATGAAGACGTACAGACAGAGAGAGAAACAAGGGACCAAAGTGTCAGACACCAATAAAGGACCAGATGAAGCCAAAATCAAAGTGAGAACTAATCCTGAATTTAATTAGTTTTGTCCAATTTAATGCTTGGGACAAAATATGCGAATGCTGATGCAATGCTTATAGTTAATCTCTTTAACCAGCATGCTGTTTGAATAAAGGACACATTTTAAATAAGGATGTTTTGCATGCCTTGTTTTTTTTAATTTTAATTTTATCTATGACTGTCAAACAGCACTCTCCTCTCTTTTCCATGTTTTGTTATGATCAGGCTTTGCTGGAGAGGACTGGCTACACGCTTGATGTAACAACAGGCCAGAGGAAGTATGGAGGGCCCCCACCAGAGTCTGCTCACTCAGGGGCCCAGCCCACCGTCGGTACAGAGGTACAGAACATGTCTTCTTTAAAGTTGCACTATTATGCACATATGGTGTCTTAATGATGACAATTTTTTATTATCTGTAGTAACCTCGGTTACACTGATGTTTTACCGCTAAGAGCTGAATAGACACCTTTTTCCTAAATGCCATCTATGTTTTAACCTCACATGACAAGTCACAGAGGGGCTCTTATTAGTGTCCTTTCCTCTCAACCTGACAGATATTTGTAGGCAAAATCCCCAGAGACCTCTTTGAGGACGAGCTGGTTCCGCTGTTTGAGAAAGCCGGCCCCGTCTGGGATCTGCGCCTGATGATGGATCCTCTCAGTGGCCTGAACAGAGGATATGCCTTTGTCACTTTCTGCACTAAAGACGCTGCACAGCAGGCGGTCAAATTGGTATGTTTCCTCTCCTGAAAATATAACCAGAAAATAATTGTTAGTTAAAAGTAGTTTTAGTCAACAAGTAAGCTAAGTTTTTGTTTCTTCCTCTCTTACGACGTCCTCCGTTCTTCCGCAGTGCAACAACAATGAAATTCGACCGGGTAAACACATCGGCGTGTGCATCTCTGTGGCCAATAATAGACTGTTTGTTGGCTCGATCCCCAAGAGTAAAACAAAAGAGCAGATTGTTGAAGAATTTGCAAAAGTCACAGGTGAGTCGGCACCATCCTTTGAGTTACCTTTCTGGATAATATTTAGTGAAATATTAGTTCTACAGCTTCATTCATTATCTACTTTTTGCCTGTTTGACAATTTTGATTAGATTTGTTGTGCATTTAAGATCTGTAATGAAACAAGCTTTGACAATTAGTTTCAAGCATTTCCTGTTTATGTCCAAATGATGAACTTTTATGTACTATGCTGGAGTGACTCACGTCACCATGATGGTTTACCGCTAAGAGCTGACTGGACACCAAACAGAAAGGCAGATTGACATCACTAGTTTGGTAGTTCATTGACCTGTGATTTCAGTTGAATAAAGCCATTTAACCGTTGCTGCTTTTCCTCCACCTCTCTTCCCCGTTTCTCGTCTCTACAGAGGGTCTAAATGATGTCATATTGTACCACCAGCCAGACGACAAGAAGAAGAATCGGGGCTTTTGCTTCCTCGAGTATGAAGACCACAAGACGGCAGCTCAGGCCCGCCGCCGACTGATGAGCGGAAAGGTGAAGGTGTGGGGAAACGTGGTCACCGTGGAGTGGGCTGACCCAATCGAGGACCCAGACCCCGAGGTCATGGCCAAGGTAAGGCTCAGGGCCAGAGGTTGTTGGTCGCATACTGTTCACTTTCTATGACCGTCTGCTGCAATTGTATTAGAACCTTTGTTTTCCATTACCAGGTCAAGGTGCTGTTTGTGAGGAACTTGGCGAGCACCGTTACAGAAGAGATACTTGAAAAGTCCTTCAGTCAGTTTGGCAAGCTGGAGCGGGTGAAAAAATTGAAAGACTATGCCTTCATCCACTTTGAGGAAAGAGATGGTGCTGTGAAGGTATGGAAGAAAACTCACTGGACTGACATGCATCAGCTTAATCTTTAATCTGTTTTTGCAGTGAAAACATACTTTCATTGATACATTTCACAGGCTTTGGCTGATCTCAACGGCAAAGACCTCGAGGGAGAGCACATTGAAATAGTCTTCGCCAAGCCCCCCGACCAGAAGAGGAAAGAGCGCAAAGCCCAGAGACAAGCTGCTAAAACACACATGTAAGAGGGAACAATGCAACTCAAACCTGTGACCGTCACTCATGCAGTCAGCACATTTTGATTTTGATATTAAGCAGAATGCAGCGTTTACGATAAGTCTGTATCATCTTTCAGGTATGATGAATACTATTATTACGGGCCTCCCCACATGCCCCCACCCACGAGAGGCAGAGGCCGAGGCGGGAGGGGAGGCTATTCTTACCCCCCCGACTATTATGGCTATGAAGACTATTACGATTACTATGGATACGACTACCACAACTACCGGGGCGGTTACGATGACCCGTACTACGGGTATGATGACTTCCAGGGGTCTGGGAGAGTACGAGGAGCTAGGGGAGGAATCCGTGGTGGTGCCAGTCAGACCAGGGGCCGCGGTGGCGTCTCACCGAGGGGCCGAGTGGGCTTCTCCCAGCGAGGAGCCCCTGGAACAAGCAGAGGTAACTTTAATTTGTTTGATTCAAAGTGGGTCAAATTAAAGAAGTCACACAGATAATTACTGCTCACTTGTGGAAAATACCGTGCCACGTGGCTCAGTTTATTTTCAGTAAGTATTGAATATCACAGGTAAAAGGACGACTGAGCTCACTCTATCTGTGGTCAGGTGAAGGGGTGTAGTAGATTAGCAGCTGAGGATGACCTACAGCGCAGGTATTGATCGTCTCAAAATTATGTTGGTAGTAATTACAAGACGGCACTTGAACTTAAGTTACACCTGCTTATTGGCCTCATAACTAATCCCTGACAGGTGTCATCTTTCAGAGCAGCCAGCCAGTTTGTTTGCCAGCAGACGAAGGTCATTCACAACATACTATACTTCTAAGGAGGCTAGCTGAGCCCCATCCTAGTGGCAAAACACTGTCTTCAGTCTAAGTTTTGTGGAGTTTCCTTGGTCCATCAGTGTGCTGGGGAATGTGTGCAACATGGATGTCTGGATTTTCTTTTCAAAATTGTGTACTAATTTTATCTTTCCTGTCATTGGACCAGCAGGGAAACGGGGCCGAGGGCGTTCCTGACCTGTCACTGTTGCTACTGACTTGATGTGTGGGCTTACACCGTTGGCTGCAATGGATGTTGACACAAGAAAAGAGCACGGCAAAAAGGTCCAATGATATTCCAGCCTTACAGAAGAAGCATCTCCCCTCCCCCATGTTTTTTTTATTTTCATTTGTTTCTAAAACTGCCACCTTAAAAAGATGACTGGAGGATTCTAAATACTCTCCACAACCTCTTTGCCCTGAGCCCTTGTACCCATCCCTGGTTTACAGGGCACTATGTATTGCCCTTACAATCTACCCCTTCCCTGTCCCTGAACATGCCATTTTTAAATAATTATTGAAGAAATTGCACTTTTTTAAGTTCTTGGGTTTGAAGTGGCTCAACGGAGCTTGATGCTATTGTATATTTTTGTGCTAATCGCAATTTTTACTGTCGGAATATCCATGTTCTTAATCGTTTGATCTGGATGTTTGACAGAGAACATTTGCAGGTTTTTAGGGTGTACCCACCTGGCATGGATAAGTCAGGCATTCCAGGAAAGTGGTTCTTTTCAGAACTTGTCTTTAAAGGGTTGGTTGACTACCTCAGTACAGAGGACTAAACTACCCGGCCTGTACTGTAAATAGGGAAACTATATTGATGAAAGCAGGGCTTGTTTTCATACAAAATATGCACAAGAGCTGGAGCGCAAAAACAATGTACTTAATGTAATATAGTCATTTTAGCTGCAGCTCTGACACTGCAAACAGTCAAACTGGGCATGCAAAACAATCTCATGTGATGAGTCTGAACAAGCCCTGCTTTTATCCTATTTTGAACTGAATTAGCCGCCTTGCTTCTTCAGAGTATGTAGTTACTGGTTGTATAGTTTTTCGGATAAAATGTTACTTTTGTAAAGGCTTCAACATCACAGGCATCCAACTGCCTTTGATTTAAAAAAAAAAAAAAAAAAAAAAAAATTAATACAAAAATAAAGCCCTGCAGTGTCCCTTTTGTGCCACTGTAGTATTCCAGTGGGTTGGTTTTATATTGATGCCAATGGATTTTCAAACAACGTCAAAATCATGTAAAACAACCTAATCCAGTTCGTCATCATATAAGATCATGTTAATCTTGAATGATCCCTTTCCAGCTCCAAGACAGGAACTTTGTAAAAGATATTTCGGGTTAACCTTGATGGATGACTGAATTGCCATATTGCCCCGTCAGTGAGCATGTGTGCCTGTCGTAGGCTGGTGAGGGATCATAGACACACAGTGGTAGAAGGGATACTGCAGTGAAGGATTTCTACTTCCCGGGTATAGCAAAAAGGAAACTGCTCTTCAATCCCAGTTTTCTACAGTTAACTCCCTCAATAAAATCATAACAACCACCTTTTGAAAAAAAGATGTTAGCAGTTTTAAACTATTGTTGGTGGCCAACAACGTTTTTTGCATTCCTGCAAATAAATTGTTTTATACTGTAAAATGGAGGTGAGTGTAACTTATTTTTGTAATAAAGTTTTTGATTTCTATCTGTGTCTTAGTCTTTGGATACAATCTTCATGCGATGCAAATGCTTTGTGCAAGCTGTGCTGCTTTTATTTTATGACTGATAAAGGCTTACAAAGGATAATAAATATAAAGCACATGTTATATCAGGCTTTAGCTAACTAAACAGACCAATATGTGTTCTTATTTATTATATGAAATGATAAAGACTTGTGATCACACATTTCTATAGCTCAGTTCCACTTCAAGTTTCCCAGAAAGCCAAACATGCACAATACTGGAGCCCTGAAACTCAAAACTATATTGTTTCCAATTGCATCTGCCAAGGCATTATCAGACCATATTTTTATGTTTTGCTTCATTTCAACCGGTTTCTATTACCACCTCATACACAGTTCTGCTCAACACTGACGTAATCAGGTAACGACAGCAACGGTACTGATGTGACTCACGTGCGACTGCAGCTGAACTAATTAGCCAGCTGACGTTAGTGAGCTAATTAGCGGCTAACCCGCAGATTGTTTTCACGTAAAAGTGACCATTTATCAGTTTCCACGTGTAGTTTTCTTGGGTCAATTAACACGGTTTGATACCAACGCGAATGCACGTCGTCTAACAATATAATTGACATGGTTGAGGAAAAGCCACTTCCTCCTCGGTCTCGTCTCTTAAATTGGGACCTCAAACGTGTATTCGGGCTTATTTATTTGAGGTAACGTCAGCTGATATAACGTCACTTGTTTGTCTGTAAACTACGGCATCGCCAGTACGTTGTGAGCGCAGTGGAGGTGACATCACGCGTCTCCAGCGCTGACAGCGTTGCCCCTCAAATAGACACGCATGACAGCTATAGAGCACCGCAGCCGTTAGCACAGCATCGGCGTTTTAGCACAGCCTGGACACGGACGTTGCGGTGTAATTGCCTATAATCCTGCTGTGGTGCACAGCTGTGTGCGCACACCTCGCCCTCTCCTATAAACAAGGCAACCTGCGCGTTTATTCTGCAAATTCATGATGGTGTCGCTGATGGACTACAATGAAAACTGGCCCTTAACATCCACCGTACATTTACAGTAAGTGCTGGAGTCGACGAATAAAAAAACACTACAAGCAGCTTGGTATGTAAACTGAATAAATAGCATACAGTTACACGATTTTGAACTGTGTCGCTGTCATGTATCGCTGCTGCACGCCGTTATTTATTCGTAGACAGTGGCTACATGCTGACTTCTGTATTTTGCAGCAATATGCAATAGGCTACATGTGAAGAGGCTCCCGAAGGCGACGAAGATGGGATGCATCAGGGCTTGTCTGCAGAAAATAAGGCGCACGGTGAAGCTGGAGCGGTTCAGAGAGCTGGGTCGACAGTATCCAGTCTTCTGCTTTCTGCTGCTGGTCCTGCTGCTGGCCACTGTGCTTTTAAACAGGCAAGGAGGCCAGAACAGTGATCATTACTCCCATCAATGTTACTTCATATATGACATCCCTGTCATATATTCCCTCTATATCCTAAAATGTTTTTCTTCAGTCAATGGCCATATTTTTCTTCTGTTTTGACAGATATATACACATTATGATGGTGTTTTGGTCCTTTTTGGCCGGAGTCGTCACTTTCTACTGCTCTTTGGGACCCGAGTCTCTGCTGCCCAATGTCTTGGTCTCCATCAAATCAAAAACCAAGGTACGACTAAAAGCAAGAGTTGCTGAATAGAGTATTCTGATACTGACAAAATGCAATGTCACAGCGGTCATAACAATTTGAAAATATAATCGTTGTCTTTTAATGCTTTCTAAATAATACATCTAAGGTTTGTATTGATTTCTGAAGACATTCTGGATATGAATTGAGCTTTTTAATTGATTGGAGACAAAGTTCGCTACGATTAAGGCACTTCTGCGGCTGCAGTGAATGATGGGGAAATATTAGTATTATTCTAGTTTACTTGTATAGCATTCCACAGTATGTTAACTTTCTCTTGCAGTTATACCAACAGGAGTTGTTTCCACTGGGCCACAGCTGTGCTGTTTGTGGAAAAATCAAATGCAAAAGGCACAGGTGAGATATCTGGTTATGTTGTGTGTCAGTGTTAGTCGAGGAAGTGGCTGCAGTGTGTTGTATTACAACCTTATCATTTGTGTCAACATGCTGAGAAGGTAAAGTCCTAATGCCGACACTTGAAGGGCACTCCATAGATAATCTCTGGGACTTTGTACGTTATGCTACTGCATATCTTGAGCCAGTAAAGGATACAAGTTAGTCATTCATTTGGAAGCAAACAGTAAAGTAAACTATAGAAAAGGGTCATTTGGATTAATCAAAGAGACTCTTTATATAATTCTGCCTTCATTGTATTGGGTTTGCCAACATTCATTCAATGTGCTCAATAATACTCTGTTGTTTATCAAGTTAAGGAAGACGTTACACCGCCCTCTAGTGGTCAGAAAGTATTCTCATGATTTTCTCTGTATTTTAAATACTGTGATATTTCTGTTTTTTCAATTACTGATAGACCGACTTTATTACTGGAAAACTATCAACCATGGCTTGACCTGAAAGTTCCTTCTAAGGTGGATGCTTCTCTTTCAGAGGTAATGCGTGCATGGATTAAACATGTTTTTAAAGTTATCATTAAATAAATAGACAAAATTATCTCATAGTCCAGTTTTGTTTTATTATTTTCAAGATTCTGGAGCTGGTTCTGGAAAATTTTGTGTACCCTTGGTATAGGTAAGCCATTTTCTGTATTTTTTTAATCATGTCACCATCCAAAATGAGATGGTATAATGTGTTAAATGTAGTGATGGATGTGACAGTACAGTGTTTCCTTTCAGAGACATCACAGATGATGAAGCGTTTGTTGACGAGCTCAGAGTGACTTTGCGCTTCTTTGCGGCTGTCTTGGTCCGCCGAACCCAGAAGGTGACACATTTGACTGCATGGAGTTCAAATCTTGGGATGCTGATTGACTGAACATGAATTATTTTAAATCAAATTTTCCCCGCTCAGGTGGAAGTGGCATCCCTCATCACACAAAAGCTTCTTAAAGTTTCCATGAAGCACATTGAAATAATAAGCAAAGCCAGACAGAAAGGTAATGCTCATATGCGTCACCCACTAAGTCTTTTTCTATGTGTTCACCATTAAAAAAAAAAAGCAAACAATAAACGTCTCCCCTCTGCAGTAAAGAACGCAGAGTATCTTCAACAAGCCGCCCTGGAGGAATACGGCCCTGACCTCCACGTGGCCCTTCGCAGTCGCAGAGACGAGCTCCTCTACCTCAGGAAGCTCACTGAGATGCTCTTCCCCTACATTCTCCCACCCAAGGCTACAGACTGCAGGTAACTCAGTGCTGTGATAACAGAAGCAGTGCAGCACGAAACATCACAGCATTGATGTACATAATTGTCCCCCAAAGAGAAAGTCTGACAGCATTGACACTATACAGATCAGTCTTTACTCTCTCATTTTCTTATTTCCTGCTGCCTTATCTCTTCGGCTTCTCTCAGATCTCTCACTCTCCTGATAAGAGAAGTATTGGCTGGTTCTGTCTTCCTTCCTTCAATGGACTACTTGGCTGATCCTGTGAGTGTAGACGCATTAAGGGCAGATTTTCTGAATCCGAAACTGTTGTGACTTGAAATCGTCTTCTGATGCAGTTTGTCAGTCTCGCACTATGTTTGATTTGTATTCAGTAAGCATGTCGGCTCACATTATTTACCATCAGCACAAAGATGGTGGACAAAGATAGTCTTTTTCAGAACATCAAAAGTACTTCTACATTTTGTGAGCTTACTGGCTGCTTCTTCTTTATTTCTTTATTTCAGGACACAGTGAATCATTTACTTTTGATATTTATCGACAACTCCCCTGTAAGTATATGTTGAATTGTGAACTTTTGTGCACAGACGGTTCCATTTACAATCTGTGCATTGAAACATATTGCTGCAGAGTGTGTACGTAATTCATGGGTGAATAAGACAAACAGGTTTTCAATATACTTTTTGTCCCCCGAGCCTGAAGAAGCTACAGAGCCCTCTTCGGCGTTGGTTCCTTTCCTGCAAAAGTACTCTGATATCCGCAGCAGAAAGCCCTCTGTGAGTGAAAACATACAAGTAGCACCTTCCCAACAAGCCACTAGATACTGTATGTACTGTATGTTATGATGTGATACTGTCATCACAACACGCAGACTTTAAGTGTGTTTTAGCCTGGTATATCAGGTCTCACCGAGCTCAACGCGAAGGTGGAAGGACTGTTTATAAGAGCCCTGCCTTTGTTAACTGTGGCTTCCGTTCTCTCTTCGACTACTGTTCTCTCTCACCAGGTGCTGAAGTTGGAGTTGAAAGAAATCAGGGAACAGCAAGACCTTCTCTTCCGTTTCATGAACTTCCTGAAGCAAGAAGGGGCTGTTCATGTGCTCCAGTTCTGTCTCGCAGTCGGTAAGCATGTCCCGAACCTTTTAAGATGGTTTCAAAAGATACATTGGCTGCACTTGCATGCGTGGAATAACCCAGCTACCAGCCAGTCAAGCCACCGCCACCACCACAGGGACAAATAAAATGAATAAATTCTAAACTTTAAATTGTAAATGCTCTTCAAATCTTCATAATTGATATAACTTAGGTAAAGCAGGTGTCCTGTTTTTCCTTTTTTTGGTTAAATTACCTGTAATTTGTAGTAGTAATAATGTCAACTATTGACTCTTCAGCAGATAAATCTAAAAGAAGCAGCCCTTCTCTAACCCTTCTCTCACCTCTCAGCCTCACACAGTCAGTCTGAAAGCATCAGCAAAACTCACTAAAGACTGATGTTTGACTCTTTAAACTTCTCAGAGGAATTCAACGACAGGATACTGTGCCCCGAGCTGTCTGACACACAGAAGATGATGCTTCACGAGGAGGTGAAGAAGATCTATGAGACGTACTGTTTGGACGAGAGCGTTGACAAGATCCGCTTCGACCCCTTCATAGTGGAAGAAATACGCAACAGTATGTCAATCACTGCAATTACAATTTCTCAAAGAAGGGCATATAATTGCCTACTCGAGGAAGTGTGTACGTGCGATAAACATGTATGTGTTCTTTGTTGTTGTTGAAATTCCCAGTTGCAGAGGGCCCACATGCAGAGGTGGTGAAACTGCAGACCATGAGGTGTTTGTTCGAAGCCTATGAGCACGTCCTGTCCCTCCTGGAGAATGTCTTCACTCCCATGTTCTGTCACAGTGATGAGGTTAGCGTCTACGCCACCAAATAAATCACTCGACTCACTGTCGCCCAGCTTGACAACACATGCCCGAGGCTCAACCCAATTAATGAATCCCCTCTTTCATATCTGCGTTGCGTCTGTCTGTCGTGCTCCTGGTTTCTAATTACAGTCCTTTCAAAATCTGGTTGTGTTCGCACAGACTGAATGTTAATATCCTCTACCATTTGAATTTTGGTTGTGTCAGATTTATCAAAAACGGGTCTGCCAAATGCTGGAAATGGACTTGATTTGGAATTCACTGATTCTCTTGCGCTGTCCTCTTCCGATCTCTCGGCCACCAACCACTATCGGCCGTGTCATCAATACCAGACGCGCAACTGGCCAATGAGCCGACGCTGGCATCATGCCAAGCTGCCAAGCCGAATTTCACCCCTCAGAGCCGTTTCATTGAATACAGCTGGGTGGACCAGTGCTCGGCCATTGTCCACAGCAGGCCTCTGCCTTGCATGAATAGTGCGTCTGTAAAATAATAATATTACTTGATATTTTGTTGCCACTGCTGTTCCTGCTCCAAACATAAACAGTGCAGTTATTATTATTAATAAAGCATAAAGAGGTCACTTGATTCATACATCAGTATTTTCCTTTAACGTTGTTTATACTGTTCCCGAATTTGCATATGCTGTGTTTGATTGACCTGACATGTACATACCTTTTATTGGCTCTTTGCGTGTCCTTTTCCAGTACTTCCGGCAGCTTCTGAGAGGGGCAGAGTCCCCTGCCAGGAATTCCAGGATGAGCAGGTAGGTTTCATTTTACCAATCTTGGTGTAACAATATAAGGTTAACCATAATGTTTACCAGTATTTTTATTCATCAGTTAGTATTTGACACACGGTACACATTACCTTTGATGAGTGCCTTACTGGTAGTTTAATGTTTGAGGTAGAAAATAGATTGCTGTATCGTTACCCACATTCAACCCAAGTTCCTTTTAATCTCTCTGGATTTCATTGATGATTTATCAAATTTTTTTTTTTTGTAATGTTCACAACTCTCTGCATCCAAGTGCAGTGTGAAGGCAGAATATAGTCTGTGCCAGCTGCATCAATTCTAAATCTGAATTCACTTAAAGTTTTGTCTTAATACAGCCTAAAAGAAGCTGTATATCCGCAATAAACTTTACAGTAGAATGAAAAGTTGGATAAGAAGTGACCTGAGCCCAGGGCATCGACTGTCATGCTTCTATCACGGGGTGCGGTGTGTATGTGGCCATGAGGCCCTGCCACTAACTCCTTGTGCATATTGTTCCAGAAATAGCCTCAGTTTGGATGACATTCGGTGAGTATAAGGCATCGGTGTGCTGATCAAAACAGTGGCTGGCTGAGCAGTGCTGCTGCACGCAAGAAACAAACAACACTTCATTCTTGCCTGACTCGTCTACAGAGAAACATGTTGCCTTTTTAACAAATTCACTGTGCTCTGAGCCCACTGCAATCAGGGCTTCAGTTCATTGAGCACTAGACGATAATATGATAATGATATATACTATTTTTGCTAATTTAATGTCCCCCATAAATGCGTGTTTTTATTTGGTGCCTGTGCTGTAAGTGTAAATGAGAGAAGATGGGGAAAAAAGTGACCTTAATCAGCTAATCATGTTAATCACAGCATGAGTCATCATTTGTTTTTCAGGCTAATCAAGAGTGTTGCTGCTGAAACACATGCAATATAAAATCTTAGTTTTGGAAGGTTAAGGCTTAATGTTTTGTATTATTTTCAAACTTAGGTTTGCTCGATTCCAAAATGACAGAATTAAACATCTGAGGAACTTCAGGAGGGATGTTTGTTGATTTTTATTTTTCATTTTTTCACCTGGTTAAGACCGATGAAATAAGAGATAATGGCTCTCACTGGCACTCCATTCGTGTACAAGCCTCAACTCCTTCCATGTCTGCAATTCAGTAACCCCCCCCTTCCACTCTGCCCGTCGTTCCGCCTGTTACTCCATATATGTATTGCTACCACCATGCTGTGTCTGACTGTGTCCAATCTGATTCTGTAACCACCATACTGCCTGCCCTGGTATGATCCACGGTCCTCTCCCTCCACTTGCCTGTGGGGACGTGACCTTGATCTGCTTATAGTTCCTGGGACTGGAGCCCCGAGTCCCCGTCCTCACTGTTCACCGCCTCTGGCAGCTCTTCACCTGCATCCTTTAACTCCCTCCATGCCCAGCCCACGTTCACAACTTTCCCATACGGCTCGCTATCCCACCGCCACTCATCACCCAAGTAAGTCGGGCTCCATCTGTGTGTCACAGCTCGCTCAGTGTGATGTCATGCTGTCCCTACGTTCCCCTACGTGACCCCCCCCCCCCCCCCCCCCAGTCCCAGCCAGACGCCTGCATGGTGGGACCGATGCATGGAACCCTGTTTTTATTTGCCATGTGTCCTTCCTCCAACGTTGTTGTGTTGTTTAGGCTGAAGACTCGCCTGTTGTTTTTCACAATGCAGTGACTTTTCAATGTTCAATTTCTCGTGTATTGGGTACATCACCCTGTGTCATATGGGGATTTTCATTTCACTGAATCTAAGAGGCATTCACACACAGCACCTGTGATGTTGTGTGCCATCTCTGGTTGACTAGTAGCTGATCATACAATATATTTTTAAATCATTCAAATTTGTGATCCCCCGTCAAACTAGACGTCTGTTCATGAAATCACTGCGGTGTCGTGTGTTCGCTTTTGGCCCCGCAGCACTTTAACAACAAACCAGGCATTTCGTTGTGAGATGGCTGTGATGTGACATTGTAGGTTTGGCTACCTTAGCTTTTTCTCCCCATTGTACAGTCATGATACCGATGCAGTACGTTGCTTCTTGTTTCGCCTCCTGTCCGCTACGGTTCCTTCCATGTCTCATTTCTCGCAAGCTGCATGCGCTGTGCTGAAGCCATGCACATCGCCTCCATTACACATTGTTTCATAACCTCCCTGTTTGGCCTGTAGGAACACATCAAAGAGGGGCGAGTCCTTTGGGATCAGCCGCATTGGCAGTAAGATCAAGGGAGTGTTCAAGAGCACAACAATGGAGGGGGCCATGCTGCCATCCTATGGCCTGGTGGAGGGAGAGGACGATATGGTGAGGCTGATCTAAAATATTCACTAATTTTTAGGTTCTTTAAAGGTTTTTTTAATAATGCTAACACGATGGTTGTTTAGATTTAAACACAAATCGAGACAAAAACTGTGAACTGTGCTTTAAATATGTGTTATGCCACTGCCACCAGTAATGACCAAAATAAATATTCTGCTCACCCTCACTCATCACTACCTGCCATAATGAATCCAACTTTAATGTATTCAGGGTCCTATTTCCTCAACACATGCTGTGGAGCTTTTAGTGGCACAAGGTTGTCCAACGTCACTTTTCCTTTTCAAAAACCGATCCATTTTGTGTCACTGTATCGGTTTATTATTGGTTAGCTAACTGTGGCAAAACACGTCTCCCTGATGATGTGTTGTGATTTGGTGGTGATAATAAAATGTATTCTAACCATTTAGCAGTATCTCCGTGGCCCACTAGATGGCACTCTGAGGCCCACCAATGGGCCCTGGCCCAGTGTCTGAGAATGGCTGCTCTACACCAACACTAGTTACCACTTGGCAGTGTTGGGGAGGAAAGAGAGCAAAGCCAAACTGCTCACCTAATATGCCTCCCATGTTTTCCGTGTTCATGATATCAGAGGTTTTAGTCTTGGATCACTGCTCTCTGGATTCCCGAGACATTTGCATGATTCCAGAGAGTGATTGTGCTCTTCTCAAGAGCCAGTTGAACTGAAATGCTCCTTGTACTTCCCAGAAGTTATTACCTTTTGTGGCCGAGTAAATACATTTTCTGCACACAGTGAAATACATGACGTGTACAGTATCTAGCCATCTAAAGCTCCACTGAAGCTCTTTCATTATAATCAGTTGCTTGTCTGCACAGCGTGAGTTTGCATGCTCAATTTACAAAAGGTTGTGTGGATTTCAAGGAGCAAGTATTTCCCCATGAAAACACACATGAGAGTCATGACACTCGCTAACCAGTGTGTTTTTGTTATCACAATCCACACATGTACATATATAATGACCTGTCTTCCATAGCTTGTGCAGTAACACAGGACCTCTTAGCTGAATGTCTGGAAATGCTTCTTCCTGTAGTGTAAGGGGATGTGCTGTGTTTGATTTTGCGTTTCCTTTATTTGGGGCAGAGGACCTTGGTTGTTTTTCCCCATCATAGTAAATTTGATTGGTGTACACGGAATATTAAATGAGTTAAAGTTCAAACGGATGAACACACTTGAGTTGTAATTCAGAACAAAATAAACAAGAAATCAGAGAATTCAAAAGTGAGCCCTCCACCCAGTACTGTTCACAGTATTTTGCACCTTAATAGTAGCAGTTTTGACCATGACCTATTTCTTCTGAAGACGCTTACTCTGCCTGACCTTAACCTCTCTCACTTACTCCCATTAAAGGTGGAGGAAGCCATTATGGTGCTGGAAGATGACTCCCCCATGGAGGCAGTATCCACCCCGAGCACCCCCCGAAACCTCTCGGCCTGGAACATCACCATCCCGTACATTGATTTCTATGACGACGATGTGAAGAGGGAGAGGATTCCTGTGTTCTGCATCGATGTAGAACGCAACGACCGGAAGGCAGGTGAGGCTCTACAGACTCATCCCTGCTGTCATCTGAGAGGGGTCCTTCTGCTGGCCGCATGATGTTTTAGAAGGGGCTGTGGTGTCATTTTCTGTCGGATATAGTTTTGCATTCAGATTAAGAATTTGACCAATAAAGTGTGACAGTACTGCAAGTTCTTGTTCAAACGTACGTATTACATTAATGGCGTTTAGTGAGCTTCAGGGGTGGTAGGTAAGATTTTAGTTTTCTTTGGACAGAACTTGTTCACTAGTTGCTCAAACAAATTGACAGAAATCAAAACATAAGAGTAAAATATAAGTGACTGCAGTTACCTCTCACTGCCTGTCTAAGGTATTAATCTTACTGTATGGTGTTTGTGTTGTCTGCAGTGGGACATGAGACTGAGCACTGGTCCGTGTACAGAAGATATCTGGAGTTCTATGTCTTTGAATCAAAGCTCACTGAGTTTCACGGTAAGGCTTCTGTTGTCATTAAAGGGCCTGTGCACTATCCCTTTTTTCATTTATTGTCATATGGAAAGAATTTGCCACCCAAATGTTCTCACAGATTCCAGAGGATTCACACAACGTTACGTCCATGTGAACCTTAGCTTTAGGGGTCAAGTATGTTTAATGGCCCTGTTGCATCATTTAGGAACTGCTTTTGGAAACCATACAACTGTTATTTTCCCATCAAAGTAAAAGGAAGCTTGTTTTATTTCTTTCATATTTTTGTAGGCTCATTTCCAGATGCGCAGTTGCCTTCGAAGAGAATCCTCGGCCCCAAGAATTACGAGTTCCTCACATCGAAGCGGGAGGAGTTCCAGGAGTACCTTCAGGTAGATGTCTGAGAAGATGGGACACCTAAGACTTACTGAATTTTAGTAGACATGTATACAAAATACAGATTGTGTTTTGAATTTAACCACAAACTTCCTATTATAGATAATGTCCCAGTGCAGAGAGATGCAGATTATCTAAACACACAGCTGTGAGTGCAATCTCTGTGCAATGAAAGTGGTGTCAGTAATTTTCAATGAGTCACATTTGAACATGTGCGACTTTCCCATTAAACATCGGTCAATTCAAGCATTTGTTCCAAGTACACCAACATATCGAATTTCGGAAAATAACCTTTTAAAAAGGGATCATTATGAAATTGTGAAGAACAAATGGTACTGTGTGTCAGGACCGTGGACGGGTTAAATCCTTGTTCCAAATGGAGAATAAATTATCTTTCTGTTTCATTTGGCAGCTGCAGCTGTTCAAAACACAGTTCAGTCTCTTAGTTGTAGTCCACTTTTCATAGCAGTGCATTCAAAGGACCCTCTGACAAGATTTGAGACTTGGCTGTGAAACATTTATGCAGAAAAATGACCAAAATAACGAGACAAAGAGCTTACAGCTGAGCTTACAGCATAATTAGCGTTCACTCATAATGTCAATAGTCTGATTACTATTACACATTCAGAGTGAAAGTGAAGGTTTAAGTTTGAGCACAGGCCACTACATCCAGTTATTATTACACACATATGCACCAGTAATCACAGACGACTGCTCTTTAAAATATAACAGAGTTTATTAAATAAAATAATAAATGATCAAATCAAGTAATATCAAAATCAACAAACGCTATCATACAATTATATGTCTAATACCTAAAGTCGAATGAATAAAGTGGGGTAAGGATATGTATATAGATATATGTACAGGTGTGAGTGTGTGTGTGTGGAAACAAAGGGGGGGGGGGGCCTACTCAAACAGTGATGGTACGTAACCTAAAAAGGGGCGTGTGAGCCTACAAGCAAAGATGGCGGAGTCTATTGACCCGGACAAGATAGCTGAGAGGTGGCTACGTGTAACCACGTGGGACGGCGCACAATGTGGGTTGAGACAATAGATTATGCGACCACGTGTCTGAGAGGTTCACCCAAAATCAGTGAATCTAACTGTGTGCGGGTTAGTAGGAAGAGGGAGAGAGAGAGAGAGCTCCGAGTGCGGTGCTGCAGTGATAATGTGAGAAACAGCTGATCACTCGTAAACTCTGCGGTCGGATTCTGAACCGACCGGTCACGCTTGTACGGTGATAGTTGCGGTTCTAGATCTCACTCACAGAGCCAATTTAAAGAAGAGAGAATAAAACCAAAAACAAAATAAAAGAATCCCCAAAACAAACAGATCTTTATCACTGCGGTGAGATGAGAGTATTGCTCTCTTATCACCCCGAAACTCGGTCGGCGAGACGAGGCTCCGCCACCGTGGTTTTGATCTTTGAAATGATAAAATCACAACCTCCACATCCACAAGCAGCGACGGATCTGATGCAAACAGTTACAGCAGGAAATACACAATATAACGGGACTCCGTGGTCCGCGATGCTTGCGCAATAACACGTTATAACACGACCGTAACTTAACGTAACAAGATACAGGAATAACAACGACATAACGAATAGGCTAAATTAAGCTTAAGCTAAGCTAAGCTAGGCCCAGATACCAGTAACTCTTACTTGTAGAAGCTTCGTTCGGTGGGGTACGTTTCCCGTGGTGGGGATCACTCGGTCCTCGAGTAGCCGCTGGCTCTCGGTGGCGCGGCCTCGGGGCTGGCTGGCGCAGACTCGGCCTCCTCGCTGCAGAGAGGGGCTTTTTAACTTCGGCTGAGGGACGAGGTTTGGGTCGTCCTTCCCGGAAATCTTCGCCGAGGAAGGATTGTTACCTTCTGCCGGCGGTGTGTACACAAAAAGGGTGGGAGAACGGGGCATAGGAGTTATCCGTTCTCGCACTACAGGATCCAAAACTCAAAATAAAACACAGTCTGTTCGACCAGCGAATGTTACATGTGACCTGATAGGATTTGATGAGGCCGCGGTTCCTCGTGGATCTTCTTGTCCCCTGGACGAGTCCGGGGTGAAGAGAGCCTTGTGGATCTCCTTACACCAGCGGTGTCTGGACGGAAGAGAGCGAATGGCGTTTCCTGCTCGCTTATAAACCAGGTCTCGAACAGTGGGGGGCCATTTCTTGGCCAATGAGGGGCCAGGATCAAGTTTTGGCTGTGCTGGGAGGTGTAGTCATTCATCTTGGAGTTTCCATCAGACGTTGTATGACAGGACGGAGCATGGGTGCTTCTAGACTAGGGCCAGATCCCAACATCCCCCCTTTGGTCTGAAGAGCGGGGTGATGGCCACGGTCTTTAGAGCAAACCAAGGGCTGGCACGTGCATCCATGTGGTGGGAAACACTGTCCAGGTATTCCTGAGAACCTGAATAGGTTAGACAGTCCAAGTATTCCGGGAACCAAAAGCAGTGGTTAAAACAGTCAGCGTTCAGTGTTCATAGAGTTCAGAGTTCATGGAGTTCGGAGTTCAGAGTTCAGAGTTCATTGGTATCTGGGCTGATGACTAAGGTGGCATCTGGGCAGATGACTTTAACTACCTCTACCTACTATCATACACAATTCAAATCATAGGTGAGCAAAAACATTATTCCCAAATAATTCAATCGCTAATCATGATTTTGTGATAATCCTAGCATTGCGGTATAGTGTCAAAGAAAGTAACAACCCAAATAAAACAAAACAAAACACAAAAGAGAGAAGAGTAGAAAAGTAGAAGCAGGTGAGGGGGGGGAACAGTGGTTACTGGTTCTACTCCTAGACGAGACTGGAGTCCGTCGGCGGAGCCGTCGCAGTTTGGTTAAAACGTGGTGTTACGAATAGGAGGGAATCCAGTCTGGTCTGTAGCTTCTGGATGTATTTGTACATAATATGTGCGTTTATCACTCTGATCGGTAGATTTAGAGCGAGTTCTATGTCTAAGTTTTAGGATCTATCGCTATTGGAATTGCGCTGCCAAGACTATAGGCCAGAGGTACCTGTGAGGGTTGCATAACAGTAGTGGTAGCAGATTTACGGATTTTGTTAACACGGTCTAGGGTGACCAGCTAGGCTGGGGTTTAGAGCGGCTCAAGCTGTTGACAGATGAGCTGTTCTCTGATGAGGTCCTGCATTAAATCTGACTGCTACGGCGTAGGTTATGTCTTCTTTGGTCACTTCTGGTAGAGTCTCTAAAGCATGCAAAGGGTTATGAGAGTGGAGCGTAAGTTTACAGTCACAATGAAAGTTTTTCAGGTCTTGTAAATGTTCTGGTTGAAGTTGGATTTGTTAGCGGTTAGTGCATGCCTACAGGGCGAGTTGAAGCATGCAGTTAAACGTTAGTAGTCAATGATAAGCCGGATTTTCTGGTTGGTTTCAACACTGGCTAGATTGGCGAGTTGCACTCCCTGCGAAGTGCATCTCTCTAAGTTTCTGTTGTCAGAGCCCTCACCCCTCGAGCTGTTCAAGTGGCGAGGGTGCATACCACCACGTCACCGCCAGCACTCAGGGAAGCGTCGTGAACGGCTTCATTCTGTAGTGTGTCATGGCGGGTAATGATGACATTTCCCCCGCCCCTCCCCCCTAATTAGAGATGGAGACAGGTCCCCCGCGCAAATCAAGTTCAGTTCCCTAAAGCGGGGCAGGAGCTGGAAGAAAAACCTCGTGCACTAGGCATCTTCTGTCCCCTGCGGCACTGGCGACTTGACAAGCCCGGGCGATGACTCGGCTGAAAGAAGGCGGTGGCTTCGTTGAACAAACTGGAGGTGGATCACGCTGACGGAGCAGAATAAACAAGGCTTAGCTGACAAAGGATTTTCTGAACTAGGGTGCTGGAAGGGCCTCTAAGGTTGTGGTACCCTAGAGGTGTATGCGAAAGGTGGGGGGGGGGACACATTAGGTTCGTTTCTGACCTGGAATCGAGTAGAGCAAGTGTGTTATGGCCCCCCAGTACGACTGAAATATATATATACACACAGGGCATTGTCTTTGTGAACAAGGTCGCCCAAGAAGGTTAAAGAACAGGGGGGGCGCGCAATTGGGAGTGGTCGTTTCAGGGAGTGTGCCGAGTTCTCTTCCCCACCCTACTAAGTAGACTTGAGCAGCAGAGGGGGAGGTCACTTGGCTTAGTCAGGTGGGCTGCGAGTCGGTGTCGGGTTTTCTGACGAGTGCGGTGGCATTACCTGATTTGGACCCTGAGACAGTCATCAATACTCGAGTAGCGAATATTTGGATCGAAGCGCTCTACGTCCTTCGTGCGGGACTCTATGTGATAGGTGCGCAGGCCCTGCGCGCGGAGAGGGCCTAAGCCGTCTGAATCGCCATAATTATTAAAATCAAGGGGAGGGTGATCTACCTCTCCCCGCGTGGGAGAGGGCGTTCGTTCTAGGCGTACACTTGACATATGCGGAATGTCTCGCTCGCCTGTGGAAGTGGGCTCGGACCCACTTAGGTCACTCAGGACCTGGGAGTACTCCCCCCCTTCTCCTGTCATCAGAGAGGGCGAGTTTGAGGAGACCAGCAGCTGCATCTTGTGGTGCAGGGTTGTCTGGCTCCTGGTGAGCTTCTGCTCCTAACCTGTACGGTTTTTGACTGCCCATTTTACTTCTTTGTAAATGGCAACAGTGGTTAGAATTCCCTACTGTTAGTAAGAAAAACGGTTAGTGTTTACGGTTAATGCAGGCGCACAGTGAAATGCCTAGTTCTGTGACTTACAATTTCTACTGTTGGACGTCAATCACTGCTCTGAGGTGCACAGTGAAATGCCTAGTTCTATGACTTACAATTTCTACTGTTGCTCTGAGGTATTAACTACTGCTTTTCAACTCAAAGGTAGAAAATGCTAATGTGGTTTCAGCACTTCTGGCCTGTGACAGCTGTGTGTAACTTTTCTTTGAGGGATTAAGAAAAACAAAACAAAGTGTTGGTTTTACAAATAAACGATCAAATCTACTAAACACAGCTGACTGTTAGTTTAGGAAATGTAACGAATGATCTAACCTGGAAAGGAAAAGAAGTAACACATTTCAGAAAGGAAATTAAAATTGAAAATTTAATTAAAATTAAAATCAAAATTAAAACTAAATTAAAATAGGAAAATGTTTGAATATCAAAAATCAAACTATTTTGGAAAATAATTTTCAGAAATTTGGATTATTCAAAAAAAATTAATAATTAAACTTTCTAAGGAAAATTAATTATTCAAAATGATTCGAAGGTATACTATGGATTAGTGTGAATACATACTGCAATAAAACTGGAATAACGTAGCCTCACACGGGGCACCATTATGTTGGGAACCTAGAGGAGCGTGTTTGGGTTATCAGCATCTAAGAAACTAAATTCTTGACATCAATAGAATTATTAATGTCAGTAACAATTATCAATGATTATTAATAATAACGGGGCACCACCCTGCGAACAGGGACCAATAACCAAACAATAAAACTAAGTCTCATAATTAGCGTTCACTCATAATGTCAATAGTCTGATTACTATTACACATTCAGAGTGAAAGTGAAGGTTTAAGTTTGAGCACAGGCCACTACATCCAGTTATTATTACACACATATGCACCAGTAATCACAGACGACTGCTCTTTAAAATATAACAGAGTTTATTAAATAAAATAATAAATGATCAAATCAAGTAATATCAAAATCAACAAACACTATCATACAATTATATGTCTAATACCTAAAGTCGAATGAATAAAGTGGGGTAAGGATATGTATATAGATATATGTACAGGTGTGTGTGTGTGGAAACAAAGGGGGGGGGGCCTACTCAAACAGTGATGGTACGTAACCTAAAAAGGGGCGTGTGAGCCTACAAGCAAAGATGGCGGAGTCTATTGACCCGGACAAGATAGCTGAGAGGTGGCTACGTGTAACCACGTGGGACGGCGCACAATGTGGGTTGAGACAATAGATTACGCGACCACGTGTCTGAGAGGTTCACCCAAAATCAGTGAATCTAACTGTGTGTGCGGGTTAGTAGGAAGAGGGAGAGAGAGAGAGAGCTCCGAGTGCGGTGCTGCAGTGAGAATGTGAGAAACAGCTGATCACTCGTAAACTCTGCGGTCGGATTCTGAACCGACCGGTCACGCTTGTACGGTGATAGTTGCGGTTCTAGATCTCACTCACAGAGCCAATTTAAAGAAGAGAGAATAAAACCAAAAACAAAATAAAAGAATCCCCAAAACAAACAGATCTTTATCACTGCGGTGAGATGAGAGTATTGCTCTCTTATCACCCCGAAACTCGGTCGGCGAGACGAGGCTCCGCCACCGTGGTTTTGATCTTTGAAATGATAAAATCACAACCTCCACATCCACAAGCAGCGACGGATCTGATGCAAACAGTTACAGCAGGAAATACACAATATAACGGGACTCCGTGGTCCGCGATGCTTGCGCAATAACACGTTATAACACGACCGTAACTTAACGTAACAAGATACAGGAATAACAACGACATAACGAATAGGCTAAATTAAGCTAAGCTAAGCTAGGCCCAGATACCAGTAACTCTTACTTGTAGAAGCTTCGTTCGGTGGGGTACGTTTCCCATGGTGGGGATCACTCGGTCCTCGAGTAGCCGCTGGCTCTCGGTGGCGCGGCCTCGGGGCTGGCTGGCGCAGACTCGGCCTCCTCGCTGCAGAGAGGGGCTTTTTAACTTCGGCTGAGGGACGAGGTTTGGGTCGTCCTTCCCGGAAATCTTCGCCGAGGAAGGATTGTTACCTTCTGCCGGCGGTGTGTACACAAAAAGGGTGGGAGAACGGGGCATAGGAGTTATCCGTTCTCGCACTACAGGATCCAAAACTCAAAATAAAACAGTCTGTTCGACCAGCGAATGTTACATGTGACCTGATAGGATTTGATGAGGCCGCGGTTCCTCGTGGATCTTCTTGTCCCCTGGACGAGTCCGGGGTGAAGAGAGCCTTGTGGATCTCCTTACACCAGCGGTGTCTGGACGGAAGAGAGCGAATGGCGTTTCCTGCTCGCTTATAAACCAGGTCTCGAACAGTGGGGGGCCATTTCTTGGCCAATGAGGGGCCAGGATCAAGTTTTGGCTGTGCTGGGAGGTGTAGTCATTCATCTTGGAGTTTCCATCAGACGTTGTATGACAGGACGGAGCATGGGTGCTTCTAGACTAGGGCCAGATCCCAACACAGCCATGCTAGCAGCTCAACAACACAAGGTCATCTGAGGCTGATGGGGATGTCATTAGTTTTGCAGCAATTTGGTCATAAACCAAAGTACTGGAAAAACACAAATTTGACCTCATGGTGGCCCAAGACGACAAAGAAATGCAGATTGCCAAAGTAATTACAATTCACCCTGAGGGGACATGAATGTCTATTCAAAAATGTAATGTCAATTTTGTTGTTGAGACTGACAAACCAACATGTGGATATTTAGAGCATGCTGCCCATTAATGGACAGAAGAGGCTTCTTTGAGGACTGGAAATTAATTAAAAACCCTATTATATATTCTGGAAAATGTTCGGCAATAATATAAATCCGTTGATAAAACATACAAGACCCCATGTATGTGTATGGGCCTACAATCTGTTTCTTTACAAAATGAGTAAACCATCACAGCAACCTGAGTAATATACTGTACCTGCTTTTACTCAACTTTGCTTCTAATGTTTCATATATTTAAAAGCCACAGATGAGGTCCTCGGTTGTTTATTTACATGTGTTTTTCTTGCAGAAACTTCTGCAGCACCCGGAGCTGAGTAACAGTCAGCTCCTCGCCGACTTCCTGTCCCCTTATAGTATGGAGTCTCAGTTCCTGGACAAGATGTTACCTGATGTGAACCTGGGTACAGTATGACTGTGACAAAGCACAGTGAGATGGATTATGTTTGGACAGCAGAGCATGTCAAACTGACAGTGGAAATGTTTGAACAGACCGACCTTGGGTTGCAGTGAAAAGATATTTGAGTTTCAGTCGGAGGCAAAATGTGACCGAACCATGCATCACTGAGATAAAGTATTTATGTTTCACAGGGAAAATCATTAAGTCAGTTCCCAGCAAACTGATAAAAGAGGTAAGAAATGCATTCCCATTGGTGTGAGTGTGTGTGTGTGTCTGTGGCCTGATTTATTTCTCTCTATCTACAATACAAATGTCTCCCATCGTGGCAAATTGAAGCAGTCACTTCTGTATTTTTTTTAGATCCTTAACAGTGCATTAAAAATTTAACATTTAAGTACATAAGAGAAACTGGAATTGTAATTTCGACATATTGTATCCTGTGCTTTCTCTGTCAGAAAGGGCAGCATCTGGAGCATTTCATCCAGTCCTTCTTCAACTCCTGTGAATCTCCCAAACCCAAACCCAGCCGTCCTGAGCTCACGATCCTGAGCCCCACCTCGGAAAATGATAAAAAGGTGGGGGATTCAAAATGTACAACTTCCTTCCTTTGACTTTATACTCAACTTTCTGGTCTATAAACCCAGAGTCCAATTGAGCTTTACAGTTCACGGTTTTAGAGAGTTTTCAGAACACAGTTATGGTTTGCATCTGCCACTGTACATCACTGTAGGAAACTGTTGTTTTGTTTCTTTGTGTTGTCTTGATGATGACAGTTTTCAGTTGTCTATTCGCTCAGCTGTCTTCAAATAAAAGACTGAAACTGGACCTTAAAGAAGTAAAGATAGAAATTCAACTTCACAGCCAGTGTGGTTGCTTTAGTCTGAAACATCTTGCCAGTTGAGCTTCATGCACATGGTCTTATATCATATTCACACTATGTGGGGAAATTTTAATAAATTATAAATTTTGACTTTATACAAAACTTGCCAGAGGCTGAATCTATTGAATCGTAGAATGCTTCATAGGTTTTGACCTGCTTAAACACAATTTAGCCCATTTATGCCCAATTTAATATAAATGTCTACTTAAATAAAGCTCCAGAACAAATGTTTCATCGTCCCAAAATGCAGGGCAATTAACCTACTGTCATTCAGTCTAAAATGAAGAAAGATTTTTGTGGCAATATTTCATTGTTGGGATTTTGTTTAAAAATCTAAACAGAAATTCCACATTTATCTCAGCAGACTTTTGTCAGTCATTCAGATTAGAAACAGGAAGTCAAGATTGTGATCTTATGGTTTTAAATTGGCTTCAGTCTGATGTAAATCCTAAAATTCCCCAGCTCTTCAACGACGTCTTCAAAAACAACGCCAACCGATCAGAGATGACTGAGAAGAGACACAATCAGAACTACTTCTTGGAAATGATCAATGTTGAAGGGCTGTATGACTACTTAATGTTTTTGGGTAAGTGACCTCTCCTGGAGGTTTTATGAGCCGCTTCAACACATTTAGTATGTCGCCACCATTACAGCAAAAACAAACGCAGATGTCTCATACACACAGTTTTATAACAGCAGCTAGCTGCAAGTTACACTAACATCATTAACCTTATGGGACATCTGCATTGGGGTTATGATAATTTGTTTGTTTGTAAGGTGCTGTTGCGTTGTAATAATGAAAATGTTTTATTGTATTGGAATATTATTTAGACAATGTTAAATCTAGTAATGATAATATCTTTATGTATATAACACAAACAGAATAAAGGAGTGTTTTACAGTAACACCAGGAAGCAAAAAGTGAATACAATGTATCAACATGTGTATTAAAAGACATTGCTGCCTTGTTAATGTACCCTTGGACCCCTGATGTAAAGCCCATCACTCACTCACACACTCTTCTCTGTCCTTTTTCCTCACGGTTGTCAGGCCGAGTCCTCTTCCACATTCCCGACTGGCTGCACCACCTGCTGATGGCTGGCAGGATCCTGTTCAAGAACACCCTGGAAGCCTACACGGATTACTACCTTCAGCACAAACTGAACCAGGTGGTCCAGGAGCACCGGCTAGTCTCGCTCATCACCCTGCTAAGAGGTAAGTTGGCGCAAAAAAAAAAAAATCAATGTGTGTATTTTCCAAACATGCTAATTTAATGAGGTAAATGATTTTACATGATTTTTGCCATTCTAGACACAGTTTTCTGTGAGAGCAGTCTACCCCGCTCCCCTCAAGACCAGCAGAGGAGGGCCAAGAAGACATTTGAGGAGATGATGACCTACATTCCAGGTATTCATTCCGTTCTTCAAGGCAGTGATTTGTAATTTGTAGACAAACTTACTGTTGACATTCTTAACTTAAAAGACAAATGTTCAGATTTGAGAACATTTGGATTCACAAGAAATTCACAAGCGACTTATCTTTAGACTTTCTGGGGAAATGTATTGGAGAAGAGGCCAAGTATGAAGGGGTGCGTCTTCTCTTTGATGGACTGCAACAGCCAGTTCTCAACAAACAGGTACACACGGACACGCAATATGTAAACAACTATTTTAGTTTTTCCAGTATGTTTGTACTTCACTGCTGGAAAGCGTATCTTGTCAAGACAAAAAACAAGACCAACACTCATGCCTGGGTTTTACACACTGTAACATTGGATATGGCAAAACCACAATCCCAAATCTTTTAAATGTTTTGTATAATATAATTGTAATATCAAATTTCCTGCAGTTTAGCATTTGTATATTGTTTTAAAATGTGTCTGCTGTTTGTATTCAAAGATCACTGCTGTTAAAGGAATACTTCACCCACAGAATGACCATTTGTATATCAATTACTCAACCTGTCTTATCTTGAAGTCTTGAAGAAAACTGTTTTTCTTGCATGCCCCGGTGTAGGAGGAATCCAAAAAATGCAGGAAAGATGAATTGACGTAAAGTGCCCACTACTTCCCAAATGCATAAATCTATGCCAAAAACTTACTATTTAAACACTTTTGAACAGTTTGTAAACAAATGTTTTGATATAGTTTTGCTGTTGTTAAATGTGGCCCCAATTTACTTCAATTCATCAAGAATGTTCTCCGTATTTGAATGGAGACATGTGAGAAAATCTATTTTTTTTTTCAGGAATTAAAGGTAACGCAGGTTAACTAATTGATTTACAAATGGTAATTTTGTGGGTGAAGGATTCCTTTTAATGCTCCCTACTTTTGGCCTTCCTCAGTTGACTTATGTGCTGTTGGACATCGCCATTCAAGAACTTTTTCCTGAGCTAAACAAGGTAAACGGATGTTAGCCTTAGTTTCTAAAGATCAGAGTGTCCAGTGGCGGGCCGTGCATTTTATACCTGGGCCTTCACTGCTGTCCTGCAGCTGAAACACAGCTACGGTTATTTGTTTCGTGTAAAAATGAAGCCAACACCTATAGATTCACTAACTGCAGAGAATACGCCGAGAGTGCGTCTCTTCTCTGACAGCAGCTGGGACTGCTTCCATAGATTAAAATCTTATCTTCTTTTATATTTGATTTTCTCAGTGCGTATGTGATACTTCAGTTATACATTGCAGTTATTTTGAAGTTACTTATTAGAAAACTAATTCAAGATGTATGCACATTGTTTGGGGCTGTTGAAATGTAACACTTTTTGATGTACAGTGTTGATGTTTTAATTAATACGATTTTTTTCTACATAATCATTGCGTAATTAATAGCAGTATAATATTAACATGCATTGTATAGTATTTAAATCTTCAAAAAGTCATACTTATATAATGGAACACCTATTTGACGACAAAGACGGTCTGTTTTATTGCTTAGGCTGTGTTTGTTTGTTTCTGCAGCAGGTACAGAAGGAGGCCTCTGTGATGGCTCCATGGATGTAAGATGGACTTCAATGGACATGAGCTGTTATGCTTTCTAGGCATTAACCTAAAGCTGAAATGCCTGAAGAGACTTGTGTTGGTTTGGTTACCTGAACCTAACATAGATCACATGTACAGTATCTGACCTGGATATATGCCACAGCAAGAAGAGGAAACAAGGCTTCTCCGCTGTATGTATCAATTATTTTGCAAAATAAATTATAGAAACAAATGACAGTGTAAAGTCTTAACTATCAAAGCCAACAGTGTAAAAGTGTGCATCTGTTCGACAGCTGCAGTTGACTGTAGTAAAAGTTGAAATGAATTCCTTTATAATCTACTATTTTAATGTTGAGCACATTGTGGTAAGGCCACAGATGTGAACTGCTATAAAACTATTGCCTCTCATTAATGGTCCTGGAAACAAACTATGCTTTATTATCTCACTAAAAAGTAGAATGTTGCCTTGCTGTTACATTCATGTTAGTAATATCTAATACATTTTTTACCATTTTCATATTTAATTTGTTTAAGTTGTAAAATCTTGCATACATGCGTGAAAGGTGTTATTAGAACTGACTGACTTTATCTGAACCTGCAATCCTATTGTACTTGAGTTAGCCTTGAAGGCAGCGAGATGGAAAGGCAGTCAACCAAGTCCCGGAGGAGTTTACAAGCAGCCGTTCAGTTTATCACTGTTTCCTATTCAGGGACAGACATAAACTCAGCAGCAACAAACCGAGGCTGTGAGCTGTAAAGACAGCCGAGTTCCTGAACGTGATCCGACCTTCCACTGCTGGGTACACACGCTTCATGTCCGAGATGTATTTGGAAAAAACAGAAATGTCCATGTCACCTGCAAGAGGCGGGGAAAGGACAACTTGGTTAGTATTTGATGATATTTTATTAATAGAATGTTATGTCCTTCCTAAAACCACCTGTTCTTTGTTACAACAGTGGTATAAGATCTCTGAGACAGCTGCTGAGCAATTTTGAAAATATGCATCTGCTTTAAATAAAACATTCCCTCCACAAGTCACCAAGAGGTGACCTCTTAAAATGAGTGGAGCGGGACAATTTCATAAGACGTGATCAGTGATGGATAAATTGCACCCTGCTGTGTCTTGCTTATAAAACAGCTGCAGTCCTACTGTCCTTGCATTCATTTCAAGTGAGTGAAATACAGTGAGACATTTAAATGAATATGACTGAGGGGAAGCTAATACAATTATATTAGTAGTTTTTGTTAATTGTTGCGCAGAATGAAAATACACACAAAACCAAGACAGTCTACAGCCATGAAAACGCAGTGAAACATGCAAGCAAATTAAACTAGCTTCTTTCTGGCTGTCTTTATACATTAGTGACCTAATTTGCCATGTTAACAACATTTAACTAAAGGTAAATGCTCATCTTATCTTTCATAACTGAACCTCCTCTGCTGCCCACCTGTGGTATGCTTTAGTAACTCCTCCTTGATCATGGTAAAGCCATCACCTCCGCCCACCATGTATGAAGGCATGACCACAGTGTAATTCTTCTCCGGGTCTAACGGCTCGTACTTAGGCACACGGCACTCGGTGCAGAGCACGGACACAGACGCTACGCGCTGGTTCACCGGTTTGGAGAGGTCGTACTGAACGTGAATGCCTAGAAATGTCCGAGAGAAAATAAGGAAATACTGTGTTTGCTCTGTTCCCCAACGGACATCAGTAAAAAATAAAACCCTTAAAGGAATAGTTTGACATTTTGTGAAATATGCAAGAGTCAGGTGAGAAGATTAATAATGCTCCCGTGGCTTTCAGTTGAATATAAAGCCAATACTAGCAGCCAGTTAGCTTAGCATAAAGACTGGAAACATCTCCATCCAAAGCTGACAAAAATGCCTGCTACCAGTATCTTGTATTACTAGTACTACTCCTTATAATACAAAATCAGAAAAACAGTAACCGTTAATATTATTTTAGGAGACAAACAGGTGTTGGTGGAGGAGCACAGGGACCAGAAGACAGACCTGAGACTTGAAGAAATTCTCCAGACATGCTTCCATATCTGTGAATGGAGCGTTCGAATGCTTTTTTCACTGTCGATCCCTTTATCTGGACCAAGTCGACGGTTCCTCCAAAAGGTAAGACGGTGAGGATCTCCTCCATACTTATAGAACCTAAATGGAAGGGCAAATACTGGTGCATTATATAAATAAAAAAAATACAACTGCAGCCAGTGCAAAATGGCCTTTGTAATTAAGTACCCAGTAATTCTGTAGAAAAAAAGTACCATTTTTGTAGCGCTCGTTTATGCCTGACCTTACTGAGCCACTATTCAGCATACACATGCCCACATCATTCCACTGCAGCTCACTTGAAAACCTTATATTGTGATAAATCTGAGAACAGAAAAAGGAGGGGGGGGGGGGGAGTTATACAGCAGTCAAACTCTACTTCTTGGAGCGAGTTGCTCTCCTGAGGTTGAATGACCTTTTGTCACTGTGCCTATAGATTAGTTAAGTGGTATTTACATCCTCCAAACCGTTTCTCTTTTGTCTCAAACTGAACAGAGTGAAGGAGCAACTAAAGCTTTCTGAATGAATACTGTAAATGAACGAACAAATAAACTACACCTGCAATTATTACCATAGCATCACAGATCAGGTTTCCAAGGTTACACTCCCGAAATCGACACTCTTCAAACGTCCCATTGAGGTAGACTAAGGTCTGTCCTACATACTGTGAGGAATAATGAGCCAAGTTTTTCTTCCACTTCTCAATGTCAGCCAGGACATCTGGGTCTGAAAGAGTTACAAATTGAGTAAAGCTTGTGATTGATGAAAACGTGTAAAGATGTACAGATTAATTATTGATATACTTGCACACAGATAGACCTGGCGTAATGTCACATTAAGCCATTTTTAACATGATAAAAATGTTTTAATGAAACAACTGAAAAGTAAAATATGGGCCATACCTTGAGGTATGCTGCTGTCCATTAGGATGGGGTTTCCAACAGCTTTTACCACATTCCCAGCTTTGTCAAATGTGACTTTTAAGTATCCAAGGTACTTCCCAAAGGCCTGGACCACCGGCACGTTCCTCCCATCGTCAGACCTCACCATGAAAGGGTACGGCCCTGCTGGCACTTCAGTGGATGGGGGCTTACCTGCCAAGACAGTTTGCAGTGCATTGTTTCTCACTTCCTGTTACAGTGAAGGTAAAACCATGCCTTTTGATCTCATTTGATGCATCTATGAAGCACAGTTTAAGTGTCTGAGCATAGTGTAAATGCTTAAAAACTCAAACTTCTGTTGCTGAGTTGAAGAAAAACAGAAGTATAAAAGAGCTAAAAGATACAACACAGTTGGTCTTTTGTAAACTTATATGCCACTAGACCTGAATGGAATAAGATCTAATAAAAAAAAAATTACCAGTATAGAGGAATGTGTTGGTGTGTCCTCCAATAACAACGTCAACCCCTCTCACGCGCTTGGCGATGTCTTGATCAATGTCAAAGCCAGAGTGGCCCAGGGCGATGATCTTATTATAGCCCAAAGTTTTCAGCTTATCGACCTGAACCTGAAGTGCCTCCACCTCATCCTCGAACTTTAGGTGCGGGCCTAACACACAGGGGGAACATTTAAACTAGGGCTGAAAAGTAGAAAACACATCTGCAGCGAGACACACTACTTGATAAACACTCCAGAGAGTGTTGTCAATGCAGGCTAACTGTACACATGGACTGCAACATGTGCCAGTAACACTTCATGAATCAAACAACTTTGTATGCGTTTACCTGGCATGGATAAGAAGGGGGTCTCTGTAGTGGTGTAGCCGACCACAGCCACTCTCTCTGAGCCCACATTTATGACTGTGTAGGGCTGGTAGTAGCCACTGAGTTTCTCGGCCAGAGTCTGGTCTGGTTTTATGTTAGCACTCACCGCAGAGTAATTTACCGTTTGGAGGAAGGGCTGGATCAGACCCTCCACTCCATTGTCAAACTCATGGTTTCCAAAAGCCTGAATTACAAAAGAGCATGCGTTTTATTCACTAATAAACTCCAGTGCTTTTATCAAATCAAAACTCTACAATTCTACTAGTATCTTATAGGAAAATTACAACCAAATATCAACCATATTTAGCTGTGTGGTTAAAAAAAAAAAAAATCACAATTAAAAGAGTATTTACCATAGCATCATAACCGAGTTTGTTCATGAAGTGCGCTGCTTCGGCACCTTTATAGTAGTTGAACCAGACAGTTCCCTGAAACTGGTCTCCAGCATCCAGAAACAACACGTTCTTCTCCTTTTCCCGGATCTCCTTCACTTTAGTGAACCTCCTGGCCACCCCAGCGAAGCAAGGCTCCCCGTCTGGACACTTCCCCGAGTCCCCGCTGGTCTCCTCGATCCGGGCATGGTTGTCGTTGGTGTGAAGCAGTGTCACCTCGAAAGTCGACACGGTGCACGAACAGTTAAGAAACAGGCAGAGCGAAGTCAAAAGAGCGCACCGAGGAGTCCAGAGCTGCATCGTGTCGTTGTGCGTAAAAACGCACCAGTGATCAAGAAGGTATAGCACGCAAACAAGGCGTGGGCCTTTCCCCTGAAGAAGGATGTGTTTAAGAACATGGGGATATTGCGGTTTCAATATGTTTGAAAAATCCCGTATGGAAAATTCGAAAACAAAATAAAGACAGGAAAAGTTAGAGTACCTATTATATGTAAAGGGTTTATTATAGCTGTAACAGACGACTTTTTACATTATTAATACATACTGTTCCTAAGCTGTTAATAAGAACAACTTTGAGGTTGCTTAGTTGTAAATACACTATCAATCATTTACCTATGATTCCAAACATATTCAGATACCACAAACACTTTAAATCTGTTTTTATTAGAGACTGACTTGTATCCACACTGAAGAAAATTCTTGGGGAGAGGGACTCAACCTAGTATTTTACTTTAAAAAAAGCAAAGTAATTCATATTTAGACCCTCCCTTTGACTTGGAAAAAATGTCAATACCCCTCCCCCAATTTCTCTTTCAAACCAAATATGTTAATGAAACAATCATTTTTTTAGGTCCGTTTCAACTGCTTCTAAAAATACTAAAAGCATGACGCACTCTTTAGAGAGATACTAAAGTAACACCATAAAGAGACATACAGAAAGAGTCAGGCTTGTAGGCAGACAGGCCTTATTTGAAAGTGGTCCTAAAGTTACATACTTATGGTAAGTCAAAATGTTGACACTAAAAAGTGGACTCTTCAAGTTTCATGTTTCAATGTGAATTTGAAATTTCATCTGTATTTCGTTATATATAAGAGAACTTGAGAATCCATTCTGGGTATATTGGATAGAAAACATGGGAGTCACAGTAAATCAGATTTAGTATGTTATTCAGTAGATAAATCTTGTACAAAGCATCTCTTTTCTTGCTTTTACTGAATATTTCCACGCAGCCTCTGACAAAAATGTAATAAAGATATAAAGTTATAAATTGACTAAGAAAGTCAATATTATTATTTAGTATAGTTTATATCTCAATGTTGTCTTAGTGCGTGATAATTCTAATTAGCAGCTCATAGTTTAGACTTCACGTCAGTATTCTTATTTTATTTTCACCATCCCTAATTTTCCATGTATTTCATTTGCTATTTTTCCTGGGATATGGTTCCAGATGTGGAAAACCTCTCCTTTCCAGAAAAATTTGAATATTTTCTACAAAATCCTAACAATAGGTCACATACAAAATGTACAACTCTCCAGCATCTGATGTTATATGTGTTGCATTTATTAAGGGAGTTCGAAAGTTGAAGAGTTTCCTCTTTTTCATGAATGAATGCATGAATCACCACAATATACAATCTGTAAAAGTGGCCTTACTGATCTGTCTTTACTGTTGAATACAGCAACCCTCACCCAGCAGCACCCCTTAGTGGAGAGACTGGGACTAAAACACTGAAAGGTAAATGTCAAAGGTTACTCACAGAGAAGCATTGGGACTCCCAAATGTTTTATCCTCATAAATTAAATATTCAAAATCGCTATTTAAAAAAGGTGTTTGGTGTATAACAGTCCACACAACTGCTAAAGGTTGCATCTGGTGCAGTTTGACACAGGAGTTGACACAGTTACACAGATGGCTTCGTATTCGTGAGGCCATAGTGTGAACACTGCGCATGCGCACACGCACACACACACACACACACACACACACACACACACACACACACAGTGATATTGGGTTTCTCCAGCCTTTGAGGAACGCTGAACCTCCCTGTTCTCTTACTTCTCCTGTTTAGAGTTCATTGGGGCTAAAAGCACTTTATCGCATAGACCAAGACAACATTTTTATGTCAAGTAAACTTTAAGCAAAAGCAGCTTTGATAAACTTTCTTATATCCTTAATAGAAGTCTTCTTGGGAAGTGAGGCGAGAAGTGTTTAATCAATAAATCATCTGTTCTTGCACTATCTTGCACACTGTTCTTGACTGCAACCCTTCAATTCTAACATTTGTACATGTACATTACTTACGTTTCCATATATAGTGTTCCTCCAGGATTATCCACAGCCTTGATTTTTCACATATTGCTGACAGGGTGATGGATTTCAGTGATGCTTGTTCCTGACTTCCACCCCGTGCCCGTCCTGCTCAGTGACCCTTTTCTTTTCACACTCCACGAGGCATCACCCACACCAGAGCTGATGTGTGCTAGCAATTGTCTGCCCACTCAGGAATAGTCTGGCCGCCTCCTCTCGCTATCACCCTCTGTCTCTTCCTTCACACAAACCTCACACATACAGTATATATAAGTAAACACACAATCAGACAGTTTATACCTCTAGGAGCAGGAAATCAATCTCATGCTCACATAATCAAGTCATATTCTCCTCATATCACAGAGGACCATATCAATTACAATGTTTGCAATCTATACCGCCGGGTAATCTTCCGTTGATTATTGAAATGAGGCCATCTGTGATACTGTAGCAGCATGCTGTGAATATTTAGAGAGTGAATGAAGTGCATTATGCAACAGAACGTCAGTGACTGACACAATGGTATCACTGCAGCATCATTGCCAGGGCTTACTAAATCAATTATATGCTTCCCTTTTTCCTCCTCAAAGTGTGGCCTAGTTCCAGCTCTTAAAAATGCTGATAAAGCTCATAACTGCCTGCAGTCAGTCTCCCATCAGACCATGCAGCCTCCAAATGGACTCGGCCACTTCCACTCAAGCAAAAAGGAGTCTGACCGCAGTAAAAACAGGCCTGCTACCAATCAGTCAGTCATCACCACTTAGCTCATTTCCGGTCACATGTTTTCTTGCAGGGAATATAATCTGCCCTATATGGTGCATTTAAGTGTACACTTTTTCACCTCTCCTTCCCGGTAGCTGTGTGCTGAAATGCGTGAGCAGCCCTGTGACCCACACAATATTCCCAGAAAGGGTCTCCCAAAAATGGGGCTCCAACAGTGGCACAGTACCCCTCCATATATGGTGGCAGTGGCACCAGCTCCTTTATATGATCATCATATCTTGGAAAGTTAGAACCCCAAAAAGCCTCCAGTTGTAAATAGAAGCCCACACCTCTCTCGATTCATTTTTAGCAGGGGGCCTCTGAGGGCTGATTGGCGGAGCAGAAGGCACCATATGCCATCAGACCAGACTGTTGCACACTGCAGTGGGACGGGTTCTGCAGCTTAACATGTGTCCTATATTTGATTCCCTCATTGTACGCAGCCTTCAGATGGTAGAGGAAGTATACAGATCCTGTGCTGAAGTAAAAACATACTCCTGTAAAAAATATCCTTTAGTATGGGTATTGGAATGCACAGTGGGATTCAATGCTGAGGTTGGAAGATGTAGATGTAGATGGGGGAATGTCTGGAGGTATGTAGGAGGGAATGAGGATAGCGGAGGAGGGTCAGGGCGTGGAGGAAGAGGAGCGAGGCAGAGGTAAGGTTGTTGGTGAGCGGGCAGGTGATGCAGGCAGACTGGCTGCGAGGCAGGTGGAGATGAAAAAAAGGAGAAAAAGGTAAAGCACAAAAGCATGGCAAGGATAAGTTACAGTAGGAAATATCACTAGGAATGGCCTGAGCACAAGTATCTATAACTAGAGTTGAGATATCAGATATCAGATATGTCAGTGAGGTGTTTTAATATGCAGCCTTCAGATGTCAGCTTGTAATGCGTCAAACAAGAAACAGATTCAATGCTTTTTAAATGCAGACTTCCTACAGCGACACACAGCTGTACACATGAGATGCTTTTAGCTTCCAGGTTCCAAACATGGCTGACCTAGCTGCTCCGCTTCGTCGTTTCTCCCGTTTATCGTCACGTAAACACTTGGATGAGAAGGAGCCATTCCCTGCAGTGATGGTTTTTTGGTAGGTGGAGCGTGAGGGTTGATTCTCTTAACAAGGGATCTGCCCTGATTTTGTGTTTGCCCTATTTGGTCTCAGTCTCTCCAGCTGTCGGTTAAGGATAGAAATAGATGACCACAATAACTAAAAGGTCATTCCAAAAATGTGTTGAAAGTGGTGCTGATTAATAAACTTCAGTCAGAGACAATGTCATAGCGTAAATAAGTGAAGTATTTGCCGAAACTCAGTCTAATCTTTTAATTTCTTGCTAATATAATTGTAAGTGACAAAACCACAGACAATTATTACCTGACTCAGTAGTTTCTCTCTTTGTTGAGTTTGAACTCAACCTGGGAAACAATGCACTTTTCTAATCTCAGACATCCTATAATGCAGACCCCACTACAGCTTATTTTCAATGACAACTATTCTTGGCAAGAACTTGATCCATTTAGTAACCGACCGAACAGTTTTGTGCTTGCATACTCCAACTTGAATGCTTTGAACACCCATTTGTTTCAATATTCATGGAACATTCATCACATACCAAAAACAAAATGGATTTTAAAAATCCACATCGTCCTGTGCTTGTAGGTGGTGTAATGTATCGCCTTTAAGGCTTGCTGGATACCTTATTATCTGACTAAAAATAGGACTTTCGGGGCCGGTGTGAGATTGGATGAAGCCAGCTACTGTGCTGTGCTGCAATGTGTTTGTGTGATGAGGGGAGATAACAGAAACAGAGTCACAGAAATTGCCCCCATGCCGCTGATGCTGCTGCTGCCACTGAACTGGGTCACTCACGCTGCAACCTTTTTACGCAGGAAACTACAACTAGGAAACATAGCATCAAATTAGGATGACAGAAAAGAGCATGTGTTTTTGTGCAAACTGTGGTAATGGTGGCTGTGTTGTGCCCAGTTCTGGTGCATTTAGCGGTCAAGGTCAGTCAAGGGGTACAATCGTGAACTCACAGGAGGGTCTACTGCCTCACTACTACTCTCTGCTGAGCTCGGATACACACAAATGTCTGTTGTTTGTCACTGTCACTGGAATTCAAGTGCAGAACACAGACTAACTTTACTAAAGTTTTTGTTGACTTGACAATTTGGGATCAAAATATACAATATAATCAAGTTAAAAAGCAAGGTTCATGGCAGCTGTCTCCCCTCAAAAGCAATGATCTAGGATCAGAGAGAAAGCACATTTATGGATTATTTTAGTGTTTGAGTCAATAAACGAGTCTTTGTGTTTCCATGTGCATGAGGCCAAGTGTAAACTGCTTTTAAAGTGAAGATTAAATACAGGGAAACTGAATTGCAATTCACATGAATACACTGTTACAGACATCAGTCAAAGACATGCATCTGTATTCACTCAAAAAGCCTTTGATACTTTTATTCCAGGGTGACAGCAGCACACGTTGTTCAGAGACTTTGATGGTCTGCTACCTTGTTGTGCCATAGATTGCTCATTAAAACTCCAACCACTCCAGATGAATGCATCGTTGATTTGCACCTCAGTGAGATACCTTCATGCTACATCAAACTCTAAATGATGCTTAACTGTTTGACACAAATGCTCTTGCCAGTTGTTTATTATTATGTGCTTGTCTGAAGTTCACAACAAACGTTAATGTAGCTGCTGAGAACACTAGCAAGCAGAGCCATGGGCAAGAATGGTTTGGTGGGTACTTTATGGGCTCTTATTTCCGTATTTTCTATAAATCTAAATTTGACTGCTTTTCAGTCTTTCTCCCAACAGAATAGTGTAGAAGGCTTTAATGCATATCCTGGTCAATGAACCAAATAAATGAAATAGTAAACACTAAACAATTGTTGGTGTCTGGCCAAAGTTTTCCTCTGGTGTAATGAGGCTCTTGTTTTTATCTTGTGTATTTTGTACATTTAATGTGCTGCTTAGCGCTTGTTGACTGTCTCAATGGTATAGAAACTGTTTTTTTTTAAACTTGTAGTCCATCTCCTGTGTGATGGACTACAAGTTAAAAAAAACAGTTTCTAACTGATTGACACAAGTGTTCTGCATCAGTGCTAATCAAGTGATGCTCCTTGAACCTTTTGTGCTGCTACATTCACCTGCTACCTGTTCTTTACTTGAAGGTCTCTGACCGAAAGCTTGCTTTATACATTTTTATTATTGCACAGATTTGAGTGTGCAAAGGCTTTTATTTTAATCTCCAGCACCTCAGCAAAGTCAGATACGATAAGCAGTGTTTTCTTCTCTATTCATGCCATTTCTATTTAGAATGATGCTTTGTTGTAATACCCAAGTACGGTGGCCCCACTTCCTGATAAAGCACTCATTATAGAGTATAGAGTTGTAATTTATGGCATTATGCTTCATCGTGTTCTGAGTTCTGACTTTTTTATGTAAAACTGAAACATACAACTGTACCAACTGCTTCAATAGAAATATGGCAACACTTTATTTGGCATTATGTAAACATATAAACAACACAAAGACAATATAATGCAGTTGTAAGTAAGTGTTATTAATAACAACTCCTCCTAGCACCCATAAGTCGAGGTCGTTGTATAAATAAGTAATGAGTCACAATAGTATGGAATGTGTCACCTTAAGAGAAAACATAACTTTTGACAAAGACTGTACATTAATAAACAATTACAATTTTCCTTAATGCTTTGTACAACTACATTAGTGTGTTATAAACCATTTATTGAATGTTAATATACACCTTATAAATGATATTATTATACATGGTATTATAATGTATTAATCCTTAACTAACATTAATAACAAGAGACTTGATGGCTTATTAAAAAGAAAGTTTTGATGCTTTATTAATGACTTGACTGTTAATGTCTCAATAATTAATAATGATAAAGTATCATCAACAAAACCATTAGTTACAACTTATAAACCCTTTATGAAGGCTGACTTATTAGAAAGTGATAGTAGCATGTTTTGCATTCTGTGATATAAAAGACAGTATTTTATGGCGTACATTGTACAACATGTGACAAATGAGACCCACTGGGCACTATGACCCAGCAGATAGCCTACTCTTCATAGAGAGAAAAAACAAGGCTGTGATGATCAGTGGTGCTTGTTGATGTCAGAGTCTGTATAAAACTGAGACTTAGGGTTGGCTCACCATTCAACCACAGGGGGTCTGGGGAAAAACAGCTCTGGAGAACTTCTGCCCTACATGCGGATTATCTGTGACATCTTCCCAGATGTTGGGACATCAGAACGCTCTGCTCATCCTTTTTATTCACACACAAATTTTTTCCGTCTTATATTTTGTTTACAACAGTTGAGAAGTTTTCTTTTATGGCTACGAAAAGGAAAAGTTTGAATAGCGGGCAATGGATATTTACTTCCACGATGTGGCATCTGCACATTAAAACCTGATGTAGCAGAAGAAAATGAGATTGAAAGGAATCTATTTTTATGTTTCAAACTGATTATGCCAGTTATCTGACTGGATGGCACGGTTACGGTTAAGGAGACGTCCATCGGGAGGAAGGACACCCTAAATGTCAGACATCTTAGAGGGCGACATCAAATATGAGAAAAAAGTGACTAAAAGTGATGGAGCGCTCCGATCAAGTCGAGCCAACTCCGCCGGTGAACACCACGAACAACAGTTTTATTACAGATTCATCAATTCTGCATGTCAGCGCGGAGAGTCTAGCCTCTCAGATCAGTCTGGCGGTGATTCTCTCCGTTATCACACTCGCCACCACTTTATCTAACGCGTTCGTCATAGCAACAATCTCCCAGTCGAAGAAATTGCAAACTCCCGCGAACTTTCTGATCGCCTCTCTGGCCATCACCGACCTGCTGGTGTCTATTCTGGTGATGCCCATTTGCGTCCTGTATACGGTCATCCACACCTGGACGCTGGGGCAAATTGTGTGCGACATCTGGCTCTCCTCGGACATAACGTGTTGCACGGCGTCTATCCTGCACCTGTGCGTAATCGCTTTGGATAGGTTCTGGGCCATCACGGACGCGGTGGAGTACTCCAAAAAGCGCACGCCGGGGCGCGCAGCCGGGATGGTGGCCACAGCCTGGGTCATTGCTATCTCCATCTCCCTGCCACCTCTCTTCTGGAGGCAGGTGAAGGCGGATGAGCTGACCAGCTGCAGCGTCAACACGGATCACATTTTCTACACCATCTACTCCACCTTTGGGGCTTTCTACATCCCCACCTTGCTGCTTATTGTCCTCTACGGACGGATATACGTCGAGGCCCGGAAACGGATCCTGAAGCAGTCCCCCAAGACGTTTGGGAAGAGACTCACCTCGGCGCACCTGGTCACCAACTCTCCTGGGTCCGTGGCTTCCACAACCTCTCTGCAGTGCGGGAGACACGACACCCCGTCCAGCGACACCGGGTCTTCAACAAGCGAGAACCAGGTGAAAGTGACGGTGTCAGATGCGCTTTTGGAGAAAAAGCGCATTTCAGCAGCCAGAGAGAGAAAAGCGACCAAGACTTTGGGGATAATCCTTGGTGCTTACATCGTTTGCTGGCTGCCGTTTTTCATTTACACATTGGTGGTGGCGACGTGTGACACATGTTTTAACCCCGAGTTATTTGACTTTTTTACGTGGTTGGGATATCTGAACTCTCTCATCAACCCCATCATATACACTATGTCCAATGAGGACTTCAAGAAAGCTTTCCATAAACTCGTGCGCTTCAGATGCTGCCGGTTGTAAACGAATGTTCCTTCAGTCTACAATAAGATTGATATATGTATTTTTTGATATGGAGTTCTAAAAATGTAAAAAAAAAAGAGTATAAAGATTAAAAATAATGTAGAATAGTAAGAGTGCAATAAACACTATAATTTCTGGGACTTGTAGACCAATGTAAAAAAAGTAAAACTTGATTTAAAATGACAACTTTAAGTAAATATATTAAGTAAATTGTTCAACATAATTCCCATGTATTTAAAGCTAAAACCAAGGCATGGCAAAATGATATAATTATATAAAAAGCTTATTTTAATTATAAAACAAGATTTTATTTTGAAAGAGTGGCGGAGAAGAAATCCAACTTTACGCACCTCACAACATCACTAAAACGTGTCATAAAAGCTCCTCTTGAAGAGCAAATGTAATACATTGTATGATACATTCAGTGATGGGTTGTTAGCGTCTGTGTCGATTCCTGTTTGGATGGTATTTATTAGTGTGTATTCCCACGCGACTACTGACACATTAATGTGAGTAGCAGCAGAGATCATGTTGACATGACAAGTCAAGAATATATTTAAAAAAAAATAACCACCCATGATCCTGTTTCTCATTATGTATTACAATATGGAAGTTTTATTTTTTAAAACTACATCAATACATTCTGAGAAATGATACCAGTGTCATACATTTTTATTATGGTCATGGGCTGCTCGCTGCCACCCTATGGTTGTCTTTTGTCATCTAGAAAGGCACACTCATGCAGTTGAAAAAAAGAGAACAGATTCATATCAGTGTCAAACAAAGAAACTGCAGCTGATATTTACCCAGCAGCTGAAAGCTGATTATGAGTTCAATTTTGCTGTACAAACACCACCTCGTTTTACTGTGTGCGTGTGTGTGTGTGTGTGTGTGTGTGTGTGTGTGTGTGTGTGTGTGTGTGTGTGTGTGTGTGGGGGGGTCTGTTTGCTGCTACATTAAATCTGTATCTACAGCATGTTATGTTCATGTGTGAAATGGTTTGCCACCTCCTGGCTATTGAGACTGGCCTGCAGAGCTCCAAAAATAATGCTGAGGATTTGTCAGCATTATATGAAATAAAAGTATGTTGTTCTAGGATTGTATCTGTTCACATTCAGAGATGCTGTGCAATAAAGGCTTGAAAGTATTTTTTTTTTGTTCTATGAGTGGGAGTTTTAATTCAGTTTTAATTAAAGACTCTTCAAAACTTCTTCCAAATCAGCAGTAAAAACATTTCTTTCATTATTTTTGTTGAATGTTGCATGTTGAAAGCAGGACAGGTATTCTGACAGGCGACTTGTAGTTTTGAAAAGTGTTGCCTTGGAATGAAATGAGACTTTAGATTAATGCTCCCAGGGTATCACGATGATGTCAAAATGAAATCCAACAACCTCTTCAGGCACTTGCAGAACGTGGCAGAGCATTAAACAATACGGATTAATGCGGATGAATGTGCGTCATTTCAGTTCCTCTTGACGGTCCTCTCTAATGTCACGGTCTGTTTTGGCTGAGATTCTCACTCAGGTTTGAACCCTCCACCATCTTCCTGCCCTCTCCGTCTCTCTGCGGCCTTCCTGCAGGCAGAGGAGGACACGGTTTGCTTGGTGAACGGCTGTCACAGTTCAATAAGTCACGAGAGTGACAGCGGGCTATGCTCTTCTGGTGTACTTCACACACACAGGAAGGGCCACTCGTATTGTCAACACATGCAAACACACACGCTTTTCCATATATGAATTTTCATATGACTCGTCATGCATGAAAGATGAGTGCACCTGAGTAGGCATTCAAAGCGTTTCCTGGACTTTCTGCATCAGTTAACAACATGTTGAAAGACTGACGAAATTGAATCTTATGATATTTATAAAATATACATATCTTTCCCCAGGAGTATTAGACTTAAACAAGGAAACTTCTGTTGTACAATCAGCAATAACACGCTCTTTGGATTTTAAAGTTACAGGTTCAAACTCTTTGCAGATCATCCACGTATACAAGCATGTAAACAGGAGCTCCTGAACATAGTTATAAAGTTTATGTTTAATTATCTGCGTAAAGAAAGGTTTATTATTGAGAAAAGTATTTGTAAAGACTCGCAAGAAACACATTTTCCCTCAATGACACCACACAATAATAAGAAAAGGTAAACAACATAAACACAAATTACAGCCACCTGACAAAAGTGAATCAACAGGGACACGATTCACAGCTGTGCTTGACCTCCTTCATAATAAGTTCACATCTTTTTCTGCTTAAAGAAGGTGGATTGGGGTGTGCACATCCAGTTGCAGGGCAGAAATAAAACCCAGCAAACAAAGGAAAAGAAGAGGGTGTCTGCACACTAAAAGTTTCAAGCTCACAACATTTTAATGCAATGTTTTGACCTACGGTCTGAGGTCTTCGTCAGGCAAACATCAGTCTGAGAAAGAACTTGTTCACAGACTGACAATACATAATGTAACATGTTAGCAAACTGTAGCCCATATCGGCCAAATGTGATGCACAGGTTATTGCCATTAACAAACATTGTCATTACACAAACAGAATAGCACTGGTGTGCATACTGTAGATGTCACACAGTCCGTCTAAATGCATGCAGAGATTGATCCATTATGAAGCAGCTAAATCTTTAATGCTGAGAGACTGTTGATGTTTAGCAATAGGGTTTATGATTTTGTGCATCCAAAGAAGTATTGCATGGCTCATGTAGGTGCCGCTGCTTTACCTCCAGCTGCAAAACAGTACACATTATCCTTTTTTTGACATGGGATGATTGCTTTGTGCGTAGCAAATACATTAACTGGACGACCACTTGTTTTCTATTAGCTGAATGTTCTGCATTACTGGTTTGCCACGGGTCTGCTGTGGAGTGAAGGACATTGCTGATGGAACAGCTAGTGAGGCTGAACACATGGATAATGAACCTATAAAATATTCTGTCACTGAATGTAGTTTTGGTGAACAAGCTTTATTGTTTCACCCTTTCTGGTTGAAGAAGGCTCGGAGCATTCATCACCTGACAAAATGGAGACACAAGGGCCCATCTGCTTTTGATGAATTACCGTACCAAGGTAATAACAATTGGCCTTTGACAGCAAGAAAAAACGAGTCGGCAAGGCCCCTAATAGGCAACACGAGGAGGTAAGGTGATTGAGGGCGAATAACAATTAGATATCAGTTTTCTGACATTCTTAGTCTGACGCCAATTCACTTGCACACAGCAAATGTGCTGTTGTGGCAATATGTGGCTTTTTATCATTTACATCTACTTTTAAAAGTATTTTGGTATAAATAAGAGCCAGTATGGTTTTCTTGTAAAAATGTACCTTTTGTGATTTACTTTCCTTACATATAGTTTTGCACATTATGGTGTGATTTTTCACTGAGAAGTGCACACTGTGTTACTGTGAATGTGTGTGTGTGTGTTAAATCACAGCCTTTAGTCATGTGTGTTCTTTCCGTGCTTCACAGCAGATCCATTGCCACAAGCAGTTTCAACAAAGTAGGTTAGTTTAAAGCACTTTACATTAGCTTCTCCTCCAGCTCACCTCTATGTCTAATAATATCTTATCTCTGAATCATAAAATGGGATTTCCCTGAAAACCAAATAGCAGATACACTGTGTTTGCCTTTTGCTAGAAAATCCTAAAAATTGAGTAAAATAATCTCACCATGTGGCTGACTGGGTTTACACCTGTGGGACTGTCGCTAGTGGGGCTTGGTGAATCTATCACACTTAACATCAATTGTGGCCTGACAAGCAATATATCACCAAATTAGGCAGCTATATGTAGTGGTGGTAGAGGACGTGTGTATGCTGCTAAATGATCCATCCATACTGCATGTGCATTAAGGGCCCTCAATTAATTACCAGAGAGAGAAAGAAGGGTGTTCTCTGTTTTCCTGCACGTTGGTCATGGAAAAACCTCACCTTGTCTTTTTTTGTGTTTAATCATGAATCTACGCGGAAAATATGATCACTTGGATTTGTTAAACCCCATTAAAACTGATCCTGCGAACAAGTTTCTGAAAAACCTGACATTTTTGGAGATACAATGTTTTCACTTGGCAGCACTTGGATTATTCAGAAGAATCAGAAATCCTTTATCACCTGTAGCAAATGTACATTATTTTGATGGTGGAGATGCTGAGATTTATAGTGTCAAAATATACTTTAGAGCTGGCAAACTACACACACACACTGTAATGTTGTTACTCTATATGCCCCTCCAGTGGGAAATACCTATGACGCCCTGGTTTAAAAGTAAGGGATTAAAACGTTAAAAGGAATTTCCAAATAAAGTTGAATGAAAATAATTTGGTAAGGTAAGTCAGTTGTATAAATAGTTAAAATAAACAATATTAAGGGCTAACAGTGAGTAAACTGATAATAAGTGCACAGGTTGTGACTTTAGTTTCAGCAATTCTGGTTGCTGTAGGTATCAGTCATCCGTCAGTGTCACCTGCCGTAGTTGGTCGGAGGTCAAAACAACACAAAACAAAGAGGAAACATGCAGAGGGAAGGAAAAAGAGAGCTAGGTCGAGTAAAAGATGGAAAAATAGTAGCAGGCACCAACATGGATGTTTCTTAAATCAATGTCTGTTAATTAGCCTGAACATTTGTGTTTGTTTGTATGTTCACACCTGAAATCGCGTAGCAGTTAGCCGCAAAGCTAGCGGGAGTAAAGATGGGAGTAAAGATGCTAAATGCTCAGCCAAGGCTGCTACACAAGTGGATAGAAACAGTCCGCAGCAGTTTGCTCAAGTTACCACGTGTGACAAGTGAAAAAAAATGACAAAAATTAAAAATATTCTGGAGTCAAACTTTCTGAATCTCAATGTCAATAAATTGAAGTCATTTTATTTGGACTAAGCATTTGACCAACATCATCGTGGCCCTTTGACCTCTACTGTTTAACCGTTCAATTCAGGATTTAAGTGTGACAAATAAATCAATGAGGTAGGTAAATTATGCTTAGTGTTTAATAACAATGAACAAAACGTCTCTTTATTGTTCAATTGTTATTATTCTAAAATTGGTTTACAGCAACTTGGGAATTAGGGTTGGGTGCCACAAATGTTTGAAATCAAAATGTGCTTTCAATAAACATATTTAAAGGAACAGTTTGACAATTTGGGAAATATGCCTCTACACTCTCGTTCAGAGCGCTGAATATAAAAGGTTGATACCACTCGCATGTCTGTGGTTGACTTGCGCTTTAGAGGTGCTGGTATGTGGATTTGTTACTTTTTAAAGTATTTTACACTGTTCTCAGTCTTTATGACTGAGATATTATTCCAAAACACCTAAATTCCATAAAGCAACAGGACATACACAAATTCGGTCTAATGTGGCACACAAAGTCAAAACTAAGAGAGAAAACGAAGCTGTTGTCCAATACGGAGCTGGCGGGAGTTAAGGAGTTAGTTGTCATGTTCTCGGCTGCACTGGAGATGCCCCCCCGCTCAGAGGTCAAGCGCACTCAACTTTATTCAGTCCTCGTTAAAGTGCAGAGACCTCTACGACAGAGAAGATAGCATTTCAACACAAGGTCATTTTTACTTCTCTGTATAGCTCACCTTCTTTTTCTCCAGCACTCTCTCAAATATATTTGCATTTAGTGATGCGTTAGTTTGGTATGAAAGGAGTTTTCTAAGTGATCGTTGCACATACACGTCACACGCAAGTGATTTGTTTGAGTCTGCGATAATAAAGCAACATATAATAAAAACATCACACATAGATGGATTTCTGTTTCATTAAGAGCCGTGAAGAATATAAATGAGGTTTTTACCTCACCGCGGGGATAATTTACATATTGTCTATTAACCTTTTGATATTAAGCGTGAGACGGTGCATTGAGACAGAAACACGGCTAGCATGTTTGTAATTTCCCATTTTCACAAGCAATAACAACACAAAATGTCACTGAAGCTATTAGCATGAAATTTGCCTGACACCACCTAATTCAGCCTTTTTTTCCCTCGGCTACAAAGCCCCGAGCTTCTTGTCACTCTAAGAAGCAACTTTCTCCTCACGTACCCCCCTCTTACCTTGACCTCGCTTTAAAACGAGCTTCCTGCTCATGTCACTCATTTTAACACAGGTTGAGTGTTTAAGTTCAGGATCAGGAATAATTTACCTTGAGTATGCTAATGTTAACCTTAAACATTCACCACCAAACTTTTAGTTTCTTGATCCGCTTTGGTGATAGGACAGGGTGCGACAGAGAGCTGTCAAACAATTCCTGGGATGAAAGGGGAAGAGCGACATTTATTTTTCTCCTCAGTACAAGAGCAATGTGTCCACACTTTTCAAAACAATGCTTCAAGGTGACCAATGCCAAGCATATCTTCCCCTTCAAGCAAATCCAGTTCTCAGCTCAGGCAGAAATCAGTGATACTGCCCTACAAAGCCAGTCGGTCTATTCATTTTTCTTTCATGTCATGGAAATTGATGAATTTAAAGAAAACATCATGTCAGTTATGTAGATGCAACAAAACAGCTAAAACCAAACTAATCACACTTAAAGCAACGGCGTCACATCCAGTTAGCTAGCGTTGAATAAAGCTGAATTTACTCACTTCTTCCCTCAAACTGGTTCCTGAAGTTGAAATATATCCCTTCTGGGTAACCATCATGGTAATTTAGTTTTTTTTTTTTACAGCCAGACTAATTTATTCAAATAAAAAAGACAATTAACCTAGCTAAGCATCGGGCATGTCATCTCAGCTGATGAAGTTTTTTTTGCATTTGATTCCCCTTTTGTAAGTGTGCAATGGGATTTATTTAAAATTATATTGATATTGACATTTAATATAATACAACACAATGAAATGTATGTTATGTATGTCTCCGTCAAGGCAAAAATAACTGTGTGACATTACTGGAGCTGCAGCTGTAAAAGGAAGTTGTAATATTGACCCTTTTCTGAGCGATGTAGTCCATTTCTTTCGGCCTGGATCAAATCATAAGAATTGAGTCCGTTTTCCTGCAGCTATGCCATGTGGTGCCGGCTGAATGGACTAGTAGGAGAATCATTAAATGAAGCATGACTTATAGCTGTCAGTGTGAGATCATATGGAAATTGTGCATCTGTTGAGGCAAGTGCAGCTGCATGGACTCACAGCCGCAATAAATCTGGAGTTCACACTGTGGTGACTGTGACTGAACCAGAGATTTCACAACCCACCATACCACCACCTCCAATTTTCTTCATCGTGATATAACAAAAATCGTCATCTCAGTGTCTTCGGCGGGTGTGCATAAAATAAGTCGGGTTTATTTACTATCCATCTGCAGTTGCATATACAGGTCAACAACCTCTCATTCCCAAAGTCCTTCCTACCAGATGCCGCAGCATCCTAAATGTCTCACTTTGGAGGTGCAGGTCACCCCATATTAGAATGAGGCGAGCTCACCTTGCAGAGAAAACTCATTTCAGCCCAATTTACCAGCAGGGGTGGGAGTCCTGGGGGGTCGGAGGTGTTACCAGCCTCACTGCAATCGTAACTGGCCGACCTTGGCGCTCCTCCTTAACACATTTTCTGACTATGACTGGCGACTAGGTAATCAATTTGTCATTACTGAAATAGGCAGGATGAACAGGTAGGCCGAGAAGAAATGACCTAAAATGGAGTAGGAGCATGGGTGTATGAAGAGCACTGGATACAGCACTGGAAGCGGGCTCCCGTTCATTCCTATGAAGGTTGCTCAGTGGCACATGGAGCCAAAGTGGTTTCACTGCCGAGTGATACACATCTGGATTTGGCTATTCGTGTATTTTACTAATTGTAGGATTTATTAATTTAAATAAGGGCTATTAAACTATTTATACCGAGATGTTGAATTTCCGCTGATTTACAGACGTCTCTTCCCCAATGTAAGTCTATCGGTAAAAGTCTTTACTTTGGGCCCAATGGCATTGTAATTCCACTTCTTCAAAGCCCAGCACTCTCCCTGAGGGCTTGAGTTGAAGTAGTGCTGCGTATCTTGAAACAGTTTGAGGTTAACATGTGACTCCTTCTGTGACGCCTGATTGAAAGGTTCCGGTCATTATCCAAACCTCACGACTGCCAGATCGACCCGTAAAACCAACAGCTTTGAGAAACCAAAAACGCAGATGAGCAAGATTGGTCAATTTAGTCCAAAGCTAAATTTAAAAAGGTCTCTTTTCATCACAAAGCTTGAGGCTCTCTGCGGATAATCAGCATGCTTCGATGAAACGTGGTTTGAATGTTCAGAGAGAGGTTACGACGTAGGGCACCGTTATTTTTGCATTCTGACAGGTTCGAGTGTTTCTCCGCTTATCTGCAGTTGTCCATAAATGAGGAATTCCACGTTTGGCATTTCATCTTTCAGAATTTAAATGCAGGGAGACCGCTGAGCATCTTCAGACAAAGCGAGAGCTCTGTACTCTCAGTGAAGCCGCCCTGACATGATTAAAAATGTCTGCTCCACTTACTCTCAAAGTAAGCACACAAACAGGCAAACGCACACGTGAACAAAAGTGCAGAAAACCTTCATGGCGTTATATCTTGTATATGCTACATCGTCTACTTTGACTAATGTAAAAAAATACGAGTGTATAACATCAGTCAAGAACCACAGCAACATGTCAGTAATACATGTGTCGGCCTGCGGTTGAGGTATTTTTGACAGGATTATATTCGGTGGTTTCTGTGCTGCCGTGGGCTGTAAGCAGGTGTAGATTAATATGTCCGAGACGCAAATGCATCCCTGATGGGCTGTCAGTTGACCTGAGCTCCTTCTCTGCTTCTCACCTTCTTTGTTCCCCTGCCATGGAGTGCCGTTTCTCCGGGTTCATCAAACTATTTTTTCCATCTTCTCCTCCCTCCATGTCTGCCTCTCGCTCTGCCTCTCCTCCATCATCATGCCTTACTCTTGTCTTTCTCAGCCTCCCTCCCACTCTTGCCCTCCATCACTGTCTCTCATGCTGCTTTACTCCATTCCTACCGGATAGAATGAACCCTGCCCATGGGGAACATGATAAACAGGCTCCATTTCAATGGAGACCAGGAGTTACGGCTCCATCTTCTTTCTGCCAGCATGGGAACGCAGCCTTTTAACTTTACTTCAGCAGGAGGAAACCCTCCTGGGCATCCACAACTCCCCATCTTACGCAGAACAAAGACAAGAGCGATTCATCTTTACTTCCACCTATCAACTGAGAGCTTTGGATAGAATTTCTCACCATGGGCCTTTTTATGCTCTGATTGCATGTGACATCTTTAATGGGTCCTTTTGAAACTGATCTTAAATCTGCCCCAATCTCATATTTCCTCACATGTATGGTATGCAGATATCTCCTCAGAAGAGAGACTTCAGTCATCAGTGTCTTTTCAGAACTGCAGCCTTTCAATATTTAATCTAATCAGTGATTGTTGTTCTCTACCTGCAAGGTTGACGCCTCCCCCTATATGGTTTGTCCTTGTGCAACATTATCCTGTGAGCATTTGGTGTTCCCTGTTGTTTTGAACAGGCTTATATTGCATGTCTCTTGATGAAGGTTTGATGTGATTGTGAGACCTATAAGTGAGTTTAGGGTCATGTAACATGCACATGGATACATTTAGATGAAAGTAGTGTTTCGTGAGACAAATCAAAACTGACATGGCATTCAGCCAATCAAATTAATTATTTAGTTGAACTGCTTTCTGTTTCGTTCCTCGTCCCTGTATGTTCGTACATGGTATGCATCTTAGACCACTAGTTCACAGCGACGCTCTTTTCTTAAATTCTTAAGTTCCTCTTCTAAAATGTGCAGAACAAGTGATTGTGAGGAAGTGTCGTGAATGGCAGGACCCGCATAGTTGTCAGTTCGAAGTTGTTAGCTCTCCACAAAACAGAATATATTGCATTCCTTATTTACACGGAGACTACCTGCGCGAAGAGTCATTTTCAGCTACTTTCCATTAAAGTGAAGAGTGCATTGTAGGAGGGAGTTGACTGTTTACAGAGTCAGGCAGTCATTTAAAGTGCAGGGTTAACAGTGTTTACTACACATTAAACACTCTTTTCATAGTGTTGACAATTTTCCAAATCAAATCGTGGCGTGTATTACACATTCCAGAGAACATTCTGTTTCCATTTAATTCATGTGTGATATGAAAATCAGCTTATTAGACTTCAAAGTTGCACACTTTGTACTCCATCACAATCACCGTCATGTCAGAATTGTTTTCATAATCGTGCACTAAGTGCCGTTTGACTTGTCCACACTGCATTAGCTCCCAATAAGAATGTAACACTGACGACATATGTGAACAGTGTGTTTTTAACACCTCATTGAAATATACAGGAGACATTTTGAGTTTTAAATACGTGATCATAGTTTTTATAACACCTGTTATAACACCTAATTACCATCAGCAATCTACTGTATAGTGAGAACGAAATACTGAAATGCACTGCTACAGGTTCCTGACAACGTCATCCTTTTTCAGCATGTACTTTCAAATTTTCACTTCACATAATCCATCCACTGAAAATCCATTCATTCAACAGAAGTAATTGATTTCCACATTTTCCTAAAATATGTCCTTCATCAAGTGTTAAGAAAATGAAGTAGGTCATGCTTTTTAGTCAAAAGTAGCTTGGGAAATAAGAGGTTTATTTCTGAATTAGTTATTTGTGCATCTACAGAGCCTGAATATGCTTTTCCTCCTCACTGACTTCAAACAGTTATGGCATTGCCTCCTGCCAGGACAGTTCAACTTGAATGGGGAGCTATTAAACCTTCTGTGATGCACTCTAATACCGGATAGAATAAAACGGACTTGTCAGGGCAGTGCTGTCGGCAGGATTTTAGAGACACTTGAGTTCATGAATCACCCCAGTTCTTCCTCTACCCCTAAATCTACAGTTAAGTGAAGACATGTAATATGAAATATCAAAATAATTAAGTTTATTCCCTGTAAATATGAAGCTCTAAATGTTGTTTTCAAAGTACATTTTTGGAGGCTCAGATATAATCTTATGTAAAAGCAGAACAAGGAAGGCTCTGTTAAGCATAAGGTAACTCAATGCGACCTCTGTTAAAGTTAGCTGTAAGCTCTGTCATGTAGCCACGCAGGATTGTGCCACCCACCGGTGTCTGACAGCTAATGTTAAGGGATTAGCGAGTAGAAAGCATTATTGCCGATTGCATCCCAAAGGTAACTTCTCATTCCAACTTCAGGAAAGAGCGGTGCCTCTTCCATTGCAGCGCTTTCAAAGTGTGCAACAGGAATAAATACAATCTGGGCATCCGACAAAAGTTCAAACGCACTGTGCAGCGCTGCCTCACTCCAATAGAAAATAATGCAATCAAACGGATTTTGAAGGTGACGCCCGCTCGCGTCACATCCAGTTAGGACACAGACGGCGTATTGACATTGAGACACACAGTCTGATTCTCAATAGATACCTGATTACACTTGGTGGTCACATAGGGGGCCACCTAAAGGGGATATTTGGTGGCCACAGGTTATTGTGGCCACGGGCCATGATTAATGGTCCAATCCACTTGCGTGGCATAACCTTAACCTTCCTGGAGGATAGGGCAAGATAGTTGAATTGCCTGCCCAAAGCAAACACATTATTTTAAATTCCCTTGAATGAAGAAAAAAAGAGTATCTCAGCCTCCACATGTCACTGACACTGTATACTGTACAACCTGATGGTTATCCATGAATACATTTTGCCAGAACTGATCTTTCCCATGTCCACACAGCATCAGTGTGCGTGTTAACAGGTTCAACGGCATCACAAGTCACAGATGATGGATGACTAAGAACATCCTCTCGTATTCACTGCAGCACCAGGTCACAGGGTTGATGTTGGCACAGGCTCTTAGACTTCACATTGGCCCTGGCACTTTCACTGCTGCAGGTCTAGTAGAGTGGATCACACCGATAATCAGCCCAGAGCGGATTTGCTACGACAAACATGACTCTAATATTAGACTGTAGCCCTGAGGCACTCGTCTTTCTCAGTTCTCCAAGAGAAGGTTAAAAGCTGGAACCTCACTTTAAATAAATAGAGGGTTTAAATTAGTTTGAATTTTTTTGAGGTAGGCCTATATAATTTATACAATACTATAGTCAAATACATATATATATATGTGATTTAAAGGTAGCTTTACCACACCAAATTGCTTGAATTTCAATTGAATCAAAAGCTGGGATGGCAGTTATTGCACCTTCATGTTGGCTTTGTAAGGGCAGCTCAGATTCTTATTTTTGTAGAATACAATTACAAATTACATTTCTGACATTCAGAGATTCATGCTTTTTATTTCTTATTTACACCTGTGATTACATAAGCAGTAGAGTCACCAGCTGCTGGCAGCAGAATAAAGTGAGACTTTGGTGGTACTGAGTAATTAAAAAAATTATATAATTCTGGAGTAATGCATGACAGAAAACATCCTGGGTTGCTGCTGTTAATTATTGTTATATAATTCAGTCAATGGCTGGATAATATATTTTTTAAATCGCTTGACTCAAGTGCCATACTCACAATGTCAAGGGCCTCCGTTGTGGGAAAACAACGATGCTCAAAGCCTTTGGCAAAGTGCGGTTGGCATAAAAATGAATGCCATGTCCGGCTGATTACCTGTTGCCCTGCTGCAATTTCATTGGTTATTTGAAGTTTACAGAAGTTAGTACAGTATTTCCGAACGGTTGGCAGATCCCTGATGGGTCTTTGAACAGAGCTCTTCTACCAATTTTTATTATTAATGTAATGTAATTAACTAATATCTAAGAGAATACAACAACACAAACTATGACCACTCCTTTAACAGATCACAAAGACCAAGAGTCCTGTGATTCACCATTGACTTTACAAGAGATTGATTCCATCAATATCCTTAATTAATCTCCTGGGGTGGGGTGGATTACATCACAATTTAATAGAGCGTTTGGGGAACATTTGGTCCCATTTGTTATGAAGGTTTTCTCAGAAAGTAGTGGATTAAAATTTCTATTGGTGTGCAATTATAATATTGAAAATATTCCTAGTCGTGTTTCTAACTTCCACAAACAGGCGCTGCTTGCATGGTCTATGATATTCAAGCACTGCCATTCGATATGGAACAATAGATATACTTTACAAAGCAGATCCATATTTTTCAAGGAATGGTTCAAAAATCCCACTGTTTGGGTGAATCAATTATTCAAACGTTATGGTATTTTATTTATTTATAAGCAATTTCTTCAACAATATCAGATATCTGTAACTCCTAAACAGTTTGCCAACGTTTGCCATTTGATGCTATCCTATCTGGTGTGTCTGTGCTAAAAACAAAAAAAGCTATTAAAACTGTGAAACTGTGCTTCCAATTTAATTTATGTTGACCCCTGGCATTTTATATATTATTAGATTCATAGATTAAACACCTCTGTGCCCACCAGGGACGTTGTTATGAACCAAACCGCTGGTAGGAATGGTTTTCCATGAAAAAAATGCCGAACTGCTAATTCTACTGCTAGCTTGTAAGAGAAGATGCTTCTTCTGCAGTGTGTACAGAGGGGACGGTGGATGGTACATGGTCAAGAATAAACTTTTCAGGATCTCAAGGTTCTTTCAGAGTGGATTACCGAGCATGAATCTGCAGTAAATTTGGGCTTGTTGCAAAGCTAACATTACCCAAACGGACATGGCATACAAACATAGTAATTGAGCAATAATGTTATAACAGCAAATTGAAGAGAACAGGTGCCAAGTGGGATTTTAACCTGTGTTAAACTGTGTGTGGAAAAGGGAAATAGTGCATGATATCAAATAGTAATATTGTGTCATTTTAAGATTTGACATCCGTCTAAAGTAGTTAAATGTTACTGCACACATAGATGCTGTAATGGCTATATTGCAGCTGAAACAGCAGAGGTGTCTTTTGCTGTGCCCGACTCTGCCAGCCAGGAACACCTAGCCTCTGTCCCTAATGAGATAACCCCTTCTGACAGATTGCAAGTACCACTTTCCCTCTGTTGCATAATTTAAACTGACCCCTCTAATTGGACAATGATTCAAGTCACCAGCCGGCAGGGAGAAGGTCAAGCTTGTCGGAGCAAAATTCCTGGTTAAGATTGACAAGGATTTGTTTATCATGGGAGAAATATCAAAGGGACTCATGAATATACAGTGAATCAGAGAATACATTATTAATCTACAAGACTCAGCTACACGATTAGGCTGCTTTTATGCATATATGATGCTAAAATTCAACAAGGCTGTTTCATTAGTGTCATCTTATTTTAGACTTAAACTTCATAATAATGCTTCGGGGTGAATGTCAAACTTATTCTTAATCCTCACCCTGAGCCAAAAATCTTTGACTTAAGCTTGACCAAGACCTGATCTGTGACACTGACCCTAATGCTGAAGGATTTGGTTCAGGGTCACCTACTGGAAGGGTCGGGTTTGATTATTTGAAAATGTCAAGGTCTTGCATGGAACAAAAGCTTTAAATAAAATATTTTGATCACCCCTTTTTAATTGCAACTGAAATGAATGTCCAAAATGAAATGTGCTTTTGTTTTTTGTTTTTACTGACAGCCATTTTGCTTCATGAATGCAAAGTTAGAGGTGCTGTATGGAGTTTCTGACCATGAGTGGAGCTGTTCGTATTCTACCAACTTCAGAAGACAGTAAATACCCTGAAATCTGACCAGGCATTGGAGAGAGGTGAGCAAAATGTATCCTTCAGTAATCAACACGGTATTACACATAGATATTGAATATGAATATGTGAAATATAACCACATAATCTTGAATTCAGTGCGTGTGTTGGTGTCTGGTTTTAAAGCTAAACTGTAGGGCATTGAGATTTGTTTTACTTAAGTGTTCATTTATTATTATTACAAACAAGTTTTTTTCATATTAGACACGACAACTTCTGCCTCCAAGTGGCCAAAAAACGGAATAATACTACTTATTGTGTCACTACAATCATTAGTTAAAGGTTCAGATTACTGTGTCAGAAAACAGCCTGGGGGGGATTATGTTGCTCTTGAAGAGGCTTATTTACTTCAGCAAATTGTTAACAACCAAACAAGGGCAGCTAATCCTCTTTACAGAATGAGGCGGGGGTGGAGACAAACAACATGGAGCCTTCCGACCCTGATACACCATAACAGGAGAGGCCACACACGCTTCCACCGTCTCCACTCGCTTCTGTCAGCACAGCCATCCCCTTCAGCACCCAAACCTGCAGAGAGAAAGAGAGGACATGTAAAGGAACAGAGACTATCCTGATCCTGCTTTCTTTTTCTTTCTTTCTGTGAAGCAACATTAAAGATGTCTTTGTATGGGACAAGTGGGCATCAAAAAGACACCTCAGGAGAAGGATCAAACGGGTGCATCTCCAACAGACAGCAAGCAGGAGGAAAGGAAAGGAAGGGGCAGGCTTTACAGTAAGAAGAGAGGCCTGAACTTGGCTGCGCAGCTAGAGTAGGAATGAGGCATATTGTTTGACTGGCAGCTGGGTGAACAATACCGAACAAAACTGCAACCCTGACCTCACTTGGCACCCAAAATTGCTGGCCTGAGAGGCAGGGATTTGCTGTGCGCGCCCATGAAGGAGGAATCTGCACTGAGAGAGAGAGAAGGGGAAGAGCTAGGCAGTCACTGGGCTGTAGAGGTCGATAAGAACACACTAAAAGTGTTTAGGTGATTAACTTGGGGGCAAATCTGGGAAGTAGTTATCTGGTCTATGCTGGTTGGCAAGTTTGTTCAGCTGACAGATGAGGGTCCAGAAGGTGGTTAACAGGATGAGGCCACGTGGCCCCGCAGGGATTACAAGCAGCAAGAAGAAGGTAAAGGGATTAGACTCAAAACGGAGCCTGCTTTTTTCACCTCGTCACTGTTGTCACACTGACAGTGTACAAGGAAACTCTTGAGCCAAAATTCCATCCGTTCATCCGTCCGTCCGTCCTTCCTCTACCTCTCCTCGCTCCGTCCGCTCATCCACCCATGCAGCCACCTCAGCTGTCAACAGGGGTCCAGCAGCATCCAAAAACAGAACTGCTGCTGAAGGACTGAGCTGCAGCACAGATAGGAGTGGACTGGACACCCTCCTTTGGAACGTGCTAACAAGTTGAAGACCTTGTCAGCACAGATGAGGAGACTCTTGCACACTCTGTTAATGGACTCAAGATAAAGAGATTGTGGATTATATTGTTGTTTGCAACAGTCTCTTTACAAATGACAACTTTGGGTTTGAAAACCACATAAATTAGCCCATCATGCTTTTGAAGTCAGGACTATTCTTCACTTTGTGTCTGTTTACCCTCCAAGCAAGTCGAATCAAAGGTAAGAATCCACTTGGGAGGCTGGTATCCCTGTTAACGCGGATGAGATTCTTCTTTCAGTAATTTAACTTTGTGTTATGATTGGAGAAAGAGATAGTAGTAGCATGTTTGCAAGTTGTAACTTCTTTTAAAATTACATTTTTAGCAAATACAGATGTAATTCTGTCAATGAAGCAGTCAGGCAATAATATATTTCTACAACACACCTGCCTCAGGAAGGACGGAACTTGGAAACCTGGAAAATAAAAAAAGATCACCGTTAACATTACTTTATGTGTCGTTAATGGCAAATTATTCCTTGACGTGGAGACCTTCCTGCAGGTTTTCTATCAATGAGGTCTTGCATGAGACGAGACTTGAAGAGGTGGTTATTCACTACAAGGGCAACAGTTAAAATAGTGTTTAACTCTGCTATATATCTTATTTATAGGATTTATTTATGTTTCTCTCTCTGCAAACTATAAAGGTTTACCTCATCCTCAGACAGATCTTTGATTTATTTTTTTTTTTAAATGTTAAGCACTGTTAAGCCACTTTTAAGGTCATGAATATTCACTATGAATTAAATGGGCATAATCCTATAATAGAGAAAGATAGCATCATTTCACCAGTCATAGCAAATGCGTCCGCACTGGTTGTCTTGTTTTGTGTGATGTGCCCGGCTGAGCTCATTATCCTGAAGGAAACAAAAGCCATTCTGTTCGCAGTGTCGCAGGACGCTAATCTTTTCTGGCTTGTAATTCTGCTGTGAGGCCTTTTTGCGGCTGCACTGCATTAAAGTCCGCTCAAACACTCCCTCCTCTCACTCAGGCCCTCGTGTCTCTGCATGTGCAAGTCAGGCTTCAAGCTTACCGAATTCCAAAAAAAACATTTATATGTTGTCTTGCTGGTGTGACTAATAATGGAAACACGCATGATTTATTGGGCTAAATTTCCGACCACCTTCTGACCTGCTGAAATGTTTGGAATGGGGAGGTTTGTCAGGTGAATGGGTCTGCCTGTCAAACACTAAACTGGCGGATATTTGCCCACAAAGCTACAGGTGACAATGTCAATGCACGCAATCTTTCAATGTTCTTGGCGCTGAGCCAAATTTGGATTTGAGAAAAACATTATTGGTCATTGTAGAGGTTATTAGTAATACAGTGATTAACACCTTTTTTTTTCTTTTCTTTTCTTGCTCTACCATTTATGTCACGCAAAATATCAATGAATGCCTGTGTATTTATCTAAATTCCAAGTTTAATTCTAATTCCTGAACAATGACGAGTAATACAGCAGGCATGTACTTCAGTTATGCTACACAACATATAGAAGGTGGACGCAACAACACACACCGATATGTATAATGCAATGCAACAACCAACACGACCTGTGACCTATGTATGTATATAATTTGCTGTAGGGTTGAACACACGTCTCTGTCAGAGACACACTTTAAGCTTCATAAAGGTTGTTTGTTTGTCAGTAACCACAGCTACTCCATCACAACACATATTCATGTCACAATGACATTATGGAAATACAATGTTTCCTTGTTTCAGCATCGAGTTGTTGTATAATATAACATAGTCCAACAACACAAATAAAGACACGTTAAATCTGTTATTAAACTGTAGTATTCATCAAAATTATTATTTTAATGTCATGGTTATAATGGCTGTAAGTAATGATCACTTTCATTACTGGTAAATCACTTGATTATTTTGTGTTTGATTAGAATATAGTCTAATAAGCCCATACCATCGCTCAAGGTGATCTTTTTCTTTTCTTTTGGACCAACAGTTGAAACATGTTTTACAACCAAATACACTATCAATATCTTGCAATACTACTGTACAGTGTATGTTAGTTAATGTTGCAGCTGGGCTAACGTGCTGCATTAGCTCGTAAAAGTGTTCATGATATTGTGTCTTTCTGTATTGTTCTTCCTCTGCTTTTGGTCCAGTGTTCAGTCTGCTGGCCATGACTACCTTCAATAAGCACGACTTAATTAATGGCTGTTGAGAAGATGCGTTAATAATGCACGAAGATTTCCCTCTTGTCTTGTTTATCTCCAGCTAAAAGCTCTGTGTCTGATGCCAATGTAATAGTGAATATATTAATTACACTCACTTGCTTTTTATATTTTTCTTTTACCTTTATTCTCTTCCCTAATCCAGCGGAGGCACAGTCCATTCTTTGGTCCGATGACCCTGAGTCTCTGTTTTGGGCTCATAAATCCTGGCTTATTGTCTTAGAAAGTCCTCTGAGGTTTGCCATTTGGCATCACAATGAGTCCCTTTCTTCTAAAATAGCTTTATTCAATGGGGTGACTGTGAAAGAAAAAGTTGACTGGCACGCTGGCTTGTGGTGTGGAATTACTTCCTGTAATGCCAGGGTGGCTGAGCTTGTTTTCGTCACTAAGGTGATCAGAAAATTAGAGCATTTTTCCTCATAATGTCTGCAGCATCAAAGTGACATAATTGATGTGATTGTTAACCACTAAAATCACCATGGGTATCCGTCCGTAATTCGTTTTAATCTCAAAACTTCATCCGTTGGCCACTGAGCTTCAGTGATGCAACATGGGGCAAGTCGCCCAAGGGAATCTCGGCAATTGCTCCTTAGGGAGAAGAGAGAGTTACTCGTTTGCTTTCTCTACACATCTGTGCACTTTCATAGCCTTCAATATGACAACCTTCCAGTCACAAACCAGCTCCTCAAAGCTTCAGGCCCCAGACATTTTTACACTACAGTGAATTCAAAAGCTCAAGTAACAAATTGCACCTTTAAGGGGATTAATATCACATACAGAGGATTTGTTTCTGCTCAAATATCCCAAAATAGACTCTCAGGGACCCTCTGTGTATAATATACTTTTTACTGCAAAACAAAATGCTACTTATAGGCAGCAGCAGAGCACGCAGTAGTTAACTGACTGTAAGAGGGCTGGAAAGATGCCAATGGGTAAATCGTCAAATTGAATGCTCCTCTGTGGTAGTTGGTGTTAACGGCCTGATTCCTGGATACACACCACAAGACTAGCACTGGTAGATATTTAAAGGGAACTCCAGCCATTTAGTATTACGCTTATATAAATAAAGAGGACGTGCAAGAGACAGATTTAAAAATGTTTGCAGCAGAGGCCAAATGGATTTTACAGCGAAGGAGGGCAGCTCGAATTTCATGTTTCACTATACTTACTAATGCCCACGTCTCCACAACCAAGTCCATAAGACAAGTTTTATGTCAATATTTTAAAAGTCTCAAGCTCAATATGAGATGACATCACTTTGACATCTTCAGGGTTGTTGCCTTTTTCACAGAATGAGTACAACTCCCTGTAACAGTTAAACTGATGTGTGTGTGTGAAATTGGTGAAGTGCCCCTTTTTAAAACGACCCTTTGCTCTGCTGGTTACAGCGCAAACTAAGGATTTTGTTGCCAGCAAATAATATTTGCAATTGTGGTTTAGCTTTCATCCATAAGGGCAAATGTCTCAGATGAGTGGCTACTTTTTAAGTTTGCATTATTTATACAACAAGTAATTGAATTGTTAAGCTGTTAATATCGCAGTTTCCTAAAAAACAAACTTGTATCTCCTAATACGAACCAGTCACCTTGATTTAAAGTAATAATCTCAAAGATTGAAATGTATTGAAATGTATATGTTTATTTTTATTGATTCCTTTATTTACCAGGGACAGTGCACATTAATTAACATTACGGGGTTCACCTTCATTTAAATGTGCCAGAGGTAGTTGGATACCTAATTTTCTTCTGTAGTCCCTGAGCCGGTTATTACAATTTAGAGGCCTAATAGCAGAACAATGCTACAGCAAACACTGGAGTACAGCACTGTACAGTACAATACAACAAAATACAATACATAAAAACATTACAAAAATAGCAGATTTGTAAAAACAATGAGAGTATTTAATGGCAGTGCCAGAGATGAAGTAGTATAATTACTCGTGATTGCAGGTTTGGTTTAAGTCATCTTTTTAGTTTTTGTTTAAAGGATAGGTAATTAATGCTCTCTCTTAATTCAATAGGGGAGACTGTTTCAGTAGTGGGGGGCTCTGACTGAGAAGACTGTTTGCCCAAACTTGCTACATCTGTATAATACAACACTGTCGCCTCTGGTATTTGCCCTTGTTACCATGTAGAACCTTAAAGATGAGGGGAGCATCTGCAAAATGTTAAGTCACTATCTAGCAGAACGAGGTAACACAATGGGGATTGATGAAAGCCCTTGCCTTTGCAGTATTGCAAACTGTGACATACCCAGGAAAAATTACAAGAGACGCATACACACATATGATACTGTTCGGGTCTCGGGTGAAATCCATGTTTTGTTTACTTAAACTTCATGTGCTGAATACTGTAAAAAATATTATATTTCTTCCCTGAACTTACAACTTCACTGACTGCTCTTGCAGACCTACATGACCACGGTTTTTCTGGACTCAGGGATGTGAAGTACCGACACTTTCTAGAAGCCTCCAGACCGATCAGACACACCACAAATGTCAGAGCAGAGCAGAACGGACACCGGACGAAGAGGTCGGCGCTCCTCAACACGGGGGTCAAAGTGTGTCCCCAGGAGACGATGAAAGCAGTCATCGGCAGCCATCGGGCATATTACAAGCTCAGAGGTAACCTGTTTGATGTGTAACTTTATGCAATATAATAACATCTTATGGTTCCCCAAAACATTTGACATAAACATTTTAAATGTATGTGCATAAGCATACATGAAGCTTAATATAGACGTTTGTTATTTGTCTTGTTTAGAGCCTGGTGACAGTTACAAGATGCCACTGAACGTTGCAGTTTTAGGGAAGCACTTGATATAATGAAGTTATGCAAATATCCTTTGTCCAAGAGAGATGAATTGTGGATGATTTAAGGGGAGAAGATTGCCACCTTGGCTGTTACAATGGCAAAGTAATACAAATTGTTCCACAACAGCTGCTGTGGCGTATGATTTTAAAATGAGGCAGATTAATTTGGTGTATCCGAGGTAATCGCTTCAATCCAGAAATGAGTTTGTCAGAGAATAAATTTCCCACAGGCATCATGATATTTGACAATGTGCAGCGTGTTTCCCCCACAGAGGCAGATAAAACATATTAAAGCTGCAGGGGGCTCTTTGTGCTCACGATTCTAATATTCACAAAATTGTCACGGACATGCAAAGATTAAAATTTACCGTTTGACATTTACTGAAACGGGCATTCCAACCTTTTTGTGCTGTCCCGATTATAAATTATAATGTTAAATGTATTTTGTGATTTATTGTAGCACTGTGCCATTGTAGACTGTTTTGTGCTGTGTATTCATATGTAAAGCTGCACTGAAATGTTTCCCTGAGGGGAACAATAATCTTAAATCGCTCAATCAAAGCAAACTCCCCACATGCAGAGATGCCAAGATCAATACCAGCGATCCTCTTTATCCTCAGTCATTTGATTTCGCCATGCTGTAATTTCCATCCTTGTTGCAAATATATGTAATGCCCTGTCTAGTCATCCTTTATGTTTTTTTTAAACATAAGATTAGGTGGTGTCTCATTTATACTTATTTCTCATATTTTCTGAGAAAAGTCAAAACAAAACATCCAAAAAAATGATGTGACATCTCTTCAGTTTGTCAGGAAGCGATATGGGAAGCGTTTCGGATCTTCTTGGACAGAGTCCCAAACTCAGAGGAATACAGTGCCTGGCTTTACACCTGCCAGCATGAGAACCTCTGCATGGACGACCTGGCCCAGAACTTCAGCAGCTCTCAGGAGCATCTGGACATGGTGGCCAAAGTGAGTCAAGCACCCGAACACGGCTACCTTCATTGACAAGTCGACTTTTATGGCCATACGTTCAGACTGCGATGTAGTTTTCTCGTCACTCTTAAGTGTAAATCTGTGATTTTTTGTTTCTTATTTCTAGAAAGTAGTCGAGCAAGCTGAAATAGAAGGGTATGTACAAACATCCTTTTCAAATTTTGTGTTAAATGTGAGTTTCCTCTGAACCAAAAATATGTTCATATGTAAAAATGTTTTGTATGGTTTTAACAATGCAAAGTGGCAAATGATTATCAGCGTTTTCATGTCCGGAGGCAATTAGGCATCAGAGGAGCTGTTAGCGCCTCTGCTAAAAATGTTCAAAGGATGTTCGAACCAACTAATCCTTGGCCACCCCAGCCAGAAAACTGAATATTTGAGATATTTGGCAAAAATAAATATTGGTTAAAAGTGTAAGGATTCCTGACTAACTCACAAATGTAGTTCAGCAAATATTGATAACTATCTAACTGAATTTGTCACAAAAACACTTTATTTCCAGAATCGCTGAAACCACAGAGGCAGGAAGGGATTGTGAGTTGAACACTAACGCACCAATATTGTTTAGTGAAAGCAATTCAATTACTTAATGAACTTAATATCTATCAATACATTATCATAACAACGTTATACATTTACTAATGGATCCCTGTTTTGTCTCAGGCACCTGGACACCCCCGCTGATTCTGCTACCGACGGAAGTTGAAGTGGTAAGTTAACCCACAAAGTTTCAGAATCATAATTTAAGGTTTTAAATATTTAACAATCCAAGCACATGCAAAATCAGGCAGCATTAGTCTAACAATACCATTTGGCGGTTCTTTTTCCAGATCGATGAAGACCACAACATGATAAAAGAGAACTATGAGGAGTACATTGTCGAGTTCAGAGTCACCATCGTGGATCCGACATACAGCAAGCTGCTCAGGGACCCAACAGCTCACCACAGTGACATCACACGAGAGCTCACAGACAAGGTGAGAGCAGAGTGTGAGTCTACAGACCCTAAATGTTAGCAGTCTGCCTTTTTTCCTCTTCTACAAGCACACAGTGCATTGTATAGTTTGTCCCGTGCAACCTGTTGGAAAAAAAACCCTCCTTCTCTGTCCCGGCCTAAATTTCTCTTTCCCCTATTCTGTCCTTTCACAGCAGTTTTGTATCATTATGCAAGATGTCTTACAATGAGATCAATTTGACTTACAGCTTTTATGGCATTGTAATAAGTGTAAATCTCACCCTGATTTATTGTAGCATGTGTAAGGGACTTTAGTTAAGACTTCTAAATGACCACACGCCTGAAATAGTAAGATCTAATCATGTAGATTATCTTTGACTAAGAAGGCATCGACTGAGACTCTAAACACAGCTGTTAAGAATCACTTCTACTGCTGTAAAACCATTAGTATATCATGTCTCTTTTTTTTTTGAGGAACTAAATGTTGGTTGTACGAACTAAACAGTGCATCCACCACAAAAAGGCAAAACATTCCACCATGCATTGATGTTTTTTTTCTCAATATGATCACAGAGAAATGCAAACGGTGTGCACTAATACTAATCAGGTTCAGGTTCAACTTCATTGCTTTATAACATGAGTATCTGCATTGAACTGTCATGGCTTTTACCAATTCTTAATATTTCATATTTCTTACTCTGTGTACCTGTTGTCAGCCACTACACCCCCCCCCCCCCCCCGCCCTGCAGTAGCCTTCAGTGTTTCAGCCTTTAGCTATCACCTGACACCTTCGCACCCAGATGCACCTCTGTTCCCAATCCCCTAATTAGCTCCCTGGCGCATACTATAGAGGCCACTAGTCTTCACTTTCTGCTTGTTGTGACCATATGACTGCATTTTTGGGAAAGTGGAAGAATAGCATAACAATTCTCACATTTGAGACACTGGCACCAGGGAATGTTTGCCAATTTTCTTTAAATAATTAACATTCATTTTCTGTCGATTACTAATTGATAGTCAACCAATTGTGGCAGCTCTAGTGTGCAATGCAGTAAACGCAAATGTACTATGTTGTTTTTATTGGCTGATTTGTTAATGCCCAATGAAAACATATCTGTAAAATGTCAACTTTTTACTCCTTCAGTTATAAAATCCCTAGATATAGAAATATGTGTTTTTTACTGGACGGCAAAGCCCAATACTGCAAACCACATTGACAAAAAATGCTCCTGTGTCTTTTGCATCTCTTGTTTTTCTTTTCTTTAGATGTTTCGTGTGTTTGAAAACGTTCCAGGATTTAAAGAGATTCGTATTCTTGGATTTCGGTGGGTTTAGTTTTCTTAAAGGTTTTCTTAAAGGTTTTTTGTAATTTCCCTTTGTAATAATGATTGATTCTGACATTAAAGCACAGTAAAAAAAAAGATTAGACACCAAAAATACATTTCTTTTACTTTTCTCCTGAAGTGACTTTAATTGAAGCGTTTTATCATTAAGTCTCAAGAGAAACTATAACATCCCCAAAAATGTCCTCTATTCTGATATGACTCCATCCATTAGCAGTCAGGTCTGTCTGTTATGAGGTGTTTCTGACCTGATTTGTTGTGTTTATCAGCTCAGAGGATGTGTCTGTGCGTTACGCTGTGGTCTTTAATGGAGAAACAGAGCTGAATGATGAACCTGACGGTCTTGAGGAACCTGAGAATGACGAGGATGTAAATGCCCCTAAACTGAAGCAAATTATCGTAAAGGCCTTGAAACAGGAACTGTTACTACCGCTGGACATACAGACACTCAGCTTTGAGGCTGGCAAGTACAATATCACATTACTGAATAAAATGATAGGTTAATGCTCAGAATAAGATTTTAAAGCTGTATAAATGTTTTAACGCTTCCTTTGCAGTAACCACGGTGTATCCAGTTGCTGAGCTCGGCATGAACCCTGTCGAGAGTGCCGTGTCGGAGGAAGACACCACACAGGCGCCGACAGCGGGCAATTCTCCCACCCAAAGTTTTCTCCCCACTGTGGCAGTGTTAGAAAACTCGTTGGAAGCTTATACAACCAAACCAGAAACACACACCTTCGTGCCTTTCATCCCAAACGTCGTCCCAGAAAGCACCCCTGCCGTCACTGATGAGACTCCTTTGATGTCATCAGCAGAGGAGGAATCCATAGAAGATGCTGCTGAGCAGCCCGGTGACATTATGAAACCAGACACAAAACTGGAAACCATCACAGAGCAGGAAGAGGAAGCAGGGCCAGAGGTGGGGGAGATACCACCAACTGAGCATGATGACGGACGTGAGGCTGAACCTGAAGGACCGCTGACAGACGGTAAGGCTACTTCAGGTTCAATGTTGTTTTAAAAACAGGATGCTGAAGTTGAATCAGGAGAGACACATTTACGAATTCAAAGCTTTATTGAGTAAACATTAGACTGAGGTTTGGACTCCATTTAGAGCCATTGACAGAAAACAGGAAGAACCTCATGATTCAACCACAACTTAGCCCACACTTTGCTGTCATACTCTGGTTTCTAAGTCTTGGTTCTTCTGAGAATCTGAAGAAAGTGGTGGGAGGATGCTGTTATTGTCTAGAGACACAGCATGAGGAACAGCTGATCGGGGGAATACAAAAAAACATCCCCAGGCTAGGAGGGTAAGAGGGAGAAGTACATTTTAATCTTAATTGTTGATGCCAAAGAAATTACTAATTGTCTGAATAGAAATCTCTAAAATACAAACAATCCGAGTTACTTATTGGGAATGGAGAAAGAAATATTAGATGAAAAACAATTACGAATTATATGTATGTTTCTGATTGAACTTAAACTATGCTGCTTTTTATTTTATTACCATTTAACAACACTTTAATTGGTTAGTCTAGTATTGATGCACACTGGGTGGTGAAGAAGTATCTCTTTTCTGTATGTCTATACATTACGTAACACAGCCCCATTTCTAACATTAACCCCAACCTGAGAGTAACTTTAACTGGATGATGAATATTAATCTTAATTTTACACTATCACAAGCGTGAAACTCCACAGACCTTCTAGTGACCCAGTAAAGTCACTTGATAGTGAATATCAGCCCTGGACTGTCCAAATACAGAGTGACCTATTTTTTACTTTTACTAACACATATAAGCACAGAACACTCGCCTCTCATGGGAAATGGAAATGGCAGTACAATTAGACTTGATGGTTTGGTTTTGCGCATGAAGATGCTCCCTGCTGAGGTAATACATCATAGGGCTAGGGGCTTAAGAGGTTAAAACCCATTAACAAGCAGCGGCCTGCTGGTGGTCGAGTCATTACAAACTCATGCTGTGCAGTCAAACGTTGTTCAAACCTGCAGAACTTCAACTGGAACTCTAGCGGTGTTTCCAGCGATACGAAATGTACCCGGTTTGTCAAGCTGAGTTAGGGGTAAAAGGTCAAACAAGGTTTAAACATAATAAATAGACATGCAAAAAAAGAAGAAGCTGCACAGCATTCAAATGATGATTTAGAATTTGAATGCCATTGTTATGACTGACGCTTTAAACTATGGTACAGCTCTAGTAACATGATGCACGAGTGTCCCGCCTAAATGCAATAATACCTGCATATAATAATTAGTGTAACTGTATATTTCTTTCATACATAAAGTAACTCCTGGTCCTAAAACTTATTTTCTGATTGTTTTATTTTACAAGAACCTGAACCAGCTGATGGCGAACAGAATGAGGACCTTCCCTCAGCGACCCCCGACTCCCAACCAGAAGTAGTAATTACTGATACACCTGTTGAGGTTAACCTGGACCTGCCAGGGTCTGCAGATCCCACAGTTACTGAGGTATCTGTCATAGAAGCAAAAGTCCCAGTCTCTACAACGTCATCTCACGAGGATGTGTTCCAAGGCCATGAACCAGAATCAGATGTGAGTGAGCCTTCGCCATCCTCTGTGGAGAGCGGCGAAGCCCCCGAGGACAGAGATGAGTCCAGTGGAGGGCACAGTGAAGCGGCCCCGGTCTCAACAGACTTGCCTCCTGAGAACCCAAACATTCAAGATGACATCGGGTCAACTCAGAACGGAGTGGAGGCGGAAGCGACCGAGCCTGTGGAAGAAGAGAGTGGTAGCGGATTGCCCTCAGAGTCTGACGAACGCCCCTACGAATCCACGGCTGCACCGGCTATGAGACAAGTCAGCAGCCCTCTGATGACCGCAGTGGATCAGGGCAAAGAGTTAGTGATTTTCTTTAGCTTGAGGGTCACTAACATGATGTTTTCTGATGGCCTGTTCAACAAGAGCTCCCCAGAGTATAAATCACTGGAGAATACCTTTCTTGAGCTGGTAGGTACACAAGCTTTTGTGTTGGATATCATGATTTTGCATGCTTCGTTGTCATATTTGCTTTTTTAACCCAACCTGAAATGTGTGATGAAAGTACATTTGTGTAATACTGTAAAACTTTCATTTTATATGCTATTTTAGTAGTACTAGTAGAGTATGAATATTTTACAGTAGCCCTAAGTTGGTGCTCAATCTAAATCTTGTTTTCCTGCGCAAGTGAGGATGCACTTTGCAACAAGCCTTATCCTCACATGTTTAAAATCTTAAAATGAACAGCAAATTATCATGAACTCATTTTTTTTTTCTTGAACAGATTTTATTTTTTATAAAAGTCTTAAAAGTGTGATATGGCTATAAACCAATCGCCAAATTCTTGATCAAATCTGCAGTATGCTTATGATTTAATTTCAGAGGAGCCATTGTGTCCGCAGTATAAAGACATTATTCTGTTTCACTTAGACACAGCACTCTGGGTCCAGAAACTCGCCAAACCCTGGAGCTTCCAGTAAATCTGGGCCTGGGAGACAGAAGACTTTAGCCTCCATACCGGTATTTTTTTCCATATTGGAACTACATCTCCAATGCCTCAGAGAGAGCATGACCTTTCTATTTCTTAACTAACCTTTTTGAGATGCGGTTTCTAACAATCTGAAAGCACCTAACATTTCTGAAGTACTCAGCTTTAGTTTTAAGCTTTTGCTTTTGTCCTTACATTAGACATTAGACCTTCCTGTTGCAGCTACTCATGTCTATTGGTTTTTATCTGTGAGTCTGGTTCTAATGTTTGCAAGCTTGTTTTTGTGTGTTTTGCCTTAACCTTTTGAATTGTGCTAAACCTTTGGGTTTTTTCAGGGACTCTTTTAGATTCGGTTTGACTCATATTTCAGCACGTCATTTTGTACAATTTGTGTCTGCTAGGGATTTGTCCAAAGTTCTGGGCTATAAAATAAAAAGAAGCTTCTGCTATTAAGTGGAAATTTAAAGAGGTAAAAATGCAAAATGGAAGTAAAAGTAAAACCGATGAGAAAATTTAAACGGCTCTCATATATATCTATTCAATATGTAGCTGGAGCCAGCAGCCGGTTAGCTAAGCTGATCATAAAGATATGAAACAGGAGAAAACAGCTAGCATGGCTCTGTCCAAAGCGAACAAAGTCGACTTTCCAACAACTCTAAAGCTCTTTGTGCTCTCTGATAGTGTCGCTGTCAAATGTAAAATCACAAAACTTTGACTTTTGTCGGTGGATTGTGTTACCTTTGGACAAAGCTAAGCTAGCTGTTTCCCACTGTTCCAGTCTTTATGCTAAGCTAAGCTAACTGGCTGCTGGCTATAGCCTTATATTTAAGTGGACACACATGAAAATTATATCAATCTTCTCATCTAACTCTTGGCAAAAACCAGATATGTTTCCCAAAATGTAAAATAGTAAGCAAAACATCTTTGAACAGGCAAGCTCTCTGGTGTGATATACTATATAGACTGCTTGTTGAAGTTGCTTTGCATCATAAGGTAGCATACACTCAATATCTATCAGTTGTGGGACTATGAGTATATGTTTATTTGTACAGTGTAAGACTAGTTAGTTTCTCACTAACAATATCCAGAGTTTCATTTAGTACATTTGTTTCTCATATGTATGTTATGACATTGACCATCTGTGTTTGTGCATGTTTTGAAGCCTTAACGATACATTTGCAGAGTGAGTGAGTGAATGAATAGATGAATTGATGTGGAGCAGAATGATATGATAATAGGCTTAGTAAACCTAACAGGAAAGTCATGCAGCTTTATGCATTTTGTGTTGGTAAAACTGTACTGCTTACATGAGAGCAAACTAGCCTAGGGTAGTCTGAGTCATGAGACCCGGGTCTGCCTTAGTCATTGTAGGACTCAGAGGTTTGTGACTTGTGGTAAGAAGCTTTAAGTAATTGGTTAGTTCCAGCACCAGACACATTGTGCTATTAATGGCCCCAATCTGCTTAGTGCGACATCAGTCAGGTTACATCTGTATGCATGTTGCAGTAGAATTACTGTGATGGTTATTTGGTGTTAAAAACACAGACTATTTGTATGTACTACTAACAATAAGACAATGAAATAAAATAGATTACACACTTAGTTTTCGAGCATTTGTGTGTAAATGCACATAATGTTTAATCATTGCTGGGATGTTCCCTTTTATACCATTTGTTATATTACTCCTTTTTCTCTAAATAAGTGGTGGTGGTTGAAGACTGTGCCTTATTGGCGTACTTCAAAGCAAGGATCATCATTTGGCATCCCTATTTAGTTTCAAGGCTTACCCCGAGGTTAAAGGAGGGGACATATTTTTAGGCCTGTGCCCTCGATCTGTGTTATGTAAAGGCCTCAGCCTCAAACTGAGAAGGTGCATCGATACAAATTGGATTGTGTGTTTGCTGCAATGCCAAGGAGCAGAGGGAACGTGAGCTACTACATGTGGAATTAGTTTCTTGAGTTTCTTTGATATAGGGTTAAGATAAATAGTTAATAATGTGTTATATTTTGATAAATTCTCAATAAGTTTCTCTTATTTGGATATATGTTTTACAAGACTTGCAAAGTTCATTATTCATGTTATGAATTTGATCTGTTTTGATTTCATGCAGAATGCATCATTTTCCCTATTATCGTAAAAATAAATGTCTGCACATATCAGAGAGTCCAATATGAAGTAGTCGGGACACGTAGACAGAAATTGCATACAAAAATCCAAAACAATAATGAAAAAAACACTCCATCTCCAATCCTTTAATGGTTGCCCAAACCGTGGTTACTGCAGCTTTCCTCAATAATCGATGTATTTAGCTTCCTGGCAAAACTAATGTGGTCAGACGTTTGAAGTGGTAAGTATTTACCGTCTAATATTCTCATCATCCCATTAGGAATAGTGAACATATCTTCCTTTAAATGGGCTAATTAGGCAGAGAAGGGACACTTTGAAACAAATATTTTAAACTGGTCTGAGTTGGCTCATAAATCAATGAAAGATAGCAGGAAGAATAATGAAGAAATGTCAAATAATATATATATTCCGCAGCCCATTTAAATGGACATAATGTAATGTTTTGCTGGATATCGGACCCCATATGTGATACTGTACATTCACTTTCTCTCAGTCTCATATATATGAATACATATATACAAACCATTAGCCTACAGCGGCTTGCAATTCCCCCTGTTTGCCTCCATTACTCCTGTACCTACTGGTTTGTAAAGCAACCAATAAAATTGGACATGGAGGTTGGAATTACTTTATTTGTTACGGTAAATCATTTTAAAAACATTTCCATGGCGGCATTATATTCTTTGTGACTTCTGTTTTTTTCAACATCAGAGAAGGGATGTTTGATCAGGTTTTCCAAAACAAGAACCAGTAGATACATGCGTAACCTCAGAGAAGCATATGTGGCTGTGTAGAAAACTGAAATTATGGTTGTGTTTTCTGTCATGCTGACTACATTATGTCTACTGTTCCTTAGTCCACAATACAGACTGCACTGAGGTTTGTTGTGAAGGAACTCGGCTTTGATCTTGAGTGGAAGGCAACAGGGCCACCGTACAGATTGGTATCTAATCTACAGGGTACAAGTACTTGACATTTTGCATTGAGACAAATGGATGAGCAAATAGCAAGCTGTGTGCCTAGTTGTACTGCAGGCCGTTGCCCATTTGTTTGGTATTTTGGAACCTCGTACTTGCTCAGAGACTATTAACTATAGGGAACTAGCCCCCGGTAAACTGTCTGCCAGTGATAAGTGAAGTAACCCGATCAGAGCAGAACTCTTTCAGGCCTCTTATCTCCCGCTTGACAGCCAGGCCAGCTAGAGCGCCGTAATCTCTCCCTCTCACACTCTCGGCTGTTTGATGTTTGCCTCGTCTGTAGTGAACGTGAAGTGGCTGGAAGGAGAGCGGTCCAGATCGATGAACATTGATGCGGGTCCATTACTTCAGCTGGTTGACTTCCTCCCGCCTAAATGTCACCACCGCCATCAGTCCGAGTCCATAGTCTTAAAAGATGGGTTTCCCGGTTATCTGAGTCAGTGGGAATATTTTTTAATGCAACAATGTGGAAAATGTAATATATGAGTTAAAATGTGGCTGCATAGATTTGATTTTACTGCACAGATGTTTTTTTAAACCAGGAGTTGGTGATGCTGTGTACTCTTACTGCCTTACAAAGGCAGAAGGCAACTACATAAACTTAGCTTAACTAACAGATATGTAAGATGTAAACCTTAATTCAATATCTTTTTGCCAATACATATAATATGTGATTAGAGGTAGTGATAGCTCAACCGTATTAATTCATGTTACTGGAGTCAGAGGCTGAAGAGTTATTGCAGTTATTGCTACTCTGCTAAGCTAGGCTAACTAACTTTTGGCAAGACTGGTTTATATTACTTACTTTACTGTTCGGTGCTTAAAATAAAAACTGAACATTATATATTTATTTCGATATGCGATAGCTTTAATGTCATGCGAGTCTTTTTTTGGTGTCTAGTCTGTTCATTTGTTCTCGTGCTCTTCACCGACTAGAAATAGCATGTTCTGTGTTCTTCCACCAATGCTTATGAACCTAACCCTAATTTTGTTCTTGATCCAATTACACAGTCAGTGCAGTAATGGCAGGATTTCATGCTCGCATCAAAATTTAATTATGACCTATTCATAGCGTTCACACTGTAAAATGTGACCTGAATAATTCAAAAATCAGCTGTGCTACGGCAACCTCAATACTGTCAATGTGGAAGTAAAACTACAGGTAAATGTGGTCTCTGCTGTCCTGGTCTTCTTCTCAGGAGGACACCGATCTTTACTGACAATTGACACTGACATGAATCTGATATTTCATTAACCTAAATATCCAAGTGGGAATATTTGTCCTCTTAGGATTGAAAATGATTCCCTTTTCGCCCTGTAAGATAAAATCAATTTTGCTTTCCAGGTACGCTATATTTACTCACTGATCATTAACTGCACAGAACGCTAATCTTTTAAAATTAGGAATTTCAGTACATCCTCTGAAAAATGTAAAGAGAATAGTTAGAATAAAAACATTAATTAGCTTTCCTCTATTTTCCCCACAGCTTCTGCCATATCTACAATCCAATTTGACTGGATTTAAGCAGCTGGAAGTTCTCAACTTCAGGAACGGCAGCGTTGTGGTAAACAGCAAGATGAAACTGGACAAGCCGGTACCTTATAATGTCACAGAAGCTGTTCACTGTGTGCTCGAAGACTTCTGCAACGCGGCTTCTAAACGTCTCGACATTGAGATCGACAGTCGCTCGTTGGAAGTGGAACAAGGTGAAATGTCCTTACATCAGAATCACTGTTTTGCACTATGTGATTGAAGGATGCAGACATCAGAAGAACAATACAGTAACATCTGTTCTCACAGTGACATGTTCAATCAAGTAACAAGGTCAGAGACACGCATCCTCCCACTGCTGTCTTTTGCAGTCTGTAGGTGATGCGCAGCATAAATGCAAAGCACCTTTTTGCTTGGAAGACTTCGCGACAGCATGTGAAGTCATTAAACCCATCGTATTGAAAGCAAACACCGTCATTCACATCAATCAAAATGCACTCTAATTTCTGATCTGAGTCAGTGAGGGAGAGGCGGACGCTGCACTAATATAATCACCTCTCTCCGGTCTCTCTCTCCTCTCTGTCGGTTTCAGCTGACCAAGCGGACCCCTGTAAGTTCCTGGCCTGCAACGAGTTTTCACATTGCGTTGTAAACAGTTGGACCCAAGAGGCAGAGTGTTTGTGCGATCCAGGCTACAGCAGCTCGGACGGCCTGCCGTGTCAGAGCACCTGCGCTTTGCAGCCGGACTACTGCCTGAATGGAGGCCTGTGTGAAATAATCCCAGGGCACGGAACCACCTGCAGGTACACACAACATGACAAACACGACGGCACGATCTCGGCTTGTTTAAAAGTTCCACATTTTAACTGCAGAATGTACTAGGCTGCACCTATTTGCTAACCATTTCAAAAGCCTAGCTGAATCTTTACAAATTAATTTTCTGTTCGATAGATATTACTTTGCATTCATTTCACTATTGTAACTTGCAACTATCTGAAAGCACAAAAACTGACTGCATTGAAAACCCTTCTTTGATGCTTCGTTCAAGGACATTCAAGATTTGAGAGTTGATTCATGAAAATCATTGTATTCTCACATATAGAAGGTACACGTTGAGCAAATAGACAGGATTCATTTCTCACAATAATTATTGCTGTTCAGCAGTTCATAAATATTGGATATCTGACTTTTCGTGAATACACTAATAAGAATTAAACCGTGAGAACAACAATGTTTTTTACGAAAAAGCATCCAGAGAAAGTATTCAGTTATTTAGTTAGAAAAGTAATTTAATTTGAATTGGGAAGCTTGGAATTATGAAGAAAAACATCTGTGATCATTGAATTGTTTGGCAGTTTTATGTATATTTATGAGCACATCATGATGTATTTATTAAAGTTTCACTTTTTTCCTTGCAATCAAAGTGAAAAAGTACTGTTTACAGGGTGCTTCTCTCTGACCTGCATATGTTTTCACATCTCTGTCAGATGTCCTGTAGGTAAATACTGGCACTACCACGGAGAACGCTGCAACGAGCTGGTGTTGATGCCAGTAGACCTTCCGCTAATTATGACCTGCCTGGTGGGATGCGTCTGCTTCGTTTGTGCCGTCATTGGCATTTTGATATTCATTAACAAGAAATGTATAAAGACCAGAAAGGCTGTGACTTTGGTGTAAGTACACGCCCTTTTATTCTTCATATTTTGAACCGTTTTATTTTCAGGCTGTTGCTTTTGCAGTGATTTTGTGATGTTTTTGTATTGAACGCATTTTTATATTCACCACCTCATCTCCTTTACATTGTAGGCATACCCTTGCTCCCTATGCCTTTGAGAATACTTTGAGGGTGAACCCCGTGTTTGAGAATGATGATGGTGTCTTAACTCAAGTGTCCACATTGCCATACTCTTCAAGTTCTACTTCTTCCCAATCCCAACAGTCTGAACAAGACCATTTTGCCTCAATTGAAAATATACATCTGAGTATTGAGGTACACTGTGCTGTATGTGCACAAATGACTAAACTACTAACATCAAACCTTTAAACTTCAGTAATATAAATTAATACGCTCTAAGACACTCTCAAAAGCTCGATTGGCTTGTTTTCCTTCCTCTCGTCTTCCATACGTTTCATCTTCGTATTGCATCTAGAACTTTACACTCACCATCAAAAACTATCTGATGCATCTTTTAGTGTTAAACACTGCTCAATATGGCTTTAATGGTAATTAAATCTGCTTAAATCTGCTAGTTCCATAAAGGCCTTGATACACAGAATCATACACATTGTCTTAATAACTTTAAAGTTGCACACTATCCTCGTCCTTGACGACGCTTTGTTTCCAAATCCAACGAAGGTGTAAAGCTTTAACACTGAACTCTGCAGTAGCAGCTGTAGCTTTAATCTCCTGCGGTAGATCTCTCTTTCTGGCAGACCCTTCTACTGCTTTTGTTCACATTGCCTCTGGTTCTATAATATATTAATGAAGCACGCTGTAAACACTGTCTACTCTCTGTCTCCACAGATCCCCAGACAACTCTACACAACAAGATCAGAAAAGTTAGTCTCAGAAATGGTGGACTTCCATCACTGTATACCACACAATGAGGTGAGGACTGAAAAGTAACATCTGATAGTTTTGTAGAATTAAAGATACGCTCGCCTCCAAATCCCAAAACATCCAACAAGATAAGTAAAAGGGAGGAAATGTGAGGACTTTTGGACGCTTTAATGAAACATATTCTGAAAATAGGACGATAAAGTAACTTCAGATACCTCGTACTTTAGACTTTCAACATGCATTTTTAAGTGTTGCTGATATTCAATAACAATAACCTTTACTTCAAATACTTTACAGCTCTATGATGCGTGCAAAGGTAAAACACCTATGCATGATGACCTTGCTGATATTTCACTTACAAACCAAATCAATGTTGACTTTTGAGCATTTAAACAATAGCTTTAACAAGATTATTGGAAAATGATCAAATATTAACCATGAGTGATTTCCATGTTCAGTGTTGATCAGTGCTTCTGCAATGAAAGATAGTCCTCTTCAGTTTAAGTAAATATTTGATTCATGCCAAGCAAATATCTTGAAGATATAGTTACGAGGATATTCTGTCATTTATTGTATAATTCCAACCAAAATAAGCTATTTTTCAGTCTCTCTCTTGTCTCTTCTAGACATGGCGACCGCAAAATGAATACAGAACATGCTGTCTTTTAAGGGCACCGGATAACGAATGTTTTGAAGTCTCCGTTCTTTGATGGGACCTTGTTCGTCTGAGGAGCAGCTGACACAGTACCACAGTGCAAAACACGAGGTAGCAAAGACTGATGTTGCTGTTTAACTGTACATGGGACGCTACGGTACGGTAGACGAGTCAAAAGGTGTTAAAAGTGTTGAGATTAATTGTTCATAGTGATCAAAGCGTCTTGTTAGACAGAGAGCTATGGATATTAAAGTGGAAACTAATATTTATTCTATATATTGAATGGTAGGAACATTTCCTGGATAGCCTTGGCAAAGGATGTTCTTTCCTCACAATGAGGTATTTATTATTTACAAACTGATACACATGGTGGTATCTTGAATTTAGACTGTAAAAACTGTATTTTACCATTGTTATGTCCAAAAAAGAGAATGAATGTATAGGCTGTTGACTTGGGTCATGAGACATTGTTCATAGAAATATTGGCTACTGAGCTGTATTTATCAGTCTGTCCTATTCAAAACAATTCTTTCAATTAATCATTTGTGGTTGTGTTTTTTTTTTCTTTTTTTTTTTTTTTTACACATTTTGCATTTAAAAGCAAAATAAAATGTTTTTTGCATAAAAAAAAAAAAATGTTTTGTTATTTTGTTGACTGCCTCAAAGATGTCTGTGGTGACAAATTACAAGCAATTTATTGATGAACGACTGCAGTCAAATCAAGGTTTTCTTATGGTGCATCAGTGTTTTTATAATCATCGACCACTGTTTGTTGTTCATTTACCACAAAAGCAGAAAAACCTAAAACAGAACCCGTTTTAATCCACCTTAATGCGAGTGAGCCTCGACTCAGTGACGCCATCAACTGCACATTGGCCTTTGTTGAATTCATTTACAAACTAATGTTGTTAGCTGCTGTTACCATCAGGATGTCAGATCCGTTTACAGAGCACCGACTACTGAATGTACTCGTTCTCACTTGTCGGTTATCGATGGCAACTCGGTAAGAAAAAGCAATCAGGAACATGACGTCATACATTTATTTTCTACAGTATTCCAGTGACATACAAGCAGATCTAATTTTTGAAAGTGAATCATTAGTTACAGCCGGCTACTAAATCTTTCAGTGAATAAGTGAACCAACTGTAAATACAGGTATAGCATGATTGGTCAACGAGATGACTGAACTGGTCATGATCGAACCAACACAAGAGTCAAGTAATCAGCTTAATAAAATAATACATGAATAAACACACACACACACAAATTACATTATTGTCTGTAAAACAACCCCAAACCAACAGAACTGCAAACATGCAAACTAACTTCTACATTTCCCCTCTTGCGCAACAAATGAACAATACAAAAAAAAGATTACATTTTCAGAGTTTTATACATATATATCCATATAATAGATGGATAAAAAGACGAAACTTCTAAGATGGTAATAAACCCAGAACTTCTCTAAATTAATTCGTCTTTCTTGAAAAATATATTTTATGAATATATGGAATATTTTGTGTGCTTTCATGAAAAAGTCATGCAAATGTATCATTGACATGATTGTCTTTTTTCCTGTTATGAGTCAAACTTGCAGTAGATGGAGAACTGAAATATAATAACTTGTATCCTTGAAATACAGTATAACAGTAATTAGAGCGTCAATATCCAGAATACAATAAAGGATGACGCGATTAAATCCACATACTTTCTCAAAAATCGAATCTAATCTAATTTATTGTCCCAACTTAAGGTTTCCGGTTAATAGCTAGATAAGCTAATTAAGACTTCCTGGGTGTAGTGCTGCAATATTACAATTTAAGGCCTCACAGTGGGATTTTCCATTCAAGCTCAGATTGAGAAGAAGACAGAAATACTAACATTACACCAATAAGGTGTTACACTGCAAAATAAAAGATATAAAAACTGAAAACATGGAACATACAGGTATTTCAAAAGAAGGTGAAACCCCGAGTTCCTACAGTAAGATTGTACAGGGAGCATCTTTCTCTGTGGTCACTTCTTTTCATCTCACAAACTGCAGCTACACCGCGCTGCCCTTGGATGTGCATGCTTATGTTTGTGAGTCTGTGTATCAGTGTCATGTTTCCGGACGCTTATCTTGCTGCTGTGGTTCACTTGAGGAGACTCTGAAGCATGGCGGTGGCGTATGTGGGGCGGGCCTGCTTGTTCTCGATGGCTTTCTTGAGGTACTGGATTCCATCGCAGCGTTCCCAGATTTCTTCAAACTGCCTGGGCAGGATCTCCGCCCCCCTCTTCCTGGTCAGACCAGTCTCCTCCAGGCTCAGTTCACACATCTCCATGTCGTCTTTCCCTGAGTGGTGAACAATAAGGACAGAGGTTTACAAAAAATGACGCGTACTTGTGCACAAGTATCTTTAGTGAGTCATCCACTTTACTGTGCATTTACTCACCTAACTCCTGTATATACAGCATATCAAGTAGATTTTGCTGCTTTGATTTATGTATATTCATAAATGAATGGATATCTTTGGTTATTGGAATGTTTGTGAGGTAAAACAGTATTTGAAAAAAAAAAAATCTATATTTGTTTGAAAAGCTCTTAACTCTGTTCCAAACGAAACTGAGCTCCGTGATCTGAGGTGAGGTCACAAATAAAGACAGCTTTTAATTGATGTCAAGCCAAAAAGGTCAAGAACCACTGGACTAAAAGATGAACTACATAATTTAAGGAATAAAATACATTTTAATCAACAATAAAAAATAATAAGTTGCAATGCACAAGCAGGATTTTCTAGAGATGCTCTCTCCGTTATGATTTGACAAAAAGCAAAAAGCTGCCGACTCACCTGCAACCAACACAATAGGTCGTTTGTCTGGGTGAAGCTCCATCTGTCTGGCTATCCAGGGCCCATCGAAGTGGGCGTACCACCAGCCCTTCTTTTTATTCTGCGGGTCTTTGTACTGGTCTGCCGGCCGGATGAAAGGAATGCGGAAATATCGCTGCTGGCGGTTCATGGCCACTTCCTGATGCTGGGCCGTCATCGGAGGAGCTGGGTTTTGTTCAGCTGCAGTGGGATTGCGAACATTGAGATATTGTATTCGATTTTTGTTTATCTCCAGAGTGTCATTGGGTCTTAAATAACCATATAACACCCACACAGCACAGGCTGAGCGGGACAGGAAACAAAGCTTTCAAAACATACAAAATCAAAAAAGACCCAAGAAATGTCCAAATACAGTAAACATCACATGGAAAGGCCAGGTAAAGCAGCTTTTAGCCTCTTATGAAATGGACTTTATAAGACTCCTGCTGCATCCGAAGAGGCCAAGGAGGACCCAAGTTTAAGGCAAACAAAGCACAGCTTTCACGAGCTATCATATCAAAAGAGAAAGGCGAATACATATAGTGAAAGTCAAAGCAACAGTGGATCTAATGTCTCCATTCCCCCATCAAACTTAATATTTGTTTTTGAGATGAAGCGAAATGCAGAGCAGCGGTAATCTTTGAAGCAGCTGAATAACATTTGTGTGTGTTTGTGGCACAGGCCATGCTTTGGTTGAGTTGAGAATGAAATGAGCAAAGCAGTGAGCTGTCACACCAGCAGCTACTGAACCCGACGAGGCATGGCTGGCAGTTACTTACTAATTGGAACAAATATTTCTGACGGAGCCAGACAGAAGGCAGCTGCACTTTCAGGCCTTGGCGTCTCGTCGGCTAATTGAATGTTAGGAAACACAGGCAGGTTATTCGTGTGCAGGTCATTATTTCCTGCTAATGACAGCGAGAGGCACAAGTGGAGAAACGCTTGTCACCTGTGACTTAATGTTTCGGAGGTGAGGTGTGCATGGTATGTGTATGCGCTGTGTTGGCGAATACACCGATTTGTGTTCATATCCACAGGTGACGCATTCAATTAAAGTAATTTAGATCAAAAGAATGATGGCGGGAATAATCTCTCCACTCACCGTAGTCAGTGACAGATTTAGGAGCCCTCTGATCACTCCCGTCATCGGTACGTTTCTTGTTCTTGGACTTCCATGCGTGATAGACCTTCAGACGGCGGTGGAACTCCTCTCTGCAGGCCGCCAGCAGATCAATGTCTGTCCACACACCATGACAACAGTGAGTATTTAAATAGTTGCAACGAGCAAAGACTGATAGAACATACAGGTATGACTTCCATCCCAAGTATTCGCCTCCATGCTATGTTGACTGGTCTCGAACACTGGTCTCTGTCACTTGTTTTTCAAGATTAAGTAAGAGTTTGAAATTAACAATGCATGTGCCTCCAAATAAATCATATTATTTTTACGTGAAATGTTGAAGGAGCACTTGATTTAGCATTGAACTTGAAGATGAAAAAAAGAATGCTCCAGACCCTGGATCCTATATATCTTATAATGCTGGATTGCACTTTTAATTTGTCCCTTAAATACTCTATATTCTTTTAAACCCCACACCTCCAGTTTGTGATGCAGGCTTTCTAGAATTATGAGTAGTACTGCTTGTGACAAGTAAACTGATCTTTATCTAACATAGTTTATAATTTTACCCTTTCAACAAAAAGTGCACTAATGTCTAAGATCAGATGGAGTCTCACAACACTACAGTTAATTCCAGTCTTTATGCTAAGCTACGCTAACCACCTGCTGGCTGTAGCTTTATATTGATTTCTGGAAAGAGACATGTTGAGTTTTTTTAATGTATTGTTTTGGCGCTTTGAGCACCATTATATATGGTGTCATATAGTCCCTTTATATCGGAGAGAAGGAAGACATCTCCAACACTCGGCAACTCACACCAAAACAATCCAGATTGATAAATAGCACAGGTAAGAGAAAACAAATATGTATTTTTGATGTTAGGGTGAGCTGTCCCTTTAAGCTCAAAATATAACACAGTATAATGAGAAGTTTAGGGGCTCGCACTGTGTTATAAGGCAATGGAAATAAACCATTTGCAGCATACAGTTCTTTTAGTGAACATAAGGCTAAAATCAGTTAGACTTCAAACACAGCTTTTTGATATCACCACCAGTTGGCCTACCACCAAAGCAAATGGGTTCCACAAATTAGCCAGATGTCCTTGGAATCCCACATCAGAGTCCCTAACACAGATCAGAGTACCGTATACAGTGGCAATTATAAAGGCATCGACAAGTGTAAAGGCAGAAAGGCATTTGCTTTTCATGCTGACTGAGGAGAGGGTTGGCTGGGAATGACTAGGAAGGGGAGTAATGGTGATAATTTCCTCTCTAAAACGCATGCTGATGAGTCGTAGCAGCTGTGGGAACATCCTCAGATTGGTCTTTTGATATTTCAAGCAAGATGTCTTGTGTACACACTCTAGTCTGTACAGCTGCAGCATCAGCTTTTTAACACTTTCAAATAACTTTCAAACAGAGTGCAGATGAAAATGTTTTCGGTATACCGAAAGTGCCAAAACATGAGCTGCTGCTGAATTATTTAATGTGGGGGGGGCTGAGAACTGTAAATACATTTGGGATGAAGGAGGGAAAATAGTGATATTATGCATTTCATCAAGAGCTCTACCACCTTAATCTGTTTGTAAAGGCTGGCTCAGTGCACACACACTCTGTCTAGTTGATAAAGGCGACATCATGCCGAACTCGTTTGGGATTTCTCACCACAGGAAGTATTGATGACATCTCGCAGCTCAGCATACTTCCACTTGCTGAGGTCGTACTTTTTCACACCAGCAGCAGCTTTAGTCGCCTTCACTTGAGGACCCCTGTAAGCAAGGAACAGATGAACGTGGGTGTGTGGTGAGAGAAAGAAAAAAGAAAAAAGAAGGTGAGTGTGAAGACAGGTGTGACAAGGTGGGAGTAACAGAGATTAAAGGTTGGAGGAAATACAATTTCAAGTTTTACAATCAGGGTGGTGTCAATTTCTAAAAGACCGGGAGAAACACAGCACTAAGAGCAACTTTTGATGTGTAATTAAACTGGATCTAATCATTTTCAAGCGTAGTGTGATGTGAATTTTCAATGGCACACAAAATAGATGAATATTAAAAAAAGAACCATGGGTGATTAAGTTCATCCCCTTTTAGTGAGAAATGAAAACGGATGCCTCACTTCTTTCAAGAGCTCCTCATTGTCCCGGCCGATTCAATTTACATTAGGGGCCGGTCAGCAGGGGAGCCGAAGAGTAGAGTTTGTCCATATCATTGCAGCATCCTATGTTTCAACTCCACTTAAAATGATGCAAAGTTCTTCTAATGTTACATCTGCTGGCATTATGAGTGTGTGTGTTTTTTTCCAGGCTTATTTTAACAGGAATGAGAGATGACAGACAAATTAAGGTGAAATGATTCAGTGCTGCACAATATCAATCAAACTGGTGCCGCAGAGTTTCAGCTACTTAAATGACTGCTGCATGAAGTCTGAGCTCATGTCAGCTGTGTCTCCAGCTTCCCTGCTGAGTTGAGGCTGCTAATTCAATCATGCAAAGGATTAACCTCCTCTATTTACAGTCGGCATAGCTGCTAATGTCTCAGAAGAGAGGATTACTTATCTGCGAATCATCAGCCAGATTACAATTACCATTTATAATTCATACCGCCTAGAAACATGATTCAGGATCATCGTCAGTCCGGCTGAAACATGTGCCAGTGTGTGATAGTGATGAACCGGGGCTGAGGGCTGAAGTGGAGGTGAGGCGGTGACCAGGGCTTTCCTTTTGGCAGTACTTGAACAGGACATTGATGGCTGTAGAAAGAGGGAGGTGGTCCAGCAATGCCAGCCAGTGTATATAGTTCTACTGCACGCAATCTTTAATGCATTTAAGCTCTGTGGTGTGCACATGTAACAGGTAACGTGACCTTTGGAGCTTCTTTCCTGCAACAGATCTCCATTAGGTTTCCAGGGGTCAGGTGACTCACAGGGTTAGTAGCAGACACGCAACATGGCCCCTGGTTGCATGAGCCAACACTGACAAGATTACAGCCTATTGGATCAGATGTAATTTTGTGCTCACCGGACCTGCAGATCAGGCCCGTGCAGGCTTTAAGGGAACCTCTCCCGGCTTTATGGAAATTCAATCACACTCCTCACTCAGGACAAAGTGCACTTTAACTAACCTACTGTGTGTGTGTGTCTTATTACACAGGGAATAGTGGATGGGGGACCAAGGGATTTTGAACACAGCTAGTGTAAAAGGTACATGAAAGAGTAAGTGCCCATTTAAATATGTTTTTTAAGCCATAAACTAAATCACATAAATGTACTTTGATTAAATTTTTTTGTCTCCAAATTTATAAAAATTTGCATTTCATGCTTGAAAATGGAACGAAATTAAGCTATCAGACCATTACAGAATCTGATGAATCAGTGTTAGTGACTGATTATCTGGTGACAGCGATGTTCTTTCCTACGCTGTGACAAGAGCGTATAAATAAATCATTAAGTTGTTTTCATTTACACTTAAATCTCAACACTAGGGAATAAATATAGAACCATTTTTCATCATTGTAAATAGAGTACATCACATATTTTATAGCAGTGGTAAGAAAGATTGGAACATTGTCAGTTGTCTTAATCAAAGCCACTGCTATCATTAATGAGATTTAAGTTAGACGTTTAGTTGACTTGTAGTCGCAGTCCCTCATTCTTTGGTACTTTCTGGCATTTCCCTTTTCCCCCCAATTCATTTCAGCTGAATGTCACGATTCCCCTGAGTTGATTGGAGGGTTATTCAGATCACTTGTTGCGCAGGGTGTGGGGAATGGTTCCTAATTGAGAATTGAGTGCAGCTTGGTGTCTTTACCCTCTTGACCAATCAGGGTGTGACGACACCCTTTCTGTAGGGCTTAAGAGAGTTGGGAAATTACACACTCAGGCCGTTCTGATCCTTAATTTAACATCTTCAGCCAGAGGCTCTGGTATTTTAGCCCTTTTGAAACTTCTTTGCTGTCTTAACTTTTCTGCTTGAGGGTTGGCATTCTGATCATTTTTTGACTTAATACAAATCTTATTTCAGCAGTTGGTCTTTAGGCCATTTTAAGACTTCTTTGCTTCTCTGAACTTCTCTGGTTGAGGGTGATTTCGAGCTTTCTGAAAGCTAGCTGGAATGAATATTAAAGAACATCTTTCCACTTGGTTACCTGCGTCAGGGCAGACCTCAGTGCTATACATGCAAGAGTTCATGCTCACAGGCTTTATTTTGACCCCTTTATGATCCTTTTCTTATTATCAAAGAGGTATTTTGGTTGGGAACTGGTTCTCAAGATTCTTCCAGGTCAGATGAAATCTGTGGAATCAGTACCACCACAGAGTTGGTTAAGACCTCCAACAAAACGTGTTCTGTAATTCTCAGACTACATATAAACTACACATGTATCCGTGAAGACATAAACACCTAACACACAGCAAAGGACACAGACAATCTGTATTGACTGCAGACTCCTGCACGGCCAATTAAGATCAGTGAAACAAAAAGATCACATACTGCACATTCTGATCCAGCTCTCATTTATGATTTGGTGTGCCATCTTCATCTTTGAGCAAGCAATTATCACTCATAATCATCTGCATGAAATAACACATACAATCTAAACATCTAAATTTGACTGTTGATTTCTTAAAATCAAAGGATCTCAATTTGGCTTTGCATTGTTGGTATAATTCTGCATTTAATTGGAGGAACTGAGATGTATAACTACGACGGAGGATGAGACAGACAGAGGGAGTGAGTGATTACGGTTTGCGTTAGGTAAAGTCGGACATGGGCAGTGACAGAAACCTGTGTCGATATCTTACATGGCTCTGGCTGAGGATGAAGAGATAGGAAGATCTGAAAAAGGCTCGTCACTGGGAGAAAACAGCAACAGGAAAAATGCAGTTACACGCGCATGCTGCGGTCAAAAGTACATTTTGTTTAACCTGGAGGTTGTTGGTCACGCTGTGTGTTTACTGTGCACAAAAGCGGAGTGTACATCAAAGGTGTGCTGTCCATTTGCGTTCACATTTACAATACCTGCGCAGGCTTGCGTCTATCTGGCCCTCCTCGGTGATGAGCTCTGCCTCACTCTGAGCGATTCTCATGGCTAACTCTCTGTCTCTTCTCTCCTGCTCCACTATGGTGGTGCGCTGGGCCTGATCCTCACGCTCCAGAGCCAACTGAACCTCCACATCCGCCTGTAAAAACACACAGCGACTTTTAATGTGACTTTGCAAAATCTACATGAACCTAGATCTGTCTGAATACTGATGCTGCCCAGTGGGCCAGACCCTTTCATAACAATTAGAGCTCCGCTGTGAGCCCAAGCCTGATTAGACATGTTTATCCAGGTTGTAGAGCTGCTCATGAAGCCGTCTAGACACAACAGGGCATACAACAGACAAACATTCAACAACAATCAGTTGGAACATTTTTCACAAGCTTGACCCAGATTCAAACTTCAGGTTTTAATTTAGAATAGAAACGTATAGATATAATTGAACACACTTTACTATACAGCCAATAGGCACCTAGAGGGCATACTTATTCAAATCAATAAATATGTATGTGTATCTGATATATATTCACCTCCTTATAGAAAGCTACTAATGAAGTCCACAATGGATACTTTTCTCTGAGGAGCTTTAAATATGAATTCCTCTCCATTTAATAATATATTATTCATACTGTATGGTCCAATCAGCAGCTGGGACACATGGTCTGGGTGATGCATGAGAACAAAAACTTTAAATTGTGATGTCCTCAGGATGAAAGTTGAGGTGCTTTATAGCTAGTGCAAGCAGGTTTTGTAGACGCTTTGCATTCTGCTCAAAAATGATTTATTACAGATTGTATGCTAAACTTCAAAATCTTATTGGCACTCTCCCAATAAATTTGACTATCTTTTCCACAAAAGTCAAATCAAATTCTTATTTGCAGAATAAGGCATATGAGATGCATTAACTACTTCACTCACATTGCTAAAGAGGAACCTGGGAAAAGCTCCACAGGTTCTTCACAAATACTTATTACACTACTTTAAATAATAGGGATTATGCATTGGAAGTCTTCCACTGAGTGAAGTTCCCCTTTAAAAAAGAAAGTCGAAGACTGGATGGTGTGCAATAACTAAGGTTAGGTTGAAAGACATCATGATATGAAGTTTGAAGGGAAGACTAACCTTTGACACAGCAGAAAATAGCAAAGAACAAAGAGTAAAATGACATCAAAGTCACAGCAGACACCCTGAGAGCGTTTACTGCTGCAGCTTTGAGCCTCAGAGCAGTGGATAAACAAACTTTGCAGAGAGTCTCTCGAGACATGTGGCTTATGACAGCTTGGTGTCAACTGTCTCTCCACGAGAAAAAAAACCAAATGACTGCATGCAAATGTCCAACTGGCCCTGGGTGAATAAAAAGGGCATTAGATAAACAGAAGGTGTGATGTACGTGTAACAGATGGATGAATTGATGGTTAGGAAATGTGGGACATGAGGGCAAAACTGAGGAGAAACAGGTGTGTGTGTGTGTGTGTGTGTGTGTGTGTGTGTGTGTGTGTGTGTGTGTGTGTGTGTGTGTGTGTGTGTGTGTGTGTGTGTGTGTGTGTGTGTGTAATGATAAGACCAGAGATGAAAAAGGAAAGCAGCTAAATAGCAAAAAAAAAGTGACAAATTAGAGGAGAGTGAGTGAAACAGACAGAGATGGAAAGAGGTGACAAAGGTAGCTTAGTTAGGAGAAACTCGGCAGGAAGTGGAATCATCAATCAAGACCCTGTGGGCAACTCCCTGGGAATCTGACCAATGTCGTGACCCAGCTGTCACGGGAGACGGAGCAGGCAGAGGGTACTTCTCAAGTCTCTTAATTGTCGTTTCCTCGCTCCTCGCGTGGTTTCCTCCATGCATCCCTGGGAGGGACTAAGACGCAAGGAAAGGACCCAAGTGAGGGAAACGGGGATGCAATTAAGAGACTTGAGAAGTACCCAGAGTCTGCCGCTGAGAGGAACCATTAGAACCATAACGGTGGTTCTGTGTGCTTTCTCAATAACCGCATACAACATTCTTGTCAGTCATGGGAGTCATTTGTATTCCCAGTAGAAAATGAACCCCATGAGATCAAATTAAATTTGCTTTGAAGTTAAGTTAACGGTATGCTGTTACAAGCAAGGACTGTTGAAAACATTCTTGGTGTGTTCAAAAACTTACAATCCATGTTTAGGGCCATGTGAAGTCTCATATGGTGGAGCTTCGTTTAACGCCCCGCTCCAATTGCTTTGTTTGTTGCCCATTTCGGTGCAACTGGCAATCATTACCAGGCGGGGTTTTGTTTTCACCTTGTGAGTCTGTGTGTGTCATCGTGGCAAAATGTGATACAAACTACCTAAGAAGTTTGAGTACTGTTATATTTATGTCTGTGGACAGATTTTGTCAATAAAAAAAGCCATAATAACTCAGTGACAGGATTCCTTTTTTCACAAGCAATACTACACATTATACTGTAGAAACCGATCCAAATGAAAGCACAGCTTAGTCTAGGATTAGGATTAAGTCTAGGAAACCATCTTGCTTATATGTGATTATAATGGCGCTGTAGGCATGAGGGTCAGTTACCTCATTGGAAGTAAATATTAAGTTTAGAAGAGACTTCAGTGAGCATTGAGTTCATAAGTATGTGCACCAAAAAGGTCCTCTTTTTAAATTTCTGCCCTGAGCTTCACAAAGTTTGAGCAGGACAATAAAACAGTAGACCATAAAATAAACATCTAACATTTCAGGGTGGTCCAAACCTGCATTACTTTCTCTTCCTCCTCTCTCTTTTTCCGATCCTCCTCATCCTGCTTTCTCTTCAGCTCCATCTCTGATTTCCTAAAATGTTTGAAGAAAAGAGATTTTTACTAAGACTGAAATCATATAGTTTTAAATCTTAACCATATTTCTGTAATTTCTACTGATAACCCCCCCCCTGCCATTATTTACAGTCTTCTGTCCTCCTCCTCCTGTTTGCGTCGTTGCTCTTCTTTCTCTCTGCTCTTTCTCTCTTTGTCCATCTCATCCTCGATGTGTTTCAGCCTCTCGCCCTCTTCCTCCTCCTGCTTCTTCTTTTGCATTGAGGAGAGCAGCTGCTCTGAGCGTTTCACCAGCCCCTGGTACTCTGTGTCAATCTCTTTCCAGGTCATCACTGTGGCCTAGGGGTCAAAAGAAAGATCAGAATGGCAGGTTTCAAAATGACGAAATACTTTTTATTTACACCATTACTAATAGGTGTTTATCGACAATAAAAACTGATGAGATTCATTAAGGATGGCTTACATGCTAATCTGCATTTGTTTACTTTCAATCCCAGAAGTGACACTGGGAGCACTTCGAGCCTGACTCGGCACACACTCCACCGTTACCATGGCACAACACTCTCATGTGGCAGCCAGGGAAGACACTGACTGACACTGTCGCTGTCACTTGCACACTGCAGCCACAAAGCTCAATTCCCCACTATACTTGTGAGACAATCAGCGGGAGGGAGAAGAGGTCACCGTATTGTGAAGATTCATTAGAGTGACTGTCTAACAGTGGCACAGGGACGGAAGATGACAAGGTCTCGTCCCCAACGTATGGAGGTCTGAATGACAGCCATTAGCTTCTCATGCATTATTCATTCACAGACGCCACGCCAGAAGCAATTTCTAAGCACTCAGAACGCAATGATTGTCAACAGTGGGGCTGCTAATATGCTAACAGAGGAAGATAGAGGAGTGGGAGAGGCTGGTTGGGGTAGAGGGTAGAGAAAGGTGCTTCAGCCTGGGAGCATTCTAATCCTATTGGATGATTGCATACAGATACCTACTGAGTACACAATTTCAAGAAATTCAACACTATTGAGAAGTCAGTGCCCAGATGTCTGGCTAGCATGTGGATGTGTTTGTGATGATTTGCTGTACCTACAGGGTCCAATAAGATCGGTGCTTATTGCACAGGGAGAGCTGGGAGATCACTAACCAAGTTTGATCATTTAGAAAGCAGCCTCTCTAAGTTATTGGAGGGGATAGGGTTTCTTCTTCGCCTAGCTTTTTATCCTGAGGTGATTGAAATTATTGATTCTGAGAGAAAGAATGAGAAAAGGGCACAGCACACTCAGGAAAGGGCATAGTGTAGAACAGGAGAAGACTGGTTGTGCAGGGGAGCAACATGTGTGGATGTAGAGAGCCATATCAATCTGAGGAAGTCATGCTTAAAGCAAGGTATATGCTCTGAAAAATCGTCCCCTAATAAACACACAGAGAAATACAGAAACATGTTTCATTGCTCACACTGTATCAAGCTCAAAGCATCTGAAAAACCGTTGTCATGAGCTGCTTTAAAATCACCAGAGCATTAATCCTCGGGTTGTATGACAGAGGTGAACACAGGACTCACCTTTATCTTTGCTAACAGAGCGTCTATGGAGGCCGCCAGCTCCTGGACCTGTTTGGCCATCTCCTGCTTGCCCTCCTTCAGCCCGTTCACCACCTTGTTGAACCGCTCCATGCGTTTCTTCAGGTTTCCAACCTTCACCATACCATCAATGCTATGTAAGAGAAATGCAAACTTATGTTATGTCTTGTATTTTAAGGCAAATATATGTCAACAATGTCTCTTGTTTCTTCCTGTAAAACATTTTGTGAGCGCTTATCTTGAACACAAGGGCATAAATATAAATGATTACAGTCAAATAGGATTTGGGACGACAAGCTAACCCAAAAAAATCACAAAATATAAAATTACATTTGACTGTTAGCTTGTGGGTCATAGAAGCTAGCAGAGCAACATCTTAAGTCAGAAAGGTGTGTGTTTAGATCACAGTTGAAATATAGAAATATTACTTTTAGGAATAGCACCCTTAACATTGAATTACATGTGTGTACGGTGGAATAAACATGTCCTCATGCACCCATACTCACATTTTACCAATCACAATCAAAATCTGATTTTAAAAAGCTTTCTGAAAACCCATCATCTGGATGGTTGCTTCCACAAGAGCCATTTTTCAAAATACATGCGACCCAATACAGCGAGACATGCAGTTTTTCCCAAAGCGGTGCAGTGAAACATCATTTCTCCATAGATGACTTTCTAGATTGATTTGAACTCCTAAATACACAATATGTGAAAGCCATCAAAACCCACCAAGCATGAATCAGTTCCAATAAAAAGGCACCAGAGAGTACAGGGTGAAATAAAAAGGAAGAGAGCAAATGGCACAGACAAACGGAAAGATGATGAATGATGGATGTGTGTGTGAGTTGGCCACAGGAAGAGACTCACCGTGGCTTATGCTTTCGCTTGCACAGCCACATGCGGACAGTTTTCTGAATCTTAATGCAGGCCAGAGCTCTGTAACGCATCTTGTTCCTAACTGTTGAAGATGGGGAGGAAAAACATGAAGAGGATTCAAACAAAGATGTATAAAAAGACTTATAGTGACGACCTGTCATCTGTCTTCTATACCTCTCTAATAAGACTAATAGCCCAAAACAGAAACACATATGCATCTAGATTGCAACTCTTACATTATCTACATACTTATTTATTCTTTAATGCATGAAGATGCTCATCTACAAAACCAAAGCTATCTCATGGAAATAGTTAAACAATGCCCTCTGTGGATTCAAATATCATATAAAGACGTATAAGATTATATATTATATATATTAGAAAGGCATGAGAATATGTAAATGTAAATGATGCTACAGCCAATGTTACAGCTATGTATAAACTGCTATATTGGGTAATATTGATCATACACAAAAATATGTGGTACTGAATATCATGCATACACTATGCACGCTCTCACGCTCTCACTCTCACACACACACACACACACACACACACACACAATACTGCGATAATAAGAGGTGTTGAAAGAAATGAATGACCAGGACAAGGGACATAAATTTCCTCAGGTCATTTATGCAAGAAATGTGTGGTCATGCAGAGGCAATATTCTGTTATAACTCCAATGTAATTTCATTTGATGCTTTTACACAAATAAGCAGAAGCCAGCCTACACTTTGTTAAATGGTGGAAATCAATAACTTGAGTGTGTAATGGTTCAAGGAACCGCTTTTAGAGTACTATTCAATGTTGCTAGAGGTTGCTGCTTTCAATATTTCAGAATGAATGGAAAAGCATGAAATATGATTTAGTATAGCTATCAGAGCTATACAGAGATAGATCACAAGCTCTGTTGTTCACTGGATTCAACCCACGTTTGATGACAGACAGGCTGCACCACTGGACCTTCTTCCAGCGGCTGCAAAGCAACCACTGGTTGACCTTCTTCAGCAGCTCTGCGAGGTGGTCTGGATCAGACTTCATGATCTGGTCAAACTCAGCAAACTGATGCACGCACACAGACACAAACGACACAACTTGAGCTGTGATCCTTGTAGTTTAAAGCATATCGGTAGAGTTCTGCATAATGACATGTAACATTAATGCATAATCAATTCTGTTGACTCCTCTGCACCTTTCCAGGGCGGAAGAACACTCTGGTCAGTCCAAACTTGAAGTCATTGTCATTTAGTCCCAGAGCTTTGAACAAAGCCTACAGAGGAACAAATTCACATTCAGTGTCACAGCAATATTGTAGTATGAATGTAGCGCACTAAACTGTTTATGTTAGTTAATCATTTCCCAAATGAGTCAGTGTGGCTATAGGCTCTCTTTCCACACAACTAATGAGGCTTTATTTTAAAGAGATGGTAAGTAATAATAAGTATCCTAAACCAACAGAACACTTTGTGTTTCTCCAGTAAAGGAGAAAACGACTCAATTCATGTAATCCCACCTTGCAGAAGAGTCGTGGATTCAGGCGTGTGAGCTTGTCAGGCATGTATTGTTTATACATGTTGTAGAGCTCATGGAAGGGGGCTCTGGAGGGGAACCCCCCCTGCATCAGGTCCAACACCGACACCATTCCTATATACAAGAAAAACACACAACCAAAGAAAAGAAAAGGTTTCAAATGTGCACTACTGACAATATATCAGAGGGACATGATGAGCATGTAAGCAGGCTGAAATCTGTTTGTTTGGATACAGCATACACTATCTGGTTTCATCCCTGACAAGTACCTTATCAACGTCTAATGTGTATGTTTTTGCGAGTGCACGTGACAATAGTTCCATATCTACAGGAGAGGGGCACTTCATGAAAGAACAATGTCACTTTAATCACACTCTCAAAGGATGTTTGTGTGCCAAACAAAGACAGACTGCACAGAAATATAGAGTAGTATAAGTCAAATGTGAAGATATCATTAGTATGTTTACTCATCCTAGAAAATTATAAATTGTGAGGATAACAACTTTCTACAGAACATGTTGTCCATTGTTTTTGGTCCCACCTGAGCACTGCAACTGTGAGAGAATCAGAGCTCCTTCAAACTTGTGGCTGACCATCTTCAGATTGGGTTTTACGCAGCGGATGAAACTTGAGCCCTATGCACACCAAGATTAATAATTGCTTATTGATTTTGAGCAGGTAAAGGAAAAAATGGATTCTATAAAATGTACAATGGACCTGACATATAACTGACGTATTACTCACAGTACTGCGAAGCTTTTCCAGCAGCAGGTTCAGCTGGGTCTGTGCGTGCAAGCAGGAGAAAGGAAATGTTTAGCGATCGGATTTTATTATCTGTGATGAAGGTATAGCCGCCTAGACAGGCATTTCAAATAATGTAGCAGTGATACACATCCTTGTCACAGGTATGTGAAGGATGCAACCAGAGTTAACAGTCATGCAAGGACAAATGCACGGTAAGGCACACTTATTTGTACTGCACCTTTCAACAACAAGACAATACAAAGTGCTTTCCATATGACGTAAAAAGGCATCAAGACAAGATATAAAACATACACAGGGCAATATGAAGGATAATATAAAAAGACATATGGATTGGATTTAAAAGGAATAAAACAAAGTAAAAAAGGAGATTAAAGTCAGGATAGATTTGTTTAATGCATTTATTCTGTTTGAATGGGACCATATAGGCACCTGCTGATATTGTTTCATAAATCTATGTGTCGTCTGCATAATTATGACAACATATGTTGTTGTTTTCCCATCACCTGCGCTTGTGGGAGCATGAAGCTGTTGAACAGAAGAGACCCAAGAATGAAGCCTTGTGAGGCTCCACATTTCATTTGTGTGTGTTCAGATATGTGATTACCGATCAACACCAAATAGTCCCTGCCCTTTAAATGGGATTCATGAGATTTATCTAATAATACTACGATGGAAACTTTTCCAGTGTCTGTGTTCAAGTGGACGTCATTCAAGACGTCAACATGATTGTTAGATTTAACGTTGCATCTCACAGACTGCTTATTTTGACAGATGATGTTAATTTTACCATGTTGTGTACTACACTGTAGAAAAAGAAGAGAACTCGTCCCACATTTCCTCTGAATATAACACATTAGAGGCCTTTTCAAACACACATCATTGTTGTGCTTGAGTCCATGTCTGGTGCATTAGCAATGAAAGCAAAGAAGCTACATTAGAGATAAAGAAAGCTCAGGTAGATATTTTGGTTGCTGCTGAAACAAAAGACATACAGCTGAGAGTGAATGTACTTCTGGCTCTCTCCACACATTTTTGTGAGAAGGCCTGAGTGTTTAATTCTTTCTTCCTCTTAGTTTTTCACTCCTCCCGTTTTCTAACTCCTCTCTATTATACCTCAAGCTGACTTTATCCAGTTTTATCCACCAAGGAAGGCTTTTCTCAGAAGAAAACAGTGGGAGGCTGGAGGAAATCTAAGGGAGGAGAACACTGAACAGGGAGGAGATATGGGAAGAAGAAAGAAGAGTGGAAAGGGGAAAAGTTACAGAAAAGGTCTGGAGATTAGAGGTAGAAAAGTCTGAAAAGATGCTAAAAAGACAAAGGAGTATTTTGAATTAAAAAAATGTTCCACTTTTAAATTGGTGAACAATACCAGTAAGCAGCAAATAAGAGAATTTCAGAAAATACATCTACATAATGGCATCTACATAATTTTGCAAAAGGACTTCATCCTGGATGTTTCATCTTTAAATTGAAAATGAAAGACTTTAGAATCGATACTAACACAAAATAGCGCGGCATAAATTCAGTGGATTAATCATTAGTATGAAAATGAATATTATATTTGAATCATTATTTGTAATTGAAAAGTATTATCATATGCTAAAAATTAGCATCTTTTATTCAATTGTATGAATGCTGACGGACTCTGTCAAACAATCAAACTTTAACAATAACTCTGACCTTGAATTTGTTGCCGACGCTGATGAAGCCGAGTTTGCCCGCTTTCTGTTTGGAGTCCTTGTTGGTGATTGAGTTCTCAAACAGCTCCCGAACAAATCTGTCTTTCGATTCAGACACTAAGCTCTCCAAGGACATGTGCAGGGCATCATTGTTCTTCTCCACAAACCGAGTCTGTGGACAAGCACGCAAAATACATACCTTTTATATGCAGCTGTGGCAGCCTTTAATACAGATGTACAAAATGCAAAACAACATGGAGAATGTCAACAAAGCAACTTTGTATAACTGTAAATGATCTATTGTGACGTTTGTACCACGGCAGCAAATGTGTTGCGGTTAGTCAAGTTTTTAGGGGGGTTTTAGTTAGCTTTAACTGCTAATTACTACACTATCTTATGTAACTGGTAATTACAGAAGAACACACTATAATTAGAGGTGTTTGGGGAAAGATATTCTAAAACTGGATTTTATGAATACCAGCCAGTCCCAGCAGCCCTGTGTAATAAGACCTCTGTTAAGAATTACCGTTTCATAGCAGACTGCTCCAGCAAAGTGCCTGACGATAAAGCCTTCATCATCCCGAAGATTCCTGTGAATGGTCAGCTTCGACTTCCTGGGTACCTAAGTGGGAAAGGAGGAAAACAAATCATATTTCGTGACAGAGCAAAAACTCATATAAATTGATTTCTCTCTAATCTCATCCATCACCAGCTCTACAGCGGGAATCTTGTTGATCCACACCACTACTGAATGAGGTGGGCTGGTTTGGAGAATGAAACATTTGGATGCATAAATTGCAGTGAACTCCAGCAAAAAAAAAAAGTCAGAAATGATGTATTACATATCTCTACATCTTACAAACTATGGACAGGGACATGTGTAGTTGTTAAATATGTTTACTTGCAAGGAAATAACCCTAACCCTATGCAGACAAGATTCATTTAAAATGCCATGTTCATCTTATGTGGCTCAAGAATTATAAAGGACCCCAAAAAATCCATTACTGAAAGCACTTCAGGATAAAAAAAAAAATGTAGTACCCAGTATGTTAAGCTACATTAGCTTCATCAGTGAGGGGAACCATAATAAATCATCCTTAAAGTGTGAAAACTGTATAGCAGAAGCTCACAGCACATTCAAGCACTTAAGATTAAGATTAACGTCTTTCACCCTATTAAATGTATAGAATAGTCTTTGTTTGAGCAATAACTCTCCCTACAGTAGCGTCTGGCTGCAGCCAGGCACCCTCTCATCTTAAACTTGAATTTGTGTCAAGGCTACATTTCTAAAAGGATTTCATGCAGGCAGAGATACAGGCAGAGTGACAAACAATAGCGGCAATGAGAGAAGCGGACGGAGGGGGAGAGGGAATTAGAAAAAACAGTGAGAGAGGGAGGGAGGGAGAGCACAGCTAAGAGGTCTGACCGTCAGTCTGAAGTGGTCTTTATGCTTGCTGTGAACAGCCAGTGCAAAGTGTTGGTCGCTGTACTGAGGGAGACGGTTCTCTTCATCCAAAATGTCCAGGATTCCCACCAGCTTTGCTTCCACTAGGTCTGGAAACAACAATTATATGTGTATCAGCTACAATATTATGAACTTGTTCATTCAAGTCCAGCTTTACAATGTACAGGGAAGCGCCAGTATAAGTAATATCTTAATGCCCTTAATACTTGTTCATGTTCATGTTCAAACTGGCAATATTTCCATATTGATGCTCATAGATGTTTTTAAAGACAAAAATAGCACCCTTATTATACAAAAGTTAGAAAAGCAATCAACATTCAGTTTGTGAAAAATGACATTTATCGGGAATTTCCACTGTTTACCGTTTCTGCATGTGAATATTCAAGGCACAAAACATGTTCATCAGGATGCTCATTTAGCCATATATCTGAATTATTCATGCGGCATGCTGTTTGGAATATAATCCAACAGCCAAGGCCTTCGGAACAAAATTTGCATGAACAAGCACCTGTGCATAAATCCTGAAGATTGATGAGTGAATTAATAGCCATTTGCAAGTCATAAATGTTATCCGCGGCTGTCAGTTAACCTCGCACCTGAATAATCACAGCCTTTGAAATACAAATCAAACAGCTTCACCTCGATACACTGACTACTTCGTCCCATTAATCCGAGGATTCACTCGAACAAAAACAAGGGGGTGTTATTTCGCCAGCTTCCAAAAAAGAGGCCATAAAACCCACAAATGCTCATCACGCTTGTTCCCTTCAGACACAGGGATATGCCATCGCCGTGGATAATGAGAAGTTGGTATTTTTGTCCCCCTGACGGGTGTATTTTCGCTGCTCCGTCGTGTAGCCCAGAGCACAAGGCATCGCCCCAAATGAATGCCGTGTGGGTGAGCTGATGTTACACTTAAACCAACCTCAGAATACATGTGGTGTGTGTGGGCTGAACAGACAGCCGACAGACACATTTTATTTTTTGCAGCAGAAGCCCTCAAAGGCCACACTTCATCTTAACGATGTCCCCGAGTGTCACTCGATGGTCCCGTTTCCACTCCCGAAGATCAACCAAGGTACAGATACATGTAGATATCAATACACATACTCCTATACACCTATACAGCTCAGGTCAAACATCTTACCAGCTTATAAGTCCTGCATTATGGTTTTTACTTATACTCTGTAGTATGCACGACTGAGACATCTTTTTTAATTTTTCAGCAGAATAGCAAACATTTTGAGGAATGTTAAAGCTGCAGATTTTGAGGATCAACAGGGTGCTACTGTAGGAGGGAAGTTGACGTAGCACTTACCTATGCAGTCCTGGTTGTCAACATAATGCACCTCATTCACTCCCAGGCCTTCCCTCTGATACAGCTCTTGTTCCTGCACAGACAAGGCCAAGCGTCAGAAATCGAAACATAAAAACTGACTCTGAAAATGTCCTGATTTAAAATGAGTACATTTGGCTTCAAAACATCATCCACCTCAAAAACCAAACAAAAAACATCAAAAATAAAATACACAATTCAGATAATGAGAAACAGGCCTTGACCGGAATTGTGCCGCATTAATTGGAGACCTTGGAAGAGAATAACGTTAAGAGATCCCAGGAGAGAAACACGCCTCATCATGTCCCTCGAGAAATTAGCATTCTAATGAGAGAGCGCAGGAGAGACAGTGGGAAAATACAAGTCAGAAAACAGAGATGAGGAAGACAGAGAAGCTTAGTGCGCCATCCACTTCCTCCTGCCCTGTGGAACAGTCAGCAGGTTTGGCTTGTGAGTGACACGACGCGGCAAGTTTCCCAGGATAAAGACGTAAAACACACCAAATCACGTTAATCCACACGCTGCTCACCCACCTCTTTCAGAATACGCTCGTTGAAGAACTGCTGCAGTTTCTCATTGCAGTAATTGATACAGAACTGCTCAAAGCTGTTGTGTTCGAAATACTCTAAAAAAAACAAACAGAAGAAGCGGAAAAATCATATGTTTCAGTACATTTTTTGCAAGGCCTGTGTTGATTATGCAGTCTGGGGAAATTAATTCTCAAGCAAGATCCCTGGTAATGAAGCGTGTGTATGCATTAGGCTACTTATATTAAGAAACGTGATGCACAGACATGTGTCTCTTTAGTGGACTGAATTCTAAACAAACCAATGACGTGCAAAATGCAGTCAATCTATGAAGTTGCAGAAACCCTACGTTATCAATTATGTTGGGGTGAATCTACATCTTGTATTAAGTTTAATTTAAACCGCCACGTCTCATTAATCATGAAGTGCATTCTATTACCAAACCCGGCGATGTCCAACACCCCGATGAAGTTGGAGGAAGTCTCGAAGGGGAAACACTGGTTTACTCGTTTGACCACGTGATCAAAGAGGCGGCTGTACACTGCCTTGGCCAGGGCATCGCGGGCATTGTTTGCCTGTTCCACCTTTAGAGGCACCCTGGAGGGACACACAAAGTGGGGCAGTGAGAGACAGTCCGAAACTGGGACATTATATTATTAAACCTCTCTCTTTTATTTTACTCCCCATCAACCCAATTTTCATGTGGCAGCAATATTTCAGCTGTGTCGATGTGACACTTTTATGCCGCGTAGTTCCCCTTTTGATCTTAACGTCAAGCTAAGCGATCGTTTTAAAATGAGGGTATTCAAACTAAAACATGAACCTTGAACTCTCCTACACTCTCTAAGGGTGCCTTGAAACATTTTCTTTTAAATATTTAGAGGGGTGGGCTGTGTGGTCAAAGTGCATTTCCACGGTGACCCAGAGTTCAACTCACATGTCCCAGCTGGTAGGAAGGTGAATTCAAAATGAGAAGGTCTGGCTTTTGTTACTTTTGATATTCCACCTGCCCAATCCTCATAAGAAAAAAGAAAAAAAACTCTCATCCATTACAAACAGGAATAGTCCACCTATGCTAAGGCTAAAGTAGCCTATTCATCTCCATTTCACTATGACATTATTCAGTAAAACTTCAATAGCACACAATGTCCTTCATCTCAGTGACAGGCATTTTTATCCATTGCAACGTTTCATATACAGACACTAGTTAGAGACTCAACTCATCCCCGATACCATCACATCCACCAAACCCTCCGTATCCCTCAACCTCCCGGGGGGTTAGGGTGGATCTGTCTGGGGATTAATGACAAAGCCAGGACCCCTTCTCTCCACCTGCTCCCCAAACACCGGGCCTTTAACTGTACTGCAGCCATGCTTGCCTGCCTCCTCAGATACAGGCTGAATTATTTATGTGGAGAAAACACTTTCAGGCCAGGCCAGCATCTGGCCCTCCTGAAATATTAATCCATCGAACCTGGCGCCTTCACTCAAACACCCCATTATCACCGAAGTACACAGGAGCAGTGCCGGTAATACGGCACCGCATTCTCCACTTAACCTGCATGAAATCACCACACAGTCATATAGTACAGTTTACTTAAGTGAATTATTCCCAAAATCCCTCTACATTGTTTTTTTTTTACCCCACTGCAGTTTGCTGTGAGCGATCAAGCCGGCGACACAGAATAATTGCCTGCAGGGAATAATAAGACCTTTCATACACTCTGTATAATAAAACCATAAAATAAAAGACTTAATTACAACAGTGTCAGGATTAAAGGTCAATGCCTTGCACAATAAAGATCATCTTATCACTTTGCAGGACAGTACCAATTAGTACAGTAACAACTGCCACGCCACTGTTCATGTCAATTAAATTCCAGTTGGTTAATCTCTGTCTCGGATTATTAGCTATTTACAGACCTATCATCGATATAGTGTCTACACACAGAGAGTTCAGTTCTCATTAACTACGACAGTGACTTCTGAAAGTACCAAGAGGATCATTGTTTTCTCAACAAACGCAGAAGAAGTTGCAAAGAGTCACAGATCTTTGAAGCACTTTGAAGAGTGCTGTTGTTCTTACTTGATAACTGTTCCTTTGGCGCCCCCTGCTGTTGTGAGCATGATCCTGGTTGTGAGGCTGACACGCAAATCACCCTGGTCGAGACCCAGCAGATCGGCACAGTACTCCAGAGTCTGGCCTGACTGATTTTTCAGGACACAACCACCTGAAACACACAGTAAGACACACAAGCCTTAACGAAAGCATCCTAGTGGTTCTGAAAGTTCCCTTTGAACCAGCCATAACTCCTACACCCCCCCAACAATGGGGACACAGCTACAAAGCCACAAAGAGATGATTGATACCAAGCGAGAATAAGCAGATATACGTCTTAAGGTGCGTTCACACCAAACCCGGTGCAAATTATTCGCATCGCCTTTGGTGTGAACGCGGCTTTACAGTCACAGGTGGGAGATGAAGGGTGACATGTTTTAGATGTGAATGGGTGACATCAACAGCCTCATACAGAGCTGGTGTTCAGGTTCAGTGGGTTTAAGGTAGTGTCTTTGAGAAGGAGACGTCAGAGAGAAACCTCTGAAAACTGTCCTCAAAAAAAGTTTCACAGTATATTTATTCGTTCTACAGAGACTTTGATTGTAGAGACACATAAAGGAGGTATAGGAGCCGGAAAATCAGAAAGATGAGAGAGGGACCATGGTTACCAGGGTAACAGAGGTTATTTTTGTCATCATTTGAGAGTAAGTGGTGACATCCAAGGACAGCATCTATTCTTCAATATTTTTACATTGTTATAATAGCTGTGTCACACATCTGTGGAATTCTATGTGCTCACATTTATTGAAAAAAAATAGTTGATAGCAACTTTTCTTTCTTTCTTTCTTAAGATAAAATACGTTTTTTTTTTAAATTTTATTTCTGTCCGAAGAAAAGCTATGTCTGAAAAAACAAACATAAGAGTCTAGTAAATCCAGGACCAAAGCATTAAGAATCTCACAGATTATTCTAAAATGTGTGTAAATATTTGTAATTACAGCATCAAGTCTAACCTGAGGAGCTTCCTGTTTCTTCAAAATCAATGTTGCCCAGATGCAGAACGCCAGCAACCACCCTGAACAGGTCCAGCTTCTCAGTGTCGTCCAGACCAATCTTCTTCATGGCCACGCACATCCTGTTGAAGTCCCCCATGTCGTCAAGAAGAGGGTCCTTCAGAGCACCGGCCTTTAGATGCTACAAAGCACATGAGTGAGTCAGAAAAAGGGAGAGGCAGGAAGAGAAACAGGCAATGTGTGAGAATTCATTTCAAACCATGATTTACTCAAACAAGAAGTGATTCACGTCTTCAATCTACGTTCTATAGTTTAGCAATTTCATTAAATTGTCCACAAATATTGAGTAGACCTGATTTGAAATTGAACTTGGGGCGACCCAACAGCCTAAACTATAAAAGAGACGTGTTAACATAAACTTTTAGCGAATCAAAATATTTTACATCAATGTGTTGAAAGAGCCTCCACCAGCAGCACACAGCAAACACTATGAACTAAGGCTAAGACCAAGTGTATTTATACAATTAAAGAAAACAGCCAAAGTAATAACTAGCAATATCTCAGGGGCGAAGAAGGCAGAAGAACATACATGCATTGTGAAATGTCATTGTCCCACTTCAGGATCCATTAGCAGTAAAGTTTCATCTTACAGTGATAATAAACAAGGGCTGCACAGTTATTACTAAACGTAAACTACTGATGATAAGATAAGAGACCATTCCGTTTTGTATTGAGCGGAACAAAATACTTTAATTGTAACTTTCAACGTTTTATTTATGTGTTGAGTATTTCAAAAATGTCAATTTTGAACAATCTGTGAACTATGAAAAATATACAATAATTGTGCATCCCTGTAAAAAAGCTGATGAAGCAAACATCCTTTGTATTGTATCTAAGCCCCCATCCAGCTCCAACCCCACCCAAACCTGGCAGACACATGCAGACAAAGAAGAAGCATGCACCCTCATTTCCTGTTTGCACAACAAACCGCAGCATGTAAAACCTGAGAGTCTCAGTGTTTACTTAAGGGAAATACAGGATAAAGAGCAGGGAGCACAAAGCCCTGATAGGAAAGGAAACATCACCTTATTCTCCTAAATAACAGACACGTGGAAGGATAGACACATGAATAATGACTCGATTAGCAACATATTAATAATTACAACCACACAGCTTACAGTGCCACAACCATTATTAGTCACTGTTGTTTTTTGCAAACACATAGTAAGCATGTTAAATAAAAAACCCTTACACATTTAATACATAACTGACATCGATAATAAAAGTGCATTATTTTATTGAAATTCTAGTCTATTCCTCTTACAAATCTAAAAAGGGTAAATAGAACATGAGAACAGATTTTACAATGGGTGACAATGAGACCAAAAGCACAGCTGCGCCTAAAAGAAATCAGTGTAATTACAATATTTCACTGCACAAGTAAGAGTGGATTAAATATTTAAAATAAATCGAAGAATGGAGGTTATGATTAGTCTCTAAGGTAAAAAAAAATGAGATCATCGTTCTTCTCTTAATACTAGGTTAAGCAAACCCGTGAGTAAATCCATTAAGCACTTCCTTTGTTAAACACTATCTGACCTGATTTTCCTAAAACTTTGATTGGCATTAAAGAAGATATTATTCTATCATAGAAAACAAGAAGTGAAATGAAATAGGTATAATTAGTCCCTGAGAGAGCAACATGTCACACATGTTCTTCTAATTCTTTCATCATATTAATTACACATCTTGCAGGCACTGGTTCTTTTTCATGTCATACATAATTGATCAAATACACAGACCTGAACTCATTTCTTGGCATGAAATATTCTTATTGACCAGTTTCTGCATTATGATCTCACATTTGCAGCTGATGTGTCTGGGATTTGCTTCGAGTCTGTGCTTACTCATCAATATTGGAAAAAGAATAATGTACAATCTAAATTATTCATTGCAACAGTAGAGAATCAGAAAGTGTTGCATTACATTACATTCTTTGCCTTTGGTGCTTGACATTCAGCAGGCAAATGTAACACAAGGGGCCAAAATAATCCTGTGTTGGGTTTGAGGGACTAAGCCAGGACAGGGCAGGACGTGACATTACCTCAGGACTCTTGCGGTTCTGCATGATTTGCTTGTCAGAATCCTTACTGGCAAAGTATCTGGTGCATCCTCGGTTCAGGTACTGCAACGGAGAAGAAAAATCAGTTTAACAACATTCAAACATAATCAGTATTCTGATGAATTCAATTAAATGCGTTTCACTTGTGGCGGCAAACCGATGGGGATCTTTGTATTGATTTTCATCATCTGAAAGAATTACTTTGTCCTCTCCCAATATTGCTCCACAGCTGGCTAGTAGTGAATAGCATGAAGTAATTGCCTCTGTTGATGTGGGTGTCACCTCGGGGACCTGATATAACGACACCATGATAAACATCTAAGGGAACGGCTTTAGCTGCTTGTTTTGTAGAGCATGTAGAAGAAAATAAACGCCTTTATGCTCTCTGACTTTGCTCCTGCTGACTTGATTATTGCATTCCAAAGGGGAGAGAACTCAACTGAGAAGTATTTGGTCGCTGAGGGCGTTTTGATTTCACTTGGGAGGACCTCTTGACTTCACTAAAAAAATAAGCTTCTGTGACATCTAGTGGGCTTCCATAGAACTGCCAACCAATGTGTACACTAAGATAAAAAATAGTAAAGTCCATCTAATTACATACAAAAAACATCTTTGAACGTGATCTCTTCTGTCTCTCTCAAAACATCCTCATTTCACCTTTGAATGGCGTGAGTATAATATGCTTATGCAGACTACACTGCAGACCTGGTGTCTGTCTGAGCCCACTGACCCTGAAGCTGTCCGGAGAGTCCAGGTGCAGTTTCTTCTTTATGTCTTCGGATGCCCCGGCACACAGCCTGTAGAAGATGTGGTAGTTCCTCTCGTCGTTGCTTTGCATGCAAATCCTTGACTTCTCTAGCAGGTAATGGGAGACAAATCCACCCACGACTGCATTCTGGAAACACAAGAGAGGAATCGATTTTAAAATTCATGGTGCACGCGCAGCAAATTATAGACCAACCTAGAACGTGATCAGTGATAACCTATTACCTTCTCATTGAAGTGGATTTCCACAAACTTGCCAAAGCGACTGCTGTTGTTATTCCGCACTGTCTTTGCATTTCCAAAGGCCTCAAGAAGGGGATTTGCTGAGATTTGAAATGGAGTGAAACAGAATCAGGACCCGCCCCCATATGATACATACAGTATTAATAGTTACTAATAGTTGATTGTTTTTGGTTTGTTTACCTTCTACAATTCTCTCGTCAATATCTTGACCACTTCCATATGTCGTGGTGAGATATCTGAAGGGTATGAATGAAATCAGGATGACAACAACAATGATGATTATGTATAGTAAAGCGCAAGGAGATGACAACAGAATAACATAAAGACGCTCACACTAAAACCTAACCTACAGTTGACACATGTTAAAAATAGCTTTACCTTGCAGAGAAGCCACATTTCTGCTACTTTAATTGGCGTTGCATCCATTTTAATGCAGTTTCACCACCTCTTGTGGTCTTTGGCGGGATATTTGCAAGGTATTAGCTGTAACTCTCAATGCGGTACAGTGGTGAAATATCTTGGCTTGGAAAGAGTGGGAGGCTTTTTAATTTGCAACACCACTTTATATCCAGTGAACACACAACCAGAAGGGAGAGGACCAAAGGTTAGTGTCAAGGGAAGATAAAGATGAAGGATGATTCATGTCGGCTCGAACCTGAGAACAAACTTGGTGTTTTCCGTCTTTCCAGCACCAGATTCACCGGAAACTATGATGGACTGGCTCATCTTGAGAACCTTCATGTCCCTGTAGGCTTTGTCGGCTGAAACAAATAAAAAAATATCAATGAAAAGCAATGCGTTTCAATTGCAACTCTGTATCTCGTAAGTTATATCACTTCAGCTTGTTCCCCCGTTACTTAACAGAGATTAGAAGGTGTGAGCTCTCACCTATAGCAAAGACGTGAGGTGGCAGAGTTCCCAGTGACTTGCCCTTGTACGACTTGATGGCGTCAAGGCCATAAAGTTTGGGAATGTCATAGTAAGGATTCACAGCGATCAGGATATTGGCCACATAAGTCTGAAAGAGACAGAGTCACTGCATTTTAATAAAAAGCAAAAATGAATTATTGAATAATGAGACAACAGTGACGGCTGTTAACTTGTTGCCCTGTCTGGCTTTCCCCATCTACCAGCTGTCCCTCATTTCCTAAGTGAGGTCTCGGATCAGAATTGGGTTTGCCAGTCTGACTTTGTGACCCTTCCCTCTTCACCACCTGTCACTTTCCCCCCAGGGAAACAAGGGCAGGGATCCTCTCTCCTGCTGTCCCTCCAAGCTTTTACTGTATCTACGTATGATGCAACTGGATAGTAGTGACTTTATTAAGCCATTGCAAGAGCACATGTACAAAGGATTTAAACTTGTGTTGATTGCAGACTAGTGAAGAAGTAGAATAAAACATACATAGATGTGGTCTTTATTGTACCGCACTTTGACGTTGTTGAGGAGAGTGGCTTCATTCAAGTACATAAGGGAACCTGAAAGCAGAGGAAACAAGATGAATACAATATTTTTTTTCTTGGGAAATAGATATAAAAATGTACTGTGTGTTGACTTACAGTTGTCATCCACATACTTGTCGACATCATCCTCTGCTGGGAAGACTTGGCTCATCGAGGCAAGAAAGGTCTGCAACACAAGCAGTTTTCCTCATCTTACCATTCACATGATGCCACCTCCAGGATAAGTAGACACGCTACAAGTGGCACTGTCTCTATTTATCCCTGCCAACTTTATGTGCAAGATTATTCATTGTTCTTTGAAAAGCTTATGACACAAAACTTGGTTTATTAGCATCCAAAAAACTGTGAACATATTAGACATAATAAAACGCTATGCAAGAATGCGTGAACATTAATCATGCATCATGGTTCAAGATCACAGTAATAATGTTTGGTGCGACATGTTCCCAGGTTAAATTAGTTACTGATATTCTCACTCTATTGTTTAACAGTCTGAGTTAATGGAAATAAACTCAATGGAATAAGCCGGCTGTGAGAGAAACAAGGGGAGACATGGCAGGATAATGAATAATTTGTAGGTAGAGCAACCGGATCTGAACACCTGAGTGAGTGTGTGTGTGTGTGTGTGTGTGTGGTTGAGAAGAGGCAAAGGTGGTACTCTATGCTGATCTTGTAGGAACTAATCAAGTCACTTTTTATTAAAAACAACCCAAACTCAAGACTCAACATTTAAACAGGCATGGGGAATGTGCTGACCGTGCGCCTACAACAAAGAAATCAGACCTTCTGGTTATTTCCTAAATAATAAACTTATTTTACATGTTCATCATGCTGCTTGTGTGTGTGTGTGTGTGTGTGTGTGTGTGTGTGTGTGTGTGTGTGTGTGTGTGTGTGTGTGAATGGGCCCCAGTCTGTGCTGTGATGCATGGTTTATTATCACAAACAGGCAGTAACCATAAACAAAATCTGCTTTGTGTGCCTTGGCTCAATCGGGACATGCCCATCCACAATAACAACCATCTGAGAAATGTCAAAACCAATAAAATTGACAAAGAAGAAGAGGCAGCCAGGCTGAGACACTAATGAGCTCCACGCTGCAGTAAAAAAATGACACTCAATGGGCCTTTCATTCCCTCTCTGAACGGGACAGAGTTTATGCCTTGTAATAAACTGATCATTCAAAGTTCACAGCTACTCCAAATGAGATTCACTTTGCACTCATTCACGCTTTCTCCAGCTCAGCGTAGCGCACCTTTAAATATGTACGCCTTGGTGCAGAGTCTGAACATTATGCAGTTATGTGTCAGTTGGGTAAGATAATTGCTCCTCCCCAGTGCGACTTTAATTCAACAGGTCTCTTGCAACTGGTAACATCTTGGGATTAGCATAAAGTACAGTATCAATTTTAAAAAACGTCAAAATATTGTTCCTTCATACTTTTATCAGGGAAGCAAAGGCTTGTCTGAATAAAAGATTAAGAGAAATGTCAAGCTATCAAACTTAGCAATAGAGACATTTTCACACGTAATGCTAATAACGATTGCATTCCATGTAGCTGCTCCAGTACCAGGGCCCTGGCATTGCTTACTTTAACATGGCAAAATGTCCGCGGTGAGAAAGGTCTGTATATTAGCTGTGGTGGGAACACTTCACAAACGCAGAGGCGACTGTCTGTTGTTGACATCAGAGGCCTGCTTGCTGGGGACTCAGGTGTAACAGGTGGCCTTTACTTCTAATGAGCAGCTCTCCCTCTAGGCAACACTATCGGCGCACCTGCTGCTGCTCTCTTCATTTATTCATGCCTCTGTACATGTGGTCTCTCGTGTTTCTCACATTTTACACATTGTTGTGCCGACGCCTTTCCACCTAAAATCGCACTGCGGAACAAAACAAGTTTTCATTTCTTACACATTGCGTTGCAATTCTCCATGAAAGCCTTTTAAATTGGCTTAAAGATGTATATAGTTGTGCGTGTTGTGAGCACCCTCCTGGGATTAAGGCAAACAACACCCAGTTTATGTGAACCACTCAACGAATTAGCAATTCTCATATCCACTGAGCCAGAGAGCAACATGAAAGGAAAACAAGCACCAGCCCCTCAACACTTTCCCCAGTAAGGCTTACTTTGCCAATAAAGGGAACGACGGCGTGTGTGCCTGTGTGTGACCCACCTTGCCCTTCTGGTTCAGCGGTTCTATGGTGAGCGCGTCGGCTCCTATGTCAACGATCATCCCCAGCTGGAACCCGTCGGCGGGGTGGGGCGCCCACACTGGCTTCCCATCCTCCATGGCTTACCTCCAGTCCAGCACGACCACACAACTGGGAGAGGGAAAGAGACGGAAAGGCAAAGAGAGGAAACGTTAGTACAGGAAGGCTTAAAATAGATATGCAAAGAAGAGTACGTTTTGCATTTTTACTCAGGTATTTCAAACAAACTCTAAACTGGTCCCATTTCCTGCTCCCCGAGACTTCTACACTATATGTATCTCACCTTCTCTTCACAGCTGACAATCAAAAGTCTTAACTACGTACGTAATGAAAATCCTTTTAATACCACAAACATATCTTGTTATGTCTGTAAACGTAATATTTGACTTGACATGGAGACTGATATCGAAGTAGTATAAGTGACATCAGACAAAAACACAGATTACAATGAGTTCATTGTCAAACTGATGTACAGTGGCCTTCCTCAGTCATTTGCATTGATGTGTTTGGGCCCTGACCCTCTGCTGCTCTCTGCTTCGCTTTCCATGAACATGTTTTTACTCCTACTGATCTTGTATGAGAGGATTTTCTGCTGGGACATGACCAGAGGGGAGTCCTGCAATCTCCAGTGAGGACAACACTACCTCACGTGACCTGACATAGAGAAAACTGCCCGGCCCAACAAGCCAGTTAGAAGCATCTCAGGTCTGTAGGTGTATATTTGGACTGTGCAGTGTCCAAGCTAACGCACGTAATCTTACACCATGCTATCAAACTGTTGGATGACGTATAGCACTTTCTACATTCTGACTATTATGCAACTTAAATCTGATTAGTATCAGTATTGATTGTCGGATTAGTATCCGACAATATCAGAGCATCTTCAGTCAAATGTGACAGCTGTATTTTCGTGTGTCGTTACCGGTTCTTGTCAGTTAATCCTACAAACACAGAGTTCTTCAACGCAAAAGTGCTGATGTTATGCCAGAGTATCCCATTAGCTTCAGGGATTGAGGTCAAATGTCAGAAAGGATAGGTGCTGGAAAGTGCTGATGTAGCCTTCAGCAAGGACTCAAGGTTCAACAGGTACATCAATTTAGCATAATGGTGGCGCCAACCAAGCAAGAGATTGGAGCTGGTAACCTGGAGTGACCTACTCCTGGCTTTTCTGTCTTTCTTTTGGACCTAGATGAGACTGGACCACAATGATCTTGCACTATTCAACATTTTGCATTTCTAAATATCTGATTCCTTTGTGTTGCATCATAACTTCTTTGCAAGAACAGTCGACCATTTCTTTATCACTGAACAAGAGACAGATGCTTGCATGTTAGTGATGGTAACAACCACAATCAGACTTGTACAGCTTTATTATCAAGTACGTCATGTCTGGTCAATACACCTACTGTACATCTGGCTTTTCTCAATACTCACTTTGAGGACTTTGTAAGACAAGGCTCAGATAAAAGTAAACCTGTTAAAATGATACGGGTACCATTTTACCAAAACAAGATGATTTGGAGAACGCCTGTGTGGTGCTAATGCACAAGAAGCAAATATAAGACTGTATTAAATATTCAATCATTATTTATGTAAGTATATATAAGCATAAACAAATGAAAACCTGGCTTGCATCTAACATGATCCTTCAATCAATGCTTCCACTAAAATTGAATGTAATACATGTTGTTTACAATAGATGCATTTGCCAAGTAAGAGCATCAATAGGGCCGACCCACCATGAAGGCCAGAAACAGAACAAAAAACTCAAACAATTCTCTGAGAAGCAAACTTATAAAAGCAATCTTTTGCATCCATAATACCAAAATTGTATTCAAAAAGATACCAGAAGAAGCTTCTTGAACCATCATTTAAGTCAATACACAAATCTCATTCTACAACATTTGCAAGAGCTGCAGCAGTTGAAAAGGCCCCGTCTGTATAACTTTCAGGAACTTAGACTGCATGGATGCCATATTCAAAATTGCCGTGATGCTTATTTGATAATCAAACACCATTCAAACATAAGCAAGAGTTTAAAAAAATGCAGCAGAAGGAGGGAGGATAAAGATTACTCTGCCCAGTCTGTTATCTTCAGCCTTCAAGTGTGAGATCAAGGCTACGTGGGATCTTCCAGACTGTCTTTGCTACATGACTGATAACAACAAAGCTTTCCCACAGTTCCCTACTAACCCAAGTCCAATTACAGTATGTCCACACAGGAAATACGCTCAGTTCAAAACCACATGACCACCGAAGGCCTCATGAGTACACAAATATACCATATGCTGCACAATGAAGATATAATACAATATTTGTCATACACCAAGAGCAGTTTATGGGGATCTACTGCAGACTCAGTTCAATACACAGCAACACATCTGTCTTCGTAATATGCAGCAGTGCTCACTGTACCGAGAGCTTGAGGATTCTCATGCTACATTCAAAGCAAACCTCAAAACAGTCTTGTATATCACTTAGGGAGATGTCTACTTTACTGACTGCTCTCAACAAAACAGAGACTAAAGTCCCTCACGAGTAACTTTGACTCTGCAGCCCTAAATCCTCTTAGTATTTGACCCTAATCCAGACAGTGAGGTGAGACGCTTCAACGCTGACAAATAAGAGTCGGTGAGCAGTTGCGAGACAAATGCAAATCAGAAATGTGTCTCGTGTCCAATGAAACACAGAGACCCATGCAGTGCAGAGGGAAGGACACAGAAATGGACACAGAAATGAATGGACACTGGCTCAAACAGAAGCAGGACACACAAACATTCCTCTTCTTTCCTGCCTCTTGTTTCCTGTTCTCTACCAGGCAAAAAAAAAGGGAAATGGAAAATGCATTGGCTATCAATGACAGGTCAAGAGCATGAACAGTTTCATGTAAAGCATGAATGAAACAGAGAGTGGAGATTAGACAGTCAAATGAAAACAGTTCAAGACAATGAAATGGATTGAAACAGAGACTAACTGTCCCTTATAAATAGATCATTATGCCAACTGTTTGTGGGCAAACAAACACTATATAGGCTTGTTAATAATTAAACAAAAATACAATCGGGAAACGACATTAACGGTAGGCTACTAACTCCATTCCCATACTTGTAAAGATATTACAAAGTGAACTTTTCGCGAAAATAATGTAAAAGTTAGACAAACACTTACGTTCAAGGTGTCAAATTGACGATGAGGGCGACAGGACCGAGTGTTAAGTCCCTCATACGGATGTGTAGTTGTAATAGTGCTCCAGCTTTCTCAGTCTTCCTTCACGGGGCAGGCTGCGCTCGGTGCTCCGGTGAGCCCAGGTGACGTCATCCCGACTGTACACGGCTGAAGGTGCGTTGACGTGCTGCTCGTAAGATCCTGTGTCGGGTCGTTATTACTGACTGTGTTCTAGTCTGAAAGCCAAACAGGAGCACTGAATCCCTTCGTGCAGCAGAGGAGGAAATGAGCATTGGGAAACTAAATTACCATTTATTATCACCAACACATTTTAGAAAAAGAAAACACAATGCTGTAACATTTAAACCCCTTTAACCACTATGCACGTGACTTTGTTGTAACATAATAACCTACATGCATTTTTCAGTATGTCAATGTGAGGAATATTACCACTCATTGTCATAGAATAGAATAGAATAGAATAAAAAAAAATGTAATCATAAAACTGGATATTGAGGATGAATTGAGCACACACCCAACTTTCAATTCACTGGCTCATAGCAGCCAGTGAGAGACAGCAAACGTTGCCTTCAGAGTCATGAATATTTGAGAGGCAGGTAATCTAAAGCTTTTGGGGGGATTTTTGAAGGAGACATCCAATCCACCATTGAAAGCAGCCACTGGGTTTTTAAATCTAATTAGGATACTTGATACTCCTGCATTGGACAATATCTGATTACTGACACTAGATGACAGCATGTAAACACTAACATGTATGCTAAGTTAAAAGTCCAAGTTAATATTTGCATGACGTCCTAAATAATATACACGACACAGACAAACACCACTTGACCAAATCAAAATTATAATATTTATTTTGGGACACTATGGTACATAATCTCCAAACATCAACTATTCACCATCCAACATTTTGTTTATTTATTCATTTTTACAGGAACACATTTGGATTTAAAATCTAGAAACAAATACATATGTGTATATATATATATATATATATATATATATATATATATATATATATATATATATATATATATTACTGTAATTCTTACTGACTGCAAAAAAGATAAGTAATTGTACATTTAAGATCCAGGCCAGTGGAGGTCCATTTGCATGGACAATGGCTCCCTCAGGTGGTCACAAAGAGGACAAGCAGATCTGTATCTGAAGCCACATCCCGAACCAACTTGTTTACAGGAAGGTAGAGAAGAAGAGTAAGGAGAAGAGAGGGGACCTTCTAAGCACCCTGGGGAAACAATAGTGGCAGAAATGTTATACAAGCAAAGCATTGCATTCATGTAAAATCCCAAATGCTTAACTTGGATTGACTCATGGACACAGGATTACGGCATATTATTTTAAAAATAACTTGTTAATTAGTCATTTGAAATTAATGACCTGACATGGGAGACATCGCAGGCACTTCACAATTAAATGCTTTTCTAAATATCTGATAGAGCTTGAAGTTGAGAGAGTGTATTTATCCGGCCCCTCCGCTGTCAATCACTCGACTATACTTTCCCAGCCAATTATCTGTGGCGCCCCAGCTGCTTTGGACTTTATCTGTGAACTGTTTACACATTTCCTATCACACATTTTCTGTGGTGCTTGCGGAGGAACATGAAATGTTTCTGTAGGACCACCAGCGTTCAAAGCTCCTGCAAGTCTTTGCAAGCTGGCTGCACTTCTCTACTTTTGTCTGAAAACACCTCTGCAGGTAAGCAAGCCACATTTTGAAACACAGCATACTGTTAAACCCCTGCTAATGTTCTAGGTGTTTGTTGATTTATATAGACATTGCCAAGTTTGTAACCAAAGAAATGTTTTGGTTCAAGCAGCTGTGATTCTGTATGTTGCGATGATTTCAAGCATTAATTAATCTAGAAGATATGTATGGATTGGATTACAACAATTCATTTATTTCTTAAACTATGGCTTTTTTTGCAACTTCCAAATGTTTCTCAGGATAAAGAAATCATGCTTTTTTCAGGGCTCTTTTTCAGTATATATTTGTGATTTATTAAAAGTATTGAAATGGGATGTGTCTCAGGAATTCAGTCGCCCGCTAACCGGATGATTTGCGAAAGGTTTTGTCTTTTCTCAATCTCTCTTGTTCCTTCAGTACAGCCCACCAACCAGCCCATGCAAAGGATGATAGGAGAGAAGCTGTTATTGCACATAATAATAATGTCTGTGCTGAGTTTGTCATATGGACAGCACTCGACAGAGGAGTCCTGCACTGTTCAGATCCTTGTCCCTGGCCTCAAAGGCAAGTCATTCTACATACTTTCTTACCATACATAGAAAAATGTAATCCGTCTTCATAATTTCTTCTCTGTATTATTGTGTTTTCTGCAAAAGGAGAACCAGGAGAAAAAGGTCAAAAAGGAGTACCGGGGAGACCAGGAAGAGTTGGCCCTCCTGGAGAGATTGGTATAAGAATATCTTTTATTTTTAAATGCAGGGCAAAACATTAACCAAGCATCCAAACTATACGCATCTCCTCATTTTTTTTCAGCGCTACCACTAAGCTGAAACAAAAAAAAAGTTCTGGGGTTAAAGATCACATTGCTTGGGCTGATAATGTACTGTTACATCACTGCCAGGCCATCCAGAGATGGCCAAGTGTTTACACTTGGGTGAGAGGTTGGAGGAGAAATGATTTGGGAGTTCACTGCTGTGGACAAGTGTTTACTGAAGACCTTAATGAGGAGCAGATGGTGTTTGCGAACTTTTTAAAGAGATTACACAGACTGCATTTTAGTTAATGTACCCATAGCAGAAGTTTAAGAATTTCAGTTAATATTTTAATTGACGATTTTTGGTCTTTTAAGGTGCAGAAACTTGAGACATGTGGCTTTTTTTAAACAGATTGCATTGTAACAACATATTTCTGTTCAATCTCTGTCTTTTAAGGTGAAACCGGACTTACAGGTCAGAAAGGCATAATGGGACATTATGGAAAAATGGGCCCAAGTGGGATGAAAGGTAATCAGAAAATACGGAAATGTACTTCACATAATATTTTAAGCTTTCTTTCAAATAAATATTAATTTAATATCTCAGGGGTAAAGGGAGACATGGGGGATCCGGGTCCAAAGGGCCCTAATGGAGAACCAGGTGATATATTATTCCATGTTATTCAGTTTGTCAAACAGATTATTAACAGATTAGAGGGACACATTTGGTGAGATTTGAGAGCTAATTAAGACGCCTGTGTGGTAATCCCCCACATTTTCTCCTTATCAGGTGTTCCATATGAGTGCACATCAATGAGAAAGATGATTGGAGAAATGGACATTCTTGTGGCACAGCTCTCCTCTGAACTGAAATTCATCAAAAATGGTATGATCTTAAGATTATTTTTGTGTGCGTTAAAAACATCAGTTCTTGTATCTTCGCTATCGCTTCACTTGTTATCCTCATAGAACTGCAAATACTGGGCATGTCGATGTGAAATTTATAGAAATACAAGTGCTCATTTTTCAGCACTGCCCTCCCCTGCAGCTGTTGCTGGCATAAAAGAGACAGACAGTAAAGTCTATCTGTTGGTGAAGGAGGAGAAGCGCTACTCCGACGCTGAGCTCTACTGTCAGACGAGGGGAGGGCACCTGGCCATGCCCAAAGATGAGGGCGCCAACGTGGCCATCGCAGGGTACATAACCGAAGCAGGCCTGAACAGAGTCTACATCGGCATTAATGACCTGCAGCGCGAGGGCGTTTTCACCTACGTGGATCTCTCTGCCATGACCACTTTCAGCAAATGGAGAAAGGGAGAGCCCAACAACGCCTATGACGATGAGGACTGCGCTGAGATGGTGGCCTCTGGGGAGTGGACTGATGTGGCATGCCACCCTACCATGTGTTTTGTCTGTGAATTTGATAAGGAGAGTGCCTGAGTTCAGTCTCCATGCAGACGATGAAGCAAGAGTTAGACCGAAAAGTGTAAATAGAATGACAAAATGACATGCAAGTTGTGCAAACTATATTTTCTACTTCCTTTTTACTTTTCCTTATAAGCTATTTATTTTCTTAACTCACTAAACATCCATTCTTTTTATGAGAATTTACTCATTTTAAGTGCACCGTTAATCTCTTGTGATTCGTAAGTGTTTCAAACAGCATGCCAGCCAATGTATTGATTTTTTATGTAACGCAAACTATCCAATGAGCAATATTTGCAAACAGGGCCGTCAACCAACAAGACAAATCAGCAAATGTAGAAGGCTCTAGTTTGTGCATAAAATATGAAATTAAAGATTTTGTTTCCAGTTGCGTGCTGTTAATCATAAGATGGAATACAATATACATTCTATATTCATATTGTAAGTTATGTGTTGGTTGTTGTAAACTCAAAAAGAAATCATTTCTGACCCTGACATGCCACATTTATCTGCAGCAGCTGGACCAAATCCAGCTGTGTAAGACTCCACCCAGTGGGCAAACATTATACTGCAGTGTAACAATTTGTCACACTGGGATCTAACATTAACGCTGGCTGAGTTCAAGTGTCCCAGTAAGCCATGACAGCGTGAGCCAGCCTGCGCAACAACAGGACCCTGAAACTGAGGCAGCAAATATCAGTATTTACACGCGTGCTTTTCCTACTGTAACATATATTTTGTGCAAAGATGTCTACGCATTGTATACGCAAAAAAATTGAACTTGATTGTTATTTGTTAATTTATTTTTATTAATTATTGGAGATTTTTCTATAGTAATATTTCTCTGGAAAAATTTTGAAATCCATCTTAAGCAAATTATACAGAGTTAAATGAACACTGACAGTTTTGCTGTGACATGTATATTATTTAAAAACATAATGTATTCTCTAAACACAAGAGACTTTAAAATAATAATAAACAAATGACACTAGGTATCAATATGACAGCACCCTGTTTGCTGAATGACAAAAACAAGAAATATACCCCAGGTTAATATCGCATGTTTGACAATCCTCTACGGTCTAGTTGTGTGATTAATAGAAGTTGTCTTACAGCCCTGGCTGCTATTGTGTTTTAGGATGGGCATCCCAGCTGAGATGATATCCTCAGTCCCGTGAGTCCCTCTAAGAAGAGGAATTTGAATATGCATGATGCAGTTCTCCCAATAAAGCACAGGACCAGTCCCTTAGGAAATGAATAATTAATGCTGGGATGAATTATGCATTTAATTGACCAGGAGTTGTCTGGCATAAACCAATAAGGTGCCATTGTTGTTGGTGTAATCTCTGGTTACATTTGTGGTAAACCATTTGGACAGCTCTGTCTAAAACTGGCAGGTAATCTGTGGTGAAAAAAAAGGCTGCAAATGGGAGATATGGCTACACAGTGCATGGAAATGGAAAAAAAAACACAGTGCATTTGATGTTATATTCCCTATATCCACTGTGGAAATATCATTTCCGTACTGTTGTGATCTTTTAGTTTGCCCCCCCCCCCCCCCCTAGATGGACTAAAGTTTAACTTGTCTTCCAGTAATCCAGTAATTTGGAAAGGCAAGCAACATGAGCGCTGTCAAGAAGTCACCAGTTAGTTTTTGGTAAATGTGCAAAGGAAGGAAAGTGGAGTTATAAAGGGGGGAAATGTATGCCAACTGTATAAGCTTTGTTGGCCCATATGGGGGTGTATCAATGGCTATCATCAACATCCACATATCAGTGGACAGCCCTCTGAACACATACAGCACAACATGGCTTAAAAACAAATCAAACAAATGGTGAAGTTTATATTTAAATTTAAAAAAAGTTCTTGGACCAAACCCAGGTGTAAAAGTGATCCAATATTGGACTTTATGCTATCTAGTTCATTAGAAGTCTATGGTCCAAACATTACAGAAATATGGACTCAAATGGCCCAAATTTCCCCAGATTGTTGTTGTATAAAATAATACGTATTATAATACTAATAATATGAATAATAATTATATCACTAGGCATGATAATAAAATGTTAACTTGTACATTGTCTGTATTATTTGTATGTACTTTAATCTAATTAAATTACACTACATGGCTAAAATGAATATAGCCTACTGTAAACTAACTAAATGTGATCTAAGGTTACATAACCAACGGATTCTCCCCTGTTGGTTGACTTGGAAACGCATTCGTTTTGGGGGAAAATACTGAATTAACGTTAATTAACGTTAATTAACGTTACATACAAAGGAACAACTGGGAAACCACAACACAGACGGTGGTGGATCGGTTTCGTGTGAAAGAATTGGTTTCCATATCAGACGCTATCTCCAGTTACGTCTCCGGAGCCTCTGCACCCCGAGACAGGGACACGTTTACTTTTGACACCAAGCGAACGTTACTCTTTGTTTGTTTGACCTAACGTTAGTTTACATACTAAGTATGCCAGGCACAGCAGGGAGAGGCGATCTGCCGCCGACAAAAACAATCATCGTCTACAAGAACGGAGACGCTTTTTTCCCCGGAAGAAAAATAGTTGTGAATCCGCGCCATCTGTCAACTTTTGACAACTTGTTGACGTCTTTGACCAGAGAGATCGAGGCTCCGTTTGGCGCCGTGCGGAGGCTGTACACTCCCACAGAGGGCCACAAAGTTCAGAATCTGGACGACTTGGAGCATGGGAGTGTCTATGTTGCAGCCGGAAATGAGCAGTTCAAAAAACTGGAGTAGGTACCAAGCTGGAATTTGTGTGTGTGTGTGTGTGTGTGTGTGTGTGTGTCATTTACATTATGTATTATGTATTGCCTTCCAGGTATTGTAAGATAACAATCAAGAAGCCACAGAAAAAGAAAATAGAACCGGTAAGACTACCTTTTATTTGTCTTTGATCAGCATACTGAAAAAGATTAAACTAAGTGTAACATTTATTTTCAGGTGCTATATTATGTGTGACCATATATGGAACTTTTCTTTAGTGGGAAGTTGCATGTATAGGTTAAGCCTAAACCCTAAACTGTGATAATGAACTCAAAAGTCCTGTTATCACACACAACATCAGAGTTGCGTCAGACACTTGCCTCATTGCTTATTCACCACTGACCATTAGTTTTACCATTTTCAGATTCGGCCTGTTGTTCACAGCAGAATAATAGTTTCTGCTCGTTGGGGGAGAACTACCCATGAGTCTTGCACGATAAAGTGAGTATTGATTTTAAGGTACAAAGTTATCCGGAGTGTAAAACAGGAGCATTTTCTCTGCTGTGTTATGTCGTAAAGTAATAATGTTTTTGTATCCTGTTTACTTTTCAGCGGTTAAATGATTATTCCTTTGTGTCTTCTTTTTCTTCTTGTGTTTCGTAGTGTTTTTACCAACGGCGATGTCTTTGTAGCTCCGGTTCGAATGCGGATCCCAAAATATACTCTCAGAAGCTGGGAACATGTCTTAGCCATGGTCACAGAGAAAGTGCGTCTTCGCACCGGTGCTGTGTACAGGTGATGTCTGACATTAGTACTTTATAAACCCATATCATTTTGAAATGAGTCATGTACCAGTGAGGGCAAGCAAAGGTACAACCTGTCGTTTTTCTGTAAGAAGAAAATAGGAGCCATAATACACCTTTTTATGTTTTTGTATTTTTTGTTTCAAATATATGAATCATGACCCAAATAATGTCCTTCATCAATATTTGATTTTCTTACTATTGCCCAGCCCTGATCGCAAACATTTGAAGTCACTAACAGTTCACCAGTCACAGTACTGGGTCTTGATTCTCTGTAGAGTATCAGCTGCTCTCATATAGATTTGGGAAATATGATTATTGGAGGCTTTTCAGTCAGTCTAAATGCAGCAATATTTAGCAGAGCGGAAGGAGTTTTCTAATTAAGTAGTGATTGGGACGATGTCTGGTTGTGATGGGCTCACAAGAGTTTATCCAAAACTGCTTGTTAGACAAATAGTGCTTTGATTAACTTTTTGCTTCCATTAAATTTAACCACTCAAACAACATTTGAGACATCTACGTCTTTTTTGTATCAAGAAGTTGAAACAATCACAAAGCATTGCTCCCATTTGTGGTATTTCTTTAACTTGAATTCCCAGGCTTTGCACATTAGATGGACGTCCTGTCTGCGGCCCAGCTGAACTGGAGAACAACCAGCACTATGTTGCAGTTGGTGCAGAAAAGTTTAAAGCGCTCCCATATGATCACTGCGTCCCCTTCAGGGATCCAATCGGGGGAAACCACATGATCGAAGGGTATGACGCCTATCGTGTTTTTATCAACACATTTTGAATAACCACTGGATCCCTATTTTAGTGTGAAAAAGAAAGAAAACACATGTTTGTCAATTTTGGTTTCCTTTTTTCCCCTTGCAGCCAAGACATCCTGCCTGCTGTTAAAAAGACAAGACATCCAGAGGATACGGTGAGTGCTATTGCTTCAGAGTCGGGTGCAGTTTGCCATCTGGTTGTTCACTTTATCGCTACATGCTCAATTGTTATTTTTTTCCCGTAAATTCCCCCTGGTTTATTGCTGTAACACCTTGGTTGTATCACCGTTGAAAAGCGTATCTTTGCACACACAGCATTTCAATTAACATTTCCCACGTGTGAGACTTGTTGGGGGGGGGTGCATTTTGTTATGAAACAGCGCTATCATCAATCACTGTCTGCAGGAGGCATTGAGTTACCTTTGCTTTCCACTTTGATGGGTAATCCCCACAGAGAAAGGCTGGCCCACTTGATCAAGTGCAGTGAGCCTCATAGACAGATCATATGCACCAGGGGGGACTTCACTGACTGAAAACCCCAAAAAAAAAAATCTCTTATTCAAACCAGAACCGGGACAATTTGTATTGTGATTAAGTAGACAGTGAAGTGCTTTGAATCCGTATGAGGATTGCGCTGCTGTGGGGCCGAGCTGAACACCAAATCACACGGTGAAGATGAGAACATGCCCACTCAGCAAGTTGAGGTGGAGATGGGGGGGGGGGGGGGGGGCTGTTGCGAGATGTGTCTGACATCTGATTTTTCTAACCATGAAAGATGACAATGCTGTGGCAGATGCCAATGTTTTCAGATGAAGAAAAATACCCCCCATGCTGTATCTCCAGCTGTGTCTGTGGTTGACTACCATTATATTCAGAATGCATATTTATTAGTAATACATTAGAATATGTTAAGACAATTGTAAGATTTCCTTATCTTATATAAATCCATCCAATCATAAAACAATATATGGAAACCGCACTGTTATCAGACTTTGCTAAACTGAGGCACAGTCTTATTGTAGGAAAACACTGCCAACGCCGTATCCTTTGCCATTTTCCACAGCACCATGAGGTGGAGACAGAGACAGAGCTATGGCTGTGTTTTGCATCCACCAGCTCATCGTAGCATTAGTCATTCAATGGACACGATGCTGCCGCATTTTACTCCCTTTGCCTCCGTGTCGGAGCCCTCATGAATTTGTAAACATGGTTTGACCAGTTAATGAGGACCACTCAGAGGGGACAGACACATGTGACAAAAATCGCCCCCCCCACTCCGTCTTGATCTGTTGGCCGTTTAGCTTGCTGATGATTACGCATACATTTATAGGGTCATGTCTGTCATTCATTTCAGTTTGACCTCACAAAACAACAGCAGTCTGGTTTGCAATGCCCGTAAAAAAGATCCTTTAAAAACATGCTCGCTGAAGCTGTGTAAAATGTAACCTTGCTCTTGCAACCTCGCTGCATGGGGGGGGGGGGAACGGTGTCCATCTGTCCTGTCGGTGTGTTTCTGCGCCACTGAATGGGACATCTGGTCTGGAGCAACCACTGAAGTCTAAACTGACGGCTCTGCAGAGTGTAATATTGAAACTCCAGCACACCATGTTCCCATCGGGAGCGAGCATAAGTGCTGAGTTAGGTGTTCACAGACATGATGAGGTAGAAACTTTTGAGGTAGACGTCGCATAAAGAGAAGATTAATAGGGGGGGGGGGGGGGGGGAGGAATGCAAAGAGAAAAAAAAAAAGAGAATAATGATGTGTATCAAAGCAAAGTACTTTCATATTGTAGTGATAATAATGAGCAGTGCAATTGTGCTTCACATGTACTTCAGAAGAAGCATCCTGTGAAAACAGCCCAGAAAGGCTGACTAAACCTTTTAATAGCTGCACTCTCCCTGACATCAGCGAGGACTTGCTGCTGCTCTCCATTTCTCCGCTGTTTCTGGATGATGTCATTGGTGAGGGGGAAGTAGCAATGCCCTGTGGGAAAACTCAGCTCCTCACTGCTGCCGGCACGTCTGCTCGCCGAGGACCCGGCCCTGGGAGTGGCTCCCACTGATACCTCAGCCAGTGTTCGGTTCAATTGGTTGGGACCCCCCCCCACCCCCCCGGCTATCCTATCACAGTGTCCTCTTATTGACTCCTGTTCTCTGCCACTAGAGAGGGCCACAGATTATTTGCTGCTCTGTCCCCCTGAGCCCCCTTCACCCTAACTCTAGCACTCTCTCTCCCATCCATGGTCTCTTTCTCTGGGGCCTGCCGACGCACACAGTCGTCTGCTCCCCCAGGACATGGTACTGTAGATATGTAATGCAGAACAAGAGGCGAGATGACCTCAGCTTTCCCACTGCCGGGTTTCCAGTTGTGCTGCTACTGGTACTGTACTCTCCTGGCTGCGCGGCGCACCCTCGTCCTCTGCTTTCCCCTCCCCGAGTGGGACAGTCTTGATTTAACTCTGTTGATTTAAATAAGATCTATTTACATCGACACCGCCAGGCTGTAAACATGCAAAACAAGCTGTTCAATTTTTGATTGCCCAGATGTATTTTGATTTTGAACTTTTATGGTGAAGTTGTTTCACATCACTCGCAGACGAATTGAGGTTGCGAAAACTGAATTAGCAGCTCACCACTGCGACAGCGCCGCCGCTCCTCTGTCTTTGATCTCGTGTGGTTGTGTGGACACTGCAGCGATGGAGTGTGAACTCTGTTTCAACTCTCCTTCGCTGAATATGCCAGGCAAAACTTCACTCTCTCTTTTGTTGTTTTTCTTTTTCTCGGCCCACCAACGGCTGTAGAAATTCAAAAGAATATCAACAGACTTTGCCTCTGTCTGCATTAAACAAAGCAAACAAGTGAAGAAACAACGCTGCTGTTCCCCAGAGGCCATGTTAGTGAGCTTGCAAACACCATTGCCAGAAGTGTATTCTGGTGGAAGCCTGAGATCACTACACTATCCCCTGAGCCAGCCCAGGGATCCAGCCAGGCAGCCGCAGTACAGAGCACTGTAGCTGCGAAGAAACATTAAGTCTGCTCTATCCTGCTCTCTGTGTCTGCGTCTCTGTAAGGGAGACGCACCTCACCTTGCTACCTACAGAGCGGATGAGAAGCCTGTGAGGAGAAAATTGCCTTTTGTGGAAGCATTAATTCAGATGTGTACCCTGCTGTCTGAACATCACTCTGAACTCTCCCCACTGCTCTCTCTCTCTCTCCTTCTCTCTCTCTCTTTTCTTCTCTCTCTCTCCTTCACTCTCCCACCATGCAACTAAGTCTCGGAGCCTCTTTTTTTCCCCTCCCTTCCCCATCAATAACCTTCTGCTGTCTACTGCTGAAGAATAAGTTATTCCCTACGACTCCCTCCCTTTCCCTTTAAGCTTGTTTGGATTTTCATTGTTTGATCTGGCTTGATAAATAAGACAAATGCAGTTAGAAATTCATGGCTGCCCCATTTCATCAATAAATGATTAGTTTGCCACGCTCCCTAGTGATTGATAGGTTGTGCACGGGATGTATTGGAACCAGATGAATTCAATACAGTAGGAGTCACGGGGGAGCTACAAAGCATATCAGCTCGTGAAAAATTGAGGTCAATGGAAAATGTAGGAAAAGACAGGAGAAACAAGTTTTGCCCTGATGTGTTTTGTCTTTTGTCTTCTTCCTCTTTACATAACAACAGCAAAAATTCGATGATGAATCACAGAGAAATCTGACGGTATACGCCTTCATCCGTGCCCCTGTTTTTCCCTCTCTTTTGTCTCTTCATGTAGTTTGCTCACACAGGCTTTAGAGAGGACCTTGAGCACACAGCCAGGGGCCAGATGAAGAAACAAGCCAGACCGACGAGAACCAAACAACGGAGGCAGGTGTCCAGAAACCCAGTTCTCTTCTCAACAGGAGGTAAGCAGAGCTATTCTATAGAAATCTCTCTCTCTCTCTCTCGCCCCCCTGTCCTCTTCGTGTGTTTTTTTCCTCCAACACCTCCTTTTCTCACTAAGACGATAGGAAGAATCCTGTTGACCAATTTATATGTCTATGGAAGTGGTTACAGTATGTGTGTGCATGTGTAGGGCTACATTTGTGCACACGTGTAGGCTTGTTCACCATTATACATTCCTCTGTGATTGTATGTGAGGAGATGTGAGTTAAAGTGCGAGTTGGGAACATAGAGGCAAAAAATACTTACAGTTGGCAGGTGAAGGAGCTTTCTTTGGGTTGTCAACCCTGTTCTTTTAAGTCCAAACAGAGCCCAACTCCCTGCTGCTTGAAAGAATCAACCAGGCTTCCCTGTGAATATTAAACAGAACCAGACTTCAGACACCGTCAACGGTGCTTAAATCATAGATGAATTCAATCGGGCCATTTTGTTGAATATGTATCCAGAAAGCCTTGTTAACTATGTGGGGGAGAAACAAAATGCTCTAATTTTCTCCTGATGTGGAGATCAACACGGTAATAAGTTATTAATCACAAAGGACGCTGACGGAAAGAGCATAAAAGTGACAAAATACTCCTTTTAGATTGGTGGCTTTGAACATTGCAGCAGTTGTACTGTTTTATGGCGGTACTGTGTTTATCATTAATTCACAGTAATTGTGTGTCTCCTTCCTCTATCCAATTATTCAGTAGTAGATGTTTTCACGGCCGTTTGTTTTACCATCTGTTCACAGTAATACAGTGGCTCATCCTCTACTGTACCACATATCACATTACACGGTATGGTAACAAGTTGAAACCCGCCATCCCTTCATATGTTTGACTTGCTCATGTTGTGCTCATGATGATGCTGTTGTTTGTCAGTTCCCTGGCCACATTTAGGACCCCCCCCCCCCCACAAAACACATTACTAAAGGCCCAAGAGTTCTTCACATCATCTTCGTACAGGAAATAGCTCTGAGTAGTGTTCACAAGCATCATCTGGTGCAGAATCAGAGCTTTCGGCACCAGAATTCCTTCGTCATTTTGTCTTTTCCTAACTGGAGTTTAGAAAAAGATCAGTGCAATGTGTCAGTAAAAAAACACAATGAAGTCTACATGTTTTGTAGCTGTATGATTGCCTCTTATCTAGCTGTTAACCACATACATTTTCTTTATTTTCTTTTGTCTTATCACTGATTAATCTACCGTGCTTTTTAAAATTTATTATTTACATCAAACTACTTAAGGCTATTGACGTAGATTCAAGCTCAATAATGTGTTTAATTATTAACACTCCACCCCGTCCAGCAGCCACAGACAAAAAGGAGTTTGTTTACAAAGGAAAACAGTGTGACGTTTCCATATAAGCGATTCCCCACATGCATCAAGAGCAACCTCTCACTGTCAGGAACTAACCCTGGACTGAAAGTTCACGCTGGCTGGCCATATTTGTGGCAGGGCAGCTGTGGCTTTCTGTGGCCCTTTCGTCTGTGGGACCACTCTAAATAAATAAATGGCTTGACAGTAACATTGATCTCTCGCGGAGTTGAACAGGAGAGGCAAAGGGAGAGGGCAGTGAGGGATGGAGGGGTATAGAGAGGGAGAGAATGAGTGTGCACACAAGAATGAGACGGTGACTGCCAGCCGATGAGGTAATTGTGATTAATCACTTTTCTCAGAGGGCAGCGTGTTCAATGCACAAAACAAAAGGAGTGAGACGGCAGGAGCAGCGGAGGTGCAGGAAGACGGCCAGTTGAAGGTGGACCTGCCTATTGATCAGGTAAAACGCAACCCCATACAGCACTGCAAGCTGATGAGGTCTTTAGCATGCAACCTTTGAACAGTTTGGTCCTATTTAGGACTGGAATCAATCCTTACTTCCTAGTACGAACATCACCGTAGATAAACATAGGCCACCTGGTCACGTGCCGAGTCCATTTAAGTTAAATATGTACTCCTAATTGTACTCGTACTTTTAGAACCTGTTGACAGTGGAGACAAACAGAAGCTTAAGAGTTGAACATCACAGCAAGCTTAGTTCGGTTGGATGGAAAAGTGTCTGCTGCTACAGCATCCTCTCCTCATTTTCCTTCCTATTGTGTTTTCTTCTGTATTTTGAAAATTGAGAATACACTTCTAGCACAGTATAACATCATTTTCTGTTCATAACAAGACTCACAAATTCTCAGTAGAACAAGTTGCATAAATATATAAATATTTAGCAAAATCAATACAGCAGTACAGTACAGTGTAAGCCAAGGGGGATCTTGTTTTCTCCCTCTCTGCAGGTTGAGGCCAAGCTAGTTGACGAGGAGTATGTGGATGGGAGTTGTTCTGCGAATCCCTGCAAGGCCTCCCTCCATGATTCAAACGGCTTGTTTCTGCAGAGGTCTTTGTCTGCAGGTTCCAGGAAACATGTAAGTACCCTTATTATGAGTTTCATGTAGGTACTATTTCACGTTTAGGTCATTTTAAACTTTATTATTATGTCCAATTTTTTCATTTGCATTTGGATTAGGTCACATAAAGACAGTCTAACCAGCAATTATGGTGATCAGCATTCCCATAATTGCAAAAGCGACACGTAGACCTGCTTCCAGCAACTATACTTTCGTCTAATTTGAGTATAACCTGATTGTCTGTCTCCATGGTTCTCTCTGTGTATTGTGGACTCTGCATTTAGCAGCGCAGCCTTTCTGCCGGGCAAAGAGACACAGGCACAGGGCACAATGCTGGTACCAGAGACACAAGATTAAAGACACCTGAGCCCCAGGTACAACTTTATGTAGTGTTGTAGAGTTCATAGAGCTTAGCTGTGGTCACAAACACTCCGTGTATCACAGCACGAAGCTTGGAAATTACATAGAAGTGTGCATTTGTGATTAGAGTAGAGCCCCACAACAGTATGTGGTTGTATTTGATGTATTTGACTCTGGTGATCGTGTACGTTCCCAGTGATGAAGTAGGGCTGAGCTGTGTATACAGATGTTTTTGCATGGATCCGTAGTTCCTCGAAATTACAGTCATTTAAATACACTTATTTTGCTCTAATAATCCTCGAGGGACAGCAGTATGAAGCAGCATAACTGTGATGAATGCACACAATAGTTGGCTGATATTACTATTCCAAGCATTTTCATTCGGCTTTGAAATGAGAAGATATTGAGTCTTATTTAAGCAATCAATAACCTTGAACATTTTGTTTTAATGAAAACTATAATTTCAAGCAGTGGCAATTACACCATAGGGGAATGTTTTGGTGTGGTGATGGTTTTGCTGCCGTATGCACTTTTGCAATAGAGATATTCTTATCGGAGTAATTATTGACTTCTGGGGGCCAGTTATGACCCTGGCTAAAGACCTCATCAATAGCTTAATTCATTACTTATCACTTTTAGTCATAGAGCAATGTTGCTGATTCAGATTGGCTATGGATTGCAGGGAAAGCCCATTGAATAATACAAAAAAAAATTAAAAAAATCCCTGCTACAAACTCAGCTACTTTTTGCAATAACCATCTTGCCAAGCACGATTTGATTTGTTAGCTAACGGAGACTGACATAAGGAAAGGTGGGATTGTTGTTGCAAGCTCTCCAGTTTAAAACCTCATGCCAGAACACATCTTAAGGAGGTCTTAAACTATGTTTTAAAAACTTTTTTAAAGTAAAGAGACCGTTTTTTATCAGAACACCTTCTACTTTCCCAAAATTTGTCTTGGTGGCAATTTTGTTTTTTGTTGATTCTTGTTTCCAGTATATTCATACAGGTTGTCATCGGACCAGAAATAATGATACTGCAGGTGAGACTTACCGAACTTAAAGTCTAACCATCATTGATGCATACTTTCCTGTTTTCCCTTTGAGGCCAAACAGACTGTCGCTGTCTCGTCGTCGGCAGCCTCATCATTTAGAGGGCTGTGAATAATAATGAGGGATAACTGCACCGCTATGACTCATACTTTGAGCTGTGTTCGGACAGATTTCCTCCCACTCCGGTGCTCAAATGTGCTTGCGAAATGCCCGTGTACTCCGTATATATGTGCATATATATAGTAGATATTGATGACCAAATTCAATTACATGATTACATTTTCAGCCCAAGCTTTAAATGATTTATTGCATTGAATTTAAATAGTGAATACATTTGCAGACAGTACACCGGTGAGGCAGTTGTGTGTGTATGTGTGTGTGCTGTGCGTGATATTGACCTGTGTGGTCCAGGCCAAATAAAGAATAACGAGATTCAGCATCTCTGCCAAGTGGAGATGTCCGCTGGGAGTGAAGGCAGGCTATCTCGGTGGAAGAGAGCGAAGGATGGCGGACTGGAGCCCGATGCACATTTATCAAAGCTTTTCTTATAATCACTTGACTGACTTTTGTTGGGCTTTCTGAAGGTTGGGTTTTCCTTTAGAGTGCACTCTGTTAAGGAGTTGATTGATTTCATGAGGGAGGGACTCAGTCTATGTTGTAGATGTCATACACTTTGAGGAAATATGGACAAGGGTAGATTTGCACTCACTGGTGCGGTATTGTGTTTACAACTATCATTTGTTTTGATTTAACAATATTGGCTGATTTATCAACCAGTGAGCTAAGCATTTTTTCTTAATTAATATTGTTAGAAATGTCAATACGACTAGGGATGTTTGATCAATCGTCTTCCTTTTCTTAAGAATTTTGTGATAAAAAATCGAATCATTATTGAGCGCCGCATTGATCCATTCCTTTCCTTTTCCAATGCAAGTCCATTTCATTTGTCTTTCAGCTGTTTTTCTGTGCTCCTATTCCCTGAAGCTTAGGTTAGCCATTTCAAAGGCCTTATTCTCCGCATGCAAGGTCAACTATAATCAACTCTAGGCAATGTCACCGCCTTACGTTTCCAGAGAGCCAGGCGGAGGAAGACGACTCCTCTGGGCTTTTAAGGACCTACTGCATTACACCATTCAATTACTGTTCATTAGACAGTGTACAGCCATTAATCAGACTGAGATGTTCTGCTAGTCCTCAGCGGGGACAATGAACTGGGGAAATTTATTCTGGTTTCCTGTCTGGGCCACTGTTTAGTGGTAAGAAGAGAGATGACACTTTGGAATGCACTGACGCTTTCAGTGCAGAGACATCCTAAAACTGAGCTGCTTCTCCACTTTCTGTATCTGTTTTCAAGTGAAGCTCTCCGCTTCATGCAGCTTTGTCTTTGAGCTTTATGAAACATAGGCCTTGTCAGAGATTTACTGCATATGCGGGAGAGTATTACGAATCTGATATATCACCAAAAGGGGAGAAAGCTGACAGATTTACCGATTAGAGCTGCATATGCATTGAATATGACTAGATGATGATATGAGAAACTGATTTATGTTTTCCAGGAGGCTAAAGAGAGGGAGGTGTCTCCCAGGCGCTGCAGTATACGGTCACGAGTGTCCCGGTTTTTCAAGGGTAGGTTCATCAAAGCATAAAGCCTGGTAGTAGCTCACTGGCAGCAGCGGCGGCGGCCCCCGCGTTCCCCTCCGCAGCACCTAATGCACCCATAAAGAGACCACTAATACACTCTGCATTACCAGTTCCTCCCTCACATTGCATGTCACCGGATCCGCAACCACCTCTCAACATCTGGGAGAGCTTTACGCCATGGTTTATGGAGACCATCTGGTTGAGTGGGTTTTTTTGCCTCCCCAATCTCGGATGACTTATTCTTGTATTAAAGGCACCTGCACATCAAGGTGTGCCATGCTGAGAGCCAGGGATTATTCACCGCTCTTTATATTTCCCATGTCGTTTGTAATTTGGAACCACTCAGACGGAATGAGATGTACCCTGTTACGATGAAAATCCTTATGAAAATCCATTTTACTTCCCCTCCATGACTTCTCACTCTAAGTAGAATTGCATGGTCTGACTTTTATTTGATTGATCTAGAGAAGAACACATCTGACAAAATACAAAATAAGTGCTATACACATTTGATTATGGGGGGGGGGGGGGGAAGATAACATAGTGCTAAAAAACAAACCAAAGCAATGATGTGAACTTGACATTCTCCTTTTTTTGAGGGTGTATGACGTCCAGCTGGTTGAGACAATTTCATTGTAATTGCTTACAAAACATAGGCTTTGGTAGTCAGGCATCCTCAATTGTTCCCTGTGAAAAAATTCCGAAGGTGGCTAAATGGAACGGGATGTGAATCCCTGCACGTGGTTATCACCGTCTGCCCTTCAATCTGAGGTTCGCCCTGTCAGTGTGACACCAGGCAAATCACTGCATCCTGCGCTAACAACATACTCCCTACCTCACTCACGTGTAATCCATGCTATCATAAAAGTACACATACATGCACAGAGTTACCTAACAGACAGCACTTTCCAGCAAGTGTTTTTCATCATACACATGTGCCTGCTTTTTACACATGTATTCTCTTTCAATTATCCTCATATTGCTAACACTAGAGGTTGAGATGCATCCTGATACAATGATCTCGTACTGGCTTTAATTTCCCTGCAGAATATCAATGGACACTGCAGGGGGCATTTGAAATATATCACAGCACATTATGGCTTTGCAGACTCCAGACCCGCATACTCGTTGTTGCTGTTTATGAATGACTCGGCATCATTCATGCCTCACATTCCCGAGCTGTCACACTGTATCTGCAGATGGCACAGATGCAAAGCTTAGCAGGAGACTCGTCGGAGCCGTAGTAGAGGGAAGTGGGATGTGAAAGGAAATGCAAGTGATCTCTAACAGAATCAAACCTGCCTGCCACCTGCTTTGCATCAAAATGTCAATATCTGGGCTAGTTTTTATCCTTTTGAAAGGAATTTGTCAGCTGAGTGAAAATAGGAGGCCTTTTTATAAAAGCAAATCTACCATCAAAGTACTTCCCCGACCTCCTTCACATACTTTATCCGAGGTATTCCATCTTGGCTACCATGTGTAAAAGCGAGAGATATACCACTGGGTTCAGTTTGGCTGAGATTCTCCTTCAGAAGTTATTGGCACCATGTACAATGGCCTTGTAATTTACGAGAACTGTTAGGGCCTCTGACAGAAGTTGTAAAGCATCTTGACTGATTGGGTAGATATGGGATGTGTGTAGTCATGGCATATTGTCGCCTGTACGTGCGCAAGACATTCAGAGAGTTGCATGGCTTGCTCTGTCACAGATAAATTACTCCACACAGTCAAATTAAGTTGTTGTAAATCACCTTGCGGACCCAAGACTAGTCCTGAATGACGACCTTTACGCCTATTTGACTTTAAGTCTTATTTATGTTAATCACATCTGTATTATACCGACAGTAAAATTGTGTCATATCCCAAAAGGTCATTGTTTTGCAGTGCAGCATATGACAGGGACAACAAAAAAAAAACACACACACTGGTTTTGTGTGAGAAGTCTTGAGGGGATAGTTTGACTCTTGAATTATTTTTAATTTATTGATATATATATATATATAATGTTCTTTTTATCTTGCCTTTTTTGCAGGAACATGAAATTCAAGCAAAAGGTATGTACAATGCAAATAACATAATTTAATATCTGATTCAACTTGTAATCTCAATACATAAAAGACAATGCAGAATGGTGGAGCTCCATATACAGTAGGGCACAACAGTGTTCATCAACCATATGGGGAGACAGCTTGTTCCATGTTATTGTGTTGTTGTTACATATAGCAACAACTTTGTGAGCGTTACAGATGCTTGGTGCGGATATTAAGTGCTCATGAAATCCGTCCACAAAGAGCTTTGTAATATTTGCGACACTAAAGTTATCAAATGTTCTATGGATGTTAGTCCACTACAATACATTTTATGATACAGAATACATTTTGATCCTCTGCTAAGTTCAGCCATCCTTGTAGAGCAAATGGTATCCTTGGGGATGGCTTCGCTGAGGGAGAATGAGAGCCTTTGTGAACTACAGTAAAGTCGAAGAAAATGTATGCTCTTCTTCTCATTCATCATATACATGTCACGAAAGGCCTTCAAAAGACACCAGCTCCCAACAGTAATACGTTTCTTCTCCTTCTTTTTTTTCACATTTACATGGTGAAAAATAATAGGTTCCAAAGGCCATGTGTTGAAAATCAGCTATTGTGATGTGAGAGAGGCGTCTGTGTGTGATCTCCGCTGCATTCGACACGACAGGCTCTGTGAAGTGCACCACTGCCCAGTTACGCATTAGCTTTGATTGCCAGTTTGTTCTGTGCGTAGCCCGTATAGCTTTGAACCGCGTCTCAAGATGAAAGCCAACCTTGTCCACAGTGTGTCCACTGTAGACCGCCGCTGTTGCTTATTTGCTTCAGGCACCATCAAGGGCTTTGGGACAATTGTTTTTTCTATAGTTCTTCACCAAGCTGGGATGAGCATTATGTATAATTTATCATACAATACATCCCGAGACAGCACCCCATCTCGACTCCATTTTAATTGAATGCCTCGTCTTTCTTCCTGCATCTTGTGGTCAATGTATGAAACCACTAAGGTTTGTCTTTGTTGTGTCCAGCAGATAGACTTAGATATTAGTGGTTCCAATGGCGAGAGCATCGCCACTCAGTGCCTATCTCTCTCTCTCTCTCCCTCTCCCCCTTCCTCCCTCTCTCTCTTTCTCTTTCCTCTACGAGCCAGAGCCACAGAATACAGTGTCAGACTGCTGAGGACCAGACGTCCTCGTTCTCTTCTGTCTCCAGAAGCCAGCTGCTCATGTATAAGATGAAACGGTGTTATAAACCAAATAAAAATGTCTTGCCTCTTGACAGCCCCACCGTGAATATATGGCCTCTTATTTCAGTGAATATATTGCATAATTATGTGTGGTTATGAATATTACATGGAGCCTCACACTGAGTGCATGGTAAGATGCCTAATTGCGGAGTTTAATTATTAAGAAGCAAAGGTCCTGAGCGGGTTTTGTGAGAAGCACTTTTGATAAATAATTTTTTGCAGTTTTCTGATGAATTATTTTGGGGGCTTGTGTCTAATCAGCAGGCATAGTGAACGGCGTAACTGCTCTTGAGAGAGACTTATCTTCCCATAGAGAGGAATTACTATGCTGATTAAATCCACTGAAATCAACTAATAACTTAATGATATTGGAGTGGATCAAAAGAATGAGTCATCGCCTCTCATAGTGGGGGCTATGAAGAACACAAGGGCACAATGAGCGCTGTTGCCGTTGACCTCGGGGCACAGCTTTAATATTTCTATGCAGCATGAGGGAGAGAAAGAGAGCGCGTGATGGTATGTACTACAGCAAACCAAAGCACCTCATATTAAACGCACTGTAGTGGTGCTTTACTTTATACTTCATATGAAGCACTTCAATGAGAGAAGTCCAGAGAGGCCAACTAAACAAGGAATAATAAACTAGATCTCCCTCAAGAACTGCCGAAGACACAGCCACTTGTATAACTACAGTACGATTGCTACTGATGCTTCTTCCTCTTCAGCATATACCATAACGGAGGGCGTCCGCACGGAAATATTCCTCCCTGGTTATGTATTCAGATCCAAGTACACTTAGTATGCAGAAAAGTTTCAGGCTTGACCTCGGTTTTGTGTCGAAAGAAATGTGCAAATGAATAAACCTGCCCTCCCTGTACCTGACTTCAAATATAAAACTGGTGCACATGATGTATTCTTCCATAAAAGCTAACGACTGTACTGCATACAATAAGAATCACTGACCCACTTAATCGCAGTTCTGTGTCACGCTGTGACAGTGCGAAAGGTAGTTCGCCACAACTGTCGGATCAAACGCAGGGCAGTAGCTGGGCTCCCTCCCTGCAACGCGCATATACGGGTCTAGCACTTATGAAATGCAGTTGAGCTGCTTCTTTTTGCGAGCCAGCACAAGTATGTGAATAATAGATGGATATTGATGTGAGGATCACCTCGGTGTATCCAGTAGTTGTTTGGGTTTGAGGTCTCCTGTGGAGGGCAGGAGCCTGGCCATCTGTCAATAACACGTCAGTGGCCTCACACGGCGAGCACTCTGACCAGCTCAAACGCTTCAGTGAGCAGCCCAACAATTGTTGTCAACGTGACGTCAAATTAGCTCTTCTGCTCAGAAAGGAGGCTCGAGGCTTGAGTGTTTCAGGTCCGTTTTTAGTGAGGGGTCCACAAAGTTGTCTGGAAATAATGGGCGCATACTAATTCTGTTCTCTTGCTGTGATATGATTGCAGTGATTATGTATTATAGTTGGCAGTTCACTTTATTCCACTCAAATTGATCGTCAATGTTAGGGCTGCTCCTTCTCTCTGATCGTTTTGGTTGTAGTCCACTAAGATTTCTTCAGTGGATTAATCGTTCTTTATGCTTTTTTTCATGCTGAATGACTTATTTCCAAGAAACTAATGAGCACATCTCTGGAAAACAAAAATATTTAAAGTGGTGCTTCTTCATGATTCTTTGTGGATAAACTCTGTCGCTTGTACACTTTAATTGTGGACAGCCCAAGTTGATATAAAGTGTATTCAGAACACATTTTCTTTTTAACCTTTATCCAGGTAAATGCACCACAAACACCTCTTTACAGCAAAATGTCTATACAAGCTATTGGGCAGGGCACTCACAGTCACAGCCTGAATAGGACAAAAGGGCCAATGAACTTTTGAATGTTGTGTGAGTGAAATGAAAATTGTCAAAGGTCATTTTATACGAAAATCTCCACATGCGCTGAGACCTGTATGGAATCTTATTGCAGGCAAGATGGACAGGTGGTGTTATAAAAAGACCTTTTACCCACTGACATCATCCACAGCCTCCCCCTCTCTCTCTCTCTCTCTCTCTCTCTCTCTCTCTCTCTCTCTCTCTCCAGCCAGGGAAGCTGGTCACTGTCTGAAGCTAATGGCTGAGAGCACAGCTAAAATCTCTGTGTGATAAGGTAATGTGGAGGCAGGGAGCGGGAGAGAGAGAGAGAGAGAGAGAGCGCGAGGGGGGGGGAAAGAGTGCTGTATCGGTGAGACCATATATACTGATTATACAGTGATGAGGAAATGGTCTAAAAATAAAAACAAATGGCGAATGCCACATGATATCACTGCACCCAGATTGCTGACTGCAGTGTTTGTGGTCATATCCAGATGGTTATGAAGCGGGCATGACGGTGGGAGCTGAGACTTACTGCTGTCCTCTCAACTGACCTTCCTTATGTCATGCTTGATTAAATATGAGAGTAGCAATCTGTTTTCGCAAATACATAATGAGTTATTAACACACGTGTGAATATTAAATTAAAACCATTATTCCCATAAGGTTCTTGCTGTGCTTCTATCTGTAGTGCTTCGCAAAACGAAGTTTTAAAAGTGCATTTGTCTCATTCACTCAGTAAAGTTTCAGCTTTTCACTAGTGCTTTGTATTGTAGATGTTAATGTCCACTCCACGCCTGCTAATGACCGCAACATCATGAGAATTACATGTTTATGTAATTCTTTCTGCCTTCACTGTCTGCAGATGGTGCCGACAGTCTAGTTAGCTATTACTGTTACACCAACCTCTCCCTTCTGTCTAGTGTCACCTTGTCTTCACTCATTTGCTCCTTTTGCAGCTCCTGTCCACCACCAGCACTGTGCACGCACGCATACGTGTACACATTTTTTTTTCTCTCTGTTTCTTCCCTACCGCTTCCTTTCCTGTCCCCCCCACCTCTTACTTCTTCTCTCCTTCTCTTTCTCGCTCCATCCCCTCGTTTTCCCAGACTGGCTTGTCCTTCGTAAGATGGATGTGAGCATTCCCAGGGCAGATGTCCCTGTTGTTACTCGGTGTACCCGGCTCACACTTTAACACCCGGCCGGGTTGTCTGGCCTGACGGGCCATTGCCTGGGGAAAGAAATCTTCTTCCACTCCGTGCAGAAACATGTGTGTTGTGGAGCTAACCGCATGGGTGCTCACACCTCTTTTTTTTTGTATGGTAGTACACTCCAGCAGACCAGCAGAGTGCCAAATACACAGATGGGTTCTTTCTTTAAGGATCACACATTTTGTTGTGGGAACGCTTCAATTTACATAGTGAGTCATTTCTTTTGTTGACATTTGCTCATGAATACGTGATATTTTCAATGTCTTTATTTTCAAAGTAGCAGCTTTAAAAAAGATCTCTAAAGATTTTTAGACTTCATTTTCTGGCCACACTTGCCAGGTATTTACTTTCGGGTGGTCTTCACACAGCGGTAAATATATCAGTTTTTGCTGCAGAGAAATAAAGACACGTGCATATTTACTCATAATCTGGTACCTGACATCATTTTGACTTGAGTGAGTTTTGAGTATGAATAAGATTATCAAAATGTGAAAATGATGTATTCACTTACCTATAAATACTTAACTTATAAATTCTTACTAACCCTTTACCCTTTAGATTTAGGCAGATGCTAATGTAGCCCAGTTCCAACTGCCTTTTACTGCTGCTTACCCTGACAACAACCATAACCTTCCATGGTGAAAAATAGTGCACATCAAATAGGAAGTAGTGTCCCATATAATGAACCTGTTATTTTAATTTCACACAAGGATTAGTAGAGTACCTTAACATCAACTGATCTCTACTATTGTTTCGTCTGCTGTTTAGCTGACCTGAGAGCTGTGTATGTACATCTTTTGATCCCAGTACATGTACATGTATAGTTAATTATCAGCACATCTTCCTTGGCTACCTTTTTTTTTTTAATAACAGGAAGTTTGTAAGTATTTTGATTGCTTTTTTTTCCCAACAAAGTCCAGTGTTGTTGCATGCATATTTTGCATGTGTATAATCTTTTTTATTTTTTTATTTTTTACTTCCTACCACATAACTACCTCTGATTGGACACCGTTTTGCATGACGGCAATCTGTGCCTTTTTGATGGATTCGTTCCATTTCATTGCCATGGTAAACTTTTATAACGGCTATCATTTACTGGCAGCATGCATGGACCTCTTTAGGAGATCTGTGCTTGATTTCTACACGGTGATCTAAGGACGATAAATCACTGGGTACACATAAATTATATCAGTGAAATATCAGCAGTGTAGGCCTTTTGTGTGGACATATGTAAATCCAGCCAGGGATGTTCGTCTGTGCGAAATTGCAGTCGTTCTCTACCCTCTAACCATACAATTTCTTTCATTTCAATCTCGGCACGCAATTGGAATATTGTCCCTTAGCTACTCCTATCATATGTAATGAATGTGCTGCCCCAAAGGTGAGAGCCATAATTGATTAAAAACCATAATGTTTTTCCATGCCTCAGTGTAGTCAGGGATAAGGATATCTGTGATGTGTGAGTAGGTGTGCTGTGTGTGCATCTGTATGTCTGTGTGGACGGGACGGGACATCAAAGTCGTGTGGGCTGCGGCTCTGTTTCATCCTGGCTAATGAAGACGCTGCGAGTGTGCTTCTGGGTCACAGTGGGAACACGCACAGCGAGGTCACTTCAAAGGCGGGATAATGATGGATTAAGTCTAAATCACGGGCGCGCTTTAGTCGCTGTCTCACATCCAGACTGTCGCTTTGCATTTTATTAACAAATCATTGCAATATGATCTGGTGTAAATGTGCCTGCCTTAATTTCCCTTGTCCATCTTACTCTGGGCAAATCCTCTACATCCAGATTAGTGGATGGCGGTGGGCAGAGTGGTGGGCCTTTTTATAAACCCTTGATGGCGATGAAATATTCTTTCATTAGTGTCCATCTAACTCTACATGTATTCATGTTTTAATGCACTGCTCTTTCTGCAATTACTTACTGCTTTGTGTTGTGTCCGTGACAGCGACACAGCTTGTCATTCATGGTAGCCCTACAGCTTGCAAGCAAGATATTCTATCCTTGGCCAGTTCTGTTCAGCATTTAACACCCACAGGCCGTAGCTCGTTGAACAGAATAAGGCAGACATTTCTGTTTCATAACGCAAGGATTCTTAATGCTCCAACCCTTCGATCTGTACTTAAAGTAGAAATAGTTTGGAAGGGGGCAACACTCCAAGATTATAGTGCTCTTAGGACTCTTATGTTTAAGAGGATGGCACATACACAGTGTAAAATACTGTTTCACTACCATTCATCCTGTTCAGTGCATAACCCTCCTATTCTTTGACCTCAGGCCTGCTGTGCCTATGAAGTTTCAGGTATGTAGGAAGCACTCAGGGAAGTCTAATTGCTGCCAGAGTGATTTATCCTCCTGTAGACCCTCCAAGAGCACTCGGACACTCAGATAATCTCGTCAACAACACTTCCCAGCAGTAACAATCAAGGGCACCGAGTGCAGGCTAGCCACCAAAATGCTTGTTTTTGATGGAGGGGTGCAATGTCAGGAATATTTGATCAATTTTAGCAGAAGTTCAGGTGAAATGGGTCTGGTGTTGTTTGAGGTTTGAGTGACAGAGTGCTTAATACTACTCCTGAACATTATCAAGATAAATCCAATCTAGTGCTGAAACAATGATTCGAAAATACCAAACCAAAGTATAAGTCCGCGCCAGGAGGATTGTGCGATCGTTCGCGTGTGTGTGTGTGTGTGTGTCCGTGAGTGAGTGTGCACCTCTGTGTCTGTCCACAGCTAATCTCGCAAACTGCATACTAGTTTTTTCTGCCCAGTTATGGCTGCATGCTCAAGGACCTCTCGTGGTTGTGGTGACTCACACTTTCTCAAAACACCTTTAATTGCCTTTTTTATATTGGCATTAACTGCCTGCTGACTACTCACTCACTACTCTTTACCGGCCCCCGGCAGGTAGGGGCTGCTAGTGATAACACAGCTGAGTGAATCTCCCACCCCCAGAGACACAGTTAACACTCTTTTAGTTTCTTTAGTGTTTGGCTATCAGCTAATGGTACTAACCAGTACTCATAGTTAGTAACATTCAGCTGCTGCTACGTGTGCAGACAGCTTGGTGAGTTAAATATTGTTTTTGGAAAGATTGTATAAAATGTCTTACACGACTACTTTGAGCCGATTGCCTGTATACATCACCGCTTGTTTTTGAGTTTTAATGAAGTGTGTTTTACGACGCCTTCATTGGTGTCTAGACAGGGGGTCAGCCAGTTGTGGGTTGTAATCATTCAATCCCTGGCGGAGATCTGCACTCGATTGAGGACATATTTCTAGTTTATTAAGAGTTTAACAGTAGAAAAACCCGGTCCAGATGCAGCTAATCTACTTCCTTTAGAACTGTGTGCATGAAGTTTGATCAGATTGACTGCCAGCTGGCAACAGAAGAAAACAATTATGAGATTTTGGTTCAAACATGGCTAAATCCTTATTGCTGTATAGAATGTACATGTATGTGACGTCATTTTATCCCAACCAGGTAATGCCCGTTTTAAACTAGTTAAGCGCACTCGCAAAAACAATTAACGCAAAATCTCTTTGAAATAACCAAAACCGTTTTACTTTGGGCTGTTGGTCTGGCAAAACAAATTCAAAAACATCACTGTGGACGCAGGATTGCAATGAGAATTTTTTATAATTTTCTGACATTTATAGAGTAAATGTAGGCTCAATTAAAAAAAATCTAAGCCACACATTAAAGGATAATGAAAATAATGGTTAGTCGCAGCCCTAATCCTGGCTACCCTGGATGTTAATGTACACATTCCGGCTAAATTAATTCACCCAATACAGAGTCACAGACACATAATCCGATATACTGTACATACATTAATAAGATACACTGTATAAGTGTTGAAGTGAATACTTAGTAGAGGATTATCCGAGCTGAAACTGGGTTGTCCAGCCTCTGTCCAGAGGAATCAGCAGGGCCTCGTTTGTCCGAGGCTCTGTGGCAGCTCCCAGTTCACCTGGGTTCTCTCGTGTTTAATTGGCCTCATTATGTGATTAACTTAGCAAATTTACCCCTTACCCTCAAGGCACAGCTTTGAACACTGGCAGACCACAAACCCTCCCAAAGTCACTCCATCACCGAAAGCACAATGTCAGCGTTTAGGCCGACCATCGCACTCCACTGGGAGGTTTTCATTCTCCAGCAGAGATGTCTGTTTGCCTGTATTAACCTCAGTACCTTTGACTAAACACACCGCTTTTAAAACGGCCGTAATTCATTCTAGGATGATTAGCAATATATCGTTGTTTCCTTAGAAATGCTCAGTATGCATATTATGTTGCTTATTACACTTTATATGCTGAGCATGATTTCGGCAAGCTCTGGAAATTGTTGTATTATGCATGGCCTGTGTTGATGTTTGCATTCAGACCTTAGCCCTATGCTTTCAAAAAGTGAGAAGTTGTATATATGAAACATAAATCTGTTTTATTTCAGGGTATAAAAAGTGCATGTTGTAATGGAGCAATCTGTTCATCTGAATTAGATGGATTTAGGTTTTGCCTTTGCTTTTCAAATCAAGCACAACCATGGCGTGAGTGGAAAGAAACAGTAGATTGTCCTATCCAAAACACAAAATCTAATATTTTGAAAGCTCCAGTTGTCTGTTTGCGGGTTCATAGATATTGGTTTCATTTTGCTGATGTCCTCGGAGAATAGTATGGAAAATGAAAGGAAGATGAAAAACAAAGTCCATGATGTTAATCTATTCTGTCATCACTGAAATCTCACAGGTCCTCCGTGGACTCCCTGACAGTCGGTTGAAATAGCCAGTAAAGTGCCAATTTCACCAGACCACTTGTTATTTGTCAGCAAAGTCATAGGTTCGCTTCCTTGTTTAATAACCAGTGGAGGAGCAGGTGATGAAGGAGGGATGCCTGTGTCCGTGTGCAGGAGGAGAGGAGGGGCAGCAGGGTAGAGGAGAAGTTTACAAATGGCATCCATCATTTTTCATGCACAGGGGTGACATCCCTCCGTCAGCCAATTTCGCTCCGATAGCCCAGTCCCTTGGTTCATTGATATCTGCATTAGGGACCTTTTGTTAAAGGTCTCATCTAAATGCATTGAAAAACGCCTTGCTCCCTCTGTGTACCTCCTTCCTTTAAAACTGTGTGCGTGCATGCATGTTGCTTGTGCAAAGATTTGCCGACTGGGCTTTGTGTACATTACGGTTAGTCTTTGTGGCAAAGCAGTGTGGTGTCATTGAACCTGGAGAAGAAGAAAAAAAAAAACAGCCAGTGAGAAAACCGTCAACAAAGCAACAACAAAAGCCATCTGCTCGGAGTGCTCTCAGAGCCGGGCTACGAGTGTTTTCTCACTCGGTTGTCACTGAGTAAGTCTGTAATGCAATGCATTTAATGCATCTATTCAAGTTAACAGCAAAGAGTAGAGCGTGACCCGTGAACCTGTTTCAAGAATAGGCCAGAAGGCATTGTGAAGGAGCTTGTTTCAAATTGATATAAATATGGCAGTGCCTTTTGTATGAAGTTGGTTGGAGTAGACCCATTAACCAAAACACTTCAGAGCCACTTCATTTTATTCCACTAAAAACACCACCCTTCATGTGCTGCACTTGTACAGTCCTGCAGGTTCAAAACAACCTGACTGTACATCCCTTGCTACTATTAAGAAGATTTAATTTGCTTTTCCTGTCCTTCTACTTTACAGAGCCATAGTGTGATATAGCAGAGGTGCTGAGGGGCTAATGTTGCTGTCAATCCACAATCCTCTCAGCTACAATCTCATGGCTTAATTTCCACACAGATCCAAGTACCCTAGAGCTTCGAGAGGTCTCATTCACATACTTGAATCAAAAATTGCCCCCAAACTCTCATGTCCAGTAATTTCTCAACACTTTGGTTCCAAGCAATGTTGCACTTTGCTTTTTTCGCAGCATGCGCCTTCGTTTTGGTTGGTGAACTTTGGAGTAAAACGGCGAGCCAAACACCCAGCCAATCTAGTATTTCATTAATGTGTTTAATGTAAATGTATGTCGAGCATTTCGTTTGCAGCTTTTAGGTAGTTAGGCTATAATATCTCCTGGCACTCTCTTAAGATATATTAAGAATAGTAATTAATAAACTGAAATGGACTAATAATTTGATGCTTGAGGACATCCCTGCAGTATGGTCCCATAGGGATCCCATTAAAAGTCCGACTGACTATAATCTATAGTTGTATAGTTGTGCTATATGATTCAGCCATGTTGCCCTTGCGACAATATTGAAATCCACTTTCAAATGACTTTGGAATTAATCATTTACGTTGAATTTATAGACCTTGTGGTACATGACAATAAATGCTCTGACGTGAATGGGAGTGTGTCCCAGAATGTTTACAAAGACAATTTCAGTGGGAGCATCTGTCACTGCCTGTCACTAGTTTGAAGAGAAAATGTGAGTGTTTGACACATGCTATTATTGCTGTCATCCCATTTTCAGATGGGGTCCGGGAGAGGACAGGTCCCTGTTAATGTTCTTTAGTCCGAGCTGTTTGATTTTTCTAGGATGAATTAAAGTGTGATTAACAGCGCAGAGGCCTAGACCCTCACTTCTGTAATTCAAAAAAGAGTGGCACCCATTCTTAATGCTTGTGGTGATGCTCTCCCTTTTAAATAAGCTTATTGCCGCTGTACTCTTTTGTCATGTGAGGCTGAAATGTCAGCGCCGACTCAAACAAGCGCAGCCAAAGCTCCCAAACATGGTGAGATTGGATGTGATATCAGTGCAAGGGTCACTGACAAAAGAAATTGGGTTTTATGCAGAGCGTGCCTCGATACACAACACTCCCAAACCAAAGGTAAAAGCAAAGCCCTTACCCGCTATTTTCGACCCATCATTATTTCTCATAAATCCTAAACTAGCCAAGACCAGTGCCTTTGACAGCATGACTGATGAGTTTGCCATCGTGAATGTCAAGAGAAATGGTCTCCTGCACCTTATCTCCCCTATTTCTTATTGTGAGTGAGACTTGGGGTTTTTATGGAGGAAAGCCACGGCCGTTGTGATGAGCATTACCCGGTGATAATGAAGGGCACGCCGCTGTACTGTCAGCCTCTACAGACAGACAGGCAGGGGAAGCAGGCAGGGAGGCAGGCAGGCTGCTGAGAGACGCTGTCCATTCATGCGTTTATGTGCCCTTATGCCTTTATCTGGAGACCGGGATAAATGAGCATATTTATTTATTTACACTATGTCAGCGCAGTGATTGCCTTATCTACCGCTGCCTTCATTCATTGAGGGGAAATGTCAAGAGCTAATCAAGTCAAACGTGCCTTTTGTCATTGCTATTCACGGATCTCAAATAAATTGTATATTGAAAATGTTCAGTTGATGGGTCTGTAAAATGCTCTTCTCTGACATATTTGGTTTAACTGGACATGTTTCCATACTGGTTGATTATTCATATGAGCCACCTTTAAACCACACACTTCCATACAGTAAGGGAAAAAATAGAAACCATACATACTTAATGTTTGGGGTTTTCACTCTGAAAGTCTTACTGCTCATTGAACAATTATGGTTTGTTTGAGTGCATTCAAAATTTCAAAACCTCACAAGTCAAGTATGGATTTTTTTTTTTCAACACTGCTTATGGTTTCGAAAAAAAAAGAAAAAGAAAAGAGTCTTGATTTGATGAGCCGGTCCCAGAAGCGAGCCACGTATCCCGCAGAGGCTAACGTTAAGGGGCTTTTAGTGCTCCTGCCTGTAACTTGGCGTGCACACCTGCCAGTACAGAAGAAGCATAATGAGCTCAGACCCGGGTCTGAGCAGTGACTGTTAGGCAGGAAGCTACGTATTTATGGTTTTAAGAAGCATTTATTGCCTAGTTTCCATCAGAACATGGTCTGCAGAGACCTGACAGCTTTCCTTAGAGATTAGTCTCAGAAGCCCCCTTGTTAGGCAGCAGTCTGGCCAGATCTCTCTCCATGCTGCTCTGTTGTCTCCCTCTCTTTCTCTGTTTTTCTTTCCCCCTATCTCTATCTCTTTTCTTCTTCTCACTCCTTTCCCCATGTTCACTCACTCCCCCCCTCACTCCTTGCATTTCCCTTTCTCTGCCTCTTTCTCACCCCCTCCATCTCTCAGAAGTTTTCCACACTTTGTGTCACTACATGTCCTCTGGTTACACTGATACAAATCAGGGTTAAAACAGTTGTTTACTGCGAGGAAGGGAGAGCGAGAGAGAGCGAGAGAGCGAGAGAGAGAGAGAGGGAAACAGCGCTGTGCTAAATGTCAAGGATGATGAGGTGGGTCAGGCTGGCAGTGCTGTTGCGATTACAGCTGTCTTCGCACGGCATCATCACAAACCCTGACAACCGCGTGTCGACTGCACAATTTATGCTCGGGAGGGCTAAGTCTTCCAGCTCCGCTGTTTCACCAAGAAATTAAATTCACACGTTATCTTTGATAACATCCTTCCACTTTTCCCTCCAATACCACTGTCAAGAGTAAAGGAATGTGTGGTGCCAAACCAAAGGATAATGGATTCAGGCGTAAGGAATAACTTCTGTCCTCGTGCCACGAAAGCACACTCATCTTCTCGCTGTTGATGTCTGCTTCCTTCAATAGTTAACTAGATATATAGGTGCTTACAGTATGTGCTTTCAAAATACATCAGGAAAGTTTAATATCATTTTTAATGGCTTTTGACCATTAAAAACCAAGCAGGTTGTCAACTATTTGGCGTACGATATGACAGGCTAGAATGTGCTCACGCCTACACTCCACGCCTGTGTGTTTGCTGAGCGCCTTTTGTATGAGCTATATATGATTCTTTCATGAGCTGTGTGGTGGCTGGCCTTTCATAGGCGTGCTCTCATTGAGCACTTAATCAATACCTGTCATCTTGAACTCATCCACTAAAGTAGGCCCCTGTTCTTTGTCTGCCCCGTAATCCATCTCCATACAGATATTTGAATTTGTATTACACACTAAGAGGAGCTTCCTCACTATCAGAAGACTTAACAGATTACAGAACAGAACAGGGCCCTCAGTACGTATTTTCACATGCACAAGAACTGGTTTATAAAAATCTATTCGAGGGGTCTAAGGACCTGGGGCACTGTGGTAAGCAGGGTAAGCCAGGGACGTGTGAAGAATTTCAGATTTGCAGGGAGGCAATTTCTGTGTCTTGGTTTTTCTGATTGTTTTGTTAAAGCTGGTTTTATTGCTGTTGCTCAGCTCTTCTGTCTGTCTATTTGCTTTGGGTTTAAGGAGTCACCAAAGGTAATTTATAGTATTTCCCCCCCCCCTAGGAGAGTATTTGATAAGGCACTTCTGAAGCTGCCCGGCTACAGGCTCGGAAAAAGGGAGACACGCTTTGGATTCCACATGAGTACGGTTTCTAAATCACTGGCAGCTTCTTGTGATTGTACTTTTGTAAGTCTATCTGTAGTAAAGACTGATAGTGCTCTGGTCGCAACGCTAGAGTGATTGTAGTTTATCTGAAGTAAACATTGATAGTATTGGAAGACACAATGCATTTAAGTCCCCCCCCCCCCCCCCTTTACTCAACTTCAATGTTCCAATCCCTGCAGCTCAGCCCTTTCAGACACAAATGTGCAATTATAGGGTGCTCTGTTAAGAAAATAGTTTTTGAAAATTGGAACTAAAAGAATGTAGAGTGGGGTGAGTAATTGGAGGTCAATAGAAAGCAATGCTCCACGACAGAGCTGAACCCGCAGAGGGACAGCAAGCGAGATAGGGAGACGGGGAGAGGAAGAGAGAGAGCCAGCAGAGTGTCAATCAGTCTGCGTTTTGCCCGCATTGCCCCTTAATTTAATCACTGTTTAATTACTGCTGTCCCCTGAGGGGCGCTCTGTTAGGTTCAGTTACTGAGCTTTTTCCCTTCCTCTGCCTTCGTCTCTGGGTACGTATTTAGCCCTTGGACACTCTCTCTAAAGCGGGCCACTTTCTCAGAAGCCTCAGCAGTATTTCAACCTTACCTCGGGGCCCCTAGCACAAATCTGCTGATGATAATGTCAAGGGCAAAGCACATATGCATATGTGTGATGAAAGCTGCCTGCAGGAGGAGAGACACCACAAACATGCAACTTTATCCAGCAGAGCAAGGGCAGTAAAAACCTGGGAAAGTCTTGAAGAACCAAGTACTCGTCCCTTCAGGGCAACCCCTTCCCAATATAAGTCTCTGCGCGCAGGGTTGGATGTAATGTGAAATCCAAGAGCAACCCATCGTTTAAAAAGCACTGCTCTAAGTCAGGTCAGGTTTTCTTAAATGGTTCCTTGGAACTGTATAGTGTCTGCTACCATATCTATGGCCAAACACAGTGCACATGTTGTGGTTTCTTTGGATTACCAGCAACCCACCGCCACAGATCCTACACAGGGGCTGCGTCGGGGGAATAACTCACGTTTAGCTCTTAAGCTACAGCAATCAATATAAATTTAGCATGGTAATGATCAAGTGCAGGGGGTGTAAGTCTCCCGTGCTTCTCTCTCTCTCTTTTCCTGGTACATGGCACGGAGCTCCAGCTCCCAGAGGCCTGTGGGTAACACAGCTAAGGCGCCACGCTGCACGTCAAACCTCAACTGAGGATTACAGCGGGGAAACAAACAAACAAGGCTGTCTCAGAGTCTTAGCGACAGGCATAGGCAATACCGGGCGCTAGTAATGAAGCCACTGATGGCACACACACCCTCCACAGTTCCCTTCCTGGAGCAGCAGAGGTATTTTAGACTGTGTTAAGGACATAATGGGACAAATAGAGATGATGTGATGAGCGGGCCATGTGTATGTGTGTGTGTGTGTGTGTGTGTGTGTGTGACTGACTGATAGATGAGATGCAGTCTCTCAGGAGAGTGTCCGTGATGATCACTATCGCCAGGGGAGGAGGGTTGAGACAGTTGTGGCTCCTGGGTATTCAGATTGGAGTGTTGACAGGTTTATTATTGAAGTTTTTTTTTTTTCCCCTCGATTCGTTCTATCACTGGATGGGTGGTGTCAGGGTGTGATAGTCACTGTCTTCTTCTGCACTTTCCTTCTTGACAGACAACAAGTGGGCTGTTTCTACATCAGCTAGTCTCTTGCCACTATGGCACAGCCATCTCAAGACATCGGGAGGAGACAACAATAGTGCCGATTAATTGAACGGCATTAGATTTAATGCTTTGCTTTTTACACTCAGAGTTTAAAAAAAAAAATTTTACAGCGTGAAAAGCAGTATTAACGCCAAAAGCGAATCGAAATTGGCCATAGGATCGTGCCAAATGTAATCCCTCTAAACTGGCTCGCTGGCCTTGTTTGTGTCAAGCAGGATGCCCAGCCGGAGTATCAAGGCCTGTAATGCAATTGACGACCTGCTGCCTCTGACATTAATAAAGATGGAACATGTACAGGAAATTAAACTCTCACTTTCCTATTGTAATGAGATCTTATCCATCATGATACTGTTTACCTCACAATCAGATAAAATGATCAAATTGAAGCTCAATCAGGGCCTCATGCAATGCCATCGCTGTAACCTGCTGGCATTACTCTTCTAAATGGATGGAAAAGTGAATGGGATTTAAATAAAGACTCTATATGTTAATGGATAGGGTTTAGCTCCCCTGGTGATCCACTTTCTACAGAGACGGAGTGGTGGTGGTGGTGGTGGGGAGGGGGGGGCAAGGAGCATGTAGCCGGCACTAAAGATGGATGCCAGTAGTTGTTGTGTTATACACATTTCTAATCTTCTTCTTGTTTTAAAAAAAAATGCAAGAAGGAGGAAAGGGAAAATGTTGACCTCAGTAAGTGTCTCAGGCGTCTCTGTGTCCTGGTTCGCCACAAGAGGGAAGTAGCTAGCTACAGAGACAGAACACAGGCCACAGGTCCATAATAGCAATGGAGAGATGTGCGATATATTAACTAAAAGGTATTATCATCTGCTTTACTTTTACACATCACAGGATTTTTATTTTTTTATTTTTCCTTACATGAGCCTATGATCTTTGATACAGAAGAGGGGAAAGTACTATGGACAAGGAGATGAGGCAATGCAGAATTTAATGGTATTGGCTTTTATACGTAATAAGGGGGCACTGATCAAAGGTTCACAATACTCAAAAGCAGCTAGGTTGCACTCAGGAGGGGGACCAAGTGCTCTCCAGCCAGGCTGAGTAAATTGCCAGATCAGCTCATCAGAATTCAACTGGAAGATGTAAGTTAGTGAAGACTAATTGAAGACCGATTTAAGGGGCATCCATCTGGATATGGCAACCCTCTCCCGCTCTCCTTAATTTCTGGTGAATACTAATAATGTTTTTCATATAATAGTGTATGTGTGGATTGGGGAGGGGGGGGAGGGTTTTTGAAATGAAGCAACTCGAATGTACAGGGTGAAATTACTCAGAGGATATCTCAAGCAGACTATCCATTTGCTTGCCCTCTTCGCTTCTCTTGGTGATGGTGGAGGAGCCACGCACTTATGAAGAACAGCACATGTGGGATGTTATCAGCACCTGCTCAACACGGTTATATGAGCCAATTAAACAAGTATGTGTATGATGTCCTCCTCATGATTAGAATCAGAATCTCCGGCTGTGTGGTCCTTCGTGACCTGACTCACGTTAAGATTGAACATTCCACAGAAAAGGGTTCAGTTAATGTAGAGTATTGAGCCACAGCCTGATCAAGAAGTAGGCCACAATGGATGCAACCGCAGATTAATGAAGTCGCGGAGATAAGAGCGAACTGAATTATGTATGCAATATAGGCAGTGCAAATGCTGCAGAATAAATAGAGGTCTTACCTGTAGACTGCGTACTGTACGGTCAGGTGCACTATACGGCAACCTGTGGTGGAAGAGGTACTCAGATCCTCAAGTAAAAGTAGGAATACCATAGTATATAAATACTATTCAAAATGTTCAGTAAAATCACAAAAATGTTATCAGCAAAATGTGATCAACGTATAAAAGACGTATTGTGCAGAATCATGGTTTTATCATTATAGAATAATATATTATTCTTGTTTTATAAAATACCAATATCAGATACTTAGTATAATACCGGTAGATTAGTAGTACAGTACTACATCATATGTTTTAATGTAAAAAGTAACTAGTAAAGTGTCAAATAAATGTGGAGGAGTAAAAAGCACAATATTTCCCTCTGACGAACGATACACGATGCAAACTGTGGAGAGATGTGAAGCTGTAGGACTGTCGACCTCCACCCACACCTTCCTCACCTTTGGAGGAGGAGGATAAGAGTTAAATGAATAAATGAGATCTTAACCACATTTTCAGGAAATGTAAACAACATACAAATGATATTGATCTGCCAACTGCAAACGAGCGGTCAAGTGTTATTCAAGATGAGTCATCAAAAATAATTTGAGGGATCTGGCATGGTAAGAGAGATAAATGAACAAAGTGAACAGAGGGACATAGGATTAGAACTTCTAAAATGTATTTTTCATGTTTCTTGTTTTGGTGCATTCATGCCGTTTAAGCCACACAGCTTTTTTTTCTTCACATGGTCTTCACATGATCCATGTGTTCAGTTTCCATGGATTCAATTCTGTGACCCTACAACATCATTTTTATTCTTACGCTTTGCATCCAGATCTCATGGTGAAAACACCGGGGCAAAGAACGTTGTCAATATGACATTCACAACTGCTGTTATTTCCCCCAGGACATGGAATCACACATTTGAAACAGTCCTCCAGGGAGATATTTAGACAACAGACTGATCCAAACTGCTGGTAACTCAAACCTCGCTGTAATACCGCCGCCTTTAAAATACTTTTAAAATGTGAATAAGACAAAGAGAGAGATATAGGTTAATAGATGTATAGACACAAATTGTGATTTTATTTGTTTTTTTGCACCAAAAATAATGTAAAGATAGTGCCAATGATACAAAATTTTAGATACGTTACGATGATGTGTGTATGTTTAAGACCTTAGGGTCATCAGACATGTCCCACGTGTTTTTATTGTTTTTGAGAGAGGCATATTGCTTTTTCACTCTTCCACAGATCCTCTGTACCTGTAGTATACTGTTGAGGTATTTAGAGAAATGATGAATCCTAAAAAGCTGTCATCATCATGGTGATTCCATTTAGGGTATGATTACTGTCCCAGATGTCAGTGACGATGAAGGCAACAAGGAGGAGTGTTATATTAGTCCCCAATGCCTGGCAACCGTAATACCTTTGCTATTTTACAACCTAACTTTCTCTTACTCCAAGGAGACATTTTCACAATGCTGCTTTGATATGCCTGGCTGCTTGGAAGCTGTTTTAGAAAGGAAAAAAAAAACCTCCCACCGCACCGACAGGTGTCTGATTTCTATTCCCACGGCAAAAGTATGCCACAGCTAGATGAAGATTGCCTGTGGAGATCACCGTTTGTGCGAAATAATAGTGTATCTGGAAATAATGGCCCAGGGACGGTCTACAGGCTTTCAGATGAGATGAATGTTTGGGAAGAAATGATACAACGGTGAGGGAGTGATTGCCGTAATGATAGATTCCTAACCGGACATTTTTCATAAATGGAAACTTGAGTTTTGGCCAGAAAAGAATCAAGAATAGGTATGACAAAGTGTGAGACAATTTAGAGAAAATGTTTTTGTACCAAATTGCTGCATCATGGATGCTCGGGATGCTTTCAGGTAATACAGTTCACGTCTGGGTAGAATCAGTCAAAACATCAAAGTTTGAAACGACGCTTGTTGACCGACTAGTAGAAGCTTCACCAAGTTTTTCATCTGGCGTGTCCTCAATTATTGATTTGATTGATGGGTTTACATTTGTCATAATGCACCGCTGAACATGAAAAAATGGAATACTTTCTATATATATATTTAACACTTAGGGTATATCAAGGCTCTCTTTCAAAGCCATTTTCCTCTGGTATGCAAAATGGAAGGTCTAACCTGAGGGCATGACAATATGATTAGAATGGGAAGTCATTCCTTCCATCCTCACGGCCACTGTGATATAAATATAAGGAAGTGATTAGGGGGTAGAAAAAGCTTTGGTTCATTTATATTTCATACAATTTTAAAAAGTAATCTGACCTATAGACGCTCCATACTGGATATGGAAGTAAGGAAGCTGACATCCGTATAAGACTGCTTAATTTCAATGGAATTACTGCATTATTTACGTCATTAAAACCAACTGTATAACCCACTTTCAGGGGACACATGCACTAATACTAGGTTGGAGATGAAAATAAGGTGACAGCATGGGCACTCTGCAAAGAGATATCTTAAATCAGGCTGATCAGTCGAGCATAATGTGATGGCTATTACATTTAGGCTGTATATATGGATATCTGTCAAGGGATAGGGCATTCTGTTAGTGTGAGATCACATCGCATGAAGCTTGAGAGTTTGACGTCCGAGAGACACTCGTTGCACTCCATCCATTATTAGTGTTGAGATGTGTCAGTTTCGATTTTCACTACATTGCCCTTGTGGTTAATAATTAGATGTTTTGCAAACACTTTTTTTCATTACGAGAGAGTCAGTATCTTCATCCTACAATGAAACCAGTTTCTACTCGCAGCTACCGAGTGACCCTTTAGCGTCTGTATGAGACGCGCCGGGCTTTCAACTGACTCCAATGTAAACCAGTCCATGCCAGTATTACACGGCAAATTATGTAGTATAAAGAGGAGGAATATCCATGTAGAGTGTGATAGGGACGAGGCGGCTGTATCAAACTAAGCAACACAAGGATTTCACCCAGGTGACCGCTGTTCATGTCCCGTGTGAAACTACAGAGTCTGGAGATAATCATGTGTGTGTTTGTCACAATAAAGCTGCTTTAAATTCACATTCTAATTGTGATACCTTAACATACATATATGTCATTTATTTAGCAAATTGTTATGTTGTGACTGCAAACCAATTTAGCTGTAACACAGTGTGGTGCTGTTTTCATGCAACAAGCTATTACAGTGTTCAGCTTTAGTGTTGCTTCCCCCATACACACTCTGCTCTGCATCACCAAGCCAAGGTGAAGCAGGATACTGACATGCATTAACTTTGACCCTGCCCAAACATTTACATACACAAAACACAAACCACGTCTGTTGATGCCCCCATAAACATGACACATATGTGATGTGCCTGTCACACACGGGCCATGTCACTGTGACCGTGTGACATTGTGACAGAGCTCTTATGCCTTTGTGTCTATTTTGTGTACATGTGGGAGGCGGGAGCATGGGGGGGGTTCCATTTTCGGGTTTTTGATGAGTGTGATTGCGTGGGCGCATTTATGCTGCCTCACTTTGACAGCGCTGCTCTGGCTCCATCCTGCAGGTCAGCTGGGGTTTAATTGTCAACCTTAAATATTCATGGGCACATTGAGTAGATAAATGAAGGTATAAGCACACTGTAAAATTTTCAATAGGTCAGGTGTCACTGACTTCACCGGATACAATTTACTGTATGATCCGACATTCGCTGCAATGCCAATTAATATGTTGAGAGCTTGAAAAGAAACCCTAATGGCATTTTCCATTTATGCATTATGCGTAATCTACAATGAGATGGATACCGTTAAGACTAAAGGTGCACCGTAATAAAAAGGAGGGCTTTACGAGGGTGTTTTATATAGGTATGAATCTATATAATTCTAACATAGACTCAAACCTTTGATTCTTTCAGTCATTACTTTTTACCTGAGCATGTGCTCCCTCTTGATAACCCGAGCACAGTGGTCAAATTATTTTACAGTTTATCATCGTACTCTTGGACAAAAGTGATCAAAGCATCTGTACTGCAGGCTCACCAGCTCCAGCTCTTTATGAGTTCAAACCTAACCTGGTTAGCCTGATCACTGAATCTAATACCAGTTCCACCTAACAGACTCCGTCTCTATATTCACATTTACTTATTAGTTACACCCAGCAGCTGCAAAGTGTAACGGTTATGTAGCTAACTTACAAAACACAACTTATAGCTATAATAATTATATTTGACCCGTTTAGATCTAAGTGACATGTTACTGTATGTAGAATATGGTCAACATGTCACTGACACTTCATTCAAATGCTATTTACTAGAGACGCAAACTAGGAATACATTAGATCATTAGATTTCACAAAAATTACAAAATATACCTCTCATCTACTCATTCTCAACTGCATGAATACTGCTTACTCTGAAACACATATTTCTCCATGTATGTATATATGAAAACAAAAAAGTCATATGTACATTTGCAAACGATCATTTTTGGCAGTTATGTTACTGCTTATGTTTCTACACTGACTCCTTTTTTTATGTAGTTGAATGCGTGTGATTGAAAGGCACAACAAATGTTTCCTTGCAACCGATTTACAAATTACTGAAGTCATCACTAGCTGAGACGTGTCTTAAGTTTTAATAATTCGATTTTTACACATGATTAAGTTAGGATCCGCAATTTAGCAACACAATCGAAGCCAACGTGACCTAACTCAGACGCCCAGCTGTCCCCCTCTTGCCAAGGTTAGCATCCCCTCATCCTCTGTGCTTCCATCCCTTTCCTTACTGGCTTATTTGACGATAATTAACCCTGAATGCTACAGAGACAGGCCGGTAGGAGATTGATGGCCTCGTTGGCCTGCTACACCTGTTCCGCCACGAGGCTCACAGTTACCAAACCGTGGCCAAATATGACTGCCCCGGAGCCACGCGTGTTGATGTCAAAGACAAACACAGGTACTCCCCAGTGGCATTGGTGTTCTGTATCGGGCAACATTGTGACCACAACCTCTGGTTAAACTCATTATTCCACTCAAGGCCGGCTGCTCTAAGGGGGCATCCTGGGCTCCTTTTGTCCCAATTATCCATTCATCTGCAGCTTCACATCTTCCTGCATGAAGATGCGCTGACTTACTACAAAAGGCATATTTCATCAGGCCAGTCCCTTTGTCAGTCAGTCCGGAAGGAAACGATTGCACATTTGGGAGCTTGGCAGCACATGGGGACTGTACAATTGACAGTTGAAGGTTGTCAGTGTCTATATACTGTGTTTTGCTGTGAAAGCAGATAATCATGCCAATGCTGAATGGCATTTCCAGGCTCCGCACTTGTGCTCACTATTACCATGAACAGATGTTAATTACTTCTTTCTTTTTTTTCTCACTTTACTTGAGATGTTCATCACTCCCGGTGGAGGCTCAGGTCTTCTTCTCAGCATGGTGGGGTGAAGCTTGGGCCTCGGCAATGTGTTCTACGCATGGGGCTTTCGGGAGTGGGGGAATAATCGAATGCAGAAAAGTGTTTAATTTTTCATAAACAGAGGAACCACCAAATGCCCACAACTAACAATGTACCCCAAAGCAGATGTAGAGCGTTTTTAATTTATGGAGAACTGAGCGGAATGGGCAGATGGAGCAAGAGGAGGTGGAGGCATGCTGAGGGACTCCACTTTTCTCTCTTCTCACCTCACAAACAAGAGAAGCCTGTGAGCGTGTGCCACAACTCTCACCAACACACTCCCACACAACGCTCAAAGACACGAGCACATGCACAAGCGCAGACATGTACCACCATATACATGCACACACTCCCCACCGCCTCCATCACTTCCACCACACACAGAACGCACAAACACACACTTATCACCCCTTTTTCAACACAATCCCACTCTCCCTTGTAACCCACAACAAGACATGCATGGATACATCCCCCTCCCAGACACACACACACACACACACACACACACATGCATTATCAAAAAATGATCCCACCACCATCACCCCCTCACAGACACACACACAATCGAATCCTCTGGGTTCGACTGGACCCGATTGTGAACACTCAGTAATGAACTGCCTCATGCGCTATACAGAGTCTGCAGGAAGTAGACAGGCTTCGTTCTGGTGGGCCATATGTAGGTATGAATATGCATGGAAATCTGTCATGCAGGCAACCAGCACTACATATATATGATGTCAAAGGTCACAGTGTGAGGAGTGAAATTAGCTCTCTGTCGGGCATTTGGAGACATGTAAGACTGTGTTTGGAAGCCGTGGGCGGACTGTGAATCATGCTAATGTGTGAATTTAGTCCTTGCCTCACTTTTAGAGGACAACATTAATTGAGAAGTTTGGCCACTTAGTATTATCTGTTTTTATTCGAGGTAGACAAAAATGTGGAAGTCAATTGGTGCATGTTGCAAATACAACAAGGCCGCACTAAAGATATGCTGGCCCATCATTTCTGTCTTCCTGGCACAATTGTTGCCGCAACCTTACTTGCATTTTTAAAAGCCAAAGCAATGCTGTATTTGGAATATTTATGTTGAATTTATGTTTAACAGGGGCTTGAAGTGGAAAAGTATCTGTTTCGTGAAAACCTAATTGCAGTGAGACTGTTTGTAATTTTAGGGTGAACACCACAATTTCCAAGGTTTGTAATGAAACCCTTCTGTTTGAGTGTAAGGTATGGAGTTCTCTTAATACAGCCATGCTATACTGCCAAGACGTGGAGTACAGTGTCCACTGTAAAGTTATGTAATGCTTTATGAAAAGGATAATTGAAGGTACATAGCCACTGACTCAGTAAAAATGTAAAAATGTGCACAGAGTACAGTATCTGAACTGTATCGACATGATGCCAGTCATACTGAAGGAGCCTGAGCAGTTTTGCTTTATCTCAGCATCTCTTCTGGTTTTCTATGATTGCCATTTGATTGAACAACTTCCCTCACAGGCTCTGCTATTTGACATGGTTTTGTTAGAGTCATTTTTTTTTTTTGCCCTAGTGTTTTATCTCTCCCAGCTGACATGTCACTTCAATCCTAAATCCAAATTCTCGTTAAAAAAAACAAAAATAAAGATAGAAGGTATAGTGGGAAGTGCAGCCTTCCAACAACCACAACTATCTCCAGCTTGTTAACTATTTATTTGAGGTGACATTAGCCCAGCATTGTGCTTTGCCATAACACATGTGTCCCCAGGCATGGCCCAGACGGCCTCACTGTCCCGCAGTCTTTCTGCTGTAAATTCCCCACTTAAAATTTCATGATCTCCGCTCGGCAGGATACCACTTCCATCATGAAAGAGTTCTCAAACCTAATAACCGTTACTACTCTGGCGGAGCCATCAAAAACCTATTTGTTTCAACAAAAGCCCTCTCCCCCATGCAATGCTGCTGGGTAATAATGCCAGATAGGTTTTAAGGGCAATGAATTGTGGAATTACCATTTTCTCCTCTCTCTGTCTCTGTCTCTCTCTTTCTATCCTTCCTTCCCCCCTCTCTCTCTCTCTCTCTCTCTCTCTCTCTCTCTCTCTCAAGATCATTATATTAAACACTTAATTATTCATTGGTAATGTCTGTCATGGTGAAATATTGTCCTCTGCCAATCTGAATGCATCATACTGCCGAGGCCTGCTTCTCTTCCCGAGGTTAATGGCACAGCCTTCACTTGCATTAGCTTGGCTAAATGCGGTGCACCTCATAAGTCAAAGTTCCCTAAGTGAGTGGAGAAGTCATCACCTCGAGCGCTCTCTTTTTCTTTCTCCTTCAGCACGTGGGTCAGTGAGATCATCCTCACACAGGAACTAGCTCGAAACACACACACACACACACACAAATACGTTCGTGTCCACATTGGATCTTTATTGTTTAATCTGAGGATGGTTTGGGTTTGACGGAGTGGTTGCAGCGGAATGGGGCCTTTTAAAGGTGAGGGGTGAGTGGATCACCATTCATGCAGTGCACTCATGGACTGAGCATCCATAGATGGCCCCTATAGGGTACAGAGTAGTATGACTAAATCATGAGACTGACATTAGTCATTCCATACCACATGTTCAATTTGGACAGACATAAACAGTATTAAACAGATTACAGGAGATAGTGGTGACAAGATCTCTCAGGTCTGATGCGAAGATGCATGGCACCCTCCTTGTGTTAATACACTCTGGCATGCAATATTTCTTCTGCAAATATGCAGTGCTAACAAAAATGATAGTTTTGTGCACTTAAGCAAATTGCATGTTGATTACATCTTCCTGATATTGCTAAAATGAAATGTATTCTATCATCGGTTAACAGGGTATTACACGTCATAAGAAATCCTTCCGGGATGAAAAAAAATATATAAACATTTAGTTGTGTGCCAATAACGGGAAACGCTGACATATGGGTAAACATTTCACCAGCTTTGCAGCTTTCCTCTGCGGCAAATAAAATTAATACCAGAAACAATTAATTTTATTTGAAGGGAGGTCATTTTGTTTTAACCTCGCTGAATGAAGTGGCAGAGAAACGGGGCAGAAGGATGCCGGAGATTAATACCGTTTCATGAAAGCCAATATGGATCATTATTTTACAGCCTTCTATTACCTGCTTAAACATGTGTGTCTTAATGTCAGCACATTATTAAAGGTGCCAGCAAAAATGCGTCTGAGCTGCCCTGATGCTTACCTCACCACTGGGCCATCCAGAAAGAATCAGTTAGAAGAAGAAAAAAAAGATATTGGAAAAGCTTGCAGTCCTTGTCAGCGGATTCTCAAAGGGCCATAATGAAAACAACATGCTTACATTTGTGATTGGGCCTGCAGAAAATATATAAATGACTTGTGCATTGTTAATTTCCAGGAATAATTTAACACCTTTGCAGTTACAATATCTTCAGATATCTTTTAGTACCAGTGTGACTTCCTATTGGAAAGCATTTGACAGACTCAACAAAATCAAGTCCAGTCAGTAAGAGGAGCAACCCTGTTTTTTTTCTTTTACTTTTTAGACTTTAGATGCTTGTTAAAACAGAGAGGAGAGAGAACGTATCAACAAAAATACCATGGCTGGTTCCTTTAAATCATTTGTTTGCTGTTAGTTAATGACTCCTGAAGTCCAACAGTGCATTTGGATGATGCAATTTCTGACCTTCACTTTACAGTTGACTTTGCGCAATGAAGAGCTCATTAGTGAACCATCTAATCTCATTAGACGACGCTGGGCGAAGGTGGCACTGCGACAAGGTAACCAGCCTCTCTCTCTCTCTCTCTCTCTCTCTCTCTCTCTCTCTCTTTCTCTTTGGTTTGGACCAGGAGCAGAAACAGGTGTGAGAGCGGGCGTGCAAGTCTGGGACAGGCGGAGCCCTCGCTAACCCTTCTCCTCTAATTGCTGTGGATGGCAGCATGCTCTCGCTATCTGCTGCCTTTCATAGCAGTTGGTGTTTGGCAAGAGGCTTTTATGTTTGCTTTAGCTGATGCGTTGCTACTTATTGTGGCTCTGTCAAAGGAATACTTTTTGCATCCTTAGTTGAAGTGAAAACGTGTGCGTCCCTCATGGACGTGGATGCCAACTGCTCCAAGACACATTAGAGTAACACAGTCACTTTTGAAACGTCTAGCAACAATCTGATGTTGATTTAGTATCTTTCTGCAACTATTTACAAGAACGTTCTGCACATAGAGAAAGAGACAGAGGCACTGTAGCACAGCTTTGGGGATTAAACAATGTATAAGCAGCCTTACTGGTTTCACTAACTCCTTGAGTATATAGGGCTAGTTATTCCTATGTTGACAACAAAGATAATTAAATTTTAGCTTGCTGTAAGACGCTAGTCTTGCAGGTTTAACATGCTACGATGCAAGTCTTAAATCATTCATATCATTCCCTGTTACATTACACTTTGTTCTGGAGTCTAATCTCAGTATACCAATGAGCTGGTTTTCTGATGCACCCCATTGATATTTTTTCCTCTCAGCATTTGATAACATCAGCTCCAAATTTAGGATTTACTCTGCTGTCTGCACATTTTTGTCTGCGAGGCTCATATTCCAGACCATGTGGAGCCGTATTTATTGTCGCAGCTTATTTAAATAATAACAAGCATGTCAGCGCACATTATGACCCTCTGTCAAGGTAATAACACATTGCCATTGCTGTTGGGAGGCAAATATTAAACCATAGATCAACGTTTAACAATGCATAATGGACTGGATCTGCATGTTTCCATTTCAGTTGGCCTTCGGCTATATTAGAATAATTTAATGCTCCAAATAATATGAAAAATCTTTTGTTATTATTGCTTTTTTGATAAATAGTTAAGGGAATCAGTGTTACATGTATTATCAAATATGAGGTTGTTTTTATGTGACGTTAGTGAGTCTGTGCCTTTGTAGAAAAACTGTAAAGCAAAATCACATGTATAAACTATAAATGAATCATTCTCTGTGATGTATACTATGTGCCTGTGTACAGTGCTGCATATATAAAACTAGTCAATATGGGCCCAAAGGTTAGTGGGTTTTTTTGCTCTCTTCACGCCGAAACTCCATTCAAGTCAATGAAGAAATTTTGCTTCGATTTTTCGGGAAACGGCTGGGCAAATCTCTGAGAAAAGTCAGAGCACACGATTCCCGATCGGGCCGCACGTTTTTTGATGTATTTTGTGCGCAGGTGTTGGCAACGCTGTGGGGCGAGAAGCGCGGCAAACTTTTGTACGGAAGATGGAGAATAAGAAGAATAGTAAACCCCGCAGGATTATAGTCAGTGTGCTGTGCCACACAGCACACTGACTTAATTCAATTGAATCCTCTAACATTGTGTCGATGTAAACACGTATATATGTTACCAAAATAGGTTTATATGCTACATTTCTGCTGTTTGACATGCAGCTGGGTCTTGTTATCCCGTGTGTGTTTGACCAAACTAACTAATATTAGTAGAGACACTCCAGCTGCACAAACGCACACACTCACACACACTCCACACTTCCTTATCATGGCTAGGTGGTGATTCTGCTCAAGGTTCAATGGACCATCAACTGGAAAATCTCCCCCGGCTGATCCTGAGTCAGTGTGTGTTGGGTGCCAGGCCTGCAGCGTTTGCCCCGGGGATTCCTCCTTGGATCAGCTGTTGCTAGCTGAGCCAGCAGCTAACAGAGCCCTGGGGAGCTCCAGGTGGTTCTGATTAGCTCTCCACGGAAGAGAAGGGTCAGGGGAAGGCAGCTCGGGTTACCTTCGCAGAGGTGGAAAGGAAGAAAGAAAGGGGAGGGGAAAGAGAAAAGCAGAGTGTGGCGGACAGGCAAATGAGTGGTTGCGGGGCAGTGAGTGGGGAATTAGACACATGTCGAGCTAAGGTCTCCATTTTCCTGCAATCAGCACGACACCTGGCCTCGTCTTAATTGGTCAGGATACCTCACCTAATCCATCGCCTGTCCTCCTCAGTGTCTGGAGCCCTCTAAGCGCCATTCAGCGCTGAGGCGAATGGACAAAAGCCAGGGATGAAAAAGGGGCCTCTCTTTGAGACCTAATCCAATTAGATAACTGTTAGAAAACTGTGAGTAGAGTTGCACGTCCCTCAAAAGAAGACACGAACTCTGGCAACCTCTGTGACCTCGGAGAATGCCATCTTGTTAAGAGTCGCAGCAGGGACCCCTTTCCCTCTCTCTTGATCTCTCTGACCAGAGGGTGTGTGTGTGTGTGTGTGTTTGCGTGTGTGTGTGTGTGTGTTTGGCTGTGTGTGTGTGTGTTTGAGAAAGACACAGAGAGAGGGATAAATGGTCCTGATTCATATAACAGCTAGTCTACATCTCATCCAAGTCTAAAATAAATCAGTGTCTGAAGGGGCTCTCCTGATAGTTGTGTAATGGCTCCTCTGTTTGTTTTTCGTTTAAACTTAATTAACTCTTTAATACTTTTATGTAAACACAACAAAACAAAATAAAGCAAAACAACACAAGAGCCACTCCAGCATATAAAAGTACAGAAACTGCACTGCAGGGACCGATCTGATTTATTCCTATTTACAGAATCAGGCTTGCCTTAGGTGATATCTTTGCCAGTAAATACATGAATATGTATCGCTGCTTTTTGAGACATGCAATGACTCACACATTTCCCGTACACTGGCTATTTTGCTTCCAGCTAAAAATTAAAATAAAAACGTTTCAGGCGCCGCATTAAAAAGCCAGTGTTTTACATTTTTGAAACACATCTAAGTATTGTAAACTTGTGATGTGCCCTGCGAACGTGGCGTGGCCTCGGAGACTGCCCCTAATTGTTTGCTAAAGGGGGGCACCGGCCGGCCCTCGTAATACCCCATAATGTCCCTGCATAGTGATCAAACAATGAAATGTAATCAGTGGCCTCCAGTCTTCTTCCCATAAAAATGTGTTCTCTAATATAAAGTTCATTTCTATGAATATTATAGCAGCATATCATTTGTTGAATATTTCATTTGATCTCCACCTTTAATAATGCAAAATGAGGAATAGAACATTCGCCCTTTTTCCTATAGATGATGACTTTGTCCACTGTTGTAGATCACATATTACATTACAAGGTGTAGTATCTTTAAATATAAGCGTAGTCAAAAAATTTCACCTCCTGCAATAGTTAGTACGCCACACCTTAGGGCATTTTGACTGTCATTGAAATATAATGAATCACAATGATGAAGGTTTAAGTAAATGTCTAAAGTGAAGCATTGCTTGACACCTGCTCACTTTGAATGAACTTTGAATTAGCTGGGTGGCGGGGAGAGGTAGTGACAACTCTTTGCAGAGACTGACGGTACTGCAAGACATAAAGATACTAAAACAGTTACGTAAGGGCTGCACAAGCTCCCTGCACAGCTTTGGATGCTTATTTAATGTAATTGTGCAACATTATAAGCATGCAAATGCAGTGTGTAGACATGGCAACCCTGTTGGAAAAAGCCTTGAGGCTATCTCCCCTTTGTTTCCTTCCCCTCTCAGCCATGTTCTAATTGTATTATCGCCGTCATTTTAGTTATTTGCTTCTCTCTCGTTTTCTGTCTCCCTCCTCTAAATGTCTTTGTATAGCAATCATCAAGGTGATAATTGCATTGCCAGTCCCCAGTAAGAGACATTCTTAATTATTTCAGCATTAGGCGGTAGTTATACAGGCAATTAATGCTTGACTTCACAATTATATACTTTGTTTGATTGCCTTTTATCAGCAGGATACAATGGGCTTATTTGCGGCTGACAAGAGGAGCGCCACAGTTTTATACAAAAGATAAGTGATGTGACATTCCCTGTATGGCTTCTATTCACATGCAAACATCGCATGTTGCGTTGAAGTGCTTTTAATCTCACAAACACCCCACGCATGAAAACAGTTGTGGACGCTGAATGAGCTGTCAAGGCATGAAAAGCAGTCTGGGTCATTCTGCGTCTGTGAAGACTTTTGATGCCTTCTCCGCCAGTCTCACTTTGAGTTTGGTCTCAATTGTTGACAATGGATCACGTTTTCCTAACTCAAACGAATCACTCAAGTGCCATGCTTTTTACGTGCCGAGGAGTTGCTTGAACCTTTGTGCTTTATTGTTCGCTGACGTGGTCTCTCTCTGTATCATACCTCAAGCATCTGCAATCTTAGTAACAGTAACACACTGAAAACATGTTGCTAATAAGTGACATTATATTTTGTGTGCTGCTTTATAATTTGATTCAGACCTAATTACACTCTGGTATACACCTGGCACTAGCCCTCACTACCACATTCCTCTGTCTTTAAAGTCTTGGCCCGGGCATCAAAGCCGCCTGGTTTTGATGATATTTTGGCACTGCTCAGTGTTGGCTGCAACTTAAATGGGATTAGAGTGTTGGACTTTAAAAAAAAAAAGGAGCCGCTGCTCTTCGTTTCAGCAGAACAGGATATTATAAGTACTTTTCAATGTCAAAACGTACAGGAGAACTTTAAACATATTGAAGGAAACTGCAAAACAGAAAAGTGTCCATAGAGTCTCTGTTATCATCAACTCCTTCATCCTCAGCTAGTCTGCTGCATCAATATTAAATACATATGTACCAGACTACATTCAGCACCGACCCTTGAACAGTGCAGTCCAGTCAAGTGCGCACTCTTTGGACAGCACTTTGGCAGAACATGCCAACATTATCAGAAGCTAAATTGGGTTGGCATATGCTAGCCAAGCGCACCAGATGTCCCATTAAATAAAAATACACTTTTCATGACACCTGATGGTATGGGCAGAACTTGCAGACAAGTGAAGGTTAGAGGCCAGCATACAAATGAAAGTGAATTCAGCACACACTGTTCACAGATGTGCATTTTCATTGTTTGCTACCTGCCAATTCATGGCTTATTCTGTTCCTAATTAGTTTAAAAAAATAAAGTTGGGATGCTTTTTTGCTGTGATATTGATCATTGATAAGGCTGGAACAGTGGCAGCTTACTACCTGGTGACTACTAAAGCTACTACTGGCTACCTCAGTGACAAAAAAATATATTTTTAAAGCTGCATTTGGTCCTTTCTGGCCGTTAGATCACTACGTAGCAATACCACTAAACACATAGCTCAGTGTAACATTGGCCCATTAACTCATGGCTTCATATTGATCTGCGATAAGGCTGCAGCAGCACAAATGATGCAACACCAGTGCACATCCAAGACACAGAGAGCAACATCAGCAGCCAGTTGGAGAAGCATTTCCACTCTCCGAACAAATGTCAAATGTCCAAAAGTTTTTGTATAATGAATCATTATTTGATTGCTCTATAATAGCATTGCTATTAGTAATTGTAATGTTACTTTTTTGTTACTGTTTTGCTGTTATGCTTGACATCTGTCTTCAAGAACTAAATTGTTATTATGAATAAAGAACTGTTAACAGTAAATATGTCTCTGCTGCTCAAGCTAGAGACAAAAATGACGGATCCTGTAACAAATAGCACAAATAAAAAAGGTTTTGAGAAAAGAATGTCTCTTGCATAATTTATTGGGAAACCATTTTCTGTATGAATTGTGTTTGTGTGTATATAAAAGGCTCCTGCTCGTTTCCATCATCAATGAGTCTTCCTCTGAGCTGCAGTGATGGAATAAGAGAGCAAATAGGCCAATCTTTGCTGAAATCATGCCATCCCAATTAATATGCAACCCCATAGTTTATGTATGCGACAATTAATGTTCTTCATTATTGATAATTAAGATCAACTAGCTTCCTGCTGTGTTTGAGAAGTTCTGTTTTAAAACCTGACTGGTTATTCTACAAACATTTCTGATATTTCTGACATAATTATGAAGGAAAGCAAAATGTTTACTGATCATGTTAATCTGAGCGCATTAATATTTTACATTTTTATTATGAACACAGTACTTTTGATCAGGCTTCTCATCCCAGTAGGATAACACTCATCTTAACATTAAGTGTAGATTTCCTTTTTAAAATCAATTTATTGGTTTTATAATACCTTGTCCTAGGAGGTGCTGCAACTAAGTCAGCACTCCTACTGCCCCTGCCATTTCCATAAATAATAATGACAATAATAAAAAATGAAAACATTAAAACATGGGGAAAGTAGATCACCAACACTGAGTTTTAATAGTCTCAAACAGACTTATTTGATACTTTTATACTCTATAAAATGTCTGTAGCACCAGTGCGCTGTGCAAACAAAGTTAGGGTAGGCCTGTAGGTTGCATCTACCTGTAATCGGACTGGTTTAATGCACCACCCAGCCGCCCCTATGCTAAGTGACACAAATCAAACGCGCTCAGGAGGTCGTCACATGATCGACAGGTGCCACTGGGCCTGGTTAACATGCTAAATGCTGTAATGCACATGGTGAATCCTGCAGGTCATTTCTCTGTTCACTTACAGACTTTCCCCTTCAGTGAGGAGTGTGAGGCCTTTCTGCAGTTTGCCACAATAATCTGCCACAATTGTTGTGACTGCAGAGCGTCTTCCAGGTCTAAAATGTTTGAAAACGTTGAGGAGGGCAGTGGGAGACCACAGAGGCCGAGGGGGCTGGAGACACACTGAGGATTAGGGTGACCAGACGTCCGGATTTAGGCCGGACAGTCCGGATTTTCAATGCCCTGTCCGGCGTCCGGACGCGTATTTGTCCTCCTTTTTGGAGTTCCACTGGGCCTAAAGAGCCGCGCGATAGAATATTTTGCTGGAACGCAGTCTAACAAATGATTGGTTAAAAGCGTTGTCAAATAAATATCTGATAGGCTTAGGTTAGGTTCTAGCCCTATATCATTGGTTAAAAACGTAAACAAGGCTCCGTGTGCTGGCTACGTCATATCTACGCACTGAGGCCGACTGACCTCAATCATCAGAAACCGACGTCGCTTCACGTGACGCTTCAGAGGAAAGGACGTCTCATGTCTGTTAAAACATATCTCCTCGCGTCTTCTCTCCTCTCCATTTGTGTCTGTACATGATCACTGTACAGAGTTGTTTTCTGGTCAGGGCCGTTTTCAGCGAACATTCCAATAAAAATGCACTTTAAATATTGATTTAAAAAAAGATTGTATGTTTTCAGTTGATTTAATGGTGTTAAACTACTACTTATATTAATAAAGACACAGTTATCATCACTGTCAGAGTGGAGATGTTTTCTCTGTAGTCTGTTACCTGTTAAACAAACTGCATTGAGTATTTTTATACGTGTGTGGTATTTATACACAGTGTGTGTATTTATACTGCGTTCTGTGTCCTGCTTATACGCGCAGCATCGTTTCTACCGGCGGAATGCGTCTTATTTATTAATTATTTACGTCGGTATGTTTTTAAATTCTGATTGTGACGTCATTATAAAATAACCCACAATGATTATGGTTTCTCTTCATTACATGTTGTAAAAAGTGTTTCCTCTCTCCAGCTCTATGATTTTAATTACATAATACAAGTTATTTAGGGAAACAACAGATAAAATCTTTTTTATAAATGAAGAAAGTTGTTTGAGGTCTTTTGTTGTTCAGACTACAATGAACATATTTTGTTTATCTGTTTATTATTTATTATTTATGTGACCTGTGATTTAATTTGTACATTTTAAGTCCACAAATGTTATGCTTTGTGGCACTCAGCACAGTGGTCAGTTTTTGAACACCACAATGTATTGAATAAATACAAATACTGTGAACAAACACTTTTTGACTCTTTAAGACTATTTTTTTCCTATTCTGTTACACATACATCATGTAGCAATCACACAAAGTTGTATTGTAGAGGGGAGCACGCCAGAGTCCTATGCAATTATTCACAGCTTCACTAAATACCGCAGAGTGTCCTCCTTGTTGGTGTTATGGATCTGGTCACCCTACTGAGGATGGACAAGCTGAAAACTTGAACCTGGAGCAGATTGAGGACGACTTCGCTGTGCACAAGATTGCACAATACTTCAGGCAGGTAAGTGAAACAAACGCTGTAGTTGTCTTCAGACAACGTAGCGTTGCGTGCATGTGTGTGCGCGCGCGCGCGCCACACGTTGTGCCAAAACGGCGCTGCTTTGCGTGTGTTTATGGCTGCAGCCGCGCTGGAGTTTAATATTTATACACGCATGTTGTTTGCTTTGGCGATGTTTTGTTCTGCTGTGTCAAGCTTTTTGATTTCTGTACCGTACTACTGCTCATTACACCCGCCGGGGTGTCAGCTGTTGTTTATTATCGGTCATGTTTTTAATGGACTTGAGTTTTGTCGTGTTTTCTGGTTTATTCTCACGTTAGTAAGGCTATACTGAGGAAGACTGTCGTGTCGTTGATAAGCAGTCGTATGTGCTTTGGACATAAGGCCTCTGTTATGATGCCATTCTCATGTTGATGCACTTCATTTTCCACCCAAAATATGCTCTTTAATTTAGTACTTCTATATAACATCATGAACGCTTACATATGTTTGTTTTTTTACCCTGCCTCTACTCTCAATTTCCCTTGTAAAATGAGTAGTCTAGATTTTACCTGACTTAGTTGGCCAGGCATACAGGTACAAGTAGTTGTACCTGTCTACTTGAGTAAAAGAAACAAAAAAAACTTTGCCTGAGTAACATATTCTAGTAGCCTACTATTTCCATTCCTGGTTAAAACCATTAATCTTCATGTTGCTGGCTCCAGGTCATACTTTACATCAGGGAGAATAATAACGGCAATGTATATAGTCAGTATAGAAGACATACTCTCACCCAATAAAACATTTTCTTTTTTGAGGTCACTAATGGGAATAAATGCTGACACAAAGAAGACGACATTGCTTTGTGGCTGTCCCACAGAAACACACTCTCACCCTCTGTAACTTTCTTGTTTGCTTGCTGAGCCATCCTTCATCCTGTCAATAATATTTAGAAATATAACTTTACTCATTCTGGACTAGAAGGGCACTTCAGTCAAAGAGGGCAGTGGCTTGAGCCACAATAGCAGCTATTATCTGCACCTCCCTGCCTGACATTTACCCATACACACACACACACACTGGCATCTACCCACACACACACCCACCCACACACATGCTGCTGTAACAAACACATGCACAGCAGTCATTGCTCATGCAGCAGGACATGCATCAAGACCACCGTGTGGACATCAAAGATCAAATTACACCTCCCAGTATGAGACACATTGATAACCCCGATGTCAGTAGGAATCCAATCAAAATCTAAATTGTGCCCCACTAAAACGGCCCCCTTGATTAGTTCTCCAATAAAATCCATTTCCTGCCCTTGTGCCTATTTTAGGCAGTTTATTTCCCCTGTGGTATCAAGCAATAGGCCCTACCCAGGACTCCCATCTCAGAAGGCCTGGTGTGATGTGTGTCTGTCTGGAGTGCTTTACAGGAGCTTGATGCTTCTGTCCGCCCCCCGACCATTCCCAATGATTACACAAGCCCTACTGTTAGCTTTTCCAATATTCACCGCTGGCTCAACCTTTTGTGTCCACCCTGGGCAGAACTAAATGGGCATTGCTTTCAGAAAATTGTGGCACTTTTTGGGGTTATGTTTATCTTACAGTCCTGCATAGTGGAGCTATCTTGCAGAGAGAAATTGCACAAATATCCATCTAGTCTTTCTAACACAGGAATGGTGCCATGCTTCATTCACCCACAGAAAAAAAGGTATTCTCTCCTGTTAAGTAGTCTTATATTTCAAAACAGTGAACAGAAGTTGTCTCTATCTGTATTACCATTATTACATGCTGCACTTCTAATGTAAATTCAACTGCAGCACTTCAAGTAATATTTCTCTTTTCATATTTATTACACTTACCTCTTTGTTATTCCTTTGATGCCACCATGTGTTCCCTGGTGTAGCTATACGCCATTGATGCTTCTCTTTATTCCTGACTCTATAAATTGCCGTTAAGCACAAACTATGTCTTGATAATGACCCCAAAGCGTAGGATTGATAGTTCAATCAACTTTCTTTCTCTAAAAAGTAAAGAGGGAGACTTTTGGAACACTTGACAGAAATAACTGCTTGCTGATTGCAGCGATGTGCAGTGTTTGGTTGACTGTATGTGATAGTTCAGAGTACAGCGTGGAATATACAGTATACTGTAAGTTCTCAGGTTACACATTACCAACCATACTTTCTCTTACACTAAATCTGTTTGATTCGGAGTGTCCAGTGGCCCAGTTGTTCAGACACAAAACACTTAACTGTCATTTGGGGAATACTACTGAGTACTACTACTACTATTGTGAAAAGGTTTGTGGCTGTGGAGGGAGCTTTCTAAAGTAACCCATGTTAACAGCTTGGCTTGGGCTCGAGACTACTTTGTTGTTGCAACGGATTAAAGGCACTTGTCCAAAAATCCCACCTCCCGGCTCTGAGGTCCGATCAAACTTCTGCAGTTTCACATTTTTCAGGAAGTGCACGATGCGTCTCAGAAGCTTTGCGCTGGCTTTTCTCCTCTATACCTGTGATTGATGTACTTTTTATATAGCTCTACCCGCTAAATACCTCTCTGGGTTCTGAATGAAAGTAACATCATTTGAAAGGATAACGCATAGCTTTGTCTATGAATTTGTTGTTGTTGGAAAATAATTACTCCAAACTGTTTTTGCCCATGCATAAATCAAATGGTTAAAAACAACTGAAGAACAATTTGGTCATTTGACCAAAGAGGAGAAATTCACTGTTTCTGCCGAGCAACACCAAATATATATTGTCCTATTGACCTGTATCTCTTTTGAGCCAAGGCAGTAAAGGGTCAATCGCCACTAATCCCCCATCTTCGATAGAGGAGTGATTTATCATTGGACTTGACAAAAGGTAATTTGTTTACTCATAGATCCTCCCCCTTTTAGATATACATCCTGCTGCCTGGTCCTGATTCAATCTCTCTTTGTCTGGCGAAAGAACGTGACAACTTGGCATGTTGACTCCTCGACGTAATTGTGTGTCACGCATATCAAGTTTTACTAAAATGGAAATTGACCATCCAGGGATGTTTTACTGCAGGATTACCTAATTTACTGTATTGACATTATTGACCCCTTTACAGGCCAGAGAAGGGATTCTGGTGACCTCAGCCAGTAAACACATTGGAGGCGATCAATATGACAAAGTCAGAGTTCACTCGGCTTCTCCGGCCAGGTTGATTGCCAGAATGAACTCCATTAAAAGTTTCCAAGGCCCAAAAGTCCAACATCATTTGGCTCAGACGTCAGAAAGCGTCTGCAGGATAACCAAGACATGTTGGTGGTAATGGAGTTTGTTTTGGGGGGCTTTAATTGCAGGTGCCAATAACTCAAAGGGTTCAGAACAGGGAGAGTTTTATTAAAGCGAGCAACTGTGTCTGAGATTAAAGTCAAAGTACTGAACTTCACTAAGCTCTGTCCAAACAACAGATTTCTGGCCCGGTGACATTTGCATCACCATTGACAGCTGTCCCGCTAGATCTGCGGCTTTGTCGCAGCAGCAGAGCACAAAGCTTTCGAGCCGCTCGGCTCTCTGCAACTCAGTGTTTTTACTTGTCGTAGCCGTCCCACTTGCAGATAAGTTTTTTTGGTGACACCTCTTTATGAGGACACCTGCCACAGTCATTACTCTAATTGTCCGTTTTGTCTCGAGAACGAAGGGCACACAGAATGAAATTAGGCACTCGAGTTGCCACCACAGTGTTGATTCGATTCAGTAGTCAAACTTGGGAGGTCTGCTGTAATTGCATTCACAAATTGAGCCCCCCCCCCCCTCTGCTGCCACTCTGTGTATTCTTCCCCTTTTTCTCTACCAGCCACAACTCCACACACTCCTCATCAGTCACCTCACCCACTTCCTCCCCTTCTCTCCGACTCCTCCGTCATCCCTTCATCCCCTCTGTCTGCAGCCAAGACTCACTTTCCCCTGCTATTTTACCAAGATAAAGCCATAATGGCTCCCTTTGTGCTACTGACGGCCACTCAGCCGTGGCAGCCCCAGTCAACAGATAAATATTTCTTTTCTCTGTTTTCCTTTATCGCGAGCTAGCCTCCATTAGCGCAAGTTACAGTCATTTAATGAATTTCTTCAGTGACCTTTGCTCTGCTCGCCTCCTTTCATGGATTTCACTAATTTAACTTTGTCTGAAAGGTTTGCTCTGTGGATGTGTGATGTGTGATGGTGTGAGCTGGTGGGATTCAGGATGGGGGGCGTGACATGTTTTGTTTGCTGACTGATAAATGGATGTATAATGCAAGTAGATAAAGAGGATGGGGATGGGAAGAGGCAAGGAGTACATTGCCCCCCCCCCCCCCCCACTTCCCCCTAGCTGTCCAAAGCTGTAACATGTGGGCCGACACTCTGTCCCTCTCTTCGTTTCCCTCTCTCTGTCTCCCTTTCTCCCTCCTTCCATCCCCCTCTTTCTGTAGATGGATATTTTTATTCCTTGGCACCTCAGTGTAGATAGGCCATTGGGCTCCTGTCTGCTGGGGCAGCTGGCTGGGGGTTGGAAAGGGATGAAGGATAAGTAGATTCAATCGGGCGTTGCAAATCAACTTTTCCACCAGCATCCTGGAAAGACCCGATAATGCAGGTTTCTAATATCTGACCTGTCTGGCAGAGGGAGAGAGAGAGAGGGAGGGACCGGAGGATAAAGGGGGAAAAAAAGAGAGCAATGGAGGCAAGAGAGAGCAATGGACACATTGATTTGATACCGCTAATAGTTCTGCAGTTGATAAGCACACTGGCGCCAGTCACAAAAATGAAAGGCTCGCAACGGAGTGAAATAAATTGGGTCGAGCTTTTTTGTTTCACTCCCGTCAGAGTTTGGACGTGTATCAGAGGGGTTCGGCAGACAGGGCATCAGCAAGGTTTCCTGTTTGTGTCTCTCCACCTGTCAGCCTTCATCCACGCCCAAATCTGAATACTGTTATCACTGCTGTTTCCAAAACTCAAAACACATTCGGGGCTGCTTATGCGAGTCAAACTCCGATCTGTGAAGGAGGGAAACAAGACAGTGGGAGCATAGCAGTGTGAAACTAGCAGTATGAGCGGCTGTTGACAACATGGCAAAACTGTTCTGTAAGCGCTGCATGTGAGGGCCACTGCTTCAAACTGTGGCTTAATTAACATGCATGTCACATTTTACATCACTGATTTTGACGAAGTACTACAATATAACAATTTTACGGGCTCGCTCAAATACGGGTCATACTGAGCTTGGGAAGTCACGTTCAAAGGTAATTTCAAAGGTCGTATTTTACCTCTGAATAAATCTGTGAAAAAATTCACCATGAGAAATTCAGGTTTGTGAATGGGTAGAAAAGATTTTTGAATTTATGGACAAATAATATGGGATGCACCGATCTCACTGTTTCAGTCCCGTTACCGATACCTGAGCCAATACCAAGTACTGATCCAATACCAGTGTTTAATTAATGAGCTGCATGCCTCACTGTTTGGAAGACACTGGGATCAGCAGACTTGACTTCAACTTTCTTTGTAAACAAAATGTAACAGATGAATAAATAGATGAACTGAATTGTTATTTATTAAAAATAATGGCATCCAATTCCAAATCAGCCTCTTGTCACCCATACTGGATCCAGCTGTCTGAGTCAGTATTGGACCAATATCTGATATCAGTATCGATGCATCCCGAATCTTACTGAACCTATTTTGCGCTAGGCTTGGGCCCTACTACAGTATTGAGGTTCACCAGGGTATTTAGAAATCCCGACGATATGTGTTTTCCGTACATATGTTACCTTGTTTACGTTCTATTTAGTTTACGTAGTTATTTCAAGCTATCAGTTTTTGCTTAACCTAATTAAGTTGTGTTATTGCCTAAACCTAAGCAAGTGTTGCAACAGTAACCATGCGTTTAATGCTGGGCTACCCAGTGTGACGGAAAGCTACGTCGAGGGTTCTGGCAAAATGTCAGTTTGTGACTAGTTGGAATGAGAATGTGTTGTACATACCATCATATGCCATCATATACCGTTTACCCTGGTGAAATGGGAAATGAAGGTATGAAAAAACAGACACTGCTCAAGCCTAACTTTGAGCACACACATTTACCATGTAGAAAAAGAAAGAAAAGAAAAATCACTTTATATTATGCTTTCAGCTGACAGGTTGTACCCAAACAGACCCGCTCCCCTCTGAGGTGTTTGTGTAAAAACCTCCCTGGATCGGGGCGGAACCTGCTGTGTCTGTCCAGCCTGCGCTCAGTGTGACAGTGCAGACACTGCCACTCTGACCTTTCCTGATGCTACCAGGTACGACGGAGCCAATACCAGCGCTAACGAGACAGTGACATAGCTTGACAGCCAGGGGGTGGCACGCAATTATTCCACCGAAGCCAGGGAAAAAGACTCAAAGAGCGCATGTGTCACCATCTCCTGCAGGTCCTTGTGTAGTCATCGAAGCTGCATTGTTGTTATTAATGATTGATGTGTTCAAATCTCGGTAGAACTGCCCCGTCAGATCCCAACACAGGTGAGTTTCATCAACATGAACTCGGTCACCTAGAATGCCTTGCATTGCGTTGGGGTTCTGATCTCAGAATAGCCTGGCCTTGTCTGCTCCCTGGATCGCCTGATGTGACTCATATATTGACTTCCTTTTCAGCTGTGCTGTTTGAAGTCAGGGTTTTGGCAATAAGCAATTTACTTTTTTTTCTCCACACTATCGGAAAAAAAAGGCCTCAACCTTGAGGAGAATGATGGGCTCACTATATCCATGTCGATGCTCAGATTTAGTAGGATGTGAATGGTTGAACCGTTATGTCACATGCCAGGATACCTATACACCGATACGAGTCATCGGAAATTTATGTTTGGTTGTACTTTGCTTGAGTCCAGCCATTTACATTTCTTTGTCAAAGGATTATCTCATAAATAGATGATTAGATTCATCTGTATCTGATTAACAGCGGTTAATTAGCTGGATAAGCTACTCATCCGCTGGTGTTCTTCTGGAACATTTCAGATGAGGTGACTTTGAGAATTGTGTCAGTAAATCAATTAAGTCCTCAGTCAATAAATTAAACGGGCAGAGGAGAATTCGAGGTACTGTATGTACAGTAGTTGCACCACCTACTCTTGAATTTGACTTTGACAAATTGATTAAATGATTAAATCCATACCTTTTTAAACAGATGACTGTATACAAGGCTGTAATGTTTATTTGTATTGGTTCTAAGTTGCTCCTCACTCAATATATTCAAGGTTATTAACGGCAGCATTGGATCATTTGTGGTATTTACAACTCTCGACTCGATGTGATTACTGTGAAAGTACAGTTACTTGGCATGCTGTAAGTAGAGGTGACTTTGTCCCAAAAAGACAAACATAGAATATGCATTTTCACAAATCCCAGAACAAATGCATACATTTGACACGAGCTGTTTTGTTGCGCTTTCTCATCCGTCAGGTCATTGCTCCATCAAATTCCACACCGACTACAAGTTGCGCATAGCTATTACATCAAAGCAAGTGCATGGAGTATTACAATAATCCAAGAGAGGGGGAGGCGGGCATCAAACATGGAGGAAACTGCAACAGGGAAGTGGGGTCAGAACCTTACTCTGCTGCCTGGATAATAAAAGAAGGATTTGTGCTCGGAACAAAGGAGGAGAGGTGGGAGGACTTGGAAGTGACAATGTTTGAACACCATCCAGCAGTCAGTCAGCCTGAGACGCCTTAAATACAATATGTGATTTTAAGACAGCAGAGCTAAATTCCTTACTTTTGATACTAAATCCAGCAGCACAATTTGGGGCCTCATAAACGTGGTCACTACCCATCACCACCTGCTAAGCATTGGCAAATATTTTTTATCAGTTTGTAAGAATTAAAATCAAATGATCTGTTCACTCAAGCCTGTCTCATATACTTTGATCTGTATCTCTTTGTGAATTAAGGATAACAATTTTGCTTAACATCAAGCACTTCAATGGGATAGTTGGACACTCTTTGGTGGGAATATGTGCCAACTTCCAAGGGCATAAATCAAAGGAATAAGAGGAAGTTGCTATTCCTTTGTTCCAAAGGCCACTTGGCTCAGATACATCAGTGGCTGAGCTTACTGCAATGCCTTGGAGGACTCGGTGCTCGCCGTTGTTATTGATCTGTCTGTGTAAAGTTTCTGCAGAGTGATTCCGTGTATAAAGGAGCTATGCATTTTTAAAGGCATACTGGAGTCCAGACTGGACACGTATCATTTATCTATACCCTAAACCCCTAATTATAGCAATTCCACACTTGACAAATTGTCATTCTCTGAGCTCACCTAGCTTAGTGGTGTTCTCAGATGTCAACTTCTTGATGCTCTTAATTTGTAGTCCTGTGTTCGGGATTGATGGAAATGTTAGCTTGTGGAATGGGAAAGTGTTACAGGACTGATGGAAAGCAGAGGTCACTCTGTGAATTGTTATTTCAAATATTGCACGCCATGCTCTTAATGTTCCTCCCTCTACTCTCTCTATAAGTGCAGTGTATTCTTAACAGTGATCCATTGTGGTGGATATGACAAGAAAATAATGTATTTCAACCAGAGTCTATCAGAGAAATGACTTTGGAGGTAGGGGGAAGAGGAGCTAGATCAATATGTTTCAGGCAGCTGTGAGTGTTTTTGAAACTGAATTTCCACCTTCCTTTGAGTTGTTTTGACCTTGATCTCCAAGAAGATATGTCTCTGCTGCTCCCCGGCTTTCACCACTCCGTGATTATCCTGTACACCATGAAAGATAACCTGCGCGGTGAGCTCCACTTTTCCCGGCCCCCCTCGCAGCAGCTCTCGCCATTATCTTGCCAATCCGAAAACGGAACAAAAGATGTCACAGCGCGGCCATTGCACACATTCATCCTGTGCATACCCCTCATTATTATTATTCCCTTGCTGTCTAACTGTTCTCGAGGATAATTGAATTTAAATGAAGAAAAGGCAAAGGAGAATGTTCTTTTTGTGCTGCGTTAACATGCTGTCATTAAAAGCGCTGGTTGTTTTAATGGGCCAGGTTTTAAACCATCAAGACTGTAGAGAACCAGGGAGAGAGGAGGAAAATAGCTACGACAACGAGAGAGAGATTAGAAAATTGGATTATAATTAGTTTACTGCAAATTGCTCAGGTTCTGTAGCACTTAAAAGCTTGTGGGGATCTTCAAATCATCCTGTTTGTGCACCGCTCAGGCCTCCATATCTGCATTTTCTATTTTCAGTCTAGTTTATGATGCCACGCAGGGCTACTACTCGGACCAAAGGAAATGGGCATGAATGCATGATGGGATATCTGCCAAAATAAACATCCAGCGTTGTCCCCAAGATGATTGCTCAAAGAGAGGTGCTCGTTGAGGCGTCGGCAGACAGAAACGCATGTTGTGACAGCTCACACGGAGAGATTCGATGCATGCAAAAATCAAATGATATGCCACAGCCAGGGAGCCCTCCCAATGAAAACAAAATCAGGGCATCAGCATGTTTCAGCTGTGCCTCAATCAAGGTTGTCCGTGGTCTCTGGTTTTCATGTCCCTCAGTGGGATTGGAGACAGAGCAAAAAAAAGCAACACCCGTGTGGATATTAAATGTTTTTTTTAGAAAGAATTCTCTCCCCGTGCCACGTACTCCTTTCAACCCGAATGGTTAGCCAAGCAAAAGGAAATATCTACAGTCCCATACGCTCATGCTGTGCCAAGATACAGGAAAGAGCATTAGTGCGACGTGGACTTTGATTGTCTCATATCGATGGCCGCAAGGTTGATGGACACTTTTAAAAGGTACATCCAGTTGTTTCAATTTCAGGCCGGAAATATACAGGCAATAAAAATGTGCACTCATGATGCAGCTAAGATTGAGCCAAGAAGCTCACAAATAGTTTCAATTGAATTTTTCTTTTAAAGACACCTGGAGAGTAAGTTCATACATACCAAATGTTGAAATTTCTGTTTTGTATGTGCATCATTTCAAAGGACAAATTCGTCAAGTTACAGGAGTAATATCAACGATATCGGCTCTATATAGTGCGGTAGTGATGGCAGCTGGATCCTAAAATGCATTACATTTTCATTATGACCAGAGCAATGCTGCACATAGTAAGGTGCACTCTTGGTGCACCCCATTTATTCTCAATGAAGAGGTGGCTGCTGCAGTTCAATGACCTCTTATCTGATGGTGTGCTGCTGTCATTGAAGCCATCAGAGTGAAAGGATTAAGCCTGGCTTATATCGATAGAAGTCCTGAACGGAGCTAAACACGCGCGCACACATACAGTTCACACAAACACACATGCATATGCATTATAGTATGTCCTTCTGAAAAAAACATTAGAAAGTCATATTAGGTCAGAGCTTCAGAGTAGGAAGATATGTTTTCATCTTGCAAGCAGATGAGGGGAAAAAAGGAAAGTCAATAGAATTCTCTCAACTAGATATTAAACAAATCAGCCTCGGCCGCCGGTCCATCCCTGGATGTCAATAGTACAATGACATCACATCAAATGTGCACCACGGCGCATTTACATCATATGTTGGGAGAGAATTGAGCCGGCGCCTGCTTTGCTGCACTGATGGAGAGGTTAGATGCCTGCTAGAATGCAGTGATCACAAGTGCATTCACAGACGGTTGATGTATTGTGTACAATAATAATAATACATTTTATTTGTATGGTGCTTTAAAAGGTACTCAAAGGAACTTTACATGGTAAAGACAGAAACAATAATTATAACATTATAAACAAGGAAGAGAGAAGACATTATATTAGCAAGAAACTAAACAAAAGCATACATAACTAGCATCACAGGTTAAAATCGGATTTAAATAAGTGAGATTTAAGTGCAGTTTTGAAAGTGACGAGTGATGGAGAATGTCTGATGTGCTGGGGGAGAGAGTTCCAGAGGGAGAGGGCAGCAATGGAGAAGACCCTGTCCCCCCAGGTCCGGTGCTTGGACCGAGTAGGGTGGGTAAGGAAGTTGATGTCGGTGTGCACGTGGGAGTGTGTCGCTGCAGGAGGTCCGAAAGGTCTAGGTTGTGAAAGGCTTTGTATGTAATGAAGAGAATCTTGAACTGTATTCTTTGCTGTATGGGGAGCCAGTGGAGGTTTTGAAGGACTAGCGTGATGTGATCTCCGGTGCCGGAGTGGGAGACCAGAAGGGCAGCTGAGTTTTGGATGTATTGTAGTTTGTTCATGATTTTGGTGGATGTGCCATAAAGGATGCTGTTGCAGTAGTCCAGTCGAGAGGTGATGAGTGTTTCAGCAGCTGAGGAGGAGACGGAAGGGCGTAGACGGAGAAGGAGAGAGGGTTTTTATCAAAGATGACACCAAGGTTACGGATATGCCTGGAAGCAGGATCAGTGGTGCCATGAGATAATTAAGAGGGAGGAATTGTGTTGGGGTTAGTTTCGTGATTTGGGGGCCGATGATGAGGATTTCAGATTTGTCGCTGTTGCGTTTGAGCAAGTTTGCTTGCATCCAGGTCTTTATATCTGTGAGGCAGTTGGTGATGGACGAGTGGGTGGTGGGGTGATGGATTTGGTGGAGATGTACAGCCGGGTGTCGTCAGCGTAGCAGTGGAAACGGAGACCGTGGTGGCATACACATCTTCATAGTTGTTTATGAAACAATGTGACTTTTCTATCAATATACACGTTGCCATGTTTGGATCCTATTGGCTTTTCTTTCGAGTACTTGACCTAAATGCCCTTTATTTTCAGTTACCATGAAAATGTGCTGACACCTCTGCTATTGCCTTATTTCGTGCGTCGTATGAACCTCGTGGGGATTTGTTGCAGCAATCAAGACTTTGTCCATCTAACAATTAGATTTGATGACCTTCAGACTGCGTGCTTCTCAAGCACAATATAGCCCACATGCATCACTCCTCCAGCAGTATATCAAACATTTATGTGCCCTGAAATCCTGAAAACCTTTCAAAGCGCTTTCTCAACTGATGATGGGGGGGGATTTTAATATTCAGTTCAAAACCTGCTTTAATGTTTCAACATTGTCACCCCATGGCCCGGCAACACAAACAGTCTTATGATGAGAACCACATGCTTTAATGCCTTCTGAAGTAACAAGGATGCTTCCTTGTTGATCTTTTCTGTTTCAGCATGCATGGTCATAGTTGCGTGAAGACCTGCCTTTGAACCTACCTGCTCTAATGTTCGCTAATGCAGAATTTCATCAGATAGGACCAAATTATTTCTCGAACATGCATAATGTATTGTTATGTCTTTACACATCTAGCTCAAGATCAAGCAAAATGTACTTGTAAAAGGGTCAGCCCTTCCTGCTGATTTCCCACTGACTGTAACCTGTTGTGCTCCCATCCGTGAATCAGTGCTATTTGTGATAGTAAACTGATTTATGGACATTAAATCTTACAATTGGGGGAAATCATGCAGCATTTTGAACTTTAATTTGATTTGTTACAGCTACTGTGTAATGGTACTGTAATGTGTTTTACAGACTCCAAGGCTTGTGTTTTCATCCAGAATAACAAAACAGTATAGATGGAGTTTAAGGCATTCCAGTTAATCAGGTAATACTGGCCTTTAAGCTTACGATCACAGGTTTGAAAAAAACGAATAGTGATAATGATCAATTATTAAAGCATATAGTTTGTGGACAATGACCTAGAACACAAATTATTGTTTAAGTGCTTGAATTGAAACCTGAGGCTAAATTAATTTAACACGTTCAAAGTTTTTCTCTTTTAAACGGCGACTGCTTAGCGATGGACTGTAAGAGGCACAATGTTTGTTGTGGTAGATGAGTCCCACAGAGAGAGTTATTGGGCACCGGCCTTGTGGCAACAAATGAAGGTAATTTTTCAAAAGCAGTAGAAGTTTGAGGAAGCCTAAAGTCCACCTGTATGTCTCTACTTGAACTGCTTCTGTTATGACCTTCCTAACGGCAAATGGAATCGCAGTGGTCTTAATTAACCGTAAATCCTATCAAAATTATTTTTTCTTTTTTTTCAACTTTGTGTTTCCTGTTTTATAATATTGCACTGTGGTGCTTGTTGCCTTTTAGATTGGGTGTGATTGCTCATCAGCTTGCCAGATCAACAGTCCCCATTTAAACACTGCCCATCTCAAAGAGGGACATATTGACTAAGACGGAACCTTATGGTGTCATAACTAATAACTCAGCGTCTTGATTTACCATCCATAATTCACTCCAGCAAGGCACTTACTGTCTTGGAATAAATTGGAATATTTAAGCAAACAGATATATGCCTTGTGGCATTTAAATAAGTAATACATCTCCTTCCCAAGTGTTCTCAATTCTGAAAAAGAGTGCAATACAGTATACAAGTTTGATGCACCGCTCACCAGAATGAGTGTTTTATTTTTCATGCTTTTTGCCATCCATTAGCTGTGTTTTTGAACCAGGTTGACACACTTTGAAATACAGTCATTCAAAATGTTGGGGTCAAATTGAACATTCATTTGCCATGCAGAGATACTAAATGCAATGATGCGTATGGATGCAGCGCATCACAGGCTTTGCGTTTCTCTCCGCGGAGCAAGTTGGTTCACGGTTAGATGCTGGAAGTATGGAGTTGTGGCAACTAGCTGGAAAAGCATATGATAGCATCATGCATGTCTGAAAAACCTCACTAAATAAAGTGCTTTCTCTGAGAATGCCATTATTTATAACAATATAATTGTGTTCAATTCTTACATTCTTTCCCCCCCCGTCTTTTGCATGATCTTCCATAATCTTAAATGGCGATACTCTAGATATGACTTTACAACATGTTCCATTCAACAGACTTCTCCCTGAAAGGTGCTTAAGGCATGGGGCTGGGGGGGAGGGGGGGCTTCCAACTCCTCCAACCTCTTAAGTCACACTTCTGCTTCGACCCATGAGTTACTCACTGAGCTAGCTCCTGCCTCGCTTTTTCAAATGCTAATGACGAGCAGTGCTGAAAGCTCCAAATTGGGCCGTGCAATTCAGCCTGTGGTGTTTGGTGAGGCCCCGCTCATGTTGGAGACCGTCCGCTTTTCCCCTGCCCCCCCTCCTGGTCTTTTGTGTGCTGCGGTAATAGGCGCAGATGTTCCTCTTGCCTCACACAGGGCCACTTTCCCCTAATCGCCACCTTGTATGCGGCCGGCTTTCACCTGCCCCAGCAGCTTGCTCCTTTTCTCTGTCTCTCTCTCTCTTCCTCTCAACCCCTCCCCCCCCCCCTCTCTCACCCTCTTTCAGTGTTTTTATTTATTTTCCCTACTCCCCAGATCACTGTAACGCCTTCCCTGATGCCCTCCAATGCTTCTTCTCGGGCACTCGATTGTTTAAATATTGAATTGAGGAAATAGAGAAAGGAGAGGCAAGAACGAGGATGGATGGAGGATGTAAAAAGAAGCAACGGTTATTCGTTGGTGGAATAGAATTGGGTTAAAAAAGGAGAAGGACGAGGCTCTCCTCACTCCAGCTGGAGAGAATTTGGAACATAATACCCTTGTAGCAGCTCAGCCAAACCTCAATGCTGATGGTGCATTTATGCTGCCTCCCTCTATTGGGCTCGTGGATTGAGGTGCAAGGGGGCTAGGTTTGGGGGGGGGGGGGGGGAGGTTGTAGCCTTAAAAATTGGACCGAAGTGCAGTTTGCTTCATGGCCCCTGTGGTGTAGTGTGATTTACCCTCCTGCTTTCAAACTGAGTGTGGAAATGTGTCAAAATGTAGTCTCCGTAGGAACCTCGGGGAAATGAATCATATTCCTCTTACTGATGTTTTTCCAGCAAAATAAATTTGATGAGTATCTTAATCACTTTGAAATGAGACCATGGCAGGTGCCAGTGAAGTGAAATGGCACATTTGCCACGGGGTATGTTGGAATTCAAAGCAGAGAATAGACACCTCTTGTGGTAACATTTAATGGAGAACTTTAGAAGATCGAATTTTCTTTTCACTTTCCGTCCCGTCTTATTCTTACTCTTTGTGACAACCATTGAGACCTCACAGACATTTAGCATCCACTCTTCAAAGGTGTGGGTTTATTTTCACAGCTTAATAGCACCGTCTGTATTCATAGAACAGTATTTACGCTACATAAAGAATTCTGTGCCAGCCTCCCGTCTCCAGAAATAACAAGACTCTCCACACTTTGGTAGATGATGGGAGCCCTAATGCATAGATAAAGAAGTGCTGCAGTTGAACAGTCAAGGATTAAATCAATGGATTCTCTTTGGTGGCTTAAGCATTGAGTATCTACTTCATATATTGCTGTTAAGGGAGCGAGGCTTCTAAGAAAGGCCAGTCGGAGGCCAAATAATTGATCATTACTTTGCATGGCACTAAGATATTTAAAAATCAATGTGGTCTTGCTGTCCTCCAACACATATTCATTTAATGTGATAATCAGCCTTGTGTCAAGTTGAGGAAGTGATGATTGCCCAGAGAGGAGAGTGAGAGTCTTCTTTTTTGTTGTTGTGATGTTGCGTGTGGTGCATCTGACACTTTTGTGATGCATCTTGACAATTTTATGGTTCAGCAGAGACCTCTTTATTGCGCGTCTTCGCTGAGTGCATCATACAGTAATCATAACTAAACCACGACCTTGCCCTAGCTTGGGTGAGAAAAAGGAGGCTGTAACATTGCTTATGATGCAACACAAGACGCGATAAGAGCTCATAGGGGTCATTGATTTGGTTTCTCACTCTGACACTCAGCCTCTTTGCTTTTCTCACAACTAAATCCCAAAACAAACATGATCTGAAGACTTTTAACTTGCTCAATTTCATCTGAGCACTGAGTTGTGTGTGTGTATATATATTTTTTGTAGCTCTCTCACACACACACACATGTGCTATGCCCAGCACATTCAGCACAGTGTGATTATTCAGCCTTTCGTCAGCTGTTTGACTGCCTCTCTCAAAGGGCAAAGCCCTGCAGTAGCTTGCATGCAGGATAATTAGTGTTGTGATTGTGCTCAATAACCAAAGGGTGCCTGTCTGCAAGAACCCATAGGCCACTTTGGTCAGTTTGACTTGATGCACACCAACTCACTGAGCCAATCAAGCAAATTATTGCAGGTTACAAGGGTTTTGATGATATATTTATGCAACATATGTATGACAAGACTGCTGATTCTGTTACAGCAACAACAGCCGCACCTTCCATCTGCTGAATAGTCTGATTCCCATTCTGCGGAGGCCTGAAACTTCCCAAGGTTGTAATACAAAACGTTGTCACCTGATCACTTTTGACAGGTTCAGTTAATTCGATTTACCTCTCTCATACAGTGTATCAGTTTAATTGCCGCTCATTATTTGGGATTGGATTTCATAAACTGGATTGTTGATGCAATTTGTGAGCTTTTTCAGAAAGCGTGGCCTCTTGTGTGCATTGAAGTATCGCTTCTCTGCCTGAAGCTACTTTGACCAAACTCCCTCTTATTCCCTCTTAAATACTGTTCAATAGATGTTTACTGGGGATGATAAATCATGAATAATTTCAGAGATATTTTAAAGCATTTCTCATACCATGTATGTTTATTATCAATATTCAGGGCATTTTAAAATGTCTTTAGCAGAAAAGGCAGAGGACATGGGGGATGGATAATAAAGCATAATAGAAATATGTAATCATTTTTTTTTTCTCTTAAAATGAAGGGAAAAGTGTGTGTTGTGTCCACTTTCCCTTCCAGGGACAGATTTGCATGGCGTGATTAGGTGATCGACATATTTCTCTGACATCCTTGTGTCAGACGGCACATTTGCAAAGTCTTTGCAGGCCGTAATGAATATTGAGTGTTCTATCTCTTTTGCCTTCCAATTAATGAATAGATGTTGGTAATTATTTGACCAATGCCCCTCTCTCATGACATGTCCCATATCCATCACTAAGTTAAAAATAAATTAAAATCGATACAGCCGGCAGACTCTTAGGACGGTGTCAGTGCTTCCTATGGAGGGACCCATGCAGGTCTGAATAACAACTATTGATCCTCCTTGAGGAATATTCTCTTTTATCACCTCCCCTCCTCTACATGCACACACGCACAAGATAAGTGTTTCTTTTCCCCCTTTCCTCGTAGTTGCGCACATTGGCAGCCACCGACAAAACCTCATCTTGTTTTGTTCTTATCGCCCCATCCCGCGATAAAGAATGCAGAAAGATCAGAAAGTCGAAAACAAAAAAAAAGGCAGAGCCGCTGCCGATAAAAGCTGGCAACGTTTGTGATTTATATTTCAAACGACTCCCTCTCCTGTCCGTCTGCCTCCGTCCCCCGTGTGGTAGATGGCCATTGTGTAAACAGCTCCTTGAAAAACAAATGGCTCCCTAAATCGTTGTAAAGAGCCGTGGCAGCTCGATCCGACCGGAGGCCCTGGGAGAGAGGGGACGGAAGATAACGTGTGTCAGCAAACATTGACTGGGCTTTATCACAATGAGGTTTCTGTGTTGGAGGAGCTAGGAGGCTGGCCAGCTAATCGTCCTCCACAGAGAGCACACATTCCTACAGGTCAAGGCTCAGGGTTGTATGTGACTGTGTTTATGTGTGCAGAAGGACTTTTGGTATGTTTATGCTCAGGACGATTTGGTGACTCAGAGAAAAAGCTGCAATTTTGACAATTTATTTTTCCCCTCCTTACTCCACTCCGCCCCCCCCCTGTCTCTACACCGTCGGCTAACTTTGTATGCTGTGACCTGCGATAAGCCAGACGGAAAAGCGGTGTTTGCAGTTATGACTGTGATGACTATTTGTTTACCCTTATCTAAACCGTGTGATAAATCACAGAGGAAAAGTAACATCTGGTGTGGTAGGAGTTGAAGAGATGTCTGTTTTTTCCTTTTTCCTTTTCTCTTAGCGAGGGGTCACTCTCAGCTGCCGGGTTGAGGGAGAGAGTTTACTGCTCAAGGACAGAGCGGGGAATTAAGTTTCACACAAGCATGAAGGGGTTTACTCTCTTAACAAATGACATCCGAGGAGAAAGACACACTAAAAGCACTCAGGGTGATTCCGCTTCAGCTGTGAGGTTAGCCTGGAGGCATCTTTTCATCTCGGTTCATGACTCAGGGAGTTTTGCCCCTTGTGCCTCTTTAAGTGTTTTCTGCCCTGTTCTTCTAGGGCACCAGTTGTGAACTGTTTCATACCTCAGTGCAATAACACCTCGTCAGTCTGCCTGCTGGTCCACCAAACATCCACTCAACTGCAGTTACAAATCCTTGCCAACAGATGTCAACCTTTCCAGTTGATTTCCTTTTAAATGTTAGTTTGGAAAAAAAACAGTGCATTCAAATCCACAGCCTCAAACACCGCACAGAGACTTAGAACTAGCAATGCAGAAGATTTACTTTGATATACATCATGTCTGTTAATGTAATTCTTTATTGATCCCCTCAAGAGGGGGGCGCTCTTTTTGCTTCGCCCCTCTGGGGAGGTCAGAGTGCGAGGTTGGATTCAGCATAACCCCCCACCCCACACACACACACACACACACACACACACACCTCACCCGGAGCTGGTAGGGACCCAGTGTCTTGTTCAATGACACTTCATCAGGGTGAATGCGTCCTGACATGGGTGTATGAACCCTTGTCATGTGACTGAAAATAGCCTATGGATTATACCACCTTGCCGTCCCAGATACAGGGAAATTAAAAAGGGGGGCTCAGCACTATATCCTTATAAAAACATTGCTATTCACTCTGTGTAGCATAAAGACAAGCGTTTAATCCTGTTTAGCCGTCAGGCCTGTGATAACTTCTGGGGAATCGCTGCTATCCTTATCGTATTTATCCAGTGATGACAGATTAGTGGGCGTTAAATGCACTTCACATACAGTAGACACCGCCCTGGATTTGTACAGCGAGTTTCAGGGAGGTAGGGCCTCGGATACAGAGCATCTTTTTTTTGTTGTCAAAAAAGATGAATGAAAATCCACTCACCGACTCGGCTGCATACTGGAACAAGATAATTCTTGGCAATAAGTCTCAAAGTGAACGCTGTAATAATTTACCAGCGAAGCACACACCGATGGATGAGAAGTACTCGGTGACTTCTGCATCTGAAACTACAGTTTGCAGTATCGCCATCTTTAATGGGGAAATATATATGTCCTATAGCGCATTTACCATGCCTATATTTCAGGGGGTTTGCACGGCAGCTGTTGGTTTTGCATGCTTTGAGGGTTTAAAAGGTTCCAGCATGGTGCTGTGTGCTTATGCTGTTGGGATAAGGCTCATGAGCTCTCTCTCTCACACACACACACACACACACACACACACACACACACACACACAGACACACATTTACAAGTAGCTGAGTGTGCGTAGTGAGTATGTTCCTTCCAGGCAAAGGCTTGTCTGAGAATCTTGGAGGCGAGCAGGAAGGCACAAGGTGGAGACCTCTTCAGATCTGGCTGCTATTAACAGTCTTGTGATCTGCTCATGTTTACCTACTCTCACAACACTGGTACTCGGGGCTGTGTCGAGCATGGGACGCGGGGCCCGGCCTCTTTGAAGTGAAGTTGATCCCTCAGACTACGCTCTTGGTAATTGCACCTTCTCTCTTCTCTCTCTCTCTCTTCTTTGACCCCCCCCCCCCCCCCCCATCTTCTCTCTTTCTTTCTTTTTCTCCTCATTTTCCTTCTCACTGAGATGAGATTTGGAGGATGCAGATGGGGAGCTTTTAATGTGATTCTATGCAACTTCACGTCTCTGCTTTAATCTGAACCAAACAAGATATATAGATATGAAGTAAAATACATACAACTGCTCAAAGGCTGTTTTTGCGGTTGTGGTGGACAAACGTCTTATTTATAAATACAATTGCGAGGGATTTTTGTGAGAGCTTAACTACGTTTTACGATGTTGTTTTTTCTCTGCCGTAGAGCTTAAAAAAATCATGTCTTTCCTCTATAATTCACTCTACCAGACTTAGATTACCATAATTGAAAAGTGGAAGCAACGCAATGTGAACAGACGGAGCATAAAATGCTCATGTTAAGCACTAGATGACGAAAACGGCCATTTGTTTGTGCACTAACTGTCTGTCGATAAAGTAGCCGTAATGACACTTGATTTGAAATAGTGTAATCTCTTTTTTTTTTTTTTCAGAGATGTTTACTCGGTCCACTGTCACCGGCGTGTGCTGTGTTCAGTGGCGTGCAGCATGGAACACCTGCGTGTTTGTTGTAATTACTTTGATTATACCTACTATGGGGTATTACAGCAGTCTGGAGAGAGCGTGCAATTTAACCTGCAGTGAATTTCAATTGTAACTGAAAACAAGAGGAAAAAATTGCTTTCTGGAATATTTGATCAGAGGAGAGATATTCATATGGTTACATGCTGTGAGTCTGTGTGTGCTGGGTGTTTGGTTGGTGTGTGAATATAATAGGCAACAGAGCTGCATATTGGACTGTGAAGTTCAAGGTTTGTACTTCCCTTTGCTTTTGATCAGTTTGCCGTGATGGGTATTGGTCTGCATCCAGACATATGACAGTCCAGGGGGCCTCATCGGTGAAGCCTGCTCTCCCAAAAGATGCCAGGTGCCTGATTCGGAACAAATGCTCACAAACAGAAACACAAACACACCAGAGGGACCCTGTGTGTGTGTGTGTGTGTGTGCGTGTGCGCGTGTGCGTATTCCTCTCTTTGACGAGGAGAAGGGTGAGGGTGGCAGGTATTGAACTGCGTTGAAGTAGAACGAGCAGCCATGGGCATCTCCCGGTTCATGACGCTAGTCAGAAAACTGACAAACCAGAGCTGCTTTTTATTCTTCAGCTACAATGTAAATGGAGCTCCCTGCTGTCCTTCATGCAATCACTCCAGACCCACTAACTGTACAGACAGTGGTTTGGATACCCTCTCTTTCTCCCTCACTTTCTCTTTTCCTGTCTCTCTAGCAGTCTATATATCTCCCTCCCTGTCTCTCCCTCTACACTGCTCCCCCTTGTCTAGTTAGAGGGCAGATATACCTTTCTTGCCAGAAAGGAGAAACCTATACTTTATCACTGCCACATATGGGGAAAGGTATTTTCTCCCAAAGGGAAAACTGGCATGCAATTATAATGTTCTCGCTGCCCCAAACATCCTTCAGAAAGAATATAGCATCCTGTTTTTTTGACTTGCACGAGTTTATGATCTCTTACATGGCACCACACTGTTACACGTACGTCTACTGGTTTACTGGTTGAGCTGAGCAAAGCGCTATGGCTATTAAATTGACCTTGTGTTGTTGTTGTTTTTTTACCAGCTGTGAAATGTTTAAGACAAAACGCAGCACTTCACATTGACAGTCAGAATTAGTGCTCTTCCAAGACGAGATCGGCTCTAATAATTAAAGATATTTAACTTCTAAACAATGTTTCCTTTACTGTCACGTGTGTTTTATCCATATAAATATTCTCACAGAGATGGTGCAAACACACCTGTGATTAGTTGTAGCAAATTGCGGACAAATAAATTGAACGACTAAATGCACAAAATTACGGATGACGGCACACTTTGAGATGTCTGGAAGCAGTTTGTAGACCCGGTACACTGCTGCAGTGTGCCCGTCATACAAGCCGCCTCTCTACCATCAGAGTGGTAAAATGGGACAGATGTTGAGGGTCAGAGAGGCCCTAGTGGGATATTGAGAATGATGGTTTGGCAGGGAGTGCGGAACAATAAAGGGAGGATACAGAGAGGCCGCGGGAATCTCCTTTCACTACACCTGACTCAATCCTGCCCTGGGACCTGTTCAACCTCATCTGAAGTGAAAGAAAGGTGCCCTTTGTCAACTCATTTACATTTACATTCAGAGCAAGGAATCCCCAATATGCCTCGTGAGAATGAAGAGAGAGAAATGCTGGTCAAAGCTTGGCGGAGTGTGGAGTGTTTCAAACATTAAAGAGGCGCTTGCGTGGAATAACATCCCCGAGAAAGATGGGAGTGGAGAGCTTCAAAGTGAGAAGACATAAAAGTGCATTCTGAAGTGTCCACTTATCAATTCCCGATTCATTGAGGGATTGGATCGATAACTGTCCTCCTGAATTTCAGGACAAGCCTTTGAAGTGAGCGGCGGGGTTACAGTGAGCTCCTTCTGACTTTATTAACCAAGTATCAAACTTCACAGGTTTTTATATTCCCAGCAGTCCTCCAAACATGTCTAATAAATGCAACATCAGTTACTTTGGTTTGAATGTCTTAAGTTGAGTTTCAAATGAATTTATAGTAATAGAGATGGACGCTCTAGATTTTACTGATGTGCTGTATAACTTTTGTTTTTGTGATTTAAAAAAAAAAGCCACTGTTTTGTCAGATTGGTATTCACGTTATCGCCGGATGCTGCATAATAGTAGGCTGCAGCTGCCAGAGCGCAGCAGACCTTCCATTGGTTTTACATTTTATGAGAGTTTACATACGCTATGTTTCTTCAAGTGGAAAATTGTTTTCTGCGTGATGCCAACAGGTGGACTCATTACAGAGTCAACAAAATCATGGCAATCATTCCTCTCTGCAATTAGAAATATTGATCATTTACATATTATTATCCCGAGCCATGCTTGGGTTTATTGTTTCACTGACGCGTGTTTCTAAAGCCAAACATCTGTACAACACATAGCAGTCAGGACTCTGCTTAGTCTTTGGTTGAAAATTGAAACATTAAAAAGGCAGAGCTTTGGGCGAGGTTTGTTTTATGTCTCTTAGAATGTTTCAGAACAGTTTTCTTCCAAAAACTTGTCCAAATGAAAACTGCACAACGTCCATGGATAAAGACATAGCAGCTGCAATTTTGATATATTTTCAGTGGCTTGGCATTACAAGCTAAATTCCATTCCCCTTAATTGAATTTGGGTGTCAAAGGTGGATATCGCAATTCCCCTACAGCTCATGAATCCAAATGTATTTACATAACTAGATACTGTAGCGACAACAATATATTCTTCATTATTACTTAGGTGAACTGACACTTAACACAGTTCAGTAAGGAGACGATGCACTGAGTCGTTTTTTCTGTGTCACATGGGTTTCACCACTGCCCCGCCCCTTTAGGAGACAAGCGGCATTTCCTGTGTGAACTTGAACCGTTTCTTTCCACCCCATAGTCAACAACGTAAATATTGGACCTATTTTTCACAGGCCACATTAACTTTAACTAGAAAACACATTAACTAGAATATTAACTTTGTTTAAGACTCTTTTCTGTGTCAGCAACACATGCTCACGAGATCTGGCAACTTACATTTGCGAGCACCCTAGCTAACACATTTTCGCAATGTTAAATATGGTTGTTGTGGCTGTGTAAATGTCTAATTTTAACTCTTTTAACTTCCTGTCTACGTCAGAAGTGGTAATGTGTCCAGTTTTACAGAATAACGTATTGCATTAAGGAATTCCATAGCTGGAAGAAAGTCTGTAATTTTGTCTGTCTTCCCAACAATCAATATATTTTAGTGGTCGTAGCCACCAATTACATCAGGTCTCCTGCACTGTGCCCGGAATTAAGGTAAATATCATATATGCTATATTATACAATAATACTGAATGGAGATTCATCAGATTTCCAACCAAACCGTTTTCATATCATTGAAATGTCTGGTTCAATAAATCAGCTCTAGACAAGATCAGTCTGGTTGTCCATGACAAGGATTTAATATTAATATTATTAATATTGTGTATAAATATCATATATGCATGCATCAGACCGACAGGACTGCGCGATCAGTTTCTGCTGGCTTCCTATGTAGTGGTAATAATGGATATGGCTGTAATTCCTTATCTTATAATAATCTACCTGTACCGTGGGATGTATTTACGTCTCTTTTCCCAAACAACCAGCTATTGGCTAGTAGCGCTATTGGCACAACATTAACAGAATTGAACGTACTATTAGTTGTAAGCTATTTACTAACAAGCAGGGCAGAAAGCACAGAGCACAACCTCCCCTATACATCTGTGATCTTTTGTACATCTATTTTGGAGGTCCTTCTGGATTCTTCCTGCTTCCATTTATGTACATTGCTCGCTTTATGCTTCTCTGGGAAGCGCGGCAAAAAGTTTAAATGAATAAAAAAGTAAGTTATTAGTTCTAATAGTATGCATATATAACATATTTTTAGTGTTCAGCATTGGCCATTGAATTGACCATAGGATAGATGTCATTTTGTTTCCCTTTTGCCACTTATGGCAATTTGAAGGCGGATGTTTTACTGGCATCTTGCTGTAGCTTTCACTTTTCATCTATACACGTTCTTTAGTAATGGCTTAAATTGATTTAAATCTTCAGTCGACATCCAACGAAGAAGGAAAACTGCCTGTGTGATACTTTCCCCCTGTGGACACCTTTCAAATGGTTTATTGTAGTCCACAGCAAATACTGATACATTTGTCGGAATTAATTTATTCATAAATAAGAAAATAGATAAGAGAGTTCAGATCCATGTGCATTCCTGCTACAAGTACATGTTAAGTGAAATGACAGTGGCCTTTATCTACAACATAGTTCAGTGTAAGTTTAACCAGGTCTAACGTGAACTGTCCTGTTCAGTACAATTGTGGTCTGGACAGCCGAGGGTTTCCATGTCCACTTCCACCATTCCTTCCTTCCAACCTCAACGGCTTGCAGATGTTGACCGAAGCTAAAGGTTGGCTCGGGGCATTTTAGTTCACTGCACTTTGTTGTCTACCTCTCACTTTGTGAACCAAACCTCTCTGGCCTGCCCTCCTAGGTCAACCACAACATTGACTCGCTCCCAGCTTGTCAACGTGTCAGGGTGCACGCAGGCATGCTGGAGAGGATGGAAGGGTCGGAGGCGAGGAGAGAGACGGACACATGAAAGGCTTGCTTGTTGTGAAGATGGTGGTTGAAGATGGCCCTCTAAAACATTGTTCACATTATGCTCTGCCTAAAGGAAAAAAAAAAAGCAGTCCAGTGGAAATGAAATGACCCCTCTGGACCTGCTGTCATGTGACATCTTTGTTTTTCCAAGCCTGCGATGCAACCAATACGTAGCTCGAGCCTATTCCAGCAGCATGAATCAAATTTCCTCTCTTAATCTATTTTTGTTCATTGCTTTGGCATGAATTAATTACAGTACTATACATACTTGACAGCCATGGACCATCATTTTACTGCAACCCTTGTTTAATCTCTACGTGTCTCAGCAGACACATTAAACAAGTCCTGCCATTCTTCTTCAACCGGAAATATTTTCAGAGTCACATCACATTAGATCAGCGAGCGAAAGAGACACCGCACATAAAAACATTCCTTTTTTTTAACAATTCTCTTCTTGGGGGGGCTGAAGCAGGGATTTAAATCATGTAACATTTAAAGCGGATTCTCACCAAAGGAAAACAAATCTGTCTTTTTGAACGGTTCTGTTGAAGCGTGTGCTATAATAAGTTCTGGCCTCTCATTTACACCACAGTCACACGCAGCACTAACAGATGTTGTCCTGGCCAGCAGGGACAGATGCACTGGTGGACGTAACCAATGTGTCCCCTATTTCCATACAGTTTAAGTCACTGTCCAAACAGGATTAGTGCCAGCTTTCAAGTGTCAAAGCAATTACAACAATGACATCAGCATGGTTTGGGGGTTATGGCTGATAGAGTGTAAATGTCTGCGGAGATGAACACCTACCACCTCTCCGTTGTCACCGCCCACTCTCTGCTTCCATCTGCTCCTTTTTTTTCTGATGCATCAGATTGGACAATTCTTTTTGACAAAAGATGCACCGGTCCATCAGAGTCATGGGAGTTTGAGCTGCTGGGTAGATTAAAGACGGCCGTTTGTAATCAACAACCCCTATTCAGTGCTTTATTTCCAGCATTCTAACTGTATTTTTTGGGTGTAAACAGTTCTCTTATCTGATTCAGGAGACAAAATAGACACTTTGGTTAAACAAAATGATTTCTCGTGCAATCAAACTCTTGCATTTTTTTCATGGTATAGCCTAAAGTTAATGAAATGGTCAGGCTGTGATCAAAATTAGCGTTGTTTCTTTTGATTTTTTATTGTAAAGAGGAGAAAAATACCAATTAAAAGCGTGAACATGTGGTGCATCGGAGAAGAACACTTCTATGGTTCTACAGTACACAATGCTATCAGAAATCATTCCTCTCTGCTAATCCTACATACTTGAACGTTCCTTAATATATTCTGCGGGGGAAGTGAATTCGTCACTTGATGAAAAATGAATTGATGAAAAAATTTACCTTGAGTGTCCTGGACAAATACATCCATAAGCCACTTACGTAGATAAGCTAAGTGGCAAACCGTACTCACTCCTTTTAATATGCCTCACTGGTGCTCAGAGAAAGAGGGAAAGCAGTACAGATATGACGTACCCTCTTGCTCCCCCTCATTAATCTTAATAAAACAATTGACCCCTGAATAGCTTATTCCTGCCCCAGACCATTAGGCTGCATGACCGAGGCTTTAAATATTAAGCAGGCTTTGTAAAATTTGATAAAATGTTTAGTAAATGGCATAAGGCACGGTGTACTCGTGGGTTTTTTCTCTTACCCTTGTGTTGTAAGTGATGGATATGTTTTTATTCGACAGAATGCTGTTTTAAGCAACATTGTGGTATTGATATCGCCCTTCAGCTTGCATGATTTAAGATGGCAGATAGATGCGAGCCCATCAGGCTTTTCTACCTTTCACAACTAAATACTCTGACATAATCTAGCAGTGCATCTTCAAGATTTAAAAAGGCCGTGACCATGCAAGCTTCCCTCACTACCTACAAGCATACTACTCCATTTCACGTCTGTGTAATGCTGCACTATTTTTGCCCTTTTGCCCCCTCAGACTGAGGCGATGGAGCACAGTACACCACACAATATACAGTAATTTGTCTCTGATTAAAATTTCTGCTGAGCTTTGAAGCCCATACTGGTGTTCTGTGCTGAAGTGGTCTTCCTCGTCTGGTAAAAATTGAAAGCCTTTTCATCTCGGAGGGCTTAAGGGGGTCAAAGGAACACCAAATAACCCTCCCTGTTGTGTTTCTTTTTTTCCCTCAGAAGCTCGTAACAAACTGCACCTTTGTCGGACGTGGCCTCTGTCAGGCCGGGGCTGGGGGGGGGGGGGACTGCCCTCGGGTTCAGGCTTTGGAGACCCTGTCAGTTTCAAAATGGGGTCTGCTTTATTTCTCCCTCTGACCCTAGGCCCAGAAAGAGCCACGCAGGAAAAACAGAGAGATATATGATACACCAAGGCCTAGTGAAACTCCACGGCTGGGAGATGAGGAAGCTGCAAACTGCGGAGTGAGCAGAAAATGAAGGAGCTTATTGTAGGGCGATTTTTAACACCACAATTCCTATTTAGGGGTGAATCAAGGTTGTGGGATTGAAGTCCAGAAGTTTTGCCTTTTGATAGTTATTTTATTGCAACACACAATATCATGCCAATATATTTACTGTGTAAATAAAAGCTTTGCATATAATTAGCAGCTGCCCTACTTCCAATCATTTACAAATGCATGCGTAGATGACACTGAGACAGAAATAAGGTAAATTGATTAAACACACTAGGGAACTGAGTGGCGTCCAATCTTCTTTAAGTGTACATTTAGAGATAATGAAGTGCAACATTTTGATAAGAACTTTGAAAAGAGACGATTCTTGTTTGCAGCTAAATTGAGATTGACAAAATCATTACTTGTAAGACCTTCTATTGGCTGGGAGAAATTTAAATCAATGGATAAATTATCAAGTTTGACGCATCTGCATTAAATGAATGAAATTGATTGACTTGGAGATGTTGCTGCATAGCCAATCAATCTGAAGAAGGAAAACGCAGGGGGCGTCCACGGGGATGCGGAGAGGAAGGGCCTCCTATTGTTTTGGGGCCCGATGTCAGCCAGTCCTTGACCTTGGGGGGCGTCCAGGCCTCTGCACTCAGGCCTGGGTGAGAATGCTATGGGACAAGGGCTTGGATGCTCAATATGGGAGAGCTGGGCTTTCAAGCTCAGGGTCACGGGGTCGGCATCAATGCTCAGGAGTATTAATGAGTGACCTTCGGGAAATGGTGGAGGAGGAGGACGGAGGGATGGAGTGAGGAGGTAAAAAGAAATGAAGGAAAGGGTGGGCGGGGTGAGTGGCAGAGAGAAAACTGTAAAGCCCTGAGAGAATGGAGGCTGAGACCTGTTTCTCCAAGATAACAGAGATTGGCCTATGAAAATGCATCCATCACAAGGCCACTAAGCCGGAGCCTTCTTTTGTGTGTCCATGTCGGCTGAGAGCGAGGGCTGAGAGGGGAGGAGGATGGGGTGAGGGGTAGGAGGGTGGATGGGGGGGGGGGTCAATCTGTGGAGATGGAAACAGGGGTTAGGGAAGGGAATGACGGGGGGAGAAAGGCTAAGGGAGGGAAGGGTTGCTCAGGCTGGCGTGGACAAGTGAAGTGGGAACGCTCCATTGCTTATTCAACAGGGAGCAGATCTCTAAGAAGATAGAGGCCCACCAATCTTTTGAATGAATGAAGGAGGAGGGGGGGGGGACTAGCATACACGCAGGAGATTTCTAATTTCGTCAGTGAGCTTTTGGCTGAGGGGCTGGTGACAGAGCGGTTTGGATAAGCGGAGGATGGAGCGAGGTGGAGGGGAAGAGCTATTGCCACAATGCCCTTTCAGGTTAAAGGCTTGACTACCTCTCTTTTAATACGAGTATGTTCCGAGGAAAATATTAGCATGTAACAATAAGTAATAAGTGTTTTTAATTTAATTTTCTCATAATTTGTTATTCTGCCTTAGTTGCAGTAAACTTTGGTGTGCACCCTTCCCTCTGTTCTTCTTATGTTTTGTTATTAAAGTGCACTGCTTGCACTTTTCCTTTACAGTGGCGAGCTAGTCATTCAGAGTGGTGCATCTCGTTTTCACATAACAGATCAAGGCTATCTGCAGGAGTGCCGGAACAGGATTGTCTTTATACTGACCTGTGTTTTCCTCCCATCACCTGCTGCACTTTGCAGAATTTCCAAGAAGACATTCTTCGTCCACTCCATGTCACTGCGTATTCACTTCCTGATGTGAAGTGCAGGTTGACACAGACGAGCAACAGACGAGAGATTGATTGTCTGGAGTCGGGGGGGGGGGGGGGAGGGGAGTTAGTTTGCTCTGTGCTTGTGCTGATGTCTTCTATTTTGCATTGGACGTGGCACATGACGCATTCACATTAATGTGACTGCCTTCAACTCTCCGTTTTTTTCCTATCTCTCTCTTCTTTACCCTCAGGCTTTTTAATTTCCACTGGTCCACTCCGTCCATCCTAGAGACAGATGCACCATAGGCACTTTACAGCTCTGTAATGTATACATTATTCATATCGCTCCACAAAAGGTGCTCATTAAACTTAACATGGCCAATGGAGTAGGCAGCAGCCATAGATTGAACGTGTTGCCCATATCACAAATGTCACAGTGGATTGACAGAGAAAGGGGAGAGCGTTGGTGGGGGTTTGATTTGAAGATGGCTTTGATTTAACTCCAAGGTTATTTGCATCTGGCTTTATTCATCCTCCTTTCTAACTTCACTGTCTCTAGTGTTGGAGTACAAGAGGATACTAGGATATAAATAACAATGTTCTGTACAAAAATGCAACATATACTGAAGATTATTAGATATATATATATGTATGTTTTGCAAAGCATGATGCATACATAACAACATAATAAATACGCTTTTGCAGGAAGGAGCAGATCATACAGGGCAGGAGGTTTATAAACGTATGCATATATGTATGTATGCATACACCCTATATGCAGTGATTCAACATCAAATGCATCTTTAAATCTGCGTAAGCCCCAGCAGTGTTGGTCACAACACACCCAAAGGGCCCTCCATGGCAGCTTGTTTAAGACCTATAAGCTTTCCTTTCCCTCAGCCGGGGTCTCAGAGCATTCATCCCTTAATAATAAAACACTTAACCCTCCTGTACTGTCTATAAAAGGCTGGGCAGGCAGGTACAGTAAACTGGTGGGACTACCAAAAGCTTGGCGGTGAGCTGAGAAAAACATCCACATGATCCAAATAAGCTGTCATTACAGTAGCAAGGGTGCACTCAGGCACTCCTCTGTATGTGCTCATCTCTGCCTGCTACCCCCAAGGTCCTCTTCCACTCATAAATACATAATTACGCCCACCGCCCGCCATGATGATTTCTGTTTTCATCAGCTGTCAGAAATGACCTGAATTACCCATCACTGTTTGACCCAAATGCAGCCGTCAGATATGTTAATCACAGCTTACATAACCACTCGGCCCTCTTTCTACCAACTTAAACTCTGTGTAAGCGTGTGCCTGAATCCCCTGTAAATAGCACCTGTCAACAACATAACAAAATAAAGAAAAAAAATGAATAAAAGAGCTGTAAAACTGGAGATGAGGTATTTTAAATGAACCTTGACTTTGACGTGTCTTGGCGGGAGGCGTGCTGAGCTGTACCTTTGTTAAACATGACAGGGAAGACAGAACAACAGTAAAGGCTGATGTCCCTGAAAGCTATGACCTGAACTTACCCGATATGCAGAGTGAGGAGGAAAACAAGATAAATGTTATGTTGACTACTCTGGGGGTTTGCTTTTTTCTCTGACTTTTCTGCCTTTCAAGAAATATTTTGACAGTAGTATTACAATATTTATTTATGTAGATATTGTCACGGTAGTTATTAAGAGGATGTAAACAATTATGTTCTCCATGGATTTAGCACTTCAACTTATTCTATTGAAGCTTTTCTAACACTAAATGTCTTTGGCATAAAGAATTCTGCCAGTGCAGGATGCAGTGAAGACCCCCTTCGGACTTGAGTCTTGCAGCATTACGATAAAGACCCACTAAAAGATCTGTTCACTTCAAATTTTATGAAGTCAAGTGTGTTTGACATTTTAGTGTTTGAACTTATGTAGCCGGGTGCAAGAAGTCTGCTCGCTTCCAGCAAACCATTGCTGGAGTCACAATGGGATTTGTAGGTACAAAGCGACAGACTGATGGCAGTAATATTTCTTTGTAGCACATTTGTAGAACTCATCTTAACTCCAGCCATGAGAATTTACATCAATATATTATGACAAAATTATGTGCCTATTCAAGTCCACATGAATTCATAGCCAGCGGTTATTTGCGTTGTGTGTAAGATGTTTGCATAGTGTGACTAACTGATCATTTTGTAAAAATACCAGTTGTTCAAGCACATTCCATTATCTCACTCTTATATCTGATATATGTAGTTGTAATTAGACACTGAATTTTATCAGCTAATCAAGGGTAATATACAAGTAAGATTTTTTTTGCTGTCAGCGCAAAAAGCATCACAGCAACAAGTTGCAGAAAAAGGCTCTTTGCAATGTTATCTCATTAGCGGTAATTATAACAGATATCCTCCTGTATTATTGTGTCAACCGCAATACCCTGAAGCTAAAGTCCTTCCCCCAGCCCAACGCCTGTTTCCACATAACACTGACTGGGTTTCGCTATGCCATCTTTTCTTTGCATAAACAGTGCCTGCAGTCAGAGTCTGCTCTGATCAAAGGGACAAATCTATCCAGGAGCAATCAGGTTGCTCTGCTAGCCCGGGCTGCTGACAACTCCAGGCTCTTTGATCAGAAATACATCATCTTCAGCAGGCTGCCTCTGCCTGGATGCCTTTGTCTGGGGCCAGGAAGTAGGGGAAGCGATAGCTCCCTCTCGGTGCTCTTCTTCACTGCTACGCCTTTTTGGCAGGCAAGATGAAAGCTACCCCAATTATAAGTGAAAATACCCCCAATGAACTGAGCTGAGCTTCTGGGGTGCAGCTAGAGCCACCGCCCCCCCTATATCACCACTAAATCTCTGTTCGCTGTTTGTGCATGATGGTACAAAAGATATTGTCAATTTCTCTTTTCTCTTCCCGTGTCTTTCTTGGTGAAATGAGACTTTGGTTGAGATAGTGTGCCAGTGCAATTGAGGTCACATCCAAAAGCATCGGTCTCCCTCCTCCCAATTTAGTAACTGCAGTTCTAATAACATGGTCTTGTCGGCAAGGAAAAAGAAAAGTGAATGTCTGGGCCTCCTTCGCTCTCCTCCCCTGCTTTCAACCCCTTGACTGTGAGCTAAAACGATTTTTTTTTTTTTCCACCAGCTTCAAGAGGTGGAACAGGAGATGTTGAATGATGGACAGGTGTGCAGGCATTGTGCTGTTCTGCTCTGCACTGAAGGAGATCATTGATTTGCATTACAGCCCCACACATAAAACACAACGCTACACACACACACACGCCCCCATCCACATCTTACTGTTCCACCCGTATGACTGCACCACCTCCCACATGGCAGCCCACACCCAGGCTCCTAATCAAGGAGCGAATGTTTATCCCACTTCCTGTCTTTTATATGGGCGGAGTGTTATCTCCGGCTTCTGATACCACCTCACCTGGGCTGACCTGAGAGGGAAAGCTATCGCACCTCAATGCAGGCTTTACAAGCCGGCTCAGATGATGTCAAAGCCATACATTACCTCACAGAGAACATACATCTGGATGTATGAAATGAGGGTTATTGCAGGAGACTTAACCTTTCTCGCTGTCATGCTTGGCTCATATCTTGGCTCAAACAAATCAAACCAATTTCACTTTGAATAAATTACCCAAACTGTTTTTTTTTTTTTTTCCCTTCTTGAAGTACACAGAAAAAAAAGCATCAACACCCAGGGAAGCCGGTGCTGCTTAGAGGTGTAATCCCCTGCGTCAACAGCCTCAGAAGCATATCAGGTGTCTTTTAAGCTCATCCACCTGTCAGTGAGCTCTTCCAGCAATTACACATCTGTCAAGTGTCACCTATCTCAGCTCTCACTGACAAGGGTTATGTCAAGCAGTCAGCCATTACGACGGCCCAAATGGAGTCTGCATTGTTTAGAGCCAGCAGGAAGTGACTGCGGTATGGAAGAGTGAGCATGGTGTCCATAGTGTGACCGTGGAAGCCAAGCTAACGGGTAGTTTCGGGGATGGAGGGGGGGTTGTCTTCTGTCCAGATCTCTTTTCTCACGTCTCCTCATATTTCTCAGAGCTCGAATGGCAGCAATGGTGTTTTTTGTTCGCTACATTGAGCCTCGAGACTCATCCCGGGCTGGTTAAATCTTTGCCCAGGGCAACGGCTTTTATATGCATGAGCTTGATTTGACCTGTCTTCAGGCTTTGAATAGAGTTATGCATAAGAGAAAATGAGGCAGAATATTAAATGTGTCAGGTTTAACTTTACAACGTGCTTCATAATTGTCTAACAGTCCTATTGTTGATTTGGAATTCAGCCTATACTGTGTTTCTATAGTTTTCATTTCCCTTTTGTAGAGTTTATTTTGCCCTGTGGTGGAGGAAAAACACCTTTTTAAAGTAAGAACACATCATGATAATGTTTTAATTTACCTTCACCCGATACTCATTTTCACTGTTTTGTGCTTGAATGCATCACATTTGTTACCCAATCCAACCTCTGTTAACGTAAGCTGTTAGCTCTGTTATCAGCGGGACTGGGCAGGGAGAGACTCCCTGCTGTCGCCAGAAGAGCTGTTCACTGCGATTACTCTGAGCAACATGCATGGGAATGAATTAATGCTGATATCTTGATCGCATATTTTTTTCTGAGTTGAGGCTGAAAAAAATGATCATAATCATTTTTCACTTGCTGATCGGACAACGGAAGCATTCCACCTGCCCGGACACAGAGTTTATGTCAAGCCCTACTACAATCTCTACGTCCTCTACAAAACTGTAATCGTTTATTTATTCTCAGGGACAATGCACATTGATCAACATCACTGTCAATGTGCCAGTGTTCGCCAAAATGCTGATTTTCAACTGTTGTCACTCTGCCTGATGTTAAAATTGGCCACTATGACCACCTCTGATTGTAGATTGCAGACCCGAAAACATTGTTGAATTGACTTGAACTGGACAACCATTGCATAGTCTACTGTTAGCTACTGTAATATTGTGCCCAAGGTTGTCACACAATCTTTTTCAAGGTCTTCAAAAACTACTCCTGGACACCCCTCAGCCCTCTTTAATATTTAAGTGCATATTACAGTCTGAAAGGATCGTAAGATTGTGTCTTGTCTGTGTCACCAGCTGTAATGGCTGTTAACACTCTTTGTTGCTTTCTCAACTGAATTTTGAATCACAGGTGCTATGCTCAGTGTTAAAAGCTTGCAAAGTAAAGAACGAACAGATTGAATCTGGGTCACTTTAATGCTGTCGTCCGTCACACCACTACATCTCCTCAGGCCTGAGACGCAAGGCACATTGTCAAGTATTAATGAAGAAAACGTCCCTGTAGGGCCAGTGTTTGTCAAAGCAAATTACATACATTCAGTTGGAAAGGTGAGGATTAATCTTTCAAATCCCTTCTGGATGCGTAGGATGCACACTGAAAATAACCCCCCCTGATGCTGACGCGAATTGGCTGAGCAGAAGCATTGTGCTGTTATGGTATACATACTGCAGGGCGTGATGCCAGTACACTAGTGAATACGCTGACAGCAATACAGTAAGTTCTATAGTGGCAGCAGCTGTTAAATATGCACACACTTAAACAAAAACTGGGACGGAATATACTCTAGCGGTGTGCCAGTCAATGTTTGGTGTTTCATGATTGTGTTTTCCATTTTGGGCTTTTCGGTGAATGAATAATTCTGACTGACGATAGAAAATGCAGAGAGACAAAGAAAACAGAGGAGCAATACTAAGTTTGAGGGAGGCTTTAAAATAATAAGAACGAAGACAGAAGCTGCTTGACAATAATGTCTTGCTTATGTGGTAATACAGCAGCAATCCTTTGTGGGAGCTTAAAACACATGCACATGTTTCTTTCATTTATTATAATCACATGAACAAAGAGTGCATGAAAAAACACATAGTTAAACGTACTCATGTAAAACAACCAGACAAACAAAAAAGCAAAAACGACTCTGAACTCTGTTCTTGTAAAGCCACAAACCGCTTTACGATGATGGTTGAAGCTTTTGTCCCATGTAGCAGTTTTATTTGGATGCGGACAGAAAAAATAATTCCCAATCAATTAAATGCCACTGATAATGCACAGACGCGCTTGCTGTGAGAAACGGAAAAGCAATCCACGTCCTCGCTCATTTATAGTGGGGATTTGGTCTACCACGGGAAAGAAGCATTGGAGGTGGATCTGCAGAATTCCCCCCTCCATCTATCCTGCTAGTGTCTTGCTGAGATTTAAATAAGCCTAAAGATTACTTGAGGGCCTTTAAATGCAAATTTTGGTGAGTGTGCAAAGCCCCTCCTGTAAACCTCAGCCTTATCATTTGCCTCCCAGATTAGGGCCTGTCTGAGATGGGAAGCCGGCTCCAGGCCCCCCAATAAGCTGCCGGCCAGGGGGAGAGCGAGACCGAGAGAGAGAGAGAGAGAGAGAGAGAGAGAGATGGATGGAGCAGGAAGGGGCTTGCTATGGATATGTGTGCCAAGGTCAGTTGTGGCTGCACTCACAATAATCGGCAACTATCAAGAGACCTGCATCTGGGGGTTTGCTTATCTCACTGTGCGTTTGTAACACGTACTCACACGGTCACAAGGGCTCTGAGCCAGGATCTTTGACAGATTAGGCAATAATCAATTAACAAATTAAGAAAAAGTAAGCATAACTGCCTTGTATCCCACGCATTATAAAACACTTTGGTGTACAGCTACAGCGATTGGTCCAATATCCTGTACTTTTTTTGGGGGGCGGATAACAGATGTTGGAAAGGGCTTTGATAGGTATTCTGGCTCTGAGGAAACTCCAAGTATATGTATGGTTTGAAACATGAAAGAATCCTGGCTTGTGGATGCATTTATATTTGAATGGCACCCACTTCATTACTTAATGATTTGAAAAGGCTGTTAGGGAGCTGAGTCTGAGCCAACGAACCCATGACCCTGCTGAGTCAATGTGCTAAACAGACACAGACTCTGCTTCAGGCAGCTACACTTCTCACACCGTGGAAAAAGGAGGTTACACTCGACTTTATTAAACCTCACCAGCCTGTGCAAGAATTTTATATAACGCAAGTTTGTCCAAGCAGCTATAACCAATATTTTTTATCATAACGATGGATCAAATGATGATATTATGTGAAAAGGGTTGCTGGTAGTGACAAGCTCAGATAAGTTTTATCAAGTCTGCAGTTCCCCTCAGCTTTACAAAGCTTAATAGCATCTTTCGGTTAAATAAAATGTATTGACTTCATTTTTTCAGGGAGTCCTTCTGTAAACTTCAATATAGACTGAGTAGTATTCTTTTTATTTGGATCCAAAACCTACCAGCCATTACTGGAACTGCAGCTCAAGGCAATTCTGCATTGGCTTTAGTGGTGAAACGTAATAGTTGCTGCTTGCTGCTTAGCAGTATGACTTAAGCGGTTGTGTTGCTCAAGGGCACTACCATAGTAGCTGTTTGGGAGTGTGCATTTACTTTCTCTGCTCCGTTTCGAGCTTGGCTTTTCATGCCCCCACTTCGAAAAACCACTATAGCTACCACTGTAAGTGAGCAAAGCTATCCATTTTACTACACATCCGACTATCTGAAGCACCGAAGTCGCTGAACTGCACCACTATCCTTCAATGTGCGTGTACGGTAAAGCGCATTATGTCACTCCACCCTTTGATTTTTCAACCTCGCTGTCGATTACATCTGGCACAGTGTGTAGGCACAGCTGGTGTCAACAAGGACCTATGCTGTCAAAAAGCACCAAACTCGGGTCAAGGGCATGAAGGGAAAAGTTAGTAATGTTGGGAGGAAGGGTGGTGGCAGTCCTGACTGATGTTGTGGTTGACTGCTTGCTCTCTACCCACCCACCTCCCCCGAACAAACACACAGGCGTGCACGAACGAACACACGCACACAAACACACACACACACACATCCACACAGAGACCTCTTTTATCCCCTTTTTATTTACTACGTCCCCTTGTCATACAGCTTCCCCTCCTCCCTCCCAGGTGCTCAGAAACAATGTGGATAAGGTCGAGGACATGAGGAGCCCACCGGAGAGAGAACAGATGTCACATGCCTCTTGCACCACGATCAGGGATGTGTGTGTGTGTGTGTGTGTGTGTGTGTGTGTTCTGTGCTGTGACAGGTAGCGTGTCGTGGTTGAAAGGTAAAGCCAGGTCCTACTCCCAGAAGGCCAATAAGGGGGAGGGGGCATCAGGATAAAGAGAAATGTATGAAAATAGTTCCTGGATGTAGAAACCTTGTTGTCTGCTGTTTGGCGTGAACTTTGAAAAAAGGCTATCAGTCAAATCTGTAAAATGTCACCTCGTATATGGGACGTTTTCATACTGAGCTCAGAAAAAGATCCCCAATAATCAATAAATAAACAATAAAATGTGCATTTAATTTAAACCGCTGCCCTAGAAAACGCTGAAGTAAGTCACTCACACAACCATCTCCGAATGGAAAGTCATTTACTGCTGTTACAGCTGACAAGACGAGGTCTTTTGTCATGGCAGCATGCATGCATCCTTTCATTTATCATTCATGGGTCATATTGTTCTAGATTGGTGATTAGACTGTTGCCAGAGCTACATTAATGGCCTGAACATATGCACGTACACAAGCTACACATTAATTAGAGGTTACTCTTTAAATTTAAAATACATATGTATGTGTGTGTGTGTGTATATATATGTATACACTCCCGGCCACTTTATTAGGTACACCTTGCTAGTACCGGGTTGGATCCCCTTTTGCCTTGGTGGGCTACAGCAGCAGAAGACCACACCGGGTGCCACTCCTGTCAGCTAACAACAGGAAACTGAGGCTACAATTTGTACAGGCTCACCAAAATTAGACAATAGAAGATTGGAAAAACATTGGCTGGTCTGATGAGGCTCGATTTCAGCTGCGACATTCAGATGGTAGTGTCAGAATTTGGCGTAAACATGAAAGCATGGATCCATCCTGCCTTGTATCAACGGTTCAGGCTGGTGGTGGTGGTGTAATGGTGTGGGGGATATTTTCTTGGCACACTTTGGGCCCCTTAGTACCAATTGAGCATCGTTTAAATGCCACGGCCTACCTGAGTATTGTTGCTGACCATGTCATCCCTTTATGACCACAGTGGACCCATCTTCTGATGGCTACTTCCAGCGGGATGATGCACCATGTCACAAAGCTCAAATCATCTCAAACTGGTTTCTTGACCGTGACAATGAGTTCACTGTACTCCAATGGCCTCCACAGTCACCAGATCTCAATCCAATAGAGCACCTTTGGGATGTGGTGGAACGGGAGATTCGCATCATGGATGTGCAGCCGACAAATCTGCAGCAACTGCGTGATGCTGTCATGTCAATATGGACCAAAATGTGTGAGGAATGTTTCCAACACCTTGTTGAATCTATGCTACGAAGAATTAAGGCAGTTCTGAAGGCAAAAGGGGGTCCAACCCGGTACTATCAAGGTGTACATAATAAAGGGGCCGGTGAGTGTATATATATGTATGTGTAAGCCCTGTGCTTTCCAAATTACTGTATTTAAAAGCATTATCGTGGCAAATTTAAAAGTGCTATATGCTCTTGATTAAGATAGCTTTACTGTTTGTCGTAATTACACACACATTAATGTACACTCACCAGTGAATTAACTCATTAGAAATCACTCTGATAACAGACCTGCCATGTCCACCCACCACATGGAAAGTGATCCACTGTGATACCTCCCTCTGTGTTAATGTTATATTCATTATTCAACACGGCCTGTCAGATTAACAGAATATTCGGCAGATTAGCTGGTTAGCTGTCTGGTGGTCTTGTCTTTTATCCAGTGACTATAGACTGCCCTGGCTAAGCACATCATAATGGCAGCAATCCCAGGTGGTGTGTAGTGTAGGAGGAGACCTACTTTTGATCTGGTCCCGAGTTTCTGAAAGGTTTGGATGGATTATGCTGTCTCTAAATGTTTGCAGTGAATGTTGACTGATCATAATTCCACCCTTGTATGAATATTTACATGTCATGTTTGGCCACAAGGGGAAAAGGATTTATCCTTCAGTTGCTGGCAGAGACATCTGTGAGCCACCATCTCCTATACCTTCCAGGCACTGATTCCACTGTGTAACCGGCAGAGTTTAAGTGTTCAAAGCCACCTTCATGTGGCGGCCGGTGAGTCCTGCATGATAAGCAGCCATCTTTCTCCTGCAGCATGGGTCTCTGTTAGATGATGAAGACATCTAAACCGAATGGGGCTGCTTCCTAGAAATACACGCTGTGTATGTGTTTGGGTAAATGCATGCATGTGTATTGGTCAATGTGTTTATTCAAGTGTGTTTGTGTGTCCTAACCAAGCTGTTTAATCTCGGCCAGTCATTGTGGTTAGCAAGGGTTCGTTTGAAGGTGACATCACTCTGAAGATTCTCCACTTGATTGTGTGTGTGTGTGTGTGTGTGTGTGTGTGTGTGTGTGTGTGTGTGTGTGTCTGCGTGCATTATGTGACTGAAGCTACAAAACGTGTGTTTGTTGCACATATGCTAACAATTATACGTTAGTTTCCACAGGGAAACCAGTGGGCAGGATGGAACGTGTATTTGAACCTACATTACATAAGTCGACAATCACTGGGTATGGTAGTAATTGTTACTATGGTAAACATGTTGGCAAGAACTAATCAGGGAATCTTTCATCTTCTAGTGTTGCAGTTTATTCATCATTCTGGTGCAATATGTATGTTGAGATCTAGTGTGTGTGTGTGTGTGTGTAAGTGTAAAAGGAGAGAGGGCGAATGAGTTTGAAGGTGCATAAACGGCTCTATTCCCATAAATAATTGGTATCACCCGTTTTACAACATTATTACAGTCAACAGATTTTTTTCAGAGCAGATGAGGCAAGAGCTTCATCAACCCGCTTATTCCAACAAACACTAAGGTTAGAATCATTAATTTGTTGAGCGCATTTCATTGGACAGCCCTTTTTATTAATGTTTTACAAGAAGATTGCCTCATTCTCGAATTACCATCCGGGCTGAATGTATCGCTGATTCGGCCTTTGGTCTGGGACCAGTGCAACACTCTTCTGACTTCCATCTGCCGGGCCCCCTGAGTGTTTACAATTGCCTTCCGTTGTAAAAAATGGTCCGACTCTCCCAGCAGTTGACTTTTTGTTAACTACCATGTCCTTGTTCTGTATATAGGGGAGAAGCAGCCAAAAGAGCACCGCGGGGGCTTCGTAAAAGAGCCTCACAGGATATTGAAATAATGACCGTTGTTTGCAAAAACAGGATAGCCCAACTCAAATCCTTTCCTCGTGTGTTTGTCCTAAGCAATCATAAAATCTTCCGAGAACACTCAGAGTTGTCTCTGGTCTGCTAATCCAATATGGAATGGGGCACATAGAAAAGAAACATTGCCTCTAACTACCTAGTTATCTGGCTGATTCTGCCAAGCACCCTGAATCTGTTCAGAATTTTGGCCTATCAGTCTGGAGAGCGAGGGCACAGGCAGTGAATTAATGGTCAGGAGATTTATTTGTTTGGTGTAATAAGGACTGTAAAACAGTAAGAGCTCTGTGCAGCCTTGCAGGCCCCCTGCCCCGTGGGTACAATCAAATGTTGCCAGTAAATCAATAGAGCTGGAAGAGGTTTTTATAACCTGAGTTTAACACCAGGCTCTAAGTGCTCCAGGTGGCAGGTCATTTGTTCATTATCCCAACTTATCACAATAAACAATGGCAACTCTGATTGGACTACTCTGCTACCGCGAGAGGAAAAATTGGAGAGGAAGAAGACAAAATTATCAGGTGGGCAAGGGCTAGCTAATAAGGAAGGCAGAGAGTGGGCAGGAGACAGGGGAGAACCTGAAGATTAACCACTGTAATTACATACAGGAGCACAGAGGAGGACTGGGACGATGCGAGTAACAGATAGTGTGAGAGCTCGACAAGCTGTCAGCCGGTACCGATGACTCCTCTGATGCCAGGGTTATGATCATGCATCTCCTCTCGGTTCCACCAACAGGTCTGGGCTTTTAATATTGTAAATACAAACGGTGCAGCCTGTTCTATTTCGGGAGTAAGTTAGACACCATACATCTCACTGTAAAAAGAAAAAAACAGGTTGCTTCAATCATTTTGTGGCTTCTTTAAACATGCCTCAAGCTGGCCTTGAATTATATTGCAAATGAGAGGTATGTAATAGTGACAGCAGATCATTAAAAGCCAGTAGAGTTTAAATGACCATCACCACAGAGATACAGTTCAGGTACAGGCATCATTTGTGCTTAAATACTTATGGGAAAAGGAGATTTAAACATGATCCTCATGCAGGAGGTAAAGCAGTAAAATACGCCTACATGCTGTTTGCAGATGGCTTTACCCAAAGGACCTTACAGTAATGCGAGTGCATTTTGGTGACCCCACTGGGAAGTGAACTTCTAACCCATCACAACCACAGGCTTCATCAACTAGACTACGCCGGTCCACATGGGTCTGCACCTTGTAAATGTGAGCAGTTTGTTTGCAAAAGACGCAGCACATAGGAGCCACATGGAATACCATCGCTCCACGGTACAATGCAAAATTACTCCAATCTTAGTTATTCAACTTTTTTTGGGCTTTAATTTATGAGTCCTGTACAGGAGCGTGGCAGCTGGAGTTTGTAATTATACAACACACTCCACTTTTTCTAGTCTGCTGCCGACACACTATTGCATAATTTACATGTCTATTAGCTCATCAATTACAGTGTAATTACTTAGATGCACAACTAGCTTTTTACCATATTATATAGCAAGTCATCAAATGAATAAGATGTATATTGAAAAGCTGGATTTTCAGCTTGTAGCAAGAAGTCACCCCAGTTCTTCCAGCATTGTTCTCTTTCTTCTTCTTCTTCTCTGGTTGTCTCAGACGGCCTTATCCGCGGCTTATCGTCTGCGTTTGTTTACCCCTGATTCCACTGCTCGGGCAAAGCATCTCATGATTCATTACTGTGATTAATAAGCCTATCATGTGAAACAAAAATACTGTGGCGTTGCATCACAAAACTCATTGTCTCTCCCATAAGCTTTTTTCAGGGATGCATAATCTAGCAGCATGGATCTGTTCCTGCTTCTCTCTCTTTCTCTTTTGTTCTCTCACCGTCCCTCTCTCTGTCACTGTTTGATGGATTAATGACAGAGTGACTTTAGAGATGCATTATCCAGGACTAGAATTGAATTGTAATGGAAACAAACAGAGACAGTGGTGGAGGTCGGGGTGGCAAATCTATTGACCATCAGCAGCACCTCATCCAGTATGCATTACTTATGGAGGATAGATTTGTTTTTGTGCTGTGAATACTAAAACTCGAGCCAACACTTGCTACTTAAAGTGTTGATGAGCCCTTTTGCAATTTGGCAGTAGAGGGATGTGACTGACAAACACAAGGCTCTCTGGCAACTTCAAACTGGAACGGTGTGTGTTTGGGGTTATGCCGGGACCATGTTTTTTTTCCATTTGTGATTGGTGTGAGTTTCAAACTGTGTGGCTCGTAGATGAAAATAAAATGGATGAACCATGAATAATTTGGAATATTTATGGATGAAGTTAAAAGAAATAAATGGCAGTCATCCCATCATCCTCTCACTTGGAGGACAGCTGCAATGAAAAGCATCTTTGCTGCAGCTCTCCAATGTTGCAGATTCTTTCGCAAAACGTATGCATCTTACACAGACAACACTGTCTTGACTCAAACAGTTTGTATAGAAGGTATCCGTGAAATATACATTTAATAAACAAGGGCTTCATTTCTTTGCAGTTTTGGACTGTCGTTGAGCCCAGAACAGCACATTCGGCGTTCAGAGCATTCACTGCTGTTGTTTTGGCTGCTGCAGGTCATAGCTGTGTTACATCTGGGGAAGTTAGCCTTGGTAATGGACTCCAGAAGGGGTCTGGGAGTTAAACAGTGATGAGCAATGGAAACTGTGGTCAGCAAGAGAGCAGCTGTAACCCTCTAACAGGCGTGGACAAGATGGGAGGAAGGAAACAGCCAAACGTTCAGAGGCCCAGCGATGGGTCTATTTTAGGAGAAGGCTGAAGGGAGAGGAGGGGGGGAGCAGCAGCAGCACATGTGGGTATGCTGCAGGCCGACTGTTGAAGAAGCAGTGAGAGCTCAGCGGGAGCTCAAGAGCGCTGGACATGAATTGCTTGTACAGAGGCACTATTAACTCCTAAAACTAGTTTTTAATGTTGGGTGTGCCTTGAGAGTTTGTGTAAAGGGTAAGTGGAGCTACACAAGTACAGCCCTGGAAAAAGATATGTGGCAAGCCACCGTTGCATAATCCTCCAGAGACATGGTTAGAAAGTAGCAAAGGAACTATAAAGAGAAAGAGAGGAAGAAAGAGAGTGTGGCCTGCTGCTTTTGTGTCATTAAGGTCTGTCATACATGTAAGTGCTCTCTCAGGTTCCGTCCTTCACCTTTGACCCCAGAATGATCCTCGATTAAATCCGTTTGTTGAGCACAAGGGATTCTTTGTGAACACGCAGAATAAATAGCTGATGCAGTGAAATGTATATTAGCCCCCCATGGGCTCTGTCGTCTTCGCAGTTGAACAATTCGTATTGACGAGTATTTGCTGCCAGCGCAAGTTATTGTCTAAATAATTGATGGTTGATCAGGCTCAGTGGAAATCAGCACAATGGTTTAATAGGTGAAGATGTTTCTTCTGGAATCAATACTGATTATTACTCAAAAGGGGCCAGGCTGTTATTGCGAGGTCATCCTTTAGATGGGCTTAGCTGTTTACATTTTAATCTGGTTTTGAGTTCCAAAGAGTCTTGCCATAAGGCTGAAATCCCCTCGTCTGGCTTATGTCTTGACAAAGTAAATAAATGATCCGTTTCCCCTCGCCAGTTGGGTCGGAATGTCAAAGGTCAAGGGGTCAGAGCTGCAAGCAGACAAATTAGGTTTGAGGACACCATACACTCGGTTCTCCTCTATTTGATTACCTACCCATGTGCCCTATAACATGGACAAACAACCCAAGCGCAGCTCGCTGGTGAGTTTAATATTGGAAACGTGAAGGTGAACATACAAGCGTAGTAATTCACCTTCAACGGTGAACTTTTACCAGAGCGGTTGTGTTTGATTGAGACCTCATGTGGTTAGAACAAATGGGTTTTAAGAAAAGCTACCATGTTTAGAAGGTGAGGTAAAGCGTTTGGCAGTGTGCAGCAGCTCAATGGGAAGAAAAGAGTTCCATGTGTCTGTTGTTGTTGGAAAGTTAGGACTTCTCCTGTGCAATCTGTCATTTGTTTTCGGGGGCGATAGACAACCCACAAGGAATGGATCTCATTTCAAACATGAAAGCTTCCGAGGCACTTGAAGTAAACAAATTAGACTTGGTGGTTCAGATGGCTCAAATGACAATATTTCTCAATAATTGGAGATGATAAAGAACGTCTTTGATATATTGGAGGCTTCACCATGTCTAGAAAGCAGTACGAAAGGAAGCCTGCGGTTTCACTTCCCCAATCGCTGTCTCATTATAAACCTTCACAGCAATACATTTTATAATGTTGTGTTTGACTGCATAAATAGTTATGATTTGGCACAAACACAGGCGCTGCGGAGGCCCGACGTCAGCCCTCTGCCAGCCTCTCTGTGTACACGATGGAGTGCAGGGAGCCTCTCTGGTGGAAATTATGAATATGAAGTCATGCATTATTGGTTTGCAGGTGAATTTATTCATTCTCCTGTAAAAGTCGGAAATGTAAAGCAGCCAGATCAATGTGGGAGAGTTCATCTCTGTCCACCTAATCTTTTGCTAATGGCTACTATCAATTGTCTGCCCACGGCTCCTGCATCCAACACTGTTGCAATTAAAGTCAATAAGCACATACTGTACTGTCGACTAAAGGTGCTTTAGCATGGGGATTCCAGGTTAATGTATTGATTATCTTCTGCATGGTAAATTGGATTTATTCCACATCATCAGTCTTGTTTATTTATTTATAATCGCACTGTAATTTATCAAAAATGAAAGATTTCCCATCTTGCTGATGGGTGAGAGCGTTGGCTGTCAAGGTAATCAAATGTACTGTTTCATTTTGAAGCATAACACCACTCTTTTGATTTATGCACCAAATGCTGTTAAACAATAAAGTAAATCTGAGGAAACGTAAAACAAAAAAAACAAACAAAGTGAGTCCTACAAGAAAGAATAACGGATCTAAATGCGCAGCGCTGTGGGAATGCATCACTGGACCCTGCTTGTATGTCACACAGACTGAACAGCAGCTTGCACTTTTTGAACATGTTACTTATTTATTTATTAGTTTGCTAGCCGGCCCTGCACCACACATTCTTGTGCTTCTGCCAGCATCGACAAATACACGATACAAAGGAATGCCTGCTTTTGGAGTACTATTATTTATTCATGATGCCCTGGAGTCTTTCTGTCCATTCCAGACATTGTTTTAGTGTTCCTGTCACTGTTTCTCTCACTGTTTTTGTACAGACGGGGACACTGGTCTAACTACATCTCCAAATCACTAAAGGGATAGTGGTGTGCACGTTTGTGTTTGCACCTGTGTGTGTGTGTGTGTGCATACATTACTGACATATACTGTAATGTCTGCCTCCATTAGTGTGTGGTCTTTTGTGTTGGCCAAGAATTCCTCCAACTCCATATGATTAAGATTCAATGCAAAACAAAATAACTGTGAACATCCTTTTTGCATTTGTTATCCAGGGCAAGCTCTGAAAATATCCATAATGCATAAGACAAACAGCTACTTATTTTTTTGATATTATTCATATCATATGGTTATATCTTTGTTGCTGGAAGTGATCCTGGGCTCCTTAAGTCACTGTCGAGCTCAGGAGAGTGCTCTTATGTGTGTAACACAGTGTGTGAGGGTCCGCACAGTAAGCTAATGTACTCCACCTCCCCTTTGGGTATAGCTGTCTGGATCATCTCATCAGAATCACATCCATCCATCCATCCCAGCTTTACGACGCTATAAGGCTGCACGGGCGTAATAAAACGGTCTTAGCGGAGAGAGGCAGTTGTGCAGCAAGGTGGCTTTTCACCGTAATATAATATTCCCCCTGTTGTCTGCACTTTAAACCTGTCTCACACTGACAAGCGTGCGTCACCCTGTGGAGTCAGTCGGGTCCCCCATCACTGTCCAACCACCTAGTCTGACTGACGCAAATCCTATAGAATCGCCTCGTTTGAACTTGAGCATGCGTCCCCTCTTGACACTTCCAGCATGTCTGCAGAGCTCCAGGAACAATATCACCTATAGAATCAATCTCAGCGTTGCATTTGAGGCCTATGCAAGACATTGATCAGCGTTTTGATGTCGTGGCCTTTCATAAATTGCGACCTTTTTAGTATTGGCATGCCCCGTCACTCCTGGAGACAGTCTTGCTCGCGAGTCTCTCCAGTGGGCAGAGACAGAAAGAGTCCGAGGCAAAGCAGTGTCACAGGTGTCAATGCAGCTGCTCCTTATTGACAATTAGGCTCCTCTGGACCCCTGAAATGAAATCGGAGATGACAAGCCCCTGACTTTGATCCTGATCTTACACCTCATTCCACAAATATGTAGTTGTGGTCCCTCCAGGGGAATTCTGTTTATTTTAGTTTTTTTTATTAACAAATAAAAAAGGCAGTGCTTGGGTGGACTATGTTTTTTTTAAGGGAAGGCTATGAGAAATGACAAGATCTGTAATGTGGTGTCATTCAATAGTCATTCCCATATATTTAAAAAGTCCAACAGGCAGCATTATGAGTTGTATGTGCTTGTGGGCCTTTCCAATGACACTGGGCCATCTCGTGCTAGTCTATGCTCTCTGATGCTCCAAGCCGAATGGGTTTTCAGGAGATGGCGGCAGTCAGAAGTGCTTTAGCTTGTTAAAATTGACCATAAACAGCTCATTGTTTTAAGGGGGCGAGACACGGTCATTTGATACCGGCACTAGACTTGGCTTCTCGCCCCTGAGCTATATCCTGTTATTTCATTCTAGTGAAATATTGCCAGTATAAGGTTAGCACACACTGCTTTGGAAAGATGTGTATTCTTTTACACTAGGGGAAATGTTAAGAGCTCCGACTCAAAACCCCATGGTGGATATTAATGTTACAGTGCATTTATTACAGCTTAATTATGCTTTTATGTACAATATTGTCAGTTGTGTCAAAATATTTTTCCACAGTGCCCTTCACTATTTGCATTTTTCTTTGAAACTGTTCTGGTAAAACAAAAGAACTTAAAGCAGCATGCAGCAAGAACATGATCACTAAAAAATAAATAAAATAAAGTTATTATTAAAAGTTTTTTGTTTGGATTAATGCAGAATTCTTCTGTGAAGATAAAAGAGATGGTGCTTTCAGTGCCCACCTGTCTTGTTTCCACAGTGCTGTCCCTCCACACCCCCCTCGTTCTGTTTCTCTCTTTCATATTCAGCCCGTCATCGGTGTGCTGACGGCAGTCTGATGTGTTCTCAGCGTGCTTCTTTACATGCACATGTCGGCTCAGTTGAATGAGTCACCTGAACTGACAGCAGATGGTGCTCTTTGGGTAGGAGATGCCTGATCCGTCCGCTCAGCCCACTCTCCATGCAATCTATCATCGTTCTCCTTCTCTGTCTTCTCCCCCAAGACCACTGAGAGGACTCTGGACCACCATTCTCTGTGCCATCATTTACTTTTTGAGCAGGGGAATGTCAGCCCGCTCAGCCTTGGGCTTTTTATCCAGGGAGCTGGCGGCAGCTAGTCGACGTGCATTTTAGACAGGGATCCATGGGGCACTTCTTAATGATGTGGTTCAGTGATAAACCTGGGAAGACTGACTGACTGACTGAAAATTGTCTCGGCGTGTTAAGGATAGCGAAAAAGAGGCACATTGTAGAGAGACTGCTGGAGGAAAGCATAGTGAGAGGGTAACTAAAGTTCAGTTTCAAATTTGTCTCATTCTCAAATTGTTTTCATTATAAAGTGCATGAAAGATATAATTTCAACAAAGCCTAAAGTGGTGTAGGCTAACAACAGGAACATTGTAAAATAAGGAAACCCTATCGATCAGCCTACATTAAATGTGCACATGAAGACATATTTTACACCGAGAGTGTCTATAATGTTATATGAAGACATAATGAATTAATTTGGGAACCTGCTATTCAGTTTGTAGGATTTAGTTGTTCACTAGCTCTCTGACCCATTTCTGTGATGCAAATGTTTTAATATGCCAGAGTGTTGCAAGGAGCCAATCAGGTATATTGCATGCGATTAGATTAAAATCAGATTTTTCCGTCAACTCAGCAAAGCTGTATCGGTAGTCAATTAAGATCTGTCATAATGTGATGGAGGACAGTTTGAAATGATCCCCTGCTCTGCTAAATGTATGACAGGCTACTACTAAAAGGGTCACTGCCGTGACCTTGATCCACCAGAGGCTTTAAAATACACAATCTGCTGGTTTCAGCATATGCAATATTTCTTGTAGTCTCCAAGTGAAACGTCAATGAGGTGTGTCTGCAGGCGCCTGTGCAGACAGTTCTTTACACATTTCCCATTTTCCCACACAATAGAAATCAATGCACAAGTAATTCACATATTCATTAAGAAAATATGTCCACAGTTCTAAACCTATATTTGTGAATTAGCTGACAAATGATTCCCTTTCACATTAGTGCTTTGACGGAGCGGCAGGCAGTGGAATTCAGACTTGGACACTTTTTTTTTTTTTGTTCACGCGGTTAATAGTCCTACTTAATACTCATCAATCATAGCAGTCAAAAAATATTGATTGCTGGCTAGATTAAATCAGAGTTATTCCACTGCGATGGCTATTACAAAGTACAGCTATTACAGTGAAATAGTTCTTGATTTACTATGAGAGAAGACCTGCTGCCTTGTTGTAGTGCATTGTACTGAGCTGTGTGGGTGCTTGTGTGTGCGATGCAGTGTGTATATGTGCGTTGTTCAATCCAGCTGATTCCATCTTTGTGCAGTGTTTAGAAATACATATTCTTTTACCACAGCATGTATCTGCATTTCCATTTGCCGCCTGGAGCTTTATTACAAAGTAACTCTGCATAAGAATCAACTTTGACTACTTTGTTTTGTGAATGCAATCTTTTTTTTTTGGGGGGACCACATGCGGTGGATGTTGCACTGTATGACTACATCTTTGCATAATGCGGATGACATGAGTGTGTGTCAGAGATGACGTCATCAGATACTCATGGGTGCATTACGAAGAGCCCTAACACCTGTGATACTTTGGTAATATCTATATCACACACGCAAACAAATACTCCAAACTTTGTGCTCAGAAAAAACGATATTCGCCATTTGCTATATTCTGCCCGTTGCCTCACTGGCAGTATGGAACCACGCTCTGTTGGAGATGTACTGTCTGCCCCATTTGACCTCTGTTGGCTTCATCACCGGGGAGTTATAAAAGCCCTGTGAGTAGAGGGCCTGTTCTCCGCTGCAGTTGTGCGAGCTAAAACGCCTTCAGACAGGTGCTGCAGAGTGTGCCTCATTGCAGCGAAACAGCTGGGGCCGGTGATCAGCGCTCGCTGGAGATGACATCACCTGACAAGTGTTCATCTGACTCATCTCCCGCTCTCTGGCTTCGACTCAGGCCCCTGACACATGCTTCACCTCGGAGGCACTGGTAAAGGACAAGGGGCTGGGCCGTGGCTGGAGGCGCCAAGTTCAGTCATGCTGCTGTACTATGCCAAGACCATGTATAAAGGAGGTGAGGTAAGAGGGGCAGAGGCAGGTGATGTAGTCTCACTCATCAGCACGCTTTTGACAGGTGTGATGCTTTGCTTCAGTGCACCAATAGCCCTTTTAATACCTCAAAGAAGAATGCTGCACTCATATATTAGGACGGTTATAAGCCGGACACAAAGGGCAATTAAACTAGAGGAGTCAAGAGTAGGAACAAGGCTATTCCACTTTAGTGTGTAGGGTTGTGAATCAGGGAAGTTCCATCTCTGCCTAGGACATAAAACAGTGATCTCTTTAATTACATGGCATAAAATCCACAGTATAATAATCTCACCCCAGTATTATACAGGACTGGAGTCGTATGATTCTCTGGAGGTGACTGTCTCGTACTGTGGCAAGGGGAAAGCTGAAGGTAATGTAAATGGATGGGCTCTTTTGTAGGTTGCTGTAAAAAGCAATCAATTAATTTGGTAATTTATACATTTCAGTAGAAGGTGAACTGGATGGAATATGTGATTTGCCATTAAACTGTCCGACACATCATTCTTAACTTTAGATGGCTTTGCATGCCCTGAATGTCTGGTGGATGTGCTCTGCATGTTCGCAGTACATCGCTGTCGTGCCCCTTTGTGATAAATATCAAAGCCATCCAAAGTGAAATGAAATGACGCTACACAAACTTACTCTATACTTTCAACTCATCCTGTGGATTTGAAAATGAAATGAGCAGTTTAGCTCCACTTAAGACTCATTTGTATATTTACCTACATACCGTATGTATGTATACAGAGTATGATGATGTAATCATGCTTACAATAAAGATGACGATGCCTCATAAAACCGTAGTGGAGGTGTTATTATTGCATTGGTTCCTCAGCCTCTCCTACATCTGATAAGTGCATGCTGTAGTTGCGCGAGCAGCATTACATCATCCCGCTGCTTCCCGGCAAAGTGAGCCGTGGCACGATGAGATCAGAGCCCCCTTGTTATCCCAGTAGTGGAGCAGACTGCTGCAGGACCTAAAGGATCCTCTCCGCACACTCGGGGAAATGTGTGAGATCCTGTTTGTCTGCAAGCCCACACAACCCCCCAAAAAAAACAAAGCTCAGCTCAGGTTCATCCACAGGTGAAGACTCTATTTCAGGTGCAGAGCAGAGAAAATCTGTAGACTGCTTTAAATACATACAAACAAACGGATAGGCTCAAATATACACAGACGCTTAGAAACTTCCAAATCCCGGAAAAATACCCCATGGTGTTTTCTGTGTGATCACAGAGCATACAAATCATTTTCTACATCAAAGACTGCCTGTAACTTGGAGAGCTTATTCCGTTTAAACCTTTTTATATCTTTCTGAATTCCTCCCAGTTTTTCTGCAAACACAAACACTTTCATTCACTGCTTAGATTCGCATTGTTGTTTAACAAAAAGAGATTTTAGCCTCATAGCTGGTTCCTAATGAAGATTTAGCTCTATCAGATGTATGTTGCTCTGGGCATCGGTCTGTGTCCTTCCCCTCCGGGTCAGCAAGTACTCAGCTGTCATTTGGGATTCAGGCATATGAAGATGAATGGACAGATGATCTGATTCTTGTGGACCTAGGTGACTCCTGCCCCCGGCTACAGTTACACCGTCTCCACCCTCTGACTGTCCTCCACACACCCCTTCTTCCATTCTGGTTATCCTGTCTGTGACACCGTAATGATGACAAAGACTAACCAGTAAACAGCAGCATCCAGCACCACGGAGGACCCTTTTTTATGGCACAATGAAAGTGAGGGATGAAGCAATGGTTGTCATCCAGGGCAGCCCCCGGCAAATCACCAAACAACAGTCAGGCAGTGGAGTGGAGATGGCCGTGGCGGTGCTGGCATTGAGTTGAGCTGTTTGTCAACAATCAGTCTATCTGTCAGCGTAATTCAGTGCAGCAAATTAGCTCTGCCGCCACTCTCTGGCCGAGTGCTGGAGAAAAAGAACTGTGTCACGGCGCTAAAAGCCTACTGACATACCTTTAGTAATATCAGTGCCACATTACTACATTTTATAGAAGTAATGTCCATACATTTGTTTGGTTCAACATTTTGTTGACCTGTTGATCTTCAACTCTACAACGTGGATGAATTAAAAAAAATAAATGCTGCCTGACAGCTTGCCGATAATCTTTTATTTTCTTTCACGCCACAGTTGCCCATGCAGTGATGCCTGCTTTTCCCTTTTGTTGCCGGTGCCATGCCAAGTTTCAGCAGCTGTGACAACACAGGGACCAGAGACTTAAAGACATACATTGTTAAACACAAACCCGTCACGCATGCTGCCATTCAAAAGCTCCCTCTAACCAGATTAACATGATGCCAGCACTCTTGACGAGTGCTACTTGCTTACTTCTCTGTTATGGGCAAAGGGTGCAGGGAGCAGTCCAATGACCTCATGCAAACTGGCATGTCCACACAGTGCTTAATACTCTACATGTATGCACACACACTCTTGATTTTTTTTCTTCGTGCGCATGAAATCAGTGCTCAGACACTGTGGCCACGCTTGCAGTTGTCCCTTTTCACTGCTTTTACTATTGTTGAGTAAAAGCGCCATTGTGAGCCTAAAAAGGATTAGAAAGCAGGGAATAAAGAGCAAGCTGCACACATTTTCAAACTCCTTTAAGAAGCTGCCCACAGTGATTCAATATACTATTGCCAGTACACAATGTGAGCAGGAGCTTTTTTTTTTGGGGGGGGGGGGGGGGGATGTAATCCCTCAGGTCACCAGTTACATATGGTAAGACATTCTTAAACACACACGCACACACACACACACACACACACACACTAAACCTTGTATTTTGTAGCGCGGATGTGTGAGATTAAATCTGTATTGTCAAGTGCAGGGTGGCACATAGTTATCAATATTAATCATCAGTAGAGCATATGGTCCTCAATCACTGCTTGATTAATCAATATATTGACATTATCACTCCTGCGCAAGATGAATCACCCATGAACATGAGCTTGTTGTGCAGTTCATTCAATATACATGAGAGAATCATTCAAGAGGTAACATCCCAGTGGTACAGCTGAGGACGGCCTGAAGGTGATGCAGCACGTAGGAGGTGTGTGTGTGTGTGTGTGTGTGTGAGTGTGAGTGTGAGTGTGTGTGTTAATTTTACCTCCCGCCAGAAACACACACACACACACGCATGCACCGGAGGAGACACACGCACGCACACACACATGCAGCACGGGAGACGGCGTGTGGAAATGCATGTTCCACTCTGGTGACATCACCGTCTTGGCTAGGTGGCTGGGCCATTTTCCATAGGCTGTGCTCTGTTGCTGTGGAGAGGCCTGCACCAATCCCCTCCCCTTCCTTCTTAATGTATACAACACCGGCTCCATGAATGATCTGTGACATCGCTTCCTCGGGCCGATCCAAAGACAACATTATGCGACCGTTCAGAACACCCGCCCCCCTCACAAACCTCCCTTTCGGATCACCTGATGCGAGGTGTTTAGGGGTATTTGTCGCGTACTGTGAGATGAGAATACTGAGCAGGCCTCATGAGGGTCTGATATGACATGTGACAGCCTCCATCATCTGAGGGTGTTTATGTTAACGAAGCGTTTCCATTTAACTCAATCTCTTGGTCCTGGTTGTACATATATTAAAGGTGTTCCGCATGTCAATTTGTTTTGGGATCTTAAGCATGATTCAGTAAACACTGAATGCAGCCGTCCGGAAAAGAATTGACCAGCTTTGTATACAGTCTGTGATTTAACACTGAACAGAGCTCATAGGGAAAGCCAGGCAGAGAACTGCTGACAACACTGTCTATTACTATAGCCTCTCTGCTGTCCATGCACAGTACATGAAGTGTGCATGCTATAAATCCTTGGCTGTTTTGCTCGATACCCATACCTGACACCAGCTGAAGATCTATACCTGACTTGAAATGTCTCCCCCCCCCCCCTTGTCTCAATAGCCATGTCCCTTGGTAGACATTTAAAGAGGCGTGGGCAGCTAAAGCATTCTTTCTCCAGGGCTTTCAGAGAAGAAAGAGTTCAAGAGGTCAGAGATATGTGTTATTTTCCCACCGGTGCGACTCTCAGGATGTGTCAGAGCCATGTGTCAGGGAATGACAGTGAAAAGAAAGACGGCAGGAGAGGTAGATCTGGCAGACAAAGGCCAGACTTCACAGAGAAAGCTTGAGATCAATGGATCGGCAGGCTATGCACCCTGTGCTCCCACACACACACTCCAACAAACACACAATGCTGTGGTTTGATGCTAAAATTGACCTATCTGAAGCCCGTCAGAAAAACTTGAGAAAGACATACAGACAGATGGATGGAAACACACACAAATTAAACCTCACTGAGTACATCCAGGGTGCTCCTCCACAGTCCCCCCCCTGAAGCTTGTTATTTTGACGAATGGATCTGGGTAACTGTCAATTAACATGAAATCCCATCTGTGGAACAGAATGAGGAGGGCACATTCAATGAAGCACACACAAACACACTGGAGACCAGTCTAAGCTTCTGCCCAGAAACGGGTTGATCCACACGCTGGGCTTCATATGGGCAATACATCAAACAGACAACATTATCACTGGCTACACCTCCGAAAACTTCAACATGATTAATTATAATTAATTAGTGAAATGCTATGTGTTGGCTAATTTATCATATTTGCATTATTCAAAATCCATCACAGAAATGTAGCCAGCAGAAGGCCTGATGTTATTTAAGAACAAAATAATTAATATTTTGCATCATAGTGCTAAATCGGCAAGTTGCAATTCTCACTCACTCCCTAGAAATTCTCCCTAGATTCCAGACAGTCGTTGATAAACAATTTAGTCTCAACCTTTGCCTTTGCCTGCTAATTATTTTGAAAGTACATTTGTCAGTTGTATTGATAACTGATCGGCATCTTGTAACCTTGCTGAATAAGAAGCATAATGTCAATTTGTGCTGTTTAATAAAGTAAAGCATTTACATGCCTTAGATAGTATTTTCAAGACTGTGTTTTATCAAAGAAAAAGGTGCGCAACCGTCATTCAGCTTTACAAATATTTGCTTTGATATAAAGAACCTGGTAAGCTGTTTGAAGTGGAATGACAACCATCCACTACTAATGACCGGAGATGGGACTCCAGCCAATCCTGTTTATGCGAAATCATCACAATGTGATTGAGACCAAAAGTGGTGGTGAAAGTCAGTATGCAGGCCTCATTACCCCAATTAATGGCAATTCTTATTGCATAAGCAAAACCCATTTGAGGGTAGAAGTCAATACCTTTGTCATGGTTATGATAATGGGCTTAAATGCTCATCTATAGTGATATGCACAGGGAGAACTTTGGAGCTTGACACTGAAGGACATCAATGCTGCAATATAAGGTAATTAAAATGAGTGCATCTCGACCATTGCAATTAAACAGGGAAAAGTGTGTCAGGGTCTGTATATGATTTGTGTCATTAATTTTCATTACCAAGTGTTTATTAACCTTTTTATCTTGCGTAGTCCTGATGATGGTCCGCTCTGCGTATATATCACCACTGTGGTTGTGTGTGGTTGTGTGTCTCCTGGTATTCTTCACCGCCTACAGAATGATCCGTTCATGGGAGATTCCATGTGCGGTCCAGGGAACTGTAAATGTTCGTGTTTTTTAATACACAGAGCATTCATCAGCAGCAGGAAACTGCACAGCATTAGTAGGCGGTCCAATGAAGGAAATATTATGTCTCGTAATTAAATTTGAAATTAAGTGATATTTCATCTCTTCTCATTAATTAGAAAAGAGGTCTTCTGTGTTTAATTATTTATTTCTAGCAACCGGCAAGGACAGTCGTAATCCTCTCGTGTCAGGTGTTATTACACATCAGGTAGGGGTGGTGGTGTGGATACATTTGAGATATATTCTTAGCGGTTTGCCAGTTCCAGAGATTTTCAGAGCTCAAGGCCAGCTCGGTGTATTTTGGGTATTAACAAATGTCAAGCTGATAATGTCAAAGCGGTGATCCTAATTCAGTAGCCAACAGGACAAGAAACACAATTGAAGGGGATCTGTAAAATGACACTCTCATTAATCAGGCTGTAATGATATTACACCACCTCTTTTCTGTGCATCTGGGGGAAAAGCGTAGCTCATTTGTGATCACTATCAAAGCTTAAAGCAACAATCCCTGTTAAAGATGCATAGAGGTTTGGATAGTGGCTGGTAAGGGATTAAGAACACACTCTCCTATTCCGGCCCCATACATTCTTGGTAATGTCAAGAGGGGATCTGGAGAATAAATACCTTTGCCCAGATACATGGATACCAATGCCACCCCCAGTCACCTGGTCTTAACTTTGATCAGCAATTTTCTAGTAACGAGATTTCTCTGATTTCATTAAATAGTCATTTCGCACCTGGAAGCCCAAGGCTTTGCCGAGAGATCAATGATCTAATCACGTTACCGTTAAGCCAATTGGCTTGAAAGTCCTTTGTGATATCCCTTTACTGTTTTAATGACTTAGTTCAGATTAAACAGGTTTTAGGAGCCAGGGATTAAGGGACACATCCATTGAGGTGGAAAAAAGCTTTTTCTGATGCATAATTTATTGCAAAGAAAGGGAAAGGATTAAGGAGGGTCATGTGTCCGCCACTCATCATCCACTGGTCAGTGATTGGTGTAGAGGCGTCAGGACAGGAGAGAGACGTCAATGGCCTCCGAAAGTAATTCATATCTTCTTCCTTTTCTATTAAAAAACAAGATGCAAAATTAATACCAGTGCTGGAAGTGTCTCCGAGCTACTGTTTGCCACTGTTGGTTCATGACTCACCCCTTCCTCCTCACAAAGCAGCATGGGATGTGTTCAAACACTTAATGAGTCAACATCATTAACCAGCAACCCTAAACAATGATTTACTAACCAGATACATTGGTGGGTGACGATTACCTGACTCTGCGAGAGATCCACAGCATCTAATTTGCACAATTAGTGTTTTATTAGTCACGTACCTAACTTACCTGATGGCTGCCTAAGGTGTAGCAATTAATATGGAAATGGGCTGCGTCATAACATTCTGCTTTTCATTCAAATGCGAGAGGCAACACATTTAATAGTGAGGGAAAGAAATCCTGAAATAGGCGTGATTTTCTTGTTCTGAGAAAACTGCAACTCATCTACCATCCATTCAGTCACACCGCTGCATTTCTCCTGCAGACAAAGTGTTTGCTTGTCGGCCCTCTGGCAACATGTGTTTCTTCAAACTACCTCACGTATGTTTGGCACTGAGAAAACATGTAAATAAACATGATAAAACACAGCGAGTCACATCTGCCAGTGAAAAGGAATAACTCCGCTGGCACGAGCCCCACTCCCGTAGCTTTGTGAAGGTTCTAAAAAGTTAATTATGAATTGGAGACATGTGGTTGAACACTTTCCAAACACATATTTTTTTCCTCTCGCTGCCACGCTCTCTTTGCCCCGATTTGTCTGGCGGTTGCTTCATCCTCTTACCAAAACTGTCTTTTCCCTTCCAGCACTGTTGTCTTTGCTCTGCCGTGGTAATCTTCTTCAGGCTCCTCAATTATGTGTCCGTCGGCAGGAAGAACCATTTGCTCCTGCTTGAATACCGTGAATAGCAATAACGGAGCTTCAAAAACACAATTAGAGCAGACAATGATTCTATAACCTGCAAGGCCACTAACTCACAGCCCTGTAAACACATATTTACTTTTAAAATTAAGTTTATTCTCCGTCACCGCTGACGGGGTTCTTCTATCATAAAATGCATGTGTTTTCCTCCTCAGAGTCATTTTAATGTATGTTATTGGCTGGAGTGGGAGTGTACGGGAATTGAGGCTTCATGAAATAAGTTTAAAAAAAAACTGCCACACCCCTCTGGTTGGATGTTTAACAGAGCTTTTTCATGCACTTGTTTGTAGATGAACTGCCATTCTGTTGGCCTAAGGATACCAAAGCTGAGTTTTTATTGGTTCACCTGGAGCCTATAAAAGCCACTGGTAGGCTGTTACTGTGTCAGTGACAAACGGCTGACTCACCATGCACTAATCCAATGCGAGAGAGAGAGAGATAGAAAAGGCGTGAGAGCTTCATCTCCTTCAGACACCCTTCTCTAGTAAAACACTCCAAACACAGCCCCGGGCTGTGCAGGAAGTGAGGATTATGAGTATGCACTCTCATACTCTTCTCACTTTGCCTGGAGGTGTGGGAGAGCTGAAAGGAGTGGAAGTGAGACGCTATTATAAAAGGAGTGGTAGACCAATTACGCATGTTAAATGTGAGTCTTTTGTTGTTTCTTACAGAGAGATGGCGGATTCACATATCCTGACTGAAAATAACACGGCTTTACAGCTGATGCAGTGTTTAGACAAAGATATTTTCTCATGGTGAGCATCGTTCACACAGTTATTTGACTCTCTCTGTGTCTGTAAACAAAGACTTCATTTGTTCGATCAGAAAGAGTCAACTGGTTGCGAGGAGAAAACGTAATGCTTGTTTTAGACGGCGTTGATTTGCATTTCAACATGTTGACTGTCGATGCAGAAGATATAGCGATAGCTGTCGCCTGAAGAAGACATAACAAAAATGTCTTTAGGTTGTGTCGACTAAAGCTCAAATCCCTAAAATGACACTAAAGTTTATTTACATATGGCAAAAGACTAAATCAAAACCAGGTGCCAACATTAACACTACTTTAAGAAAGTAATTAACAATGAATTACATTAATTGAAACAAACGCATGTTAATCATTTTTGTTACCTCAAAAAAATGGGTACTAAAAGGCATTACAAATCAAATAAAGTATGTCTGAATTCAAGCTTCTTATTCCATGAGAACCTCGTCTGTTCCCAGTAAAAACATAATTAGTTAAGGCCGTGTTTAATCCACCTCAGGGAACACAGCCCAGGATGTACCATTAATGGAGGCTTTTTTGGTGCAGAGCACACCTGCTAATTTCGTGATATCATATAATGCGGTCGATTGTCAAACTGCATTATAATACCTGTCTGAAGAGCGACATACAATAGATGTGTTAGCCGCCTTCTGTCTGAGCATGCGAGCGTTTCAGCTTATCGTGATTAATTATCATATCCAAACGTCCACATGTCAGTGTTGACTCTGAGAAACAAATACGAGTGTGTCTTTGTAGAGCAGCAGAGTTTGACTCACGCAGTGAAGTTATTAATCTGTTCTCCCCAACACATCTCATTGTCGCCTGCATAACGACAGTCTGCGTTAATTGTGACTGTTTATAAAATGGAGCTCGACGTTGGAGCCAAGCTGCGCTAATCTCATCATCCTCGTTTTCTTTCTCTGCACCACTAGGTTTGAAAATCAACTATTGATGTTCCTTATTACATTAGGTGAGCTGCTTGATGGCAACACACAGCTGCAGGCCGTTTGTATGGATATCCTATTGATCTGATTTACATATATAGAGAGTTTGTTGTTTGTTGCTGAGCAGACACTGTGTGTCTGGAAGTGAACTATTGAAAATGTGACATTCTCTGTCAACTTTGGAGAGTTTTTTCTTTTTCTTTTTTTTCTTTTTTTTTTAAATAAAACCAGTGACAAAAGATTTATCACAAAAACCACGACGGTATGTTGTATGAAAAATGTATCTGCGGAGTAGCCCAAGTGTTTCGACAGTTCCATTTTTCAATGGAGAATTTAAAAGATATACATTTATAAACAGCTACAGCTGACTCGACACTTTGAGCGCCAGCTGCAATGGAAACATGTTATGTTGTCATCGAATGCTTACGAAACATTAATTGAACATGTTTCAATATTTCAGAAAGCCCAATGAAAGCTATTTTTGAGTTACTGGGACCGACGTTAGGCTACATTCACACCAGATCAGGCGTAGCAGCGATTAGCACAGGGTTATGTGGCGGTGTGGGCGTGTGTCACTGAAATGACCTGTGACATTGTTGTTGTTTTTCCCGCATCCCCTGCGATCGCCACCGCTGCAGCCCAAACGCACTACGTTATTCAAATCAATGAGAAGATATGGTGTGAATGCGGCCGGAAGTGTTGGCAGCAGCAAACAAGACAAGAAAAGGTGACAAAAACATTTGCGCTAACAGACAGAATATACAAGAACTCCTAAACATGCATTCAGACTGACTTGATCACGTCTTTGCCTCAGTTTGTGCCGTCAACATACTTGTGTTGACAACTTGTGTTTTCTCGTCTTTTAATCTTTCTAATTGCGCGCAATCTTCTTTTTCTTTGGTGTCTTTTAAAGACACCAAAGCAACATTTTTCTGTATCGCATACCAAATGTGTTGATGAAGCCAGTAAGATGGTTGGATTAAAATAAATCCTGCCTTGTGCAGTTTAAATATTCTTGTGTAGTCAATGACTTGATCATCAAAGGAGTGCCTTCATAAGAGAAAATAGAAAGAGAAGCAAGGAAACAAAGAATGTTTCACATCTTATGTTCTCATTAACCACTTGAGTTTAAAGCATGTACATGTACAAAGTGTTGGTGCAACACTAAAGACAGTAAAATACTGTACAATGTATTGTATAGACACTTTCAGAAACATATTAAACTTTGCCTCAGTTTGCTGCTGTGATCTGGTGCTAGTTGTAAACGATGCTGCCCTAATTTCATGGCTTTCCGGTGCGAGTGGAGGAATCCTGCCTCATTTGTCTCTAATTTGTTCCCAGTGCACATATGAGAGGGGTTATAAATACATTAGTCCTCTCCATAGCGCGGCGCGCTGGGGGGGCCGCCGGGCAATCAAGCAGCTTGCTGTACCTACAACGCTGCTTTTTACCCAGTCCAACAGCGGCAGCGTGGAGATGGGACAGCATGTGCCATCTACCTCATGCAGTGACTGTGAGCAGGTTGCGCTGTCCCAGAGGCGGGCTGCCTGCGCTGTGCATTAAAAGCCTTGAGCGTCGGACAGATCCGATACGAGCCGGTGCAATAAAGGGAACTGTGGGCCATGCAGATACAAAACTATTCATATCTCTCATCCCCCTGATGCAATCCACCGGTGGTTAGAGTTAGTGGTGCGGAAACATCAATTAAAACATGACGATTATCACTACATTTGTCATTAGCCCTGAGGAGGAAGCAGCCACGGACAGAATTTCTGTCTTTGCTATTATAGACAGACACGGAGTACTGCCTGCGGTACATAGCGAGAGAAAAGGTCTTTACTTGCTCTCCACTTGGGAGAAAATCAAATCCTGGTGCATTTTCATCAGCTGTCAGTGTCAGACAGATATTTCTGCCGGGCTGGGCAGGAAATTAGGCTATTAAGCTTTTCACAAGGCTCTCGTCATGTTGCCTGCTTTCCTACAGATGTTCTATCAAAGTGAGTCACTGTAACCATCTTCTCTCCCATGGCTAAAAAACGTCTTTCAATAGACCCAAAATGTTCCGTTCTCACTCTCTGTCGCTCAGTTTTTCGCTTGTCTCTCGCTTTCCGCTGATATCTCGGCTTAATTTTCGCCTGCTTTGGGTTCAAGCGCAAAATCAATTCCAAGGAGGTCAGCACGGGTCAGTGGCCAGGCCAGAGCCAGAGCAAAGTGGATTACTGATTATCATGCAGGCAACATGGCTTCCATATTGGGGACATCCACGACCCAGATATCACGTCTGCATTATGCCCTGTCTGAAAACCAATCAGAAGATTTGAAATGTGGAGATGTGGGAGCTACTGTAGCAGAGAAAACCAAAACACATTCATTGACATCATCCAAACCTTATTTTCCGCCCAAGAAAGGGGTGTTGGAGTAATGTTTTTCATTCCAATAAGAAGAGGCAAAGGTATGAATTCTCAATGCTTGTTTCATAAGAAGGATGATGGTTTTTTTTTCATTTTGAGACGACGCTCAAAACAAAATCGTAAGTCTATAAATTCACCTATCATATATTATAGAATAAGAAGTTCTGTGATTGTAACTCTCAGAGAAAACACACCAGGCCATTGACTGTTACACTAGCGACAAAGATTAACACACAACCAGCCCATTATTTAATAATATACAGTGCTTTTTGAAACATATTCAATGCCATCAACTTGAGTCGTGCTAATGGATGAAGCTATGAAAGCAGATGTCACAATTAGCAATGCAAATCAGTACAGCAATTTTGAAGACTACGATTTGTTTTGCTGCCATTTGCTAAAAAAAAAAGATGTGACAGTGAGAACAATGCTCAGACTTATCAATAGAGCAAAAGAGACTACCCGTTACGCAGAGATGTACAGTGTAGTATACACATTGTTCCCAAAAGACAGCGAACAGAGCCCTTTATCCTCTCTTTTTAAAGCATTAGGTAAATGGTAATACACTTATTCGCTCTCTGGGGAAGTTGGATGAGAAGATTGATACCACTCTTACATCTTGGCAAATATACAGTATGTCTACAAAACAAGGCACGACGACTGTAAATGGGGAAATAGCCAGCCTAGCTATGTATAATGGTGACAAAATCCACCTCTATAGCCTCAGATTTAAATAGTTAATTAAAGTGTTAGGGGTGCTGGTGGGCAGATTGTGTTACCTTTAGACAGAGCCAGGTTGTTCCCCTGGTTTCAAGCTAAGCTAGCCGTCTGCTGGCTATTCAACAGACTCACATGAGAGGTATAAATGTCAATTGTTTAGAGTCAGTATATGAGCAGGGAGGCTACTTTGGCCTCTTTCAGCTCAGTTATTCTAAAAAGAAAATAGTTTTCCACAAAATATGAACTATGGAAAATGAGACTTGCGTTTTATTTAGACAGGTCCTCTCCATGGGCAATCTCTTTCCCCGCTAATGTCACCAGACATTGGAGAGGTTTGATTGGAAGATACAATGTTTGACATCAAGCAACCCAAGCATCAACAGCAGATATGTTTGTTTATGTAAATCATGACATTCTGTTGGCTGATTTGAGTTTATGAGGGGACAAGAGCACACATGATGAAATGTCAATTGGGAAGATTCACACAGATTCCCGTGCCTATCATCCCTACGATTCCTCAGAAGCTCTGACATGCTTACATCGCACTGTTCTCTTCAACTCTCTGAGCTTCAGTCTGTTTTGTAGGCTACACACTGGATAATTGATTTGCCTCGCTTTTTATTTTTAGATTTGAATGACGTTCCAGGGAATTTTTCCAATTGTCATGATCTCATTTGTACTTCTTCCTCTGCTTGTCGAGATGGCGATGGGGGGCTCTAGAGGTACCACGGCATTTCAAAAGGGGGGCACATTGCGCAGCACTTTTATCCAAGCTTGATGGAACAGCTGCTGTCCCTTCGTTTCTTTTTCTCTATATCTCCTTCTCCCCCCGTCTTGTCAGAAATGCTCTCAGCTAATCTATCATCCTCTCTCTCTACTTAAACTTGACTTTACTATTGGAAGGCAAAGGTAGAATGAAAGGAAAATAGGATCTCATTATTTCAGACCCACCGCTCACTCTGCTCATGATTGATCATTATCAAAAAAAGCCCATTTGGAAGCAAGTGATTTCTGCTTTAGAAGAGAAAGCATAGATAGGTCTATTTAAAAAAAAATTATGCTCAGGGTCCTCACAGAATAAAGGAAACTACTTTTTCTCTGTGCAGTAGCTGTGATGGAAATGATCAATCTTTCAGTGTGCACATAAAACATGCTTTTGAATAAGGCTGGTTATTGTTTTTATGCATGTTAAAGTTACTGCCTTAGGAACTGTAGGTGTGTGTTTGGGGCAGATGATGTTGAGAAGTTATGATTGAGAAAACTATACTTAATTTAGAGTTAAAACTTGCTGCAACTGAGGGTAGAATACTTAGCTTGTAGTACATACAATGATACATAGAGGGGAAAAGGGTAAGTTCTTTGATAACATTACTGATACACACTTCTGCGTACTAATCCAGAAGGACCGTCTTGGTTCTCAATATATTATTGCCAATCTGGGTCGCATTCAGGACAAAATCTTCTCTTTCAGTTTGAGGTCCTGTGGTGATGCTGCCAAAAGATGCGAGACAAAGCAGTGAAAAGTTGGCTGTGATGAACAAATGTCACATTTTTCAGACTGCCTGAGCAGAATCATGACCTCTGTTTCTCCCTGAAAGCAAGTACATTGAGTCTAGAACAATGTGCTCCCAAACTGTATAAAACATCAAAGCGGGGAAGACACAGTGATGACAACAAAAGACAAAAGGCCATTTGAAAGAGCAGTTTTTTTAAACTACTCTTTGCTCTGACCTGTCAAACAGTTTTTGGGGGTCCTGGCCTGTCTGCCAGTATGACATAACTCGAGGGAGCACGCCTTTTGGGAACTGTCTCAAACTACACAGTCAAAAGGTTAGAAATGCATCTTCACTCTTCACTGTCTACCTATCAGTGGACACTGACAAACAATTTTAATTACATAAATCCCAAGTTGTATAAGGATCACTGCCATCTGCAACTGCTTGCCGGCAACTTCCACTGATATATCCCCAAAAGTGGACGAAGGAAAGTATTAAATGATCCATGGAAATGGAGCCCATAAAATCCAGAACATAAGTAGCCTCAGGCATGCCACACACTCGCTGACCTCAGACCCCGCACTGCACCCCAGACACCGCACACGTATGCTCATTCATGTAAGACGTGTGCCTTTGCTGCAGCTTAATTTGAGTTCCCTCAGACTGAGCACAGTGGCAGACTGACTGAGGGAGCGACGCACCCAGGTGACTGTTCCGCCAGTTTAGAAGAAGTTCAAGCCTCTCTGGGAGGGCATTTATATGCGCTCAGCACATCTTTATCCCACAGGCCAGGATTTACAAATAGATTTCAAATTAGAGCCTCTACTTTAATTTTCCAATGCAGTGACCCATTCTGCAGCAGTGTAATAGCAGATCCCAGTGTGACAATTAAAATAAATCACGTCTGAACAGAATTTGCTATATGTATTCATGCATCATCAGTAACTGAATTGACGTAAATGATTTATCCCAGAAGACTTAAATACCAGTGCCCATACCACATAGGGCTACCACCCTGCACGCGCTCCAGTTCTACAAGCTGGTCGACGGCCCTGCTGTGGATAATGAAATTGACTTGTCTAAGATGAAGGAATGGATGTGGGAAGATAGACTTGGTGGTTTTCTGAAACACGTGGACCGTATCAAAATGAAATATCAACTTATTGTCGTTTCACCCAAATGTCATTTTAATATATATCAATCAATTGTCTTTATATTTGACAGAAAATGGTACCTCCACACAAGTGGCATACTGAATATTACTAGTTGGACAATAACTTGTTTTTCCTCTGGCTCAAAAAAGAAATAACAGTGAAAGGAGCCTGTCGGCAATTATGTACCGCCATAATAAATAGTCCATATTTGAGCCTTACTAATCCGTCAGAAGAAAAAAAGATGTGCGACACTGTGGGCTATCTTCACTTTTTATAAAAAATGACAGCTAGAGTATGTAGAAATGTGCTTTGATTAAAGTGAAGAAGTACGCTTTGAGCTCTAAATATCATTATGCTTTCGGGTGAACTTACTTGCACTGTTTTAGTCACAGACCCCCACCAGCCATTAAAAATAATGTGAATATGTTGCCCACTGTCTATAACTAGTCACCTTCCTCCTGATTTGGACATCCTCATCCTCATGCGCCGCTTCACCCTCATCAGCTTTACTTTCTCTGCTTTTGATTAATCCTGTCTCATTTGAGATTTTGAAACTATCAATGGGAATTATTCAAATCCCCGAGGTATGAAATGGCTATGAGGAGGCTGTGGAAGACACTCATTAACCCCAAATGGAGGAGAGCCCAAAGTAAATCTCAATGAATTCTTTCCGTCATAGAAATCTGATTAGTTACGGGGGGGCTGTGCTTAATCCCAGTTGAAGGTAGAAGTTCATTTTGTCCAGTGTCTATGCAATAGTTAAAGATATTAAAAAAATAATAATAATGTTTTTTGCAACTGCTTTTAAAGTATATACTCCTGGGAATTCTGCAATAATGTGTTTTCTGTGGATAATTTGGTTTAATTGTAAATGCAGAGGACTTCATTCTGGGAAAACACAATTTATTGCAAAAAGGAAAAGAAATATTAAGTCATCAGCCAACTCTGCGACAGTATGTTACGACTGAATGAATCCAATAGCCCAAAGATTTGAACCAATAACAGGATGCACTTGTATGGATTGAATCACTGGGATGTAGTGGCTTGTTCAGAGGCCTTTGCATTGTTCTATTGATCATTCCATTGTAGTTAGTTCTGCACTTCCATCCTCAGAGGCATGTCTTTATCCTCTCTAAAGTATTGGAGGATTTTTGCACAAAGTCATGAAATGCACCACGGACGCCAGCTGAGGAGATCAGAATCCTGCCATACAAACCAAAACTAGACATTCTTCCCTGGAGGGACTTGTTTTAGCTGTAGCACCACATTTAAATTGGATCAACAGCTGCTGTATATGATTCCATAATTTCAGGCATAATATGTTCCATTAATGCCAGAGCACTCACAGGCATTAGAGAGACAGTTGATGCAAACCTCTCAGGATGTGCTCTGCTTATTCTCTGCCTATTTTTCCGTGAAACATGGCATATAGGCTGGTGCCGCTGCCATTCTCTTACATGCAGATGTCAATTATAGAGATGGCAGACAGTGGTGAGCTGTGCACATCTGCCGGTGGATGATGTCTCCCCCAGCACTGCGCAAGCCAATGAAGCATAAATTTCAACCATCACTTGGCAAGCTGCACCTTAACATTAACGTCTGCGAGACGCTGCCAGACCTTAAAGTCTATCTGGTCGGCACAGGCTTTCACAATGAGGAGCAGCTGAGAGAAATACTATTAGCTGAATTTTTTTCTTTAATGTAAAGACTTTCTTTTTTTTTTTTTTTTTTGTCCTTCATGGGTCACATGGCCTGGAGGGTATATGGGGCATGTCTGTGTGTTTGTGATGGGGGGGTTCTTCCTCATCACACCCAGACCTCTGCTGCCTGCTGTGTTATTAGACAGATACAGTACATTAGGGACGGACTCCACCACTGTTGTCATCGAGAACATCTAGTTATCACATCTTGCGCTCAACCACCTGCTGAGTTCACAGAGCTATCAGCATCCCCCGTGACCCGCTTGTGTCTCTGTATGTCTCTGCTGGAGACCTTGGATATGTTAAACACCCCCATACAGCCGAGACCAAGTTTTCTACACGCAGCATCTCCCTCAGAAAATAGTTCGCCCAGAACACTCATTTGCACCAACACGTGTACACACACACACACAAAGAAACTTTAATTTCAGCATTGTTGTGAACAAGGCTTGCCTCCAGTGCGTGTACTAACTTGTACCAGAGTGACTCTATTTGTGCTGTACTGTATCAGAAGCTGTTTGTCCTCTACAACATGGCTGTTTCCAAAAGCATCAGGCTCTAAGTGTGTGGATTACAGCGGTATACATTTGTATAATGCCTGTGATAATGGGATAAAGCAGCTTCCGTGGGAGAAATCTGTATGGCGAATGGATTATTCCAAAGCTCTGCCTATGGGACGTTGAACCCAGGAGTTATCACAAGCAGTCAGCATCTCAAGTGGGTGCATTGCCTCAGAAAAGTGCTCTGATGCCGCATTTCATGTCCGCGTTCTATTCTCTGGAGAGAAAACACAAATTGGGGAGGCTGCAGTCGTGTATGTTTTAGTCAGTAATTACCATAGGAGCACTCGAAAGGATGAGATATACTAGCTCCATTTCAAATTTGCATTTGCTTTACATTAGAACTGTGCGCACGGCCTGCATTTATTTATTGTTCTCTCGTCCATGATACAGGAACCCACTGAACTAGTTTGTATGTTTCTCTTGATAGCCATTATAGAGGAAAATTAGCATTTACATGCATACAAAAGCAATTACCGTCAATTTATACACATTTCATCGAAACATGTCCCCAATTAGAGGGCCATTTCAGGGGACTGATAAGACGAGCAGCTCTCACATTGAACATCTGAGGTCTGGACAGACGGTGCGTCCTGCTTTCCCCCTGATCACTATCTCTGTCTGCAGCTTCGGCATCATGAGGACTTCAGTATGCAGCTCTCACTCATTTCTAGCAGAGCTAATTTCACCCTTAATAAGGGTGTGGTGCTGAAAAACAAATGTTGCTGTGCTGATAGTGGTGCTTTGATGTTAGTACAACAGCGACTGGATAGTCATGCAGGCCGGGAGTCTTTATTATCTACATCAAAGACAGCTGTCTTTTTTTTATGTGCCTCATGTCTTTATAATGAAGTTGCTAGTGGATCTGAACACATTTAAATAGTAATATGAATTGTAAAACTGTATATTCTTTAATTCCTTTCTGACTGTAATGGTTTTATGCAGGTACACTTGTGTGCCCTTCCTCAGTCTGTCCTGTTGCCATTTACATGAGGGAGAGAAGTCTCGGATGACATCTTCAAATCGGTCCATTCATTAGCCCAAACAGGCTTATCTGCTTAAAGACTTTGGCTAAGACCCCATTCTCACTGAGGAATGACTCACCTCCGTATTGCCTCACTAACAGCAACAATTACGTCACCCTGTTACTGGCTGTTGGAGATTATAGAGTTATTTGTGCAAATCCTCCTTTTACATGATATCAAATGCTCGGCCAGAGGTCTGCGCGCGTGGAAAGACGGAGACAATCATCCGGAACTTGAGTGATTTCAAGGAGTTCACCTATTATTAATATGGCAGAGGGCGGGAAAAGAAAGTGGTGGAGGGAGAAGATGAAGATGAGATTGATAACGAGGATGCTGACATCAGTCGTGCTTAGGTCAACAGCGAAGGAGTCAGAGGCAAATATGATGTCTTTTGATAAGTAAGGGCCTATCGAAGTTCTTACATTCAGTGCTGCAGATTGGTGTGAGGGAATAGCCTTATTCAATTAAGCTACATTCCCGTAGTTGAAATTTACTCCACATGCTGCTACATTAGAGAAACTTTACCATTGATGCAGCAAAACGTATAATTCAGTGACATGGTAGTATGCAAATGTTAGCCAGCTCTCTCCATCATTTTTCCTGTTGTTGTCAGGAGGTGGTGCTAATCGACACATTTTATTTGCCTCTATATAAATCGGGGCCTTGATGGCCTTTACACTGGTTATTTTGTTCGTCAATTAACTAAATTAGCATTTGCACTTTGATTAGCGAAACTCTGTTGAGACGTCCGACATTAATTTGGGGATAAAACCGTTAACGTTGGTAAGAAATAATCCTTGTGACGGTGTAGAATACTGACAGGGAGCCGCGGTGTTGGTGAGTGTTACAGCCTCAATAGCTTAATCACTGTCACGACTTATGTGTGTGCTTGCTAATAATACAGGCTTAGATGAGTATCGCAAACGTAAATCACTGAGGCACACCGCAAGCCATTAGCAGACGGTCAAGTCCTAAGGATATTTACATAACTCTGACAAGTCAAGCCAGTTGTATTCAGATCCATTAATAAATTGGTCTGTTTATAATTGCAGTCCGGTCAGCGGTAATAGTTTGGTCGTGTATCATGATGTAGCTATCTTGAGTTGAGCTATATGCAGCTGCTGCACAGAGCCATCATCTGTTTGGAGACCAATAACAAGGAAAACAAACGCACACATTTAGATAAAAAAAATATCAAGTCAACATCACATAATTATTTTATTTTATTTGGTGGAAGCATTTTTCAGTCAAAGGTGGAGCAGCAAAGATATGAATGGTTATAGACCAGCCATTAACTTCAATAGAAGTCGCACTAAAATCTGCACCAATGCAAAATGAGGATGCTGTCAGGATAACGTAATGACCCTTCCTTCTTTTATATATGCCCAGCAGAAACTGCAGATAACTGTCGTTATCTTAGTTTAGCTTTAGGATGTGCTGGACTATCCCTCGCCACAACTTGTCGCTTTTACTTCTAGTTTTTTGTACAGATTACACAAATGAGATATAGCATGTTAATTATTGAGCTTTAGATGTGCTGATATTTTGTTCTGTTCCTAGTCTCAAAGTTTAGCTAAGCTAAGCAGCTCCTGGATCTACAGCTCCTCTACCTCACTGTTGATAATATCGGTCTAACCCTATCTGCATGTATACGTATGCAGGAGTATGAGTAAAATAAAATAGATAAAGAAATACTATTCCAGATAATCTTATCTGCAATGTAGTGGATGTATCCCAGGCTGTTACAGCTACTGTATACCAGCTGGGATCTCATGATTCTGCCATTTATTTATTTGGGAGCCATATATACTTGGGAGGAATGGCTCAGGATTGTGAACTCAATCACAGCGCGAGGGGATGTCAGTGCACAGGGCGCTCCCCGTGAATCACACACTGAAAGGCTATCACCCAAACCTCCAAGGTCCACTGCCAACTCATCAGTCATCGCGAGCCAGACCAGGCCACAGACTGATCAGCCATGCACGCGGCTCTGGTCACTGGGGACACTCACAAACTCAGCCCGTCCTTCCATCTCCCCCTATATCCATACCAATATCCATACTCTCTGCTGAAACCACAGCATAACATATTCCAAGGTCTGAATGTGACTTTGCCTCTCAAAATGCTGTCACTCTGCCTAGATTGTGTATAAAACTGAAGGCCGCAGACCCTTGTTTTGTCACACTGGCTGCACTTTCTACATGGAATTTCATACTTTTTTTTTTTTTTTATAGCTATAATTGTTTTTAGGTGGCGGTTATATTTCTCTGTTTGTAATATAGGTAAGCCTTCAATTACACAGTCGCATATGAATTTCATGGAAATGTACAACTTTACCCAATTGTGGTGTATATTTTAGTGTTCATTTTATGTGTATTTAAATGTAACTTAACTTTTATACTAATATGTTACTTATGTTATTACAGCAGTAATCTCAAATACTGAGGATGATTAAAATGATATTATTTTTAAATGGTATGCCATGAAGTGTGGAAATGGAAATTTTGACCTGTGGGTGGCGCTAGATGAAAAGTCACAAGATCACCAAAGTCATTAAGATTGATCCTCTTGGGATCCTGAATGTCTGCACCAACTTTCAGGGCAATCCATCCAGTTGTTGGGATCTAAGACCAGCAGACTGATATTCCCTCGATACTGTAGCGAAAAACACAGTGTGTTTTAAACGGCGTCTGTCCGACACGATGTGGGCGATGAGCTACGCACAAAACATGCATAAATGAGTGACGAGGGCTGTGCGGAACATGAGGGATAGTACAAATTTGCATGATTACATGGACAGATGAGTGATTTACCTGCACTCATGTCTGACAGCCATTCTAGATGAGTGGCACCTGATCCTGTATTCTTTAACTGTGGCACGCATCATATCCTGTAATTGATGTATGACCGTGTGGAGGTGCAAGATACAGGCAAAGATGTTTATCAGACGCATTATGGGATGCGCAATGACGTTTATCCGAAGCTTGACTCAAAAAAAACTTTGCGATTCAAAACACTTTACTTTGAAATTATTATTTGCCAAGTCCACTTGCTCTCTGGCTTAGTCAAGCAAGCCCACTGCCCCTGTGCACACTATAGCGCCTTCTCTGCCATGCACATCTCCCACGTTTGGCACACTCGTGCCTACCCTAAGCCACATTAGAAAACAGATATGACAATTTCACACATATAGCGTTATCCTTTGCCTCACTCCGATTCACCTGTGGCCAGGCAATCTTCCTCAAGTAAGCACAATAATAAGTAATTACCATAATGTTTGAATAACAAAAAAAAAAGAGAATAAAAAAAAAACTTTGAATGGAAGCAGGAGTTGGTGGGGAGGAGAAATATTTGATTAATCTTCTTAACACGTTTCATGTGCAGATTCTTTGAGTTAATTTCAAGGACCATGCCTAAAGGAGATTACCTCCCCATGCTCCTGCACATTTGCTCATGAGTGATTTTGTTTATTCATGTTTTATATTATAATGCTCCTCCTGCCGTCTGCAGCCAAAGAACCAACGGCAAAAATGCAATTTATTCCCCACTCTGCACACGATGGAGACAGCTGATAATGTCACCAGGAAATATGAAGACTGCTGGGACGGGACCAAACAGCCTACTATTTATGTATGGAATATAAATAAAATATTTTTGTGTGGGTTCTTTTATCCCGCACATGCACCCAAACACACACACTCTTCCACCAAAAAGTTGCTCCTGTTAGTGTCACATCATTTTTTTTTGTTTTTTTACAAACACTTCAGGGCTGTGTGTGTGTGTGTGTGTGTGTGTGTGTTGTGATTTAGAGATCTGTCAGTAGATCAGCATGCATCTACAATAACATGGATCATTACAGAGAGTCATATAAAAGGTCAAAGATGCGTTCAAGTTCTCAGAGGTTGCACATTATGCCTCCGCTCAGTCGCCAATCACACTTCTCATCAACAGCTTATCGTAAGCTCATCCCAGCAATCGTATGCACCGCCCTCATATGACAACCCATCCACAGTATGTTGTCATGACATATGTGACACAGCCCACTCATATTTCATTGGCACGGCGCCGACTCAGTTATGAACATGCGTCAAAGTCTCTGTCATCACTCCTGTTAATATGGATTTATCTGCTCCGCTGGCATTGATGGGACGGCTGACGTAACTGTTTACAGTGACTCCTTTTGCTCCTTCCTGATGAGGACGACGATGATGATGATGGCCGACGATCTCTGCCCAGCAGACGGCCCGGATGGCAGGATTTATGGCCCGCGGTGCCCATCCTCGGCACAAGACGCATTGTCTCTGGGTAGATCGTTCAGCCTGTCCTTGCTTTATTGATCTCGCTCCTCACAAGTTCACAACTTCCGAGTTCCTGGTGCATCACTTGACAGGAGAGAGATTTAGTGGAGGGATGAGGTCAGATAGAGGAAGAGAGATGGAGGGAAAGGGAGAGGGAGAGGGAGGGCGAAGTGAAGGAGAGTGAGTCAAAGGAGAAGGGAGAAGGAGGGAAAATAAAGAGGGGCTGCGAGAGAGAGGGGGATGAGGGATGGAGAGGGAGTGATATGGAAAGAGAGGGAGGAAGAAGGAGAGGGTTACTTCCTCTGGGAGGATGCAGCTCTAGGCCAGGTCAGAGAAGATTGATACTTGTGAGTGTGTGTGTAAAGGCCTGCAGAATTAGCCCCTGGTACAGTGGAAATCCACTGGTAAACACACCCAGCAGCTCTCAAAGGTGTTCCCATCAATCTCAGCACTCTCTTTTTGCAGTGCACAGTGTATACACACACTCATATCTCTTAAGTGTTCGACTCACTGAAGTGGTTGAATGGCTGTACTACCGTACAGTAAAATGAAACATCAGTGACGTCAGCACTTGTTCCGTCATCGTTCCACCTGTTGATTCTGCTTTTAGCTCTTGTAGAACCACGGAGACGCCACCCTGAGCTTCTTTTGCAATAAAGTCACACACTGTACTCGAAGGTGACGTACAGTATGCTTCGACCGTTCATCTCTTTGTGATCCTTTAGTCGTCATAGTCTTTCAAATCCCCTTCTAGACATGACTTTGAATGACCTCATCTCTTCTCGTTTTCAGAGCTTTGGCCTTTTCCCCCAGAGTCCACACGATTACATTAGAGACAGCAACTCTGTGCTGTTCACAAAGCCCACAGGGAGTGTGAAGAAGGCAAGGGAGGGATCTTACAAAAGGCTGGGCCAAACTCACAAGTCACCAGCCCTAAGGGAGGACAAAGACGAGACTCTAGGATGTTTATGTCAACCCTTGTGCAGCCTAATTGGCTTGGCAATCATGGAATATGAACTGTTTCTGTGTAGTCTCTGTGTATTCATATAATGCACTGTACATTTGTTCTCTGTATTTGTACACTATTCATTGTTAATGTCTTGTCTTGCCGCCTCATTCAGCAATTCATTGTCGGGACATCCATTAGCGGTGCATAAGGAGCTGCTCTGCAGCGTAGCCCTCTTATCTTTTGAACTCAGACACTGTGATAAGGATTTCAGAATGACTACAGATCAGAGTGCGAATCCGTTCAATTAATTCTCTGCCATTTGAAAAGCAGACAGACTTGCAAGTGAGAGAGCCTGAAATGTGAATCGGCTTTTCAAAAGAAGAGATTAACAAAAAAGTTATGGATCTCTTGTTGAAGTAGTGAACAGGAACATAAAAAGAAATGCGGCTGTGTGCTTGTGCCGTCAGCATTGAGAGCCTTTTGATAATCACACTTTTTATGCTTTTACTGAAGTCGGTAAATGCAGAGTACACACAGAGCAGCACACATCGGAGAGCAGCAGAGAGATTTGGGCTGCGTGATCCAAAAATGAAATGGGTCATCAAATTACCCCTGTGATTGTGTGTACCTGCCCAATTATGATTGATCTTCGCAAGAGAAAACAAAGTGGTGCATTTTATTTGCATGTTAAAAGATGCTCTCGTTCTCTTTCTCTCTACCAGCACCATAATTATCTCAAAATGTGAAATGCTATTTAGGTATTCATAATTTATTTCAGTGTGGGTAGGACACAATAGACAAGCGTACAACGCTCTGCCAAGCCCCAGATTTTTTTTTTTTTTAAGTTAATTGAAAATCTCATTTGCATGAGGAGAAAATCAAACACTCATTTCCATACATGAGATTATAAAAAGATAACTGCTAGTGTTTGTTGTTCCATATTTGATCTGAGCATTTCCACCTAATTGCTAAATGCAGCAAATAGGGCTAGAGTGTAACCTCCAAACGAATGTTCACAAGGCGACTGGATGTTGTGTTCCGGTTCAAATTACTCACTGTGTTTTCTATCTGTGTTTCCCAAAGTTTGTGTGCAATGGGGCGAATCTGTAATTTTGTCAGAGTCCCAGTGATTCCATATCGGAAACACAGAAAATGCATGCACTGCGTAGCTGGGTGTCTGCCAACTTCGTAAACAGCAATGCCAGCCCAGAGCGGGCTGTAGCAGTCGGGAGCCAGTGATCTTCTATGATTTCTGTGAGAGAGATCAAAGGTGTCTTGTTTCACCCCTTACAAACAACCCCATGTATTCTAGCTCTTCCCTCTCCGTCTCTCTCTCTCTCTCTGACGAGCACACACACAAATATATACACAAACACAACCCCATCTATTCCAGGCGGACACCATTACAGACCTGGCCTTAGCCTCTGTTCCCTACTTGAAGCTCATTAATGCAGCCTCCGACATGGGCGGACACCAGGAGGTTTTTCTCCCCTCCTCTTCGTAACTCCCTCCCCTGTCTTTCTTCCTTCCTTTCCCCCCGAAAACATGATAAATGGGATTTATTTTGAGATCTGAACCCCACGTAAAAATGGCCTGAGTGTTGCCGGGCACGACTTAGTGCAGTGCTGACACATTTCTGTGTCACACATTATGAATTGGGGGGGGAGGGGGGTAATTTAGGGCAAGGCCATAAACGGTGAAATAAGCTGTTGTCCAATGAGGGCCTTTTCTAAATAAGGCCTGTGGAGATCTGCTGTTGATCTAGCATGATGCACAATTACTCAAAGACTTTGTGGACAAGTTTATCTTTTACTTCTGACAAATTTTTAGTTTGGCTCTGCATGTTAATTACTCTCTTAATCCTCCCTACAATGAATCTGTCTCGAATGTTTACAGTTTTGAATTTATTTCTGGCTGGCAGTGCAAGTTGGCGCCTCTTGAGTGTCTCACTAGCCTCAAAAGTCCTGCAGGAAGTTGTAAACAGTCAGGTATTTTGCTGCTAATGATTAGTTTACAGTCTTCATGGGTTACTTGTAGAGGATACAGAAACATAAAGCCTGTGGTTTGAGGTAATAAGGGTTATGTTGTTTTCCCCCCCTGCTGAGGTGAATAATGTAACTGTGACGTTGTCTATAGATTCATAGTTTTTTTTTTTTCACTCGTTTTTTCAAAGATAAATCCCAGCATGAATGACTTGATTCGTAAACACATCTGCATTGACTGCACACAGCCACGCCACCACATGGGACATGGGACGACCTCTATTCAATAGCTGGGAAAGGACAACTGTCAAATTAAATGACATAAGGTATATTTTATTTCTCAGTGCGTCTGACCTAAGCATTTTGCCTCAGAAATATGTGCTATGTATTTTCATCTAGGGCTCCAGCGCAGGTAATTGAAAAGCATTGCTCAGTGTAGCGTATGCACTCAGACATGCGATGAGGCCACCATTATGGTTCAGCATGGCCTGGAGGGATGAGGGAATGGAGGGATGGAGACGCTGCGTGCCATGATAGAAATTTTAGATTAACTGGGTCCCTCACAATCCTCTCAATGTCAATAGGTAAACTGCAGATACCTGTAGCCTATATGGCACGTGGAATCTCAAAACCACAAATATACTGTGTTTTAATGCTAAAAACTTTAAATTATTAACTATTATTGTTATTATAATAATTATTATTGTTATCGGTTAACAATTAAGTCTTTGTCCACCGGCTCACATGAAAGTACATGCACCACTTAAGACCTTAAATCTTCCTCTTAAATGACGCATGATTTTTTTTTTAATCTGGTCTTTTTCTTTTTTTTTTTCTCATGGCCTTCACGGAGAGAGTGTGCAGTAAATGGGGAGGGAGCGTGAATACTCAGTGCCTCATGTAATAAGCATATAATTAAACTCCTCTGACAATTACATCATGCATTATCAGCCTAAGCCAGATCCATTACTCCTCTCGATCAATGGCTTGGCCACAATAGGCCTCCTACTCTGACCACACCAGGGACTGGCGGCCAGGCAGCTGCAGGCTTCTTTGCTGTATTGCAGGACCAGTAAGTGCTGTTAGTGACATTCAACACCAAGGGTTTGAATGGGGAGAAGGAGGAGGGCCGGCTACTTAATGCAAGGTAAAGGGAAGAAGGAAATGGGAATTAGTCCTGATGAGGACAGCGAGGAGGTGGTGCAGCTACTTGCCGATGCTCTAGAGTGTAATGATGAGTCATGGTAGAGTGAATTAGAGTGTGGTCCTTTTTCCTCTACAGCATCGGAGATGTCTATCTCCAATAATGAAATCCTCAAAGATTACTGAGGTCGAGCATAGGCTAGTCCATTGCTGAGTTGCATAATGATGATGAATTAAACATCAAGAGGAAGTTCCAGCCAAGCATGCACGCTCACATAGATACATTTAAACTCTGGGTGCATCAACAATTCAGATATAGAATATTTTAAAGTTGGCCCTTTCATTCCATGCGAGTAATGAATTCAGGGTGAACAAAGGGGAATAAAGTTGCGCCATGGCCTCAAAGTCGGGCCAAGTCGAGCACTTTTTCTTTACCAGATCATCAACTATTATCACATATTCAATGGCAACATTGGCAGGAAGAACTCAGGAGAGCGACCTCATGCACACCATCTGCCAATGTGATGTGAGAAGGGTATGAGATTATAATTTTGATCAGTCTGCCAAATCCTTTCTGCCTGTCAGAGTGGTCAGAGAGGAGCAACCACAGGCCCTGCGAATAGATTAAATCAGCCCAACCTCTTTCTGGCTCCATCTGCTTTCTCCTTCTTTCCTTTCTCACTCTTTCACATGCTGCCTCTCATCCTAACCTCTATTCATCTATTCCCCCTACCCATCCACCCATTTTATCTTTTTTTTTTTTTTTTTTTCTTCTTCCTCCTATACTCTCCTGCTCCTTTTCACCAGAATTATTACATTACACATCCAGGGAACATCCATTAGCTCGGAACATGTTCTTTTCTTCTCCTTCGTCTTCGTCTTCCTCATCTTCCAGGAATTGGCTAAGGCAATGTTATTTCAGATTATACAGTTGTTAAAGCTCATTTTAGGCTAACAACGGGACATCAAAAGCAGTGAACCCTGCACAGAGGGAGAGGAGGGAGGTGTTGATGGAGTTTCTGGGCAGGTGAGAAATGGAGAGGGGCTGTGAAGAAAAGACCTGATCAGATGGAAGGGGGAGATTAGAGAGGGAATTATTAATGGGGCCAGGGCCCTTTGGAGCCTGAGATTTGTTTGGAGGAGGATGCAAAACTGTGTTCGAGATAATAGAGAGGGGGGGAAACTGATTTTCTTTCACCTTTTTAGCACAATGTGAAATAGGAAGATATGAGGATCTGGACAGAAAATATCTTTATCGAAATCATTTTAATCAAAAAATATAATATGAGGACCTGCGAGATAAAAGTACACTAAACTGATACGTGTAATACATTGATAACTTGCATTGTGCAGGCCATGTTAGAAATGGGCTGGAAGAAACCTACCCCCATGCCCACTGCCCTTTTCTGGAATATATGCTTCCTTTTTTTTTTTACTCTGTATGCTTTCCAGGAGCAAGCTGTTCAACCCAAAGGGAGCCTGAGTGATTGATGACCTGGTGTCGTGCTGATTGACTTCATGGTTGCATACCCCGGAAGAAGGGATGAGGTACACTGTGGTGGGGCAATTACTACCGCCCAGGACATACTCCATTCCTAGCGCCATCTCTCAAAGGATCAGTCCTCCATCCACCCACACACCTTGTAGGTCGCCCGGGCTAAAGGCAGGGGGGTTCTCAACGTAAACTGTGACCCCTGCACGAACACACTTGTTTTGCTTTTGTGTTTGATGGGGAATTTAGGGGTCAGTTGGTCCTGAACCGTGCTTTCCTTGGAGGTCGATGTAGCCATTCTGTTCTTACATGGAAGAGTTGCAGACTGGGGAGTTACCTGTGGTGTCTGTCTGCCGGTCACTCCGGCTGTATGTGGATTTAACGGCAGTATATGTTGTATGAACCAAATGCACCTCTGCTGTGATTCCGTAAAGCCACCGGCTTTCTCATTTTTCTCGATTTGTACTTTAATCTTTGGGGATTACTTGATTTTAAAATACATTTTAAGCTGGAGACCTTCTAAAATAATATATTATGGGACTTTAGAAGTGACATGTACTAGGGCTGTATCTTAAACACAAAGTGCCCTGTGCACGACACAGGCCTGATACTGTATTTATATTGAGGTTTCACATGATGAGAAACAGATGGAGTGTGTCAAAGATAAAAGGGAAGGAAGTATGAAGTATGACTAAGGTTATAATGGTGGGGAGCCAAGACCCAGGAGACCAAATGCACATTTCTCTCTCTCTCTCTTCCTCCTGCTCTCTGTTTTGCATTTGCCATTTTCTTTTTTTTTTTACTCACTGGCTGGTCTCTGGATGTTTGCTTATTTAGCCTCAGACCAGATTCACACCAGATCAATCTGTGGTACCACAGAAGAATAAGCCCCCTCCAGCAGTTATCGGTCCGTGCTGGCGGAGATGGGAAAAAGCTGCAGAAAAGGAAACCTGAAGTGGCCAAGTGCTGGCTGGTAGTGAAACCAGGCTAATATCAAGCCCATTGCTCTCTTCTTCAGCCAGTATTGATCTACCATAATGTATGTTTAGCTGATCCTGTTCTGCACTCCTTTCAGTAAACAGGCCGCAGTCAATACTGTCACACCACGTTTGCCTAACACCTCCGCGCCAAGCCACCAACCAGCGCCTCACTGACTTGCACTGCATGTCAAATGAAGCGAGTTGGAGCAAGAGTGGCCTTGAAAACCAGCCAGCAGCTACTTAAAACCACCCCACATTAAACTACACCAGAATGGTAGTGGCGGCTGCGGCGGTAGTGGCGCTAATGGGCAGCAGAGTCCCAAACTGTCATGTAGCAGAGTTGTTTGTGTCATCTACGAGAGCCCCCCCCCCCCCCCCACACCATGTGCACCTGCTGCTGGTGGGGTTCATTATGGATTTCTCTAATGGCTTTTAGAGTTTTAATAGCATGGTTTTGCATGGAGCAAGTAATGAATAACTAGATGTCGTCGTTGTGCCTAATGAGAGTGCCCACTGTTTCTCAGAGACACAAGGAAGATTTAAGCACGGCAAGCAGCTCCTGGAATACATCTTTATTCATTCATTTGTACATATTTGTTTCTGTGATGGATTATTTGTGCAAGTGCGCGAGCGCATTTTTGGGGGGAACGCGCGCAAAAACGTATAGCCTTGTTGACTTGGTGAATCCTTTTTTGCGTGTCTCTTTTGGAGAGTGGTGTATTTAGGTTGGCATTGTTTTCAACTGCAAGATTCGTAGCTCTCTATAACAGCCAATATGGTTCCCTCACAAAAACAGAAAATATGCCAGGAAACATCAGGGGGGGGGGGGGGGAACAACAGGGGAGGGTGATGGCATTACACACCTGTGGTCCTAATGAGGATGGCTGCTCTAATATCAGTCATATCCACTAACTGGGTTCTCGTCTTCCCATTTCATTCATATAGGAAAATGAAGTAGGGAGAAATAAAGTTACCAGAGGCTGAATTTGAATAATTACTGTGAGTTGCCCCTTCAACCTGTAATCTAACTGAAGGAATACACTGTAACTGTAAATAGTCATATACTGTTTATCTCTGCATTTACAAACTTCACATGCATTCTCTATTGGTTTATATACTTTCTGCAGATATATTCCATATGCATGTGTGGCGTCATGTCAGTAGATTGTCAGTTTGGTCAGATAGTAAAAATAGAGTTTACCTCTCACAACCCCAATCAATATGACCTCCAGAAAACACATTGGCATAATCAATCACTCGGTCAATGTTTTAAAATTCTGTCTTTCAGCAGCAGGTGACAGCATGGATTACCATTAATACCATTCATTCAGATACCTGAACATTACTTTTTGAAATGTTTGATGGAAAAACAGAGAGCGGAGTGAAGACTCTGCTCGTCAAGCACTTTTTTTGATGAATCACTGTTATGTTGGCGGTGTTGTGTCTTGGTGGAATGAGCCGGTTCGATATTCTCCCTCCGTCTCCTCCAAAGCAATAGACAGCTGTCTGTTCTCACAAATTGACTACAGGTGCTGATGTAATGAAAGCGCAGTAGCTCTGGCTTCTGTGAAGAGCAGGAGCAGAATAACGCCGCAAGCAAAGGTCATATGCAGAAACGATATAATGTGCATAGCTCCGATGAATACTGCACACTAAATGCATACAATGATGGGGGCTTTTTAGTCCTTTGATGACGAACACTGTTGAGGTCAATTTAAAGTAAGTGAGTTAAAGCCATTATCCCTTATTGATTTCCTTTACTTTATCTGCACCAATCACCGCAGAGGGGATGTGAAGAGAGGAAAGGCACTCACAGAGAAAGGTTCAAGTTTTGGGCAAATTTTCAAGTTGTTGATTGTGCAAAATTCTGTCCTGATATTGACATCGGGATGAGTTTTTACACTTAATTTGCAATATATAAAGCGGTGACAATGCAGCAAAAGCTCTGAAATCCAACTGTATGCCCTTTGAATTCAAGCGTATGCTGCACTGTTTCAAGGTGAAACGCCTACTCCAACATAATGCATTGCCTCCCCTTTTGGTTTGGCAACAATCACTCCTGTAACAATCGACCCTTTACTATAGTAATGCATACGGCAATGAATGAGAATAAGGCTTTCTCGAAAGAGACGGAGCCTCCACATTAACTAATGTGTGACATACAGTGGTATGGGCATGTTGTCCGCCGTACAGCATGTGCACTTTGTCACAAGAGTTTTGAAATCAATCAGCCTGTGTGAGTTATTCACAGTCCAACATCAAAAAGGCATTACTTATCTAAGGCTTTTAATTTCCAATCCATCTGTCAAGCCAGTTGAAATATGGAATCTCATTACTTTGAACAAGTGGGGAGGGGGACAACATAAATCATTTGATTTTCATCTTACCCTGACAGAGTCTGTTTAGAACTGGACCTAGGGTAAAATGAAAGAGAAAGTGGGAGTTGGAGAGTGAAAGTGACAATCAGAAAAAGAGAGAGAGAGATGTGACACCTGGGTGAGAGAGGGAGAGAGAGAGAGATTTTTTAAAATATTTATTAATGAATTCAAATCAAATAAGTGGGTTGTTCGACATTTAGAAGAGCCACCATTCAATTCTTATTATGATCCTAAAGTATTCTTTGGTTTCCTATATACCTGGGCTCTGGAAGATAGGATACACACAAGTGCAAAAAGGCTAACATGTCTTCAAGAAAGTAAAAAGATAAAGAGATTATAATGTGACGGTGGAAATATTTATCACGGTATTGGTCCTTCAGTACAGCAACATTCAGTTGACGACTCATAGGAGGGCCACTTTTCAACTAATTATTCATGTCACCCTGGGAGGGATTGAGACACAAATTGAGTGTAGTGCCCCTTTAAATCCATCACTGTACTATAGCCTAATAATTCATGTCTATTACAGACCCTCTAAATTATTAATTGGCCAAGATAATGAAAATATGCTAATCAGAGAATTGCCGTTGAAAAAGAATGCATAACACTCCTGAGCCATCATAATTAGGATAAGTAATTATTTAACCATTACTTTGTGAAGTTGAGTTATTGGAGTCTGTCAGGTTCTTGTGAAGGATCAGAACACCAAGTTGTGTTTGATTGAAGGCAACATTTTTGGTGACTCATTTTCCTGACAGGCTTCTGAATGTTTGAGTGAACCATGTAAGAGTTGTTGCTTGCGTTACTGCAGGCTAAATCCAGAACGCTGTTGCAGGCAAGAATGCAAAGACATTATGTTTATGCCGGCAAACAGCATTGAGCCCTGTCGTTCTGTACATGCTTTTGCTTTGGTAGATTTAAAAAAAAATAAGTTGAAATACAGCCCAGAGTGAAGCAGCACTTTTTCCCTAAACTGCCGGCCTTCACTCAGCTGCTTCTGATTAAGCAAAGGAAACCCCTTAAACCCTCTCCCTCATTCCGCCCTTTTTTCTTTTTTCTGTCTTTCACTATGGGGCTGCTGAGCCATTTCCAACAGAGAACTATTCTGAAAGTTTATCAACAGCTCCTAGTCAATCCTTTCCTCCTTCTTTGTGCTCTCTTCTCTGGGGTCCCTTCCCTTCTTCCTCCCCCTCGGGGGCCTGCTAGAAAGGAGAGCTCTGTCATGGCCCTGTGGAGAGAAAATGGCGGAATTCATCCCATGCTGTGTCAGTGATAACACTCCCGAGCGTGACACATCTCCGCCTCAGATTACAAGTAGAGGATTCATTCCTTGCATTCTCCTTGTCACCTCGCCTTCAATGCCGGCATTAAGCAATTTGCAATAGAATAATGCACTCTATCAAGGAAGGGGCTCTGCCTGTAAGAGACTGGGTGTTTGTACGGCCGTCATGTTACAGGAAGGATATTCAATGTGGTTTGCATGTATAGGGTGTGTAAGCACAAACACACATGCACACACTGGGGCTGATAAAACAAAGCGTGCCACACTGAACATGTATCCACACACAGACCTGGTATTATAACCACTTTCAAGAGTAAGAAACAGAAGAGCGTGGTCTCTAGATCCAAAATTGGTAATAGATAACATGGCTGCCTTAGGCCCGACTATGATTCTGTAAGTGACCCAGATCACAATAAATGGCACTAACTATGAGCTATCAGCTGATCTGTGAACCCCCCCCCGCCGAATGCATCGCAGTAGCTGCAGCCAGAGAGAGAATAGTGCTGACGAATGTCTCTCTGTGTGCCTGGCTGGTGCCAGAGCTTATGTAACTCTGCCAGGAAGCAGTCTGTTAACAGATATTGGAGTCTCGGCAATTGCCAGCCAAGACTGAGTCATTCTCCAATGGACAAAAAACGAGATGCAAGATCTACTGTATGAAGATGGATCAAATTTCCAGTCGGCTACTAATGAATGATGTCATTTGTTTTTGAGAATTGACAATACAGAGCATAGCAAATTAGCATGTGGTTTGTTATACATCTCAATGCGTGTCATGGGTCATGATTCAACAAGTGATTAACAGAGCTGCTGCGTCTTGTAACAAGAAGACCAATATGAGGAAAGCCAAAAGTGCTGCGCTCAAGAGGTTTGCAAGGGAACATAGTCGCTTGACTGACAGACTGACGGGATGAATCCGTCCATGCCACCAGCAGCTTGACACTTTTGGATTTCTCTTTGGATGTCTCCACAACTATTACAGATATTCATGTTCCCCTCAGAGTTCAACTGTAATTCATTGAATTTTCACCTAGTGCCATCATCAGGTCAACATTTAAATGTGTTCAATACTGTGGAAATGAATGATCCCACTATAGCCTTAGCTGTACTTTTGGTGTAGTGCAGATTATTACCAAATGTGAACATGCTAATGCTAAATACCTGCTGAACATCAGCATGTAAGCATTTGTCTCAAAGCATCGCAGTGCCTGAGTACAGCCTCACAGAGCCGCTAGCATGACTGTAAACTCTCTGTGGAAAACAAAAGTGAGCAGAAGATCAAATAAAGTAAATTGAAATTGAAGGAAGTGCTACATAACAGCTAACCAAGCTATGCCATATTGTAGCCTAACTCAGTAGTAACAATACTTGACTATTTCCACAACTCGTAGCACCACAGTCAACTGAACTCAACCCCCTCTCATCCTTCCCGACAACCAGTTCAAGCCTCATAATGAACCAATTCACACTTGTATTCCTTGTTCCATTCCTTTCATTGTAATACCAACACCACTTCCTGCTCTCATTCTCTCCTGCAGTACTCTGCTTAACAATGATGACCCTTGCTGACCCTGACACAACCTCACTGTCTTTTTTCGAGTAGCTAATGGCCTGGAGGCCTCATCTCTCTATTGACCCCTTGCTGAGGTGAATTATGGCACCTGAGCGCCGGTCAAATACGGCGGGTCCTGACACGGAGACATCAGTCCAGAAGGGCCGGCCCGGGCCGACTAATGATCCAGACATTGGTAAATGACGGGCAATGTTAGAGAAAGAGAGAGAGAGAGAGAGAGAGAAGGGCTTATTAGGGCTGATTGCCTCATCATGGTTGAGGGAAAACAAGCAGAAAGGCTATAGAGTACTTTTCTCCAGGGTTACTCTGTTTCTGCCCGACTTCATCCCAGGCACTGATCAATGAATTGATCATGGGCTTGATATAAGAGCTGATTGGGAATCTGGCGGATACTGAATACCGCTGCTGACTAGCTGATGTGACCGTTGCAATCATTTTGTTTGCACTGCACAGATACAATGTTGCCAGAGAAAGGTCTTTGAAGGTCAGTTTTAACACGTCTGTCCATGTTTTTAATTTAAAGAAATTTGATTTAGCATCACGCCCTCTGAAGGCAAATAATGTCTGTTTGTGTGTGTATTGGATCAGGCTCCTATCCCCTTTTCTCAATCACGGTCCGGTATGGATTCCCTGCAGGGTAACATGTTTTTCCTCTGGAGTCTGGACACATTCTGCCTCCTGCTGTCAGGCTGAGGAGACCCACCTCCCTTTGCCTCCATCCCCCTCTCCTTCTACCCCTCCTCCTTCTCCCTTCACCCCCTCGTTTCCCTGGTCTGAGACAGGGGGCGTGTGATGACAGAGGTGTCAGCACAGGTCACGCTGATCCTCTTCTACCGTCCTGTTCCCACTGGCCCGGGAGTCGATACATTCCTCCCCGTTCTCGGTCCCTCATCAATCCGCTCTCTGTGTTCTCAGGATCTACATTCCTGCCCATCAAGAGCTTCCACTGTCCAGCTATACAGGAGTCTGGTTTCGCTGGACCATAGTCGCAGAGAAGCCTGAGTGAATGTTTCTCTCTCTAAGTCTTCATCTATTCTTCCAGTCATCCAGATTAGTTATTGTGTGTGTAATTGTCTCTCTTTTTCTTTCCCTCTACCTACTTATCTGTTCTCCCTTTCTAGTCAGAGTGTGCGTCTCGCCGTCTCCGTTTCATGTCCTTCTTCCCAGTCTCTATACCTTCCAGGCCGGGCTAAGTCCTGCACATATGTACCCTATAGATGCTGTGTAGTCAGTGTTCACAATTACCACCTGCCAGCGGCTAAATAGCAGTAATATTTGTCTTGAGGGTAAATCCACAAGGTTCACTTAACAAGCTCCTCTGTAACTTTGTCATACAAAACTGCATAGTTTTAAATGCAGAAAATGATGTCCGTGTTTAGCATAAGCTTACTACAGCATTATTTTAGCAATAAAACGACTGTACATGCTTTGATCTCTGAAAGGTGTGCAAGATTGTTGAACAAAAAGTGTGGAGAAGTCATCCATCCATCTATGAACGTAATTTCTTTTTCTGAGGGTCACAGCTGCTTCGTTAAGCGTATTCCCACATGCATTGGAAGGGATGTAGTAGATGGCAGTTTCTCACAGGGCTCAGACATGTACACTGACAAACAACTTTGCACTTATATTCACACCTACAGGCAATTTAGAATTTCCAGTTCATCCAACCTGGATGTCTTTTTGCACAGCGTCCACTGTCCATTTGCGGGAAGCTAACTTATGAGGTGGTCAACAAAAATACACTATCTCAGGGTTACTTTACTCTCTGTTTGATAGATTTTCTATATCAGTAACTATTAGTAACTAGCAGGTGAACAAAGTGCAGCTTAAGAACCAGACGTTTCCCATGTAGGTGGAGACCAAAACAGAGGTACAGGATTGCTCGTCACGTGGCCAGAAACACACATCCAAATGGACAAGTTATTCTCATACACTGTTTGTAGCTATACCTACACAACTAATGTACTATATAACCCAAGTAATCAGATCAGGTGACGTCGAATAAAAAGTGACACTTTTACGTCTGCGTAGAGAGAAGGTTGGCGTGGAGGGGTGGGTCTAAAAACACCAGACTTTAACCCAGTAGACCGCTGTTCATGTCGTGTGTGAAAACAGAAGTCAACATTGACGTATTTCACATGTGACTTCCGTAAAGAGGTTACGCTACATCGGTAGTTATTTTAACCCATGCCACGATCTTTCCCTAAAGCAAACCAGTTAGAGTTGTTGCCTGAATTTAACCAATTGTTTCAAACATACTTATTTCAACCCAAACCATGTTTTCTTAAAGAAAAACAAGTAGATTTGTTGCCTAAACTTAACACTGCAGGGGCTTGCACAGGCACACTCATTGCTCATGCTGCTGAACATTAGCAGTAAATCGTACAGAAAATACCAAAATAATTTGTAAGATTTCATACGAACTGTTGTATGAGGACATGTTGAAATAGAAGCTAATATTGCTCCATGTTTGCCGCATGCTTATGGAGCTCCTACTACATTCACCCAAACAACCATATAAGCTGATATGTCAATGTTGTGGTTACAGCTTCTTCTGCTGATGAAATATGTTCAGAAGAAGTTGTAACTTGTCGCCCTCCAAGACTACCACCATACTTTACAAAGCTGTTGTTGGAAAAACAATGTATTCTGAATTTTAATATATTATTATTATTAAGTTTAGTTACAGTATATCCAATGGGAGAGTGATGTATTTTCAGCATAACAATACTTTCTCCAATTCAGTGATTTTTGAATTTCCTAGTTTCACCAGGAGGCAGTGAAAATGTTTTATGCATAGATAGTCTATGTCTATAGCTGTCCTGGAGTTTTATTCAACATCCATTCCTTTCTTACTCCAATCTTTCCAATATCACAGCCTTGTACTGTTCTCCTTGCCCAGGGCAGTATTAGTGATGGTCTGACAGATGGTATTACACAAGAAAGCTAAAATCAGATTCTTTCCTCCCCATGAGTGTTCACTTTACTAAAGTTCTCATTACTTGAGGGAGACATGTGGGGCTGGAGAAGTCTCATTTTAGCGAGATTTCAGAAGCTAGGCACCCAGACCTTATATCTTTATATTCAATGTTTCAGATGCAATCTCCTCCACACCCTCTTCTCTTGGTTATGAAGTAACCTCTGCCAAATACATTGGCTTTTCTCCCTTGGCTAATCTCACATCATCACATCAGGCCTGTTGTATTGATTTCTGGGGGAAAGTAGACCTAAATTGCTCTTCCTTTGTCAATCTGAGGCTTGTTACCAGGCAACAGGATGACCCCCCCCCCCCCCCCCCCAACCCCCGCCCCCGCACACCCCTAAAACACACACGCGCACATGCACTCCAACACGCAAACACACATGCTCAATTACACTCTTGACGCAGTGCCAAAAATGCAATTGGAGAGTATGTCCCCCCCCCCTTCCTAATATGGGATATAAAACGTTGCTGGTGACAAATATGTTTCAGCACATGCAAACACCAAATCAGTGTTGGAAGGCAAAGCCGTGTTTTTATTGAAGTATAAAATTACTCGACCTGAAATGTCTTGCATTAAACCCTTTTCTGTCGGTTGTTGTTTCCCCAGAAAAACTTTGGTAATAACATCTGCTGAGGCAGTGCAATTAGAATACCCAAAAATGCACCGTCTCCTAATTTTCATTCGGAAATGTGCGGTATAGCGACTTTGTGGCATTTTGATGAATGTAGAAAATAATGAGGAACTTTCAGTTCAACAATGTATTGTGTGTAATAATTTAATAGCATGAACGCTGCACTCGATACCATTTTGTTAAATATTGTGATTCACATTAAAAGCAATGACCGTCGAGCCAAAATCCCTGACAAGAAATCCAGCTAAGATAAATTGTCGTTGGCTTTTTTTGATAAATTAGCCAAATGTTCAAATACAATTATTCAAATAGAATTCTTCATATTAATCACATTTGGACAACACTCTTCACATTCTCTGCGCTCATTTTTCATTTGTAACTGCTCAAACCCCTTCAATCTAAAGTGGGATCTACTCAATGGAGTATTCTCTGTCTAATTCAAATATCGAATCTGAAATGCACAAGATAGATGCACAGACTAAACGCACACGTACATACATTCACAACCTCGGAGGGGTAGAACAGCATTGTGGGGGAGGGAGGGGGGGGGGGGGGGGGGATTAAATTGTGGACCACCTGCTTCTGTCACCTGGGACATATTTTACATGATTGAGCCAAATGCTTGAGATTGAACACGGACATGACAACATTCAGGGAGCTAGGCGGGATAGGAGTGTGCATTTTTTGGCAAGAAATGTTTGCATTATTTATATCTCTGCATCCTTCCTGATGTCTTTTGCAGCAATAAGTTATTCCAAACAAACGGACAACTGACGAATAGGGATCGAGGTTTTAATGAGAAAAAGACAGACAGAAGCGGAAATGAAACACCGGTTGCCCATACAAATTGCTGTAATAACCATATCTACATTAAAGCTTTGTAATAACTTATACAGCATTGCTTTATTGAGGTGGGGAGGAAAAAAAACCGAAAATAAATGCCTATCTGCAGTGTTTCTGAATTAATATCTCATTATGGTTCCGCATCATCATATTTTGGTCTCATTTTAAAAAGGCAGGGGATTACACACTAATTACATATTGCATGGTGGGGAATGTCTCCGCTGGTGATGAATACAAGTCCAACTGCTCACAGGGAAGTCTTCCTATTTCACTGAGGGGGGACTGCTGCTCTTTATCAATCAAGCTGGCTTCACAGTGAAGAGGATAATGAATCGGAGTAAGACCTCTTAATCTCAGTCGTTCCTGTTTATTTGTCACTAGAAGCTTCATGTTTGTCATTTTATTGAAAAAGAAGCATCCCTAAGGAGACATACCCGCGTGGATGACATTCCCATATCACATTTCCATCTTAATTTGGTCAAACTTGAAACAAATTCCCTCGCTGTGTTCATTAAAAGATTTCTGTATTCATACACATTCACTCACTCCTTCATGTCACAAGGGTTTTAACTCCTCTCCCCTGCACATATTCAAACACAAAACTGGAAAAAAAAAAGAAATCCCTCGCCATCACATCCTTCGACTGATGAAATTGGCTCCTTTTAGAAATGAATCAAAATGTGTCTGCGTGTGTGTGTGTGTGTGTGTGTGTGCCCGCATCGCAGGGAGGCTGCAGCGATAGCCTCAGGCTGCACTCCTCTGTATGTATCTGATCCAGGCCTAATGAAGCTGAAAGCCTGGCAGTTGTGAGGAGCATCTGCAGAGACAGAGTGATGGGCATCTCGTTCTGCCTCTGTGTCCCAGGGGGGCCACACACATCTGAGGACCCTGCCTGCTGTTTGCACGGTGACTTGGTGCCCCTGTGTACCCATGCTGCAGAAGGTCATGCCACATATGCTGTGGAAGCCATCTGGAAGGTCTGCTTGACTGCCACAGCAGCTTCTCATGCTACCCTGGACTGGTGATATAACCGGCTCAGAGGCTGACCAAATACATGTTTTTGGACAATTTAACATCCAAGTTTTTCTGAATTGTTGTTATTTGTTTACATGCATACCTCCACATGTAATCCAATGTATATAATCGATCCTGGTGGCCATCTGTAGTTACTGTGATTGTTGTGATGGCAGACAGATGTCACTAGAAACCAGTACACCGAAAGAGGAGACAATAATATTTTAATACAGGATGAATTAACATCATGTACGGTGACAATTATGGTTAGAAGTTGAAGACGGCAAATCCCATTTTAAGCCCGTCTAATTTTTTCCAATGCTCACTTGTGCACAGGAACATCAATAGTGGCCTCTCTCCCTTTTTTTTTGTTCCCCTTTTATTATTATCTATTCCTTCTTGTTGACACTTCCCAATTTCCAGGATCTGGAGGTGATTAAATTGCCGGCATTAATATGGCAAGTGAGTCCGCATGCAACAGGGTCTGGGCTGCTGTGCCCTATACATCTAAATATAGATTTAATAACTAGTGGCTGCATTTTTCATCAGTGGCCTGAAATGCTTACAGTGCAATCTGCAGCTCCCTCTCCTCTCGTTGTGCATATAAACATCAAAATACTTGTCTGAAAAGAAAAATAAGTACCGTATCTCTCTCGCTCTCTCTCTCTGTAATGAGGAGAGCGCCGAAGAATGAATGTCTGACCATTTGCTTTTTCGAGCTACATTAACCACAGAGCCAAGAGGAGATGCTCCTTCGCACATTTCATAACAGTGGTGTAATAAAAAAGGGACCTCTAACCAGTAGTGCACTGCAGCAAAGGCATTTAAGCAAAATGACTAACTGATGGGCCTCGTCTTTCTTGGCTTCTCTGCTACTCTACCGCGACTAAAGCTTCATTCTCTGGCAACTCTACAGTGTTCTTTTGTTGCTCATCTGTATCGCTATAATGATGAGGGCTCATGTTTCCAAATAGGTGAGAGAAAGGACAGACGTATCAAGAAACAGGAGAGATCTTCATAGTGAGACTTTGGGCATGTTATTGGATGAGAGAGGACAGGTGCCGCAACTAAACCGACGGGCATCACACGGGACAAGTGGTGATGTATTCGCTCTACCCTGACACGCTGAACACTACTCGCTGTGAATGTTGTGCCAGGAAGCTTTAATGTCAGTGTGTTGCTCACTCAATTCTCGTGTCAATTAGTTTGGATTACCTCATAGGAAATCAAATTACCGCCCTGATGTGAAGGTATTATTTATCAAAATTTGCACACTTGCAACACAGTGAATTCATAATAGATCCGGTGAAAACTGCCTTGTCTCTCCTTTCAACCGCTGTATTCCTGTGGTGTCTCTGCTCAGTCTGCAGACAGCCAGTGGTTCCGTTTGTCTCTGGGCAGCTTCCATGAGGTATATCGAGGGGGCCTGACCCACTGTCTTTTATGGAGCGTCTTCCAGTGGCTCCTAATTACCTTTGGTTTTATGGTCAGACCTGTGTCAGTTCTCCGCTCAATTTGTTTCTGTGAAATATGGCTTGGCCTTGGGTTCAAGTAGGGGAGAAAACACGGCGCATTGATTAATCAAGGCATGCAGGTTCAGCCTCTCTTCTCCAGGAAGTCAATTCAATGACATGTGTTCACCTGGGGCTCATTCCAGAAGTCTGAAGTTGCGGTCTCTCCTTAATTAATTTCCTTATATCTTTCCCTTCAACTCTTTCTCTTCTTCTCGTTCCTTGAACTACCTGATTATTTTCAAACGCTGTTGAATCTTTCTTAAAGAAATTAAATTAAATTATGCAAGCCTAGAAATTGTGAATACTGATTGTTTTGCTCGCTCTGGCGAGGAGCAGTACATAAAGTGTGAGCAAGAGAGGACACAAGTAAAGAGATTTGAGACTGGCCCCAGAATGGCAGGACAGATGCATGAATACAGCTGGAAGTGATGCCCCGAGAGGACAACGGAGCAGTGTTATGTGTGCTAAACCGACTGTAAACACAATATGTTTGCTATAGATGTGGAAATTATAGGCCTGATTGACTTTTACTGCCTGATGCTAACCACTAATCTGCTTTGTATTATGGTTGCATACAAGAATTGTTACCATATTGCCTGACAACCTAAAGGATCCAAACATTTTACTGTTGAAAACCCAAAGGAACGGGCTGCAGGAAAGGCCTTTTACTGTGTAACCTTTCTTCTGAGTGACTTGAGTGCACGGAGTATAATGATCAAATCAAAACAAAATGGATACGCTCCATACATTGGTAAAAACAACCAAATGAAATGGGGATAGTTCATACAATTTAAAAGTGAAAACATTCGGGGGAGCAATTTTCCTCTGCAAGGTTATCTAAATGCCTTCGATGTCTCCTCTGTTTGGTTTATTAGGGAAGTATCTAGCTTACCATGAGCAGTGAGACAATTACAAAGACAATTTCACGGGGAGGGTTTCTATAATCATCAATGCATGCTGGGAGCCCATATCGGAGTAAGTTTCATTTGGACTGAAGAGAATTCATTTTGTAGTTTATAACTCACAATGCAGCCATTAAGCAACTGCACTCAATCAGAGATTCTGAAGAGGGAGAGGAAAAAAAAGCAGGAATGAAAATGTGAAAACAACATGCAAATTAAAGCTTTTGAGCTCCAGTAAATGAGCGACTTAAATGATTTATCCAGGGCACATAACGTGCTGCCTTTTTAAGTATGCATTGTTGAATCTCTGGACCTAATACAAAAAACCAAATTCATAATACTTATTAAATATTTCTACCAGAGCAACCACCAATATGATTCAATCGAAAATAATGCCACAAATGCTACTTAATCCCACGAATCCAAACCTTTACTTGAAGTGAGCACAAGTCTGCATTAACCGAGTCTGAGCTGACTTTTATTTTTTAAGTGATGGTTCAGAGAGAAACTGGAGCTGGCCCACACCAAGCCACTTACAATAATCCCCATTATGCATGCTTACATCAGGCTGCAGTGTTGTTTTGATGAAAACATAACAAGTCATAATGAATGGAAATTAATGTATGTTTGTGGCATCAAAATAGCACATAATTACACTATTACCCCTGACGGTACAGGTATGCCCCCATCTAACACCACAAACATCAAGGTCTCTCCAGCAAATATTTCCTTGAGGTTAGTTTGTAAACAAATTAAATTAATTAAAGGGGGATGACTAGAGGTAAACACCAACGAGCCTCGCGTGTTGCTTGTAGTCCACATAGGCAATGCATTTCCCCTGCTGAGGTAAGTAAAATGCAATTCAACACAACATCTTTGGACTTAAAGCGTAGCAGGTGATCTTACATTAAAGCTAGATGATGCATAGTACTGATTATTATTATTGGTTTAAATGAGGATCCATTTCCCCTAAGCTGAGAGTTTATTGTGTTTAGAATATCATTGCGTTAATGATGGTTTATGATGAATGAGTTTGTGCCACACCATGATAGACATGGCTATTAGGGCTAAAAGGAGGTGGGATCCACACCCACTGGAGCCACAGCAATTAGTTTCAGCCAGATCAGAGGGTGCTGGCATAATGACCTGATTCTGGCAGCTTATTCTACTCCTGATCTCTAATCGTGGTGGCCAATGGTATCTTTCTCTGTCCCTCTCTGTTTCTCACTGCCTTTCCCTCCTGGTCCGGGGATATGAATTAATGAAATAATAAAGACTAATGCGAATGTTGCGGGCCGAATGACCACTCGCACGTGGCTCTCTTGCTTTAGCGAGTACAATTACGCAGTAAGTTTGATCGGTGGTGATAGACAAAACAGCAGGGGCTCATAAATATGGATGGAGAGTCTGAGAAAATAAATTAACAGGGCCTGGCCTCTCGGCTGCCCCACTTAGACTGTCAATTACAGACCTGACAGGAGCCTTGTGAAAGAGCCACACAAGGATGACACGCACGCACAAACACATGCTCGCGCGCACACACACACACACACACAGTCATTAAACTGTGCATTTGAGGCCATTCTGAAGCCATACAGCAGTCACCTGCTTCATTATCAGCAGACAGAGTTCATGCTTTCTGACATGTATCAAGAGCTTACAGTTATTGAGTAGTGTCAGCCGGTGCACAAAATCCAATGCAGGGGTTGATTCAGGAAAAATAATGACAGAAATTTTTCATTTTACAATAATGTCGTCTTTTTTTTTTACTTGAAGCATATTTCTCGCTTGTTTCTAGGAGTGTGCAAAGACATTTTGTGCAACAGGGGCAACGTAAAAAAGAGAAGAACTTGTGCATCTAAAACTCGGTACAGAAAGGAATGTTGCACCTTTTTTCAAAAGGGTCACTATTTTTACATGTTTGCTTTTGCCTCTATTTAAATGTGACAGTGTATTAAATTATGTATGCTAAGTAGATGAACACATAATGGGAGGGCAAGGAATTCAAGACACATTTGGACCATGTCTGTGCGCATGTCTTCTGTATTCATGTTCTGTGTGAAAGGGTCAGCCCTGCAATTTTGATACCAGCGATAAGTCACCATCTGACCTTAACAAGCTGGTTTAAAGCCAATTTATGGGGACTTGCAGACAGAACTAGCATACATTTGTTTTTATCAATATATCAATATAAGTTGATGTATTGATGCAATTTAGTTGCGCTTGTTTATTCAAATTATGGGGGTTGTTCTTTTTGGTTGCTTTATATCATTTATTCTATTATATCATTTATTTACTGCATCTATGGAGTCTTACGTTATGTCTGCATGTGTTGGTTGCTTTCATTAGCATGTGCAAGTTTCTCCATATCGAACGGGTTAGAAATAAGAGGCAGAGGTCATGGTTGGGGGGGCGGGGGGGGGGGGGGGGGGTGTAAAGAAACGGGCTCGTAGGAGTGATATAGATATTGATTTTTTTTTTCTTCAAGACCCACAAATATCAGCTGCCATAATAATCTAAAAGCAATAGCATTTCTCCTGCCAACATTCCTTTTTTTTATAAGGAGCCAGAATGTCTGTGGAGATTATCCTCGACCTGCACTGATAGGAGAGGGCTGGGGTTACGGGGCGCAGCCCGTCCTAAAACACTTCTGATAGAAAATTTAAGCTCTTTTATACCTCAGATGTCTCGGCTTCTGTTGGCAAGTCCAGCGAGGAAAAAGTACCGCCTTCAGCGACTGCAAATAAGAAAATAATTTGCTTCTAAGCGTTTGAATAATGAATCTCACATAGTTACCTTTGAGGATGTGGGGCTCTGAATAAGCATTCAGGTGCGTGTACAAACCGGCCACCAGGGCATTACACACCAAACGAAGCAAATGCATATCGACTCTCAGCATCGAACAGATGGAAACTTTTAATTTTTCTTCAGGATGCCTATGTGGCCATGTAAGTTAAGGTGGGGAAAAAGTTTTTAAAATCTATTCATAGTATACACATTTACAATATGATGTCTATTAATTACACACCGTGTGAGAATATCAGGGGAGGGAGAGAGGGAGAGAGGGGGAGAGGGGGATAGAGAGAGAGCACAGTTACACCACATGTTTCAGATTCAGCCAAATTGATATTGTAAACAGCACGGAGTCCAATATACTGGGACAGTGGTTCTTTCTTTCATGAAACAGGGACAGCAAGCAGAACAGACAGTTTCCACGAAGCATCCGCCAATCAATCAGACAACACAGATGGCTTCTCAGGGAGGCACATTTTCCTCTCTGTTAGCCGGCAGGACCACTTCTGATAACTAGCCCGTACAGCTCAGCCTACATAAAGCTGATCATCTGGCAGAGATAAACGGGGAAACGTTTCCCTCTGTATCCTCAGTTGTAATAATTATAACATTTTGAAGAAGAGCCAATTCGCTTGGTCCAAAATGACTATTGTACCATCGTTTGTGTATAAGGCTGCGTTCAAACCAACAGTGACGAAAGATAAAATGGCTGCTTCTGTGATTACTTTCCAGAGTTGTGAAATCCTGCCTGTAATTGTTGTGCAGTGTTTTGTTGCCTTTACGCCTCATGAATGCATTCATCTGTCACACCAACTGGACTTCCTGGATCATATCTCATCCTCTCACTTGTACCTTAAACAACTTAGCCTCACCATTGAGCCCCCTGTGTTTAAATCCTAGGCAGTTTGTTTTGGGCTGAATCTCTACTAATAGTAGTCATAGCTGTTGCCTTACTTTTTTTAACACAATCTCACTCCCAAAGCGTCAAGTACTGCAGTCTGGTCAGTACCCCTTGGCATCTAATACCGACAGACCGAGGCACCCTTTAGCGTCTGTATGGGACGCACTGGGCTTTGAACTAACTCACACTATTAACCAATCAGCGTCATTATTAGAGGGTCCAAGCAACTGATGTTTAAATAGTGAGAAAGTCCATGTAAGGCAGGTGTGATTTTAGGATGAATGATTCAAACAAACACAGGACTCTCACCCAGGAGACTGCTTGAAACCAAGCTAATATTGACTTATTTTGCTGTCTTTTTGTTACGCAACTTCCGGAACCTCAGTTATGTAACCTATGTACTGACGAGTTGGGAGCGAGAATGTGTGAGAAATTTTCATTTCATTGCATTTTCTTTGCAAATATTGTTTTTATTGTTCATTTTGTATATAACTTTCTCACTTCTACTTTGTGCTTTAAAGGTAATTCAATTATTGTAATTATTTTTGTTTTAATTCAAGTATTAATCATTTAGTATTTAAGAGTTTCCGGAGCAAGTACAATAAGGAGGTTCCTATAACATTTGTTTCACCAGCCAACCAAAGGGTCATAGGGGAGAATTAATGCTTAATAATACTGAGGTTAAATACTGGAATCCCTTGAAACACCCCAAACAAAAACTTCCCCCCAAAATGGTGTTGGAGGCAGATTCAAACATGTGCCTCACAACATGTGAAATTATTTCATTTTGTTCTGGGTGCATTCTGTGATTAGCAGACAGCTCTGTGTTGGTCTTTGTTGTCACCAAGGGGAGAGAGATCAGCGCCTGCCAATAGAAATGAAAGCATTAGAGATGGATTGAAAAGCCGCAACGCTCTGCCAATTCTCCATGAACATTAACTCATTGACAATTTTGTCAGCAAATTATGCGTAGTCTGCATCAGGTTTTCAGGCAATTTCCCCGTCAGCCATCAAGTTGTTTACCCACCGTGTTTGCTACTAAAAAAAAACAACCTGTTAAAACCCGCTGTGGGGGGGAAACATCTTTGTTTTGGTTGCTACTGAGAACTGTCCATACCTTTACACACAATCATACTTTAGCCTGTATCGTGTGTCTGCTAAAGGTCTTGCAAAAAGATTGCTGAAGTCCATATCGGACACTGAAGACTGTTAGTCTGCAGGACAGCAGTATTGACGATGTGCGGTATTGATTGTGCCACCTGGAATAAGTTGCCATAACGGGATCATATTGATCAGAATCATTGATGGTATACAGTATGTTTCACTGCCCTGTGGACAAACTCAATTATATTGATCAAAGCACTTTGAGAGGATCAAGTGTATACCCATACTATACTGCATAGTATGGGTATACATTAAATTATTCAAGTTAAGTTACACCCAACGCCTGTCTAGACTGCCTGCACACAAGTGGTGCCTTAGGAGACTAATATTATTTTTTTATCATAAATGTGCTGTCCTCTCATGTCTTTTACACTGGTCTTCAAGATGAGGAATTAATTCTGTGTCTGCGCAAAGAAACGGATCGTATGCGTCCACAGTGTGTTTGAATGGATGGGCAGATGGACAGATTTTGGTAGCTGTAACTAAAGATAGATTAGTGGTTAATCTCGTTGTTGGGGTTTCTTCTTTCACTCAGAATCATTCCTGGAAACAAGAGCATATTTGAAATCCATCCAAATCTAATTAAAACACTGAATACAAAGGACTGTGCTTTTTTGACAGTTTGATTGGAGGGATGAGAGGCATGGTGCGGGAGGGCCTACTGTAACCATTTCACAGGAGGCTCCATGCCGAGTTGTTCTTTGGAGGGGGTGCCTTTTGTTGTTACTGGAGACAGATAGGCATTCCTGATAAATGTGGAAATGTGTCAGAACTCAGGAGGGAAGCCGGGAAAGTACCAGAGGTAAATTTGGCCTACTTGGGCATCATTACAGCCATTGTGTGACTGTCAGTAAGTTCACCCACATTGTACTGTATTTGTGCTGATGTAGTACCGTCTCACTAAATTACATTCTCTGTGGTGTTGCTGTGTTGCTATGCAGAGCGCACTTGTTTGATGTTTTCTGAAATCTAGTAGAAATTCACTTTAACGTAATGGTTTTAAGATTTTTATTTTTTTGTTTTTGAAAAATAAAAATCATACCACAACAACTGAAATAACCACTGCTGAACTGCAGAGCCTAAGCCATTGAGCCACAAGGCAATGTGAGAGAGGGGCTAGCTTCACATGGACAGGACTTCGCATGCTGTCTGACCACAGGCAAATCAATATTTCTTTACAGGCCTGGGAGACTCGGAGGGCTTGCTTAACGCCCTAACAACATGCTTTAGTGCGCCGTCTGTCCTGTAAACCTATCGGATCTCTGCAATCTCCAACTCTGCCCGGCGACAGGCCCTCCCAGGCCCCTGCTCGTACTTCACTGTCTGGCCCCTGCAGTCCCAGCCCTTGCAGCCCCCTGTCCTAGTCCCTGCAACCTCTCGCTCCCCAGCCTCTACAGCAGCAACAGCAGTGCTGTTAGCATTGTTAATGGCTATTGTTATGAATGAGGACCTCTGCTCCTCTCTCTTCATTGGCAGGCCCCGGGCACGCAGATGGATAGGCTGCTACTTCTTTTCTGCTATCAGGACAGCCCAGACGCTGGGCCCGGGACTGGCGGAACAAAGTAGGAGGAATGATGCCCCAGTGGGGAGAAAAGGGCGAGAGGGACTATAAAGGAGGAGAAGAGGGAGAGGGGAAAGGGATGAGGGAGTAGAGTCGAGGGAGGAGGGCGACAGAGAGGAAAAAAAAGAAGCAGAATAGGAGGGGGCAAGAGACAAGGGTGAAGGAGCAAGAGAGCAATAGGAGGGAGCAGGTCTCCCCTCCCCTGAATAAATTTGGAGCTCCATTGTAAGGGGTGTAAGAGAGGAGTGTGTCTGCTGTCTGTGGCAGAGGCCTATATTCTCAGCAGCCTGTGGAGAAGAAAAGAGGAGGGGTTGAGGGGCACACACTGCCCCGTTTCTGGCCCCCTGCCGTACCCCCTTAACCCCCCCTCCAGCACCCCTGCCTGGTGATGAATGGTGGTACTTGCTGAAAGTGAAGCCTGCTGGTGAGCCTTGGCTCAGGCTGGGAGGCTGGGGGAGACTGCTTGGAAGATCACGGGGACAAACTCAGCAAAAGGCTGCCCTTCAGTCGCCCATGTACTTCACCAAGATGGCAGGCCCGCTGTTGGCACACAACCACAGAAACGGGTAACAGAAAAAAAAATAGAGGGAGCCGGAGCCTCTACTCGCGCCCAAAGAGAGTCTCTTGCTTTCCATCATGAAAGGGATTCATAATTGTAGTCAAATCCACGAAGACACATTTTGGTTTTGTTCACTCTCCAACACTGTTTGAGTGAGGATTCCTGGCACTGAAAAAGCACAACACTTGCAATAAATAGCAACTGTTACCATATGAGTATATGTAGTGAATTATTGCTCCAGTTGACAAAGCCTGTATATTCTTCTATCTAGTAGGACAACTCTTCTTTGATTGATTGATCATGATCTCAACCTCCATAATTTAATTATCGTGGTCAGAAATGTCAGGCAAGACGTTTGCTAGAACCGCAAAAATGGAAAATACTAGATAAGGAATGCTGCTATTTGCTGACTACATCACAAAAGATGCTGGAGATATTTTAAAGGCACTCTCCAATAAAAACAAACAAACATCCATGTCAAACAGTGTTTTTTTGCAATCCCTCTAATGAGTGGTGTCTCTGTTCCTCACTACACACTTCCTCCTGGATGTGCCTCATTTTCTCTCTCTGTCACACACACACACCAAAGTAGATCCTGCTCTATAGCAAACCTTAGAAAAAGAGACAGAGAGATGGAGAGGAAAGTAGGAGGGGAGATGGAGAGAGCCTGGGGGCTGGCCTCTGTCCCGGCTCCCCCAGCCTCTCTGGATCCAAGCCATCTGCCACAGCTGCTGCCTGGCTTTAACTGCCACTCTAATTGACAATGAACCCAGAGCCCTGTGATAATTGTGGCTGCTTGGTGACTTGGGCAGGTAATGCCTCCCTTTCAGGATTTATCAGGCCCCATCTGTTCCTCGTAGTGCTATATGTGGCAGAAAAGGCCCCCTGCCCAACCATCAGCACTCACCACTACTTCATCCCCTTCCTCCTCCTACTCCTCCTTTAGTGCACCATCCCCTTTTCTCCCCCTCTGTCGCTCCATCCATCCCTCAATCCGCCCCCCAACCCCCGTCCTGCTTGTTCTTCATGTGCGTTGTCATAGCCAACCAATATCCTGCTCCCCAACGGCTCTTCCGTCTCCTCCTCCAGTTGCTGAGCAAATATTGGGCTTTTTTTTTAGTGAAAGGATGCTTATTAGAGAGCAGCTCCCCGGCCTCAGGGGTAGCCACACCCACCAGAGGGCACAGCTCTGAGGCTAGGATTGTTTGTTCAATCATTAACTAAAAATAAAAGACTCCTCGCGGTTGCCTGAAACTCCCCCTCTTCCTCTGTTCTTTGCCGTGAGATGGGTGTTGTGTGGGGTGTCTTGAGAACAACTGGCGGGAGTGGGAGGGGGAGGGGGGGGGGGGGGGCATAACCTCACACCCATGCCAATACCACACTACCCCTGCTCTGTTGAATAGAGAGTACCCATCTTTCTCACGTGGGGGAACAATTGAGATCTCTGCAGCTTTAGCAGGTGTTGTGTCCAATGGTCTTTGATTATTGCTATGCTCAATCTTGATCAAGTCTGCTTACCAGCCGTCCCCCATGTTCTGAACTGTCTCTGTCGACAACATTGCACATATAGCATGTCAGAAACCGTAATGCTGATAAATTGATAGATAATTCTCACATCATTCTTTTTGTAAATAATTGACAATTCCAATATGGGGCTTATGGATGTGCTCAGTGCAAACAAAGAGTGCAGAACTTCCAAGCCTGCGAGTTTGGCCCGTTTCTTCAGTCAGCCAACAGCTGTTCTTCAGATGCTTTTTGGAAATTGTTATGACAACAGGTTGTCTTCACATTCACATCAAAATCCGTTCTGAATGTCTTTATGAATCCAAAATAAGCAAAAATATGTCGGCCGAGGTAGAGTATCATCCAAAGATGCAGACAAGAAGCACACACCATTTCGGGCGCTGGACGCCGCACCAAATGCTTTTTTTCTATTGCCAGATTAATGTCAGATACTGGCAGATAACTGGAAAATATGTCAGCTCTACTTTCCAGAAATGGACAAATCTTGGCCATGTGCTGCCTAATTGTCGGCAGTGTTTTCCCATCTGTTAGGAGTAGATATCATTTTTCAGACAGAGGGATCAGATATGATACACATCATCATCCTAAATGGACAATATGCGTTTATTTATAGCTATGATTTGGAGGCACCTCGTTGTTGATAGGTTAGGTACAATGTGTTCTACTACAGATCATTTGGGTGAGAGCCACCATGTGTTCTGTTGCCAAAAAAAGACGCTTTTGCTTCAGTGGTTTCTGATCAGCACAGAAATTAAGTCATAACTGTTTATGAAATTATTTTCCCAACTCACAGCGGGAACCGAGAATTTTTTTTCATTCTTCTCTTAATTGTTGTATGTTGCTTAAATTATTAAATTAGCGGTAATTGTATTTCATGGAAAAACACTGATTTGAGCACCCTTGTCTGTTTGTAAACTATGCGTAGAAAACATGTTTTACAAACCATTAAGCTCACAAATTTATTCACACAAATAAAACCAGCCATCTGTAATTTAGCATTATTTCAGTGCATTAGGAACAGAACATTTAACTCGACCATAATTTTAGGCTTTGAATTGGAGCTTGGATGAGAAGGCACTCTAAACAGGAGTGCCGTGTGGACGCAGGATATCACACAAGAGTGGGAAAATGTCATGTGGAGAGTTTATGAATATGAAACAGGGTTACAATTGAGACACAAAAAAAGCATTCTCTGTACCAACATTCTATCATTTAACTCGTTGGCTGTGGATAAATTGATATTTGAATATGGATGTAATATTATGAGAATTCTAGAAGCTGCATATACTGTATGCAAATCGAAATGGTGTCCACATTTTTTTGCCAAGTTTGTGACATGAAATTGCTTCATTCTCTGACATTCACCAAACTGGTTGAGACCTGTGCATCCCTCTCTAATACCTCATCACTTCCAGAGCAGATTTCAGGATTTCAAGTGCAAGGGCATCTTTAGGCCTTAAAAGCTCCAACCCACCAGATTCAGCAAGCATGTGATACCGAAACAGCATGATTTCTCTCTCTCTCTTACACACTCACAGACACACGCTCACTCACAAATGCATCCTGCTGACAACCCACCACTCCTAATCCCTCCTCATCATGGCTGCCTGAGCCCTCAGGGTTCCAGTCATTTGGTGTGAATCTACCACAGGATACTGATGCTGCTGTGTTGCCTGCTCAGGTGCAGGTGTGTTATTGAGCAAGTGTGTGTGTGTGTGTGTCTGCAAATTTAGTTGCATGATTTGAAACAGGAATTGGCTGGCTAAATACCATACAAACCTATAGAGGTCTCACTGCAACCTAATCTTAATGGTCAACAAAATGGAATTAATGCCTCCGATGGTTCATTGATTTTTACAGTCATCAGCTATTGAATGGTTCATGAATATTGGTTTATGAACATAGGGAAGTAGTTAAGGATAGGAGCATGTACATTCTGACATAGCATTTATGCAGAACCCCCTCACTGTTTTGCATACTTCACACCTGATGATCCGTGCTCTCTCACACATTTTGATGATGACTCGGTTCATAACGACTGACATATGGCATTTTCAACATGCTGCAGCAACCATAGACTGTGCATAAGAAGTGGACGTAGTCATTGTGACGTCACCCATTGGTTTGTGGACTGCCATTTTGAAGCCTTGAGTTTGGCGATTTGGCAGTTGCCATCTTGGATTACAGCCGTGGCCATCTTGGCTTTTTGCAACTAGTGATCGGAAGTGACCATATTTGGACTGAGGAGGATTGACGTAGTGACGTCGTATACAGCTCTGGTAGCGGCAGCGACCTGTCAATCACAGTAAGCCCGCCCTAAAGCATACTCTGCTTTATGGTCTATTTTACTCTTGGAACTAGCGATTGAGACCTTAAACTCATGTTTACTGAGGTAATAAATCAAGTGAGGAGTTTCTCATAGACTTCCATACAATCTGACTTCTTTTTGCAACCTAAGGAGTCGCCCCCTGCTGGCCAGTAGAGATAATGCAAGTTTTAAGACACTTGTGCATTGGTGTCACTCGTCACACTCTGTACATCCATATACGCTTTGATTGTTTGTTCATTGGATTAAATCCAAATTGGCAGAAATGAGAAAACTATTTGTATTTTCGTTTTGTCCTCTCCGCTGCCAGGAAACTGCTTCTCTGGGAGGAGAATGGGAATCACAGCGGGCTGGTAGAGTGCTGAGTCTAACCTGTGTAATGGCAGAAACGGAAAGTTTGCTGATCCGGTGGGGAGTCGGGCAGGTCTGGGATCAGAGCTCAGGCTCTGGGGTTTGCGCTGGCTGATTTTGGTCTAACTGCTAACTGAAGGTCCGTCTCCCAGATCGGTATTCTGCTCTTCTCCCTGTGTCTCCTGGCCGCAGGGAGAATGAGACGAATGTACGAGTTGTTTTCTCATTTCTGCCACTTTAGATTTAATCTAAAGTGATCGTGTACCTTCAATGAGATGGACAAACCCTTGATGCAGCTCTACTTCTTTGTCCTTGCACGTTGGACTGAGGGCAGGCAGACTGGACGCTACAGTGACTCACTATCACCTCTTGAGGTTCAAGAGGTATAACAAGACAGGACGTGCTGGGGCTAGCTGGTTAGCATGCTCATTTCAGAAGATGTCCCTGCAACACTATACATAGACATCTTTCACGCAACCTCTTCACATTCTGTTGATAATGTTAGTCTGTTTATTAAATGTTTTAAACGATAATTCTGGCCAGATCTTACACATTTCAACTTTAATGTCATACATATGAATTTAAACACCTTAGCTCATAACCTACTATACATCCCCACAACATTATGTGTTAATCCACTATGGCTGTAAACACCATGCCAGTTAAAGTGCTGCTTCATGTAGTGTGGCTGATGTAAGGCAGGGTTTAGTCCCACACTTTCACACAATATATTTAATGTATATGTATATATATTTAAATTTCATGAAGCACATATGTTCTCTATGGCAATAAGATGTATGACAGCTTTGAGTAAAGGACGTGTTGGGCAAACCTAATTGAACACACACAAATCTCAGGACTCTGACTCATTATGCGTGAGGACAACGGCAATGACATGATCTTAATCAAAATGACAAGAACATTAAAAATGTAGCATTGCTCAACACAGGCACAGATAAGAATCGATTTGAACTGCTGATGATGGTTATCAGCATTAATTATTGAATTAGTTCTCCATTATCATATAAGTGCACTGCTGCATCCTTCGGGGAAGGGACAGGAACATGTTTCTCTCCGCTAATGTACAATATGAGTTCTCCTCTACTATTCTACATATTGCCCTCTAGCTGAATGCACATTTACAAGTTCAACATGTAAACATAGCATACTTTTGTATGTTTATGCCTGGCTTTATTGTTTTCTCTCTTCCGATTTGTCTTTATCTTTCTGCAAAACATGCCAGTGGATTGAACGCTACTAGTGTGATAGCGCACATCTCCAGCCCTCTCCTGTTATAACTACTAGAGTCCTGTGATCCGGTGAGCCTGCGGCCCATCAGAAACACCATGTCCCTGTAGGTGCATTAATCCGACAGGCAGGGCTTGGCGCTGAGGGCTGAGGCCCAGCTATCTCCTGTCTTGGCCTCCCAGGATGGCCCTGCTTAGGCAGAGGAGCTCCCCACTGACCCCCCGGCTACATGGGCGCTGAGATTAGCAGCTTTGTAACTTTCTATCTGTCACAGGCCAGTACTATGGGGATGGACGGAGCTGGATTAGCACAGGGGAGAGGAGGGCTACTCTACATTTCACACACAGCTAAGAGGGGATTCGGGATTCTGGTCACTGCCTACTGGGAGATGGGGTGTAGATGAGAGTTTTGGGAGGTATTGCATGGGTGTGTATGTGTGTGGGTCTGTTTTAGGATATTTGAAGTAGAATTAAAATAAAGATTAGAAAGTTAATCCCGAGGTTTGAGATATACTGTATGGGCAACATTATCTTAATTCAGCAGGGGAGATCACACATGAGCCCTGGTGCACACCATCATGTTTGAGATGTGGCTCTTTTTTTTGCGGTTACACAAAACACGACATTGGGACTACAGATGAAAAATAGCCGTTTGGCTAACTCTGGCGCATTTGCAGAAATGTTTTTATTAATGTGCACTGTCCCGTTCAAATAAACCAATAAATAAATAAAAAAATTGGTTTTGCAAACTTAATATTAGAAGTTCTAGGTCAAATTCCATGTTCATCACAACAACCTATCTAACAGCTTTGACTAAATGCCGTAAAGATCCAAAGCTAATACAGAATGTCTTTTCACAATTGCCTCACACTAGCTTTTGTTTGTTGAAATGTTCTCATTCAATGAGCCACCACGAGTTGGAGCGAATAGTCCAGTCGCAAACATAATGCTAATCAGATACTCGATCATCCTACATGATACACAGTAGACACTAAATATGACGATGACTGTACAGTTCACATGAATAGCAGCCCTGCAGGTTCTCGGTGTCATTGATAGCAAAGGTCTATGGTCTATTACCATATGTTTTGACTATTGTCATTAGTCTATTTGTCGGTCAAGGTACCCTGACATAGAGACAAGGGGCACTCGTTTATCATAAACATGCAACGGTGAAGCAGGCACTCACAAAGAAACCTTACGTCTCAGCATTAATATTCATTGCTTCATTGGTATTGTTCAACAATAATTTCCTCTTTCATCCCATTCCTCTCTGTTTCACTCTAAGAACTCTTACCTGCTCACAGCTTACCCTGTAATATTTATATTATGAGAAGTCTTTTTTTTTTCTCTGTACTGTCATTCTTCTCCTCTTTGCATAATGGTGTCAAGGTTAATAGCTTCTGTAGTAGTGCTTGCATTGCATATTCCCAGGCTCTACCAGCCGAGAAGATCACTTGTTTATCAAAAGGTAGCATCTGAGCAAACATACTACAATTTAAGCTTCACTTGTACACATAATTAAATAACTCATAAAAAGCTAAAACATAGTCCTTCACATTTCCAGCTATGGCATTCATGCAAATACTTAAAAGTAGGTGTCAAAGTCAGTGTGAGCAGCTATCGCATATGGAAGAACGGGCAGATAGAACCATCTTTCAGGCAACTTGGCTTAGCCCCGATGAATGGCTTCCGACAGCCAGGTTCATCAGTGGCTCATCTGTGCTGTTTACACTGTTTAATTGTTTGACAGTTCCTGTTTATGCTGTGTCACTTCCAATCCTCTGTGCTTCCATTAAATGGCGGAGCTTTCCTTCAATAAATGAACAGCATTTGGAATTTGCCAGTGGCCGCACTGCTGGATGTGATCAAACAAAATGTGTCTGTCCAGCTTCCTGCAGGCGTCACTCTCATATCCTGGAACTGAGAGGCGAGGCCAATCAACACTTAAAGCACTATTTGTTCGGAGGGTGTGCATGTGCGTGTATGTGTGTGCATGTATATTCATGTGTGTGTGAGTGAGTGACTCAATTCCCTTGCAGCCGGTTGGCGTTTTCCAGACATCTCAAAGTGGGAGGCCTGATCAAGAATCAGTTGAGCCTTTTGAAGTCGGTTATAAATAAGATGGTTAAGGGTACCTGCATGGGCAGTGATCCTGGATCGCTACTCTAAGGAGCTTGATATATACGGGTCATTGACTTAAGATGACTTATTAGCACACGCACGCTGCAGGTAATGGGGGCGTAGTTATACAAGCTTGCACTTTGCATGCCATGACTATTCAACCTTCAACAACTCCTATACAACCAAGAACAGTGGGCTCAGGGGATACGAGGAGTGAGCGAGACTGAGAGAGCAAAACAGACTGCCAGAGGGTGGAAAGAGTTGGTGGAGAGAGTCAAAGAGAGGGAGAGAGAGAGTGCACGCCTGCAAAGATGAAAGACAATGCAATCAATAAGATATATAAGATAACAAATAATGCCCTGGGTATCTCATTAATCGTAACATAGGCTTATATGCTGAGCACAGGTTTATAAAGCTGGGTCACTTTGGCTCTCTTTATTGAAATATCAGCAAAGGTGAGAGGAGGTAAAACACCACTGAGATTAAAACTTGCAGTAGATTCAGGTCACCCACTCACCAACAGAGTGAGGGGCCTGTTGTTTGCTGTTACACTCTTAAACATATGGGGCCTTTTTTTTTTTTTTTACTGAGAAAAGCCAAGGAGAGAATTTCATTATTCAATACTTGCTTAAATGCGAATGGGCCGCGACTTCAGCGTACATTTAAAACTCTCCAGAACAATTCATGCAGCCTGTAAAACAATTTGTTGTTGCGTTATCGGGTTGTGTGTTCTGTGAGTTGCGGTGTGTTATTGTAGACACTGATGACATTGGACCCTCCGTCATTCTTCCCTTCATGCGAAGAAGATGATAGCTTATCCCTCGATGCCCTTGAAGGCAAGGTGTCTCTGCATAGTATATCCATCACAATCAACACCAGATCATTTATATTAAATGCCTTCTTTTTTCCCCTCTTTTTAAAGGTACACCCTGTTATATGTCGTTCCGAATGGAGGGTGAATTTAAGCAGAGCAATAAACAGTGATCGTCGCTCACAACTCGTCCTTCTAATTTACAGCCTGGAGCTGGGCACTGGGCTAAGGAGAGACGAAGGTTGGCCGTCCAGATGCATAATGACCCCCACGTTTCCACCTGATCTCTATTCTCTAGGTGCCAAGGCTTTCTGCCATAAAGGTGCATAAAATCCATTAGCAGGGACCACAGTTTACAAAGAGTAATATTGTAATTTCCATAAATGCAATGTCTGTTGGTCTTTCCATTAATCTTGATGACATTTTAGCGTGATAATTTATTTTTATATATGTATACACATCACCACTTTTAATAGTAAATTAATAAATTGAGCTATTATTAGCATAAAATATGGCGTATAGTTGTGATTGGGATTAGAGTCCCTTGGTGGCTGGGTCAACACCTAGCTTAATCCTCATTTTAAATTGGCTAAGTACGCTGTCAACTTGCAAACACTGTAGCTGGAAAGCACTCTGCTCATCACATGCACCACTAGTGTATGTGTCTGTATTTCTTCCTGGTCTGAAATCGAATGATTTATTGATTATTTTTGTACATTTCCTTCTTTCATCTCATCCAAATGTATCCTACTGTTTGCAAGTTGGTATAGCTTGGGGGACATATGAGCCAACCATAAATCACCAAGATGACTCAAATTCATAGAAAGCGCTGTCTCAAACGTAGAAAAAAAGAGAGAAACATGTTCCTGTGACTTATCTGCTTTGCAAAGCATTTCAGGACATGGATTAAACCAAGCACATTCTGCATGTGAGCCCTGAAGCATCTCATCGACTGCAAGCATGACATCACCTTGTAGAGTAATGCTGATTCACACACATTCTATTGCCATTGTCCTTTTTTTTTTTTTTTTTTTTTTACAAATCACTAAATCTTCACAATGTCACCCAGTGTAGTGTGCCAAATGGCTTCCCCTTTCACATTAGTCTGCAGACAGAGAGAAATGTTACCTTCATCAGACACTGATCAGTGAGTTCCACAACATTGCCCCCAAATGTATCCGTGCATGGATACATGGAACCTTTTTCATGAATTGGAAATGTTCCATCCCTGAATTTTCATATGACTAATGGCATATTGTTGTCTGACTTACAAAGACGGATATGGTGCAAGCAATGCTCACTGCATAAACAGGTGAGCGAGATGTTATTCATTAATAAACTAACCCTCAGATTTGTCTTTTTGCATGTGATAGGTTGCTGTTGGTTTTATCATGGGATATGCTGCTTGAACTAGCAAATAGCAAGTGCTGTTATATCTTCAGACTGCTATATAATTGATTGAGATCCAGGCCCTGTCGTTTTGTGGACGGCAGCAGGCATGAGCTGTATGCAGGATAGTGCTGATGGCTTTGACCCGTGCCCCTGGCAATTCACAGCTCACCTATAAAAATTTCCATGGATGATTAATACAGGAATCATGTCGGCTTATTAGTGCTCAATTCAGCAGCCAGTGGAGGGGTGTGAGCATGCATTTTAAGAGCTATCCAAAACGGCATAGCCCGTTATGTCTGGTGAAGTCTGGGGTAACAGTGACTTGGATATGACTTATGCGTACACACACACACACACACACACACACACACACACACACACACACACACAAACACATAGAACAGAACCAATCTGAATCTGGTCCACCCTCCCATACCATTTCACTGAGCACTGAAATGCTTGAATGAAGATGGATAGGATTTTCTGGAATGTAATCCGGAGGAGGCCGCTGGTCATTGCCGGACCCCATCTTGGTTTCCTTATATGCTGTCACTTACTCACCCAGCTAGTGGTGGGTCTAAATGTGATGGGCTTTACGTGCCCTTGATTCCCCTACAATGGTAAATAAACAGGGATCCTGAATCTGAGCGACATTCGTGGTTGTGCCTTTGGAGATGTCCAAAGTCAAGGTCTCGGTCACTTTGGCCCTCTGCCTGTCCCTTCTCCAACTCAAAAAGATCAATATGTCATAGAGCACAGCCCAATCAAAGTGAAATACTCAGGACACGCCTCCTAATAACATATTTGCAGCCATAAATGTAAAGATTAACGATAACAAATGACCAAGCCAACCTTATGTATGCCCTGACGCTCTCAATGCATGAAATTTCAGGCTAGCCGCTGCTTGTCTTCAGGTTCATTACCTCCACATGGAGGCATGGGGGGTTTCAATCATACCACCCCAAAATATAACCCCCATCCAGCACCAAAACAGACTCGCGCGCACACACACACACACACACACACACACACACACACACACACGCACCACCTCCTCTTATAATGAAAACATAGGTTAGGCACACATTAATCAATGCAGACACCAAGTTCTATGGAATCTAAATGGGGTAAACATCCCCTGAGCATTCATTACCATTTTGTGTCAGGCTACAGAAATAAGATAAAAAATAGAATAAGAAATACATTAGTGTATTGATTTTAATACAGGTTGTTTTTTATGGACGTTAGCCCATAGAAGAAGTGTGTTGTATGCAAAACTTAGAGATCCCATGCATTAATAAAATACTCATGACTTTAGAATTGCCCTTACAAGATCAAATAGGCCATTCAGTTTAGGTCCATGAACGCAAATAGTGACAAAGCGCAGATATAATATGAATGTAGGTTACAACCCGATCGTAAATATTGACACAGTGAAGTATAATACGTGTCAAAATGGAACCTTGTAAAAGCAGGGGTCGTGACCCTGATTGTAAAGAGAAAATAAGACTACAAAAGTGCACATTCTGTCCCATAATAAACGTTACAGCAGATCCCCTTTATATGTTAGTATATGTTAATGTTTTCAGACTTGTTCATGTTGTTTTAGATACGAACATCTAGAAATATTGGGGGCTAATTATCACCTTCATCTTTGTCCATTCTCTCACCATCTACCCCTATATTAATATTGAAGTAGTTTCCTCCGTCTATCATTTCTTTTTAAGAGATTCCCTACTCTTAACTGTTGCTGTAGGGCAGTGGTAAGTCATAGCACGACATGCAGATATTAGAAATGCAACAGTCTCAGCACAGGGCTGACCCGAGGGGTGGAGAGAAGAGGAGGGAGACAATGGGGAGGGATTGACATGTAGAGGTTATCAGTGCTGTTGGCCGACTGTACAACTGAAGAGCCCTTAACCAAATGAGAGGGCTGGTCTGGACGGCTTCCACGGGCCTCTGTGGACCTCAGCGGGCCAGGAGCTGGATGAAAGCATGCTATGATGTATCCACAGGCTCTGAGGGTTGAGAACATCTGGGGTCTAAAATAAGATCCCATCTTGACTCATCTGGTCTTAAAGGAGAAGCAGATTTAAAAGGGTATTGTCTGTGTGTGTGTGTGTGTGTGTGTGCGTGTGTGTGTGTGTGTGTGTCAGACCAATTTTGCAGTGTACTTTACACAGTAGACTCTGGTGAGGGATTAACGTTAGGGGAACACATGTAGCATATATGTGGAACCTGCCAATTGTTGCAGATCCTTGGATTTAATGCAAATCTTGTCTTTTCCTCTGCAAAACACTGCTATTTCTGCTCTGTTGACATTACCAGTGATATGGGCACATCTCAGAAGAGAGATTCAGACCAATAAATAAACATCATATAAAACACAGATGAAGCGGTTATCACTGCTGCCTGCAGCTATGATGGCGCTACGTGAGAGACGGTACCAGTTGCCCTTTACCGTGGTGCAAATTACATGCAGAAGTGGCATGTCAGACATGTGTGACTGTTGGCCTATGAATACATAGGCGGTAATCAACATTGTTTAAAATGCTCATTTGCATATGCATGCATCATTAATTCTATGCAAATGAGGCGGTGGGGACTGCACTAGTGTGACTCTCCTTGTAACCCAATAGTATAGCTGTCAGACGAAGGTTACAAAGGGAGGCAAAGTCATTCGTTTGTAACAGTCCTTCCATATAGATTCAGTCTTCCTCTTGATGATTAATGAAGAAGATGAGCAAAAGTAACTTTTCAGTGATGCATGCTCTTTTGTATGCTTTACTATGTCTGCACATACATTGATACACACAACAAGGAGCCTCTAGAGAGTGAACAATAAGAGGCTGTCTGTGGGCATTTGTGCCATAAATGCATCCCTCCGTTATGGAAGACCAATCCGTTTATTTTATTTCACTTATGCATGCACTACTTAAGAAGCATGATTTATAAGCGATTATTTATTTTCCTTGCGTGATCCTGAGTGAACATCTTGAGTTGACCTGGTTTGCTTCAGACTGTGATTTAAATCAAATTTTTTTTTGCAGTCACGATAATGAAAGAGCATTGACAGTGGACTGAAATGCCACCGAGACACTGAAATACGTTCAATAGGAAATCTGTCTTTTCACTGAAACAAAAAATGCATGGTGTAATTGGTTCAAATCGAGGCCAAAATATTCTCATACTTATTAGGGTAAACAATGATACTCTCCACGAACTTGATATGCATAATGCAGGAGAGATGTTCTAATAACAAAAATACAGCATCAATAATGTATCGTGAGAACGGACTCACACAAACTGCTCCCGCACCTACTTCTTCACTTATTCCACTCGCTCCTTTATGTTCTGTAATGAATCAGTCTGGCGGGAGGAAAAAGGTGGCCTCAGCAAATTTAGATGAGAATGACACCTTGTGGAGTTTGAGAAGTTGAAGAGGCATCTAATAATGCCTCCCCTCCCTCCCCTCCCTCCACCATGTATCCCTTAGCCGATGCGATGCTTCCGGAGGGGCCCGAGAAGACACACGATGACAGCCATGCTCAGAGGAAGATGGTAACAAGATGTGATGCATAACACATGAGAGAGGCTGGGGTGTCATTATTACAGAGGGATGAGCAGGCTTCATCAAGCACATCACAAATACATTTTAGATGACACCTCCACTTGTGATGCGCTCACTTCAGATAAAATAACATTTATTACCCTGTTATGTTTATTGGAAATATGCAGATGTATATAAGACAGCTGCAGAGGACCCGGGGTGTAGATGAATTACTGAATTCCCATTTGTTTTACATAAACTTTTTCTATTACTTCAAAATACTTTTTTCTTTCTTTTTTTTTTCCCTCCACCGAATATTGGATATTAGTATTCTGATGCTGATAGACTGTCCCTTTGCACTGCTGTGCTCAGAATAAATTCGATATGCCTGAGTGCTTGCAGTAGACTTTGTTTTGCTTCCAAAAAAAGCGTTGTAGACTCGATAAACATCCAAGCCTTGCATTCTACTTTCTTTTTTTTTTTTTTCAGTGAGAGAACATCCCAAAAACGATCATGATTGCTTTGGGAAAGAGCCTATGAAAAGTTATGCAAATTAAGCGTTTAGTAGGATGCTCCTCTCAGTGACACAGGGCTGTGGCCAAAACATTAAATCCTCGCAAAGTCTATGTGAATCACACACTTCCAGTTTTGAAGAGGAGTTTTCTTTTTTATTTCCTGGCAAGCTTTATTTTTTGGGCATTTCTGGGAAGTTTTAAAATAACAAAAAAACAGTATTGATGGCTAGTTACATTTGGGGTTGCCATAAAAACATTTGGCTTATTTTTCGCCGAAATGTGCTTAGTTAACCATCTACTACATTTAAATAAGACTGCAGAATTACATCAGGCTCATAATTCATTTATGTTTTTTTATACAGGTTTTGAAACAATATTTTAATGTTGTTTATTATTCAGATGGAAGTTTACTAAAACCATACTTCACTCAAAAGAAGTTAGTATTTCAAAATCCCCTCTGCATCTACAATTTCCAAAGCATTGCCTAAGAAGAGCCTGTTTTTGTATTTCCTGTATTCCAGCTTCAGTATTCCCTTGCTGAAATCTCCATGGCTGTACATGGTAGTGTACAGTGATGATGCAGGGAAACAGAAGAGAGACGAACAATAATCTGCTGAGCTATTAAAAGTTTTCATATAAAGTGAAAGAAGGGGGGGGGGGGGGGCAATACTGCTTTCCTCTGCTCGCCTGTTGGCTAATAAAAATGCTTACATACAATGAGAGAAATACACAAGAGCAATCAATATTTTATGTAACAGCTCAGGCTGGGCCCGCAGTAGTGAAGGGGGAGAAGCCAGGGAGGAGATGAAAAATAGATTGCATTAATCCAGTGCAGTGATTTACAACAATTATGTCATCCATCTGAGAGAGAGAGAGAGAGAGAGAGAGAGAGAGAGAGAGCGAGAGAGAGAGAGAGAGAGAGAAAAAAAATAATGTTGGGCTTCCACCTCTGTTTATGTGCTCATGAGTAAGAAAGCAAGACTCAAGTGCCACCCAGATCCTAGATCCTCAGGCTACACGCAAAAAAAACCTATGAAATAAAAAAAAATAAAAAAAATTGGAGGATGGGTCTAGAGAAATGAGGCAGAATGAGAAAGTGCCACCTAATGTAAAAGCCCTACCTCCGCCCCTTGCTCAAGCCCCTTCCCCTGTCTCAACCATGAAGCTCTGTGGTGTTCCCCCGCACCATGTCACCATCCACATTCTCCTTCTCTGCTCAATGTTCCATGACAACAAGGTGAGACCGACAGCAGAGGTTAGGCTGAACAGCTGCTTCCTGGGTTGGAAATTCCAGGCATTGAGGGCCATCTGTCTATATGTTCACTGATGTATATGGGAGCCATCTATCAGGCTGCTAGCCCTGCAGCTGCTGAGGCCGTCACAGCCCAGTCTGCCATCCGCCCGCCTGCCTGCCTGCCTGCCTGCCTGCTTGGCTAGCTTCTCCCAGCCTCAACCCCAATACAATGAGAGCTCCTTCTTCACTTTGTGTCACACAGAATGGGCTGATTTGATTAAGTCCTGGGCTCTCATTATGTTAGGTAGGGGTGTAGAATTTCAATGATAATCCATAATGCATGACCGGGGGTTTTGTTGCCATGGTGACATAAATTCAAGGTTACCAGCTCAGACGCATAATTGGGTGCGCATTGAGCGCTGAAGAGGTGCTGTTAAAATTCCCCTCATGAAAGTGGAGCATCAATCATGCTGTCGCAGATTGCAAAGTACTCATAATCAGATGAAATGCTCGGCAGAGAGAAAACGTCACAACAGGACAGGGCTTCCTGCTCTTTGAAAACTAACATTTGAGAATGGACTGTGAGACAACTTAACATATTTTTGTTTTTGTTTTTTTTCCCCACTCCTAAGAGCCTCCTCTTTGGTTTCTTCTGGCTTTTTTTTTTTTTTTTTGCACAGTAAGTTGGTTTCAGTTCATTTGGCCCTTATCTTGCTCTCCCAGGCAGGAATATACCCTCAGTCTGTACAGCTCCCCCCCCCCCCCCCAAATGATGGAAATCAATTCTCACAAGAGATCAGGACCTCTATGACAAGCAGAGCCTGCAGCTCGAGGCTCATCAGACCCATTTCAACGGCAGACAAAAGCAAACGATTTCTGCCCCTTGTGCCTTCTCCTGAAATCCCATTCAAAATCTGCTCATGCCTTCTCCAATCTGCGCCACAGTTCTTTTATTGATGCTCTTTTTTTTGGGGGGGGGGGGGGGGAGAATCACATGGGGATGTGCTTGCTTGGAGGCGTGTGCAGGACGGGGGAATGGTGTCGCTCCCCTGGATAAAACCTTCTCTTTTTTCCTCTCCCTCCTCCCCTTTTTACTTCTACTTCTGGCATAGCTAACTTGAAGAAAATCGAAGAGCTGATGAGTAGCTTGAAGCTTGTTAGTTGGGTAAAGTTATTTTTTCTTTTTTTTTTAGGCAGTGGAAAGATTGTCAGGAATATAACTAAAATCATGGAGTTTTTTAGAGTCAGGTTGTCGTACAATTCAGCGCGTACTTATCACGGCTGCCTGCCATGTCTGTCCATAAGCTGGCAGGTCATACCATTTCAATCACATGAGCTCTATCCTGAAATACCCCCCCCGTCCATCAATACAGCACCACTATCATTCTCCTATGGTTAATAACCATAAATCAAATGAGATTCATAAACCATTAAGATGGTACTTATTATCTCTTACACTAGGTAGTTCAGATATTCATAGCCTGGAGGTACGCGCCTCCAAACCAATAATCTGCTCCATCTATGCAATATTTCCCTCTTTTTATCACATGAATTATGCTTTGTGTCATAATTTACCTGAACATTTCTCATCACAGGAGTCATAAGCTCTGCTGAATTCATTTTCACTGCTTGTACACCACACTGCCATGTGCTACCTCAACCCTTCTCCAGAGCCACTTCTCTCATTGAAAGGCAGAGTTACAAGGTCAGACATCAGTTCACAGGATGCGGCCCGATTCATCCTTTTGGAGAAAGTGCGGGGGCTATCTTTAGGACGGGTACATGAACAATGAATGCAGTTTACTTTAACTCAAGTGAAAGTCTTCTCTTTTCAAAAGGAGACAACAAACACATAAGGGAGTTTCAGCAGTGCTCAAGCATCAAATTAAGGCCCTACAAGAAGGCATCCGTGTATGGCAGTCACGGCTCACCTTCAAAGGCCATGTGTACAACTATAGAAGCCATTTTGTTTGAGAGTACAAAGAAAAACAGGTTATTAAGAGGAAGGCTTTAAAAAACGGAGAGACAGACATTCCTTTTCAAGTCCAATTTCCCCCCGCTACTGTATTTGCCACCTATCATTCCGATGAGCGCGTTGCTTTAAAGCGACTCAACAGGGTTCCTGCCGAAGATCTGAATCAAGTTTTTAATGAGCCCCGTCATTCTCGCGCTGCTGTCACAGGTGTGGATCCGCTGAAGCCGAAGCTCTGTGGGACTTAACACGGCCTCACCCAGTCAATTAAGGAGTATAAGCTAGTCACACAGAACGAGCGCCGTAACTTTGCACTGTGCAGCTTTGTTTTCCCCGTGTCACTCTCTTCTCTCTTGGAATCACTGGCTCACAGATGACAACATCTACAGGCCTCTCTCTCACCCAAGGAACTGCACTAATCAGACAGATATAATGTTCATTACTTTACTAGTCAGTGCCATGAACTTAAAGGCGAAATTCACTTGATTTCCAGCTGTTCTATGGCCCTTGTGTCACATCTCCCTGTTGATTGGCCAAATGAATTCCTTACGGGTAAAGAGCAACTGCCCAACTTTATCATACCTTTGAATTTAATCAGGGATTGACCTTTTGCATAAGATTGTTAGTCTTTGGGATTTGGGGAGTTTTTCTTTTTTTGAGCAGTCCAGGGATCTCTCCTCTGTGTGTGTGTGTGTGTGTGTGTGTCTATGAGCAAGACGGAGCCTGTAATTCTCTGTCCTCCACATGAACCCTTGATAGCGTCTCATATGTTATATTCATCCATTTCACTTGTCAAATGCCTGATGTGTGGCTTGTATGGAGAGCAAACATGTGTTCCAAATATGTGTCGGAGATGCTACGAAGTGACTTGACCCCAGCCTGTATTTATGTGCATGTGCCGTACAGTGTTTTATTCTCAATCTAAGCAATATGTTACGAGACTGATGTTAGTGGACTCAAGGCTACCCAGGCAGAAACTAAATAAAACCAACAGAAGTGCAGTTGCAGAATTAGAAGCAATGGAGGAAAGAAAGAGGGTGAGAGAAGGGAGGGTGAGGGAGAGAACAGAAGGAATGTATTGGTCAAGCACACAGAGTGTCAACAAAGCAGTGTAAAGACTTGTCACTCTTGGTCACTGCGCTCACTGCTCGGCGACTGGAGAGGAATGCGCTGGTCATTCATGCCCCCAGAATAGGCAGTGCTCCTTTGCCCCTTCCTCCCTGTGCACCGCCATTGTATCAGCAAGAACATTGTTCAGGAGATTCCTTTGTCCCTTTAGATTTTTGGAGGTCCCCTTTCAGGACATCCACCGAGACCCCCTGTGCAGTCAGGCCATAGCTGCTGCCCAAACAGCTGTGTGGGATCAAGCTGAAGTCACTCTAAGCTGGCCCCCATTTGAGCCAATGCATTACAGATGTTTATCCTTCAGAATTAGACTGCTGGCTAGCTAGCTGCAGGGAGGATGATAATGCAGACTTCTATTTGGCCGACTTGGACCAGTTATGTATTTCCGTACAGGGGTCTTAAACCATGCTGACCCCTAGTAAAGATTTCTCTATTCAGCCCCTTTCCAATGTGATTTAATTCAGCCCCAGCTTAGTGGCCTTAATAAGCCCCCCCCCCCCCCCCCCCCAGTGATCCGCCAAGCAGATCTCCAATGCACAAACTGTGGCCTCCCCCCATTGTAATGTTTACAAGGTCAAGGTTGCAGGGTCAGTGTTTCGGGCTTAGTTAAATTGGCATGCTCTTTTTTTGGTAATGGATTACTGACTTGGTGAAGGCTTGATGCTTAGTGTCACTTTTATCAAGGGCAGGAGAATAATATGGGGACAAGCTAAGGATTTAGGGCCAAATGCAGACAATTGAAGCATCTCAATAGATATCGAACACACTGTGGTGGTGATTTGCATAACCTGGTCAGAGGCAGATAGGATAGAAAACACTCTGTTGGACCTGACAGTCTGAAGGATCATTTGAGTGATTTATGCAGGAAATTGTATTTGCGAAGCAAGGGAGATAATTTAATAAAGCAAGGCCTGGCCTGGTCCTCAAGAACAGGGGGCTCTTTGCTGAAAAATGATCCAGCCTACTGTCTGAGGGGATGGCAGATAACGAAGGCCAATATTTACCGTGGATTTGTGCTCCTTCTATTTCCTGTCTTAGTCTTACTATTATCTCGCCTAGTTTCCTGAAATGAGCAAACATATTACATCCATACATGTAAATATTTAATATATGCAAATGTAACCGGTTTCATTTCCTTTATGCAAATGCTGCATCATTATTATTAGCAAAAAATGACGAGAATATCGGTGAATCACAAGGCAGCTTTAACTACAGTGGTGAATGATCACGCTATTACAGGGAGGGAAGAAAGCACCAAGAATCCAGATAAGTTCATGTACGTCGGGCTCATAACATCAGTCCTTGACAGATGACTGGGTCCTTTTATTTAAAACGTTTCTCTTTAAAAGAAGGTGGCGAGGGACATGTCTTGCAAACATATTCCAGTAACAAGAAAAACAGTCACATCACGGGAGATGAGTTGAATGATGTGTTAAGGGTGCTGACCTCTGCTCACATTGGAGCATATAAATGAATGAAATGGACAGAGCCTACTGGACTCCTCAAAGTGGAGTGCTTCGAGACCTTGCCTTTATTGCATGTAAACAAGTGTGAAGAGCCGTATAAATATATGTCCTCAGTCCAATAACTGATATATTTTCTCGAAGTACACTGCTTCACCTCATTAGTGTGCGTCTGAGCTGCGACCTTGCCCCCCGCATCAACCCACCACATGCGTCTTTGCATGCATCCGTACATATAGGGCCCTTCCTGATAATGTAAAGTATGGGGAGAGAGTTGGCCCCGGTTAATGTTGCATGTCAGCAGAGTAAGGGTCTCTCTCTCCCCTTCTGCAGTAGGTCTGTTAATGTTTAGAGCCAGGAGGCCCAGGGGACTCTAAATCCCTTAGACACAAAGAGCCTCTGTGTGCCGGCGAGGTCACATCTGCCCAATGACTCTGTGTGCATATAGGGAGCACTCTATGGGCCATCAGAGGGGCCTGCTGCAACTGCCCCACTTCCATAATACTACTCTGTGTGCACTGCGCTGGCCAGTGGGCTTGATAAAGCTTGACATTTAACCACACGTACATGAAACTCTCTTGTCACGTCATCCCCATTCTCTGCAACATGCTAGGAGAAATGTAGCATTATAAAAAGCCAAGAGTGTTCGAAACAGTAGTGAAGCACCGGGACAAAAACATGAAATACGGGTTTGGGTCATAACGTTGCATTGATACGACTGACAGTAAAGGATCACACCATTACAATGTCATTGCTGGCATTAAATGAGTTTTTCCGCAGACAATTATCTTAATGAAATGAATTTCATTTCAACCCACTCTATTGATCTTATCATTTCCTGAAAGGCACCCCACCTCTTTAAACCTGACATACAGAGTCATGACGAGGAGAGCGCTGCACATTTGGTTTGACATTATGTCTTTCGATAACAGATGTTTACTCTTTGGCTCACATTTGGGGCTCCCTTCGTTGATGAAGGTCCTTAAAGGTGAGAGGAAAGCTTTAGAAGCAATGCTTGACTCCATGTCATTTTTTATTGCGATTTAACAAAGAATTACACCAGAAGGACTCGTTTTTTTTGTTTGTCCTCACCCAGTACTGGAATATTAACACACCGTTGAAGTGATTAGCATTGCCATTGACATGGTAAACAGGGATTCAAAATATATGCCTTTTAATGGGCCCCAGCCTTGCCGATCAGATAGTGTGCAGGCTAGTCAGCGGTGCAATAAATCATTAGGTCTAACCAGTGGAAACCAAGACTATCCGCTGAATCCAGGGTTGACTCGATATGGAGATATCAATGAAAGCCTTTGTTTTGTCCACCGCAGCAAATTAGACACGCCAGTGTGCTCGGTTAATATACACACTGCAATCTTCCATGACCTATACAGACTGAATTTAGCACTTGGGATTTCTCATAAAGCAGAAGTTTCATTCCAGTTGGCTACACAGAGTGAATGTGGCCCACATGATAGGATGGCTCGTAAGGCCATCAGCTGGAATGAAAATAATCTGTTTAATGAGACAGCAGTGTTGTCATACAGCCACTGAAATGACACAGAGTTCAGCACAGTTAGAGTTAACTTGCCTGCATTTAACCAGCTGAAAACACTTCTCAGAAATGTTAGAAAAAAAGAAAACTTTCAGGGACTTTTGACCTTGTCTATATTGCTCGGGGTAAAACTCTGAAACGGGGATGGCCAGTGGCCAGTAAAATGTACTCTGCCTGTCCCATGCACGTTGAGAGCAGTGGCACTCTGGGGACAAAGTGGAGGGGACCTTTTTAGTAGGTGACAATGACAGGAGAGGTTGGATGAGGTCAGGCCGGTTTGATACCATCCTATTGAGGCCTTAATTGCTCATAGAGATGCTATAGGGGCCTTCTGTGCATCCACTGTGAAAGGACTGAGCCAGGGAAGGTAATTTATGACTGGCAGGGTGAGGTTACAGGGGGAGTGTCCCCTGAAAAGAGAGGTATGCATGCCTGGTCCCTCTCCTGAGCTCAAGTGGCTCAATAGATGGCAATTGAGCTACTTGGGAGGTGGACTTTGCGATCTCTTTCACTTTCGCACTCTCTCATTCTTTCTTTCTGTCTTGCTCCAACTCTCTCTCAAACTCTGCTCACTCCCATGTCCGAGATCAGCTCATCTGGGTGTGCTGCGGCAGGATATCACTCTTAATGAAGCTGCCAGGCCAGTGTCGTATCAACTTTAGACTACAGGCCTTGATAAGCATACCAATTCTCTGTAACAATACCCTGGGTAATAACCTGGACAATAAGGTCTCACAAAGGATGGAGTGTGGAGACATCTGAATTTTATGGGTGCCGTGTGTGTGTGTGTGTGAGAGAGAGAGAGAGAGAGAGAGAGAGAGAGAGAGAGAGAGAAAGAGAGAGAGGGCACATAAATTGTGTCTCTGCTCTGTGTGTGTGTGTGTGTGTGTGGGGGGGGGGGGGGTTTAAGCACGAGTTTAAACTGGACAGTAACGTATACATGGTGCGTGTGCACAGCATAAAGTGTGAAGAGTTCCGACTTATTCAAATCACATTGTCTTCCTGCCACACATGTAAGATTCGCATTATAGCTCGACCACATATGAAGAGCAGAGTCATACGATACAGTGTGTCTCAGTTTACACCATACGTCAGTCAAATTTGAAAGCAAATTAAACTTTGTTGCATAAGGCACAGGTCACTCTGAGAATATCCTCCAGTGATCATTCAGCTTCCCAGTCATGTCTCTGAGATGAGTCAAATGTTGTGTTTACAGTATGGTTTTATCTCCGCAGCCAGATAGGTCTGGAGCGGGGGAAGTGGGCGCCTGCCTGCTGGCTGCTTCTCGTTTGGAGGGTGTTGGAGGACAACGTGTGACTGTATGTCTGTTTGTTGCTGGGGGGGGGGGGGGGGGGGGTTTGGTCACATGAGGCCAAGATGAACGCCTGTGGTCTTTAATTTATTGTGGTGGGTTTATGTGGCTGTGACTATCGCACACATTAGCAACATTACTCTGCTTTCATCGCCAGAGTTCCTCGTGGATTATAACGAGAGAAGAAAAGATGCTAACCACAAACTCATTTAGGAGAGATGGAGGGAGGAGGGGGATTTCCACTTCCTCACAAGGACAGGCAGGCATGTGGTTGGACCTTTGATGTCAGCCTCAAGGAATTTGTGTGCACAAATGGCTCGCGTGCTATGGCATCACATTCTTGGTATCATCTAATCGTAGGGGGCACTCCGTCAGAAATCAATCACTTTCTGACCTCACCCCTTTCGATTTGAACAAATATTTACATCTCCTGAAGTTTTAATGTTGTGCCGGCTGTCAGTTGAGCATCAGCTGACTTCTGTGTTTATGGTGGGTAGGTCAGTCCAACACATGAATCCTTAATGTTGCCTATGACTTTTTGTTTCACCTCAAATATGACTTCAGTTTTCCCCTTTGTTTATCATCACGTGACTAAAAAACTGAAAATAAAAAAAATGTATTACATATTAAGGAAGCTCAAGTCAGCAAAAATGTGTAATGCAAAGGGAAGGTGTGAAGGTCTTTACTTTTTGTTTTAAAAATTGTTAATTTTGTAATTTCCCATAATGAAATTGTTGTAATGCAGTAAAAAGTACATTATTTTTCTCTTATTGTGTAGTAGGAGTATAAAGTGGCATCAAATGAAAAAAAGTAGGAGTACCTTCAAATTGTTCTTAAGTACAGTACTTGAGTAAATGTACTTGGTTACGTTCCCCCACTGCAGCTCGACACAAAGCTCTGATGCTAAAAGTCCCAGTACGTTTGCTTCTAACTGAACCTCTGTGTGTAGCGTAGCAAAGAGGTGCAATTAACGTGGAGTCAGTGTTTAGTCCTCAAATGGGCGCCGTAAACTAACTCTAGTTACCAGCCGTTTTATTGTCACATCGCATCACATCACATGGTCATTTGCCAAGAGCAGTTGCAAAGAAGTTCCACTCTGCTTCAACACCAACGTCTTCCAAGTGGAGGTTCTGGAAGGCTTTGCAGCATTGCACTGCGCCGCATTACCGTCTGAGAAGTAGAACACCTTTCATGGGAGTTTTCCTAGCTTGCTTTCAAGGAAGGGTATGACATGCCTTTGGAAGAGATGGACTGCAGTGGTGTCGTGGTTCAGGCTCTCTGACACAAGCATATATAACGTGCTGAGATATTCCCTTCACCGTCCCTTCAATAACAGACAAAAGGATGAATGGTGGTGGCTTGTGAGTTGTTCCAAAGGTGAGACACTGTTATTCTCTCCAATCACAGAGACTCTGTTTTCTTGTAAGAGCTTGTCCCTCAGCGGCTTATGATTTTGACTCTGCATTTGAAGTGGTGAAGTCATGCTGATTTGGGCGATGAGGAGCCTTCCACAGCAACAGGCAGAACATATTGTCTACGTCCAAATGAGAGAAGAAAAGCATCATCAGCTCTTAACCAGTGGCTTCAGAATGTAAAAGAAGACTTTGCACTACACATTTTTGCTGACGTTGGCTTCCTTATTATGAAATTTCACAAAACATGAAAACTTCAGGAGATGTAAAAAAAAGTGTCTTCCTAATGGCATATAAAAAAAAATAAAACTAATTTGCATATTCATTTTTTTAGTATTGACTTTGTGGATAACCTTTGTTTGTTTTGATTTCTGGTGATTTTTTTGAAGAATCCGTGTCTTTAGGTGGGGTGGTCCGGACAATATGGGTGAACTGTGAGGGCTCCTATCTTCTGAATGGTTGCTCATTCTGCTTTATCAAACCATGTTCTAACACTCTCTCATATGGATTAACATGTGGGAAAACATTCGTCCAAATTGAAAGGAGTGAGGTCAAAAAGTGAAATGCGCCGTAGGCAACATTATTTATTGAAAGTCTGAAAAAAGAGAGGTAGGTGTTAAATCTGGTAGTGACCATGTTTTTGACCATCTATATCCATTTACAGTAACATGCAGACACATGCCTGCAAATACTCCACACTACATTTGAGGTGAACATGAAAACACTCTTCTTGGTTTATTGTGGATAGATTAAAAAGATAAATCCTACAGAGCAGACGGAGGAGGGTCCATCCAGCAGCTTTAAAACAGACCAAGAAATGTGATGATGCCTCTTGATTCATCCCCTAGATAAGAGCTATAGAACCGACACACGAGTCTCTGTTGTCACAGGTGGAGTTTTAAATGGCAGGTCCATTCTCTCCTGTGATGGCTTTTCTGTTAGAGCTCAAAAGAGCTAATTAAATGAGACTGTGGACCAGGCTTCAGGGTGTTTCTCTTTACATTCACATACTACAGTAAAGGCCCTAACCTGCATTTCTACAGGCTTAACATACAGTATGCTGGTTACAAATCACTAGTACAGCCTTGGCGCCTCATGGCTCTTCTTCCCCACCTGTTTGACACTGATAAAGAAACGATAAACACATCCATTCGATGCGGCTACAGAAGCAATTCACACATTTATATGATCAATTGGAAGATGAGTAACATCGGGAGATCATTTTGTTCAGCGCATCCTGGATCTGTGTGATCAGCTGATGGAGTCCGCGGTGCGGACAGTCTGGCTCAGCTGGACATATGAGATATTTATAGATCCATGCTTGCCTGTGGATTGGTTGTCTGGTGGGTTGTTCTTTATTGATCGGATTTTCAGGAAACGAATGCACCGCAGGTCAGACAACCACGCACGCCTTGGGAATGAGGGAATATTGTATGCAGGTAGGGGGCGAATGGCAGAGGGGAAATAGCAGCAGCACATGGGTACAGTATATTTGATTTAGATTCAGTATGTGATGCTCCGGAGGCTAGAGGGCTGACATTCAAATTAGGGTGTGGAAGCAGAGATTTAATACTAGGTGAATACAGCCCTCTGAGCAGCTTGTCCCGCACATGGCTCTTCTCGTTTCTCTCTTTTGTTCCCAACTGATGTCTGGGGGCCCATCTTCCACTGTGAGTGTAAGGTGGCACCATGTTGCATATTCATTTCTCTTGTTTTTAGGCAGCAGACCCCATCACTGTCAATGCCCCCAAATAATAACGTTTTAACGGCGCACACGGTGCAGCTTGCTGATGCTACGTAGCCATTAAGATGAACTAGAGACAGAGAAAGAGAAAGTGCCCCCGCTGCTATAATTTAGGGCACTCTTATCCATGCCATCAGCTCAGATTGTAATTCAAGAAGCAACATTGTGGAGGGCCTAGTCCTTTTTTTATGCGCAGCCATTATTAGGGCGGCGAGATACAGTAGTGGCTTTTAGCACAGGAGTGGCCAGACATAGATGGGTCGTCCAAGTGTTTTACAATTGAATGTGTTAAACCGCTGCCACCATGCAGCCACACAGGCAGCCAAGGATGGGCCCTGATTCAGGTCTTTCTCTCCCCCTCCTGCTGTCCTCTGCTCTGGGCCTCAGTGATGGGCAGAGAGGACCGGGCTGTTATCCCCTCTGGTAATTACTGCCATTAAAGCTAATCCTGGTCCAATTCAGGCTGCTTTTGTTTTGAGCTTTATCTCTTCAGCGCTGGAGAGTTTCTCCTTTCAGAGAAGCACACAAAGACACAGTTTTTAGAGTTGGTAATTATCTGTTTTATCCCCTCTGCTGGGAATAGGATGAAAAATACTCGCAATGGACAGGAGCATATCTGTTCTCTCTTTCCCTCACACCGCCTCTATCCATCTTCTCCTACCTCCACCTACTCTCGCAATCCGTCACCTCTTTCTCTTTCGCCCCCTTTTTTTCATTTAGGTTGACAAAAAAATATAATTGTTTAATTTCTGTGCTGGATGTTATTGAGAGATTAACGAGATTGAGCGTGAATTTATCAATCTTTGTGACAACACTGCGATAAATGTAATTATATTCGGTACTTATTAGCGCGATGGTAATGCTGGCCCCTAATTTTCCGCTGTAATTGCGGCTCTATTTTTACGAGGTGTTAACTGCTATTAATCACATTGATGATTCAGTAAATGTAGCGCAAAGATTTCCATTCAGTTCCATTTCCTCTGACCTATCACTCAGCAGATCTGTCTCTTATCAAAGGAATAAAAGATTATTGTTACATAAAAGAGGAGAGAGAGAGAAAGACGTCGCTCTTTCCATGCAGAACCTGCTTTAATGGATTTTCTCATCCTTTTTTCCCCAAATCAAACTCAATGTCATAATTTTCAATTTGCCAGTTTTCACTGCCACCATTTTTTCCTTTTTTTATTTTATGAGCTGGCAAATTGTCAGCTGTCAAAGTTAAAGTGGCATCCTGCAGTTAGAAATAGACTGGTCCTGGTTTAAGAATGATATCTGACTGATGAATGTGGTCTGTGTGTGTGTGTGTGTGTGTGTGATGGAAGGGCTGTTACACTAATCACCGTGAGTATTGTGATACCATGTCTTGTGCACTGTGCTAATGCTGGTAACAGTATTCTACCCATCATACTAGTTGGCTATCACACACACACACACACACACACACACACACACACGTCTTCTACCCCTATATGAGAGGAATGGCTGCCTGTGCACATCTTTAATAAGCACCATCTGACTACTAGAATCAACAACAGAGTTGGTGTGATAGGCAGCATGAATCCAAATGCCCTTGTTATATCCAGCAGCACACTCCACCAGCTTTCCTCCAGCATGTCATCACTTTGTTTCAGTTGCCCACTCACAGCCCGTCCTCACTCCAGATGGCGCTTCACTTCCTGGTGCCGGTCCTGCTGTGCTGGGACCTTCTCTGATTGGTCAGCCCACCTGCTCCCCCGCTGCGCGTGCGATGATTGACAAGTGCCTTCCCCAAACAGAGGCCCTGCTGCCGCTGACATTCTGTTGTAGATTGACAGCCCCCATGGCTTTGGGCTCCCCACAGATGATTCTGGGCATGACATCATTAGTTTCTCTCTATCAAACAGCTGTTCTTGATTCCTGGTGTTCATAAAACCAGGCGTCTGATTCTACGGAGTGTAAATAAAATAAATTAGGCTTTGCATGTGGAGTACAAATCAAGACTGGCTGACTGCGTTGTGTGTTTGTTGAAGTGATAAATCAAGACTCATTTTCAGTAAATAACCTTGTCCCAAACAAAAAGGAATGAAGCAACAAATACATTTGTCTGTTGTGCTGCAAAAAAAACAGCACATTTTACTTGTGCAACAGGTAACAAGGAAATCCTCTATACTCTATATGATGCTGTAGATACAAACTAAAAAATTAACAATAGCATTGGATGTTTTTATCTTTTTTCAAAATTATCGTAGAGATTTTTGAAATAACATTATGTCTTACATAGATAAGTTCTTAAAGGTACTAAATTCTCAAAATGGCGATGGCTGAGCTGATCAAGGGTCAAACAAAAACCTATGATCGGTTGACACTCAGCCCCACCATTGGAGCGCTGAGACCAGCTTAACTTTGACTTGTAGGGCGTCATGCACGAACATGCACTAGAAGGCAATCGTGGACGGCCTGGCTATGTAAACAAAGCACAGAAGAACTTGGATTGCAGCACACACAGAGGGAGAGCTCAGGTAGACATTACTCCACTATATCTTTGCATCGCAAAAAATCTGTCTGCAATTCCATGACAAGTTAACAAACTCAAGATTTGTTTTTCAACGCTCTTATGTCATTTCTTGCAAAACGAGATCATCCCAAACTACCACATCAAAAATGGCCGTGGTGTTAAGTCAACAGTCTCAGCAGGCGATCTATTGCAGGGCTGTTATAATGTGTTACATTGCATTACATTGTACAGGGGTCTCTATTTTCCTGCTCACAGTGTGTAAGCTCAAAGCTTCTGTCAGGTTGTTCTTTCCCCTGTGGAGAAGGAATACGGGAATGCCACCTGCGCCGACAGCTTCGGCTGACGAGGCTGAGTGACAGGAAGAGGGCTAAGTGGTCAGACCATTGGAGGCCGAGGCAGCATGGTCCTCAAGCCTTGGCCAGATGGTAGGCTTCAGGTGTGTATACGTGGGTGTGTGGCTCATGGATCTCTGGAAAGGAAGGACAGCAGACATCAGTGTCTGTGTGTCTCAGAGGAGCAGTCTACACAGGTAGCTAATGGATACGCTGCCTCAGACACCTGGGGGCATCCTTGGGCAATGCACTGGCACGGCGCCAGCAGGAATCAAACTTGTCATCATTCAGGCCACAGGCGGAGGTAGGCATAAGGAGAGAGTTTAGTCTTATTTTTGTATTTTTGTATTTTTTAAGGGTTTGGTAGGAGGCAGGAATGTTGTGGATACTGTCCCTTCCCTAGAAGGTGAAAAATAGATAACAGATGACCATTTTTTTTTTTCAGCCATCATCCACTTCAGGCAGACCCTCCACTAGCCCTGAAAACACAATTTATTCCAATTTGCAGGGCCAGCCTCGAGCACTGGTGTCTATTTTGCAAGCTTACCGAGGCCATTCCAGTTTGTCTAATTATTGAATCCATTTCGACAAGAGGAGACTTTTATGTTGTTGTCACCTCATTGCAGACAACTTTTGACCACAAGGCATTTGAATTGTTATGATGTTAGTGTATTTTTTTTTTTCCTCTCCACTTCTCTAAATCTGATTATAAAATATGTTTCTTATTCTGCCGAGATTAGCCATCTGGCTGTGGGATGCAGGGAGGGGAATCTCTCTGCTTGTTAGCGACTGGCTTTCACAGCTCTCCCTCCGCTGAGCTCAAAGCTTGCTGACTGACACCGCTGCCCACTCACAGAGACAAAAATACCCCGCTAACTGGATGGCATATGTGAGACATTCACCACAGGGCACAGCTCTGTGTGTGCCCAGCAGAAAGACAGACCCCGTGGGTGAATGAAAAAGAGAGACAGCGAGAAAACAGACAGAAAAGTGTGTGTGTGTGTTTTTTATTTCTCTTTCCATAGACTAATACCTTGTCAGTTGGGGTATGGGGGGAGAGGGAAAATTAGCCTACATGCAAAGGAAACTTGGCTGATGGCTTTCTAAGATAAACTGAACCCTCAAGTAAAAGTCCGGCACATCTTTCCCTCAGAGGGTTATGTGGGAATGTGGGAATATTTGTCCAAACGTGGTGCTGAAGGCTGTGAGTAGCGAGCACATGTGGGGAAAGGTGGGCTGAAATATGTTGGACAAATTGCACTTTGTCAGCTGCGCCTGCTAAGGTCTTCAGATGGTCTAATTGAACCTGACGTGGCTTTACTTCTGTGGCTTCCTCTCTGGCTCGGCCTCTATTTGTCTTCTCACTCATGTTATAGTCATTAGCCATGTTCGTCTCATTGTCCTGCTGTGCGGCTAAAACACACATTCTCTTAATAAAGCCTTCATTGTGAGTGATACAGTAGCACCTCTATGGTCGAAAATAAATTCCCTTTTTTTTTTACTGGAAAGTGTGAAGCTCTGCTGGAAAGTGTGAAAGCTTCACAAATACTTGTGGATTAAACCAATTTAATGCCACAATGAAGATTGGCTGTCATATTTTGAGTCTTTGTACGCTATGTTCCTGGATAGGGAAATTTCTTTTTTCCTTGCTAATCAGAACTCAAAACACAGAGTTTCTCTTTCACTCGAGTGTACAAAAAGCTACACTTGTACAGCCTCAGAATACACAAAAGAAACCTCATGGAGGTGCCACATCTTGTATGAGAAGAAAATAGGTCTATTTAGGGTCAAAAGATACCTTCAAGTAAATCACAATGTCAACAAACTGGTAAAAGGGAAGCAGCTTTTCAACAGGGGGCGCCACACTGTAAATCCAGACCTGAGATATTGTACAGCACAGTAAAGTGAGGAATTGCTCACAGGAGGCAGCTGGTTTATTCAAACACAGACACACACACACACACACTCAGACCCACACACACAAGCCATTCAGTGCCCGCTAAGAGTTAAAAACAAGTCACCTCTCTGACATTTACGCAGGGCTGCTGCTTCTTTTCAGATGCACTGCGGGATATGACAATACCCGCGGCAGGAGAGGCATTGAAAGGACTTCTGGGAGACAGGAAGCCTCCACTAGCACGGTGCACCTGGACTACCTAAACAACCAGCACAAAAAGACCCACTTGATTGAGTGAATGTGGGAGGACAATGAGCACAATCAAATAAATGGAGTGGTGAAACAATGCCAAATGATGTCACCTGGCAGTCAACTGGACCCCTGCCACAGTGCTGGTTCGGTTGGCCTGTGCTGCCTGTTACAAGTCACTTACTCTGTACCAAACCAGCATTTTCCAAATCTAGATTTTCTCTCCACCCCCCCCCCCCCCCGCCCCACCAGGCTAAAAAAGGCACAATGAGTGAATAGGCTTTAATTCTTGCTGTTTGGATGGCTTACCGATGCAATTTTTCAAAACACACTTCACAGATACTACTGGTGCCATCAAAGACCCCCAGAGGAACATTAGCATAGAGGAGTGTTTATACTTTGCATTGATAGTCCATTTACTCTGGCAAACATCAAAGAGCAGAATATCAGCTTTGTGAATGCCATTTACTGTTGCATGAGATGTTTTGATGGAACAAGCTGACTCCCCGTGCGTCCTCTTCACTGAGATAGAGCTGTCCAGATATGATGAGGGCTGCAGCTACAAAACAGCATAATCAAAATAAATAAAAAGAAAGTTGATGTTGACATCCTTGGCTCACTCAAGGATTCACTTTTGTCCATAAAAAAATAAAACAAATGAAAATACTCCACATGACAGAGCATCAGTGTGCTAAATTAATGCAATATAATAGACCTGACTACATCTGAAGAACATAATTCACAGCCAACATTGACTAACATGTGCCAACGCCATAGTAACGTACTAATCCTCATGCAGCTGCTAATCACTGCAGCCACATTCTCGGCACTTAGCTGTTCTGCGTCCAGGTTGGCTGATTTGATGAGTATCAGATAGCCCGGACCTAAGCTTCCTGTGTTGCCTCTCCATTTGGTTCCCATTTAACCTGTCTCACAGCCAATAAAAGACCTAGTCAATTACAACAAACCGGGAACTTCATATGCAGGAAATAGGCCAATTACATTAAACCCGGTGAGCTCCTGCAGCCGGCTAGCGAGGGGTTAAAAGGGAAAAAGAAAGAAAGATATATGTAAAGAGGCAGGGAGTCGAGCAGGAACGGCAGCAGTTTTGGGTTTCAATCTGCCAGTTAATCTTCAAACAGCAAGCTGGCAGTGTGCTGGTCACTGATAAAGGCCCTGGTCTGTCATCACACAGCCTCACCTCCAGTCACTCAGCCCTCCTGTCAGGACGTCATCTGGAATCTGGGAAACAGCTAAGGGCAAGGAGAGAGAGAGCGGCTACAGAGAGACGGCGGGTGGAGGGGAAGATCTGTGTTTGTGTGTTTGCATGCATGCGTCCGCTCAGCTCTCAGTCTGTGCACGGTAGTGTTTGTGTCTACGCCAGCCCGCCTGTCTGTATATAAATGTGCCGTTTCTGCTCGCACATGGCTGTGGCACGACCCCTGTCCAGGCCCCGCTCCCTCCCCTTTCCCCTTCGCCTCACCCGGCATGCGCACCCTCACGCATATACACACCCACAGCTCCAGTCTGAGTCGTAAAATCAAACGCTGATTGTGTGATCATGGGTAATTGTGTGAGGAGAGCCCATAAAGTCTAAAAAGAGGGTGTATTAGTGTTTTGTGGCTGTGTTTTATGGGAAGGTGTGCGTTTACGTCTGGGGATGGCTGTGCTGAAAGGTGAGAAGGGGAGGTATCAAAGAGCTGACTTTGTTGTTTAAAGGCAGTCCCCCTGAGGTAGACTGCTGCTGAAAGACAATGTTTACTGCCTGCTGATTGACACTGTAAAGGCACCCAGACGGCACTGAAGAACTAATTGGATATGGCAGGAAGAGTCACCCGTCTTGATGTCTGTAGAACTTCATTATTAACTTTGACACGAGATGATTTTGGGTTCACTCATCTGATTTGGAGAACTTAATTCATCCGGCAAACATTTTTCGAAACATGAATGGCTGCAATAATTTTGCTGACTGACACCTCTAAAGATGCCTAACTTCTCCTCAATACGAGCTCTTAAATAGAAAAAAACTGTTTTTCTGCAGTTCGATTCTCCAGCCATGGACTAACATTACTGTGAATTGTACTCTTATATTGAAATATCAGGAATCAAAACATTCTCCATCACCATCTATATAATACATGTAACGTTTTACTGTAAACAAGAGCTATAGACCTACATAGGTGAAAAACAGCTGCTCTATGGTGTATGTGTGAGTAATAATACAAAATGATTACTTCTTCTTCTAATTATGACCCTTAACAATTATGTTTTTGAATCTTTCTCCCTATAATTGTCCTTTCATATGCACCTCAATGGGTGCTTTTATGTCTGTAGCCTGCTGCTTAATTTGCATTCACTCAAGATGAGTTGCTTATCCTTGCTCTGTGACCTCCAGCGCCAACATTAATTGCGTGATACTTTTAGTATTGATCAGGTATGGGCTCTTCAAAACATGTACAAATGATTTATTTACTCAAACCAAGGTTGCTCAGTGTGTGTTCTGTGTGCAATCTCCAAGCTGTAGCCTCCATATACAAATGGGCCATTGGCAGGGGGTGGGATAAAGGCTGATTTACTGCATTCGGTCTTGAGGGGATGCCCTGCTGCCACAGGAAGAATGACTGACCTTGAACTTTAAATATTGATGATTGTTTGTGTAGTTACCGACTGTGAATGCATGTGTACATGTGAGTGCGCACAAGTGTAGATTCATGCATGTTCTGCTGGAGCTTAAAAGGTCATCAATTGAGACCGTTTATTATCGGATTTCGTTTTTCATTTTGATCTTGCATCCAGTGATTCAGATGTGCTCCTTACGCACAGAAACAATGACTTGCAATATATTTTAGTTTGGTTGTGTGTGCATGTGTAATTCTCAGGACACCGTTGTGCCTTTGGATGCCATTTGCCTTTTATAAATACACAGAAATGTATTTTCTATATGCATAATATTGTGTGTCTCCACTCTACTTCCTAAATCGCAGACGGATCTGAAATAAGCTCCAAGATTACCCTGAAACCTTGAGTCCAGACCCGCATGTCAAATCATCGGCATAACTAGACACGAACAATGCTCTTGTCATTTGGCTGTGCTGCTCTGCTTGGAGCACAGACCCGCAGTCCACTTTCCGATTAGTTCACTTTATGGCCCTGCATTCAGACAATGTCCTGTGACGTCTCCCCCCCCCCTCCTCTGTAAGCTCCTCGATCATTTCCAGGCCCTGCATCCAATAATATTTCGTCGAGCATGCATACGCGCTGGCGCATAGTGAGGCAAGTGAGTCAGTCAATCTTTCATTAGGCTTAAGGTGAACAGGATCACACGCCACTCCTTCGCAACCCAAGACAAGCAGCACATCTGCTCTGGGGTTGATGCTTAGAATGATAATGCCTCCTTCTCCTCTTATTTGTCTTTCTCTCTTCCCTTTCTTTGTGTCTCTCTCCCCCTGCTTTCTATCCGTCTGTCTCTTCCTCTGTCTATCTATCTCATCCTCTCATCAGGTGGCTGCAGTGGAATAAGGCAGCAGCATTGTGTGGGAGGTGATTATGTGTGATCTGCCGACTCAGACTTGACCTTTTCCATGTTATCCCTCAGATTGAAACCAACGCTCGTGGGCTCGCCTCCTCCCATGCTTTTGCTCTGCTCGTGTTACATTGTTGCTGTTGCTTTAATGTCTCATACACATATATCTCAGAGAAGGGACTTCTGACTGCATCCCTGTAGTAATTGCCCTTCTGCAGAAGCATTCCATGGCAGGTTTGTGATTTTCTGTGTGCGCACGCATGTGTCTGTATGGACAATTTTAGCAATTTAGGACTATAATTACAGGAATGGCCATTTAAAAAAATTAAATATATCTTGAATTGTAGACTGATGCAATGAGGGGGGGGGGGGGGTGGTGGTGGGGGACAATTGGTTTTGAATATAGAAAGACATCAGGAAAAGTGCGTTATAAAGGGAACTTAATTTAATCAGTTAATCATATACTGTTCTATGATAGATACTTTATTTTAAGGGGACAGGTTGGTTTATGGATTTACTTTTTGTGAAACCAGCAAAGCAGCATTGACAAGACAAGAGCGAAGACGGAGTAATTCTGAAATTGGATTTGTTAGCATAATCCGGATGGTTTGTTCAATTTTAACTGCAAAGTCCATTGTTCTTTGTGCCGTTCCAATATCCAAAGCAAATGAGAACAACTTGTGTGCAATTTACTCTGTTGTCACGTAGAGATGGAGAACACACCTCTCTCTCTCTCTCTCTCTCTCTCTTTCTGCGAGCTTTGCTGTCGCAGCAGTTGCTGTCAGTTTGAGCGGTGCCTGCCCCCAAATATAATAGGGTTTTCTTGACTGCCTCCCCGGGGATTGACTGGCGGTGAAGAATTTACCATGGCTCATTTGGAGCAGTGCAGGGACGGGCTGCATAAAACTAGCTCCTCCGTGTCTCCAAGCGGTTGTGAGGCATTCCAAAGGAGGTGTTAGTTTCACTGATAATGCTTTCATGGAAAGACAGCACTTAGGTTTACCATGTTGTCCAATGTCTCAGGCTCTGTCTGGGTTGCACGTCACAAGGCTCAGGAATAGGGCCGCGGCATGTTGACGTAGGTGCGGTTTCAAAAACTGTACAATTCATGTAAATGAGATGTCTTAAAAAAAAGCAGATCTCAAGCTTTGATAGATCAGTCATTGTTATACTGCCTTTCACAATTGTCACAAAAACAAGGATTCATCGCATGGATCATGATCAATTAAATGATAGTCTGACAATTTTTTGATTTAATTTCAAAACAATACTCTCATGACCATATTTAAACTGAAAGAATAATTATTTGCTGTAATAGGTTCTCCGGTTCTTAAAAATGAAGCCAATGTGGAAGTGCCTTAAACTTGCATTCTCTCTACAGGCCAGCAGGGGGCGATTCCTCTGGTTGCAAAAGTAAGTCTGATTGTATAGAAGTCTATGAGAAAATGACCCTACTTCTCACTTGATTTATTACCTCAGTAAACATTGTTAATATGAGTTTGTGGTCTCAATTGCTAATTTCAAGTCTTCTTCAATACAGCATGATGTTCATTTAGTAAATTATGATCATTTTGAGTAAACTAGACTATAAAGGAGGTTATGCTTTAGTGCGCATACCGCGTTGTTGTCCGCTCTGGGAGTTGTCCGCGTTGTCATCCGAGAACTTGAACCCTTTCATAGTGTGTTTTCAGTTCATGGAAGTTAATTGTAACATTTTGGTTGCCAATTATTTAGGATTCGGTTGTATTTTGGTAGCATAAAAAAAAATTGCGATGGCCAGAAACCAAGATGGTGACAGGAAAATGTCGAACTCGTCACTTCAAAACCGTATTCCACAAACTAATAAGTGATGCCGTGGTGACTAGATCCATTTCTTATATACAGTCTATGGTCCATGGTGGTCACTAAGAGATCCCTCGTTAAAGGGATTTTAGTGTAAGTGGTTGGGAGACAAAATCCACAGTTCTCATTCTCTGTAAAAGTGCATTCTCATCTAAAGTTAATGTGAGGGTTTAGCGGTCTGAGTTGGACAAATGAAGTCGGTCATTCAGTTACGGCCTTTTTAGCACCAAAAATCCATGTCATGTTTCCTTGATGGTGTTTCCTTATTGAGCAGCAGTGCAGGGACAAAAAAGAGGGAATTCTTTATTAAAAATACTTTTATTTTGGCTTTCATAATGTCCATTATGTACAGGAGAAACAATTACAGTGTTGTGACCCTTAGATTGTTGTTTTTTTTATGATAAACTGTTGAATTACTTGAAGTATACAGTATACAGTGTATTTTTATTGGATTTTGTCAACCTTCCACATACCTAGTTTCTCACCTGGTGCGATATTCATCAACGGCCCACTTTCACATATTCAAACCCACATGTGCAGGCACACAAAATGCAACCACATACACACTCGTGCACACACACTCCTTAACCACAGGCCAGTATCTGTGGTATGAGGGGTTCTTGTTGCTAGACAGCTGCATGCCTTGGCCTCTTCACAGCGGTCGACTGAGCTCCGAGGAGCTTGACAAAGAGGCTTAAAGTCCTCCCTAAGACTCCAGCCCCTAGGTCGTCTGCATACCCCGAGCCCAGCTCTGGAAAAGGCCTGAATGCAAGTTTAGCAGCTATGGTTACACCCCGGCAGACCCCTGCCGCCGTTCTCGCTTGCATTACCATTTTTTCTCTGGGTTGCTTCAGTCTTATAGCCCAGCAACAGGTTCCTCTGGTGCTCTCCTCTTATTTCATAACATGATGAAAGAACTGACAGACATACTGCTGCTACTGAGGGACTCTAGTTTTTCTGATGTGTGTGTGTGTGTGTGTGTGCATGAGCATGTACATCTGTGTTTCTCTCTAAGTCTCTACCAGGCCATACAGACAGCGATTTGAATCTGCATTCTCTTTTTTTGTTTGTTTTGTTTTGCTTTGCCGGAGTTTCCTTTTGGTGTGAGGGAGGAGCAGCTGGCTGCGAGGTGTGTTTCCTGGCCGGTTACCTGCTGTACTGCGAGTGCCTGTGACACAGCCTCTGTGAGGAGACTGGAGGGTCTATTATGCATACGGTCCATAAATCATCACCCGTATCCACCCTGTCTAGGGGCACAGCCACAGGAGGGTATAGCTGAGGGTGAAAGGACCGGCGTGTGTGCAGACATGGTCTGTAGACCCACACCATAAATGCCCAACATATAAAGGCAGGAGAAGGACAAATGCAGAGGCAATGAGAAACTACCAAAGGCCTTTCAGTTAATGAGGGAGGTATGTGTATATGTGCGTGAGTGTGTGTGTGTGTACATGTGTTCTATAGTGGACTAGTTTGTACCTGTGAGTGTGTGCGTGTGTGGGAGGGGGTATTCAATGTCGGCAGCTGGAAGTACTCAAGCTGCTGCTGCTGCAGAGAGAGAGAGAGAGAGACGGAAAGAGAGAGAGAGAGAATGAAAGAGAAGAGACGCCTGCACAAGAAAGAGGCTAAGAGAGGTACCAGCACAGGCTCCCTCTTTACAGGGGCTGAGCTCTTGCAGAGTGAAAGCCCCTATAGAAAGAAAGCAGGGTCATCTCAACAGCGCCGGGGCCTCGCACACACAAACGCACACACGCTGGAGCAGAACAACACCAGGGCCAGTGTGAGTGCAGTGAGTGCACAGCAGTCCTCCTCAGGAAGCGAGCCTTGTTTAGACTTACAGCTATGTGCAAAGAATAATAAGGACCAGGACAATGTTGGTACAGACATGCAACCCTCCCCGTCAACCTTTTATGTGTGCAGAATCTCCCTCTTCACTCGGACAGATACTCCCTTTGTGCGATATTGTAGATGAAAGAGGATTAGGCATACCTATGTTATGGTCAGTGCCGAGGCTCCCACCTAGCGATGCCAAAACAGTCGGATGAAAGATCTTGTGGTTTTTGAAACTCACTGCAGGTATTTTGCCATGCTCCTTCTGGAAGTTATTCAAGTTCACATCCTTTCTTCTTCCCTCTTTTCAAACCTCGCTGTCTCTCTTTTTTTTTTTTTCTCCTTCCTTTTTTTTTTCTGGAGAAAGGTAATGAAGGGGAACCGAGTCTCTCGGCTTAGGAGTGCCAAGGCTATGATTTCCACTGCGTGTTAAAAGTGTTAAAAGTTACAGTGCACAGCTGAACTTGTATATTCAAGCATTTGGCAGAGTTACAGCTCCCCAGCTAAGCCACATGTTTCAAAGTTTCAAAGTTAACAGCGAAATGAACAGGTGTCTCAGACAAGGTTTCTGTTCTTCTTGGAAATTTCTGTTTGTGTATGTGCTTTTGTGCGTGGGTATGTACTGATCTCCTCTTCTTTCTGTCACATTAAAACAGTTCAGTCAGGCTCAGGGCCCCCTTTTTTTCTTCCTTCTTTCACAGATCTTCACTGTAATGGACACCTCTAGTTTTGTGGGGGGAAATACAGTCCCGTACTTTGTGCTTCTCCTCGACAGAAACATCAGTGAATCAACCCGGCGATTTCAGTGGGTCATTCCGAAAGATTCTGTTACCTTTCAACAAGCAGAGCGGGCCCCCAGGCAGAGGCCAGGGAGAGGCCAGGAAACATAGGAGGAGAGCAGAAAGAAACTCAGAGACCAAAGAAGAGATGGATCGTTTTTGATCAAGTTCTAAAAAAAGGAAGAAACACGGCGCGTAACGACGTGAGTGTAACTCAGAAATCCTTAGGGAGAGAGAGATCAGAATATGGAGGGGCGAGAGCAAATATCTTGAGACGGAGCGAGGGTGTGAGAGTACTCAACTCAGTGGAAATCTCGGAGTTCACCGTGTTCCAATCAAAGACCATTGACCTGGCAGGCCTGTGACAAATTATCCTAGCGGCTCTACATAGGACTCAATCAGCATGGCGGACAGCTTCCTGATGAGCAATAGGTCTACTTGTATATCAGCCAAATCACCCCCTGATGACTGCATCAACGCACAGCCTATACTTCTCTAAGTGGAAGGTGAGGGGAGATCTTGAAATCAACCCTTACAAAGGTTACCTGTTGTCTTAGGAGCACCTTTTAGACCTGTGATGCACATTATTCTTTCACCAAGTCTGCACAATAGATAGAGAGTAACATGCACAATATTCAAGTAATGGACTTCAAGAGGAATAATGCACCTTCAAAAACGCATTCCCCGTGTTGCATCTGAACCATGTACACACAACAGAAGAAAATTAAGCTGTAGAAAGAACTATCATATGCAAAAAAAAAAAGAATAGAAGAAGAATTCGCTTCCTCCTCTGTAAGCGCAGCGACCACATACTGGCTGCTGAGACACAGTGGCTGTGGGGCTTAGTTTGAGCCTCTGTTAGCTGTCCATTACATAATGTCTAGATTGAATGGATATTGGATGCCACCACATCAAGCAGAGTCCCCCTCTGCAGCTGCAGGGTGGGTACACACCAATCACACATGAGAGACAAGGCAGAGGGCACCTGATATGCCGCTGAAGCCAAGTGCATGGATTTACTCTCTAGAAGCCAACAGACCTAGCAGAGCTCTGAGCCATGAGTAGTGAGCATCTGAAGGCACACCTCTCCTCGTGTAATTGAAAGTGCACTCACTAGCAGAGCAGCAAGAATGCGTGTGTATATATATATATCTTGCTTGAGGGATTCTCCTGGGAGGGTGTCTATGGGGCGTTTCATTTTAAGTTGCTATCTGTCACATGGGCAAACTAATCAGAGAGACAGATGAAAGGTGGGGGCCAGAGGAGGGGTCAGCTTCTCAGTGATGGCTTCCTCTGATGGCTGGGTGACCCCTCACCCCTGCTAGAGGATCGTGGGTAAGAGATAAGCCATGTGTGATGACTTAACCCAAAATGCACATTTTTGAAAGTAATCTTTGTTGTTTGCTTCAAAAAGTGTTAGGTTTGTGCCTTTACAAGCTACACGTTTCCATGTTTCACATTTAGGCTTGTTTGGTGTGATGACTTTTCCATCTGCCTTTTAAAACCTGGAATCTAGTCATCCATGTATTATATTTATAATTGGCCATGTTGCATAAACCAGATTCCTGTGCTCAATGGAGCCTTTCATGGCAGTCTAATCAGACCAGACGCCACCAGACAACGGCTATATTTACTTGTATCATGTTAGAACAAGCCCCACTTGAAACGAGCTACTCTTCGTTTTTGGATCGGTGTCTGAGTACGGCAGCAAACAACAACAGCCCGGGTCAGGAAGTTCAGCGCCGCGATCGTTTTACTGTCACAGCAACAGTCTCCAAATTGCTGGTCAAATGAACCACCTTATTTATACAGCCAAAGCTCTGCAGCAGAAGAGTTGTAAAAAGTTAAAAGAACACCCCCCCCCTCCCCCCCCTTCCCCCCCCTGCTGAAACGAAAGCCTTTCTTCTCTGCGTGGAAGCAGTATGAAGCTAATGCTCAGCGGAGAGGACATTAGACTGTTTATGGTTTATTAATTGTTTCTGAGGGAGTGGCAGTCCAAGCGTGACCTGCGGTTAACTACCATATAAAACATCCACATGTTCACAACATCTGGGGGCTTCTAAGTAAACAAAACAGTGAAATATACTTTCAACATAAAACAGTCTTTTGGCTCAACAGAAGGCACGTCTGCCTCTGCAGCTGCTTGGCCTTCTTCAACTCCCTTAGTCGTGTCGGCACATGTCCACTGTCAGGGAGCAGTGCCAAAAAACGGCCACTGTGTTCAATTATATTTCAGTAATTGTGTATGATACACATTAATCAAATCTAATAATCAGTTTTCAACGGCATATGGTTAGCAGGGCTGCGCTGTCAAGTGGAGAATATCTGCAAAATAGCTCGGTGTGCGAGTAAGTATTCCGAACTTAAAAAATACATTGGGTTAAAATGTCATAATCAAGTTCATAATTACCATAAATATAATTTCAATGCCAGCTGAGGCTTACAGATGCAAACCAGCATCGTAAATAGTTGGATGAGATGTGTGTGTGTGTGTGTGTGTGTGTGGCATAAAACACAGAGGAGGAATTACAATCTGATGTCATTAAAGTCTGGCAGAGTATCGCATTATTTACATGATGTAACCTTCCTCTGCCAGGACGTGTCACTCAGGACTCCATCTGCTGTGAGCGGACGCAAAGCATAGCTGCTGTGTGTGTGTGTGTGTGTGTGTGTGTGTGTGTGTGTGGACACCAAGGTACTGCAGCAGGCCACTAAAATGTGACCTAAGTGATGGCCTAAAGCTGTCAGCTCCTTCCTGTGGGGAGAAGAGGACAGCTAAACAACTGATTATCTGTTCCAGTCACCTACAAATACTACTGACAATACCTCACTGCCAAAATAAATTGTTCAGAGTGTGACAGGAGTGTGTGTGTGTGTGTGTGTGTGTGTAATGCGCTTGCGTGAGAGATGAGGGGAGGGCTGCGATGCTGTACATCTCATTCTATTCACGTCGTCTCACCTTCTTACTTTGTTTGGACCTACAGTAAAAACAGGGCGTGGTTTGTTAACGATAGATTTTGATGTGGTAAATATATTAAGGCAGTTCGTACAGGTCGTATAAATTTAACCCCCCTTAACATTTCCACTAAACTCATTCATAATTTCAAAGGATGGAGCTCCTTTTTTTTTGTAACTGGGAACAACTTGAGTCCAGAGGCATTTATAAATTGATTGAAACTTCATCTGTCGGAGCTTTGATGTTTTCCTCATTCTTTTTTCTTTTGCATTATTCTTTCATCCCACTCGTTTCTTTTCGACCCCGAGTATTAAGTGGGTCCATGAATGAGCTTTTTCATTGAGAACACCTGTGCAGTAGTTAAAATAAGCAGACCTATCTAATACTTCTACCATCCCTTGTCTATCTTTGAACTTCCTCTGTTCCAATATAATCAAATAGGAAGACACACGTTTCCTGTCTTTGACCCATATGCACTGGAAGGTAACCATCAATATCCATGCACGCTGCTGACATTTTTATTTTTTTCATCTTCCCTTGCGCTGTCTTTTGCTTACTCACTCTTTCTCAGTCTCTCTGTCTTTGTGAGGTATGTAAGTGTGTGCTCACTTTAGGTTACAAAGTGTGCGAGCGCTTTGAGCTTTCCCTTGATCTGAATACAAAGCTCTGAGGTTCATGTTGGTTCACGTTTGGTTTCCACACGCAGCTCAAAGAGCTAATTGTGTTCAGCAGCATCACAGTGTGACACGATGACTGACTAATGCATTAGCCATCGTTGTGTTTGGGAGAGACACAAACACGCCGAACGCCCGGCGCCGCTCAAACAACACACCTCACCCGTTGTGATGTAGCTTTGGGAGCCTTGTCGTGGCTGCTCACTTGTTATGATGGTGGTCGGTGTCACGGCTGGTTCACATGTTGTTTTGATCCCCGCTGTCAGAGCCCAGAGAGCTCGCACAGACACAGCTGGCTTGGGTGGAGCCGCTAGGGGTACATGAGGAGTTGAAGGACGTGGATCTGTGCCAACACATTTCATACATTGCGCGTATCTTACAAGTGCAGCTGAGAATTAGAGACAGGGGACCCTCGCCCCTTACTGCCCACCCTACCATCTGCCCGCCTGGAGCTTGGGGCTCTGTGGCTTAGCTTCCGTATTACCAGGCATGACAGCCCTGCCCTCAATCAACCCCTTATACACACACATGCACCTTTTCCTCCCCTTCGCAAATTTAATGACAGGACTATGTTAGTGTGAAACTTGCTTCTCCTTAATGTCAGTGTAAATGAGAGATTACTGGCCTTTAACATTAGTAAAGACGGGGGACATTATTTTCCCCTCGCCGTCTAATTTGCTTCTTGCTCGAAGGGGACTGCGGGGCCAGCAAAGGTCAGGTCTCTGCAACGGTGTGTGTAGGTGTGTGTGTGTGTGTGTTTGCGAGTGTGTGTCAGTGTGTGTCACCGAGTGTCTCGGTGGAGGTTACAGGTCTCAGGGTGGATATAATTAGAAACTTCCGTGCAGCTCTTAGAAAAATAGTCAGCTTCCCCTTGCTTGTTTTCCTTTTACCATTTATCTCTCTTCTCTGGTGACACGATCTGGGAGTTAACCGTCATGTCCATCTTTGTGTCTCAACTTGCCTCCGTTTTTCTCTGCTGTTGAAAATCTCACATCCTGTTCCCCATCAGCCAAATAAAACAGCAGGACTGGACAGAACACATGGAGGGGAATCCCTAGAATCAGCATACATAAAGCTTCGCAGGGCTTCGTTCCTCTTTGGAATGAAGGCTGGTTAGAGGGGAGAAATGTTTGGATGACTTATACACGAAACATGAAATGATGAAACACTTTCTTTTACAGTCAACAGTCATTTTATTACATATATCATCGAAGAAAGTCAGACAGTATGAAACAAATTAGGACATCATTTGGCCATTTCCTCAGGTCATGTGTCTGAAGTTTGGGAGTAGTCTGTGTCTGTCATCGCTGCAATCTCTAAGATGCGAAGACACTGTACGTCAGGTCACTCCTGCCAACATGAAAGCACCTTTACACTTAGAAATGACAGTTATTAGTAGAAAGCTGTTGGCAGATAACTAAGAGAGAATTATCCAGTGCCTTTCATCCTCCTACCATTGGCTATAAATAATGGCAGGTTGCTAACGATAGGATGAGTGACTCATGCACCTTCTCCTTGTTGCCACTGGCCTGCTTCTTCTCCTATATCTGTCATAGAGGGCTTAAGGGGCCAGTATGTTTAGTCAGTGCTGCTTGTCAGATGGTCGAATAGCTTCGGAAACCCCCTCTGCCCACAGCTTTCCGCCATCAGATTAGGAGGGTCTGTGGCGACAATTTCATACCTTTCCAAATCTGGCACTCCACACTGGGTTTGACCACCTGTTTTCATTCTTGGCACAACTGCTTCTGCCACTTTTGATTCAAACAACCAAGTGCAACACTTTGATTGACTTCCAGGGGAGGCTGTCTGAAAATATTATCTTCGTATTCAAACGATACCGCGCCTCCCACCTTATGACAGCCGGTCGTACAAAGGCACATCTTATAACCCGGGCCTTAGCACGCACACACTTTCACACATGCATGCAAAAATGCATGTCTTGGCTTCATATTGTGTCATACTGCCTGAGCCACCAGTCGTGGGCTGCAGTAGATGGAGAGCAACAGTTAGCTCATGACACCGGCTGATGTTAAAGATCCCCTCTGATCCATACACAGAGGAGACGGGATGTTTTCTCTCCTTGCCCCGGCTTCGTATTGCACTTTAATACAGCTAATTAAACATTTTAATCAAGGATAGCACTGTATTGATCTTGATCGGTGCTGAGGGGGGTTCAGTGTTAACTATGCCACTCTGATTATTCCTGCTCCGCTAGAGCTGTCACTCACCCTCCCAGTGATCCCATCAACTCTCCCTTCTGCCACTGTCGAGAGAGAGGACCAGTAAAAACAATGAACATCCCCGACTTATAATTAATCTCTTGTCGACTTCTATTGACTCCTCCACTCTTTGATTAAATAATTACCTAAGTGCCACAAGCCTCTATGATTGAGTCATAATCCTGAATAAGCTGTAACCAACTATGGTCACCTCCTTTGCTATGATTAGCTCATCATTTGCTTGGCTGCCAGAGCAGCCCCCCCATCTGTTGTGCTCTGGTTCTGGGACAGCAGTTTTGGGTTTCCGTGTTTACGGAGCCCAGTAACAGGTTCTCATTTGACTTTCGGTACAGTTCAAATCACAGAGTGTGTGCAGGTATGACACATGCGCACACATATGCCCATGCATGCAAATGCGTTCACAAGCATGTCTGCACATTCTGACAAGTGCAGTTTCGCACATTATACTACTAAGCGCACCGCACACTTCCCCTTCACACATGCAGTCGCAAACACATGCATGTCTACCCACCTGCCCAGCCGGCACTCCCACACCTCACACATGAAACAGCCTGGCATCTGTCACAGGGGGGTCACACACACACACACACACACACGCAAACACAAACACACACAGGCACACAAACACAGTCCTGCTGTCTGCAGTGAGCGTACCCTTTTGACCCTTTGACAGGTACACGGAGGATCTCAAAGTGAGAGGAGAAGCCTCAGAGCAGGTCTACAAGTCAGAGACGTGCCCTCTCCATAGGTAGCTGTCGAACTCCTCGGGGCTCCAGGGGATGGCGGTGCCTCTCCCAGGAAGCTATAACTCTCCTCTCAGGAAGTGAGGTGTGTCTGGAGCGTTATCTACATCTGTCTGGGTGAGGAGCAGGAGGACAAGAGGTCAGACAAGAATGGGACCACTTATATCATGTTTTATGTATGACGTGTGGCATGTGTTTGAATATTTACATGTGTCTGAAGGTGATGCAAATGTAGCGGGAAAAAGAGGGAGGAAGTTCAGAGGACTGTGCTTCTTTTGTCAACAAAGACTTTCTGTCAACAGTTGAGCATGATGCAATTCCAGTTCTGAACCAGTAACACCCACAGTGCACACTATAGATCAGAACTTCACCTCCATATATTATAGGTTTTCAGAGATCAAGTCCCTATAGGATCTTCAAATATGTTCCAAAAACTGATTTGAACTGTTTTGTTGTATTTTGGTCGTTAAAGTATTTCCCCATCTCATCATATCCTTTGACAACAGATGTGACCTTCAAATGTGAACACTGATTTCAACACGTTCCTTCTTTCCTATTCCTGATGGTTTCTCAAATTCCCTCAGGTCCTATAGGTATGTTGAACGACCCCTGAAATAACACGTTTGAAGAATATAAATGATCAGCCCCCACAAAGTCGAGTTGAAAGCTACGAGCGTGATCCTCGTGAACTCTTAGAACACTCCCAGGCATATAATTAAAAGGTAGTTTCTAATTTCTATGAGAGTAAATTAGCGCCTCGGCTTCATTGTTAAATCATGGCTGGTGGCACGTAGCCTGGGGAGATGGATTGAATGGATCAGAGAGGGTTGGACAGTCACTGGATAATTTTGACAATGGGGTTCGGGGTATCATCCATCACTCAAGAGCTTACATGAAAGTTTTGACAGGTAGAGGTCATGGCAATGTGGCAGGAGCCAACAGAGATGGATGCCTTTAATTTGGGTAATGAAGAGTTAACCATCTTGGGAGAGCAAGAGGAGCGTTAAATGGGAGAGCCGGCCGCCATTAAAAGAAAGTCTTATTTAATTCCTCCAACCCTAATGAAAGACATCGGAACACAATCCTTGATTGACAATGAGGCCCCAGCTGTAATTCCCTGCAGACAGTTCACTTAAGTTCCCCCCCTTGTTAATCTCAAATATAATGAATTGCAAAACTAAGGTTAAATGTGGCAGCGTGAATTCATTATCACTAATACATTAGACTATAAGATGATTTACAGTGTGGTCTCTCTCTTATTTTCATTAACGGTGAATAGCTTTGATTTAGCCGAGATTACGCTGGCCTGTTCATCCTCACCATCAATCTCACTAGCTTGGTCATTGTCCTCCTTTTATATCTGACCCCCTCACTCGGGAACGGAGCAAAGAATGAAAATATGTAGGAGCAGACAACCTGGTGAAAAAAAATGTTATTCTGCTTTTTAGTATGAGTACAAGAGCCCTCTTTATCGCTTCTTCGGAAATTATATTCATCCTGAGCCGTCATTCAACTTCATCCTTGACCCTGGTCTTATTGTTGAGGGCTTAATGGTAGTGCTGTCGCAAAGATAACGGTTAATGCTCCACTGTCTACCAGCAAAGGCCGGAAAAGGCTATCTCGCACTAAAACACCAGGGACCCTATCTGCATACTGAGCTGATAGCTATGGATATTCAAAGTGCATGTACATGTTCCCCTGTCATTCATTAACCAAAAGAAAGGTATCTGAAATGCATGTTTCTTTCCGACATATCATTCTAATATGTCAGCCACATGCTTGGGCAACACTCGTGTGTGTGTGTGTGTTTTGCACTCACTGTCTATTCATATTAATGATTGGAGACATGTCATACATAAATCAGCCTATTAGAGTTATACACCTGCGAGGAAACGCAGCGTATGCCCAATTTGACTCGCTGAAAATTGTATATTTGGAATGACTTCAAGTATCAACATTTAAATCCTTGTGGTATATGTGCATTTGCTTATGTGCAAGCATGTGTCAGTCTTGTGGGTGCAGGTATGTATGCACGCAGGTGGCCATGTGCTCAAATCCACATGGCTGTCGTGCATGAATGTGACGGATTGTAACAGTGCACTAAGTAGAGGCTGCAGCAGCTACGGTGAGTGACAGGAAGGTTATGGGCGCCTAATGATAGGGTTTTAAAGCTATGGTGGCCGCTAATTGGGGTGATGTGTCCGTCCCGTGTCCCCCCAAGACATGTCTCTCTACCAGGGATTAGCCATGATTAAGGTACTGGTCTTCCTAGTGCTTTAAGACCTTTCACAGTATTTATCAGCAATGGTCAGATTACACCAGTGATGGACAGATAGAGATCGCAGGGGTCGTGATATATCTAGACGGTTAGTTTGAAGGGTATTATAGCCACCTCCGCTGGTGTGGCTTTGAAAGTTACATATATACCACCAGACGGGATGTGAGACGGTGCACTATAGGCTGCAGACAGTGAGCCGATTGTAATATTTATGAAATCAGCTTGTTATATAAAAGTACTTCAAAAATAATGCCTCTGGATATTTTTCACATTTCTTGTTAAAAATAACGGGGAGGCAGCGCTTACACATTTACAGCGTGTACAAATCATTATGTTCTGTTGGCAAACAATTTAGGGTAGCATCACACAACGCATGCTATAATGGTTCTCCCCAATTAACAAGACACTAATTATGTGTTGCTTCCTCTACAGGCTTATCTGGAACACGATGCTTTACGAGCTGCCCTTTTTACTTCCTCAAATACGTTCACGGTAGAGCCGCAGTATTTCGTGATATTGTTATGAAAGCAAAGTAACAACTCTTTGTGACAAAAGTGACACTGATTTTAGTTTCCACCTAAAAGCCACCAACCACAATTCACAGCACTGATTCACAAGAAAGATAAATACGGTGAACTATATAAAGGAATAAAAACGAAGCATGAATATTTATTGAATGTAGATTTTTATGGGTACTTTTCATCAGGAAAACTGCGGGCACCGACTGTGAGCCTCTTAGGTCATTACAGTATTAAACACTAAAATGGTCACAGTGAACACATTTCCAGGGGAAACACAGTCGCATTTAAACTGCTTTCGTTAGACGGGGTTTGAAATGATCAAAAGTGCTGAGCCTTATTCTCTTTTCCTTGTTAGCCTGTTCCAGAGGAACCTCTCGTGTGTTTTCATTTGTGAAGACGGCTGTGAATTTAAAGGGAGCAAGGGAACTCTACCTTGTTAAAATGAATCGTCATGTATGCTTGACAGACACTTATAATGAGATTAGCGTAGGGACGTGTCAAAGAGGAAATGTTGGAAATAAGAGAGGAGCTAATCCGCTCACACTTCTATGACTAAAGTCATTCTTTCCTTGGCTTCTCAAAACTTTGCTTTCCTGTTCATTATCTGAATTGTCTTACAGCTCTCATCTTGTAATCCTGAGCTCTTCTACTCACACTGGAACTCAGTTTGAAAAGACCCCATGAGACTGGGATAATGAATGGGAGATGTTCTGTTGACAATATCTGATTCTTATTAATAGCTTCTTTGCGGGTATAAAGCCGGTTACATATTTACATAATCAGTGTCTAATCACAGTGCTCTATCCAACCATGGGCGAGAGGTTGTGCCTCATATCTAACACTTGACTTGAACGTGCTGAATGTATTTACAATAATCCAGAACTTCCAAAATCCAGATGTTTAAAGACACTGTGGAAACACAAATCCAGATGGAAGCGCCAAGCTTTGCCACACCTGAGTTAGTCTGTGTGTGTGATTTGACACACTCATTACCAAACCTGCTGTTATTGATTTCTAGATAGTTGTTAAACACTCTCCCATGCACACAGCTTAGGCTTTCCATATCCCTAAGTCTCCTCCAATGACCTTTACTGTTAAGATGGAGATGGCTCTCAACGCACACAGAGGGTTGTGGAGGATTTGCAAAAGAGGACATTTATGAAAATATTTCTTGAAGCCGTTCTAAGAAATCCTTAAGAGACACAAAGGAAAGGGCAGTGAGTCGGTGTATGGCGAGGAAACACTGAGGCTCTGATATGGATGAGATGCTGGGGGGAAATACCAGTCTATATGTGCATATGTAATGCAAAGCAAAAAGGACGTCACAGGTCTATTTAAGTGTCCTTCTTTCCTGTTGCGCCATTGGTCTCTCCAGACATACACTCAGAACATAAATACATTTGAGAGAAAGTTACCTTTGCGATTCAGCTGGCATACTGTAGGTTGATATTGAAATGACCTTCTATAGACTTTTGTTAAAGGAATTTAAATCTACATAAATGACAACACTTTAATATAATAATGACCAGTTCTCTTTTTTTGTTTTTTTGTCAAAATGAATGAATGAATGTTATGAATGAGTATAGAAAAATAAGCCAAAGGCTATTCTGCCTGCTTTGGCAATGGTGCGATCACCTGAGTTGGCCCCACAGCTAGAAAAAGCATATTTTCATTCTGGCCCACATGACTATGATTATGTTTACAATGCTGCACAGTGTTTATGTGCCGTGTTTTATCGTGCAGGAATGGAGGTTCTTGACATCTTTTTTGTTTTTGGGGGCTGACTGTGTTTTTTGACGGAGTAAAGCTGCGTGTGAATTTCGCTTCAGTTTTAGGTGGTTATTTGTCACCATATGTGGTTTAAGGGATTGATTTTCCCCCTCGCACTACATTGATGAAACCCCTCCTCGTGCCTCCTCTGGGAATTCATCTTCTGCTGATAACTTTGAGCTATCTTATCTGGTCACTGTTCAAACAAGAGTGAATGCTCAGATTTGCTTCAGGTGTTTGTCTCTGCGTGGGTCTCTTTCTTCTTGTTTTTGTTTTCAAGGTTAAAGACTGATTGATGCGGGTGATTTTTCGCAATGCTGTTTTTCGCAAGCCATGTTGGAGCTTGTGACTCCCTTTCATTCATCTGTTGAACAAGTAATACACAGGGGATGATTGGCAAGCAAGCCACAGTGTTCTTGCATTCATTTGTATAATATTAACTATGTGTGTTAGTTTTGGTATAAAGGAATGTAAAGTAATGAAAAATAAAAAAAAACAATCCGTCACTTAAAGTCTGGGGTTACTCTACCTACTAATTAAAATACCTAAAGACCTAACACAATGCTGCCTGACTTTTGTCCACGGGGCACGGATTCTCAATTTGTCATGCTGCTTTGAACTGTCACTATTCGACTGGTGGTGCAAAGATCATAAACCAGTAAAACTTCAGAGCACAGGATGCGACTGAGGGTGACTAAATGACCATGTTGTGCTAGAAAAGAAGTGGTTCGCGGGACTTGTTGTCTGACCAGGTTGGAAATGAAAAGTGTTTATACCTGATCCGACCGCCACATTGGAAGGTGGAGTGACAAGCTGGCCGTCAAAAGTAGAGGGGAGACGTGATATCGTTTGAATGCGTGGGTAATGGCACACATTTTAGGACAGTCTCTCCTGGAAGACATTCATAGTGTTGCACTTCATTGGCCAATTTAAAAGTAACAGAAACGGTTCTGCCAAGAAAGAAAAAAATTGAGTCGGGTTGTTGTTTTGCAAAGTAACAGAAATGGTCCGACACTGCCCCCCCCCCCCCCCCCCAAATTTGATGTCGGAAGGAGGGGCGGGGGTTTCCGACAAGCTGTTCTGGTGTAGTATACTGGCCCCTTAAGCACAGCAGAGGCCCCTCACTGGTCTCTACACAGAGTGGCCTGTAGTCAACACTATCTTATCTCTTTAGGGGGGCACGTCTGGGCTGGTCGGCAGGAAATCAGAGCCTCATGACTTCAGCGGGAACCGTCCCGTAATACTTAGAAAGCTGCTGACTGCTTGAGTGAAAAGTGATAAACACATCCATGTCTCTAAGATTGATAGTGTTTAGGGTTCATGTCTGACTTCGCCGACGACATTTTATTGATGAACTATGATAGCACATGTAACATGTAAACACATAGCACATGTAAACAATGTCCTCCATTTTGTATTTTATAGGCGACACAATGTGTAGGTTCCTTCCAGCTCGTATTAACATGGTAAAGATGACTTTATTTTGGATTGCAACACGTTATGTTTTCTAATCTTACAAATGTGACTTTCCCTTGCTCCTTCTTCCACTGTTTCCACCAGTGTGTGAGAGAGCAAGACCTGACCTGCAGCCATACAATCTATCAGCATTAGTCCAACACAGTCTCCAGACTAAACACACTCTCATTACAGTGGCCGTGAGCGCCTTGAGGGCTCTTCCTCCACACAAGTTTATTAACACAAGCAACAATATACTATACAAAAACTGGACTCCTACAGTAAACACCGCTTCAGTGCTGCTGGTATATAATTAAAGGATTTAAATGGCCAGAGCTTATGGGGAATGACATGGCAATATGATTACTGTAGAACATAATGTACTGTGTAAGCTGGAGTTGCTCCAGGATGATGTCATCTCCTCCTTGCTTTGTGGGGCAGCGTCTGCACAGTGGGGAGAGAGAGAGAGAGAGAGAGCGAGGGAGGGGAGGGAGACAGGACACTCTTCACGCTTTCTTACAGAATTCAAACCGTTGTCACCTGTATAGAGACTGGTTATGTGTAGCCAGCTAATAAAAAGTCCCGTTCTGATATCTCTAGTTCCTAAGTGCAATAACTGCCTTAGTGACAAAGTATTCAGTTACAATTTTAGTTTGCCCTACACCCCCGCTGATCCTCGTGTCTCACATTAGCTATGCTCAAAGTTTATCGTCTCCCTCAGGGTTTCATGTGCGATGGAGTGGTGGGGTCCGTGTTTATTGGTGAGGATGATGCATTTGGTTGTATCATCAGTGGAAACAGTGTTCAGAGGAAGTAGTATTATCAGCCTAATGTACCTGAAGTATGAAAAGTAAAAGTACTGATTTAGCTGATTTACCCCATTCTTTTTATTGGGTTATGGTTACTGGTGGACGAACATGTAAGCATCATGTAATGTTGTAGCTGCTCAACAGTATGGCTAAATGATAGAACTTTGAATATGGTTTGTTCATTTAATCTGTATCACTACATCAAAAAGGATCATATGTTTTGAATGTAAAATCTGTATGGGCAAACAAACTATGTATACGCAATCTGTAAAGGTAGCGGGTAGCATGAAATGGGCAAGTACCTCAAACGTGTGTCTGGGAGTAAACTCACTATTAAGTTACTTTCCACCAAGAAATAGAGTAGTGTTACTTCTTTAGAAAACAACTCAGATATCCTCTCTTTCTTGTTAAAGTTAATGTTCACGTTTCTACTAAAATTTGACACAGAGGCTCATGAAGAGACTAAACTCCCGATAGTGTTTCGTAAGTAGAAGGCTGCTGCAAGTACAAGCGTAGACAGGGTACCAGCAGCTCCGTCCTCTTGATTGCATTTGTGTGTCTCTGGAACAAACATTCCAGCACGGTACTCGAGCATCAGCTGTTTACATTTGCGACAAGATACTCCAGTCTCAAGTATCCGCTAAGCGTCAGACCTTGAGAGACAGAGGCCACATCAAGGAGGTCAACAAACCTCCTGACACCCTGGAGGTACATTTGCATTGAGTCGAGAATGTAAAGCAACAACGGGGCATAAAATGGCCTCAGAGGCACCAAACACTTAAGTGGCAAAACAACAACCTCCAAACTGTGAGGTCCTCCTCATTGTCAAAGCTCTTCTTATCTCTCTCTCTCGCTCTCTCTCTTTCTCTCTTAAAAGAGAGAAGGGGGGGGGGGGGGGGGGGGGGGGGCGGCCAGCGAAACAAATCCTGGGCCAGCTGACATAGCTCATTTTAGTATCACTTCACAAGTTAAGACAACAAAATGGGTTGCAGTAACTGTCAAAAAAAACCGAACAAACTATAAATCTTGGGATTCATAAGCTGATATTAAGTTTCACCTCCAGCTACAGCCTTGATAGAAAGGACTTTAAGTCTGTACGGAAGGCGAAAAGAGTGGCTTTACCTGATAGTACTTGCAAACTGCTGGAACTTGTTCCATAAACTCTGTGCATAGCACTAGATTACCATTAAGTGACTCCACTATATGGCCTACAAAAACTCCAATCCACTGCGTGGCAATAAACATAGTAACCTGAGTACACAGGGTACTCCAGAAAGTGTCTGTCAAGTGAAAAGTTAATTTGCGTTTTCATGTGCTACCTAAAACAACCCCCCTTTCCTCACCACCCAACCCCCCCCCCCCCCCCCCCCCCCCCCCCCCCATTGTGAAGCCATCAGATAGCGGCTTCCAGAAGTCCACACCTGTCTGATGGCTATGCAGAGGAGATGGATCCATGCATTTTGAGCATCAGATAGCCTCTAGCCAGGGTTAGTATTGATCTAACGCTTCACTGGCCCTTTGTGAGAGCAGCAGCTGCTTTGGGGGGGCTTTTAGATAAGCAATGCAAAGGGGATTGTTTCTCCTGAAACCCTCTTTCAATGTTCGTACACGAAAACCACCACTTAATTCAACACTCCATCGCTCTGGAATAAAATGTCCTCTCCCTTGACGCGAGAAAAAAAAAAAAGCAGCAAATAAGCATTAAAACATCAGCCTTTGGGGTATTGGGAAGCGCGTGGTATTAGAAATCACACAGTGATAATGCAGCTCTCTGGATTTTCACTGTTTAATCATTTGTAATCTCTAGAGTGAGAATGAAATGAAAACACGACACGTTTCAGTATCCCGCGACTCTCTCTCTCGTCCTCACTCTAATCACAGTCCCAGTCACTGAATGAGGCAGTTGGGGTGGTGTGGGAAGGAGAGGGGGGGGGGGGGGGGTATATTACTGCCGCATCTGTGTGAGGCAGACATGGCGGTGAGACCCTCCCAAAGATGACTCACAGGCGGCATGGGCTGACACCAGCACCTCATTCACAGCCAATAATGAGCCATGCTAATGAGCAGGACAGCCACCCTGCATGCTCATCATTACGCCGTCTTGTGATTCATGTCCGGCACGAAACCATCATAGAAAGAGATACGGCTGGTTGGATCGGGCTAGGGTGAGGTGTAGGCGAGGGGCAAACAGTATAAACAGTATAATTTATAAATATTCAATCAATTGTTTTAATAAATGTCCTTTTGGCAGATCAGAATCTGAAGAATAGTGTTTATTTAGCTCTCTTCTATCATGGCAGGAACTGGAATATCAGATTTATGTGGACAATTTCCCAGAATTCCACACAGATATGCAGTCAATGAGTGCTTGCAGAGTATTCATACACATGATACCATGCCATCAGTTCATTTTGAAATAACCTCCTCTACCCAAGTCCGCACTGATCAGAAGATCAAATACCACTCCAATGAATCCATCAAGAACAAAAAGCAGACTGACAGTAAAACATGCATGTGCATGCGCCAGCCTCCTGAGACTGCTGCTCCGACATATATATCTGATAAGGCTTAATCAGCACAGGGTGGTCATGATAAAGCATTTCAGCCCTATCTCTGTCTGAGAGAGAGGGAGAGAGAGAGAGAGAGAGAGAGAGAGAGAGAGAGAGAGAGGGGGTTGCCTCTCTGCTCTGGGGGTGGGAAGGCAAGAGCTCCTCTATCTCTCAGCGTTTCTCTTCCTCAAACTGCCTCAAGTCTCCTTAGCCTCGACTTCTTTCCCCCCTGCGTGCCTCTTTTCCCCTCTTTCCTTCTCCCTGCCTTTCTAGCGGCTTCTCTCTGTATCAGTAGAGACACTTCTTAAGCCCCAGCTGGGGGAAAAATACGGTGGCTTGGTGGGGGGAGGGTTTCAAAAGGGTAAGTGATTGCCCTCTAGGGGACGAAGCAGAAAAGAAAAAAAAAGCAGGAAGCCTTATCGCCCCAGCCTCCAATAGCACTGCTGGCTACCACCCAGAGCCGCGGGGGAGGAGGGCGGGGGAGGTGCAGGAGACGCCGGCGAGATGCTACGCTGCCTCTTGACACAGCAAACTCAGCAGGGAGCCTTCTACCCATGCCTGACTGTATGGGCTCTACTATAGGCTGCACAGCCAAATGTTATTGCTTTGCTTGCATGCTTTATACAGTGCAACACGAGCATTAAAACAAATGGATGCAAAAAAAAATGATGGGTTATATGTATTTAATATATTGAACTGTTATTACAATTATATAAATCATTTGTGCGTATGCATGCAAGTGTTTCCACGCATTGTTGTCAGTGAGGGTCTATGGGCTGCTGCAGATGTGTTGTGGGTGCTCACACACAACAAACAACATCCGTAAAGCAGACTGCACTACTGACCTATTTCCTTCACTCAAATGCAGACAGGAAGGAGACCTCGCCAAAAACCAAAACAAAAACACGGAGCCACTCAGAGAGCTATCTCTGAAATGCATTGGGATATACTAAGGTGTATGATAGCAACCACTATACCAGCTGCTGAAATGCATCCTTCTACAGCAGTCAGACAGGCGCACCGACGCATCCACGCGACTGCAACAGTGTCCAAGCGCCACCTTCAGTATCCAACCTGAGGGAGGAGGGGGGAGGGGGGGAGGGGGGGGGGGGGGGGGGAGCAAATAATCACATAGCCTACATCTTTTCCTCCAGACACATCTGCAAAGAGTGTCTGCCAGTCTGGAGAATACCCCCTCTTCTTACGTGTTTTCTTCCTTCGTGTTTAAAATACGGGAATAGACCTTAAAGTCTTATGTGCGCTTTGGTGCGTGATGTGCGTCTCAGGAGCGCATGGTGCTAACTGTGTGTTTAATATGCCTGTCTCGCCCGGCGTGTTGCCCCAGACACTGTGTACCACAAATCCCCCACCTCCCCTCCAACGAGAGCACGGGAGGGAGGAATAAAAGGGTTAAGGGGAGTCTTGGATGGAGTCTGCTGGGCGGAGCGCAAGAGACCTGATTGGATGGCGGCCCGTGACGCAGGGGACGTGAAAAAGCTGATAACTAGTTAAGAAGGCAGTTTGTAAGTCTGGAAAAAGAGTGCAGAGCTTGAGACTATACAACGCGCAGTGGACGTGGACGAACCGGCGCAAACACAGAGCTCAGCCTTCTTGGCAGAGTGCAGAAGGGCTGACAGACAACGGCAGCGTCCGGACACAAAGTGACTTTAAAACGGAGGACGATGGTGCAGCACACAGACAACAGCGAGACGGACGGGAGCATGTCCAGGGAGGCTACCGACTCGGAGGAGAGTGAATTTATGGCATGCAGCCCCGTGCCGATAAACCCGGACTGGTGCAAGACGGCCACCGGTCACATCAAGAGACCAATGAACGCGTTCATGGTCTGGTCCAAAATCGAGAGGAGAAAGATCATGGAGCAGTCGCCGGACATGCACAACGCGGAGATTTCCAAGCGCCTGGGGAAGAGGTGGAAGATGCTCAAGGACAGCGAAAAGATCCCGTTCATCAGAGAAGCCGAGAGGCTGCGGCTAAAACACATGGCCGACTACCCCGACTACAAGTACAGACCCAAGAAAAAACCAAAGCTCGACAGTTCGAAATCTTCGGCGCCGTCTCCGGAGAAGTGCGGCAAAATCGCAAAGACTCCCAGCAAGAAGTGCTCAAAGATAAAGACTAAGAGCGGCTCCAAGTCATCCCACGGCTACGGGGAGGACTGCGTGTTTCCCAGCTTAAAAGTTACAAAGACTGTGAAAATTGAGCTCACCGACGAGGACGACGACGACGAGTACGAGGAGGACTACCGGATGGGGATTAAGGCGAGGGACGAGGAGCGTCTGAGGCCGTACAATGTAGCCAAAGTTCCCGCGAGCCCAACTTTGAGCTCCTCGGCCGAGTCCGAGGGGACGAGCATGTACGAAGAAGTGCGGAACAACAACAGACTGTTTTACAATATCAAAAACATTACCAAGCAGAGCACATTGCACGCTGCTTCCGTCTCACCAGCATCCTCCAGGTCGGTCTCCACATCCTCCTCCTCCTCCAGCAGCTCCTCTTCCGGCGAGGACGCGGACGATTTGCTGTTTGACTTTAGTTTAAATTTCGCCCCCAGCGCCCCAGGCTCGGAGCTGGGCAACCCCAATTCAGGAAACCTCTCCCTGTCTCTTGTGGATAAGGACCTGGACTCTTTCAGCGAGGGCAGCCTGGGCTCTCACTTTGAATTCCCAGACTATTGCACGCCAGAACTCAGTGAGATGATTGCCGGGGACTGGCTGGAGGCGAACTTTTCCGACCTGGTCTTCACATACTGAATTGAAGAAAGAAAAAAAAAAAAAAAGTTCCTCTAGTAATAACAGAGAGGGAAGAAAGTAAATTATATATGTGTCCTGGTCAAGTTGTCCCTAGCCTTGCCTCCTGTGGGTTTTCTGAAGGGTCCTAGAGGGAAGGTGGAGGACCAAGGAGGCGAGGTGAGGTTTGAGGAATGAGATGCTTATGAAGCTGGTAGCAAAAAAAAAAAAAAAAAAAAGAGCAAAGTCTGCAGACGTTTTTTTTCTGGCAGCATGACAGGGTTTTATGGATTTTTTCCCCCCGTAGGTCTGCATTTACTGTTCAGCTTAAACGGACCACAAAAGGGAAAAATACGTGAACTTCTATGCATCTTATCCTCTTAAAAAAACAAAATAACTGCAGGGAGCTAAAAAAAACGGACTGTGGACAGACTCAAAGCAAATCTGTGAACTGACAATTGTTCAGGATGTTACTTTACAACGGTTTATGTCATTTCTAAATGCCGCAAAAATGTTTGTTTGTTTTTTTGTAACTGATTCAGTTTACCTCCTGGTTTGGTAAATTACGCAGCCTAAACCTCTGCAGAATAGGCCTACAGGTGTGGAGGAAACATTTTGATACATAACAGACCTCATCTTTTTAAAAGAAAAGTAAGATATTTTCAGGCATATTTTTGTACAGTTAAAAGGGAATGTTCTTACTGTGCTTTCAGTGAGTTTCAGGCACTTCTTCCCTTTATCATTTGTTTTTAGCATGCAAGGGAGTCCTGGTTTTAAGGATTAAGTTAAATTAAAACTTGCATCAAAAATGCCTTGTGATTTCAAACTAGGTTTTGTACAGTTGTAGAGCAGATTTGTTGAGTATTTGTAGACGATACAATGGCATCATGGGGAACACATACCTCAGAGCTGGAACTAGTTTCAAGATTGTATATGTACTGTAATATAGTAAAGTTAGGAGTTTATGTATATCATACTCGTGATATGTGGATGGGTCCCAATCGCAGGTGTGAAACTGGATTTTGGTATTTTTTATGGCACATACTGTTTTTCCCCCCTCTCATTTTTTGTGCAATATATACTCTTAAGATACAGACCATCAACAATTGTAGCAAGCGATGGAAAAACAGACTTGTGCACTGTCAACATCATGTCATGTTATGATGCTGAAGCCTGTCCAGGCAGAAAAATAAACAGATCAGCTGGCACTGATACAAAACTATATAATATGGCCTCATGGTGTGATGCATACTATATATAAACAGATTGATATCATAATTTGAATGTAATTTGACACATAATGGGCAAATCTGACACTAAACAGAATCTGACTGGGGAAAAGGAGTTCTGCAGAAGGGCATAGTCTGATACAGTGGTGGTCTGGCATTCGTTTAACAAGCAAGCAAAAAAGAACATTCCATAGTCCTGTTTCATGTAATGAAACTTTATTTTAAAACTGAAGACTGCCTTCTTTTTTAAAAAACATTAACCATAAACCTGTATTTTTTATTTCTTGCACTTAAAAAAAAGCAGATATTGTTTATTTTTATGTGGGTTCTACATATGAAGTCTGTTTGATAAAAAGGTGTTGGACTATGACCTAATTATATGCCAAGACATTTTGTTTGGAAGTTCTAGGCAGTAGTTACTTCACATTCCAAGTGTGAATCTGTCTTTGACTCGTCTTTTAATAAATAAGTACCTACCACCATCGACTGTCCTTTCAGTTTGTGAATATATGTACACAAATGTGTTATTTGTTGCGTTTGCAAAGGATGTGATGACAGAGTGATGCCTATTTTGTATGTAGGCGGATCCTCTGAAATGGATGGGCTCAAACTAACATGTGATTTCACATTTAATAAAAAGGAAAAAAAGGAAACTTTTAAACTGCAGTGTTGAGGTGTTTTACTGTCCCTGTTTGTGTTGAACGTTTCTTTCACGACTACGCCTCCCTTAAAACGGACACTGCGGCTTTAAGAAATTGAATCGCCCGCTTGCCTGCCCCGAGCGATGCGATTGGTCGGCTCGGTGGTCTCCTTGGAGACGGAGCTGGAAACAGGAGCCGCTCCAAACAGCGTGTGGGAGCTCTCGGTCTGTCTGGCTTCCATTCAGAAAAGTAGCTCTCTGCCCGGAGAGCTGCGCAAACAGAGGGCTGCAAAACATGTCTCAGTGTGAAATATGTTCGCTCAGGGATAAACAACGGCTCTTATTCCAGACCGATACGGTTCAATCTCTAAAAATGTTTCAAGTCTTGTTCAAAAACACAATTCACATGTGAAAGTAAACTCTAAAGGCCACTAATCTTTCAGGTCAGTAGTTAAATGTGTGTTGGGAACGGGGGCAGTAGGTCAGTGTGAATAGTAGTGTTGCTTAAAAATGATTATTCCAGTGGTTGGCGGTTGCAGTCCTTGAGCACCACAGCTCTTCTCTCTACCGCTCAGTGCCTCATTTCCACCTGGGATTTCAGTCAAATAAAAGTAAAGATTGGGACACAAAACGAGTCGGGATGCGGTACTGGATGACGAGGACTGAGAGCCCCTGAAGTAATGTAAAAAAAATAAATAAAAATAAACAGGAGGGTAAAATATACTGTGGGAAGCAGCTTGTGTACACTAATATAGTCGTGATGCTGCTTGATTGTGCACAGCCAGAACTGATTGTGTTATGACTCGCACTACTGTATGTAAGTGCTCTCATATGAAAGTTGTTGATTCGAAAAGGATGAACAACAGCACAACACATCTCCGCCACGTATGATGTCATGTAGAATACAATTAGCATAACAAACCATTCATTTAAAGTGACAGCAGCTTCACAGCGTTGCTTCCCGTATGCCTCCAGAGGACCGCCGACGCAGCCTTTTGCCTCCTCTGAGGCCTGGTTAGGTAGACCCACCTCTTAACACATCATATATAAAGGACCAGAGGTATTGGTCACTGAGATATTTGTGTTCATTACAGCAATAGAATATAATGATGAATAGTTGCCATGCATAGCTGCACAAGTACTAGTGCCCCCCCCCCCCCCCCATTAAATCAGTTTGCAAATCTGTAATAAAACATTTATCTAGCTATTACTTTACCTGACCTATTGGTTAAAGTTGCTAATGGGTTCCAGGGCTATTCCCAATAGAATCTCAACATTGATTTTGTGTTCCTCTGAAATATCTGCTCAGGGCTAATGCCACCGGTACATGTTGAAATGAAATTAGTGACCCGTTGAAATTTCCTTCTATTTCCTCCTTAAATAAATAAATGGAAATCTAGAACGCTCCCCGAGACGCTGAGTGAGACGCCGTCCTCCCAGGAATTCAGCGTGGGGGATATCGTGGCGACAAAAGAAAGTAATTTCCAATCCCTTGAGCGTTTAAATCATTCATATAACCCAGGATGTCACAGTCAAACGCTGTACGTGACACCTATACAAAGACCCCTGCCACAGAACTGAAGGCTGGAGGTTGATCTCCCGGTTTGCAAGTTGCTTAAATTGGACTTCTAAAATATGTCAATGCTATCTCAGTTGCTCATAGATAAAATCCCTCTGTGACCGGTCTCTGTCTAAGTCTACTGATGTTAAATCCAGTAATAATAAGACCGGTTCTGTTTCTTCTTTTTTTTTCACCGCACTGACTCTCATCCAGCTAGCTCAGTTGCATTACATCACCGCTTAGCTTATGCCGCTGCGCAGTAAGATTCCATGTTGTGTCATCGTTGATCCACGTGTGGTTCCTCTTCTCCCGGTGGGATGCTGTCTAATATTGCTATGGGAATACTGATTTGTGCCCTCCAATGCTGGAGGTTTCATAACAACAATAACAGCGCTGCTTGTCTAAATTTAAATCTGTTTACTGTCTGTTAATTGACGAGTGGGCAGGATTCATGGTCTCTGCTCCAGATCTTCTGTCTGAGATCAGGATGGTGTTGACACCCCTTCTGTCGGAGCAAGCCCCTCTCCTGCTCTGTTACACAAGCATGTCCTGCTGTTAGGCCAGCGCTATGCAGGTCCTGCAAGCAGTGTGACAGAGTTTCAAAAAAATGACACACGGCACTTGGTCCCCTGTGAGTCCTATGATCCGAACAGGTAAAAAGCTATTTGCACCATAAATATAATTTATTGTCTTATGAATCCAGATGGGGAAACTACATATTTAATCATCGGATGCCTAGATCTCACAATGACCTTAAAAGTATTTATCACTAATGTTGCGCAGTTCAGCATGCTGATAGTCAGGGAAACCTTGTTGTTGAAATTGCCTGCCTGAGCAACAGTCCAGTCCCTTTGTCCTCTACTCCAGTCTCGGCCTGGGGCGACTCCTCCTGCTGCTGTTGATGGCTATCCATTTGCTCGGAGGGAGGCAGAGAGGGAGCATCGGCCCTATCTTCTGCACTGATATTTACTATACCTTCACATTTGTGAGAAGGGCGGTTTTAAGGTGTTTTAGCACTCTGACAAATACACACAAGTGCACACAGATACTGGGAGAGAGAGAGAGGGAGGGAGGGAGAGAAAAGTGATGTTTATATGAACCAGAGTGAAACTCAGATTTAACTGGATGTGGCTTGGATACAAAACAGGCTGGAAGCAAGTAACCCGCACGGGTCTGCTGCTGCTAATTTTCCATTCCCAACTTCATTGCAGTTTTCCATTATTTAGCGAAGGCAATGAGACATTGAAAGGAAGTTTTGGGGGAGGCTGCTGTTCTGAAAGCAGACACAGCAGGTTGTCAAGAGCAGTTTAAGCTGGCGGTGCTATTGTCTCGTCGACACAGAAACAAAACAGTTCAATCACTCCTCCCGGAATATGTTCTGACACGTGGTAAGATCTCATTGGGAGAAGGTCACTTTTTTTTTTTTTTTTGGTGGGGAGCTGCTGGAGGTCGCGCATCAGTCATGTGAATTATCTGTTTAGAGGGCAGGAACTCGGCCGCACACCTGCTTCCCCTTTCAAACCCAACTCTACAGTATTATATTAATTGAATGGAGTTTCCTGGGTGACATTTCGCAGGTTTGGCGTTCAATGTGTGTTGTGTGCACCACTCAGTGTGTGAGAGAAAATAAATTGAGCCTTTTGGGTTTCAAAAATGCCAAAATAATTGGCTCAGTGTAATTAGAGCCAACTTGTAATGACATCTAGCTCTGTTTAGAGAGCATTCCCGCAAGTCGGTCGGGCCTGATTGCGGTCAGTTTAGCATTAACATAACCTTGTTTGGAATTAATTGTGACTCTATGATATTTATCTTAGAGCTTTACAGCGGCTGCGGGAGCCCCTTGCACTTTCCAATAAGAAAAAGGGAATAAACCCACCAGGTTCGTCCAACAGGCTCATAATGTATGCAGCGTGTTTGTGGTAAGTCACATTTTAATCCACATTAGTGTATGAGAGTGTGTTTTTATCAAGTTACATTTATTTTGTTTATTTTTTATTGCTTTAGATAATTCACCCGCCCATATGTGTTTATATGCAGTTGTTGACCAGATAATGTTGCTGCCCTCTAATCAAATGGAGTGTATTAATGTGTATTATCAGAGCTCACTGCCCTCTTATTGCGTGTGTATATCTGCTGAGGAGAGTCTGTTTGGCGTTTTGCCGAGATGCATGGATTTAAGACCACAGCGGTACCCCCATCCCCCGTTTTCGGAGTCAGCGATTGTGTGAGTGTGTGCATGAGGTTGTTTGTCTGCTCATTTCATTTTTGGTTTGTTTTGCGGCTATAGCGAGAGGCCGATGCAGAAACTTAGCAGGGACGGAGCATAGTGCTAACCATTGAGCATGCTGGTTCTGACCACGGCACACACACAACATGGTAATACAGTTTTACTAAAACTCAGTTAGGGAGAAGGACCCTACTCTTCTGCAAGTCTTCACTTTATCTGAAACCAGCAACAGACATTCATGACCCCCTACCTACCCTCCCCAGGATTAAGTCAGGCCGTAATCTAGATTCAAAACTGCAGCTCAAGGGGAGCCCATGCAATTTCCCCCTAAAGCTAGAGCAGAGCCAGCAGTTGGTCATTCATATGCATCTGAAATCTAATACTCTGCTGCTGTGCCCCTCAGTGGCCCCACCTTTCCTGACTCACCAGTGAACCTCGACTCCTCCAGTGCACTCTGACCATTTTACACTCTGTGTTTCCTCTCTCTCTCTCTCTCTCTCTCTCTCTGTGTCTCTCTCTCCTTTGCCCTCCCCCACTCTCCCTCTATTTGCATGTTACCCAGGTTACACTGTCAGGGTACCCCCCACACAGTCAGACTCGACGCAGGGTCTCATTTGATAGTCTTTGCTGCTTCAGTAAATAATTAGCACACTGAATCCTCTGGGGCACTTTACAGGAAGCATGGCTTGCTTACCAGGGGGGCTAAGGTTCAAATGATTGCTATCCTGCAAGATTTTTGATAGCGGGCCCTCTTGCCTCCTCCTCAACACAGTCTACGTGAAAAACACAACACAAACCCTTCTCGAATGAATTATGAATGTGAATGTGGATGGAGCTAAGCAGACTTGATTAACATTCTGAGACGTTTTGAGCATTAGTCTGTAATGAAATGCTCTGTGTGCTATTGTTTGTTCTTGTGAGGAAACTGATGAGAGGGATATTCTTGAAAACAGATGTTTTTAGGTACTTTGTAGGACTAAATGCGATTGTGTTCTGCAATCAGTCATGTTGAAAATGTTGACATACATTGCTAGTCACAGAGACAATGAAGAATCTTGTAATAAATTGCACCAACAAACGGTGTTATGTATTATATGTTCAGCAATTGTATAAAACATTAATTCCAAATCATAGCACAACCAGTTTAGAGCTCCAGTCTTCAGAATAATCTCGTACTTCTCGTAAAGCAATACATATTTTACCTAATCAGAAACATGAAACTATTCCCAGATGGATGTTTGACCCCACTAATTAGCAAAAGAGACACTCAGACAAAGTAATGCCCGCTCTGGATTGCATCTATAAAATGACAACTCCTGCCAAAAAGTCCATTAACTGCATGTCAATTTTAATGGCTCTGTCCAACTATATAGGGAGACAACTTCAGATGTTATTGTAAGAGATGGAGAGACTAAATGTGCCAGGAGCTGAGTGGGACTTAAAAAACGTCCCTCCCCCTATGCCATGCCCTCCAGTGCATGTTGAACCCCCAAAAAAGGTCAAAACAAACCACACTGTTGAATAATTCATATGTATGCGGATGAACAATTCATATGCATCATGCTGAATCTATATCCATTATGGAGAAATGGTATGTTCATGGAAAACACAGCACACCAAAACACTTTAAAACTACATCTTGAAGTGTAACTTCGCCTCCAGGTCTGATTCTAAGTCGACCCACTGCATAATAAAAAAAAGAAATGCAGAAAAAGTGGGCAAGGGGCTGAGAGATGAAACCACGGCCACTTGTGTTCGACAAAAGCATCGACGCAGCGTCAACAAACACGACAGCCAGTACTGATACAGCAGGCAACAGTTAGATTGGAAAATAGCGATATAATGGGGCAATAAATGAGATGGCAGTTCCCATCTCCTCCCAATGGGATCCGTAGGTTGATTCTATTGTCTGCCCAGCATCCCCCATCACAACACAGACTTTGAGGTCGAAACCAGAGGAACATGTGACCCGGTCAAGGGGACAAGCAAGAACAGTGTCGAGACACATTTTACACGCTACTGCCACATATGTGGCGCACACAGCCTCTGTGGGAGGTTGTGGGTTTCTGTATATTGTTTGTAGCCGGTGGGGACTGGAGCAATAGTGTCTGAGGAGATGTGACATGTAGCCCCACTCTTCACCACTGATACACACAAACACTGCTGACACACACACACACACACACACACTCGCCTTCTCTCTCTGCGTCTCTCCTGGCTGGTCAGAGTTATTCATTTCGTTGAGCACCTCAGCCGCCAGCAGAGAAATGCTGTCACTGGGTCATTACAAATACCCACAGGCGGTTGAGAATGTCCTCACAAACACTGGAGACAAACGTGGGCCTGCATGCTGCTGCCTGACTGCTGCTGTTTGATGGTGTTCTGCATGACCTACATTTTCCTCCTTCAGATATTTCATATTGGACCTGATGATATCGCGGATCACTAATCTGAGACCCTACAAAACAGAACTGAAATAACACATGTACCATATAGACGAGTTCATTTCACATATTCAAATCCTATTTCAAGTTTATTCTAAAACACCATATATCTTCTTCTTTACATCTTGTATTTTGTTAGATTTTAATTTAGAGAATTTTATTGAAGTGAAGGCCCAATTTTAGGGAAACAAATTAATTCCGACCACAAATAAATAAGTAAATATCTAAATAAACCACTCAAGAGCTATTCTGTGGAAGCATTGTTCAAGGCAGTGGCCAACAAGGTCCTGGTTACACTGGGTATCCCTCAGGGGTGAATGGTTGTAACTTATATCCCTTTCATACACACCTGTGTATGGCAGTTATTAGAAAACAGGTTCAGTCTACATTCAATCACTAACACAAGGCTCTTGGTGAAAATACTAGGTCATTGCTGTTCACACAAGACCCAAGCAGCTGTACTTCTGTACATGTTGTGTTCCGATGTGGCTCACCTCTGTGGCAGGATGGTCTTGCACTGTTTTGAGTGGTGAGATGAGGGACACAACTGGGATCAAAAGAGGAGTGCTCATTGATTTTCAAAACCACATATTATGCTGCAAATATCAAAGGGAACAGTCTGCATGGCTTCTGTGATATGCTCAGCATGATTTAAACATGCTAAGGCCATGTTTAAGCCTCAAGCTAACACATTTTAACTCCAAACCTGCACATGGGAGCCACTGAGGTAAAAAATAAAAATAAAAAATGAAAATGGGCATAAAAGGAAAGAAGAGAGAGTAATACAAGGATTTGTGCCACTCTGATTTGATGAATTATTAAACTCCTCTTTACAGATTTCTTAATTAGAAAGGGTAATCCAGTAATTTACACGAGGACCAGCTGGCTGGTACAGTATATCACTGAAACATATAATCCCACTTCCATTATTACTGTGAGCGGCACGTTGCCCTCTCATAAAATCTCACTAATAATCCCATTAGGTCTTACTACAGAAACTATACTCTACTCATCTTTTAAGCGCCAGCCCCAACCGTGTAATTGCTGTGCATTTAAAGCAATTTGGTCAGTGGCGACAGAAACCTGCTTACTGCTGAAAAGTTAATGACACTGAAAGCCAATACTATACCCCGACCACTTAGTCCTACCGTTTGACAGCATTTGTCATTACACAGTTCTTTACTCAAAAACTGGATTTTATATTTCCCACGTTTGCTCGTAACACTACTAAGGCAAGCATGCAAAAAAAAAAAAAAAATGTTCAGCCATCTTTGTCAGGTCTGGCAGTCGTGGATTATTACGCTGCAATAGCCAAACTTGGACTGCAGACTTGTTGTCCATGGAGGTAATGCCACTGAGGAGTTGACAGTGAGTGGCAACAAAGTTGTGTTCAAATTGTGTTGAAAGAGAGATACAAGGCATCAAAGTGATTGAATGGTCACAATATCAGATTTAGTTGTTTTTGTCCAATTTCAATCAGGCAGCCGGCTTGTTCCTGCCATGACAGAGTTCCTTAGCACATTGGAATTGCGGGACTGATATCTCATACACTAGATTTCTCACTTCAGTGCACCCTGGAATCCAACCTGCCCAACCCCACCACCCACCCACACACTTCCTCACGAGGCTCCTGCAACCCCCCCCCCCCCCGCCCACCACCCACACACACACTTCCTCACGAGGCTCCTGCAACCCCCCCCCCCCCCCCACCACCCACACACACACTTCCTCACGAGGCTCCTGCAACCCCCCCCCCCCACCTCATCCATCCAAACTAAACCACCTTTATGGCCATATTTCTGTGTGCTGCCTTGATTTTCTTTGGCATTCCTGTCCTTATTCATCCAGTGGGGCTGTGAGCTGGAATAATTAGGAGAACTCCATAAGGCCCCTGCCTCCTGACAAGTGATCAACAAACAATGATTTATGAGGCCATTTTGTATCAGGGGATGACCATTGATTTAAAGAAAACACTCACACACACATGCATGGACACACACGCACACAACTTCTAGACACAGATGACCATATGCATAAATCAGATTCAATGTCTCTCCATTTTCAGGTGGCGTTGTTTTATGCTGACCTATCCTATTTATCATTCACTTTAATAAACACCAAAACTGATAAGCCCACAACTTGATATGGATTTGACAAGTGATCTGACTGGGAATATTGTGCGCTGTTTAAAATCCCTTGAATGCTCGAACGGACCATCTGCAAATCAATGCTGTCGCTCTCTTACTTCATAGATGCTGATTCCACATCTTTTATAGCTGCTGTTGTGAGTATTGATTGTCACGGAGGCCTGGAAGAAACGCGACGACGACGCAATGTCTGTGTCTTACTGTTCGGAACGAGTCTAGTATATCACTTTGGCCTGTCTGTTGTTTTGGTATGCCGAGGTAAGTTTTCTTGACAGACAACATGCATACTGTGTTGTATTACCCCCGCCAGCTGCAGGGTCATTACACATTGCTCTTCCTGTGAAATCGTAGGATCATATTTCCATGTGTACTGGAAAGCGGCGGCTTCAGATACTGATTAATGAGTAATGAAATGGCTTTTAGTTATTACAGGATGAAAATATTAATATGAGAGATGCTGAGTGAGAAGAAGGGCGCCTTTATTATGTTACCGGTCTGTTCCATCATCTCATAGATCTGTCACAGGTTCACGACGTCAAAGAGATTAAGAAGCCATATTAGTCATCAAACGCTAAGTGATCCTGTTCCTGTTAGAATGGGCGCAGGCTGTCATCATCATATATGACTCCTTTTAGCACTCAATAAATCTAAGTCTACATTCATTTTGTGCTTATATGCTGCCCTTGGCAAAATGTCCCAAATAGTTTACTTTATTATTAATAACGGATACATTTAATGTATATGAATTTAATCATTTAGTGCTACCAAGCATACCAGCGGGAAATGATTATTGTTTTCTACAAGTATAAGACACATGTAAAGTGCCTTAGAGACATAAGACAATGCGGGGATGAAGTCGGCATTATTGTCTTTCCTTACCACAGATTGATCGCCACTGCAGCCAGGTCGATATGTGTCTAAACATTACGTTAATAAGGTGACTGGACTGACTGTCTATACCGCAATACCACAGAGCATGATGATGCAGATGTATGCGTATATGTGTGTGAGGAAGTTCTTCAGCGAGAGAGAGTCTACAGGCCGAATGCCATCTCTCATCCTTCCTCCTTCGGTGTGGGGTGATATGAATGGGCACCATTATGGTCATTGCAATTACCCTGCTGTTAGTGATTGTTGTTGGGCAGAGGCAGCAGATCAAAAGGAGTGGATCCATATTGATTAACTGCCATTGTAAGGGAATGACCAAGTCGAGCTCTCACACAGCGGCAGAACGTATGCGCTCTGTATGCGGTGATTGACTCCTCGTCGGCTTTAACTTGCACTGTTGGCGGTGGAATAATTGAGCACGCCGCATGAATCCAGTATTAGAGATTCATGCGTCTCACCCCACCTCTTCCTCTCAGCGCTCACTTCAGCTCGCGGATGATTGAAAGGCCTCTGGTGTCGCCCTGCTCCACGTGGATAAGCAGTTGTCATAGGAAACATCAATACTTGAATGGATAGACAGTTTTATCCATTGATTAAACACTGAGTGAATGCACAAGTACTCACCCCTTGCAAAGACCAATGTCCATGCCAGTGACTACCCCTCCTCCATTTCTGTGATTTAGGGTACATTTGTGCAATGATCTCTAAGTGCGGTGTCATTCCCTTACCCCCGACATATTTTGCGAGATCATAATCGATACTTCATTTGAGCTCTGCTACGTGTGGATGGAGAATCATGGTGGTGGGTAAAGCAATGTTTTATATTGTTGCATAAGGTCAAGCCCATGTTTCTCCTGCTCAGAGAATTGGTTCGGAAATAGCCCCATGAACATTGATGAAGCAGTGACGAATTGGAATTATGGTTTGACAGGTCAAAAATTGCCGCTTGAAATTCTAATCAATCACAATTTCCCTCATAGTACATTGTAAAGTCAATGGTATTGTTGCTCAGGAGTTAGGCTTTAAGTCTTAACATAGGTATACTGCATACTTTTTCATTTAATATATTTTATTTTAATTTGATTATACTCCAACTTAGACACGAAAGATTATTCTGTATGTTTTCACGGGGACAAAATCCAGCGAAACTCAACTCATCAATCATGTGATTGTGTTGTTTATATTCATGCAACATTTAGAATTCTAATACTGCAAAGACGGAAGGAGAACGTCTGACTGACACTTGGGTCTCCCGCAGCGCCTGGTCAAATAGGACTCTTATTATGGTCGGGATCTCATTCAGATGGTCATTAGACAATCAAATGAGCATAATTTGCCTGGATCTCAATTATGAGGAAGCCAATTCTCTTGGCGCGCCAATGGCCTTTCAGAGAACTACTGAGCCTTACCAGGTGTGGTGCTCTTATGCTGATTGTTAATTTGTGCCCGGGAGATCTCACTGTGTAAATTGCCCTACATGACGGCATGGGGAAATGCCATGTGGGAAAAGCATTGTGCATAAATATGGAGCTGAAAGGGTAAAACATTTTTTTCCTGGATTTAATTCATGGCTTTCGTAGTAAACATTATTTAACCATTTGCTGTCAGAATCAGAATCTATATTTGACTAAAACAAGTCATACTTGAAGTCATATTTTGTATGTTGTGTGTATTCTGTTTGTATGCTTCATTTTTATTCCATCATATTTTTCATTGATTCTCTATATATATAGACAATATATATATATATATATATATACACCAGCTACTGTAAGGCAAAAGTAACTCAAATGCCCTCTGACAGTCTGAGGCATGTTGTGTTTTCAAGGGCGTCCATTTGCTTCGTCCTAGGCCAGAACAGCAGTGGCCGTTGCCCTCGGCATTAACCCCTGCTGGCTTCTGGAGGTTAAAACCCATTTCTTGATTTACAACAACCAGTGGACACAGCAGCCATTAAAACGATGCAAATTTGGGCTGTTTGTAGAGAGAGAGGTGCATGAACCCAGTGACAGACCACCCACTCTCTCTCCTTCAAACAACACTCTCTATGACTGTAGCTCAGAAATTGGAGAGGGGGGAGGGGGAGGGGGGGGGCTCCTTTTGGTAAGGTCACAGACCTTTTTATCACCTCTGTTGCACAACTGGATGCTGCACATCTCTTCGGTGCACAGCTGTTAGACACAAGCCTTAAACCAATGAGTAATCGCTTTTATTAAATGACAACGTGAGAAAGAAACATTTTTCAAATTCTGCCAAACTATCCCTTTGTGTTGAACGTGACATTTTAAGCAGCGTCCTTTTCTTATGTTGAACTAATTTTAGTCACTAATCAACTCAGTGTTCATATTTACCCCCCAAACAGTGCACACACAAGGTTTGAGCATCCTTGACATCTGCCTTTTGGCTCAAATGTGATGGATGGATTAAATGTCACCTATGCCCTGGGTGCTTCCTTCAGTTTCTGTGTGGGCATTGTTGTGTATGCGCTTGTGTTGTTTGTTTCCGTCAGATGCTAGTGTTGTGTCTGTCAGTCTTGCCGGTGCCTCTGCCTATCCTGTCCCGACGTGCTCTGGTGCACCCTGCGGCATCTGGCACCCTCTCAAGTCCCCTCCTCCTCTGCTTGCTACACACACAGGCACACACACACACACACACACACACACAGACACACATACACACACACACACACACACCCACACACATCCACAATTAGCCAAGATAAGCTGGGATTCTGTGACTTCCTGCAGATTCCTTTTTACGATAAGAGAGAACAATTTAAAAGCCCTGCACAGACAGAGGCATGGGTATAAAAGAGCCTTTCTGGAAGCCAAAGGAAAAGAACTACACGTACAAAAGCCAGAGCTGCCAGGCTCCTGTCTGTCGACGTGATGATTGGCCTCACCATCATCCTGTCATACTATATTACTTTTGGTTTTTCGCACACCTCAATAGCACTCTTTGCTGAAACTCATTTATCGCATAGCGGGGGATGGACACCATCATCTCACAGGGGATGTTTCTGAAAGTGTGACATCGTACTGTTTTGGCAAGAAGCAGGCAGTGCTTAGTTAAGTATCTGCAGCAGAAATGATCTCTGTATGATATAGAAGCCTATTGGAGGGTTTGACTTCCATTAAATCCTCACTAAACTCAGCGTATGTGAATAGGAATTTGATCACGTTTTTTTTTCCTCACCTAAACATTCTTTTCTTTGATCATTCCTTTTTGACATCTGGCCTTAGCTATGCATATTATTTGAGAAAATGATGATTGGGCATTGCTTCGACCAGCCTTATGATTACAATGTCTGCTATCAGTGGAAATGGAACTGAACTGGACATTTTCTTCAAAGTTATCAGTGAGATCAGGACAGTAATTCTGGATATAGAAAATTAGGCACAGGAAGCCTGGAAGATTGTTCCGAGCTATTAAAGCAGCTATAATCAATATCATTATATTAACTACAAGGGCACTCAGAGAGCGCAGACCTCTGCTAAGGCCATGGCGCTGTTAACAAAAGTGAAAAGAAAATTATGTATCCACCCCACGATTCAGATCAGCTCCAAAATGTAATGGGGGTCATCCTCGGCCCATGCCGCACCCTTCCACCAAATTTCATGAAAATTGGGCCTGTAGTTGCCCTGAAATACTGCTGACAAACAGACAAACAAACGTACTGAACATATTGTATTTTGCGTGTGGGTGTTTGTAGAAGTCCACACCTGAAATATTGGCTGGATGAGTTAAAGCAATCAACTCATCTTTTTTCTTTTTTTTAAATAATTCAGTTAAGCACCTCTCTCTCTGAAGAAATTAAAGTAGCTCTTATTCCAGTGAAGAGGAGTCTGTCCCCGTAGTGTGCATATTACTGCATCTCATCTTGCTTATTGCTGCCTAGAGTGCTATGACAACAGAAGTGAGAATAGATTTAATCTCTCCAGCCCTGCTAATAATACTGCTAATGTTACTGGCTGAACGCCGAAACACGCACAAAGGGCTAATCATCTCCAGTACGAAGCATTTTCTTACACATACACATTTTTCCCCACAGTTCGCAGGACTGTCACAAGTAAAGAGATAAAGAATGGGCTGAAGGAAGAAAAAAAAAAAAAGAGTCAGCTGTGGTGTGAGAAGTGTCTGCCACCACGGCGTCATTAACACCCAGTGGTGCTGGAGTAAGGGAAGGAGAGCAGACGGGGCCTCCAAGCACTAGAAGCGAAATTGCAAACCCAAGGTTCCTGATACAACCTGTTATTATTTTTGACACAAGCCATTTACAATAGCTATGAAGGTGGCAATGGAAAATGTAATATTGATTGTATGCCCTCAAGGCTTTGCTCCCCTGACTTCTAAACGTCACGCGTCTCACATATGTTGGATGTGATGATATGTTTCTCTCTTTTTTATGTTTTATGTTTTGTTTTCCCCACTTCCACAAAACCTATTTGAGGGGCTTTGTTGATTTTTTATTTGATGAGGTAATTACATTGCTAGATTGAGAGGGTAAGGTGATGTTTTGGGAGTCGAGAAAATAATAGAAATCTCAGCAACTACGGCAACGCAATATGATATTGGTCTGATGTGACAGGTGTTAATATACCCAATGGCAATATGTATTTCATCTCTTTTTCATGAGGGTGCTTACTGAATCACTTCCAAATGACGTTTATGAAACATTAAGCGACTGTTGCTCCATGGGATAGCAGTGGCTCATTCCAGAATTATTAAAGTACAGTACAACAAAGGCACACAGGGAGAAACATCTAGTTTACGTGTGATATCCTCGGACTCATTTAGCTGCGTTTGTACAGACATGTGGGCTTCAAATGTAGGTAAAAGAAAGTAGAGGAAGCTGTTAAGCTCCTGAAACACAGAGACGAACCAAATAAACTGCGGAAACAACTGGGAAGAGAGTTGGCCTTTGGAGTACCCTGTCTCTGTCTGTCTGTGACAGAAACCTGTCAAAACCAAAACAAACATGTTTAACGAGGCCCTCAAAGGAGTGGAGACAATCGTGCAAGGCTGTGTGAGGAGAAGCGGAAGTCTCAGTATCTGGGGAGATTGCAGGGGTTATCTGCCAATGTGTTAATTACGCTAGGGCTTCTCTCTCTGGTAAGTGCGACAACTTTCCGCTTGTTTCTAAAATGAATGCATGACCTGCGTAGCACCCCTCCATGTAGCAAACCACTGATTGCTCTGTTAAAAGCTATCTTTGTGAAAAGTGCTGTTTTTAAGAGCTCCTTTTCTCTGGTGGTAGGCGCTTTGGAACACATCGTTATGGATGGATGTACGTGGTGATTTAAACGACCCTGTGAAAAAATCCCGGAAAAGAAAATACAGCAAAAGGGCAAAACCTCTGTGTTGTCAAGTATTCTTCACATTCACATAAAATTCAGCTTTTTTAAAAAGTGTTACATATTCTCAGTTAAACCTTCAATAGTGGAATTTAGAAACGATATTATCCCCATTAATACTTCTCACAGTGGCCATTACAGTGTTGAGTCAGTCCCTGTTAGCGCTGTCATTATTTGTCTGGCGAACAGCGCCTCTCATTCTCCTGTGTACAGTTAGACCGACATGGTTTTATCTCTGTCATCACATTAGGTTGAGTGGAGAAAAATCGCTCCTAATGACACAGAGATTATTGGCTTTGTGTTTTGGTTTACCAGTAAATGCCGGCCATGCCAATGGGATTTCCCGGGTAAGCCTTCACTATCAGTTTACAATAACTGTTGCATTCTGCTGTTATCCACAAGGATATCAAAGCACAATACTTTTCTGTACATTTCTGACGCGGAAATGACGTTTTTTCAGAGAGATAAATCTGGAGAAAACGAACCTTTCTCTGTCTCAGCAACACAGTCTGGCAAGATCTGGCAACAAAAGTTTATGAACGCCTTAGCTAACTAATTCATGTAATGTAATTGTGTGAATATGACTCTTAGCTGCAAACATATCTCACGTTGGCAAAAGAAAATATGAATGCATTATGCAAATATAACCCGATCCACAGTGACTCGGGTGTCTACTACGCAAGTAGCATATAGTCAGCAATAATTGGCGCCCAGATACTCCCTTAGGCCACTCACATGTGTATGCTAATCAACTATTAGGCAGTTCCTATATCTGGGAACAGAGATTGTTATTGTAAAATGGGTCACCAATAACAAAAAAATAAGGACATGATTTTTTTATGTGACAGTTATGTGACAGACACGGAAAATGTTTTTCATTGGTCAATGAGGCATAGTGTGCTGCTTGTGTGAAAAACAGTCAGCTGTAATGTTCAGTATACATAATACACCGTGTTTGACATGCTACATTATTATTTGATGGATGTTATAACTAGACTATTTATGAATTGCACTCTTAACTTGAGTACTCTCTTACAGATTATTTCTGAAAATTAGAGGCCACTGTAAACAATGTCTTAGAACTGTAATTCTTTGGAAGCTAAAAAAAAAAGATTGATTAAATTCCATAGATTATTTAATGCCCCTTTAAAGTGATTGAACTCTTGGACGTGCACACGTATGATTCATGCAGCTCACTAAAATGAGGATGACTGTCTGTGGGGATGGAATGGCTTTTAAATATTGGAAGAAGTGTTTGAAGCATTGCTGAATATTTAGCGTTTCACTGCTTTCATGTGGCCGGGTTGATGTGAAGTTCAGCCCCTATTCTCTCTAGTATCTCTGTCCTCATCAGTGTCTCCACTGTCACAGATGATGTCTGTTTCACGGACACAGAGAATCACATTTGCGCCGAGGCTTCCCATGGCGAGTGGGCCAAGAAGTTTTGATGAAAACTCGAGAAAGGCTGTGAAAGAAGAGAAGATCAAATCAGCAGCTCTATCAGCCCTCGTAAGTGCTGATCCCCCCTGAGAGAGCTTGCGGGATCACAATACTTCCCCATAAAGCAGCGGGAGCTCGGCCAGCCCTCTGAAAAGGACCTGCCTCTCACTGGAGTGAGGGAGTACTGAACTGGAGAAGGGAAAGAGTGGAGGAAGAAGAAAGGTTTCTCGTATACACAGGTTGAATGAGGGTTTTAGTGGTCAAGCCTATAGAATTGGGGCAGGAATGGTGGAGTGGGAGGTGGTATGTGGGGATTGAAGAAGAGGGGGGGGGGGGGGGCTCGTTGGTCATTATATGAAGCCTAAGTACAACACCAGCCCCTCATTCTCCCACTCCTGAAGGTTCACGTCCCTGCTGCGTTTACCACAGGCCCCCTATGGATTCTCTTAAATCAGACAGGAATAAGAGGCAAGGAGTGTGTACTCCCAATGCCTCACATTTACCTGAGGCTTACCCTTTTGACCTCAACTCTGCATGTCTCTCAAAGGACCGCATTATATTCCACTTTATGTCTTCATCATGAAATGTTATGTAGAAATGCTGACTCATTTGGAGAAAAAGAACGCTGTTTATATGCTTCTTTTTTTCCTGCGTATTACAAGGTTTTAGTAAATTGCTCAAGCAGAGGTGGGATATTTACCAGCCCGTTTCACTGCATATTTTTTACAGCCTCTTTCTAAGCAGTGTGTGCTTGGGTTTTTAAAGATTGTAGTTACGGGCAAGGGGTAATTCCCTGCTCATTCCCTGCAGTGAGATAAAAACATCAGGTAAAAAAACATTGTCGCACAATGCAGTATTCTGAAACTTGCACTTAAAACCCCAAACTAAGTGGGGAAAATGACTGAGCAAATGAATCATTTCAAGTTGTATAGCCGTTAGCTGGTTGAAGAGACATGCGAGTATGAATGGAATAAATATGTTGCTGCTTTATGAAGTGTGAAATGGGCCGATGCAAAGGTTCTCCCCTCTGTTGCTCTGTCTCTTGCTCATTGTGGAGGTGACTCCACATTTATGGGCATTCACCCCCCCCCCCTGAATCTCACAGCTTGGAAACTCAAATTTATGGGTCCACTGGCACTTATGTTTTTACTAGTAAAAAATATTTCGGTAGTTGGTCCGTTCTGATAAATTGTTATTTAGCTAGCTCCTTGGTGTTAACGCAATACCAAAACGCTGTTTCCATCCAGATGATGGAATGGGATAATGATGAACACATTAACGAAGTGGCTGGGTTATTTACAGAGTTTACGCCTGTGTCCAGGGGTTGCAATTAAAATGGTCCACACACACACACACAGCCCTGAGTCCTAATGACCTAACAATCGCAGACACTTACCAAAAAATGCTCATTATCTGTTTAGTTGACTGGATGTGTTTGTCATCTGAGTAATGCCTCCTGTGGAAGAAATACAGTAAATACTAATTAATGAGAAACGACACCCATTCACGTGTATGTGTGTGTGAATGTGTGTGCGTGTTTTACCCGTGTTGTGGGGACTCACCTTCCTTATGAGGACAAAATGCACGTCCCCAAAGTGTAAATCATTAGGTTTTAGGGTAAAGACTTGGTTTAAGGTTGGACTAAGGTTAGGGTAAGGGTTAGGATAAGGGTGGTAGTGGTTATGGTTAGGGATAGGGTAAGTCTCCAGGCAATGAATGTAAGTTAATGTAATGATCCTAAAAGTCATGAAAATATGACCGTGTGTTGTCTGCTTTCTTTTTGCCACTGCTAACATTGACATTAGTATGCCTGGTGCATCAGAATCATGTACATTTGTTTCAAATGATCATCAAATAGGGCACACACATATTGATCATCTTCATGTTGTACTTTAGTTTTCTTCTCTGAAAAAACAGCGTGTTATTCTTGTGCTGTTAGTTCTTTTCTGATCCTTTCTCTTTATCATTTGTCCTGTTGCTCTTCCCCATTAAGAGCACGGTTGCCAAAGGCCAGGACCCTGTGTCCATTGATAGTGTAGGATCAAGTCACATCCTTGGTGACCTTTGAACCCAGAGTCCACTCTGGCTCTTGGATTTAGTGTGCAGCTGTGGGGAGAGTTGGCATTCCTCCCCTGTAGGTCAGGACACCATTAGCCTCCACTGTAAAGAATGCAACATTGTTTGTAATGACTGAATGTCTGACAATGACAATCTACACGGGAAACAAGTAACCAACGACCTCTATCTGAATTTTACTAAGTGGCAAAGCTTCAGTGGTCTGGAAAAATGTCATTGTCCTTCATTCCCCACCAGTTAAATATCCCCTTATTAATCATAAAAGTTGTTGTATGCGTTTTATATCTCAATTTATGATCCTGATAAATTGCAGCAGAACCATTAAATGTTAAACAATGTGTATCTTTATGCATGCCAATACATCATTCATGGTAAATGTACATGATAAATGATTCTTAAAGTCTCAGAAAGGCTTACAATCTCTGTTGTTGCACTATGTAATGGGATTTTAATGGCTCTGATAGCCAAAACACATGTCTAAGCTGCTGCATGTAGGTTCAAGCTTGGTCAGTGTCACCAATGCACATAAGGTACCCTTCCTCCCCAACATCTGAATCTTGCTCTCTAGGGTTGGGCTTCAGTCCAAACCTTTTTTTTATCTTGGCTCCCATCTTTCTCCGTCTTTGCTCTGGCCCTTTTCCTTTTTTTCCTCTGTTTACTACTTCCAACTTCCTCAGACTTTGTCTCGTATTGGGTGCACAGAACTAGACTGATATACTGCTGTTTTCACTGAGCTCATGTGAGTGGTGGTGAAAAGCTGAGAGACATCTTTAAGCCTTTTGGGACCCCACAGCCACAAGTGTCTGCAGGGCTGTCTATGTTGGAGTCTGTTTTGTTAAAGTCTGTGAAAGAGAAAGACCCCATAGTTTTTCGAATCCTTTGAAATGCTGTTTTTGTGATCGATTCGCAGACCAATTCAGTAGGCCCAGAGGAGCAAACCCCTGCTCATATGCTCCAAGGAAAACTCATAGTTTTTGAAGCTGATGGTATTTACGTTTTATGCAGGCAAACTGTGCAACGTGTTGATTTGTCCTGGGCATCCGTTGCTCCACAGGCTTTGAGATGAAGACGTTTGCTTACTCTGAACTCCTTGCCAATTTGTCTCACTGAGGGACAGGCTTTCTTTCTTTTTTCCCTCTTGTCTTTCTCACCAATCCTCTATCTAAACTCGCCCACCAGCCCTCTGCCCCTCCACCCCTCTTAGCTTCTCTGCTGTTCTTTCCCATTTTATTTTTTCCTTCATGTTCTTATAAACTTATAAACTATCTTCACTTTTTCTTTCCGTCTCCTCCTCCCTTCCAAACTGTTTTCTGCGTACACTTCCGGCTGCCACCCTCCACGTAAAGTGTTACTTTCACAAATTTATCAGAGCTGATGCTAAAACTTGGACCCCCTTTGCTATCAGTAGCTAATGCTTGTTCCCATTTTACCAGTGCAGATGGCTGTCAGAGGCTACAATCCCAAACACAGTGTTCAGCTGGGGTATGTCTTTGATCTCGTTTGACTCATAGTAATGACTTGTTTTTGTCTGGGGGGGATCTTGGCTTGCTATGTCAAACAGGGATTTCATCAGGGCAGGCCATGTCTTTCTTTGTATTGTTTTAAATTCAGAATGTGTCTTAGTTGAGCGCTGAGAGGATGAACACTGTAGAGACAGTGACTAGATGCATTACCCCTTTTTGTAGCTTATCAGTGATCAATGTTTGAGCTGCTAATCCCTTGTGCACTTACAACACTCATATCTCAGTGACTGACTTCATGCATACACAGCACACTCATTGCAGTTAGTTAGAGAGGGAGGGAGTGGATAGATAGAGTGCAGTTAACCATATGCACTCTACTAGAACAAAACGTATAACAAAAAAAAAAGTTTAAAATGTTAAATGTATTTTTTTCTTCTTTTTCGGAAGTTGATCACACGTTTCACTGCTGGTACTTCTTTTTGAAGTGCGGTGAGTTTCACACTACGCTGACTTTGCCGTTGGCTCTCCCAAGCCATGAAAGCGAATGCACCTGTGATAAATACTGCCTGCTATTATCACGCACTGAATCAATTAATTAAATCTTCCTAAAACATTTATGCCACTCGTTACCGCACCGATCCCACAACAGGGAGATGGATTACAGGTGCTTCCTGTAGGCAGAAGACGAAGAAAAGAAGACTGATTAAAGTGGGATGTGGGGTGTTTTCTTCCAGCCCTCCACCCCTCATCCCTCCGTTCTTGGAGGCTCCCACACCAGTTTGTTCGTACACTTGACAGACACTTTTCCAGCCTAAAAGAGGCCACAGAGGGACATTCCCATGTACAACCTCTCAGCAGCCAATGTGAGATGATAGTGTGGGGCGCGGTGAAAAAAATAAATAACTCATGGTAAGTTATTTCTCCATGAAGGGAGCGGAGAGACAGCTGACGGGGACATGTTTAGACAGTTGCACTCGGGCAGGGCATTCTTCACACTTTACCAACACACACACACACACACACACACTGTCCTGTAGTCCTTTTGGATACCACCACACATTTAGATAAATACACAGACAAAATATTGGGCCGGGTTCTTGACTCATCCATTACCCCCCACAAAAACGTGCACACTAACATACTTGCCAACATGCCAAGACTCTCAGCCTTGCACACACGCACATTTGCGCTCACAAAGACTTACATACAAACACATGTGAGCTTGATTAGCAATCTGTGGATGGTTGACAAATGGCACGGTGTTCATATTTTGCCTCTGGCATGGCGGTGGTAATGATTCCATAATTGTCCTGAGCGCTCAACACTCAATTCCAATCAGCATCCAGAACAGCTCTGCAGCTGGCTACCCACGCCTTTGGAACCTGCAAAGACACACACTTTACACAGACACACACACACATACACACACACACACACACACACACACACACAAACACACACAAGCAAAAAGATTTAGTTGCAACTGTGGTTAATAGGAGTCACAAGAAGAATGCTGTTCATGTCAGTGTGTTCATAGCTCCCATCTTTTGCTCAGGCATTTGCTATGTGATCCTCCTATCTGTTATTGCACCTAGAAAAATGTTGCTGAGGGTGAGATGGGTCTGATACGTTGAACAACGCAGCTGTGTGCCATTGCAGTCATGAGTGTGTGGATTTAGTTAGAATAGCTTGGGAAGATCAGGCATGATGAAGTTTGTTGTGTTTAAGCTGGTAACTTCTGATTCCCCCCTTTGGCACATTTGAACATACAATCAAGGAAGTTGACTTATACTATGTTATCCTTGGTACATACTTGGATTCAGGGTGATGTGAGCTTGAGCGTGGGCAGCATGACGCTTTCTATCCCTGTTCCATGCGCTGAGCATCGATAACTCACATGTTACATTTACAATCCCTTCCACGTGTATGGTAAGGACCTTATCTGGGTCATAGTGTGGAGACTGGTGCAGAATCTCTCTCTCTCTCTCTCTCTCCCTTTTTGCACTTAGAGGGAAGAAAAAAAATTCAAGCAAGCAATCCATGGGCCATGATATCACCCGGCACTTGCTGGTGCAAAACATCTTGTCCAAATCATAGGGCTATTACTTTCTATAGCAGGGTTATGGATTCTCTGAGAGAGATTCATCCCTGCACCCCATGCAGACTTTAATTAGTGATGAATTAAGCCCCTGGTCTCGGCTTGCTGGAACATGGTCCCTGTTGAAGGTTAGCTCTGCTCGAATACTTTAGGACTGACCTCTCTGAAAGGCTGCCAAGAATGTCAGAAATCTTAGTTGCGTGGGAGCGCCTTGTCGAGTTCCTCCTGGGTTGGTTGGTTGCCTCCTCCGCTCTGTGTTTCTGCTATTAGCAGTGCCCTCTGCAGGATGCCTGGACCGCATGTGATGATGTAAGCACATTTCTCCTGTGCTGTGCCTGTGGCTGTGAAGCGATACAGGCCAGACGGTCTTTTAACTCTCTCTGCCTCTCGTCTCCTTTTCCCGTCTTGCTGCAAATACAGAAGCAGTGATTGCTTGAATCTTTATACGGTTAAGAGATGCAAAAGCCAAATCAGGTGTTGACGCTGTTGGGTGCACAATGATTGTATATAATCACTTGTTGTGGGAGAGGACATGACATCATCGGCAAAATATGGTGTGTCACAGAAAGACCTGTCCAGCCAGCCTGTATCCCAGTGTTATTGTGGCTTCAGAAGTAGAAAGCTGGCGCACAGTGATCTATAAGAACCGACAGCACACGTCACAGTGACACTGAACGTACAGATTCTCTGCCTGCGTGTGAATACAAAATATGTCACTGACACTGAATGCAAAGCTGATATGTGGAGGGTAATCTGGAGTTGTCCTTGTGTGTGTGTGTGTGTGTGTGACAGGCGATGGTGTGGGCTGGTTAGCTGGTCTATCTACGCTGCAGGGTCCTCGATGTTAATTAACTAATTACTTTGCTAATTGGACACATTCGATGTGCCCCTCCTTCCGCACAGCCAACCTCTTCTTCGTTATCTGTTCTGAAGCCTGGTAGCAGTCTTTTTTCACAAATCAACACAGTGAGTTTCCCTCAAAGCCAGTTTCCAGTTTCAGAAGTGCAATTGTTTTAAAACTCAAAACATCACTAGCACACCTACAAAAGCGTCACCCATTATTGATAGGCAGTCATGGGTTGATGTCCAAATTTCAGTGATTGATTTGAGTTGCGGTATCGACTTTACCTGAAAGAGGAGCAACACAAACACCTTCTCCGTCTCAAGTGGAAGGACTGCTAGTTGACACACAGAGTACGTAGGGGGGAGTTTGACTTCCCAGACACAGATTAAGCTTAGTTGAAGAGTAATGTGTTATCTTCAATGGAGGCTCTCTATCACAGGGAATATAGGCCAGGATTTAGTTTAATCTGTGCTTAACCTGTAGAAATTGTACGGCCATATGCTTTGTAGTTTATATAATGTAGGTTTCATAAAATTAATGTTGATTAGATAGATGTCTGATGTGGGTTTACAATTGAGGTGATGGTGGATATTTCTTCACCTGTTAATAGGTGAGAGGATCTTGGTGTGTTTGAGTGTGTGTGTGTGTGTGTGTGTGTGTGTGTGTGTGTTTGATCGCTTTGAGTAAGTATGTCAGATATCTTCTCTCCCTTTGGCCTGTTTTTTTTTCTTCTTTTGCTCTTTTCTCCCCCCTCTCACTTCCATTACCTTCCTCCTTCCCATTTCTCACCTCTTTCTCATATCTTTCCAATTTATTTTGTCAGCTCTCTCTCCTTTCCCATTTCTACTACTCTTCCCACTTTACCTTCACTCCAGCTTCTCGCTCCCTCTCCCTTTCTTTTCTTCCACTGACCCCCTCCCCTCTCACCCTCCTTTGGAACAGGCAGTTCTGGGTTGGGCTACAGCAGCAGCTGCAGAAGGAGCAGCTGCTCTATGTGTGTGTGTGTGTGTGTGTGTGTGTGTGTGTGTGTGTGTGTGTGTGTGTGTGTGTGTGTGTGTGTGTGTGTGTGCGCGCATGAGTGTACATGCCACAGCTTGTCCCCTCCACCAGGCTGCTTGGGCAGGGTTGGTCCCAGCAGGGTACCACAACCCTGCCAACACCCCACCAACCAACCAGGCGCATGTGTGCTGATACTCACAAGTCACAAACACACACACACACACACACACACCACTTACAGACATAAGAACCATATGCACAGCCATACACAAGACAATTTCACACACACATTGATATTCAAATACCCTCCTATTCAATGAGAACACCAGTGAATCATTCAGTTACGAGCCTCTGCGAAATGTATGGAAATATACGCTCACAACGTCTGTGAGTCATCCATCCCCTTATGGAGTTTGTGACAGACAGAATGCAATTTAGAACTACTCTGTGTACAATGTAAAGGAATGAAGAATGAGGCAGGTGTTTTTTATGAAAGAAAAAAAAGTTTATAATCGCACACTCTGGAGTTCTTTCACACTGCAGGCTCCAAGGTTTAGTGCCCGGGGCAATGTTAAACTGAACTCTCTGTGTCTGAAGGTGAGGGGGGGGGGGATCATCAAATTTCATAGTCAATGGATAGTCCTCAGAGGCTTTCATCCTGCAGAGGCGATTTCCACTTGCCCTCCCTGCACGAGAGCAACCCCTCCTCCCACACACACACACACACACACACACACGCACACATTATCATCATCATCATATTATAGGCATTTTTAAAGCGTTCTCAAGTTGCTGTTGTCTTTGTTTGGCTGCTCTAATGAGAGATAGGCCCGAGGCGGTGATTTTTCACAGGTAAACAAACAAAGCTATAGGCTAATGTTTGCTTTAGATGGCCGCTATGCCGCCTGGATAAGGGGCTTGGTTGATTAGATGACTTCAATGGGGGAGAGGGAAGGAGAACCAGACAAATATAAAGCAAGCAAGAAAGGAAGACAGAGAGTAAGAAATTAATGACCGCAGGAGACATAGACAGGCAGGGAGAAGGGTAGCGAGAAGAGAGAGATTGGTGCTATCATCCAGTTAGCGGCTTGTGCTGAGGGAATACTGTCCTGTCATCGGAGCCAGCCATGCAGAAGGGGAAGCAAGCTCTTCTATTGCACCTTGGCGTCTGTCTGCGTCTGTGCAGCACCATCTTATTGCCTTGTCGCCGCTTACTTCGTCTGACCACGCTTCCCCACACTCCCGGCGCCCTCAACCTTCTTTTTTCTTCTTTTTTTACTCTCTTCTCACTCTTTTCATTTATCCCTCATTTATCTGTTCTCTTTTCCGATTTCCTACCCTATGCGAGGAACATCCATCTCCCGCTCCTCCACTTCATTTCTTTTTTTTTCTTCCTTCCTCTCTTCGTAACCTCACCCTCGCATACCCCAGTTCATTTCTTTCTCCTTCTCGTCATGCTCCAACGCTCATGTGGGAACTCCGGTATTATGCCTGTGGTGTTGTGGCCCTGTCCTGAGGGTCAGTTGTTAGGCCCAGAGGGGTGCTGCTCCTCTTGCCTCTGCAAACTGGGGGTACTGGGCAGTGTGCTGTGCTGGAAGGATGAATAGCTGGAGGGTTGGAGGCCAGTGGGGGCCAGCAGGGGCCACAGAGGTCACAACCATTGAAAACCTTGGCTCCCGGCTCAAAGGTACGGGGTGAAAGAGGATCATGCTTCTGGAGCAGAAAAAGAGCTCTTGTTTCCTCGTGGCACACAAAGGACACAGCCATGCAGCCAGCCAAGCAGGCTCTCTCCCAAGCAACAACCCCATCTCTCTCTCTTGTCATGCGATTACATTTTCTGTGTTTCTATGCACGGCAACAGGAATTATTACATTTGTGCTGCAGCATAGCAATAATATATAGTGTTTATTTTTAATAAACCAAGCTGTGTCTGTACACATCCCGGAAACCGTTGCCGGGTGATATACAATACTCGGCTGTGGAGTGTTCATCTGTCACGTTTATGATGCTCATATAGGTAGGGGAAGAAGTCAATAACTTCCAGGGTCTAGTGCAGAGCCACTAAGCCATTCCCTGGTCTTGCAGTATCGAAAAAAGCAACTTTTTTCGATTAGTAAACAGTGGAGCATGCCCTTCAGGGTACTTCCCGAGACTGGGAGGGACGTAAAGGTTAATCTTCAGTTTATTGCCACCAGCAGTCAGACTGATAGTATCTTTTAAAATTCCGCGTCAGGCACTATTGATCCACTGACGTAAGAAGCCCCCAGACAAGACATTTCGTGTTTCCTATGCTGCATGACTATCTATGTTCACATTTCAAGTAGACCATCAGACTCTCAGACCGGTGGCTTCTGGCTAAATACTGCACAACATGGCTGATAAACTAGCTTCTTTGGCTTTTGAATATGTTGGTGTCATCTTAAATCCTCTGTTTACAGTTAACTTGACTCTACATAATTCCCCTTCCTGGAAAACACAAGCAGCCTAGTCAGGGATTGGAGTGATAAGGCTTCCTCCCCATTGCAATGAGCGGTCTGCGTTATTGGGCCTATTAATCTGAGTATGTATTTTATTTGAGGAAGACAATAGAGTCATGGATCTGGCTGGCGAATGCTTTGCTTCTCCTCTTCTCTTGCTCTCCACTCTGTGTCTTCTTTAGATGCTGGCCTGTGATGGGAAATCTATATGGTGCGAGAGGCCAATTTAGGTGGCTCCAGTAGTGTTTGTTTGAAGAGTGAGCAGCCAGGGGTAAACACAGTGAATAACGCCTATTCTCTCTCTATAAATGATTTCAGAGTGAGGAGATGTGAGGGGATGGTCTTTTTCATCAGCTATTTTCCAGAGACGTGTGCGATGTAGGAGAGAGAGGAGCTCAAGGAAGTTTTCCTTGGTTACTTGAGGCTTGTGTTGTTCACTAAAGCCATACAGTTATCCATGTTCTTGTACCTGTGTGTCGGCGAGTGTCGAAACCTGCACGTACAACCTTGTGAACTACCCAATTGCTGAGTGTTTGTTTTTGTTTGCTGTGCACAATTTGAGCAAAATTCGCCTTTTAAGGCCTTTTCCAGTCCAGACTACAGCACTTCTGAGCCTGCAACTCATTCCTATTTAAGATATGGTGTATCAGGCTTAGTGGGCTGCAATTAATTCACTGCCTCCAGGGCCTCTCTGGCTTTGTACGAGGGGTCAGACTGGGTCAGGCCAGATTTTTTTCTGAGAGTAAGCAGCACTAGGTTTGTGTTGGATCAGATGAGACTGGGCTAATTCTCTCCAGCAGCTGGTCCTTTTCACTCACTGTTTACCCTCCAATGCAAAAGCATCTGCTTTGAGAAATCTCTTTTCACTTCAAGTGACCAAATTTAACAATTCTCTTAATTAAAAGCAGAACCGAAGCTTTCTATTTCCAGGGCGTATTGATTCACTTGGGGGCATTTGGTCTGAAGTAGTGCTCTGGATTGGACTGGGTTGAACCGAAATTGAGTTGTGTCATGTATCTTCAAGTCAAGCCACTTCTTTGGTTTCTAAGCTTGTCATTATCTCTGGTGTCCCTTGTCCCCCCCTTGCCCCCCATTGGCAGATTTAGCTGAAGCAGCTTCTCTGGTCATTTGGTTACTTGCTTGGTGGGTCAGCCAGTTCTCTGTGCTCTCTGTGGCCACCACTTCTGCATCTGGGAGTTGTTTGCCGAATGCTGTGTCATCAGAGCTTTGCTGTCTTGCCCCAGAGCAAGTTAAGTCTAAACACAGCACTTTGTGGCTGAAAGGCCATCTGTCACGGGGAGGGAATCCGGCTTCTCCTCCAAAAAGCATAAACAGGGGCGGGCTGTTAAGCCGTGGCGCAGCTCACTGTCATGGAAATGCCCCATCTGAGTAAGGCTCAGGCCCTAATCCTGCACCCTCCCATCTTCGCAGCTGCTTTTTAGGGCTCCGTGGCTGCCTGCACATACTCGCTGCCTGTTTAGTCGAGAGAGAGATGAATAACATTCAATCAGAGATGGCTAGCCGGCTTGTTAGCTGGTGGTTTACAATCATGTGTTTGCATGCTAAGCTTATCATCACACCTACCCTGCCCTGACTTCATGGGTTTACCCACAGATAGATGAGTGATGTATCTAAATGTATATACGGAGATTTATCTGATGCCGTTTCCAGACAGGATCGACTTTTGAATTATTACATGTATAGGTGCAAATTTAGAAAACATGGCTACATGCATGGATGCACGTTTGCATTCACCACAAACCAAGCGCCTGATGTCAACAATTCAATTAAATGTATTCATATTTTTTGTACAATATATGTGTATTTTATCACTAGCTTATTCAGAATGTTTGCTATCTTTAAAGAAAATACAGTTTGACACCGTTTTTTCTTTTTCAAATCAATAGCCCTTAGATGGCAGGTCTGGAGTGTTTATGATAAGTCACCGTCCTCTCATCTTAATCCTCCCTTTAACAACCACAGAAAAAATGTCGTCTGAACCCCAAAACAGCTACTGAGGAGGAACAGTCGAGAGAGGGACTGGGAGCCGAAGATCTTGACATTTCATATGTGATTGCAGAGATTTACGTGAGGTAATTATTCGGGCTGTGTCTGCCAACCCAGAGAAGATCAATTCTTTCAATCAATTCCACTTTTAAGAGGATAGGCCAGATTACCAGGGCTGAGGGACGATGTGGAGAGGGGCCCATAATGCTCTTAATAGGTCACTAAAATGTGTGTTAGAACCTGTGGTTGTAGCCATAGGATTCCTCCCAGATCGTCCCATTTCCGTCTCTTCCTTTCTCTCTCTCTCTCTCTCTCTCTTGCTTCTCCCCCTTCCTCTCTCCCTGCTGCTTAGTTCCGAAATAAATGTTTTGTTAAGACATTCTCCCCATTATTGAAAAATATAGAGGGTAATGTTTGTCTTTAGTAACTTTATTGGCATGTTTGCAAACAATCAATCATTTTTTTTTTCAACTCATTTTCAATCAATAACCGCACAGACCCAATGTTCCATTGTTTTAGTCAAGGCCAGATAATGGACTTGTGTATGATATGAAACAAAAATGCAATGCCTGTCCCCAGTTATCCTTAGTATCCTTTTTTCTTTTTATTGAATAACACAATTAGCCGGAATAGTCCTCGGAGGGGGATATCTGTTTTCCATTAGTCTTGATTGTCTGGGGGTTTAAAAGTCAAAGTTCAGAGGTTACTAAGGAAAACGTCTCTTAATTATTTTTCAAAATGTCCCCTGAAACATCTTTTTTTTTCGGAAACTACCTTAACTGTTAGGAGCTTTGTGCATTGACGTGAAGGGGGGAGGAGTGTGTATGTGTGTGTATGGGGTGGGGATTTCGCCACATGGTCCAGTCTATGTGGCTTGAATCAGATAAGGGCGAGGAGTAGTGACAGGATAGATGGGAGAGCTAGCCTAAACCCAGCCACTGTTTATTTAGACATAGTAACAGGCTGGGGAGTCAACAGTGAATGCACACCAGCACCGGAGAAACCTGAGACCAGAGACCTAAGCTGGTGTCAAACGTCTCAGGAATGGATTTCTGGTCTTAGATCAGTTCTGTGTGTCACCTCATTGTGAGTGAAACCGCAGGGAATCGCAACTGATTGCTGATCTCAGATCTGCAATCCCCGCTCTGAAAGACTTGGTAAACACAGACCCTGACCATGGTAGCCTGTCCAGTGTTTCAAGCACTCACCGGGGAGGAAGGTCACCGGGGCCCTGTCAACAGTGGAAGCTACAATTCACCTCAAGCCTTGTGTGAGTAACAAAAGAAGGGAAGAAAACACAGCTAAAGGGGTGAACACGTGAGGCTACCCCCCATAGCAAATAGTTCATCACGACTCCACGTCCATGAACACGACTCTGCTCTGTGCTGCGGTAATTTAAGGAATATATTGATTAACATCCGTAAGTGCTCTGGCATTTACATTCAGGATTGATGCTATATTTGTTCTATGTCTGCCAGCGTTGTCTCTATGCTAAAATTATGACTGTGATACGATCAATGCCTCAATATCTCAATGGCGATACTGAAACAATACCACGGCAAAACCCCAAAAACAACAGGAAAAGTAATGGAATAATAGATGTCAAAGCATGGAACTAGCAAAAAACTGAAAATATTTTGACAATGTCAACTCTAATTATGTCATCCATCGCATTCGCTAACCTGTTGCTCTTTGAATTCTTTGAACAGGTCGGCATGTCTGTCTTCAACAAGTTGGACATTGTAGTAGGTTTTGCATTGTAGAGGGTCTGCGTAGGTTTAAAACATCTTTTACAGACGGGCTTTGTGGATGCTTCTGTAATGTCAGCGTAATAATGCCATACTTCACTTTGTGTCTGCTTTGTCGACAAGCCGTGGACGGTGGGCAGGAGCACTTATATATGCAGCCATTCCTCTAGTTATACAATGAAAGCTGCAGCGTGCATATGAGAGGGGGGAAAAAACAGTTGGAACCGACCCCTATGCCTGCAAGAATTGGAAGCTGAACACATCAACTCATATATACAGCTCTTATTAAAACACTATCTATCACTAGTACTGGTACTAATAAGATTATGTATAGTACGTTTTTAACGGAAGGGTATTGTGATACCTCTGTGGTATTGGTATACCATGCAGTGCTATCTGCCAGTGCCATTAATATGCTTTTTTTTGTGCTTATTTGCTGTTAAATCCAGTATTAGTGTCTGACCTCATTAACCACCTCTGATTTGGATGCAGAAAACAGTGAAACATAATTATGTGTGGGAACTTTCTGTAAAACGCTAAATGAGCATTTCATTCATCTCACTAGCATTTAGCCTTTACTGTACCGCCAATTAACTGGATTAGGATTTAGTGCCAGGCCCAAAATGCTGCCGAGAGCACTTCCTTTAGCAGCGGTTATACTTTCAGGCATGTTAATCACAGATCCTGATGACTCTGCCATACATTTGGTGCAGGACTTCTGTCTGGATACTGCTCTGCACGGCTGTGAATAACTTCTGAGGCTTTCTGGCGATTTTTTTTTCTGGAAAGTTCCAGTGATCATGAAGCTGGCTGCTGCCGACAGTGCCAAGCTGGAACCACATTTAGGAAGGCCCCTCTCCTGTTTTCCCTGTGAATTATTTCTGAACAGGTTTTTTGTTTTTTTTTCCTAAAGGTTGATTATATTTGAGTGATGGCAGCAAGGATGCTGATGATTTCACTGTGCATTTGATTCCTTTTTATTTTTAGCCACTCTACCGGCACATACCTCTGAGACATCTGCAGAAAGGTTGGCATTAGCATGTGAAAGGGTTCATGCAGACAATGCTATGCATTATGTATTCACAGCATTTGTATGAAATGCAGCCGCTGTCATTCCTGCTAGCCTGTAATCTACTGGCAATATTTCAGGCAGAGCAGGGAGAGCAATCTAAACATATAGGCTACTACTACATCTACTATACTATGCGCTGCGCACGTTAAAAGCTTGTTGTGTGTCCTCCATCCCAAGAAACATCAAACGCAAAGAAGTGTCGGATCTGTCAGAACTGGCTGAGCAAAGTGTCAGGTAGCAAGACACACTACCAAGTGGCCTTTGTTAATGAGGAGGAGGTTGTTTTTTCTTCTTACCCAGAGGCAACACAGGCAAGCAGTAAACAGAGTATTTGATCCCTAAGAGTTGTTGTGTATTTGTCACTTTGCAAAAACAGCCGCACATTTTCCAGCCACCATCCCCTATATGAGTATGCGTTTGTGTGTGAGATCTGTGGTGACTATGAAAGATGAAGACACTCCCTTTGTGGGACAAACAGTAGATATTATTGGAAAAGTTCCAAACACTTTAAAAGGTATTTCATCTCCTCATGATGTCACTGCATTAACACCATGTAATGCTCCTCCATTTAGCAACTGTATGACATAACTCCAGACATAAACGTTGACAGCACAGTTTGTAAAGTTATGGCGCATGAAAATATCGGTCTATTAGGACGTTTATTGCTTTTGGATTGCCGAGACATTGACACCAGCCTGTTATCTGAAGTGACTCTTGTAAAGCATATGATTAATGAGCTGTTTATATATTGTCACTGGACTCACTTATGGTATATCATGTAGGATGCTTGGCAATAACAGACAATATATCCTCCGAAGTCACAGCTGAACATTTTGCCGGATTCATCCAGAGAATGACATTGACTCTATAGAGTTTTGCAGATGGTTACACAGTCTTAATGTCCCTGAGCTTGTCTGTATTCTCTGGCTGCCTGTCATCAACCCATCATGCGTCACAGTAAACTTAGCTTTCAGTGGCGGTAGTGGCCATGGGCTGCCACAGCTGCTGCTGCTGCTTCTTGAGCCGAGCAACGGCGGTGTTTACCCAGACACAGACAGAGATGGGGTGGGCCCAAGTGAAACACGCAACCCCAAATTGCCATCTCGTCTTGTGCCTTATCCCATTATGTGAGTTCATCTGTTGCACCAGCTATAGCCTGCAAATAGATCTGTCAGCCTTTGCTCCACTTCTTTCATCGTGTCTTTCTTTCTCTGCCTTTTCAGTTTGACGCTTTTTCTTCTTAGAAGCAATGATGGACGGTTTTGCGTCCTTGGATTTTAGTGTCACAGTTAAATGTGTGTTTGCATGGCTATTAGTGAGGCCCACTGAGGGACGAGTTGCACACTCTCCTGACCCCTACACAGTCAGTGACTGAGCACATTCTCGCTCTCTCTCTCTCTCTCTCCCTCTCCCTCAACCTCTGTTATGTGGTATAAATGGTTCCAAACTAACCATTGTGTTATTGACAGCTTTTCATTTTTGCATGCGATTTGTGTTTATGCAGGACTGAAAGTGCCGAGAGAATGTATCATCAAGTCAAAACTATAATTACAAGCTTTGGGTTGATTGTACTTTAAAAAGTGAGAAACTTTCTGAAGAGCCAAACAGGAAGAGTGTCGGTTTTATCGTGGGTGCTTAGTGGGCTGAACATGCATCCGAGACATGGCGTGCAGGTCTAATGTCTCTCCCAGGACCCCCTTCCCCACCCTCATTACCAGAGAGCTGCTTAATGACAACGTCAATATTGATCACAGCTCAGCAAAGCACTGGAGGACCGTGTGGTTAGTGGGCCAAGCGGGAAGGGGGCATCCAATGATTTTTAAACATCCCTCATTCGTTCCATTTTGCATCCTGTAGAAAATCTCAGACTCAGCAGTATCCACTTCTCTGTACTTCCATCTCTTTCAATTCCTCTCCAATCGCTTCCCCTCTGTCATGCGCGCACTTGTTTTTGCCATCTATATACTGACTGAGAAGGTTCAGCACGGGTGTGAACGCGCCCTGTTTTGTCAGCCTGGTGCCTAAGCAATCTTAAGTCAGCAGATAATTGCACGGTCGTGTCAAGGAGTAAACATGGGTTAGAGGAGCGAAGAGGGAGAAGAGTTCAATATATAATCTGTAAGGAGGAAAGCGTCCCATATAGAAGGAAGCCATACTGATTACATTACCTCACGTGTAGCTCTGCGGTACACAGGCTTTTCTTTCTCAGTCTACAAATGTGCTACCACTCGCACCAAAGTCAATGCACCTGTGTGTTGATCAACATGTATTGATTATCTCTCTTGCTAATTGGGCCCAAGCTAATTACTAGCAATTCAAATCATGAATGATACATTAGCACAGATGCAGTAGACATTGCGGTAGAGCAGGCACAGACACGCACATGTGTAAGCATGCGTGCATTCCAATAAGACCAACAGGACTCAAGCGGATATACAACTTCACTCTGACGTACAGATATAATTACATTTTGAGTCCCTGATGCTGTGACATCAAACTGTGTGAACTTGCAGGGCCAGTCAGATGATTTGATTTGCATCTCTTGATGTTAAGAGACAATGACAAATTGAGACTGAACAAAGAAAAGGGGTGACTTTACTTCATTCCTGGGAAAACCTGGTTGTACCTGAAGCTATCTGGTGCTTGGGATCTTCTTCACCAAAGCCTCGCTGCTGGGCCGATAAGCTCCGCTGCCTCCCCCAAGCCCAGGTTGCATTCCTTTTGATCAAGCCTGAGGTTCGGGCGAATGTGGCTTTCACCTTTTAGCCCCGCTGTCCTTAAGCTGGTTGGTGGCTGCCTCCACTCCCAAACTGCAACAACAAGAGGAAATGAAGGAAGTTTCGTCGACTGGCACCTTATCTGGTCAGGGTCAGTGCAGTGATCCCTGCAAATTAGCCCCGGACCCGACTGAGTGTGTGTGTCTGCTTGCCTGCTGCTCCACAACCTCCGACAGTTGACAAAACGGTCAGGATTTTGTGGTCAAACATCAAAGCCATCAGATGAGGAGTGAAGATATTTTGTTTTTGTTTTTTTGCAGCATATGCAAGCACTTGGTTCGACAATTAAATTGTTTGGGTCAGGAATGCAGTAAACCAGTTCATGAACTCAATGTGGATAGTGTTGTTTGAAATAGTCTTTTTTCCTTAAATAAGACTTATGAGTCAACATCTAAGTGCTGTATAGCAGTACTGTGAATTGGAAATGGTTTAATGTCTCCGGTCTCCATGTTTGCATTTGTCACTTTTCCTCGCAGTTAATAATACAAGTAAAACTTCACATCTAGACAGGATTCAGTGGTTCACAAATGTACTTATTTCTTGCACAGCAGCAGAGCAAGGAAATTCAATAAAGGCTGTGACAATATAAATGTCTATCCCAGAATGTCTTTTAATGTGTCTATAGGTTCAAAAAGCTTCTAAATGCGGGGCACATGAATCTGCATTGACACTGCTGCTGCTTGGGAAATTGGATTCATTACTCTGGCCACTGATAGAACGATTACCCCATGACTGATACTCGTCCCCACTCCTTCATTCCATTTATCTTTGTTCTCTCTGTTACTCTCTATTACTCCACTTCCTTAATGTGATTTCATCCCAAAAACACAAGTGATAAACATACCGATTTTCCGAAAAAGTAATGTTTGCTTTTACAGACCCCCACTCTCAGTGCCTTCTTTTCTGTTTTGCTTTTTTCACAGTTTTTCTCTCTCCATATACTGGATGATATATTCAGAGTGGGAGAAACCCGTTTTTATTTTGCCGCTGCTGATCAACGACTATGCTGAGGTGACGTGGAAGACGAAGTGCTATGTAAAGAACTCTGCTAGTCCCCTCTTCACAGGGCTTTTCTTGGCTAATTAAAGATTCATGCAAAGCAATGTGGCAACTTTGACAGATCAGTTGCAGACGGTCTGAGTAATGCTGTAATACCTTTTAAAGCTCATCTTGCTGCGGATTTTCTTGCAAGCGAGGGCCTTTTTAAAGAAGAGCTGCTCCGACCCCAACAGATAGAACTGAGTTAAATGATTGATGTGTCTCGGAAAAATCCATCCCATAATTTCACCTTTTCACCTTGGAGACGCGTCCTCCTAAGACCCATATTAAAGCTTAATTCTGCCATCGAGGAGCAGGCGGTGTTTTAAAGAGAAGAACACATGTCTGTGAGGCCTGTTCCTCCTTATCTAGCAGCTTCAGCCTCAGCCAAAGATAGATGTCTGCCATGCCAGCATGTTTATTTTCCTTGCCGATTAGCTTCGATTAAAAGCAGACCATGTTGTCTCTCCACCTATTTTTTTGCATTTGTGTGTCTGCCTCTGTGTGTGAGGAGTCCTCCGATCCTCCCTGTGCGGGTGTGTGGGTGTTCGTTTGAGAGTCTGCGTTATTTCATCTCCACTAGGCTGCACATGATAATTAAGCCATGGGGGGCTGGGAGAGGGAAGGTGGGTTACAGCTTTGAGTAATTCTGTGCCCCATCCCCCCACACACCCACCCCACCCTTCCTCTGTCTCCTTACAGCCTTCCTTACTTTAACCCCCCCGTCCTGCCTCACATCCCCCTTCCACCTCAGCTCCAATCCCACCTCAGGCTGTGGGAATTTTCTTTAGTCACACTCGGCTTACCAGGTAAACAAGCCTGAATGGGGAGACGCGAGCAGAGTCCATGGGAGCAAATAAAACAGGGGAGGATGTAAATGGATTTATCACTGAGCTCCCTCACCCGTCTAGAACACCCTCACCCCCCACATCCTCCACCCGCCGTCTTTTCTCTTGAGCAAGGTGGCACTCTGCTAACTTGGCAGTCTTTCTAACGAGTCAATTGCAGACCTCTGGAACTCAGGTGCCTGGAGAGCTCTGAATCGGCAAAGTGGGGACTTTTTCTTTAAATATTTTTTTCCTTTCACTCTTGAAAGGATTTTCCCTCTCTCTCTCTCTCTCTCTCATTGCCTCTCTCTGTCTCTCTCCGTCGATCTCAGTCTCTGTGCCACAGAAACAGCAGTAATTCTCAGAGGCAGCTGTGTCAACTCCGTCTTCAGTTGGACTGTGAACGATAACAGTGCACTACCTGTAAGCCCTTCAGCTCAAGCAGACACACATTCCCCGCTCCTCTCCTCCCTAAATTATCTGCCGCTAATCCAGATCAGAAAGTTAAAAAGCAGGTCAAGCGTGAAAGCCTTATGCTGAGTAATGAGAGAGGGACCCATGTGAACTCATGAGTGTGTATGTGTGTGTGCGAGTGCTCACAGGGCAGAATCCTACCAAAGCCATCCAAGGCCTGCTCTTCAAAGGAGTCTTTCAATCTGAGGGCAGGAAGAGCAGACTTAAACCAAGACCACCATAAACAGACTCTTCTGTTTTATAACAAGCCCGGCCTGCCAAAAACAGCTCCCGAGGTTCCCGAGCACTGTGAAGGGGAAATATGGATTCAAGAGGAATACAGTATAAGGGTCATAAAAAAGGGAGGGGGAGGGGGGAGGGCAGAGAACCAAATTTACGTCCCCCTGTTGACAGCATTCAGGTGTGTGCAAAAGCAGAAATCTATTCCAATCGATCCGGAAGAGCAAGGCTGAGGCAGAGAGATTGGGCTGTACACTGCTCCTGCTCCTCAAGGGAGCCTTGATCATGGTTATAGCCCCCTGTGTTAATTACGGTGCTTTGACATTTCAGCATTAGCCCGGTCTCTCATCTTGGCACTCTGGCAAATCTTTTCCAGGCTCCTGAGAGCTTGTGTTGGGAGGGATGAAAGGGTGTTATGGTACAGTTGTTAGGAAGGGGATAGGGTGGATGTGCGAGCGTGATGGCGCACTAAGAGCGTTCCATCCAACTGTCTCGGGCTGATCCTGTGTGTGTGTGTGCACGCGTGCACCTCTGCAGCGTGTTTCGATGGAAAGCTCCTGCTAATCGATTGATCTTCCAAGGCAGCGTTATCCGTCCTAATCCCACGTTGTCATTAACACCCACAGTGTCATTTGTTATGTATCGATCTATTGACCCATCGATTGGATGGTATACAAATGATAACAAATACATTGAAAAGTAAAGAATGAAAGTCAAGGAGAGCGAGAGGAATTGATGAGGTTTGACTTTTCCTTCCTTAAGTTGTTTTCTTCTGCTTGGTGGAAAGGGATAGACACAATGCTGCACTGGAAATCTAAGTGGGGCTGGAAATCAAAGGTTCTGGTCGGGTTTCAGAAAATATTCACTGCACATGATTTGTAGGGACCAGAACGCTACTGTCACACATTCGTCTTCATCACCTGCACAATATTAGAGGTGGGTATTAAAGTGTCTGCCGATAGTTTGAGTGATGGTGCTTTCTCCCCTGTAGCCTCTATGCGTGCACCTCTACTAACTCCATGAGTCCATTCCTTTGTGGAGCGGCGTGCTAAAGCTGCAGCAACATGCTGCTCAAAGTGCCAGATGCATTAAGGCTCAGTACAGGGAGAGTGGAAAACAGACACCATTTCAGACATTGCCGCAAGCTTTGGATTGCCAGCTATGCCTGTTTCCTTTCTCTTAACAACCGCTGACATGCAGAATGGGAGGGGGGGATACACTTCCCTCTCAGATGTTAATTGCTATATTCATTTAGCTGAATGTTAAGACCAATATGCACATTCTTGAGCGTTGTGCATTATAAAGCTTTAAATAGTTCCAGCCCATTTTTAGAAGGTGTATAATGTGTTAATGTCTTTGATTTGACTCAAGAATACCTTGCTTTAGTGCTGTAATTGGTTGTATTCAGAACTGACCACTAGTGGAACTCAGCGAGAAAAGGTTCTGCGCGGAACTCACATGTTCCTAGTGGTTAAGCAGAGTCCATCGTGGTTCTCAAAGGCGTATTATAAGGTTTTACCGAAACCTATTCAGAGGGAACCAGTGTTGGGGAGAAATGCTTTATAGTAATCCGATTTTTTATCGGAGTTTGTGTCCCAGAGTCTTCACCATGAGGACGCCTAGTGTAGCTGTGCAGTCACCGAACCAAAGACATGTTTCATGTATGTTGCTTGTTCCTGCATCGTTGCTCAATAGTTTGTCCAGCCTGGGGAAATAACTGTCAATGATCACAGCTAATTTTAGTTGTGGGTATGTGGTTCAGAGGTCTGAAAACAGACTGAATACAGTATTCAGCTCCATTATGACCTCACACACATGGTTAAGTGGAAATTCATTGTGTTTCTCTACGCAGGCGACAGCCTTATGTGTTTGTTTTGTCCGTCTGTCTATTCATCTGCACCAGTGTGAATGCGTGCATACGTACCATTCTTGTGAATGTGATATCTCAGGAACACCTTGAAAGGATTTCTTCAAACATCAACTTGGACGACTCGAGGAAGAATTTATGATAATTTGGTGGTCAAGGGTGTAGGTCACTGTGACGTTTTTGTCCATAAATCAAGAATTCATAACTATGGAAATTTCACACAGATGTCTAATAGGATAACATCATGAATTGATGATATTTGGATAGACATGGATGTAAAGGGCACTGGTTGGAAGCGTACAACCATAAGGCAGTAATTCCATTTTGTGTTTGTACTTCTTGAAACCACCTTAGTATACAATTTGATTTGTTGACAACAAGTGTGGGAAAGGATTCTTCCTATTGATGCCTTATTTGTGCTACTGACAGAATTCATCAACAAAGAAGTTCCTCAAATACAAAGGGTTCTCTGTATAAACGTAACCATCTGAAAAGAACTTAATTAAACCCTTGTTTACTTAAAGCCTATTTAACTGCTGCAGAATTGAACAATCAAAGTATCATCAGGGCAGAGAGGTAAAAAGAAAGCAGCTGACGTTCAACCATTGAAGGTTTCAGCAGCTTAAAGCGGTGTTAAAGTGTTTAAACCTTCATGTGTTTCTGAGTGTGTTCCCTTCCCTTTTAATGCACACATTTGTAGAATTTAGATCCTCTGGCTCTTAAAGGGCTGATTGCTGCTCCTTGCTGCATGCGAGCAATGCCGACATTGCATGGGAGGTCAGGGTGCTCTGATGGCGTTCTCCCTCCTGACTAACAGCCCATCAGTGGGTTACTTGGTGCTCACATTCATCATAGATGAAGTCTCAACATAAGGCCCTTTCACACTTCCGCACTGCACAGTACCATGTCGTGCCAGCATGGATAGACTAGCCTTTCCATCACACCGCAAAATCTCTGAAAGCAAGCCGTGATTACTCCACAGAAGGTCTGAAGCTATGTGGCTTAAAAGTGATCTGGGGAGTAAGCATGGTCGAATAATTTGTGGGGTAAGAAAACAGTCAAAGCTCTAATCAGGTTTCACACAGTAGGAGTCCTGATTTAGGATCACCAACCACCAGCTCAGCACTCTTTTTCTTCCCTCTTAGAATTCAGAGCTTGCAAAACGTATAATCCGCGACATATAGTCTACAGATCTGGTTAAGCACAATATGTGGTTAGTGTGTGTGAGTGACCAGTAGTGAATGTATTTTCTCTTGAGAACCTTACTGACCAGTTAGCTGCTTTCTTTTGGACCGTATTCCCTTAAGTGTCTCGCGTGAACTCTTGAAATGAAAGAATACCAGAAGATTATTCATCCCAGCAGACTGAGGGACCGGCTGTGGGATATCAGCTGTAGAAAAGACTGGAAACACAGTTACGTATTTATTTCTAAAAGTCAGCAGAGAGTGTGGAGAGGCATATATGGAACATTGGGCAGTGCACCACAGTTAGAGACAAACCCCCTGTGCAGAGTGGTTTGCAAACTCACTGAGAGCTGCTACTCTCTCTCTCTCTCTCTCTGCTGGCCAACACTGCACTGCCTCCCTGTATCCCCAGTTGAACGTATTTCATTCAGCTCCAATCGGTCGGCCCGAGGCAAACCCATCAATGGCACGGTGAGAAAGCACGGACGTTCTGCGCGCTGTAAATCTCACATCTGCTCTTACCACCAGTGTAAAGGCCTGGGTGTCAGCTGACGTCCCCACATGGTCAGAGACTCTCCCATGACTTCCCACAACCGGGAAACTGGTGGAAACACCGTTCCACAGCTCCGAGGTTTGGGCAAAAGCTTTATGAGTGTACACAGGTGGAGATCCTGGACTGCAGTCTCGTTTTTGTGCTCAGGGTATTAAATATTTACAGTAGTTTAGATACCCTGCCTTTGGAAAATACAGTTCAGAAAGACATTTAGAGGAAGAAGACAAACATAATAACGGTCATTAGTCAGATATTTTGCTCCCAGCTTAGAGGCGGTGAGTTGAATAAGAGCTCTGCCTGTGTAGGTATATGATCTGTTAAATTGGTGGAGAATGCTCCACTGTCTTTCTCTTCCATAATGTAGCCCGAATACTCTGAGTATCCCTCTGCATTGAAATGAAAGCCACATCAGAATTGCTTTGACATGCATTCTTATGGTAATGCCAGCCCCCCCACCCCATCCTTTCATTTAGATGGCCGTCTTAATGACTGTCGTCCCTGTAAGTGCTGCAGCAGCATCCAATAAGGCTTCATTTAGAGCCCACCACCATTCAGGGTGAATGAGGGGGAACAAGGGGCCCTAGATGAGGAGCTCCGCGTGGCTGTTGGGCTGGTAATTACACACATTATCAGTCATTACCACAGTCTGCCACAGCGCCTGAGACAGGGAGGCAGGCCTCGGTGCAGGGGGTGACGGTTGATGGGGGAAGGGGGGTATATGCATTGGGGCTAGGGACATGGGGACATACAGGCTGCACTCCAGGTTGTACACAGATGATGGTGATGATGATGATGATGATGTAGACAGAGTAGGACGTCTGTTATTTTATCTATTGTGGTGTCTTTCTCTCTTTTTTTGTGTTTTTTTGTGTTTCTAATCTCTATTTTGCCTCATCTTTTGGTTTTCTTTCCCCATTATGCACCTTTATATCTCCTGAGCTCCCCTATGACAGTATGTTTGCCTCCCTTTTCTTCTTCTATTTCTCAGCCTTTCCTCTACATCTGTCTCTCAGACTTCATAGTCTCTCTTTCTTTCTCTCTCCCACGTTCTCTCTGTCTCTCTCGCTCTCTCTTTGTGTATATCTTCTGGGCTCGCCCGAGATGCAAATGACACAAGAAAGTGATAAAAGTTGCATGTTGGCACCACCATAATTAAATATTAAAGACTCTCGGTTTTTTTTTTCCAAGAGAAGGGATGCCTGTGGATATTGCTTTCCCATTACAGCAGAGAGAGAGAGAGAGAGAGAGAGAGAGAGAGAGAGAGAGAGAGAGAGAGAGAGAGAGAGAGATTTACGAGGGGTTTGATTTAGACTCCCAAGCTTTCAGAATGCCTTTTTACTCATGGATTATATCATAAGAGATGATTAAAAAAAACAGTTTGTGAAGAAGCCGTGTTAATTGTAAAGAGTTGATAAACTGTGTTGACAGGGGAAGCGTCATTATGCCTTTTAAAAACTTTCCAGTACAAATCCATTAGCTCAACAAACCACTGTAGGTGATGCAATGAGAAGTGACACGTGCCATAGGACTTCTTTTTTGTTTCTCTGGGACATTCTGTGCTCAAGCGCAGTTTAAAAGTCTTGTAATCAGACTAAATTATCACATGAAGCAGTTTTGTTTTCAGTTGTTGTCGGGTTGTTACATCATCGTTGCATACGTTATTCTAATGCAAAGTGTGACCCACTTTCTTCAGTTGCATTGTTCCTGGGCTTAGTCCCACCAACCCTGGTTTCTATTCACTACGTCAAAATGAGGATAAAAAAAAAAAATCATTGTGTGTGTGAGCGTGCTCATCTCCTTGTGTCCCTCTCCTTGCTCTTTTGCACACACTCTGTGTATTTATGTGTCAGTGTGTGTTTGCATCATCTGTGGGCTTGGTAAGTGTGTGTCATGACTGCATCCCTACATGGGGTATAGGCCTTTCTGCTGTGCTCATCCAGGCACAGCAAAAAAAAAAAAGAGATGAGGAGGAGGAGGAGGAAGAGGAGAGGGAGGAGGAAGAAGAAGGGGCTTGTTGCTTTTAATTGAATTGTAAATGCGAGTGGAGGGGTAACGGGGCTGCTCCTGGCTGGGACAGACAACAGATGGAAGGCAGGGCCTGCCCTGCAGGGCGAGAGGGGTGAGAGGGGAGTTGAGTGGGTGGGGGGGAGATAGATAGATGGATGGATGGATGGGGGAAGGGAGAGTCAAAGGGCCTGGTGCATTGAAAATGACCAGGGTCTGTGGCCTCTGTGGAGTCTATGATTTCTCTCTGTGGCTCTCTTTCTCACACTCCATCTGTCTTTTTTATCTTTATTGCTTTTCCTTCTATCTCGCTGCCTCTTGGAAAACAGATTTTGGCTTGCAAAATGTAAGTCCCGATATCTAGCTACTAATCAATAGTAGCAGCACAGCAGTCAGTTGAGTTAAATGAGCTTTCCCTGCTATCTTACTCTGTTTGGCAAACACATAGATTATACTCTTGAATCAAATGTGAATAAATAAAACAGAAAATAGTACAAAAAAAAAAAAGAATTAAAAAAAAGTATATAGCACATCGCTTATTTCAGTATGTAGTGTCCTGTGCATTAATGGTATAAGGAAGCATTGATAAAGAGTGTTTCTGTTATCTAAGTAAGAAATCACACTGGTCACATGAACACAAATGGGCTCGCTGTGTAATATAAATGGAGATTTGCTCAGTAGGAAAAAGAAACGGGGATCTATCTCTTCAAAGAGAGGAAAATTACCCCAGTCTGCCCTCCTCAGGTGAACAGGGCAACAGGGATTCTGTCACTGCACCAAGCAGACTAGGTCAGACACTGAGACACACACAGCCACACACACGCACACGTACACACACACGACCACTAGGTCAATACAGGCTTTACCCCTTGACTAGATTAAGGGTATTTGGGTTGTTTGTGCATTTGCAATGATAATAACTCCACATGGGGTTGCTTCTCATTTTATTGAACTGATTAACACCCCTGCTCGATTTGCCAGGTCTTATCTCCGCATTGATTTTACTTTGTTTATTTTTACGAGTTCCAGGAAATGTTAAAGTGAAACTTCTGGTGTAAAAAAAGGTAACCTCACAATCACGCACTTAGCTGGAAATCTTGATTTGTATGCATCTGCCACAGGATTCATTTGCTAAAGAAAAACAGTTTGAATGACGAATAAGTGTGCGCCTACAATTATAATGTATCCTCCATTTAGATGCACACTCCCTGCTATTCCCTTGCATATTTTATTTTTCATACATCATTTCGAGATATAACTCTGTTTTTTTTTTTTTTTTACCCTCTTCTTCCATTTCTTGCAGACGATGTCTGTGATGGATACTCCTCATAACTGTCTCTGCAGGCATGATGTCACCGAGCTGCCTTAGTTAATCTCTTTCCTCCCAGACAGCATATTCACAGCCTTGGGGCTAGACCCAGCTCCTACATCTATCTGAAGCCAGCACATGCACTGTTGCTCTCCAATAACTCTGCTCAATTGCCCATCATTCCTCCTCCTCCGCCAACCTCCCCCCCCCCCCCCACACACCTCTCAGATCACCTCCGTCCACCGCTGCATTTTTATTCTGTTATTAATCTACGGACGCGTCTGCCAAATAATTAACCTGGCCGAGTTATTTATTCCCTGGGTGATATTTCCTTACCTGTGTTTGCGAGGCAGCGGGGAGGACAATGCCATTGAAATGTCCTCTTGCAGCTAAAGGAGGGAGGGGGTAGGTAGGAAAGGTTTGGGGCCTTACCGCAACCGTGGGCAGGAGGGGTACAGGCGATTCATGCGGGGTATTACAAATGCACAAGTAACCTTTTCAGTTAATGAAAAAAAGAGGACGTGCTAATAAAAGAGAAGGAGCTGGAGAGGGACTCATATGAGGGGGACACGTGGGCCTGGGTGTAATTCCCAGTGCAATTCCATTGGCAATCACATGCAGTACACAGGCACACACGCAAAAACACACCCACACACACCAACTGCTCACATGCCATAGAGACATGCAGATATGCTAACACACACTAGTCACATAAATAGAAACACACCCTCACTCGCTCATGTACAACGCAGCCAAAGCTCGCTCGCTGGGTGTGATTATATCCAGGAGAGAGGTAATGTGTTGCGCCTGAGGTGGGAGGTGGTAGATGGAGGAGACATGAGTGCTTTGGCCTTGAATTTCACCCAGGACTGCCTCCCATCTCCCCATGCCCATTTCTCACTCTTAGGGGAGAGTTCACTGTGGGCTGCTGGAAGTGTGGGGAGTGTTTAGGGACCAGAATTTCACTGCTGATTCTCCTACCCCGTAACAAATATCCAAGATGGAGGTCTCTCTCTCTCTCTCTCTCTCTCTCTCTCTCTCTCTCTCTCTCTCTCTCTTACATGTCAACAGCAAGCCATTTGTGTCAGAGAGCTAGGCTGAGAGGATGAGTGAAAGTTTGTGTCCACTGGTGAAAGCTTGAGTGGCATTGAGCATTGTGTAATGAATACCTTTGTACCTTTACCCTTGAAACAAAGATTGTAACCCAACACAACATATCAGAATTTAATCTTTTTAGTGTTTTTCCCCAAAAATGTTTAAAGCGAATTTCTGGCATTTTCTGAAAAAAAGCTCATTCAGCTCATGTCAACTATTATCCAAATACATTCCTGAGGATCTGAAACAGTTAAATAATCATTTGAGCACTAGAAACTCCAAGTTGATATTTAAAAAATACATAAAAATAAAGTTGTTTCCTGTGACCCACATTTACTTTATTTTCCGCTATGGTGATAAAAAAAAATAGGGATGACATACAACATGGTCCCCACTTGAACTCTAACCAGAGATTACACACCGCACCAATGCCTCTGTTTTTATCCTTTTATTTGTTGGTTTTCCAGTTGGGGGAAAATCTGTTTTCAACGTCAGCATCTTCTCTTGTTCAATATGCAAACTTTCTTTACGTAACCCTAGAGTAAAAAACACTCTGCTTTTTTTTTTTTAAGCACTCTAGACGTTTCCAGTCTAAGAGCCAATTTAAAATGTGAGTAGAACAGATGGTTTGAAACATACCTGCAGTCCAGTAATGAATTCCCTGCTTTCAGTGCACTCTCAACCTATCCCTATTTGATCTCCAACAACGAATGGGAGCCTCACTTGCCAAGGAGCATGCGGTTGCTTTCGCGTTTCTTGATACTGAATGAGGCCTTCATGTGCTATCATATGACAACATGAAAAACATTCAGTGTGATGTGCTTTTTTATACTCAGCCAAGTCCAGACAGGAGAATGAAAAATAGCCAGCAACGATCGGGCAGCTGTTGGAGCCTGTCGACCTTGGGTGTCAGCCTAAGTGCAATTATTTTTCACGCATGCCATGTTGACCAGATATACTCTTCTCGTGTTCTATTTATCAGGCCTCTCATGTGAGGTGAAGGCGGGACGCAGATGCATATTTACTTACATGTATCAACAGTGACCTGATTCTTCTGGGTCGGTGTGGTTAGTAGATAAATAAAGAAAATCATCGCCCTCAGTGAGAACCTGCTGGGACATAAATTTCAGTCCAGGTCTGATTTGGTTTTGAACGAGGTTGGCATTGCTTAATTTGAATTTGCAGCTCAGGGAATAACTCCCATAATTCACATTGGCAGTTGGTTTCGCCGTGTGCCAACTTGATCATCTGCTGCATCTCCGTTCTCCACCTTCACCGGCAGGATGTTTAGCGACACTGTCGGTGTGTGCACTTATCACCCGCTCTGTATGTCTGTCTGTGTCAGGATGTCTGAGCCTCAGACATCGACTGTCTTCACGCCTGTCAAACACGATGATACAGCGCAGTATCTTATCAAATATCTCTAAATGGCAGTCGAAGAGACAGGAGTAATATTAAAAAGAGCGTAATTAAAATGGAAAGGAGCAGGTCATGTTGGGTAAGACCTTCAGATAAAGAAGGCCTCTGAGCAAGCCAAGCAGTTTTCACTCCCTCCCTCCCTCCCTGCCCTCGCTCTCTCTCCTTCCTCGTTCACTCTCCTGTCACCCTGAACAGAGGATTGACATTCAGTCGAGGACACCCCTGGCTGGCGGTTAAAAGAAGTGGAATTAATGTGCGAGTTGAAGAGAGTGGAGCAGGGGGGGGGCATAGGGTAGGTGGGGTAAGGTTGGACGGTGGTAGTGAATGACTGACACAGTTTTTGATGGAGTGCAGACATGGCTGACTCACCCTCTCTCGTTCCTCCGCCTCCTCTTCTCCTCTCATTCTATTCCTCTCCTTCCATCTCTCTATCTCTACATTCTGCTCACTCGCCGGGGTCGACACCCCTCCCTCCTGTCCCTCCCCCACCCTCCTCGCCTCCCAGCCTCTCTGGCCTTATTGTTTTACATCTCTTCATTCAGGCTTTTATGGCTGCTTCGTCCTCGTGCAGACCCATCTCACCACCTGATGATGGGTTCCTCCCCCAGTTATCGCGGCTATTTATTATCAACGTCGATCCACCATCACATTTCTCTGACTTTGGGAAGATGGTTTTCACATTGGATGGCTTTCACCGACTCACCATATAATACATCCACTGAGAGGCCCACGCAAACACATGCACACTCGCACGCGAAGTGACACAGCCAGGGAGGAAGCCTCACATCACTACATTACACTGCAGATTTCCTAGGCGCTAAAATGCTACGTAGCATTTTAATGCTTCATCGTGGAATACTTTGACAGCTTTTCCAGATACTTCTTTACAAAAAAAAAAAGCCTTTTTCATGCTGTATTTGGAAGTTGGTGTTAGTATCTTGATGACTTTTACTGCTGGGTCAGTGGTTATTTTAATGTGACGGAGGCTAAGCCATTCCAAACTGCTGACACATATCTGTCTGCATGCGGAGATCATATTTTTGGGAGAATGAGTCAGTTGGTGTTGATGACATCACATGAATTCTTGGAGATATGGAGGGAGTTTGAGGTGAATGGGTTGTTATCAGGCCATGCTGTTTGAAGTCAGCAGTAGAGATACTCCTATCCATCAAGGATTTACTTTCAAACTGTTTTTAATGCAAATTAAATTGGTTAAATCTACTGGTGTTATACCCGCCACGTTTGTCCCTGGTTTTAAAAAACTTGTTCATGAAATATGTTATCAGATCATCACCTCTTTCAGCTTTCCCCTTTAGTTGCCCTCTGACAAACGCAGAGGGAGCGTTGTAAGGTAACTGGAAATCCATTGGTGCTATACCTCTGTGAGTCATGTAGTAGGGGGGAACATGTTTTAGCACTTAACCTCCATAGTAGGAGCAGCTGTGGGGCCCGGAGGGACTGTGCATTCAATAGAGGAAGGCCGGCTGGATGCCTAATTAACTAGGCTGGCTTGATGATACAATAGCATCTTTTGAAATGGCCAATACCTTTCTGGAACAGTGGCTGGGGCCGCACTGGTGAGGAGGGCAAAGATAGGGGGTCAGCTCCAGCCTGTGAACCTAATTTGAAACAAATGACTTCAGATGTCACAGTAGACTGTGCAAAAAAAACATTTTATAGTTTATTTGTGTCACTTATTGTCGAAGCATTTCAGCACTTGGCACTTTAACAGTTCATTCCACTTTCACAATAATTGCAGAACCTGCTTTTCCTGATCTGTACTGATCAATGGTTATCATCCTTTTCGGTTATTTAGTTACCAATCAGTCTGTGCAGCCTGTAACTGCACTTTCAACAAATTGAAAAGAAATCCCTGTAGTTCTGACAGCAAAACTCTTTTTAACAAAGGACAAAATCAGCTTGAACAACATCTCCACGGGGAGTTTTTTTTCTTTTTTTATTTTGTACGAAATATACTTTAGCAAGTTGATGTAATCAGTGAATAGTGTGGATGGTGGATTTACTGGATTTGAGGTAGCTGAGAAGAGACGAGGAACCCCAGGTAGGGCTCCACTCATTATGGATCGATCCCCCCTCTCCTGTGTCAGGTCCTCTGCAGGCCTGATTGAAGTGTTTTCACCCATGCTTCATAAATCTGTAAAAAAAAAAAAAAACATCTCTCTGCCTTCTATTGATTTCAAAAATGTCAAAACCTAAACCTTAAGAGAAGCAGAACACACTCCGAAAGGCTTCAAGACGGGCTTAATGGCTGCCGAAGAAAAGCTGTTGGGAAAGTTTTTACCCAGTATATTCTTTCTGTAATGGCTTCCCCTTTGTCTCGCTCATCAGAATGGATTTTCCGAGGGAAGAGGGAGGTGAAGCATATCTCCCTGCCATAACGAGGCAGAAACTGTCAGTTAGGATACCGTCCCGTCTGGTTCGTTAAGGATTAGGCTGGTTGGGGAATGTTGTGAATTAATCCGGAGCGTCAGACATCACACCGAAGCCTCGCGCTGGATTAGTACTAGCTTTTGTTTGATTCATTGTGAATTAACCGACATAATCCACCTGGTGTCAGACACAATAAAAACACAGCAACTGACACAGAAACAGGATTAGGTTTATAGAGAGCAGTAGGCCTGACTGCCATCAGTCAGTAAACCTGGAATGCTGTTCAATCAAATTATATAAATGTCCTTATCCTCATCATAAATGGCATTTTGCCATCTAATGGATTTTGAAACCTCTTTTCCCAGCTGTGTAGTGCTGATAAGACTGAAGTGGGTTAGCAATGGCATGGTTGGAGAGGTTTTTTTTTTTTTCATTCCATCTCTCAATTTTACAGAAAGATGAAGAGGCAAAGTTGGATGTGGCTCAGGCAAGTCCTGTTCTGCCCCGCAGTCACAGATTGGTTACCGGGTCTTTCAGTCACCCAGCTTGCATGGCAGCAGCGGAGTCGTCATTCCCCTTGGCTGAGGCTGAGAACCTGCAGCAGAGGAGGCAGACATGCTGGGAACACCTGCTGGGTTCCCTGCATCTGTTTCTCTCCTTGCTTCCATCTCTCCACGCCTCCCTCGCCACTTCTCTCCTGAATCTGTCACAGCCTTTTCTTTCATCTGCATCTATATTCCCCTCCCTTCTCCCTCCGCCCCTTCTCCTCCCTTCGGCTTCACTCTTCCATCTCTCCATCCCTGCTTCCTTGCATCCCTGCTCTGCCCAATCACAGGCGTGACAGCAGCAGAGCTCAGCAAACACTCCCCCAGGTGCTGGTCTACCTTACCTACAGTAATGTGTCGTCTCTGTATTACACAGGATGTGGTAGGAATGACACTGCTGGGCTGGCATGTATCACCAAAGACATTATGTTTACACTTTTTACACTCTTTTTTTACTTGAAATAGACATCTGTACCATACCTGAACAACAACATACTGTAGGTCGTTTGTCATTGTCTCCAAAAAAAGAACAAGTAATTATTACGCAAATTAACGTTTTTTTTCATCCACCACTTTTATTTTTTGATTTGTCAGTAATGTAGGGGCAAGGCTTTGACAAGTAACCCACATCAGTGGTGATGGTAATATCACTGGTTCTTCTGCATCAGTTTTGATCTTTTTTCCTCCAAACTGTTCATTATGAGTCCAACAGTGTCACAGGCATACGTACGCTTTTGAAGGATTGATACGAAATTTTGGGAAATACACTTTTGTTTTCTTTCTGTTGGATGAAACGTGTCTGGACAGTGAATATAAAGCGACAACCAGCAGCACCTAGGTTAGCATAGCATAAAGACGGGAAACAGGCATTTAACACTGTTCAAATGTAATCAAAATCCACTACCAGCAGCTTTAAAGCTCACTCATTTACAGTGTTGGGGCACATTTCTTTAAAAATGTAATCACATACTCAGTACATATTACTCATTAAAAAGTAATTACTTGCTTTCCTAATTAATCAACAGTAAGCGTGATCAGTAACTGGTTTCAGAAATGCCTTTAAAGCTACTAAGAGGAACTTTAATTTTGTCTTGATTTTGGCGGTCCCTGTGGACAAAAGCGGGAGTGTTTTCTGAGCACCAGACTACTTTTTGGAAAAACCCTCATTTTACTGCAGCAGGGCTTTGACAGTCCTGGTTCTAGTTCTCCCGTGCCTCCCTTGCATGCCCAGCAATACGCAAGCCCTCCCAGCTGGGACTGGCGGAGCAGCGAGGCGAAGCTCTACTCCTGGCTGGAGGAGGAGCCGCTGCTGTCAGGTGCTAAGCTCTCCTCCTCCCACCGGAACTCTGACTTCAGGTCGAAGGCGCAGGCCCCGCTGGAGTCTGAGCTCATTGAGTTTCTGATAAACCTGCATGATTTTCATCTGATTTTGCATTGAATCTGACCCGGTGGCACTGATGACGAGCATTAGGAACATCTATATAGAAATAGCCAATTTTCCTGCTGACAGTAATAAACGGAGACTGCTTTATAACCAGTTAAAAGTCCCTCAATACAACTTTAAACAACTCTGAAGCCTTCACACCCACATGTCACATATTCTATATTTTACACATACAGAAATAGAAAACACGAGATTGTGGTTCAATATTAAATTGGGGAAGTACACTTTCAAGTTAAGGCAGTTAAACTACTCGGTTAAGGCAGAGAAAAGATTGTGGTCGTGCTTAAAAGAAACCAATGTTGACTGTTGGTAGGAAACTGGTGCAAACAGTGGCCTTTCGTGTCAAAGTCAGAATCTATAAAAGAGGACAGTCATTATTTGCATGACCACCAGAGGCCGCTTGTCAGGAAAACGGCAAAATAGAAAAACATGTGTGTTTTTTTGTCTCCGTCAAATGCTGTCAGCACACAAACACACTATGGAGAATAGCTGAGTGAGGTCACTTCTATTTGTGGGGTCAAAGCCTGCCGATGCAGTCACAGTTGAGACTCATGAGCACTCAGACTCAGCCCTCTCAAAGCCCAATCACTCACAACGGAAGCTCGTAGTCGTGGCAGGATGACTGATACTTATTGCTGGTTTCGCCATCATCATGTTTAGACAACCCCAATACATAATGCACGATCCAATGTTGTGTGTGCCTGCAGTATGGTCATACATGTTGTAGCTGGGAAGTAGATGCATCAGTCACAAAGGGCACGTGAAGGATGACTGGCTGTCTTCCCATGTGTTTCGAATGGAGAAACTGTCATGGATTTCTCAATTGATTACACGTCCTCACATTGCAGCTAGTAATTGCATAAGAGTCAAGGCAAGCTGGGTTTCTGAGCAGAACATTCAATCACTTTTCATCTATTATGAAGCATATACTCAAAGCTCAATATGGAAAGAGACGCTTTATCAAGCCTGAGGTACCATCATGATGAAAAATTGAACACATTAATAACCTACCACTTCACTGTGTTTTTGTTCATCTTCAGGTCAATACAAGTCCTAATTCTCACTGTTCAGACATTTTACCTTTCCTACATATCGCTGTCTAGACCTCTTGAAGATGGCCTCATGTGCTCTGATTCATTTTGTCAGAATAAGGACATCTTCTTCAATGCTCCAGACTACTTGATGTTTGGGGCTTTCACACTGATAGATGAAAGGAACATAACAATGTCTGCACAATAGAATCCTAATACCTTTCTCAGTCTGCTCCGTTATCACGTAGATCATAGGGAGGCACTCATGAAAGGGCCCAGCACAAAAATAAAAGCATTTTTTTTCCAAGCAGACCATGGCACAAATAAGTGGAGGCACTTTGAAATGCAGAGTGGTCGGTCAGCCAGTCAGTCAGTCAGTCAGTCAGCCAGTCAGTGTGTCCTCCCCTTTCACAAAGTGCACCGGGGGCTCGATAGTGTCAGTCCCCACGTCGTTTTCTGACCCCTCCGCTGTGTTCTGTGGAGACAGCACGAGGCAGGTTGCCAGAAGCTCTCAGGGCTGGTAGAACAAAATGTCTCAGCGGGTCTTGTTGTATTTCCCTCAAGTAGCATTCAACACCTCCCCATCACATTCGCACAGACAGCCTCCTATTACCATACGATTCAAATCTAACATTGCCTTTCATTCGATGTAAAAGGGCACCCAGAAACGTGTAATTATTTTCTCTCTTCCCTCCCTGTGATCAAAGCCCAAACAGGAGTGATTACAGAGAGTCAGGTTGTCTTTGAAGACCCCTCCTTTCTGTTTGGTTACAGTATAAACAGGGCCGGGAGACGCCACAGCGCTAACCTCTCTTCAGCAGGCAGACACTTGCCGAGTGGCAGGTGTGCCTCTGTTTACTAGGCAGCCGCTGTTAGCATGGTGCACTTCAACCCTGACCCGTCTCAGGGTCTTTGGTAGTTCTCTCTCCCCACAGCTCACTTTCTCTGTCTACTGTGGTAAAAGCAGCAGCAGCAGCAGCAGCAGCAGCAGCAGCAGCAGCAGCAGCAGCAGCAGCAGCAGCAGCAGCAGCAGCAGCAGCAGCAGCAGCAGCAGCAGCAGCAGCAGCAGCAGCAGCAGCAGCAGCAGCAGCAGCAGCAGCAGCAGCAGCAGCAGCAGCAGCAGCAGCAGCGTGCTCCACCGCATCGCTGTACTTCTCTCCTTGAACCCTGGCTGTAAAACATCGTTGTACGTGATCTGTTTTTGGTTTGTGGGGTTAGACATGGCAAGACTGAGAGATGCGCTGATTGCAGTGTTTATAAAGGGAGGGTGAAGTATAAGAAGAGATTACGAGAGGAACCATGCGGAGGGTATACTCTCTTGCGTGTTATAGGAAACCATGCTGTAAGATTCCTTTTTAATTTGGCAGTTCAAACATCATGGTTTGCCCAGCACTTTGCCTTTTTCCAGCTGTGTATTTACAGTAAATGGATGACTGAATTACAGCGAGGATCGGTGAATCAATTCCTGTCCCCTCTCGCTCTCTTTTTGTTATTTTTAGGTGGAGAGAAAACAGTTTTCACAACTGAAAGCGAACACCATTCAACGTAGTTATGCTGAGATTTCCTAAGACCTTCCAGCTGTGAGAGCTATAGCATAATGATAATAAGACAGGGTAACAATCTCCTTACAGCCTTGGATTTACATGTGTTTACCAGGGGAGCAGAAGATAAAATGGTAATTATGTGAGAACTGCACGAAGCCCAACACTTTCGTGTTAAGTATAATGAAAATGCTTTCTGCCTTTTTTTTGGTGCAAATTCTATAACCACCATATAGTTTCACATGTATCGCCTTATCTTGTGGTTTACTTTGCAGACATCTACTGTAAATTGTGGACGTCAACGCACAGAATAAATCCCTCACTGACAGAAAGTCTCGAATTACTGGCTGCCTCAGAATCTATTGAGTCACAGTAATAGCTGATTTACTGCAGTTGCAATGAGTGCCAGGTTGTGCTTACCAGTAACCGAGTGCTTATGGCTCACTCCAGTTCTTCAGCACAAAAGAAATAAAATAAAACAGAAGTAAAGTTATTGCCCCTGCACCTCATGGTATCGTGCAACTCAGGGCTTTAGAGCTCAGGCATGGCGTGAGTTAAGTTGCCAAATATTGCAGTTTCTTAAAGAAAGGTCATAATTAATTGGACACATTCTCTCAGATGTCATGAACGAAAATCAAAGCTTGATGAAATGTTGTGTCTCAGTCAGTTGAACATGAACATTTGTAAGGTTTAAAACTTTTTTTTTAGAGAAAAAACGAAGTGAAAGTTGCTGGTTTAATCCAACTGAGGTTTGCGCCTGAGGTTTGCATTTGGCAAGAAGCCATGCCTTTGCTCTCTGACCTTGCTGGCAAAAAATAATGGTCATACATGTACTCACAAATACACAAACTGTATTATAACTTGACTGATATGTGTGTCAGTGGCCCAGAGCAGCATCTGTACTTGTGTGCTGCACTGTTGTTGAATCTGCGTTTCCACACTTGTCTTCAGGCAGCACTAGAAGTACAGCGATATTCCCAAATATCCCCCGTCTCCTCTGAAACACACACACACACACACACACACACACACACACACACACACACACACACACACACACACAACGGCTCCCAGCAGACCACTCTACCTCTGCAGGAGCACAGGCTCACATCAGCTGAGCACAGAAAGGGCCTGTCACAGGAGGAGCAAGATGCGAACCATTAGCAAATTTACGTCAGCCCAAGCGCAAGGGTCAGCGCGGTCAGACGGACCACCCAACAGCTTGGTCATCAAGGGCGAGGACACAGAGGAGGGGGAAGGAGAAAGAAAGAAGGACTGTGAGAAAAAAAAAAAGAAGAGGGGAGGGAGGAAAGGAGCGTGGCTATCTCCTTTCAGACGGTCCTGCTGAAATGTGCTGAGATGACACAAGCTTTTGCATACGCTGTGTGCACTCGGTTGTGAAGCCACATGTACTGTCAGCACTGTTCAGGTATTGTTCATTATCGTGCATGCGAGTGTGCGACTTTATGCATCTGACTCTATGAGGCGCACATACGAGTGCATGTGTGTTCTTATGTTGAAGGAAAAGCAGTCTTCAAGTGAGTGGGTTGTGTTTTTTCCCCTCCCTACAGAGTGATGGCAGTGTCCATCGCAGGCATCACAGGCATACTTTCAGCTTCATATTTTTCAACAACCCCCGGCTCGGTTTATTTGGGTCGTCATGACATGACAGAGTAATTGGTTTGCACAGATCAGTCCCCGTATTTGACAACCTGCCCCATTTACTGTCTGAGCGCTCCGGTCAAGCAGCTTATAAATCTTTCACTGACTTGATTAATTGTCTCAAAAGTGCTCCTCTGCCAGGTAAATAAATAATGAGCAAAGTGATGATTTCTATTGTTGTCCAGCTCAGCAGGTTGACCCGCTGAGAGGTCGACTGTGAAGAAACACCTCTCAGGGAGGAGAGGAGGAATATAATATTTAAAGAAACACATACATTGGTCTCCAGAGGAGTTTGTCTTTCATGGTGTAATCCATGTGGCGTGTTTGTGTGTGTGGAAGAGAGGAGTGTATCCATATATACACGTCTGCATATGAGGATCATCTCTTACCATTTTTGAATAGGAAATACGTTTTTCAGGGACACTTTACGCATACACTCAGGTCAGCTTCCTGAAAAAGGGTACAAGCATATCTTTTTGTTAAAGGATGACTTTTCATTTTGATTGAGACTCGCCTTTTCTGTACAGTGACAAAGCTTTCAATTCAGTGCCCTATCATCATTTCTAGCAGTGAGGATTTTGGAGGAAGTAATGACAACCTGCCCCCTGGTCGTGCAAACCAGCAGGGGGCAGAGGTGTGTGTGTGTGTGTGTGTGTGGGTGGGTGTTCCTGTGTGTTCTTGGAAGGGTTTATTCCTCCTCCACCTCCACTTTAATGACATCAGAGAGGAGACAGTAGTTCACTGCTGGAGAGCATACCAAACAGGAAGGCTCTCATACAGTGTCTCCTTGGGTATTACAGCTCAATATGAGGTGTTCTGTTTGGCCTGGCTGGGTTTTAATAAAAGCTGACAAGGATTTATCACCTGTTCATGGCTCTATGTGCTGCCACTCTGTCAGACAGAGGTGGTGGTGGTTCGGGGGGATGGGGGATGGGGGGGGGGGTTGGCTCCGGTATGCAGCAGTCATATTCACCTCATATTAATCTGTTTGCGAGAGAACTGAACTCGCCTGGAGGAACAAGGCAATGAGGTTGGCTGATGAAATGAATGCATTAAGGAGCAGGCCATCACTTTTTTTTTCAATGAAACTGTTTTTGTGTGCTCTTCCCTCAAAATCCTTCCCTGATTCAGACACATTCAATTGTCATGCATAGTACTGCACCTCGATCATCATGTGCGGTATCAACAGGGCGAAAAACATCCGAAAGTTTATTAACACAATAACTAACATCTTCAGCAAAGGAGGTTACAGGAACACCTGTGGATATGTAGGACGGTGTATAAATAACACTGAATCGTCACGTGGACAGTGGATGTCTCGAGTCAAAATGTCCTCTGAAGAGGTTTCATTATCCTCTTTCCATCTACCCCCCTCTATCCCTCATCATTCTCTCTCCATCCCTCACTCCACATCATCCTCATTTCTGTGTGTGCCTCTCACCAGGCATCCCCATTGAGGACTTCTTCAGGACCGTTGCTAGGTGATGGCCCCCTGATTAACGAAGGAGCAAAGGGGTGTGTATGTGTGTGTGTGTGGGTGTGTGTGGGGGGGGGGGGGGAGAAGGGAGTGCGTGTGTGTGCGCCTCTTTCTCGGCAGTTATCACTAATTGACAGCTGCCGGCCCTCAGGGCTGTATTCTAACCCCGCGCCCCCAGTGTAATCGCAGGGCAGGGCTCTGTCGCCCCCCGTAGGATAGTGAGGAGGCTGGGGGAAAGGAGGGGGGGGGGGGGGGGGCAGTGCTGCTTTGGTTCTGGCGTTATGGTGGGGCAACACACTGCAAGACCTGTTTGGATAAGCAAATAGATGTGGAGAGGGAGGGGTGAGGGGCTGGGCGAGGAGGGAAGGATGGGTTGAGAGGCGACAATGCGATGGGGAGGGAGAGACAGAGGAAGGAAATCAGGAGGGCAGGAATAGTGAGATTGGAAAGGAAAATAAGGAGGGGTGAGGGCATAGCATGATGTCTGAGGGAGGGGGTCCCCAGCTTTTCCACAGTGCCAGTCTGCCCGCTCAACACCATCTGGAAGTATTCTCAAACACTGGCCAACTCTTCCCACTCCAAGTAGGCCAATCTGATTATTCAGCCCCTCCTTTTTGCAATATAACTCAAATTAAAATGAGATTATTGTGATCATACTTTGGGCTCGGAGGTTGATAATGAGTTAGGGGCACATGTGACTGTATATGAGGTCTGTGTGATATATACTGCAAATGTTTGCCAACTTTGGTCCCAAGTTTGCTTTCGTCTGAAAAGGCTTTCAAATATTTGCTCGGGGTGCTTTGAGTCAAAAATTGAAAAACTGTCAAAGCTATCAGTGGAACTGGGTAATTTTGAGAAGTGGGAAAAATGCAAACTACCCTAATAAAAAGGATCATCATTTGATTGTTAAACAAAGACTTTCATGAAATGAGTATTTATTATGTATTCAATAACATAATCATTCTCTTATCATTGGTGCTTTGAAAGCTGACTGAAATAAGTGGCACTTTTTTCATTACACTTATTAGAGAGCAGCAGAAATCAAACGGCAGATGTCTACGTGCTGCTGTATTTGAAACGTTTCCTTCCTTTTTCAAAAGGCAAGCAATTAAAAAGGCCCTTGTCAAATATTAACTGCGCTTAAATGTATAGGGTGACACAGACACTGCAATATATCATAATGAATTCAAACTAATTAGTAAAAAGCTCTTGATGCATGTAGTCCACTGTCATCCACTGCGTCTATCTGCGAAAATGCTTAATAATAGCAATCCAAAGGGTCATAAGAATGTAATTAATATGCACAAAAGTCATTTCTGCTGAATCCTCAAACACACAGCATTTGGTTTGATGTAGTAAAATATAGAAGGCACCGATTTAAAATCCATGCATCTTGTACAGAAGAGCAGAAACACAATTACAACTGTGTCATATCCACTCTCCGTAATCGCAATGAGTGATTATTTTCACAGGAAGCATGAATTACATTACAATATAGGACATGTTTGTCTCGTGATAAAGCTGCATTGCCTCCACTGTAATTATCTTCATATTACTGTAATTATTTGAAAGTGTGCAAAACGGATTATTCCCTTTTGCCTCCGACTGCAGCACAGATCCTCTTTCAGCTGCGGCCAAAGCCTGTCACACGCCGTCTGCCTCTATACGTCTTCATGCACACTTTGACATTGCCGAGCAATCAATAGATCCCCGGCACAGAAATGCATCTCGCCCTGATTATAATGAAGATAGCTGGTCATTTAAAATGCTAATGGCCAATTTCACCTAATAAGAGACATTCAGCCCAGCAGTTCATTAAAATTTAGAGGTGGAAAAGTCTATTCCAATTAAGTTTCACCCTTTTCCCCCCCCAGCGCCGAACCCATTAGGATTTTAAGAAATGTCGAAATGTCCCATCTCACAATCTTAACACTCTGCGGAGGAAGTACGCTTGAAACCTGAGTGGAGGGTCACTGAACAAAAGCGCCATTTAGGAACATTAGTGGCAGTTTGCATATGACCTCATCTGCTACTACATTTAAGTCGTTGTGCGTAACACAGATAGATAGCGGTTTCAGGTCACACTGCTCTTTTCAGTTGTTGGTCCATCTTTTAGTTTCTGCCCCACAATCATTACCTCATATTAATTTACTTGCTATGCAGGTGGTACTTAATGATTTAATCGTACAGTCTTTAAGGTCCTTTAACAAACCTTAAATGGGGAAAAGTGAATCAAACACACTCTTCATCTAGAATATGCAGAACGTGAGGTTCATCGTCAGCCTCTTCAAATACAGCCTTGCACTAAGCATGTGTCAAAACGTATAGCGAGGGACATGTGTGCACTTAATTGTTGTGCATTTAGCAAATTCACACATTTACATGTTATTACCTAAGTAGATGTAAATGTGTGAATCGTAGACTCCCCCACAGTCTGCACACCTGTAACATGAGGATTGCACATTATGTACACTTTAATCTACACCTCTGTGCCTGGAGTTCTGTCGTTTTTAGCAGCATCAGCATATTTTACCGCTGTGGGTTTTAGCACTCTTGAGTACATGATTTCCGACTAAATATGTAGATTCAACATTTTCCTAAACTTGCATTTTTCCTCCTGTAACATCTGATCTGAGACACGTCCTAAAAGATAACCGTGTCTAGAAAAAGTGCATGAATGAATCCAACAAAAGTAATCCAGTTTCAGTTTCATTTCCCAGTAATCTTGCCAGTAACAACAGGATGAACTCTTGTCGGATCGCAGGAGGGAGTTATATGGAAGGTTGTAGCTGCTTGCAAACACAAATGGAAACCAGTGGACCCACGAGCAGAAAACCTTGAGTTTTGTCTAAAATCGCCTCAATGATTCCGATCAAATCTGCTACAATCGTCTGCAGAGAGGGAAATGTTCTTTTTCATTCTGGAGAAAAGGTCAACCAACATGTAGAGCAAAACGGTTCCATCTGCAACGCAAGCAAATCAGAGGATGTGTGTGGAGCTCAGATCAGATAGCAGGACGAAAAGTGAAACATAAACACCAGATCTGAGCGAGTGAGTCAAATGCACAAGAACATGTTCTTTTTTTCTTTGTATTGAATTAAACATTTTACTGCAGATGCAGATTTGCTCAAACAACTCCGAAAACCGAAAAGAAAAGCAATTGTGAAAAAATAATGAACATTCTTACTTTAGTATTTGTAATTTAAAGTGCAGGTCCAGCATGACTGGAGGTTTCTTTTCTTTCCCGCAGTCCCTTCTGGTGTGACTGTGTGACTGTGTGTCGTCTATTGGTGATGTTGTATGCATGTGATCCGGCAAGACACTGTTCAGCTACTCATTCACTGTGATCAATATTTTTTTTGTGGGCTCAACATGACGTCTCAGAACACTTTTTTGATGCCTTTTGTAGTTGAGTGACTGAGCCTGTTGGATAAAAACCTATGAAAATATCTTTGGTTGTCGCACACATGTAAAAAAAAAAAGAAGAAAAAAGTGTCTTCTTAATAAATATGATAGAGCATGAACATAAAACCCCAAAAGTACTATTTAATCCTATGTTTTATTAAAAGCATCATTAAAACCAATTTTTAATACTGTCAAGGAAAGCATTGCCGAAAGCCTTCTCACAGGACCTAATGTAACACACACACACACACACACACATGCACACTCATAATCCAATTTGATTCTTCCTTTTTATTCTGACACCTTGGGCAAGTTCATTGGGAGAGGCAGATACCGTGCATCGGTTTATGTGCAGTGCGTCAGTTCTTACTGTGTAATCTGAGAGGAGTCTATATTAGCATAGCGAATCAAACAAAACAGCGGCTCTGCCAGTGATGTAAACACAGCAAATTAAACCTCCTGCAGTTCACTGCCTGGTCATCTTCAGCTAATTTGACTGTGCAAGAAATCAAGTCTCCACTCAATTACAGCATCTGCTTCCATGCAGAACTATGAGAGCGGATATCATTTGCAACGGAGGACTGTAAGCCCTCTTTAAAAGGGATTTTTATGAAAATGTTCTTTTTTTCTTTAAAAAGGTACAAATATTTGTGCATAATACTGATACAAATGCCTGATGGGATTCCATTACATATGCAAGATTTGTTCTTCCCAAACTCTCTTCTTTTTTTTGTTGTTGTTGTAAGAGTTGTTGTTTTTCCCCCCTGACCTTTCCGTTCAGAATAAGACCTCCTCCACGTTCTCACAGCCGGAGAGAGCCATCGGCAGGCCTGTGGCTGGCAATTATGCCTCAAACTGCTCTCCTCCTTCTCTTCTTCCAAACTCTCAGGCATGTTGGGTATTTACCACCCACTGCACTCACAGTAAGGTCTCCAAGCCATCAGACGAAATAAAAAAAAAGAATATCAGCTGCTGGAGATTCAACAGCTGTTTCTGCAGCTGAAGGTGCATGTAAGAACTGGCCAGAATTTTAGTTTCAAAGTTTCAAAAAAACATGAACTAACATTATCAAAAGAGTGTGAAGAAGTAACAGTTTTGATATGATGTGATATGATCCAAAATGTTAATGTATTGTGCTGCAGAGATATCTTCTGCTAACCAGCACGGTCCCTACCTGTTCTTGTAGCGCCAGTCTGCCCTCAGAGAACAATAGCGCTCCACCGAGGGCTTGTCAATAATACATACATGGTCCAGGTGGATTTTGATCCGCAGAGTGCTCTCCTTCCGGCGGCGTGGTCTCCTGGCTGCGGGGAGGACAATATAAAGGTTCAGGTCGTTTTCTCAGTTCAGCCACTTTGGATTTCATCCAACGAATTAACTATCAAAGCGCACAAACACAGATGACTGACGTAAACTGTAGGCCGACGCCACACTTGAAGATTTTTAAGACAGCAATGTTATTTTGACTGGCTCTCAGCATTTTGGTTGAATGTTGCATATTATCCTGCTGATAGTTAGTTGTTCATCAGTAACTGATGACTGCAAACGTAGATTGTATGGACCCAGTAGTAGAGGTGAAATGCTGTCCCTTATCTCTTTGTAGTGGATGGCCAGGTACCAGGGGCGTTTCTAGGATTCAAAGAAAGGGGGGGCTTAGCCCCAAGGGGAGTGGCATGTTCGTTTTTTTTTGGGGCCCATTTGGGGCTGTGGATATCCATTGTTTCAGACAGTTCATAGATTGGTTCAATCAGAAAGAGTGTGATTTTGCTCTGTAGTTTTACTTGCATTCAGTATATGATAACACAAGAGACAGAATTTCAGGGTCATAGTGAAATTTGACAACACAAATATGAACTTTTCTCAAATAAAGAGAGAAATAATTGTCCTGCAGGCCTAACGATCAATAGGCCTAACGACGCCCCTGCCAGGTACTACACATTGCACCTTTAATCGACCAAATCCTACTCTGAATATGTAATAGTTAATGTTGGGATTCAATAAAAGGCTACTAACCAGGATATTCTGTTCGGAACATGTAATTGTCTGTGTGTCTTTTTTTTTATATGGAGTAATCATTGGTATGCAACACGAGAGTGTGCGAGGGAATTTAAGGCCCATGCTTTACTTACAGGCTGAAACTGATTTTTTACAGGCTGATTAGCTGCTTTGAAGGTGTGTTGAAACAAGATAGTGTTTCAGAGCTTTCCTACATCTGCACAAGCTCAGATTTGGCTACTCGAACTGCGAACGTCCTTTTAGCTCACCGCAGCAAAAGGGCCAACCTTACTTCATCCCTAATGAGTCTGAGATCGATCACCTGATAAAATCAGCATATTTCAACAGTGGAGCTGTGGTTTCTCCAATGTAGTAAAATGAGATAATTTATTATTATTCTGAGCAGCATTTAGTGAAATAGTCTTATTTAGTTAATTCTGTGGAACTGATTACAATGACTTAAGCACAAAGATACAACTTGATTCAAGTAAAGCCATTTAAAATATTTGATTTGCATTTTTCTTTAAGCACAGCCGTGTATTAGCAGAGTGGGAAGATTTTGATATGCTCTCAATTTTTCGTTTTTTTTCACACTATAGTTTGAAAAGCAGAAATATACTGAGGTGATAGATTACCCGCTGCACTTTAATTTAAAAACCAGGCTGGGAGATATCTAGCTGTATTTGGACTCAAACCATCCGCAGAGGCTTCCCTTGTCTCGCTGCAGCTGAATAGCACACAAGGAGGCAGTTAGTGACCCAGTGACCCCGTCCACGGAGAAACAGAGCTGGGTGGGATTATATCAACGTTAGCTGGACCCAGGCCATTGCTTAGCCATAACATTCTGGCCAGAGATAACATACATTTTTAATTACATACGGACTACAGCTATGCTAAATTTCTTCAGTGAACCCTCTCCTGGGAGGTCGCCACTAAACTTGACATAATACATCAAACACAGCTTAATGTGATTACAATGTGCAGGGGTCTGCAGTTAAGTCAAGAGCGAGGGGGAAGTTGCCAACTCTTTTGTCTTTGGACAGGTTGTGTAAAGGCCCTTCGACTCACCTTTTCTCAAACTGTTAAGTCCCAGGTTTGAAGTATGTCCAACTTCATTTGTACGTCTATGCATAAACATGTGTTTACCAAGCCTATATCCTAAACGTTATGCTCTTATATGATTGATTTGCAATAGCAAACATGTTTTTTAAAACTGGTAATACTGCTTTTTTGTCCTCAACCTCATGATGAAACGTTCAGTTCATTGCCAGCGCAAAACATATCTTCAAGAAATCATTGTCAATAATCTTCCATGTCAAAGTCTTAAATTTATTTTCCCTTCCATATGTGCCATAGTAACTAAAACATGATAAGGTGCACTCAGTAGAGTGCACATCTTCACCAGGTGTGTCTGCAGTGACCAAGGCTGTATTGTGCAATTGAATGAACACAACTCACAAATGGCTAACCCCCCCATCGAGACTGCAAGTGTATCAGACGTGTTTTTGACTCGTACGTCTCACACAACAGATACGTGCACGACTTGAAGTGTGCATTTAGGCTTCATGTCTTTTTTTTTTGACAATACGCGTGTGAACTTGAGGTTGATGCCCAAGAATAAAAGCAGTGAATAATGTGTCTCTGTCCGCAGGCAGCATAGAAGGCCAGCTGTGTGTGTAGTTCCTTTAGCCAAACACGGCATCTAATCGCTAAAAGTGGGCAATGAGTGAGAAGTCAGCAGGCAGTCAGTGGCAGTATAAAAGAGCCAATAAAAGGTGTTTTCAGAAAGTGTGAGTCACCGCAAAATTGAGAGGTCCTTGAGCATGCAGCCATCATGCAGTTTGCTGAAGCAACATGGGAGAGTAGCCGTGGACAACATCTCCTGGTGGAAATGACTAATAATTCATGCTTTGTTTTAGCAATTCAAAGCACTTGGTTTTCACCTGCTTGCCGCCACGCTGGAAACAGGATTGACGAGAGCTGTGAAACTAAACCAAAACAGTAAAGTCGTGGACCGCAAAACCAAAACAATGAGCCGGAAGATGCTATAACGCTTTGTAGAGTGGGCGACTGTGGCTAAGTGGATAGCAGGGCCGTCCTTCAATCAGAGGGTCGGTGGTTCGATCCCCGGCTCCGGCTCTGCTAGTTTCATGTCGATGTGTCCTTGAGCAAGACACTTAACCCCAAAATTGCTCCCGTAGCTGTGCCTACGGTGTAGAAATGTGATAGAATCTGAATTGTAAGTCGCTTTGGATAAAAGCGTCTGCTAAATGACTGTAATGTAACAACAGTGTTGGATGATAATTCTCATGTGGGGTTTGTCACTACAACGTTCACATCACACACAGTGAGTTGATTCATTGTTATTTTGAAAATATCGATTAGCGTGGCTTTAAGTTTGCCCCTAAGCACATCCTGCAAAGTCAATTACTGTCGAGAACATATTTTGCTGGGAGTCAGGGTTGGTGTATGTGCTTTCATAATTCAAGGTTGCATGAGGCTCGCTAATTCACTCTAAATCTGCATAATGACTGTTTTGAACTGCTTAACATGCACTCTTGCACCTGGCTAAAGAAGACAGTATGAATACTAACAATTCATGGAAGAAGACAGAGGCAGTGCAATACCCTTGATGCTGAAGTTGATGAACGGTAGCGAAGCAGCTAATGTTGCAGGCTGTCTCGACATTTGAGACACATCACGGTGCTGCCGCTTCCCTCGGCCGTCATTAATAAACGCTTTTTTAGAATAAACAGATGCCATTTTTGTTAGCATATAGCCCAAAGTCGATTAATTACACCAATGCGGGCTGTGATTTGTTTTTGTCGAGCACCTGACCCCGTGCATTCTGTCTTCCTATCATGACAGTACGTGGAAAAGTCATCTCGTCAATCAGGTCTTTGCCATTTCAAGGTAACCTCAAAAGTAGGACCGTCAGACGGTCAATGCAGGCAGCGATGCACTCTGAGCCATGTCTCAGAGGCCAAAGGTGTAACAGCGGGTGCATCACCATAGGGAGAAAAATGAAGCTCCTGCAGGGCGTTGAAGTCATCGGTTAAATCTCTTTAGCTGTTGCAGCTAGCTGTATCACCATGATACACTACAACACACTTTGTATCTGATAATCTGACAATTAAAATTCCGTTAAGTTTACAAGCTCAATAACCTTTAATGAAATGAATTGAAGACGAACTGCAGTGTATTGTTGATGAAACAAAGCTCAGAAATATGTTGTTCCAATACATTATTGTGTGTGATTAAAGTATAACTGCTGCATGACATATTGGTTCCATAAAGCATACAGACTAAAAAAAGTATTACAGGAATTCATAAATGGGCTCAGATTGCAGATTCCGGTAATTAGAGATGCGTATAAAATGTGTCAAATCAATCAGTTGCATTCATCAAACCAATGTGACTGCATGTAAATGAAACGATGTGGCCCCATAAAGAGTTGTTTTTCATGTCTCCAATAACAACCCATTTACTGCTAGCTGCAGTAATGCAGCCTGTTAAAGAGGCTACCATTTAGCTGATGACGAATAATTCTGCCTGCATTTCCTCCCCAAAGCCAGTTTGGTTCTAAGATATTTTCCTATTTTCTAGATTTTGGAAGGTCAATGTACCAACTATGCCGTGATAGGCCTTTGACAGACTGTTGGTTTTTATTGTTTTATTTATATATTCTTTTTTTTCCCCCGATCATTATTTGCCAGAAAATGTATATCTACAATGTAATGACACGAAAGTTGAAAGCTGTCAACTATTTGCACATCATCTTTCCCGAGCCAAAACCTGCACACTGTTCACCTCGTAGAGAATGCATTAGTTATCCCTAAATTTCCATTTCAGGCCTGAGGTCCCAAGTATAATTCAGCTGATTTTTGATCACATGAATAAAGAGTGTCGGACAAGCAATTGGATTTGCATACACACTTGTCTAAAGTTTGCATTTGCGCCATACCTGTGCACCACGCACTAATGAGGCAATTATTTAGACAGCAGGCCTGCGAGTCTATTGGGGGAGATGCCACGGAGTTCGCAGCTGTGGGATTAACATGGTTAGCTGGACTTCAGAGAGGCACGGGGCAGACAGGGAGGGATTTCACACTATCTAATGAAGAAGACTTTTCACATTTCATGGCAAATAATGAATTCTAAAAACAAATTTGCTGCGAAAAAGAAATGAGCTTCGTAAGAGTCATGGAATGCATTTTAAGCGCAGGGCTGTTGGTAAAATGTCAATTTTAAAGGCGAACGGTCATTTTTCATGCCGCTAATTCAGAGGATTTGTTGTCAACACAAAACACTTCGATGTGCTGCAATTAGCTATATTTGTTGTAATGATGGTCTGTAGTAAATAAATTCTCACAGAAGTAGTTTGTCCCGGGTATACTGATATTTACTGATGTACGAATACCATGTTTGGCAACTTCAAAAAGCGGGGCCAAATGACTGCTGAAGTACCTGTTTAATGACCACGCTGATCAATCGTCTTGCTGCTGCTGTAAGTTGAATTTGATGGTGATTAGGGGCTAAAGTGTGCCACCCACACACACACACACACTCATTCTCTCACTCACTTGCACACAAACAACCTTCATATTTTAGTAAGTTTGATAGCTCCTGCAATCATGGTTGAATAAATTACCTAATTGAGAAGAGTGAATGCCGAAGGTCTGCCCTGAATGAGCTGTATGAACTGCTTTGTTTGAGTGGGTGAAACAACAGTTAGTGTAAGGATCGGCAACTTTGCTATCATTAAAATGTATTAGCCCTTTTTATCATAAGAAAATGCTGATTTCAGTGCAGAATTGTCACAACACGTTTCATTTATCATAGAGTAGTATGCCACAACGTATTCCTCGATTATTAGTTTGTCTGTTGTTGTACCTCAGTATCATGTTGTCGGGTCCAGCAGGCATGAGAGCTCCAGGCAAGGGCCCATTGAAACCCAGTGCAAGACCAAGATAAAGAAAGAAATCACCTGTGGCCTCAAATAGAGAAAATATCATTTTTCATCTCGTTTCAGTGATGATATTCCTGACATCTTTGTCCCAATGGCTTCAACAGGTTAAAATCAATTCAGGGGAACTTTAGCCTGTTGCAAGATTTATCGTCTGGCTGCAGTTTGTAGACTGCATGTTGGTGAATAATGAGGAGCAGTGAAACGTTTGGCTGGATCAATCTGAAGAAAAGACGTTTTCCAAAAGCCTGACTAATTACACTCAGGCCTTCGATTACTGTCTGGAGCGAAACCACTGCAAAAAACATCAATGAGTTATTTTGTCTCTTCATTTACTTTCAGAAAAGTCAGGGTTAGCACGAAATGAACACTTATAAACTCTGCATTGCATCCTAAAGGCATGTTCAGCCCAGTACATTGTGTCCTCGAGAGAGAGAGAGAGAGAGAGAGACGACTGGCTCTTCCTCATGCAGGTTCAGTTAAAGTTACACATTAATATCCACGGATGACCTTTTGGATGAGCTGCAGCATTAGTCTTGTGCGTTCTAACCTGTCCTGTGTGGACATAGAGTAATGTGCTGGTTGACCGCTGAGCTGACCCTTCCAGGCATTAGAATGTAGACCACATGTCTCGCCTGTTTCTACCTCCACTGGAACACGCGATAAAGTCTAAAACAAATACAGAGCAAATGTGTTGTATGAAGTCTTATCTGCGCTCCGCATACTGTGCTGATGGAATAAGCTGTATCTGGTTTGCTCTCTTCCGCTTAACGTGCATGGGCAAGCACACAAACATGCACGCACCTCAGCACGTCTACACATGTAAACACACACACACACACACACACACACACACAATAGTACAGCAGCGACTCAACTGCACAGCCTTCAACCTTCAAATACCATTGAACTCTAGATTTGTTTTTGTGTGCCGCCCACAACAATGAAAAAAAGCTTGATTGACAAGTTCATATAACTGGAAACATTAGCATCTTAATTCCAGGCACTGTCACATTTGGTTAGCATCTCCTTCTTCAAGGATGCGACTAATAAAGGAAAGGTATTCATGTTACTGAACAAGCCCTCCTTTATAACCTAATTGCTTTTGGTTCAATAGCTTAAAAAGTCATTAATTACAGGGCCAGCTTGTAATGTAGGTTAAGGTGGCGTTTTCACCAAGGTAATGAGCCGGCATGCACAGTGGCCAGGCAGATTTTGATGCGATAATAGGAGGGGTGAATACCATTTTCCCCATCTTTGCTCAATGGCGGCTCTGGCTGAGAGAAGAGAGAGGCCTTTTCATAGTGCTTGTATAAAAAAAAAAAAATCTGAAGAGGCAACAGATAATTGAATTCCAAACAGTGCTATTTGTATAGCTGGCAGCATATTACGCGTGAGGTGCAAATGGCCTTAGCCAAATGTGGATGACATCAAAATGATATGTATTGTGGTAGCACAGAATGTAATGTGTTTGTATGTGCAAATGTGCATGTCCATCCGAAGGGCTTTCATTATATTCTCAGTGCTGATGGTTGGATGGCTTTCTGTCTGTTTGCTGTTAGTCTGTTGCGTTGTTTTTCAATTCGCTACACAAGACATGCTATTTACCGCTCTCTTCGTGGTATTGTATTGATTACCTGCTGAGGATTTCAAAACATGAAGATACACATTCTACAATTGCTATTTCACAAATGTTGAGTGGCATGCCAATCTTCTGCAAGGTTAAACAACGTACATGCATGAAATCCATATAAGCGGTCTGTTTCACACAAAGAAACGTGTATTAAAAGGCCTTCACTAACGTCTGTTGAGGAATATGGATGAACCTTAAACAAAGTGATTTGCTTGAACACGAGCATGTTGCCTAACGCTTCCTGTGAACCTCCTTCCATCGATCAGCAACAGAACAGCCTTTCCTTTCAGACTGCCACGGAGCACATTCAGTGGAACATTTTTGTCCTATGACCTCTAACCCCCCAGAGATCTGATGACATTTCATTGATGGCCTCTACCTCGCAAGGCGAGTGAGAATAGAGGGACGGTGAGAAAGAGGGAGGAAGGAGAAAAGGAGGAGGGGGAAGTGGGGTGATAGCAGTGGTTGCTCAGTGACTTTGGAGGAGATTAGACGATTGAGTTCACCTTTAATGACGCTGGAGATAGTCTTTCAGTAGGGGGAAATGCCAGAGCTCAGCAGTTTGTTTTGTGTAGCTCTAAGAGCTTCCTGTGTCAGGTTCAGGTTGCCTGTCTCCCTCCCCAGCAGCGGCCCTTTGTCTCCGAGCCACAAAAGGCAGCACAGTGTTGGAGGATCGACGGAGCGGCTCAGCCCGGCTCCTCTGCCACAGCAAACCTACCCTCCTCAGGGGATTCTTCTGTGTGGCTTCAAGGAATCTCATGACAACACATTTCTGTGGGTGTGTCCCATTGCAATAGCCTTCACACAGGCACACACTTAGAACCCACGCTTGTGCACGACTAAAACTTCAAGGAAGGAGCTGCTCTTCAAAGTGTGTAGGATATGTTTTATCACGTGCAGTTTAGTTTAATGGATTGTGGGAACTCAACACACTAGTCTGTGAGGTGTTTTCTATGCATGTAGTGGTGTAAAGTTGTAATGAAGTAGGCAATTCTTGTGTTTTTACTCAACCACTATAAAACTATAAAAGATTTAATGACATAAAAAAATACATCTATGGATACCAGCAGTGGGTGCACATACATATACTTATAGAACACAAGAAGAGGCTGGTTCATAGAAGCAGAGGAGGTTGCTCCTGTTCTATGTGTGAAAGGCTAGAGGGAGATAAAAAAAATTAAAAAGAGCAATTTTCTGGCTACATGTTAGCCAACGCAACATTTCACAGTAAACAACAAGCAATTCAAACTAACATGTAGTTAGTAATTAATATACAAATATTAATTTTAAGGGTCGAAGTGTGAAGTATTATTTTAAGCTATACTGTATGATATTAATCTATTGTTATACTGCTTAATTTGTCTTTGAACATATAGAAAGCTAGCTAATGTGAAATACCATGACGCTGTTGGTTGGTTTTCCATCCGTCCTCAATGTGTTTCGAGTCACCATCCATCACTGCAGCACACATAGTGTAAACAAACACATGCACTCACACACAGATGCACTCAAACACAGCACATCAGTAACACTATACCTAGCATAATTGGGGACGAGAGTCAAAGTCTTTTGTGTGAACACTGTCAGTGAGATATCATCATCTCCTCATCTCTCCGCGTATCACATCCGCTACCTAACACATCTTTGATCCAAAAATGTCAATGATACAATAAAACAAGTTCACTGTGAGACGTGAGCTGTAAAGTTACATCATTTATTTTATTTTTTTTTCCAAGGCTGCAGTGTAGTTCGATTTTTGGCAAAGCTCACCAAATTTATGTGTCGACTGTGATAGATTTTCTTTTGCTCAGGGAGGTCAGAGAGAGGATGAAGCATTGCCTTGTAACAGCAGAGTAAAAAAAAAAGGCTCCGCACACATGCTGCCCGTCTCTAAAGAGACGCGGCTGAACCAGGCACAGCCCAAACAATCCCAAAGGCCTTTTGCTCTGCAGCCAAATTAAATTAAAACAAATTCACTCTGTTGCAAATGAAAAAAAAAAGAAGCGTTCAAGCGAGTATAGGGTCTGCTGCTGACCAGGAAGTGAACCCCTTCCTCTCTGTGTTGATCAAACTGAGCAACACACACACACACACACACACACACACATGTACACAAGCCTCTTCCTCCTTCTGCTTCACCCTCTCTCTCTCTATCTTGCTCTTTTTCTCTCGCTCCCTCTGGTTGTGAACCTGACATTCCTGCTGGCTCTGTCTCTTTGAAGTGGCTTGTTGGAGCGGGCTCCCGTTACAGGGGCCGGGACTGGCGAAAGCCGATCTGTCTGGCTGGGGAGAACGGCCCTGGCCCAGGGGTTAATCAGTAGACCCAGCACACTGCCCACTCTGTCCACACAGGCGCACACACACACACACACACACATGCGTAGAAATGCAGACACTGCGCACTCTGTCCTCACAGCGCAGCTGTAACAAGACCAGCCAGATTTGGAGGTTAAAAAAGACAGCCACAGCCCAACCGCTTTGAAGTTGACTGGCAGCCACCAGGGTTTGGACTCTTAAGGAAGAGAGCTGGCTGAGGTTCAAAAATATACAGGGTCATGTGGCGTAGAGGAGGGTTTGAGTGTGTGACTGTGTGCTTTGGGGCAGGAGACGGGAAGCTGACTAATCTCTTTTTTAACCCTCTGCTGAATTTGAGCTCAGGTTGTGAACACCCATAGCTACATTTGAAAGCATAGGCCTTGTCTGAACTATGTTGTTAGCGCAAATAAAAACCCAAACCTCGGAAGAAGCTGAAGAGCACTTCTGTTACGAGCCATATATATGCAAGAACAATTTGAGTAAATAGGCATTTTGAATGAACATTAACCCTTTATTATGAAATAATGAAACCATTAGTTGGGTGCATTTAGCGTAGCCATCATGCATGTTCATATTTAGATTGCTTTTATCTTGAGTTAATGCATCAGTGGTGTTATTGTGAGGGAGTCATTCCACGAAATAATCAGTCGGCAATAAACTCTGATAAAGCATAGCAAACAGCGACTAGACCATCCAATCAAAAGAAAAGTGTAAATTAACAACTTTCTATCATTTTAAAACAGTCATTATAAAGTCAACTGCATCATTACTATAATACAAGCGAGGACACGCCAGAATCAATATGCAAAACCTGATGGTGATTCTCAGGTTTCCCATCAAACTGTATCGGTTTCTGATTATATAAAGCGCATCTTGCAGGGAAGGCAGCCATAGACATGTCTTCTTACTAATGTCTCAGGAATAATCATGAGCTAAGCATTCATATAGGTAGCTAATGTTACATTTTCTGGCCTCTGAAAGCCACTGAAAACATTTGATACTGCAAGCAGTTTTGCTTTGTTTCCAAGAAACATGCCTTCAGGGGGAGCCAAGTTGATGTCAGTGTAAAACAATCCATAATAAAAGAGACGAAAAACCAAACCAAACCCAATCTAAATCACTTCACTTTAAAAGCCTATTTGTGTTCTACTATCCACAGATTCAGGGTGAATATATGGGATCCCTGACAAGCCTGTTCTGCACAATCCACTTATCTCTCTTGTAGCATCTGGGCATGGATATGATGGAGTGGAAGCCATCCAACATGGCACCATGACAAAGTCAACAGTATAGTGTGCTCCACACAAGGACAATTGGCTTGGTCGTCTCTCACTCTCTCTCTCTCTCTTTCCACTAGGTCCATTAACTGGGAGAGCAGTGATGACCCTAATGCCACCGTAAACACAGACAATGACAAGTCGAGAGCACACAAACAGATAAAATGTGAAACAACAAGAAAGTAAAAACCTGTTCCGCACATTTGCTCGTTCGGCTCAGTTGTTACAGGCGGAGATGATTTGTTTTCAGTCCTGAAGATCAACTTTTGAAGGAAAAGCCAGACTTCATTTTTTATCGTTTGATAGATTTCGGAAAAATATTTGTGACAGAATTAGTCCAGACCTTTTGAGAACTGGAGACCAATTTGATGAATGATCTGCAGGTGCCGATAGCTTTCACGACGACCGCCAGTAATCTTGGGTCTAAGTGTATTACCAGACTTGACCCCAGACGCACATAAAATGTTCCAGCATGTTCCGCTCTTTTGTTTATCCAATGTAGAGAGTGTGTGTGTGTGTGCGTGGGTGTGTGCACGAGTGTGTGCACAGCGTAATTGTGTAATGCCCAGAGACAAATTCTGTCCCGGAGTTGCATGTTGTTTGGCAAGTGTTAAGATCATCAGTGTTCTGTCCTAGTCCTCAGGGGACCGTCTTCATTTGTGTCTTTTGTTTATCAAGATGTTTGAATATTAAAATGGGCCACTTATTCGCAGTCATAATGAAGCAGCGTTGCATATCCCCACATCTGCACATTTCCATACTGCTCTATGATTCAGCCTCTTTCTGTCTTAATTCCCTTCTAGATGCATGCTGTGCGATCTATCATTTGCATATGCGTAAAAAGGGTCTTCAGTCTGGGGAACCCCTCCCCTTCTCCCTCTGTATTCAGTTATTTGTTTGTTTACTCTTCATTTGCATTGGGTGTAAACAACATTAATGTGATGGTCTGTTGCTGTCGCGCTGGTTTAAATTTACATGTGTCGGATGACAACTACCCGAAAACAGAGATGCTAATCTCTCCCGCTCATCAGCATTCTTGCTCTTCAGCTCTGGCCGATGTCACCATTGGTATCTTTACAGCCCTGCTATTGCACTGTGAGCCACTCATCCGCCTCATCAACTAGCCACCGCAGTCCCCGACAGGTGCGTGTGACGGTTGTGTTTATACCCTCGTTCCCTCTAGCACAAAACTTTAATATTCATGTTGGCCAATAAAGGGAATTACTTCTTGATTGCTTGGAGGAACATTGATACATCTGGCAGATAGAGAAAGGCACTAGTTTGAGCATTCAGGTCATGTTTTTTATTTATTTTCTTCCCGGACTGAACTTTCTCCGGGAGCAAAGTCTATTAGCAGCAGTAATTTCTTATCTCACTTGGGACACATTTGTCCCTCCACAAGCTCAAATGTGTCTTACAATATGACCTGTGGGGGATTTCAGAAATACAAGCTAATGCCCACAAAAACATACACACTAGGCAGTTCATGGTGATGCCGATTCAATGGCGATGTGCAAAAAAAGCAGGAATAGTGTGCCACCCAATTTAACAAACCTTTCTATTCATAATGTCCTCAGACTAAATTAATTTATAGGAAAGATGAACAGTTCACCCATTGTCAAATACCTTCCTTTCACTTCTATTTCTCACAGTATCAAGTAAACTGACGCAAACATAAGTGCCATTTGCTTGACGCTGATTGGTTGACACTATATACCACATATTTCTGCATCATCCAAGTCAATAATGAAAGTTTGCCTATGCGGACTGTCTGACTTGGACCTGCAGGGCCTTTTCTACTGACACTGGCATCTCTGGGTAAAGAATGACCCTCATTTCTGTGGACACGGCACTGTGTCCGCTCCCCCGGATCTGGGCGCCCATTCCATTTCATGGTGCATCGCCTCTGCGCGTGATTATGCCGCGCTTTCAGGTGCAGAGGAGGAAATGTTTCGTGAAACTGATGTCCCTGTCAGCGCCGTGCGGCTCTCCCTTCTTTTGCCGAGCATGTCACTCCACTGATTGGTGAATTACCATTCCGATGTGGAGAGCGGCACCGCCCCTGTCCCCAGCTCACTGGCCCTGGCAGCATACGAGGAGCTGCATATGTTACAGAGGCGACGCTCTCCTGGCCTCATTTGCATCGGCTGAATGGAAATCAAACGGTTTAATGTTGAGGCAAAGCTGGTAAATAGTGGCGGTGTCAACATATTAAACATGCGCACACACACACAGACCACTCAATGCCATATGCCCAAAGGCTGACTGCAAAGGAAGAGGATAAAATATGTAAAGAAGGTGATGCTAGGGGATTTGTTGTCTGTTGCTCCTTTAAAATCCCAAAACCATGACATCATTTTATTTCTGAGGATGTGCCTCTTAGACCTACAAGGAGGGAAGTTGAATGGCTGCCAAAGCGAATATGCACGGAAAGGAAAAGCAGATGATTTGATTTGGATAAGTGTAGTAATTAATTGGTCATTAGTTGATTCTTTGGGCAGCTGAGACAACAAATGAAATCTTCTCAGCAGTTATGCGAAATTAACACTCAAACTCTTGCCCACAGTCCCTCAGTCACTGACTCTCCAGGTTTATTTTTAAACCCAAAATCCCACAAGTATTTACGAAAAGTAAAGCCAACACTAAGCTGATGTTTCTGCAATTATTCAGAGCTTCTTTCGGCACACTTCATTTATGAGTGATGTCATCACTGGCAAACACGTTTACCGCGATACAATCAGTTGCTATCCTCGGATGCGCAGACATAAAACATGGTGATTTATTTTAGTTATTTCATGAGGACAAGTTTCCTTTATTGACTCAAAACACAGACAGTGAGTGGTGTGTGGTTGTGTCTTTTTGTGTTTGTGGCGGTGTTGGGGGTTGTATATTCAAGTAAGTGTGCAGTTATGTGAGGCATGGTGGCTGAGCATGTGCGTACATCGTCGCTAATGCATGTTTGTGTGCGCACTCTGTGGTGAATGTGTGAGTCTGTCTTGCATGGATGTGTCTTGGCAGGACAGTGTGGAGACACTGGGATTCTCCTTTGGGTCTGCTGGTCTATTCTTGACCAGAGACGCTGGCTCAGTAGACTGGAATCCTTCAGGGCACCAGGGACATCTGATTCCCCCACTGCCTAAGCACTGAACTAAATGCTCCTGCATTATTCATGTGTATATCTCTTTATTGCTGTGCAAGGTTTTCACTCAAAGTTTCTGCCGCGCCATTTACTTTACCCTAGACGTTAACTGACAAACTTTCCCCTTCTCTCTCTTTCGCACATAAGAAAAGTTTGCCTTCCGATGTTTCTGTCAGAAATCCAGGTTTATGCAACAAACTTGTTAGGTTTAGGAAAAGATCATGATTTGGGTTAAAATAAACCCTTTCCGGCAGAAAGCCCTGAGGGCAAAATTCTCCCCTATGTCACTAGAAAACAAAATACTGTCTCTCCAGACATTTCTTTAATTGTATTGGTTGTCATAAACATCCAGCCCCATCACCTGTTATTGTAAAGGTAGAGGGGCGGGTAGTAGAGGTTAATGTCAGCACCTATTGGACTGTTGCAGCATTCAGCCTGAAATACACTCACAGCCTTTTACCCACCATTTCTTTCCCATTTGCCATCTTTCCCTAGCTGGCTAGCTTCTTATCTGCTGATAGAAAGGTGACCCTTACTTAGAATCCCGATTGGAAGGGAGCCGTGAGCAGCGCAGTAGCGTTGTGTCATCCAATCCACCCATGTGGACAGCGGCTGGCTAAACCTGCCTTTACCAGGCTCACGGACAGCAGAAATGTACTAAACCAAAATAGTTTTTTAATGTCGGCTCCATGGGAAGAAATGTGTTTAGATGTATTGATTGATTTTCCCCTGCCTATGTTAATCTCACGGTGTCCGTGTGCATTGATACATTTGTTATAATGGAAGCGTATCTGTTCAGTGCGTTAGGCGATTCATATATTTCAAAAATGCTTCAGAAAACGGTTTTAATGTTGATTGGTCGTTAAGGACCAGTACAATTTGCAAGGGGGTTTTACGTGACCAGCCTTTCTGATTAGGCTACTTGTACCGTAAAGCTTGTCTGCACATAATGTTTCTAGTTTTTCCTGCAGTGGGGGAATGTACTTCAAATTAAAATGGCTGTGCCAGACATTTGCTACACAAAATGAAGTTCAAAACGTTTCGACCAAGTTGCTTGCACTCCACATGCAGAATGGAGCCGCAGTGCAGTATTAGACTGGGACCTACCAGTTAGGACCAACCACTTGGTCTACAGGAGATTGATATGACCCTGTTGACCCTGATGGATATGGGCTGGATTGCAATATGTTGAATGGAATGAGGGACCTGTGCGGAGTGTTAGAGCGAGCGCTCGTCCTGTTGGAGCATTACATTCTAAGGTCATTCCATAGATCAGGAGATCTACTTAATCCGCTGTGCGGTTCCCCCTGGTGCGAAACAATGAGCGTGGAGATTTTCCAGTCCTGGCAACAGATAAACATCCAGGGAAGCAGAGGAAGAGCAGAGCAGAGCTGCCTGGAGAGCCGGGCTGTTGCCGTGGAGCAGTGTTGAAAATAATGTGGTATGACATGCTGTTTTGTTCTGGACTGCTTTAACACAAGACACTTTAAGCCATACACAGGGAAAATGCAAGTCTGTGCTAATTACCTGAGTGAGTCAGACAGAGAGGAAGGGAGGGAGAGAGAGAGAGAGGGAGAGAAATGCTAAGCTCAGACAGCAAACTTCCACACCTTCTGACCTGCATTACCGCCCAGCCGCCGGCTTTCTCCCCGGTCAACACGATGCAGCACTGGCCTGCCCTCATTGTGTTGTTGCTCCAATCTGACATGTTTGGTGGCAGTTCCGCTTTTGATATGACAACACTCATTTAGTCACCCTGGTCCACTCTCCTGTGTGCTTCATTGTGTACCCTCAGTCCCTCAGACCCGTGGCTTTCATTTGGATCTGAACGGGAAGAGAAAAAAGAAGGGAAGTCCCACTGGGGACGTTTCTGAGTCATCAAAGTTGTCTGAAGAATTGCTGTACACGGCTAGCAAGCTAATTGGACTCCTACCAAAACCGGAGCCTCCATCCACAGTGTGTTCAAGATTAACCGCTGACATGGTTTAACAGCGAGGCCTTTAAAATGTCAAAGCTAAATAATGCTTAGCCCACCTCCTCAGAAACACAGCATGTGAGTTGTTAAAAATACCACTGATAAATATAATGAACAAGACTCCCTGCTTTGCAGAGCTACACCTGAACCTGCTCACTGTGTCTGCTGGGTGCGAAGGCCATAGCTCAAATTGCCTCAGTCAAGGCATCTGTGCTCTTTGTGTGCAACAATGGAGGGTGACGAAATAGAAAGGACAGCTTTTCTGAAATGTCAGACGGTTGGGGTCCCGCTGAAATGTCTCCCCTCTCTCTCCGTGTCTATCTTGATCGATAAGGGTACCTTTGACAATTCTGCATGTTGTCACCATGACATTTGGTCACCCTTCTTTTTTCCCCCTCACCTGGCTCGCTGCTGAATGGGAACATAACAATGAGATTTAATACAGGATCAATAGCTACACTCCAATGATACATTCACTCGCATAATGAATACTGATGGAAGAAAACAAATACCTGCATGGGGAATTTGTATTCTGGACAGTGTGTCTGTAATAGCCGTGCCGACGATGTTTCATTAAGGTTTTTCGGCTTGTGTGTTTTTTTTTCTCCCCATCCATACAATCAAATAAAGGATATAGGCATGATTTAATCTAGGCTATGGCAGTAACGTCAACCCAACCTCTTGTGTATTTATGAAGAGTGTTGTGTGTGTGTGTGTGCTTGCATCTATGTGATCTCATGCCCGTGAATATCGTGCCATTGTTTGCATTTCATTCAACAGATATAGGCTTAGTGCAATATGTATAATAAATACTGAAAATGAATTGATCTTTACCACATGTCCGCGTGTGTATATTGAGTTATGCTCCCGGGGTGTACGTTCATAGTGTTTGTACTGCATGCATGGATTTGTGACTGGAATATACATGTGTGGTTTATCCGTATTTTTGCAATCCATATACATGAATTGTTTACTGTACATGTTGAGTGCACTATAATAGTATGTTTATACTATGCATATGAGCCTGAATGCATGCCAGTGTATATGGACACATTTGCCTGTGTGTTTGTGTGTGTGTATCAACTTCTATTAATTGTGTGTGTGTGCATTACGCGGTGCCTAACGTCCTGCATTTCTGTGAGTGGCAATCTCAAACACACTGGGTATCCTCCAGCCTGCTGTTGTTTGATAGTCAGCTCAGTGCATTGTGGTGTTTGGTGTTTGTGCTTTGGGCCCTGCGTCTGGGCCCCTGCGTGACTGACGCCTCGAACGCCCACTGTTTAAACATCTCTCCACGTGTTTCCCTTTTGATCAGCGTCTGCCATTCTTACTGATTTTCCAAATCACTGATGCTTGTCAAAGAATTAATTACCTGGATCGTTGCTCCGCTGTCTCCGGCACCAGCTGCGGGGTTCACTAGAGAGACCTCGGCATTCTCCCAGCATTCCCGGCTAATCACCCACAATCCATTTCAAAGTCAACCTGATTGGCCCACTACCCGGAGAATAATGTGGAATTAGACTGCATCCTGACAGTAACAGTTTCATATTTGCATACAGTATACGGCAGATTAGCTCGCAAGAGCCCACCAGTGGGAGGTGAATATCAGCATCAGCGCCAGTGCTAATGGCAGTTGCCTCCTACAGTTTATTAGATAAGTAATGGTGTAGAGCATTGTGCTAAGCGCACATCCTCACTGTGTTATTAGCTGATGTGTAGCACAATGTGTTCATTAACCGTGGGAGATGAACAATCCAACATGCACACCTTTTCTGGACGTGTGAAAGAGAGATTTACCTGAAGTGATCACAGAACTTCCATGCCCAATGCTGTATCTGCATTTTTACGTTTACATTCTACATTTTACGGGTGCCACCTAAATGCTTGTATTCGTAGAATGCAGACGCGTGGATACCACTTAATAAACACAACCTGTTTGGGATAGTTTTGCCTTCAGGGCGTATCTGGCCATGCGGCTTAAGGCAAACGGGCTATAAATACACCCAGTGTGCTCGTTGGCCGGTCTGTCGGCCTGTCTCCTGGTGTGTCTGCGGGGTTGCAGCAGCATGACGTCAGCCGGGCTCGGAGCACTCGCTGACCTCTGTCACAGCGAGAGGAGTGCAGTGCGCTCCAGACAGCTATATAACAGTGTAGACGATGCAGGCAGGGCATAAACACAGAGACCTGAGTGCACGGGGAGATGCGTTACAACATGTTGCAGTACAGCACGGGGATGGACTATTGGAGAGTAGTGCAGACAGGGTGGCAGGTGGGGAGCATAGTTCTCAAGATCCATGGTGACAGGTTATACAAAAATGGAAATCAGTAAGGGAAGAGGAATAATATTCAGAAAGGGAGACTTGTGAATTCATATCTGAGTTTGTGTGTTTAATCCGCACACATAGACACATTCAAACATGGTCACAATACTTAATACAGACTTTTCGTACGAAGCAAAGAGGACACTTAATAAAACTATGGAAAGCAGGTTTTAATTGTGTTGCTTTGGTGACTGTAACTCAGGGCTGGTCCATATGGCCCAAAGCTATCATGATATAAGGCATTTCTAGGGGTACCACAGTTCTCAAAATCCACAACTCGTTTGACGTCTGATTTTAAGGTGTTGATTTAAACATTTTCTTCAGCACTGTCGTTTACATTTTCAAATTCTTCTTTAAAATGAGATGCTACGTGGTCCCATGATGGATATCTTCTTTGGAATCGACCACATTAAGTACATATGGGCAATTTGAATCATTTGTTTAATATGTGTTATGACAATAACCTACTTCCTCATGATACGATTCATTTGAAAGACGATACATTATTGTATTGAATTATCGTCCAGCCCTGTTTTAACCAGGACTCACTGTTAATATTAGACCAGCAAGCTCTGGAGACAGCCAATGAACTAACCAGCCACAGCCATTGTAACTGTGTGTTAGTGTGTGTGTGTGTGTGTGTGTGTGTGTGTGTGTGCTCTATTGTATCTGTCTGTGTGCGATCATTTTAATCATTACCTAGTTTCCATTCCCAGCCTGAAGCAAAATAAGAAATGGCTTTCAATGTCTTTCATTCTGACAAGTTGTCATTCAGGTAGTTTTCTTTTTTTCCCCGTTTCCTTCAAAGGCTGTCCGACTTTGCTTTCATAATACCTCCGAGGTTTCTGTCAGTCTTGTGGCTGACAGCAGATATAGAGTTTGCATGTCAACATGAAGTTAGGTTGTTAGAATTGTGTTAATGAATGAACATTATCCACCACTAAAGGGCTCTCAGAACAGAAGTACATGTGTTCACTCTTAAAAAGGACTCTGCTCATATTTTCTGTGTCTTAATAATGCAACATGAGATGAGGACATGATTTTAACTTTTGTGGAAATGTATGATCATAAACTGGTTTTGAAGGTTTTGTTTTTTACAAAATCTTCAGCAAATAAGTTATGTCAGGCTTTCGAGCCATCTTCTTTCATAATTTTAGCCTGCACATTTTATTCAATGTCTCATTCCACAGTGGGCTCAAAAATTCAGCAGGTCTCCTCCGGCTTATTTTCCACTCCAATCCTATTTCACAGAGACACTGCCTCACAAATGCCCAATGTTTATTTGCAGTATCCCAAATGAAGAATGTTTGTTGTCACATTTACCTGTGGTTGCCTCAGCACTCTGAATTCATAATCTGTACATTTGGGCAACAGAAAGCATTTTTTTTCCTGCAATTAACTCAGAGATGGAAGACATCCATAGAGCCTTCGGGGCCAAATGGCAGGCCCAAAATATGACGTTCATTTGGATGCTGAAAGAGTTGGACCTCCAGTTTGGAATGACATTTTAATCTGCTCTCCTAATATTTGGTTATAGAGATTATGGCTGTAACAAATGTTGCACTTCGTATGTCCTTGAACTATTGTCTATTGTACAATTGTCACTTACAGTAAGCCGTCACAAGAGGTAGATTGATGGCCTAATGATATGCTTACATTACAAATAACACTTTTTTTGTGCAAAATATAGCTTAAGTTGAAGTATTATGTCATTTCTGTTTGTCATTATTTTGTATAGGCTAGTGGAGTTTATTTTATATATAAGTCATTTTGATGGAGAATACACTGTATGATCCAGAAAGAGAGAGTGCACTGCAGGAGCCACATTTTTATATATATATACTATATATACTGTTTGTCTTGCAATACCATCATCTCTCTATGAAGTGGTCTTATTAGACTAGGTTTTGTGTCATCCAGCACTTTATGGTTCAATTTTAAAATCTAATTTTTGAACTTATCATTTATTTTGCCAACATCCCTTTGTTTTAGCATTTCAAAGCATTGTCTTCCATGGCATGAAAGCAATCAGGTGAAAACACATTGCTTGTGCCCTGGGTATTGCTGTTCACAAACCCCATCTCAAGTCAGAGATATGGTATAACACCTTTTGGATCCATGAAGAAGCACCTTGCACTGAAGTGAGAAATTGGCTATGAGTCATTATGCACAAACACCAAATGCCTTGGCATTTTCTGTCCCTGCCAAACAATCATCTTCCTCTCCTCTGTCTATTTGCAATTAATGATTGAATTTCAGACTCCCAAAAATCCCATTTCTGCTTTGTGTATGTATCCCCAATACACACAGCTGCTACCAGTACACACGGCAGCATGCACAGCAAAGCTTATCTCCAGCCTTTAGATGGGGGGCCTATGGAAACAGTCTTGATTATTTCCCTCCTTCTCCAAAGCACCGCTGTGTGCTTTGGGATTAGAGGCTTTCTGCGGCGGCTGCACATGCACACTCACTGGCTGCAGGAGAGAGAGAGAGAGAGAGAGAGAGAGAGAGAGAGAGAGAGCTTCTGCTCAATAAACCCCCCTCTTCCTCCCTCTCTTCTCGCTCAGTGCTCAGCCCACCCACCCCCTTCCCCCTCCTCCCAAGCTCCCTCCCCATGCCCGACACACTAGCCAGTCCTAGGAGTATTACATCACCCTGATGTAATGTCTAACCAATCACAACACAGCAGCGGTAAACCTTCCAGGATTATGGAAGTCCGTAGCTCAGACTGGGTAATGAGAGAGAGAGGGAGAGAGAGAGACCCAGAGATATTTTTAAGAATAGCCTCTGGATCAAATTTGCCCCGATTCTCTCTTATTTTTGAAGAACAGAAACAAAAATACCCACTGTCAAGGTGCCTTCAAAGACTTGTACTTGAGACTCGGAGGAACTAAAATGTGCACCACCAATGATCTTGGAAAGTCAGCCGGATAATGACTGACAGGATTGTACATGATTTTCCATTCTCATCGGACATGTTTGTTAATTTAATACACGATAAAGTATTCAGACAGACACACCGTAGTTGGCCTGGTCATATGTGTGTAAGCAGCAGAATGGATTCTCAGGGTAGCTTGTGAGTTTTCTCACATCACGATAGCGTTATAATTTATCTTCGCCAATACACATTTTTACTATATAGAGCCGAGCGCATCATAATGCTAATGCCACCTCTGTTAATGTTAGCTGTTAAGTTGCGTGCTGTCAGCAGATGAGCCGGTCGCTGCGATTACTCTTGAGTAGCACGCATGGAAATGAATTACAATACAATAAGTGTCTGATTACGCTAGTTGTCCCAAATGTTTCAAGGTTGTTCCGTCACGGCTTATTTTGGGCTTGCTGTTGTGACAAATTGCGAGATTTATGTTCACACACTGGTGACATGTTATGTGATATATGCAGAGATATATATCGTTTACATGAGCCCATTTACTATATTCCCTTTCAGTATGTGTTTTTTTGTTCGATTTTTTTAGTCTGTATCCAATTCACGAAAACTTGTTGACAGTTTTTCCTATTCATTCATTTTTAAGAATATCTCGCAGCACTTGCACAGCATGCCCCTTCAGTGTGGAGCAGAGTTAAATTCGCCAATTATCTTGTCCTAATAATATGTGTGCGTCTACTTCTGGATGTCAGGGTTAGAAGGCGGTCTTTATCGTCCTCTGAGCCATGTCTGCCTCTTAACTCGGTTCTTTGTTGTCCTCTGTCCCTATGGAAGACGAAGAGTGTCTGTCATGGTGATTGGCATAGTATCACTTTTTTTCCTTAACACATAGACACACTAGACACCTACACCCCCCCTCCAACCATCCCCTCCATTTCACCACTCAGACACACACACACACACTCATCCCTACTTACACCCTGCAGGCACAGACAACATCAGACAGTGTAGCAGCAACGGCATCAGCTTGCAGCTTGCCATTTGCGGGGTTGCGCATGGTGTACGGCTGCCACACCAGTACACTGAGTGTGCCATACTGCTGCTCTGGGCGCCTGAGGGGGAAACTCTCACGTCTGTGTGGTGAATATATGTGGCTACAATTGGAACACTACAGGGAAATTACTGCATTGTGTAGGACAGCATGGGAATGCTCAGTCCTGCCAGGAAAGTCTCGCTCTGGGAGTGATGAAGCACTGATGGGATAGCAGTAGGCAGCATGCTGCAGAGAAATGCTCACTTCCAGAATCAATGTTCCATACCATCCATACTTATGTGCACTTAGGTTGTTTCACAGTGCAGTGGTAAAATTGCAGCTGTTTCAGTATTTCTACTGTTTCTTGTATACTGTATGTAAGTGGAAGGTTCATACCAAAGTTGTCAAGGTAAAACAGTTTTGATCGGTATCAGGGGGCCTTACACTTTCCAATTTCTGAACCTATTCCTAAGTCAAAAGCATACATAGCATTTTCCCGGGGCTGACATTAGGTTTCATGTTTAGCCGTGGGTGTGGGTGTTGTGTGTGTGTGTGTTTGCCAGTGTGTGTGTGTGTGTGTGTAAGCACAACTGAGGTAATTCTAACACCCTCATACTTAAAGCCCTGTGTGCATTTGTGTATGTGTGTGTGAGAGAGAGAGAGAGAGCTGGTAGCTTCAGAGGTGTCAGGTTTGCTGTTGCTTCAGGTCTCAGTCGGGGCGGACATTGAGAAAACTGCAGCTAGTTTACCTGACACACTCCTAATTCCTCCCCACCTCCTGGGAGCATCCACACCTCGGCTTTTTTGTTTTGCTTTCTCATTTGAGTCTCTGCCAAATTGGACGAGCCCAGAGGAAACTGCCACATTCTTGCCCGAACACCTGCCTCTCTGCTACTGCTACTGCAGCCGGAGTCAGTACCTCTCGCTCGCTCATTCACTCTCTTGTTCTCGCTTTCATTCTCATTTTCTCTTTCTTTTCACTTTCAGATCAAATGACCCCCCCCCCCCCTCCCACTCCCACTGCCACCCTCTTGTCTCGTTCCCTCCTCTCGTAAGCACACTACCACATTTGCGGTGCAATATATGCAACTTTGGATTGCAAAACAGGTAGAAAAATGAGACATTCTGTAGTGCGGGCGTCTCATTAGAAATATATATTCAAGTCATTCCGAGCACAGCTTTCAAATTGCACATACAGAGACGGGAAGGAGAGAGAAAGAAAGAGAGAGAGACAGACAGAAAGAGAGAGGAAAGATTAATGTAAATCTCAAAATAAGGAAGGCATTAATATTTCATTAGTGCCTCTTTTTTCTCTCTGAGTGACAGAGGAGAGGAGATAGTGGCTGATTTAATGATTTTAGAGTCTCTTCTTTTCATTCTCTCTCTCTCTTTCTCTCTCCCTCCAATGCGGCTGCCTCCCCCAGTTTCCCAGTCAGCAGATGGGCTTAGCCTCATTTTTTTTTTTTTTTTTTTTTATGAATTCCTCACAGACCCAGCTGCACATAATTACAGTCAATTCTGCCTTATCTCTCAAATTAAAAAGATTAGATTATTTGTGAAAGAAATGTATGCAGCTCTTCTGAACTGATAGTGGGCACTAGACTACATAGCCAGGTTATATGCATGATACCCCCCCCCCCCCCCCCCCCCCCCTTAAACCCTTCACACACACACAACCACATAACCCACAGTGTGAAGATACTATGCCAGTATACATTATTATCTTCAATAAACTCTCTGTTTTGAAAGAGTATCAGATTCATGTATTCACTTTTTTTTCAGAAACCCTCTATGGTTTGCATAAGTGCTGTCTGTATTAAAGAGTATAGAGTCAGCTATGAATCAGCACTGAAGATACGTAACTTTGAACCTTTGTAGGATTGATGCCATATCAGTATTGTAGATTGCCTCTTGCTTTGCTCAGATAAGATACAGCAAGGTGTTGTGATACACTATTCAGCACAGCTGCTGTGCTTTTGTACTGCATACAGCATATTTGTCCAGCTTGCGTTAGCCTTACAATTTTGTGCAACAATAAAAAAGCACAAGACGTAAACATACATTATCTTATACACCTATTATTATTATCTAAGAATGTATATGTTTTTGATTGAAATATTTTGGTACAAACTAAAAATTGGATTAAAGTTTATGTGAGGGTAATGTATACGAGCTTTTAATAAAATCAAGTAGGCTGCGATGCAAAACAACACATCCATTTGTCCGTCTATTGATCTTCTATATAATGTTGTTTGATTAGTCTGCTCTGGCTTCCAACAGAAACAGTTATTGCTGAGTAGGAATGCAATATAATCCAGATTTCCCTAGAGCCACCCAAGGGATTAGTTTACTCACTATCACCCCCAGCAATACCAATTGATTGGCTGATTGAGAGCACATTCATTCCAGGTCATGTACTGTATTCAGCCCACGAGCAGTGGAAATGTTCCTCAAATCTGCATAAATTCGACTGACAGTACTGATATTGATCGTTTTTTTTCAAGATTCGTGGTTGATGTTACTGAGTTGCACATCTCATTCTGCAGTATGTTGTATCTTTCAAATAGAATCCTCCCTTTACCACTACAACATTGTTTAACAAAAGGGTGTCACATTGCAGGATCCAGCTAATGGAGTTAATGGAGCTATTTTAAAGGCGTTTCTCACCAGTGTAATGTGAAAATGTGGTGCGGAAATGTGAAAGAAATCTGCATGCAAATTTTTCGCCCGACAACGTTGCAAACTTTCCGCGTCGGCGTGTTCCATTTTTTGTCACCCAAAACAATTATATCTGGACAGAGAATGTCTAAGGGGTACTGTTAACTACACAATACATCACCGAGTAGTAGGACCCCACATTTGATGCTAACGTTAGCTGTTGTGGCGAGCTCCGTTCCGTGACCAACATATAGCATTAGCAAGTGCATATCAGCTACATGTTGTTGTGTTTCTCATACATTATTAGTATTGCTCGTAAAATTCTCATACCATATAGGATGTTTAGAAACCTATACCTGATATACCTGGGGGCATGACATCTCTTGGAACAATAGATTTCATTGGTTAAACATTTATTTCCGCAGGTAGAAATGTGCTGAAATCTAAGTCTGTCTGAATTTATTTCCTCCGCACGAATGATCTGCAAGCAGCTTTTTTATAAATTTCCTTGCAAATTCGTGGGACAAAAATCGTTGGTGTGATATGACCTTTGAAGCGAGGCGCTTTACATCATGTTGAATAATGCTCCGTAAAGTCACAGTGTAGCTTAACAGGAAAGATCCGCTCTAAATGTTCACGCCGAGTCACACCTGCATGTCAATTCTTTCTACATTTTGCACGACAGTTCAAAATTAATTCAAGCGGCAGAACAACAGCATATAGGTTTCTCTATGAACAGTGGTCACAAAGCAATGCAGGAGGCGTTGGCAAAACAACACCAACAAAATGTAGGGTAGTAGGGTACTAGGGCAAAAAAGTCTCACCTGCTTCTACTTCTGCTGCAGCTCAATGCAATGTCCTCTGGTAGTACACAGCATGTGTTCCACGTGGAATAACTTTTGTACTTTGTAACAATGTCAGAATTTCAGTTTACTTTGCAAGCATCAAGGCAGTGGAGAAAGTTACTGCTAATAAGTTATATTTCACTACATTTACATGGCATTTGGCAGTCGCTGTTATCCAAAGGAACTTAACAATGCTCCTCAGTAATCATGATTGAGACGCCACCATCACATCAAGTGGAGAGAGACACTTGGCAGCAATCAGATCTTCTCAGTGATTAGCTGACCATCAGCACAAGTGGTGCTACAGCGAGTAGACTTCTATAATGAACTAACAAGCCTCAGCTCATCCTTTCATTATCTAAATTAAATAGTACATGTGAGGAAGTCCTATTTTTCTAGATTTATGTAGAATGTGATTTGAGGATATAATGCCTCATTGTAAAAAACAAATGCAGGGCAATGATACTTCATATTAATCCAGTGTCAGAGGTTGAGATTTATTTTAGAGGGCCATAGTCTAGCTGCTGTGTGTATTGACATTATGGAACTTGCCATCAGAAACAAGATACTATTTTCCTTAAAAATTCTGTGACTAGAGACGGTCTGACTGACAGAGCTTATGGTTTAGGACGCTTCAGGCGACGCTTCTGTCACCTTTAATCACAGCGTGTGATTGGACAACGACACCCATTAAGTAAAGCGGAGTAAAAACACATGTTTGTCCTTCAAATACACATCCGTAATCGATCAGCATCATTACGCGGCGATTAAATCGCCGTCTAAGTGCTCTTGGAGATATTTGATTCAACTCTTTGATGGTTGTGTGTTAGTGGGTTGTTGATTCAGCCTGTGTTGCTTTTTGAGGTGTTTTATATTTAAGATGTGTGTGTTCGCCTCTTTTTTATTACAGTATTTAGCCATGCTGGAGACATTGTTTTGTTATTGATCATTAGTCGGTTTCAGGAGGGAAAGCATCATCAATAGAGGTGACTTTGACATTTAAACTGTCACTGGGGAAGTATAATGAAATCAGCTCTTTAATGGTTGAGGCATCACTGAGGTCTATGTGATAGGGAGCACTCGGTTGCGTCGGAGATACAGCTTGTCAAGGAGTGGCATATTTCAAAAGGACACCTTTCATTCCATTCTAACGCAGCCATTATGCAATGACTATAAAGTGGACTTCTCCCCTGCACATAATAATAATAATAATAAATAATAATAATCACTGTGCAATTAAAAATCAGTTGCTGTAACATTGCACATAAAACCTGAGCTGTTGTGAATGGGGCAATGAGTTCAAGGATTTCAGATGGAAAGGTTTAACCCATAGTGGTTTCATCAATGTTGGAGAGGATCTCTGTGCAAGCATTTGTTTCTTACATGGTTGATGTCGGTGAAGACTCATGCTGTGCCGTGTTTAGTCTAAGCAGACATTTATGTGGAGTTGGGACGGATTTCCCTATTCAGGCAGGGAACAGTGAGTACACTTTACTTTACTGTGTGTGTGTGTGTGTGTGTGTGTGTGTGTGTGTGTGTGTGTGTGTGTAAGCTAGATATGTTTAACTCAAATACCAAGTAAAGTGAAGTCCTAAACTCTTAACAAGGCCTCTGTTCTCCATGGAAGTTTACAGAACAGCATGTACGTATATCGACCCACCATCCCTCCTCCTAACCTTCATATAGTCACACACACACACACACACACACACACACACACACACACACACACACACAAAGTTCATGCTCTGTACTGTCTGTCTTGCCATCAGCTAAACAGATGTGCTCGGTCACAAGATTTCACAGTTAGCTCCCTCAAAGGGAAATGTATCATTGATTATAAAAAAATCAAAGAAATAAACACATCCCAGTCGGGAGGAAATAGGCCAAATAGAGCACTTATGAGAATCCTTTTCTTTAGTCAAGCAGGATGTTTGAGTTATCTAGAAGCCGAGAGGTTGTTGTGAGGATGACACTGTCAGCCGAAAGCTATGACAACTGTGATAGGAGAAAATGGACATTTGCAAAGAAAACAATGACATTAGCGCTTCAAATCTTCAATTTAATTAAAAGCTGTAATAGAAATCCAATAATTTTACAGCTTTAAAACCGTAGGCACGGCTGCTATAACATAGTAAATAAACATCAATCTGTTTCAGAGCATCACAGCCTATCTGCAGTCTGTTGTTAATGTGTTTAACATGGAATTCCAGAAAGCCCTCTTCTTCAACCTTGCATATTCTTGAATGCAGGAAGGAGGCTTTTCAACAATACAAGTCACATTTGTCTCCCTCTACACAGGGCTGCTATAATGTTTGGACAGCAGCGCTCATCACATTGCTATGAATTATGGGAAGTGAAGTAAATAGAAAAGTCTTTTAATCGAATGTTTATTTCCGTTAATGAAATGTCTTCCCCATTATCTGGCTCCCTTATGATCCATATGTTAATGTCTAAAATGGAACTATGTATCTGTTCGATTTGTGCTCTCTCTCTCCCTTTCTCCCCATCTCTCTTATCTAAAATTGTGCTGTAAATTTGGCACTGCGAATGATTATGCTTATCGCCTTGCCCGTAGACCTCATTTTAAAATTTTGTGGCATGATTAGCCTATTTATCTATATAATTGGATTGGAGTGTGTGCTTTAAGTGTGTATGTGTAAAATCTGCTGATTTAAAGGACCAAGAGAAATAAAAACTAGGACATATGGCCAGCACAATTGTGTCTTAGATTAATGCCATTTGCATACAATCAATAGATCCACCCTTGAAATGTGTTGGAGTCTAATCAAGTTATACTTTCCGACGAGATTATTGAAAATAAAACAACCTCGGGCATGGTGTAAAATGAGACAACATATAATTCACTATGCTAGGGATTAGTGTCATGAGACCAGGGAGATTTGCACAGGCAAAATGTGAACACTGCAACACAATGCATTACAATAGTTTCCGGCATGGTGTAATTCATGCAAACATCCCTAGGCTATTTATACCACTCCACTAGAATCTAATTGTGTCCAATATATAATCCAACTAAGAGTTACAGTGGCAGGGGTTCAAGTCCTGTCTAGCGTGAATATTTAAGACGTGCGGTGTTGAGGACAAGTGTGACAATTTGTGTGTGCCACTGTTTCACTTCACTGAGGATGCAGAGGTTTGGATGGAAACAAGTAGAGCAAGTAGTATTATGTCGTGTTTATTTGTGTTTTCCAATCGAGAACAAATATGATTGAACTGTTAAAAGTAAATCACATCTTTGGGGTGTGCGTGTGTGTGTTATTTCTGTGGTTGGGAGACCCCTGCACCCCATTAGGGTGCGGTCTGAGAGGCATGCCTAACGTGAAATTATGTACTTGGCTTTTAAGGAGCGCAAACACACACATGCATGTGTACACACGTTCGCTCTCATACTGCTTTGGAACACAAAGTAAAGGAATTTCATTACCTCTCCAAAATTGATTGGGTAATGTTTTTCTGAAATCAATAGGGCCTCACTCAGTTCACTAATTGGATTACTTGTTTTTGCTCGAGGATGTCCAAATACCAAGGTAATGTGAATTGTTTATGAAATTATTACCCTGAAAGTAGAGGCTGATGTCAGCGAGTAATGCACCCATATGTATTCATCTCTCGCAAACATAAGATGCTCTCACAAAACACAAAAATAATATAGGTCGAGCTACCGCTGGCTGTGAATGCCAGTAACTGGGATATTAATAGCTTTAATACTAATCATTAATGAAGCTGTCCTTATTGAGGCTTCTATGAGGACACGCTTACCGAGTGTTTATTAATCAGGGAATAATAAGTAATCCGTGAACATTAATGGAAATGGATGAGACTAATGGGTGACGCCTGCTCTCTCCCACACTTAAGCCTCAGACTTCATTACTGACAGGCAGATTAGTGGGAAAGAGAAAGAGCATAACAGACTCCACCTGTGAACATGCGGCACAAACGCACACTCTTTCGCTCCCTCTTGTGACAACATGATGGAACACTGTTAAGCTCATTTGCTCTTCAACAGACTATATGTAATTAACAGTTTCCTCTCAGAGAAGCTGCTGAGAATACAGTGAATAGACATCAAATGATCTGGTAAGGTTGGCTTCTTCAATGCGTCTGATCTCATGACATTTTTTCACCAATGCCCTCACTGCCTCAGACGCTACACTGGATGCGTTTGGGGGTTTTTTTGTCCGCTGTGCAGCGGGTGCATAGATTTCGTCCTCATTGTCCTTCAATAACCATGGCTGCTGTAGTCGCTAACTTTGCACTAGCTGTTGCAGCACAACCCAGACCCTGAAATGTCCTTTAACCAGACTCCATGAGCACATACCCAAGTCTCCTCATACATCATCTGGATCTATTGTAGATGTAGATTCCATAATAAATCCCGAACTGTTCAGGTTGGATATCGCTATCGCATCAAACAAAGGGTTAAGCACTTAGGAGTGACATGACAATTCAAAGTTCCCCCTGCTGCACTATAACATGCTCTGTGAAAGTGATAAGAGTGTCTGATCATGCATCCCAGCATTCTATATCAGTCTCTCTATAATGGATCCCCCCCCGATGACTCCTCGTGGCTGCATTATTTAGATGGAATAAAACGCCGGAAGGAAGGGAGGAAGGAAGCTGGGATTCAGTGTTTCATCAACCAGGGAGTGTGATTGTCTAAATGTTGACTGGAGCCTGTAGTGATGACTGTAGCTGCATTCGTACACTACCTGGGGGATGATTAGGGTGAAAGACATCCAGGTTCTTTATTTCTGTAGCTATTGGTGTGTGGTGTGAGTGTGGGCCTTATGAGGGGTGAGTTGAGCGGAAGAGGTGACAAACAAGGCAAAGTTGTCAGGTTCGGTTTGTTAGAGCTGTATGATGGGTAGTTCCTTGGTCCGGTAGCTAAACTAACTGGCTGCTGGCAGTTTTACCCATGTAACTCTCGAAGTGAAAGTGAATATTTCCATATGCCGAATTTCCCTGACCAAAAGTCATGTTGAATGTATATTTCTTTAGCAAAACGTTTGGTAACACCCTGCATCTCACTGACAATTTGAGCTACTTGCGCATTTGGCCCCTTCAGAGCTGAACTAAAGATTATTTTCAATTTCATCCTCAATAATCTGTTCATCTGTCATGATTTGTACCTAATAGATTATCAAAAAAAGCTTTTGTCTAATTGATTCATTAACCAATCATCTCTACACTAGCTGCAACTACACTTGCTTCGCTGTGTACATAAACCTCAGGAGGAAATGCTTTGTTTTGAACACCCGGACAAAGCACACATGACAGAAGTGGTAAGCTTTGTTTTTGCCCATAAGCTGCAGAGACAGCAGAGGCCTGTACAGCCTGCAGGTATGACACACCACAGCTTCACCTGATGTGACACACATACAGTAGAGGTGACGTCCTTCGTATCCCCGTCATTCAATTGCTGTGAACTCATGACAATATTGTAAAACAAACCGTTATGTACTGAATGCTGTGCAGCATTTGTTTTGGGTTAAAAAAAAAAGAAAAGAAGACGCTGAAATCACATGACAGAGTGTCAGTGAGCTGATGTGATTGTGCCCAAAACTGAGACAAACCCAGACCAGGAAATTTCAGGCTGAACATAGGGACCTAATTTCTCTGTCAGCGAAGCATGGGCAACAGGGCACAGACTGAGGGATCTCCAAGCCGTGTGAAAAATGCCACTGATCATCACGCTCAAGCATTTTTTTCTTTCTGTCATGGCTGTCGCCGGCGAGCAAAGCAGAGCCCAGAAGTCTCCATCATCAGCCTCAGACCCCGGGGACAGGAGAAATCACATTATATCTGCTGTCACACAAAGTCACTGTCAAGGTGTGGTGGGGAGAGCACACAGCAGCTCCTGGTGCGATGCTGGAGACCCAGAAATACCTCAGACGCCTCATCGCAGCCTCCGGCTGGTACCGAGCTACAATTTTAACAAGTGAGACACATTTCACAGTGATTTAAGGTAGAGAAACACCTCTCTCATCTCGTTTGTACTTACAAAATCCCTGTGTCTTAAAATGCTATGTGCTGAGGTGATGGTGGAGTGTAAAGAGTTCAACAGAAGGGGATATGCAATTTAGTTAACCTTGTGTTCACTTCAGGCACTTCATCACAATTTGATAAAGAGGGTTTCATTTTAACACTGGCTCGCCCCCTCCAGGTTTTCTAATAAGAGGAACTGCCTATCAAACCTGTGCTACGGATGATGAAACCGCAGTGCAATACTGAACGGAGAGGTGTAGAGCGACGCTATGTGTATCAGTGTTCTTGTTCAGCACACACAAGCATGCACTCTCTCTCTCTCTCTCTCTCTCTCTCTCTCTCTCTCTCTCTCTCTCGCACACACGCATTCTGCTCTGCTGACCATGTTGTGTTGATGGACTTCCAGAGGGAGGGAACGCTGCTGCCCAATGTGAGACCGAAAAAAAAAAACTAGGATTGTGCTGCCATGCAGGAGATGGAATTAAACACACACACACACACACACACACACACACAGACTAACGCACAAAAGCTCTGGAGGAATGTGGTGTCACTTCACTCATTCAGCCATGTCTGTGAATCAATTTATCACTTCTTTTTTTTTTGTATCAGTCACTTCAAACCGCCTTGTGTGTAATCTCTGTTCAGTTGGTGTGGATTCGAATAATGCTTTGCTTTTTTTTTTCTGGGGCGGGTGCAGCGAGAGAGAAAAATAGAAAAGCAGAATGGAGAGAAAAGAGCTCTGTTGCTGGTTGACTGTGGTGCAGTTACTTTTTCTCCCAAACTAAAGAATATTCAGTAGTTAGGATGAGTTTGTCATTGTTTCAGGCCCTTCAGGGATTGTATCTCGGAGACCTTTCATAGAGTGTTTTCAGCGAATGTGAGTCATTTTTTTAATTACAAAGTCTTTGATTCTCTGGAGAGAACCAAGACACTGGAACTTGCCACAGCGCGCTTGTACTGTATCTATGCCCGCCATCTGAATTCCCAGGGAACTTAAAAGCACACGCTTTGTTATTCATGATCACTGTAAGTTTCCACGGGTTGTTTGCCTTTCTCCTCCAATTCATGTGCTCAAGTTGTTAGTCATTCAGCACGGCGTGCTGGTTATAGATGTTAATGACAGATCGGTTTAGATTGTTATTCAGTACATTAACATCCAACAGCGACTGGCGGCTCGACGCGCCCTGGACCTCTGGCTCTCTCTCGCTCCCGCAGCAGCGCCAGCCCACCCCTCCAGCCCACCTTGCACTCCCTCACCACCAGAGTGGAATCAGCAAAAGCAGACCCCCAATCCCTCAGAGAGGCCAACTCTATTTCATGTCAAGAATAGCAAATGGGCTGTGTATGGTAAAAAAGTTTGGTATGCATTTTAAAGAACTAGGCTCCAGACATGTACCAACAAGGTGCATTTGATAGTGTTCACCACAGCTGGGGATGAACACAATCTGTGTATGGTGTTTGTTCAATAAAGCACAGGGGCTGGTTTTCTATGTCTAATAGGAAATACATACCCATTAACTAGGAAAAAACAATTTGTGCTTCCATGCATTTGTTCTGCTTCAGTTCCTGGAAATGCATTTACATGCTGAAATATTATTAGAACCAGGACATACATACAGTAATTGTAAGGTGATAGATTATCACCATGGGATAAAGAAGATGTAGCTTATTTGCTGTGTGTTAAGATGAGACGGCATTGCATTATCCATCTAAGTTAAGTTAATTTCATCAGGGACCACTATGATTTTACATACGCTTGAGTCTCACTAGTAAACATGTATGTATTGCATATTACCATAGGGTGCCATTTGTAAAATTGAGTATAGACAAGAGAGTACTGCTGAGTATGTAATAGTGGATGGCACCGTGGAGACATTCAGCTGTGCGTGTGATGCTTTTCTCATCTTTGAGTAAATGGATAAGGTTGAATAGCTGCTGTTCATTATGACCTGGATGGCGGAGTGAGTTGAGCCTGGCAGATCTGGCCTCATTTCTCCTCATGTTGCTGCAAATTAAATGGATCCCATGAAGCAATGAAAGCTCAAAGCTTGGCCTTGGTCTTCATCTGATGAAATGGTACATCTGTTATGGGAAATTGTGTGGGGTGTGTGCTGCTCGAGAGAGGATGCAATGGACTGAGAGGGAGACAGAGAGGAACAGAGGAAAAGTAGGGAAGAGTAGGCAAATAGATCAATACGCCCCACTTCACCATGGACCCACTGACAGAATACGTGAGAGGTGGGAAATGATGAGATCATAGCATTGTAAATTCCACTTCTTCTCTGCCAGGTGCACAGAGTTTCCTCGCGTTTTGTATAGGGACCCAGAAAGGCCGTATGTATCTTGGGGATCGGTCCTGAGGACAGGGCATAAATAAAGTGATCCATTTCTGCACATTCAAGAGGAAGCAGGATCTCTGCGCTTCAACACCAGGAGCCGGACACCTCTGGGTTCCACAGGGGCAGATGATGTATCCAGTGGCTGCTCTGTTTGTGGGTGAACAGTAACAGAAGAGAGGAACAAAGACAGAGAAGTGGAAATGGCAGAGGGAGCAAATGAGGGGAAGAAATTGAAGGAACAAAGTGAGGCGTATACAGTGGTCACTACACAGTGGTCACTACACAGTGTGGGGCATTTTTCACACTGCATATACAACACTGTCTCTGCTTTTACCTCCCAGATGATGCAAATCCTATTTTGGACACTTAGTTTTGGTGACGAGGTTCTCCTGTTCCACACGTTGTTTGTGCTGAAACAGGCTTTGCTGAAGCGCTGATTCTTTACCTCACATGTTGTGAAAGGAAAAGCCAACCCACCGCTCTCAACAGAGGTGAGCTCATGTAGCACACTTTACATGAGAAGACAATGACCGACATTTATCAAGTGGAGTATTGAGTTTCACAGGGGAAGTGCTGATGTGGGAACACTGACAATGTCCTTTTCACATCCTCATTCATAATAAAGAAGGCAAATGTTTTCTACCTCAGCACTCTCACTCTTGGTGAAGGTGCAGTGATAGAAGCCACCAGTTCTAATTCCCATCTGAAACAGGGCTGTGGATTGGCGAGAATGAGGCGATACGTATCATGATACAGGGGTTATGATTATATATATATTATAGCTACACTGTAAGCTAATGTCAGTGAAATTTGAGTCTCAATTTTGGAATGCTTTTTATTTGTTTTATTATTTTGAGGCTACAGCTCTCGTCATCTTTGTTGTGTACAGTTATCATGAATACAGTTGGCGTTCTTGTCTATCACGAGGTTAGTGGAATCGGCAGTGTTTACTTGTTCACACATACAGTGTCCACATCACTCTGTTGTGTAGTAATACAGCAGACTGGCCCTCCTCAGTACATCCAGGGATCATTTCCAATCTCAACTGGATTCGTGACAATACTGTTTACTGTGTGGTTTTAGTTTGAAAGAAGACGCTAAAATGTGGAATCACGTAGTTACATTTCTGAAACAAACATCTACAGAAAGATTCAGATGTTTGATTGCCGACATTAATCCTGGAATTTACTTATTCCTTCCGAGAGCAACAAAAAAGATAGCGGACTGAAAGTAACATCACATTACATCCACAGCACTTTATAATGTTTTGTTAGCTAAACTTTTTTAGCTAACAAACTTTTTTTGTGGTTTGACCCAGCTGTTTTATTTCCCCTTATTGTCTAATTCTCAGTGGTTTGTGGATGAATGTAGTTGTTGAATATGATATTGCATTAAAACAGTTATTCGTTAATATGTTGATTACGTTTCTGTCTTTCACGTGTATTTAGTTCTTATTCATTGAAGAGAAATATAATTCATTTTGTCATAGTTCTTGTTTTCAAAGGTGACTTTTTATTTATTTTTAGTCTTGTGTTCATCGTGAAAAAAAAGCAGTATTTTTTGTCATAGGTTTCCTTCTTAATAATCAACACTAATTGAGCCTGAAAGAGAGGACGGAACGTTACGATTTTGGTGAAAGTCCCTCTGTATCCACTGTGAAAAACTGATCAGCATGCTAATAAGAGCACACATATTTATACTTTATGTATAGTATCTCCTCTCGCTCTTCCTATCTCTCACTCTTTCTGTCAAACACACACACAGAGAGTGCAAATTCAAAATTAGCAAGCCCATAATGATTGGGCACTGGGAACTATGGGTCGAGGAGAGATCTGGATTGTACTCCATTAGCACTGAACCGAGAGAACACCCAGCATGACTCTCACCTGCTTGCTTCAAGACCCCCCAAATAGGCCCACATCTCTGATTCCCTGATAAACATGCACACACACACACACACACACACACACACACACACACACACACACACACACACACACACACACACCCTCATGGAGGCAAACGCACACAGTAACCCTCAACTCTGACCCGACTAAGCCAACAGGATGTGTTGTGCATCCATAAACACAAATTCCGTCTACAGAGAATACACAGATAGGCATGGAAATGCTATGCACAACACAGGGTGTAGCTTTGCATGTTATGTTCAAATGCTATCCTCTCAATCATGGCATTCAGGCCACAGATGAAGTCATTTTAGCCAAATGGAGAGCAAACAAAAATAGATTTGTCTTGAAACTGGAGAGGCTCAGTTCCTTTGGTAAAATGTGGCGCATCAATGAAAGGCAGGGAAGTGTCACTGTGTGCCACTTAGTGCCATTGACATTACAGAGTGAGTGAGAAGGAGGAAGAGAGAGACACAGAGAGTGTGAGATGGAGTGAAGGAAGACGAGACAGTTATGTGTGGCGTGTTATGCACAACTGTAAGAATCAAATCAAGCAACAAACCGAATGAGTGGTATAGCGGTCTTCCGGGAGAGCCAGTCATTTGCATGGCATTTAGTGGGAAGGCAACATGACAGCTAGCTGCTCCACAACATGCTGTCAGACTACCGAACCGGCATAAAACCTGCTTATTAACGGCATACAAACTTTTGTTTTGGAATTGATAATACTGTCTTCATCATTGGTACAGTGCGCTCTTTGTCTTCTTGCCTTCGTGACTTGAAATGGTTGTTGTGCATCTATCAGAAAACAGGACACCATGTACCATAGTTAGATTTAAGCCTCAATTTGCATCAGTATGGTTACTTTTGAGCATTCGAAAAACCAACATGGCCATTGTAATACTGCTATGTTTAAATCCATAAATTCAAGCTTAGCTCCGTGAGACCGGTTAAACTATAGTACTATTAAATAATGAATATTTCACCATATGGTACATGTATTTACACATAACCGTTGCTGCCATGTTAATGACACTCACTCCAGGAGCCTCCCGGTCCAATTCCCATAACTCCCTATATGTCTCTCCAGGCTGTTAGCAGCGATAAAGACACGAATATCCCTCAGCCCCCTCATCTCAAGTTCATCATCTTCTAATGCTTTGAATAAATCCAAAGTCATGAGGAGCATGGAACTCCATTTTGTAAGTTATTCAATTAACTAATGAGAACCGTTGTCTCGTTAATAACTGATCGAGGATCGTCATTAAAGCGTAATCTAACAGCGACGTTACTCCCTCTCCAACCGTTCCCTTCAAACTGATCTTTATACATCAAGTGGCGCATTACATTACATTGTGGTATAGTGGCTTCCAAAGTGTTTCATCAAGAATTTTCATCCGAAGCAAGATCAAATTGGAGGATTGTGATTGATGTCCTGGAGCAGAGAACAATCAAGGATCCCCCGATTTGTTACAAACCTCAGTAAAGCCGTTTTAAAGTGTGCTTAATGATGTATACCCCTTTTGTTTTGCATTTTATTTGATATTCATGAAGTGTCCAAGCACACTGACTTGACACGCGTCTCCATGGTGATTAATTATTGAGCGGTCTTTTCAGCGAGGCAGTTGAAAAGCAACTCAATTAATAATGAAGAAGCCTGTGTACTCTTATAATTGTGTTATTTTCCCTGGAAAGTTGTGTGCACCAGTTTTCAATCTGGCTTTTGTTGGGTATAGCTTTGATATGTGGACACTGGCCAGCACTTAGGAGCGTGTTCTTTAAAAGGGGCCATTTGTTGTAACTTTCAGACATGATGGGGATTTATCAAGTTGCTCTTGTCTGTGTTTATCACAGTGATTGTATAAACTAACACACTTTGCTCTAACAGATTTGGTTTTGTTGCTCAGTGGCATGTTGGCCCCTTTCACTCATCTCTTTGGATGTGCTTATACTCCAGACAAAAGGATGGGAAGTTCTTTCTTGTCGCTGTTCAGATATTCTGGTCTTTTCTTCCCAACAAGATTACCCCCTCCGATCAAATGCCAACCCTTGCCCTATTGTGAGGATAAGCCCTAATGTTGAACCCTTGGAATAATTCTGTTGCTGAGAGACTTTGGATCACAATAATAGCCAGGCTGCGCCACACCACCATGAAATACCGGTAGTTTCACCACGCAGGAGTGCAGGCCTGTTTTTCGGCAGAGTAGCTCCAGTGCTGGTTCTGAGAGGATTGGAGAGGACATGTGTAATGTGTGTGAAAGGATGTCCTGTTGAGTGAGAGCCAACCTCATCTGTGCCAGAACCCTACCTCCCCCTCTGCCCTCCATCACCCCTTCGCTCTCAATTTCTGCCACCATGTTCCTCTTTCTCTCACTTTCTCTCTCTCTCTCACGTCTTCCTGTCTGTCTAATATCCTTCATTTCGGTTTTTTCCACACAGACGAAGCAACTAAAACACACACTCTATGCCCGATGTCTGACTCAAGTGCAAACACACACCCACACAATCTGTCTCCCTGCTTCTCTCTCTCTCTCTCTCTCTCTCTCTCTCTCTCTCTTTCCACCCTTTTTCCCCCTATTTTCTCTCATCCTCAGTCAATTATACAGATGTCTAATGCTTTCTCCCTGCTGTAGGGAGCGGACAGAGCATCTATCATCCTCGGGGGGGATGGTGGTGATGTTGGGGGGGGGGGGGGGGGGGGGGTGAAAGCCCCATGCTTTGCTCTGCAGCAGAACACTCGTTCCTCTGGGCTGGAAGGACGCCAGTCGACTGGGGATCAAACCTTGGCCCTCGGCCCGCCAGCAGGCTTCCACGGCTCCCTCCCTTCACCACCAGATTTGGGCCACTTCCATGTGGGCCAGCAGCAGGCAGCTTTTTTGCTGGTATCTAATCTTTTGTTTGTTCTTGCAAGTGTGATGTCGATGAGCAGAGAAGGATGTTGGGGAGGAAACAGAGGGGAGAAACATGCCGGTATCAGAGATACCAGCAGAGCCTCTGTGGCCTTAAGGTGATGTTTGCCAATCAGATTTCTATGGATTGAATCAGTAGGATAAGAAATACAGGCCACTAAGCACCATGGTGGTGTGGATGCTCTGCAGTTCTGTTATGCCATGATACAAACATATTTTAACACAGTTCTTTTAGCCAGTTGGGGTTTTCTATGATTCCAACCAAGCAGGTTAGAACGGGCAGCAACTATCTCTGTCAGCCCACTGCAAACAAGCTGAGATAGAGCAAAATGTGGGGTGAGTTTAGGCCAGCTAATAAGAGACAGGAAAGATTTTTTTTCTTCGCTGAAAACCAGAAATACGGCAGACAAGCAAAAATGTGAATAAAAGGAATCACACCTCATCAATATCTGAGCAACGTTACAGGAGGTAATAGAGGTAAGGGTGAGTTCATAATGAAAACAGTCTCAATATTTCATCACTTTGCAGATACATTTCTGCCTCGCTTGGCCAATTTTTCCGACAAGCTTTAAGAGTTTTGAGGGTAACATTCAGAAGCCAGATTTTTTTTGTCAAAACACTGGTGGCCTCTGAGGGCCTGTGATGCTTTGCCTCAATGTTTATGCATCCTACCTTGAGTCAGATACAATGGGGGGAACAAAGTATTAACAGATAAATAATGCAGTATAAAAAAAGCTTTGTGGGATGTTCACATCCATCAGCAAATTTGACTAAATACTGCACCATGTCAAATCTAATTCAACTTCCTAATACGCAACAAAACTGCATAACAACCTTATGTGCAGTATAATGCCTGATATCTACGTATTGTACAGCTCTGATATACTGAGTAGTCCACATTCCAAAAGGTCAAAGGTTAACATGTGAAACTGGATGCTGCGCCTGTGTCTGTGTGGGTGAACATAGGAGCATGTAATCAATACACACAGGCCGTTACCATAGCCTGTTGGAAGCATTCCTGCCTTAGGGTGAGTAAGAAAGCAAGATTTCAGTGTAAAAGTGGGGAAGGGGTTGTGTGGTCGATAGTGATATGTGATAGTGGTGGTGGTGGTGGTGGTGTTGAGAAAGAGAGGGCTGGAGGTGGATACAGCCATGCAATGAGAGTGAAATAATGATCCTGGCATCCCTGCAGTTCAGGTACACCGTAACCTCTGCCTACATGTGCTCGGCCTCTGTGTGTGTGTGTGTGTGTGCTCACAGGCACTGCAACAGCACTGAAAGAGCAGGGGGGGGAAATGGCAATTCCCAGCTGTCAGCCTGACCTGCAGGTTGGCCGCTGTACTTCTGCCTGACCGGCTGTAAAATTAGGAGCAAACAAGGTGCTCTTTAAAAACAAGGGCTTGCATCCAGCGCCGTGTCTCTCTGGGGTAAATAATTCATATTAAAAACATCACTCACAAAAGCACTAAAAATATGCCCTGGGCTCTGAAGACCCAATGATGTGCCAAGCCGAGGACGGCTTGTTTAAAATGTGCACGGTGTGAAGGGGGGAACTCTGAATCCTCTCACTTGGAGGTGTGTTGGTAGAAGCAGATCATTAAGCTAAAACCACTCCTCCCCTAGAAATAAGTTCACATAGTAATGGAGTTGAGATTCCCCGTGTTGTATTTTTTATTTTATTTTTTTATCATTTGTGATTGGATATAAAGTGGGTCACTGAGCTTGGGGTGACTCTATTACTCAATGAGTCACATAAAAAATAGCTTTTTTTCCACAGCAGCGTGCCTTTTCAATCTCATTTTAACAGATGCCACGGGCTTTGCAGCGCACCCAAGAAAGTAAAGCAGCTCTTATTTTCCCTCTGAAGAGCAAACTCAGAGTAATAGTAGACAGAGGGAAAATGTTGATCTCACAACAATCCCTCCTTGCGTGTAATACAGCTTTACTACATGAAAATGGATGAGGTTTGAATCAGCACAATGTGCGGGGAACAATTGCAGTAAGGTAATGGAGCTTTGGTAAGGTCCAAATATGAATCATGCGTAAAAACAGACAATACATTTCAACTATTTATTCTGGTTAGAGGACATGAGTAAGTGTTGTACTATGCCATATGTAGCAGGACCCCAGTAAAATAGGTCAATAGATTGTGTGTGTGCGTCTAATCTCTGATCAGATGGTGTTCTCATCCAGGGCTATTAATGTGCTGATCCACTAATTGGGAGAGCTTGCTCTCTTAATGCAATGGCCTTCTAAATGTGTCCGTCCCAGTAATTTAATAATGGCCATTTCATGCTACTCTGACTTTTCAAACAGCTTGCTCGGGGCAGCCACAGGGACTGCTTATTGATTGAAACTCCAAGTCGGCTGGCCTAGGCTGTGGGTGAGAGAGGGTGATCAGCCTGCTTCCCAGAGTCCAGATGCAACCAGTCCACCCCCCCCCTGCCCCCCCTTCCTCTCCACATGCTTCTCATAAACACACAAACATGGAGCAAGTGCATACTCACTCATACGTTTTTGCAGATTCCACTGACATCCTCTGCACCAGGCAGGATCAGTGGAGCACAGATGAACACTTTGAATGGAAAAAGAAAAAAGAAACTGTAGTCTAAAAATTCTGAAATGAAGACATGGGACCTCTCTCTCAGCTCTCTTATTGTCCTACCTCCATGTGTATCTCTGTGTCTGGTCACTAGGGCCCGGTGCCTGAGGAGTCTGAGGAGTAATGAGGAGAGGGCCGAGGAGGAGAGATAAGAGGAAGAGTGATGGGGGTCAGGCTGCAGCGTTGCTGGCCGCCCTTACAGACCCCCCCCCCCCCCCCCCCCACACACACACACACACTCCCCCCACACTCCCGACAGGCTGTCCAGGGCACCGTTTGTTTGCACAAGGTGATAAATAATTTGGCCTGAGCTGACATGGATTAATGTGGCCCTTAGCCCCCTTTTCCTCCCTCTGCATTCGGTCACAGAAATGTTTGGCCCCTTAAGCAGCTGGTCTCTCCCTTAATGCCGAAAATGCATGAAATTCTTATCAGCTTTCAAAGCCAGGGACCAAGAAGTGACCCTGCTGTTACTGAGAGGCTATCATGGAACTTAAGGATGCTTTCTTATATTCCGAGCAGTGCCCTGGACATGTTCCCCCAAGGCATTTATTATAATTCTAACAGAGTTTTGTTGCTCCCAGTGTGCACTTTGAAATGTTTTCTTCGCCAATTAGAAACGCTTGGAATACTTAGTTTGGAGTTTTTTCAACAGCAGTGGAAGTAATTGAAATGGAAGAAAAAAAAAATAAACAAGGGAGAAAACAATACTCTATTAGAAACCCACAAAGGGGATAGTGATTAATGTGATGAACACAAACTAGGGCTTTATAAATGTTTGATGCACTGGCATCGTAATCCAACGATGACAGAAACCGAGGGACAGTGGGATTGAGAGTTGTGTTGTGAATCACAATCCGTAATTTTAATAAGTACTTGAAAAAATTGAACTGTGCACTCAAGGCCATAGTTAGATGGTTTTTCATGCAATACATTTGGCTCATTCGGCCTCGTTTGCAAAAGGTTATTTCTTACTTTGGGCAAAAATGACAACTGCTTCACACTGTAAAAGACCAACACACTCATCTTCAGAACAAACTTACACTATTCAGCAAAATGTTGTCTTGTCTTTTCTCCAGTTTTTTTTTTCTTAACTGTGGCGTTTCTTTTCAAACTACATTATTAGAGGCTCTTTAAAATATCTAAGATGTTTCTGGTTTCAATAATTAAACAGTGTACAGCTAAGGGCTCTCGTTATAACTCTTAATGTGCATGCCCTATGGCCTTTATCTTTGATCTTTCATGCTTCTCGGTGTGCTTTTGCATAATTTGAACTATAACGAGAAACACTTGAGCTGCCATATCCTTCCTCCCTCTCCCTCACTCGCTCCCTCTCGTACGTTAAAGAGGAATGTTTCACTGTTTAGTTGTTGCAGATGTTCGGTGCAGTGAGCTCATGTATGATGCAGTTATGGACTGAAACACTGACTCTGCGTGTACGCGAATGGTCATATTTGCATACTTGAGTGGCTTGAGTGGGAAGGTGTCTGTGACTGTTGTTGAGGACAGTTTGCCCTTGTGTTTTGTGTGTTTTAAATGGGTTGAGGACAGTGTGTCTGTGTGCGCTTATGTGTGTAGTTGTTTTCTTGGGGGTTCGAGCTCAGACCCTGCGGAGCTCCATCATCCTTAGTGCAGACGCCTGCAGGCAAGGGTCACAGCCCCTACACACCATGAAACACTCTTCACCACACAGCCTGGCTACCACAGCCGCACAGTCAACTCATCCCAACCCAGGTGCTTCATACACACACTCGTTTTCTATTTATCTCTGTACCATTGGCCTTTTGACCTGGCAATCACAGTTGTTCGCTCAACAAAAAGCCAATTTGGGATTTTTTTCATTGGATTTTGAATTATTACCGAAAATAAGCCCTGTGACAAACACAAGTTTATGATACTTGCATGTTTTGATCAGCACAATCATCTTTACAAACCACTTTTATGGTTTTTTTCAGCGTGGATGCAATCAGCAAAAGTAGAAAGCTGGTTAGGCTTTGATAGAACTACACCACGGCCGCATGAGCGTGAGTATAAAGAGGCTATAAAGGCAGTAAAATGAGTGGAGAAAAAAAAAGACGATGACTTTTGTAGTCTCTTTTAGCCGCTCGTAAGCAACTGCCTTTTACACTTAAATGTATTTACTGATATATTTTAGAACAAAATATTCTCTGAAGCTCTTAAGATTGTGGTAACCAACTTATTTCAGTTATCTCAACGAAAAACCAATTAAAACAAAACCATTGACCTCAAGACGGGGGAAGCGGAAGTGCAGAAATGCTAACCCATTCCCGGGTTTTAGGACTAATTCCTGCAGCACTCTATTAAGGTCCTTCAACAACGTCTCAGCACCCATTATGCATGTCCACAAAGTGGTGGCTTTTTATAGCGCCTACGGTGTCTTTAATAAATTAAGTAATTACACATGCACCTGTAAACCATCATATAATTGAGTACACATAACCAATTAATGGCACATTTATATTTTTTCTATATAATTTTAATTAATTGCCTTTATTACTTTTGCTACACTCTAGGGAGCCATGTGTGTTTACACTTTGTGTAAATGTGTAATGTAAAAACACTGTATGGGATGTTGCGTCTGCTTGGTTTTGTGCTTGTTTGTATATATATTATTATACATTCTTGCAGTAATTTGTAATTGTTCAACATGATTTGCTGTTTAATACACAAGGAACGTGGCGTTTGTTTCTCATATATCAGGTGTTGTTTTACAGCATTAGCCACAGTGCCTCATGACATCATTGTTAGCTTCCAGGATTAAGCACACTGTAATTAACATTAAGTAGCTCCCCCCCCCGTCTTCACCTTTTTCCTTACCCCTGGCTCTGTACCCCTGGCTCTGTCTGCATGCGTCTGTATCTCTGTGTCTTTCTTTCTCCATCTCTTTCAGTCTCTTTATATTGACTACGAACTGGCTGTAGCTCTGAACAGCAGGCCCACACAGACCAAAGCACCAGCAATGCTGGATTAGTCTGTTGAATTATTCAAAGCCCAATTCCCCATTGAAATGTGTAAAAGGTCCCTTGCTGGGTTTAAAAACAGAGAGTACAGTTGGAGCTGACAACAAAAGGTTCAACTTCAAATAAAAAGCCCCCCATCACTTTACCTAATTTGCATAGCAAGTTATTCATTTTAACATTAGACTTTTGTTCTGACTTTGTGGCGAAAATTTTTAATCATGTTTAAAAAAGCACTGATTTTCTGGAGGTCTTCTGTTGTCGACTGGTTTGACACACAAAGCAAAAACAATTAAGACCACAGGGCGCTTAAAAAAAGTCTATTTTTGTTCACGTTTTCTCCAAGTTTCTAACAAGATGCTGATGGTAAAATCCTGTTAAAGTAAATGTGCTAGGCTTTGCCATGTTTCACGGTGTGATGTAACACTGAGCCAATATTTCCTAAATCATTGTGCACTGCAGACAGTATTCATTCAGCACAACAAAGCAGGCTGAAAGTACTTTGTCCATTGGTTGTTAATGTACTTGAGTAGATGCAGAGCAGTAAAATGAGGAAGTGAGAGTTTGGCAGCAGATTCAACAAGTTGCACAGATTTGTTTGATAGTGATATATAATATGTACATAATCTCAGTGGCATACAATTCAATTCCTGATATGAAATACAATCATAGAGTTTGGCAACTTTGAAGTGGAATTTGATCAGTCATGATGAATCATGTCATGTCGTCACATCTGAAACATCGACAAAAACTGTCCTTTTTCAAAAGTTGGCCTGTGTTTGCAATAGTTTCACTATACACAGTAGTTCACCAGTGTTTTAACAGTTTGAAAGTGATACAACATTTTACTTTCAATACTTAAATCCAAATGATCCCATAATGCCATGTAAAAGTAGTGTACAATCAATGGTTGTTAACTCGCATCAAGAGGGAGTCGCTGTAAGTGCCACTTGAGAATACTGTTCGCATAAACATCCAAGTCGTAATAATGACTGGCACAAATAACTAAGGCGGTCCCTGAAAGAGAAAGCTAACAAAGATTCCTCTTATCACCCAAAGTCATTCAATATATTATAACGCTAACGCAACGTAACTATATTGACCATGCAAGGTATTTTTCAACCTTTACATGACCAATTTTGCAAATAATACAACTGTCTTGACATGTCTGATGTGACGCTTTTTAATGAGTGTTTTATTTCGCCACCTGACACACCGTATAGTCCTTTACATAGAATTAACGATCTAACGAGCAGTGAACACCGAGTGAATGATTTTGCACACCGCCTTGTATGAACACCGGTGCCCTGGCTTTGAAGGCTTTATGTTGCAGAGTTAGACACTGCTGAGGGCTTTATCCTCCATTATGAAGGGGCAGTGCAGCACCTGCGAACACACATCCCCATAGGAAAACTAAATCCACTAGACCCACAGCACCACACACGCACAGTACGAAATACTCAGTACTCTAGAGAGGTGCTTGTGTGTGTGTGTGTGTGTGTGGTTGTGTGTGTACTATAGGGGAGCAGGGAAGGTGATGTACCTTGATGAGGGAGAAGGGATGGAGGCAGAACTTCAAAGCAAACAGAATGCGCAATGCTATTTATGTGTATCAATATATGTTGAAAATCCCCATTGAGCTTTCCTTAAAATACCTGCCCACTGGCCCATACATTTTTCTCCCTCCCGCTCTCTTGCCTGGTGTATATCATAGAGCGGGAGAGAGACAGATACATATAAACACATTTTAGCCTTTCTTTCTCGGGCAGGTACATAAAGGAAAACTGAATTTATGTGAGGGCACTTCAGCTGCCTCCTGCCTACCTCAGAGACCGCGAGGCCCCGTCAACATATCTGTGAAGTGTACAGATACTGTACGTCCCATTATGCCCGAAGAATGGCAGACATTGCAAATCATTTGTAAGCATGGAAATATGTAAAGGAGGTAAATATGGATTTATGTTGAGGAGCGGCCGCACCATCAAAGCATTACACTCTGGTGCCAGTGGTGGAGTTCAATAAGCTGGAGAGATGAAAGCTAATGAAAGGCAAACATGAGAAGGGTGTTGGTGTGGCACGGGAGGAGGTAAGGAAGGAGGCAATGGATGGGTGGGGGAGGGTGCGAGTGAGCAGGGAAGGAATACAGACGATGTGAGATGTTGTCTGGTGTGGTCCAATCAAGCCACAGGATATAACAGTAGTCGATAGGGGTAGATGAAAGGGATCTCGGTATGGAGGCTGTGTGGTCTCAGGGAGGACGCTCTGCATGTGTGAGCCTTTGTGTGTTTGTGAGCGGGCATTTTGTGTGTGTATGTGTGTGAGAAAGAGCATCAACAAGTAAGTGATTGCCAATGTGTTATGCGTTCGTGCCAAGCTGGCCCATGCATTTCGATACTATATAGCTGTAAATATGTAGCCAGGAACACATGCCTGCCGTCCCGGCTGTTGCACGTTATAGATGCTTCCTGCAGAGTCCCAAGGGTACAGTACACTGTGTTCCAGTCAAACCGCCTTAGATCATACCTATCTACTGTACTGCAGCAACTGTGTGGCATGACTATGTTTGCAAATCAGCCCGACATGAGGGAACGCGGCGAAAGAACAGACTCATATGAGCAATTTGATTAGCATATTGCCATTACAACTCTGTCGTCATTGAAGGTATAGCGAGCTGATCGCACACCTTCTTCAGAGACTTTCATCCCGTGTAACAAACCCACAGCACAGTATGAGTCATGTGCTGGAGCGGATAAGGACAGGCCTGGGATATGAAGTAGTGAGCTGGTCAAGTTGTGGTGTTTTTGTGAGTGAATAATGCATGTATTTCAGTCTTGGCTTAGCTAATGGCACACAGGCACTCATTAGCAATTTCTTTCTAAGTTTCGGGCTTTTTCCCATAAGCTCTTAAGTGTACATGTCTTTGACGAGACAAATCCAGCCTACAGTCCACTGCTGAAAGAGCCCCACGCACTTCAGATCCATACACACGTAATGCACAAACACATGGCCACATAAAATATCACCACTGCGATATCACCACTGCGATCTTTCTTCCCAGTGAATGAAAATGTGGACCATATTTGGCATCTCTTTAAGCCTTCATTTCTCACACACAAATGAGGTAACCCTCCATACATCATTTCTACTACGCCTACACTGTAGTAAACTGCTGATTGTGTGAAATATGGTTCTGAGCATAGGGGTCTAGGGTTAAGACAGCACCTGTAGAGAAACAATGGTAGCTTTGTTTAAAAAAGAAAAAACAAACAAATTTTCACTCAATTAAATCATTTTTTTCAGTTGATTCTCATTATCCTATCAGGTGCACTCCTGCTCTATAGCTGCAGGCTGGGTAATTGTTTTTCACAGAGAAGACCATTTCTCGAGAAAAGATGTTCTGGCAAGCATAAGTTTGATTGGTAAAATATAAGAGATTCAGTAGTTTGTTAGTTTGTTTAGTTGGTTGTTTGTCCATTTTGTTTTCCTTTGTGGTCCGCGTGACTTGTGTCAGTGTGCTTTAACTGAATGTTTAATGCTTAAGATGCAAAATAGTCGATTGCACCTGAACTAGTTTAAATATTTTTTGAGTGTAAAAGTTCAGATCAGGTTGACTTGGTGCACAGTTGAATACCCGTGAGTCATAGCGCTGCCAGTCCCTAATTGGGGAGATGAGATCATCTCTGCGTATTAATGTATAACTAATTACCTGACCAGAGGTATTACTGCCACAAGTTTGCAGGTAAGCTTTGCTGCCAGAGTCACTACCTCTCTGTCTTTTTATTTTTTTCTCCACTCATTACTACAGTAATGAAGTTAAGCTTTCTTCTCTCCTATCACATGTCCTTCTGGGTCAGCATGCTGCCGTGTAGTTCTGTGAAATGTCTCTGCTTCTATTGGCTTCATGTATAGAGGCTTCTGCTGTCAGACATGACTCAAGTCACTACAGTAGCGTATGATACACACTTTAGAGACATTAGTTTTCCTTCCTTCCTCAAGAAAAAAATTACTTTGAAAACAAAAACAAATGTGCACTTTTAAATACTCGCTACTTGCCCCTTTGGGCAAAGCAGAGTGTCTTACTTATTTTATGACTGTGGGAGGCGGATGACTCGGTCACATTGTGAAAAGGTGGATCATTTACAACAAGGCTCGTCAAAGACAGCCACATAATTTACGGACAATGACAGGCCTATGACATCATTTACACGGCAGTAACAGTTATTAGACTAAATGTTCATGGCAACACAGATTGCCTATCAACAGAAGAATAGTGTGCTTTATTGTTATGTTGCAGCATGTGCAAGCATTTGTGAGTTTGTTGGCTCAGGGCCAGGGAACCTGTTATTTGGGCCCCCCCCCCCCCCCCCCCCCCCTCTTACTCTCTCAGCCGCCAGGCATTCGAGAACTGGGGTACGTTTACACATAGTTAAACCCTGAACAGTCTAAAACTCAGCCTGCAGGCGCACAGGCTCAAACCACTGGATCGGGATAACAGGACTGCCATCTGCTGGTCATGCAGGGGAACGTGTTTTGTACACAAGCAAGGAAGCGGGGAGGAGGGGGTGATCTCCCTTTAAACAAAATTTAAAGTCATCATTGCTGACATCTGAGGAGGTGGGTGCCAGCGCCTGAAACCTTCCTGTCAATCAGCCAAACACTTTGTTCATCAGCTCAGATGCCTGTATCATTTGAATATCACAAGGCTCTTCACTCTCTTCGCAAAAATCCTCAGAATCTTAACAAAGTTATCTCCTCCACAGAACTGACTCAAATACATCATCTGTGTGGTTATCGGTGTCTGTCTGTTGTCTTTCTTTCTGCGTCTTAAAAATCTGTCTTGAAGTGTTGAAACGTTCAATATTGTGAGCTTCTCTTGGGTGCACCTTACACTCTAAGAATCTGATCTGGAAGACCAAGCACGCCTGTCTGTTTTTTTTTATATTTTTATCATTACTCCAAAAAAAAAGTTTCTCCTACATTTCTAGAAAAGGAAAGCAGTGCACCCAGAGGTACAAAAGCCCCGGGGCAGGGGCTAGATGTTCCTTTCAGCTGAATATGCAACACTCCTCTGGCATTGTTAAAAACCACTGGACCAAGAACAAGTCTTTGCCCTCTTCACTGGCAACAAAAACGGCATCTTTGTCTCTTTGCTTTTCGTATTCAAGATTAACCAAAGGAAGGGTGGTGACTGAGAGGAGGGAGAGAGAGAGAGAGAGCAATGGACAGAGAGGATCGGGATGAGATGAGGGAGGTGGGTGGGACGCGGCTTTCGAACCCTCATTTACCCTGTCAGCCCTCCTAGCAGGGGATAGTGTTCAGGATCTATTGATCACAACTCAGTGGAGCAGTAATCCTGCAGACTTGATTGATTCCGACTGTTGCCTAGGCCTCACTGCACTGCCCAATCCTCCCTCCATGCCTTCTCTGCCTCTGTACTTCTCCCAATCCCTCGTTCCCTCCCCTCCATCTCTCATAAAGCATTGATATGCATGACGGCCATGGGGCCCCATGAAGGAGGGGATGCAGGGAGGATTGGAGGGACGGGACTTGGGGCATTAAGTGTGTGTGTACGCTGCAGCAGGAAATAGCTGGCGAGGTGACGGGTGCCTTGACACAAGACGGGGCCCGGAGGTGTCTATGAGCTGCCTTCCCCCGATTGCTCTCTCGCTTTTTGTCTCGCCTAAACTGATGAGTCAACGGCTTTACACTTGCTCTCTTCTGGCTGGTCAGTGGGAGAGAAGTTTGTATCATCACAAACTAGGCTCAGGAGGGACTGAATGATTTTACAAGTTGTTTTTGCTGGCAATCTCTCTCTTCTGTGTTCTTCTAAGTCGAGAAAAGCAAAAGAATACTGAATAATTATAGGACTGGACATCTTACCATTAAATATACACACCAACGACAAGTCAACCATATTAGTTCGTGATGCATATATATGCTTTTGTGTTTATGTGTATTTTTTTGTTTCTAGGTATTTTTCTTTTCTCCCCTCCACAAAAAATGGTCCGTTTATTTGTTTGTATATTTACAATACGATGTAAGAAACAGGCGACATACAATAATATTATATTGCATACATTATTAACAACACTTTACTGAACATGAAGCTCTGTGTGCATTCTGTGCCAGTAAGGGTATGGGGATGATGCATTAGGGACTTCACCACCTATAAGAAGACGCTTTAACGAAGAATATTAAAAATAATGAAGTTTAGGAAAGTATTGGATATTGATGTGACAAATCCTTTGCATAATAGATGGGATGGATTGAAGTTGTGGACCATGTGCTGTATCAGCAGGCATGAAGGCACACTTGATGAATGGGAGGATCGGTGTATTAAAGCACATTATTATTAAGTCTGCCCGAAGCATATTATGCAGAGGGACAATTCTGCCCACATGAATTTTATTTAGTCTGCTTTGCACTTCCATAACAGTGCGTCCCTATGTATCTGTGTTTGTGTAACATCGGCCACGGGGCTGCCGTCATGCAGCCCACAAGTGTTTTGGGACCCCTCTGACGGTTTCCGGGACCACTTTTCAGAGAGCCTGACAGCTGCAGAGGGAGTTGGCTCAGTCCTGCTTTTCTCCCTGGCAGTGGCCCGTGCCAGGATTGAGGCTGGCTCGGCTGAGCTCTGCCACACACTACAGAGAGGGCACCAGCAATGGACACATATACAGAAAACAGATTTGGCAAGATTTAAATTCCATATATACGAGGCTGTAAAGATTCCACGGTCAACATTTCTAAGTGAATGCAGAACTTGGATACTAAAAAAAACGGTTATCTTCTAAATCTGGTACATCTTCCTGCACTAGCACCAAAAACATAAAAGTGAATTGGCTGAACAAATTAGTTTTCTAACGGGAGAGGAGTTAGTGTCATACAGCACCGTAAAGCCAAAGTTATACTTGCATCCGTTTGGGAGTATAACCGAGGCTTGAGACTGAGACGTCACATGTCGACCTTGTCATGAGATGTTCCAAAAGTATGATTGAATTTGCTTTCAGCTAATGTTCAGCTTAATTTAAATGTACAGTCTGAAAAGTGGCCGTAAATGCAGCTTTAAAGAGCTAGACTAAAACCTAAAAAGCTTAATCATTCCATAGAGATAATTCACATGGCTCAGTTGATGGTCCCATATGCTATAATGCTCAATTTCTGTGACATGGTTTCTACATGTAATGACATTCAATTAAAAAGCCATATGCAATGACATTCTTGAATCATTAAGGTCTTTTTGACATTTGAGCACCCTTTTTTTCCTTACCCTCTAATCAGTGATGTCTTCTTTTTCCAGTCCTAATCACATTCTACCTTTTTCTACTCAATGAAGACAGTTGGGTAACGGAGCCTGAGTCATTAAGCATCATAGAGACAGAACCTGTGATGGTTATGTTTACAGACAGTGGTGTACTATTTGGCATCTGTCACGTAGATATCTATCTCCATCTAAAGACATGGCACAGCAAAGTTTCCTTCTCCTAGTGTTACTTTAAGTTGTTTTCAGCCTCTTACTCTCCATCTGACAGCTCTGTCCATGGAGTCATGCTCAGGTTGGCTCTGAGACCTGGGAATATTGACAGCTAGGCTGGGTTACTAAATCCTCAAAATCTATGTTGTCTTTTTTGTCCTGCTTCTTACAGCCTATATAAATTCCCCTGTATGGTTTCCTCTAGGCAGCTCTCTTTTCCTCAATCCCACTGTTTTTGCTCTCCCTACAACCATTCAGTTTCGCTCTCCCCCTTCCAGCCCTCTCAGAGGTTCTAGTATTAGGGGAATTCCTGGGGGGGATTTTCCCTGCTTTAGACTGTCAGTATGGCCCTTAAAAACGGTCTACTGCCAAAGACACTAGTGCAGGGTATACAGGCGAACACATGTTACACAGTTTAAGACCTCTACAGTAAATACACCGCTTCAAACGGCCCCATTTCTGTTGATCTGACTTCACTCTTTAAGTACAGTATGATACATACTTGCACAACTAGATTTTCACCCTAACCTCTTTAGGCTTTTTTTCCCCAGCATTCATAAATGTTTTTACCTGATGCTCTCACTCTTCTAAGTGAAAACTGAAAATAACATCATTTGTTACTGTCCAAGACACAATCTGTGACAGTTACATATCGGCAAATGTCTATTTTGTTGCCTTACTGGTTCGATTGACGTAACATAAGAGCAAATAAGTCTTTATCCATTTGCAATTCCCTACGTCCAAACAGCAAAACTGAATGACAATAAAGGAAACTGTAGCGGCTCCATACACATATGTGAACAAATATCCATAGAGCAAATTTTCTTTTCTAACAAAATCTCAGATAATCCTAATTTCTTAATATACATCTAGAAACATAACTATGACCATAAAACAGTTATTAACGTGATCCTAAAAACAGAGAACCAATCCAAAGTATCAAAAAGATCAACCAAAATACAAAACATTATACCTTTCAGTTCACTATACACATTACATTTATTCAGCGATGCAAGCTATGCTCTGGAATATAATTAGTATGTAAGCATTAATCCGGAGTGCCTTGCATTTACAAGCTTCTCACAAAGCTGTACTGCTCTGGATGCCTCTGGCTCTTTACAACCTGCCCATCTGGAAGAACATAAAGCTGCATGGCATTACACTGTACTACTGTAGTTTGGAATCGACCCAGATCTGTTACACCATGACTAGAGTACAGCAACAAGTTTTTACTTTCCCTCTGTGCCAATTCCTTCTCTATAAATGGAGCTACTGTTCTCTGAGATGACATGGGAAACAGAGGGAAACTGTTCTTGTTGCATTTTACCCTCAAATTCTGAAATAACGGAAGATTTGTCTTCATCAATAAAATCCACGCTGCCACTCTCCGTGATAACGGATTCATCATTCTGCTGCATCGTAGCTCACTTCGTAACCCAATCTTGAGAAAACTTTCATTCTTCATTATTTCACCACCATGCTTGCTTTACAAACCGAGAATTCAACACTTGCTCTAAATAGAAAGGTGTACTTTTCTTATTTCATTTCTGTCTGGCAAATACAAAGCCAGGCCTAAAATTTGCACATTTAGGCTTTTCACAACACCTGCTGTAAAAACAGGCATCCACACACTTTGGCTGATGAAGGGAGCCACAGTCACCATTGTCAGCTATGTAAGAAGCTTGATTGTTAGTCTATTACCAAAATATTTGCAAGTGAATGCAGACACAGAGAGAAAAGCCAGTTGATGCAGGCCTCGGGCAGCTGATTTTTATGGCTGACAGCTGATGGTCACTCGCTGGTAAATGTGCTAACGAGGTGATAGAATTCTCTACAAAAGCAAGTGGCCCTTCAGCCTTCCTCCAATATAAAAGCTGACTCCTCTCTTTCCTTTACAGAACACTCCACAGATGGATACGCAACAGTTTTCGCAATTACTGACGACCGGGTGTGGAAGGTTTGGATTGGCCTTCACAACAATGTCTACCACAGATGAAGGCTCTCTTAAATGCTGATTTATTGGAGTTTGGCATCTGCTCCATTTGCATGGGGTTAATCTCAAACAATTACAGAAGAGAACTCAACTCCCCTGTGGCCTGGAAGACATGGTTTGATATGCAAATGACATCCCCTTTGCCCTCACAAATTCAAAACTCCTCTTCAATAATGTAATTCTTACTGTTGCTGAAGCATGTAAAAATATATTTATATAAAAAAAGGAAAGATAATAAATGAGGGTGGGATGAGTCTCGCTGGTTTGGTATTTTTAAAAGGCTGCAAAAGGAAGAAAAAAAAAAGTAGAGATTCCTCAGTTCAGTAGTCTCACTCTTTTTGAACAGCAAGCGGAGCATTGTGCTTTTTTAATGCTGTCTCAGTGGACTTAATACTTGTTATTTTCTCCCTCCCCTTTCTCTCTCGCTCTCTCCTTCCACCTCACATTCCCAACGCGCTGTCTGTGCTCTTGCATCTGTAATCACAATGTTACCTCATTGGGGGCTGCCTTTGTAGCCGGTGTGTGTAGGTGCGCGTGTATAGGTGCACGTGTGTGGTGTTGGTGGTGTGTGTGCATTTTGAGGTTCTGCTGGGGGCTGTGAGGGGGGCTTAGCAGCAAACTGGGTTTCAATGGGAGCCCACACCACTGCTCTGCCAGTTCTTATCTCCTCTCATGCAGGAGAGCAGTGGCATCAAGCCGGTGGCTTATTAGAGAGGCAGGGAACGTATCCCAAATACACCCTCCCTCCCCTGCACCCACCCCTCACAATGAGACACAGCGGTGTGTGGACCTATGTTTCCATCTGGGCCTGTGGCAGGGCCCATGAGGAGAAAGTATGTCTCGGCACACAGTGAGTGTTTATCGCTTTTTCTTTTGTGTTGATGATGCAAAAACAAATTGCGATTTGGAGAATGAACAGCAGCAGGAGAAGAAGCTCCGCCACTTTATGTCGGCAGTGGAAGCACTCTGTTGTGCTTTAGGGTTGTACTTATAGTGATCAAGCAGAGAGAAAGAGAGCGGGAGCAAGCGAGGCAGAGTAATAAGAAATACATTGTTTTTATATTGTTTTCTCTGACAGATGAGATGGCATTAGCTGTGATTTTGCCGTTATTGCCGCTGCTGTGGGGTGAGGTGAAGTATTATGTGGGAGGTAAATGAGTGGAATCTGGACATTACAGTTGTTACTCTATTCTGCTGCTGGTAATGCCTTCATCACAGAGCTGTTCCTCGGCCATTATGCCTTGGCAGTAGAATTTGAATCACAGAATGAAAGGCCAGACAGGCTCTTTCAAAAGCACCATCACAGGCCCCGGACACAAACATATTTACCTGCAATCAAACGCAATCTTGCTTCAGCTATTTCTGCTTCACCCACTCACCACTTACCAAGATAATTTGGGAGGCCTTTTTATACCACACTGCACCGGAGCAACAGGAGATGAATTTCATTTTTATTTTATCACTGCCCACTGGTGTTGAAGGCACTTTGTTTGTGAGAGTGTGCGTATGAAAGGTGAGAAGCACATGTATGAACGTGGGGCCTTGAAATGCGTGTATTAATCTTAAGATTTGACTTCTTGTGAGTATGTTGCCTTTGGTGTGTGTGTGTGTGTGTGTGTGCGTGTGTGTGTGTGCGTGGGGAGATAATAATATGCATTTGCATGCAATGCTTCAATGTGGGAGAATGTCATTGATTTATAACCGTGATGAAAGGTCAGTTCACCTTATTAAACAACACATAGGTATACTGCTGCATAGTATCGGATAACCATTAGAAGCCAATCTGTCCATTCCTACTGTGACTGGTGGAGGCATCAAGGTCTCGGCTAAAAAACGGCATATAAATCAGCATTAAATGAGTTTGTTTTAGAAAACATACAGCAGCATATCTAGAAGATTTGCCTAAAACTTTAGTCTTTAAACTATTCAGATCTTTCTTCTTATTCTTTTCCTGCTTTTGTCCTCTTTGTGCAAGCTAATTTCCTAGAATTGATTTAACAGCCTCCGGTGTTAATTGCACAAGCCCAGCACAGTGTTTTTAAAAGTGTGATTGTACTCATGGAGATATTTACACAGTTTATCCACAGAGTCGCTTTCAGAGACGTCTACCCTGTCCACTTATTAACCTCTATGTTAAGACAACCAGTCAAAAGCAGATGGCTTAAGGGGCATCTGAGACATCTTTGTCCAATCATCTGTCTGATGTGGGCACAAACACAACCCTCTTCAATCTCCATCTCCCAGTCCCTCCATTTCTCACTCTTACCATGTCCCCCTCAGTTATTTTGTCTGATTAAGCATTGTTTAAACGAAAGCCCTGCAGGCTGATTGCACATGGCTTAAAGAGAGCACCATCTCCTCATCGTTGGCTTTGTTGTTTTCAGGCATTAGCATGTGTGTGGAACGTTCCGGGGCCCACTTCTAAATGAGTGAATGGAGACAGACCTCACACAGCTCAGATGTGAGTGTTGAGGATAGCTTGTGTGGGTGGGACTGTGTGAGAGAGCAGATACAGTAAGTGTGTTCCGTGTGTCTACAGGATGTGTGTGGGAGTGTTTCTCTGTATCTTAGCAGCAGGTGTTTTTTACGGTTAAACATGCATATATGTTTGTATTTGCATACATGCACATGTGACAATTGTGGCTGTCCATCTGTGTCTTAACATAACTGCACCCCCATCTCTTTTATGTTGAAGCTAGTTGAACTTCCACCTGTGCTGTCCCGACAGGTGCAAGCTAATGTTTGGAGCAGAAAACAGATGCAAAGAAGCTAGACTTGGCGGATGACAGACAAACAGACGGACAGACCAATATAAAGGAAAACCATCTGGGCCTGCAGTTTCGCCCCTTTAGCCTTGCGAAGGCTTCAGAATACTGCCTCTGCCAGTCGCTGCTGGGGTGTGGCCTGGACCGAGCGATGGCACAGCGTGGATGATGAGATGGGGGATCCTCAGCCTGGAGCTGCTCTGGAAGGGGTGTAGAAGAAGAGGCACCAGCAGGCCCTGGAGGTGATCCAACAGGCGCTCTCATCCTCTCAACTGTTGCAAAAGGATTGCTGGTTAGTGGGATAATCCACCGGCGTGGACGCTTCAGATAGCTGCCTCCACATGTGAGGAAGGAAGAGAAAAGAATAGTGTACCCAACCAGCACAATGAGAGTCTTAGGCAGTGAATGAACAGTTGCTTAAAGAAAAGGCTGAACCCTGCCAGAATTATGTAAACAATTACAGCACAAGGTCTGGTTTTGAATATTTTGTGTGTGGGTGATGTTATTTATAAATGAACATTGAATGAAATAACTACCTGTTTCTCACCAAAATGCGTTTTGTGTATCTTCGAAGTCTGTCAAAGCTGTTGAATGCGTTTCTTACCTTTTTATAAAACATTTGCAAAGCCAATTTCCTTAATACTGAAAGATGAGCATATTTTACATGCATTTTTGCTTGCTTGCTTCTTCACTGTAGTTGTTGGTGAATTGCTGCATTTATTGGCCCACTAACGTCTGAATAACTGCCGATCAATGGAATAGTGTGAAAGCATGAATCCTTGTGTGTTTGCGCAATGCAAAAAAAAATGGGGACCCACCCATAAAGATGGTGCTACTCGTGGTAGCAGATAAGGTTTGAGTTTCTGTGACCCCCTATTGGTCAAATAGTGTATCCAGGGCTTTCTACAAAGAAACGCTGCAGCTATCCGTGCGAAACAGTAGCCAGCTAAGGGGGTCTGGGCACAAAACATTTTTGGCCGTAAAAAGCCCAAATTTGGTGCCCTCAGGCACATTCTTCTTACCCCTCTCAGTCTGTAAATAGCTATTCATATTTTAAAACCACCCCTACGACTGATCAGAACTTATGTTATGAAGAATAATTGGACCTTATTTTTTTTTTGACACCTTCACTGTAGTGTCTACAGTGATGCTTAAATGTATTGTTTTATAAATGCACTCTTATTCAAAGAAATTAAACAAAGGTTTTAGTGTGTGTAAAATGCTTTACTGTAAAATGCACAGCATAAATAAGGATAATTCATTCTTTCGTTCTGCGACAAATGTAGAGCTTTCAGTGGGGCTGTTCAATGCTCACTGATGATCACTGACCCTCTGCTAAGACCCGCCCTAGAATGGCCACTGTCCAATCCTTCATGAGCAACACTAACTAGGTGCAGGAGGTAGGGGTGGGAATCACTAGGTCGCTCACGATTTGATTTGATTCCGATTCAGAGGGCTACGATGCGATTATAAAACGATTATCGCTTCATCTTGATGCATTACATTTTTTTAATTTCTATACATTATTACTAACAAATAGAAGAGATATGTAAACTGCAGGGCTACATTTCCCAGCATTGCCAAGAGAACCAACAAGAAAAGAAACACAATTGTGCCTTTAGCAGCATCCTTGCACTGGTGTTTCCGTCCCCTGTCTGTGCATTCAATGCACTTCTTAATGTGTTTTCTCATCAATTACTTTGCTATTATTTGTCGAACAATGAAAGCGACTCTCTGCTGTCTCCCGTCAGGACACAACCTCTCAGCTGAGCATGTGTTGGACTTATACAGACAGAGTTTCTCTATCATCATGCTCGCATTGTTTTAAAGCGGGAGCTAATGGTCATAAAATGTACACGCAGAGCAAATCACACCATGTTAATCAAAACTATTTTACTAGAATCCAAAATGGATATAGGCTAATTAAGTTGCGGGCTGGACTTAATTGAGTTTTCAGCTTTTTGGATGGCAGCCAGCCTTTACGGAAAGCTCTGGTATTGCAGCTTTAATGAGTGTTGTTTATTTAAAACCACTTTTTCAAACGTGTTGTCCTTGGCTTGCGTGTTTTAATCTCTCTGTCTGTGCCTATCCTTGGTCACAGAGCTTGTTTGATCCCATTTCCTTTCAAGGGCACCACTAGATAATGCTCTCTGCACCCTGTACAGAGCAGATGGGAAAGATCCAGGGTGGCACCACGCCCGTTTCCACAGGGTCATCCCAACCATTAGACCAGCAACATCAGGTGACTGCTGATAGGAGATCTCCGCCGAGAGTTCAAAGGAATGCAAGAGTGAGCCAAGACACTGCAGAGTGCCAGCTCACCGCAATTGGCAGCAGCAAAAAGGCGTTTTGAGAACTTAACGGATACCTTTGACAGAACAGAAACATTATAGATGTTTAAAAAAAAAATAATGATACGTCAGGTTCGAGATGGTCCTACTGTCCTGAAGAGAAATTAACAACAAAGACCTTCGTAATTCTCGCACAAAGGCACTACTTACCTAGCCCCCTGCCTTACATCAACATGAAAATGATAGGCCTGACTCATTATAGTTAAACTCCGGGGTATAGCGATTGAAGTCAGGCGTTGTCAGTTTAGACCCATTTGCACAGGTGTAACTAATAACATTAATAGGGACGGCTCCTTTCCATTTAGATCTTCAACGCAGGCACAGCGTCGTAGTAACAATACTACACCGCTAAAACGTGTGTGCCGCGTTCTTTTTGATCCTTTTTCGTGGCAGTGTGCGTGTGGCACTGCCCCCCCCCCCCCCCCGTAGTTTCAGCCGGTTGATGTGTTCGAGCCTCGTAAAACACATTTTTTCAAACCTTTTTTTCGGGGGAGCCGGAGGTCACCGCACTTCATTTGAACTCATCATTGCTTGGAATGCCCATCCCTGTAAGTTACGTCTGTGTAAGAAGAGTTGAATGTATTACTGAGTGTTCTATCCTGCACAAATTATGAAAGCATGACCCAATTGTTACCACATATTTTCACAAGATATTGACTAACCATAATATTATCTTCATTAGTATTCTCAGTCTGTACTGATACCACCTAATTAGTGAGAATGTATAGCCTCATCATTGTACATGGATAAGATCCATTACTCCGTCATTATTGTTTTATTCTGCCCCATTACGTCATTAACTCAAGATTTTTTCACGATGCTTTTTTTAATTTGTCCTTTTGCACGACTTAGCACCTTACTCCATACAAGCACAGCTACTTCATTGTAAAACCTTTGTAATCCACCCTGTGTATCTTTCTACCATACATTTAAAGTGTGTTTCAAGTCCCCGATCAGGTTGCAGATAAGTTGGGAAACATGTTAAAGGATTTCTTGAACTAATGGCTTGTAGCTGTTGGCTGTGGCACATTATATAGCTTTCATACGTCATTTACGGCTCAGTTGCACATTTTTGCACAAAATATGTATGTTCTAAATAGATATGCCAATTACCCTAATGGAAACCAGGAAGCGTGACCGCTTCAATTAGCAGGCCTGTTCCTGTTTCATTTTCCCTGCAACACCTCACAGAGTTTGGTCATGACACACAATGTATTGTGGCGGGTATATGTTGCCCGTTCTGCAGCTTGAAATTAAACGTTCCTTTTGTCTCAAACTGATCTGACACTTACGACAGGATGATGTTACCAACAACACATCCACTCGGGGGGGGGGGGGGGGGGGGGCATCAAATTACAACGCAGGCTGTTTGCAAATGCACGGTTCCTTTGTGTATCTCAAACTTGCCGGTGCTGGTGTAATTGGAATCAACACCATGTGAGTGAAACACCCGTATCAACCCGGGCTCTGCCTCAGTAAAACCGGTCACAGTCTGGTGACTCTACAGTGTTAAGAATTGTATGTTGTGTGTGTGATTGTATGATACAGTAGAAAGATGTGTAAGCACAGACTCACAATCACACCAATAAGCACACCGATGGGTTTTCTTCACATTTATTCATTAGCAGACAAAGTTAACGCCACAAGAGAGAATATGGCTGCAATTTAAAAATGTAGCTAAATATGAGGAATGTACATTTATCTTGAGTCTACTCATTAACCTATATGGTCCAGTCATATTTTTCTTCCCTCCAACAAGTCCAGCTACTCTCCTCCTCCCCCTCTCTCTCGATCTCCTTGTCCTTGTGGCTGATTTACGATCTTGTTAGTACCGAGGTTCACTTAGGGCAACCAAAACATATTTCTTTCTTTTTTTCTTTAACTCTGGAAATGTAGCAATTATGGACAGGAAGAGCTCCCAGTTTTTTTTCCACATTATGAGCTGTGCTAAACTGAAATCAGCTGGTCCGATGTTTGCTGTATTTGGGAGACTGTGTTTTCGTGAGGAAACTAGATTTGGCTCCTTGCCCACTTCCATTCTCCTCTTTCTGCGAGTCGACCGGCTATTATGACTGTCAGTCATTTTCAAACATAAAGGGGCTCATTTGAAAAGGCTCAATGCAAATCTCATATCTTACATGAAACAGTCTTGATTTATTTTCCCTGAGCTTTTCTTCCTAAGTCTTCAAACACCCTCCCCAACGCACTCGACGCACCCCCTCGATGCACACCCCACCCTGGCTGGAATCGCGCCTTTCAACATCCAGTCAAAGGAATGGGGAAGTGCTCTGTGGACGGTTGCCACGCTACTCCAGCACCTAACGGTTGATATTGAAAGAGAAGTATTGGAAACTTCATTTGTACTCTGCTCACATAACTGTCATTCATCTTATTCTGGGCAAAGCTGGACGACACACCTTATTATCAGCAGCTGTTGTGTCTGTTTTGGTGGAACTCTTATTTCTCTTTTCTGTGGATGTCTGAAAGATTTAAATCTATCATTCTACAAACACCCAGACTGAATAAACAGATCCAGACTTTCAATGCGTCTGTCCGGCTGATGTGTAGAATGTATCTCTATGCTGCAAGCCCAGATCCTCACTTTTGCTTGTAATCCTTTTTCCCCCTACTGGCAAAGAATAGCCCCATCCATGGTATGACTGTGTTGATGACATGTGCTAACACGTTGTCTGAAACTGCCATCACAAGGAAGTTGGGATGCTTTGCCTCCTGCAGGATGGCAGTGGGGGGACACACACTGCCTCGGTGCCAGACGAGGCAGTGGGAGCCACCAATGAGGCAGCTGTGACCTTGCAAACAGAAGCTCAGAGTCTGAGCCAAAACCTCACCCTACTTCCCCATGGTGTGGTCCAGTGTGCCAGCAACGCCAGGTGCCCCTCCAGAAGTGTTTGTGGCAGCTAGGATGGAGCTGTGGGCTGCCGTCCTGGAGCCGTTTTACATTAGAATTGAGAGCACAGGAAAGACAATATTGGCTGATTGTCTGGTTGATTGTTCGGTGATTTGCAGATTTTCTGTAGACGTCTGTTGACGCAACAATACTTCTGGCAAAATCAGCTTGGCTGAAATGATAACGTGTGCATATCAGACATTCTGTTTTAATATTCAAATGTCAAAAAAGCTGACGTATTTCCTTCATGTACAAAAAAAAATCTTTAGTAAAGAGGTAAAAATGTAACAAAGAAAATATGGTTTACATTTTGTACAACCTTGTCATTTGCAAGAGCCTTCATCATTTCAAGTGTTTGTAAAAAATAAATGTTATTTCAGATATTCCGATATCTGCTGTTAACCTGGCGTTAGTAATTTGCTTGTAACACACGATCATAATGAAAAATAGCAGACCTCAATAACCTCATGAGCCACAAACCATAGATACAACAAGCAGGTCCCAGCCGCGTGTGTTATACGTTGTGTTGTGAGCGTCTCTATTTTCAGCGCCTTTTCAAAACGTTTTCTAAACACTGCGCGTGTCGTCAAATTGATGTTTTCACGCGTTGTCAAATTGGTAAAGATGTTTTCTTCATTTGCTCGTGTTGTGTTTACTTGCATGTTATTTCTTAATTCGCAATGCGACGAGCTCTCAGAGCCATTGTATGAATCCAACTTTTACAAACTTTAATCCACTATATCAAATAAAAAAAACTCACATACATTATTATATAACTTAGAATCTGAACTTTTTTTTTGCAAGCCACTTGGGCATTGTCTTCAAGCCAATTCTACAGTGGCGGGATAATGCTTATTTGGAGCTTATATCCCACAGCTTCAGCCTTGAGATCTCCATAATCACCACACCTCCCACTGTGAAAAGATTATCAAAGAAAGCATGTAGCAAGTCATCTCTCACCACAGAGTCCTCGAGGCTAAGAGGGAAAACATGCATACATCACGTAAAACATAGCCGAACATAATTAGCTACCTTATCCCGGTGGTCACTGGAACCTTAAAATCAATGGTAACATTACAGAGAACACACAGGAACAGTGTCTCAGTGCATGCTTGTAGAAAAAACTGGTTTCTCATATACAAAGTGAGCGTGATTGTTTATTTGACTCTAGCATCTTCTCTGGAATTACAAATCAAGCTATTGGTGCTGTTAGTAAAAGATATTAATGTTGATCTACAGCTGCTCTATTTGAGAATGTTTTTCTTCCAGACAGGGAGGCAAACTTGGTCCCCAAGCGGCAGTTGTGGTTTCAGAGGTAATGCTGAACGGGCTCCCAGCCAATACAATTTGGTTGAAGAAAAACCTTGGAACGTAGAGTTCATAAGCACTCACGTGTTTATCACATGATTTATGCAGCATGGTGAGCTTCTCTGTTTCTAACTTTTCTAGCTCGTCAGCATCGCTCCTTTTTGCACGATGTTACAATTAGCTTTGGTTAAATGCTGTGCGAGAGAATGTGAAAGACTAACCGAGCAGACACGTATAGGTTGATAAGTACGTTAAGTGATCTTGAGGTCTTTCTGCTCTGTTTTCAATTTCCTTTTCCACATTCTCCCACATGAAATGGAATAACCTTCACTGCTTATATAACCTTCTGCATTTGATTACCATATTAACGTCCTTAACAGCATGAAGCTAATTTGTGAGCTATGGATGTCTTTGGAGAAGGTCACAGTAATGAAGTGTACACCAAGAACATGATTTGAGCTTCACTTATTAAACATTTGCTAATTGTTTATATTTGCGTGATTAGAAATTTTAATAAGGAAAGAATGCTTTGGACGTAATGTGCTTTACCTGTGACTGTCGCCCCCCCCCCCCCTCCACCACCAGTTTTTTTCTAATGATCTCATCTGACACAAGATACTCTGGCAATTTCTCCTTGTTATATTTAAGAGATGGTTGGACGGTAGAACCACGTTTTCTGGGGTGGAGCTCTGGTCTGGCTAACTGCCTGAACAGCCGTCGTCTACGCTGAGGAAATAGGTAAACCAGTGCAAACATATATTTGAGTTGGATTCTGTTCAGACATTTACAGTATCTTCATCTGCCAAGAGAAACATCTCACTTTCAAACAAGTGCTATAAGGACCATCTAAGTATCCTGAAAAATACCTCATTTGAACTAGTTTCTCTACGTTTTCTCAGTATGGGGATTGCAGTTTTATACAACAGCCTGCAATTAATCCTATTGTACTTTCATGAAGGTTATATGTCCATTTTTAGTTGAAACCTGTTTAGGTGATGTTGAATCAACTTCAAGACTGTAGTTTGTGGTGCTGTTGGAATCGTATTGTGTTAGAAGTGTTGATAATGTTTAGTCCACCCTCATTGATATAAATGGTGTTGACAAAATTATTTCCGAAATAATGCAATACCATTTAATAGCGCCTCAAACACTCTCCAAAATGGTGGTCCAGAGTGCTTTTTTTTTTTAGCTGGGTGCACCTTATACACTTAAATTTAATATAGAGTGGTACGACGTTAAAACATTCTCCAAGATCCCTTCAATGAAAAATGTTTCTCCTCTTCATAAGCAACATGCGAACATATTCACTGTAAAATGTACAAACGGCTAAATACAACAATACAGCCTAATCACTAATCACCTGTTCTATTAACAGAAAAAGATCTCACACACGTTGATTTAACAAGCTTAATAATGTCAGCGCACATAGACAGACATGACACAATCAAACATCAATGGATTTTCACAAGAGGCAGGAAATGCAGACGAATTACTGAGTCTCCACTTAATGTTGTGGTGACAGTGAAAGAGAAAGACCAGAGAATCGCGGGCTACAGAGGTGCATGTGCGCTCATTTCTCAAAAAGATAAATGACAGAGAGAAAAGACCATGTCACCAAGTGAGACGAGAGCAGAGTGTGAGCTCAGGAAGGAGTCAGAGGGGACGAGAAGGAGGATGTCCTTAAAGAGAGTGTTTTCTTTTTAAACTAAATACGTCTTCAAACGGAAACCCCACAATGTCCTGGTGAAGCCACCTGCACACAGAGGGCAGGCTGCCACTGTTTCAATGGGCGCTGCATGCACACCCCAGCGGGCTTCCAGATAGCGGCTAAAGAGCTTATTTCCCAAATCTCTTTATCCTTTCTAGAACTGTGAGACGTTGACAGAAAGTCAGTTAACTCTAGCCAGTGGCAGCTGCATGGGTTTTGCATAATTAATTATTTATACGGAGCCAGACATAGTAATTACCATCCAGATGAATATGATATTCTAATCAGGCAGGCTTTAATTTTAATTGCCCTCCAGCATCTAACTGTCAGTGCTGGCCTGGCTTGATAAAGTGGAGAGTCTCTAAACACCATTAGACATCTGCTCTGAGAGCATTGCCTCCACTACCCACCAGCCCCACCATCCGCCATAAAAATCAATACAGGACCAGGGTGTGTGCGTGCGTGTGATCTGGCTCATTTTTCTATGGAAAGCCATTTTTCGTCAATGACAAAACCAGAGCAGGGCTTAAAGCCATGGAGCCCCCTCCCTGATGATTGATGAGGCCTCTCGGATTTTGTGTTTCTTTTCTTTCCTTTCTACTTTTTTTTATGATTTTGGAGACTCATCTCAATATATTGTTTTGGAGGGGCTTATCTTGCTTCATTTCTGCCCTCAACTAAATAAACAGTTTTCTGACAGGTGCGCTGGAGAGATGGAAGGAGCCATTTACAATATTTGTTTCCAGGCAAATCTTCCCTTGTATACGTCAGCGGTATAGACAATAAAATTCTGATTTAGTGTCATGATTAGTGTGACAATTAAAATGAATGTTTAATTTCCTTTTGATGAAACATAATCTACAATTATTGTCTTTATGGTAGATGCGTGTTTGTAAGATTTGCTTATTGTCAAACAGTTATTTGATGATTTATATTTGTGGCTCCCCAATTTTTCTGATTTGGGGAATTTCACATCTATACTGATGCCCAGCTCTCTGAAACCCCTTGACAGATCTCAGTGCAGCAGGCGCCATAATCCCAACAGCTGTTGCCATGGCAAGGTTTTTTTTTCTGTACAGTTTCCAACAACAATCCAATAGAAAAATATTATCACACATTCCACACAGGTCTTACAGCTAAAGCCTGGGCCAGCTGGGATTGAATTGCATACTCTAATTGTAGATGTTCGGGGTATGCGATGAAATAAGAATTTAATATGATTAAATGTAACTATTAAAATGAATCTTTAGCGGTATATCAGTGACAAACAGAACACGCCTAACCTTGTGACATAAACATATTAGCTATCATTAGAAATAATTCAGCATGGTGTGCTTTTTTACTGCCAGGTGCCTTTTTTATGCATCTATTTCGTTATAGGCAGAAGGATATGTACAGTAAATGTGTATATGAACAGCTGATTGGGGCAATTGCACTAGTTTGTGATTTTCTTATACACTGCACACTAAGCTGCTCTGCGCGTGCCTTGTGTTGAGTTAAGCCTGCACCTGCAGTGTTACACAGAGATGAACTGTGTGGAAATGAAAACACTTAAACTTCTTTGACACAATCTGGAAAAGGCGAGGAAACATGTGGAATTCACAGTTATTATGGCTCTGCACCTCAAGTGAGAAGATGGATGGCTTCACAGATGCGCCTGACAGACTGATAAACCCAGTGGCCTCAGCCCGTTTGGTACATTTTCCAGAGCACTAAATAAAAATGAGAGATTTTAACTTATATTACGTGCAATGACTTATGTTATCCGCTTTGTATCTTATGCTAGTTAAACTTTTTTTTAGCCGAAGTGTTCATTGTTTTCAACTTACTGGCTGCACATCAGCAAGAGAAAATGTAACGGTAATTGACAGCACTTGCAAGAATATTTGAGTCCTTCAGAAACCCTTGGTTCTCACCTAAGCCTCCCATTGTTTCTCATCATCATTGTGCATTCACAGACTGGAGCAACATTCCTCTGTGCAGCTTGGCTCAAGGTTTTTTGATCTCCACACATTGCGACTGAGGTGAGGGGAAGTAAGGTCCTCAGATGTCTATGGCTCCTCATGCCCAAAGTTTGAATTTCATTAAAGACCCTCTCTGCTCCCTCGGCTACCAGGAACAAAGCCTGAGCCGGACTCAATGGTAATCCTGCCTGCGAGGCGCCGGTGTCAAAGGTCGCCCGTCGCCAGCAGATGAATCCTGTGGTTGGGGTGGCAGAGGCTATGATGGAGAGGAGAAGAAGACAGAGGAGCGCTTTTTCTCAGGTTATCCAGGGAGAATCTAATGAGGAGGATTGGAGGAGAGAGAAGCCATACTGCTGCTTAGGTGGAGGCAAGAGGCGAACTGCGGGAAAACTTCAATTCAGAAAGCAACTGAGAGAAAGATGAGTTGAAAGGGAGAAAACTCTAATGCGTAACATGAAAAAAAAGGAGTGAGACATAAGGCACAATCAGAGGTTGCATTCTGTGGTGTTGCGTGATAGCAATTTAGAGCCTGAGGACAAGCCTAAGGCTAATAATGCTGAAAGTTGGTTGAAGCTCTGACCTTGCTTTGGAAAGAAAAGCCCTAATAAGGACACAGTCTAAAGAGAGAGAGAAAAACTTTGCTGTTTCTCTCGAGAGCAAACACTCTCCACCCCTATTTCATACGCTCTCCTTTCATTATAGCACAGAGGCGAAGAAGAACCTATAGGCACCCTAATGAAGGGGACCGTTGGATCGGATACATTAAAAGCAGGGATTAGACACTGTCTGACATAGAAACTGACTTTGAACATGTACGCAGTGCATGATTAGTGTTAGACTGTGAAATGTCTAACTCAATTATAAGAGGCTTTCATAGTAATAGGATTTTAGAATGTGAGAGCATCAGTAATTTTAGTTTTGTCTGTCTGCTTTTGAGCATGTTACACTTAGTTATATGGTAAAAGAAAAAAACATTGAAACGTGTAATGTTTAAGTGGTTTCATGACTTTTACTCTGACTTTAATGCTGATATCTCCCTTTAAACAGTGGAAGTACTATAAAAGACGTTTAGATCCACAAAGGTTTTAGAGTTTTGGCTTGGTCTGACTAGTTTCACACAGTAGATCAGATGTAGACCCGGCCTGTTTGGATTAACTGCTATTTATTGCCCTCTCCTTTGCTTTGACTTTTCATAAAAGTGTTTGGTAAATATATGAGCAGCGACTACAAGAGTATATGCCATTTCTTATAAGTCGAGTCAATTTCCCTCCATTGAAATGAAAAAGGATCTCTCCATACATTAATTGACTGAGACCGTACACGCCTTATTTATGATAAAATAAGCAAATCCCACAAAATGATAAGAAATTGCCGGCACATGTTGGAGTCTTGGTAATGCCGAGGGAGAAAATGAACAAGCAGTCCACCAAATGAGGGAATATCCATTCATTTTTCTTGCAATGCCAAACCAAAATTGTTTGATTTAATATTTGCGATGCGACTTCTCCCCATTTCGCTTGATCCGTTTCAGTCATCTGTGGCAGGAGAAAGCTTTTTCTCCACGCTGTAGTGGTTCCTCACAGCAGAAGGTGGATGATAAGGTAGAGGTGTTTGCATCAGATCAGCCGGTCCAGAGCTGGCTGCACTAAGAAACTTTGACAAGTAGTCAATGTGAGCCCTCCCGGGGTGTGTGTTTTTCTACTCAGGCTCAGTCAGTCAGAGCACTTTGTGGATCCCTGGAGATTAAAAGAACTTTCACTATGCCCTAATACTGTAGATAATTTGTGCCATGATGTTTTTATAACGAGGCTAGGGATTAGGGTTTCGCTCAAGCTTTCCTTCATGAATTTCAGATTAACAACATGGTCTGTCTGCACATCCAATTTGAAGGAGGAGGGATTTTGAACCTGCTAGATACATCTGAGGATAACCTGGAGTCCAATATTGAAGCGTTATCAGAGGGAGAGGGAGAGAGAACGTATCCGCCAAGCCAGTGACCACTAGGCTGTTCATGCAAGTGCATCCAGTTGTATAACCATTACATGCGTGTCAGAGTTTGTTTCTCCAAGACCTTTAACACAGCATACTGAACATGCCAGAGCAAATCCCTCTGAATTGGCCCGGCGCTCGAACATTAATCTGAGGCAGGGGTGACCATCCACAGTCTAAATTGAGCCCTCAGAGACCATTCACCCAGAGAGAAAGCGTTGTTAGAGAGCTGCAGGGACCAGGAGGGTACAGTGTGCCCGCAGTCCAACAGCTCGTGCTGCTGGAGATGAGATAAGGGCTATCAGCTGCCTGGCTCCACTGAGAGGAAGTGCTGCATTTTGATGCTGAGGGCATCAGCAGCCGCCGCCGCCGACGGGCACAGAGACCTAAATACGAGCTCAGGCACCAGGCATCAAAGGCCATTGTGGAGCCAATATAAGTGGAATGCCAATAGAAAGGTGTATGGCACTGATGCAGTCAGCTGTGCCAAAAATACCCATTGTCTCACAGCCCCTGCTGTAGAGATAGTTTATCACTGTAGTTACTTCTATTGGATTCACAGTAAGTGAATTTTTCAGCTGTGTTGTTCTGCATTGTGTTCAGCTTTGCTCCCTTTGTTTCCGGCTCATCTCACAAGTTCTAAATCAGCAGGAATAATAACATTAACATTTGATTGGCTGTACCTCCTAGTTAAAAACATAACTAATTTCTCTCCAATAGTTAACATTATTGTTTCGACCTCAGTAACTTTCTTTATTTGCCGCTGTTGCTTTCAGGGGAACCAGTGATTGCTAATCATTTTCATTTGCATATGAAGATAAGTCTAATATGGTTGCTGGCTAATCCCCTCCCTCTAAGTGCTGGATAACGGACCATTTTTAGCTTTTAATCCATTAATGAAATTTGTTTGCTCATTGACTTGAATCATCACCATAATTATAGGGATGAATTTATCATTTCAAGCTATTTGAAATGATGGGTATTGTAAGTGGAATTTGCATATACAAATTAATGACAGTGATGTGTCATTAATTGATATGATTTTTCATAGTCATTGCAGTGCAAACCACACACTTATGGGTGCCTTAATGAGACGCGAAGACTTGAGGTGAACATTTTTACAATACAAAAGTCAACTAATATTTGCATGCAGGTTTTCATAACTTTTACATTCGTGCAATGTAGAATATCTCAGATCGTGAGCATTTTAAGAACCTAGCTTTCTACTGTACCTTCAGTGATTTGCATGTAATGTAAAAGGGAGAGCCATCTCATAATTTATGCATACGGTGACCCATTACTCCGACATGAATGCATCTCACGGAGGAGAGGCGAAGGTGCATGGGTGTAACCATTCAAAATCACAGTGCCTAGACCTTCATCTGTCTTAAATGCATGCAGTTTTACTGGTCAGCACTTTGAAATCATTAACCATTGTTTAGTGTCTAATGCATTATTAATTATGCATGCTGGTTAAGATTTACGTACCTTGCTGTAGCCCTTAATATCTCCTAGAATATATTTTTAGCTGTTATCATTGATTTTTCACAGCTTTTCCACTACGTCCAACGCTGACAATTTGCCGTTGCAACATTTTGGAAGCTTGTGTGTTTGTTTCTTACAGCCCACTGTCCCCTGTGTCTTGATTTAGTCAAAGAAAGTACTCTGTGATTCAGAAGGATCTTTTGGCTCATGTTGTCAGTGGTGGATGCTGGAGCTTTGTGAAGACGGCTGCCCAGTAGCTGCGCATCACAAACACAGAAGTAGTCATTGCACACAAACCACTGTCAGTTCTTATCACTCCCAAAGACCCCGAGGGCTGGAGTGTGCATGTGAGTGAGGTGCTTACTTTGTGTTCCTCCAGTCCTGATAGCCACCCTCGAGGCACCTTTCATACAGAGATGTGCTCTCTGCTATTTTCGGCCCCTCTATATGTGAGCGCTGGAACCATCAAGGAGCACTAGATTGGAAAACCTGAGAGTGGCATCAAATAAATCTAAGGTTCCACAAGCATTTCCCCCCACCTATTACAGAGCTCCAACTGACCAGCCAACACAGCATCTCGCTAATAAATAGTTTCCACTGGGATGACTCCTGGGAAAGAGGCAGGAAAAACAAAACATCTCATCCTATTCCACAGTCTGCATTTAGATTTTTATGTCAAAACCACAGGGAAAAGGGAAATTATACAAACACAGTTTTTGCTGCATGCTTGATGAGAGCAAAATATGTAGATCATTTTCTCTTTTCTTATTTGTTTTGGCTGGGGCAGCAGACTAAAGGCTGTTATTTTCTTACAATAACCAGTTCAGTAATACAAGACATGTTTACTAAAGCCACTATCTCTCTTTACGCTGTCACCAGTGTTTCCTTCCTTCCATCGTTCACCTACTGGGATGATAATCCTGCTGAATGATTAACATTCTGAGCCCTCTCTGTATGAGTCAAAGCTATCAGGTGTTGCTAATGTGTTTCCAATTTCCTCCCATCCTCTTAGTGCAACCCGCTGAAAAAACGGCATCAATATTACAGCGAGCGGTGCTTTTCACCACAATGCTGCCTGTAAGCGTACAAGACAGCTTTCACATCTGATTATGACCCCTCATAAGCAGCGACTGGAGCATCTCTGTAACTCCTGCCCCTAAACATCGCTAAGGGCTACAGAGGCGTTCATATGGCCCCAATCTCCCAATGTCAGATTGGCACGAGGGTAATCGCTGGTGACAGAACTGCCCGTCTGAGTAGCTTTCTCGTCTATGTGCGTGCGTATGCATTTTTGTGTGTGTTATACCCGGCCTGTCTGAGTGGCCACTGTGGCAGATGTGGATATTTCTCCATCTCCACAATAGGCCTCAGGTCTATTGCCTCTCCTCCACTCCTTCCTCATCACAGGGTGACCCCCCCCCCCCCCCCTGCCATTCACCTGGGAGTGCGAGGAGCGATGATGAGCTTCTTGTCCCAAGGCTGCCTGTGAGAATCAAGCCACTGACATGCAGACAAAGCAGTAGCCAGGCTCTTTGTTACATGTGGATGTCTGTCTGTGCGTCTGTGTCTGTTTTTAAATCATGTCATATATGAAACATGAATGACAGAGGTGGCCAATGTCACAGGGGAGGCCCTCTCATTCTTCTGCCTTTGAAATCACACACAAACACACTGTTTACACATGCACACTCTCCAACACACTGGCATATAAAAGCACCTTGAGGATAAGAGTGCTTATCCATTCCCTCTCCTCTATTCCATCCAATCTTACCGAGGCACATGCTGCTTTGGATTCACACTGGAGCTCCCTTTTATTCAGGACAAAATCTGTCTGTGTCATTCTTTTGAATCTCTCTTTTGGATCTCACAGTGGCATTGCTTAATAACTAAACCCTGAACAAAGACTCTGTCTGCCTGTCTAAGACTCTTTTACACTCTCTTTACTCTCACTAGCACTGAGCATAGATTTATAACCGGACCATAAACCATAACTATAGGCCTGTTGTTTCATAGACACAGAGAACCATTGTCAAAATTAAGGATGCTGCCTCAAAAACAGATATCTCTAGTTACTTTATTCCTAGAAAAGACAAAAAAATATTGCATTAGATTCATATTTGAGCCGAATTCAAAGTGTCTCAATGTCTTTACAGCCATGAAACTATCGGCAGCGTGTCTGCTAGTGCTGGTAATACTGTAACTAAAAGGATACAGTTGCTGCCTTCAGAATTCCTCCTCATCTGCATAACAATAGCAGGATACAATGAGAAATTCACAACCATGTCTGACAGTTTTTAACCATGAATTCAATGCAATATACAGAAGAGAGAGAAAGCGAGAGGGGGTTAGCCAGAACAGAGAGACAAAACAGATGGACAGAAATAGAGAGGGACGGAGAGTGTGTCTGTGCAGGGGGGAGGGGATTGTAGGATGTGCTTCATTATTTTTGCTGCTCCGTTTATTCTTAGCTTGTATGACAACTGCCAGGTTTACGTAAAATCCAAATTTCAAATACTAAGCTACAACATAGCCTAAGGCAAACACGCTAAAATCCCCCCTCATACTGTCTACCTCACAAATAGCTAACGCTCAAAACACTGAGACAGCCCTACAAACTTTCTCCCAATATTCATATGCCGCTTGTCATACTCTTGTCACACTCTTTAGACAGACAAATGTAATATTAATCCTTCCACTGCCCCTCCTCTGCTATCCCCCTAAAACCCTCCTCTCTCGTCTGCCATGACTCCTATATTTGCCTCCTTGGCCCTGGTCCAACTGAGCTGTCAGGCCGAGGCCTCATCTTAGCCCCGTCCGTTGACGTCGAGCCCAAGCGAAGCATTTGTGCATGGCATCTGCCAAACGGCGATGGCCTGTCAGGCTCCTCTCACTGTCTGTCAGTGAGTAATTGGCACACATAGAGTATGAGCAGACACATGCAGGTGGTACCTTCCCTTCCCATCTCAGGACCCCCAAGGGGCCCGTTTAAGCAGTAGTCCTGTGGCGGCAGCCTGCTTGTGTATATATTATGGGCAATAGCCTGCACTCCTTCACAAACTTTAAGTGCCAAAATAAAACATAATTGGCCGTCTGGAGTTGGGGCGTAATGGCATGCATTCATTTTAAGGATTGAAAAGTTTTCGTCCTGCATGAAAAATGATGGTGGGGTATCTTGTGTTTGTTTATTTAACAGATGGCATTTGTTCTCTGGTCTTACCAACCCTGTACCTCCTGCAGTATGTCAGACTTAAAATTCAGCAGCATATGTGGTACAGCAGGGGTGTTAGTCACGGTGCAATAGCCAAATCCCAAACAGGTTGTAAATGCAGGTCTGCCTTTCTAGTCCCCCTGTCTACATCCCCATTGCCCTGCTAAAACTTGAGTTCCCAGTGTTCCCAGATTTGCTAGAGGCTGCTCCGAGGGCTGCGTACCTACCAAACATGAGGCAGAGTTAGTCACTGTAACACAGGGATTGACAAAAAGAGTGTCAGAGACCACTCAGGTTGAAGCTCTTCCTTGACTCTTGACTGGTCACCGTGTTCAAACCTGGTGTCACCCAAGCAGCTCTTTACTTAAAAAACAAATAAAAATGCATGGCCTATACACAAAGAATGAAATTGGTAACTGTATTTTATCGGCTTTTTTGTGTTTACTTTAAGTGACATTGACACTTTATCCTGTGTATAATGGCTAAAACATCTGAGAAGTGACTCCCATAATCAAAAACACAGGCAAGAAGGCAAGTCCTTCTAAGTTTTGTTGTTTTTTGTTTGCACTGTGGAGTGCTGGTACTGGTCAGTTTCTCAATCATTGATGAGAAAGTCTTTCCACACATTATGGAGTTTTTTGTATCCCACTTCATGAAGGTTATGGGATGATTGTGGCTATGGCTGGTTAATATTAATAGCACGTCTGTGACGTGACACAAACTGTGGTTAGATGTGATAAATGCCCATCCACCATCACCCACCTCCACAAAAATAATCATTGCCTCGCTAGATAAAGGGCACACTATTTGCATTGAATGTTGGCGCTGAATGTCAATCATGAGATGCAGAAACGTCTAATACAGCGGTCGGCAACCTGAGTCACACATGACACCATTGGCACATGGTAGCTTAACCAATGGAATTGTAGAATTGCCCCTTCATCTTCATGCCTCTTTCCCAGCCATTGACAGTTGCGCGGCCTGTTATTCAGGGTAGTTTGATTGATTTTCTTTTTTACCGGGAAGACATGCCCTACTCTGCCTCTGATTGGCTAGTACTTGCCTGTCTAAAGTTTATTGCTGATGAACAAGATTGGTGAAAGGTTGGTAGGATTAATGATTTCAACTCAGTTGTGTAAGTTTTCATAAGGATGGCAGCCTTCTTGTATAGCGCTCTCGTACATGACGACAATATCGTGATTAAGAGAGAAACATGTTTTTTTAAATGTTGCTATATGGAATAAATATATGGGGATGCTCTGTCAGAGTCATAGAGGGTCTGTTACAGCCACAGATGAACAGCTGCACGAAGAAGAGGGACAGGTGCGGCCAAAAGTTACAGTAGTTTTGGTTCCAGGTGCCGAACAATGATTAATGCAAGTGGCCATAGCACTAACCTGCATTATTTTTCTCCATATTTGACTCCGGAATGTAACCTGACCACACACCTCAGGCTAGTATCGGACATTTTGCGTACTTGGCCAAGAACCAAAAACACTGAAAAATGATGCAGAAGTGCTTTTAAATTTGATAGTGTTTTATAATATCCATGAAAATTCTAAAAGTTCACGGATCAAAATGAGCTGGAAGCATTGATTTTGGACATAAGCACTGTATGACAGTTCCTTCTAGCTCACCAGCTAAACTCTTAACAAGCACTAAAAGTCTATTGATTTGCCTCAACTTCACCCTGTTCCATCCATAAACATGTTCCAGTGTTGATCATTTGAGATTCACGGTATGCAACCCGTGTTTCAGTTGCTGTGTATTTATGGATTACTGTACTGTACTGTGCAGACCAACTCCTGGGCAAGTGAAGAAAAACGTTAATACTGTTGAGCCCCTGTGCTGTGTTGAAAGTAAATCTCTCATTAGTATGTAAACAGGACTGTAGTGGGTCAAAACAACAAGACCCAATGGACTTCCACTCAGAATAATATGGCCTTGAGTCTCTCCACTGACAGACATTCAGAGCCCAGAAGCTGTGAAAGCCAGACCACCAGCCTCCCCGCTGACTACAGCCGGCAATCAACAGCACTGTGAGACCACTAAGAGGTCATTGCATGATCCAGACACTTATCAACAGCCTCCCAGTAGCCTCCAGACCGTTACCTTCTCCTTAAGTAGATTGTGTGTGCAAGTCACAAAGTGTTCTTCCTTCCTGACACTTCAGTGACCTCAGTAGGCATCACTGATTTTCCCTTTTCTCCCCTTCTATACATCCATCGCTCTCTTCCTCTCTCCTTCCTCGCCATCATACATTGGCTGATTGCGCTTGCTATACATTTCATCATGGTTTCTGTTTTCTTTCCATCTCATTTCCCCCCAAAAAGCATCCAGCCCCATTCCAGATGATCCTTTCCTGTCCCCTCTCCTTGTCTCGACCTGTTTCCTGTATTTTCTGTCTCTTCCCAATGTAGACGAGTGTTTCTCATCTTCTATCTATTCTCTGTAAAGTGAATAGGTGAGGTAAGGTTGGCTTGTGGTTCCCTTTCGTTGCCATATTTTTACATCGCACCACAAATGTGCTCAGAGGGCAGAAAAATATGAATGCTTTCTGATGTGGAACACATCAGTGGACTGGTGGTAGCGGCAGCACCGCCGGCCCCTCCTCCCCACCAATGTTATTTCCATCTTCTTTGACAAGGGAGATGGCTTTTGTACTGGCATATGGTATAGTGCACCACAGTGGAACTAAAAGACTGAATCAAGTGGCCCGATCCAACTCTCCCTAGGGGTTCAACGCTACAGATACGAGAGATTATAGACTCACAATTCCTGTCCTTCAGAGGACCCCACTGTGACATTCCACCATGCAAAAGCCATTCACAAACGCATTCCCACAATGCAAAACAGGGCCTGCACCGTGAGATTTTTGGAATGGTGGCGAAAAGATACAGAGATGTATAAGGCACGCTCCGCACTGAGGCACACCACATTGACTGTATATTGAAAATGTTGTATACATGAGAAGAATGGGAAAAGGAAGATAACATTCTAAAGGGTAAAATCCCATCATCCACAGGAGTGCTTTCCAGTATATGTGACTGGCCGGCATTCAAAATTGATGCCAGTCTGTTTTTATTCAGCTTTCTGTGGATCTGCAGGTGCTGTTGCCACGGCGCCTTTAAATATTTCATGCGCCTCCAACTTTTATGCGCCAGCCAATGATTCCAAGGTATCGATTCATTTCACCTATCAAAACACCATGTCGTCGCCCTCGCATGTCGAGGCGCTGGCTCCTGATATGCTCCCCTCGTTTTTCTGCTTGATTAATCAATAAATGCCCCTGCAATTTTGCCCAATTAGTTTCACACTCTTCCCATCGATTAAATAGGGAGGAAAAACATATTCCATTTTGATGCACATCAGAGGCAACTCAGACACCTCATCAGGTGGTATTGATCACAGCCAGACGCCCTTACAGAACTGTGTGCCAATGACCTCCATCATTTAGGCCCACGGCTGGCTTATGCACTCCAGACAAGTGCTGCTGTCATCAATCCCCCCAGTACCGATGACCACCCCCCCTCATCATCTCTCTGCTTTACTCTCCCCCTTTCCTGTCCTCTCTCTCTTCTCTGCCGCATCACCTACGTCCATTCCTCTGCCCTTTCTCCCGTCCCTCCCCTCTCGTTCCCCTACATTTCTGTTCCTTATTCATTCCTTTCTGTAATCAGATCATGGCGACCCCCTGCTGGTGTTAATGGAGGTGAGAGTCATCCCTGGGTGTCAGGATGCATCTCATTTCTCAGGTGCTCGCATGCCAGTAATGAGGAGGGGCACTGTCAGCTTCCCGCTGTGCCAGACACACATGAGGGCATAATGAGCAGTGCCGTATAAATAAAGCAAAAAGCAACAAAAAAAAAAAGTTTCTTGCCTCGTTCAACAACCTGTTATTGTATGAGCTGAGCTGCATGTGGCCGTGTTGTCTGATGCCCCACAGCCCCCTCCTATACGCCTCATGATATGATTAAGTGCAAAGTGCAGTGTACATCTCAGCGAAAATATGTGCACTCAAATGTCCAGTGGCATCTACTAATGAATGTGGAGGACTGTGTTCAACAAGGCTCATCAAAGGTGACAAGTGCTGTTCGAGAGAGATAACTCAAATATCAAGATGCTTTGCACAACAGCTGTTGTAGTGCACATAGAAATACAGCAGCCACATTTACAGTTAATGAATGCATTATTCTCAATTTATTCAGGGTCCATGCAGATTAATTGACATGTATGTGATGTAAATGTACCAGATTTTGCCAAATGGTCCATTTTCATTTGCCGTCCCTCGGACAGGTTGATGTTAAATGTGGAAAAAAATGGAGATAGACAAGACAAAAGCTAAACAAATAACACTAAAGCGCTGGTTAACACAAGACTAAGCATTACAAAGAACAAGCTACAGGCAAAAAGCACGTAGGAAACATGTAAAGTTGACCATATCATTACATGTAACATGTAGCATTTAAATTTGATATACATTTAATGATAATTGATTACGGTAAAAGTTCTGCGAGGGAATTTTAATACTAGTTTTTTGTATTATTAGTTTTATTAAAACTAATGTCCTGTCTACACATTCCACCAAACACTCTAAAAGATTATACTTTCATATTATACTAAAATATATTTGTCAAGGTAACAATCGGGCCTTTTGTTTCAGGTCTTTAAAACTGTTTGTCTTCAGTCTCAAAAGACTTACATGTCTGTGTCCAGCTAGTTAAACTTAAAGAATAATTGCGTTTATCAACAGTTTTACTGCTCAGTCAACTATTTTCAATGAATCGGAATTCATCCAAATAAAAACGTACTGCATGGAAGCTTTCTGTTCTTTTTTTTTGGAGGAAAATTGAGAATCACACATGGACACAAATAGCATACATCACCCTTATAGACAATAAATTAGCCAAAGACATGTAGACAGATAGAGACTGAGCTGTTAAAAGGCACAAACAGACTTGTTCTACTCTCCATTGCGCAGCATGGCAGGGTGGATGAATGCTGATGAGTCTGTAGTTGTTATTGTCTTTATTCTCTGATTAATGGACAATAGCAATAAATGCCTTCTTTCACAGTGGAAAACCTCCCTGGGTAGTGGACAGATTAATGACCTTGGTTAAGGGACAGATCAGAGATTCTTTATGGGTCTTTTCTGTATTTTTCTTTTGCCCTGTAACTCTTAAGACATCTGTTAATCCTGTCAATGTTGGACTCTTCTGAGAGCGTACAATCAGTATGAATAACAAAAAACTGTGAGTGCGAGTTTTTATTGTAGCCACGAAATGAATATGAAATGCATCTGCTATTACACTGAGGTCTTGAGTGCAGTTTCCTTTTGTATTCAGTTTGAACTTGACTTATTACAAAATGTATTATTACGGTCTTTGCTGATACTGCTAATAGAATAAGTTAGCTTTTTGAAATTCACTTAGCACTTTGTTTCTGAGCAAGGTCAAAGTCTACCCATCATGCTCCGTTCTATATTTTAGGTATTATTTAAGAGCATGTTCTCTTTGTTTTATAGAGGCCATATATCTCCATTCAGCCAAGGAAGAGAGTTCTGCCAGCTAGAAATATGTTTCACTTACCTCTCAAAGCTGTTCAGATACTAAACTACTTTAAGAAAGGCACTTATTTTAGCGTTATTTTAACACACTCCTGCAAGAGACAGTTTGGTCCATTTAGAGCATTCATTAAATTGTTAAGCTCACATCTACGAATGCTAACCTGACAAAATTCTTTATTAGATTGATAATCAAGTATATAATCCTGTAATGAATCCCGCATTATTGCTGGAGTTCAGATCAATTTGTATTTTTAGTATCTCCGGCCTTAAACGATGTTTGTTTTTCTCTATTTAATTTATAGGCACAATTCATGTTAAAATCACTTAATAGGTTGATCTCTTAGTCAAACACTCGAGCAAATTAAATTCATTATCATCAAAAGGTGGATGATAACAGGCATTTGTGGTGAAAGAGAATTCCGCCACATATGAGAGAAGCAAAACACATTTCAAAATGTCAAGGCACGAGGAAGAACGAGTATTTCAGTTTCAGTCCGAAATGCCCAGAACTAGGCTGCTCATCTCCTTATAGGAAGTCACGAGCAGGTATATTACAATAAGCGCGAGAAAGCTTTGAAATACCCTTTATTCTAAAAATAATCCTGGCAGGAATGTTTCCCTGTCCATAAGGTAAGATGCTGTTGTAGATGGAACACTTGTAAACTGGGACACGTCTTCCTGTATATTGTTAGTGAAATTGTATTTTCCTTTTAGATAAAGTGCTGGTATGGCTTGTTTCATCAGCGTGAATGACCGAGAAGACAAGAAACACCACAATGTATTTAATCATTAAAGTGACCTTGTATTGAGTCAATTGTATACAAAAGTATTCTTCTTTTATCTTGGATAATTCGTTTGGTGAGGTCATTTGTGAGAAGCAGATTTCCTCAGAGTCAGCACCTCCAACATCTCTAATATAGAGGAGCAACAATTTTTACCGACAGTTACAGATTTGCAACAGAAGACATCCGATCACTGACATCTGAAGGGCTTCATGATTTTGATATTCCTTCAAGCAACGTTCATTTTTCAGTTGTTTTCAGTGATTACAAGTAAATGTGCCTCTCTATCTAAATAAATGTCTTTTACCATGTGGGAAAGCATAGCCGGGAGCAGTGTTGGTCAATACAGACAGACAGATCAATACGTGAATAGTCCTTTCATTATTCAACTAATGCATGTTGGTTTTACATGCAAGACGGAAAGCGAAGGAGCATCAAAATAGTATAACACCAGTCTTGTGTTTGTGTTACTTGCACCACTCTCATTATACATGTATGAGAAAGGCAGTAGACATTTAATAGACATTCATAATGTTCCATTAATAAGTTGGGAAGACTGCAGATGTTGTTATTCCTTAACTTAAATCATACATCAAAGATAATGGTGTATATTTCACGGCAAGATCAAAAGCTTCCGCCAATATTCAAGTGCTGCTCCACTCAGTTGGTACTCTTTTATTTATTTTTTTTCTCTCGTGCATTCTGACCTATTGCTGTAAATCATACTGGGCTTTGAGCTTGTTGATGTGTGAAAACTTTCAACAAAAAGCTTCTTGAGACCTCTTTAGTTTGCATTGCTACTACCTTTTGATGGGAACTACATAAATTATGCATGGGCTGAGCATTAGGGCTGAATTTAAACCCCAGTGTTATACACCAGCGCCTCGAGATATCTGAACACACAATCAATAATTCTCCATCAGCCGGTGAGGCTTCCGAGAGGCCCACACAGTCTTCTTTGAAGCCGCCTGACAAGTTAAACCCGGTCCAGTTTCTTGTCTACTAATGGCCACCCTCTTAGGAGAATATGACAAGTGCTGCTGTAAAGTCTTATTTGTATGTGGCCCAAGTAAATGATATGGGGGGTATTACAGGGACACTTTTAGACTTAGTTTTGGTCTTTGAAAGCGTGCGTTGTTGTGAAGAAAGAGGAAAGAGGGGGAATCCTCTTTGAAAACAGCATCAGCATAAACATTTCAGTTCTGCACAGCTTGAAAAGCATGCCAGTTAGGGTTGGTATAAATTCACTTTAAATCCTTGATTGTTTCACTCAGGATGTTTTCTCCTCTGTTGCCTTTTTTTTTTTAGGGGGGTGGGGTGTGGGGGGGCTAGTGCCCTTCGGCGATATTCACAGGAAGGAGGGAGAGTTGGAGGTTTACAGCATTTGTGCTAATGAAGCAAGCCTCCTCTGTTTAATTCCTCAAACAAGCTATCGATCAATTAGCAACACGGCTATGTTTGCATCCCTCTGTGTCTCATTTAGACCTTGCTTTCATTGATACAGAGATTCTACCTACAACAAAAAGCCATTCCCATGAGAAGTGAGCCAAAGACTTGCAACACTAGCCTAAAAACATGAAAAGGATTTTTTTTTTTTTTGATTATTTTAGGCTCTCCGTGTCAATCTTTCTGTACGGTTCTGTTGCTTTCTTTCTAGACTTAAAGTAGTTGTCACATCTGGAGGGAAGGGTTGCTCATGTGGTGCAACTTTGAGGCAATCTACTAGACGGCTGCCTGGGAGACAGAGTTCGGAGCATGAAGATTCCTTTCTCTTTCTTCCATATCCAACTTGAAACCACATGTGTGTGTGTGTGTGTGTGTGTATGAGAAACAGAGAGGGCAGACATGAGCGTGCACCTGTGAGGAAACTACAGATAAGTATTTCCATTCAATTGAAACACAAAGGACTTTACAGGAAGAAATGTTCCACACACCGTACCGAGGTCTATCTGAGACATGTTGGACAAAAATCAATAAATGAATCCAAAAGAACTAGACGGCCACTGTGAGGGTCCGATAACAACTACAGGTAATAGAAAGGAGACAATTTAAAGGTATTCTAGGATTGAAACACCAAGGCCTAGTCACGAATGAGCTTAGCTTGCTATCCATCAAATGAAATACTCAAACCCCCTATAGGAGCACACAAGTTTATTGATGGATTAGAAAAGCAGGCCCTGCTTTCTGCAGCCACACATTGTGATATATTACTTACGTAAACAAACAAAATTGTCACAACTTTGAGGTTTTAATAATACGCTTATCTTGAGACCGTATCGCAGGTCAACAGGCTGAACATTTCTCCAGATGATTTATTTTGCTGTCTGTTCTTCAGTCCAAAAGAAAAAAAGAAAAAAAAAGACCCAACAAGGACAACGGCAGGCTGGCCACACAATGTCACACCCGGGTGATGCAAGACTTTGACAGAACGCTCCATCGACATCACCAAAGGTCCCCTTTGGACACCTTTCAGCACCTCTGTCGCAGCAGCCAAAGCAGGAGGAAGCAATTGGTGCTCCCTGGATTGGAACCTCAGTTGCTGGGCAGAGGGGCTTTCCCTCCTCAAATAGACATGGCACATTTTTATGGGTACAGTTATGTGTGTCAGACATTAGCAGATTACTAATGGCAGACTTTAAGCCTCCCCTCTTTTCAGTGTATCAAAATCTTTTACTTATGTCACAGTGTGAAAGGCCGACTTTACTCTGAAGGTGTGACCGTTTATATTCAAGCTGTTTATGTTCCACTGGATTTAGTTTTCCAAGAAAGCAGGGAGATTGTGTGGGGGATTTCTGTGAGTTGGGTCTAAATTCATGCCTTGTCTTGTCCTGTTGTGTCCTCTCCTCTGAATTCACATTCACATGCTTCTAAACAGTATTGACCACAAGGACACCCGCTGACAAACATACAATGAATTGCGGTCAAAAGGAATAGGTTGTGAGCCTGGGTTTTTTTTCCTCTTAACAACCATCGCCACGGAGACCGTGAAGTGAAACAGTCAAGTAACTGTCAGCCGAGACAGTGGAGCGAGAAGAGGCAGAGAGAGAGAGAGAGAGAGAGAGAGAGAGAAGTACATAAACAGACTCCCTGTAACAAGTTTGTTTTTTCAAGGTGTCAGGTTCCATAGCCAAGTTTACGGTTATCTGTGAGGTCTATCCTGTTTGGTTTGGCATGAGCCAGTGCTGCGGCAATAAATTTCACTGAATGCTATGAACCGTTAATTAGGCTGGCAAATGGAGCTTGTAATTTGGCAGAAGCAAAACCCATAGCTCTTTGAATTGCAGATACACTGCTACAGAGGCTGAAAGGAACTGCAACTGCTCTGACGAGACTCTGATTGAAGTTTCTGTGTGTGTGTGTGTGTGTGTGTGTGTGTAGGTGTGTATGTGTGCATGACTAGCTGATTGTGGGACAGTGCGTATGTATGTGTTTACTTGCAAGTGTGTGGATTTGGCCATGCATGTAGATATGTAGTGTGTGTGTGTGTGTGTGTGTGTGTGAGTGTGTGTGTGTGTTTTATTTATTTGGAGGATCTGAAAGCTTCCTGGCAGCTGCTAATCTTCCACCAAAAGCAAGACTGAGGCTTTCACTTGGCACACCCCTCTTTTCTCTGTCTGTCTCAAATTGGATGGAAGTGAAATGGGCTCTTTTATGGTGAGCGAGTCGCTCAAAATGGCTAGACAATCGAGCGTGGCGGAGCATTGAAACAACTTTGAGGAGCTGTGATTTACTTTCATCTACATGAAATCACAGGGCTATTTGATCGCCAGGCGAACCCGCGCCGCAGTCTGAATGAAACCTGACCGACATGAGAGAGGTTTCATCAGGCGTTGGATAAGTGCTGCGGACCGTATAGAAAAAAATAAAATAAGAGAAGAGCGAGGTGCAAAAGAGAGACAAGGGTGAAAACAGATGCATGTAAGTACAGGCTTACTCTCTGCCCATCACTATGGCCTTTGGACACATTCTGAATGCAATGGAGAGGTTAGCATGGTGGGGCATGCTGCTAGCAGCCCAGCCAAAGGAAGATGTAGAAGAACCACACACTCACACGTACGTACATGTGGAGTCTGTGTGCCATGGGAATCCACAACAGTACTATAGGATCAATTACTGGCTAGTTGCTGGAGGGATCATGCTGCATCGAGTGTCCAGGGAGGTAGGTCGATCAATGCTTACACTAGAGGGGTGCACCATAGCAAATCTACACTATATACATGGTAGAAGCAGGGCTTGCCACTCATGTACCTACATACCACTTAAATGTTACACAGTGCAGATAACAAGAGTGACAACCCATACAACGACACACAGCCTTGTGGTGATCTGTGAAAAGTGTGAAAGTAAGATACAGGTCAAAGGTCATGCACACTGCCCACCCAGTTTAACACCTACACCATGTCTCCAGGTGATGAACTCCACACTAATTATGAATGTTTAGAGCTACATGCCGGCAAAGGAAAAAAAACAAAAACGGAAGAAATACAATGGCAGTCTTCCAATGAGTCAGGCATGCTTTGCCACGATGGTCAGAACCGGCCAACCACGATCAGCACATGATTAATAATCTGGTAATAAAGAAATAACAGAATTTTAACGAGGTTAAAGAGCAGCCAAGTTTATTTTTTGGCCACACTGTTGGTAAGTGAGTCTATCTGTTAGTTTGTTGGTCCTCCACTTTGGTCCAAACTGAAATATGTCAACACTATTGGATGCATTAAAAATAAAGTGGTAATGCATCCAATAATTTAGTTTGGACATTCATGGTTTTCAGAGGATGAATCCATATGACTTTGGAGATTGCCTGGTCTTTTATCTAGTTACACCAAATACATTACCGATCTTGTTAAATATTTCTATTTTGCATGATGAATTGGCGTACATTTTGCCATATACATTCATGTTCCCCAGAGGATGAGTCTTGTTCATCACCTATTTGTTCCTCTAGCCCCAACAGCAGGTTGACATTTGTGGTGGAAAGTGAAATGTCTCGACTGTTTGTCTTTGTGAACTTTGGTGATCTCCTGACTTTTCATCAAACGTCATCATCAGGTCAAAATTTCAACGTGTCCAATACTTTGGTTTTCAAAGAACCGCTAGTTTGGATGTAATTGTAGACTCAGTCTTGATTTGTTAAGCCGCTGATCGCTTGAGCACTTCTTGCAGCTGTTTTATTGCAAAATAAGAAAGATACAGACTTCATTATGTTTGACACAGTGCAGCGACATTAAGCAGATACTTTTCAAACAACTCCTACATCTCAAGAAGCAACAAGTATTTTAAATGTTCCTGGACCATGACATCAACACAGCGTGGTTGAAGGCAGCTGGAGTATTCCGCATTTTTTCCATTTCCATTTTAGCTAAGTGATACAGGTACCACTGGAGTACTTCATTTGATGTTAACTGTGTGTGTCCCCCAATGGCTAGCTAAGCGCTGCCGCTCTGCACTGTGCTCATACAGTAGTTATCTCTGATAACACCGGCCCGGACGGCGTGGTCCAGGAAGCATAACGTCCACCCTCCGGTTTGTCCCTTCGGGTTAACACAGTTAGCTCTGTCAGTACTGTTGCCATTGTTAGCACTGTTAGCTCCTATCCGCCGGCACAGTCATCTCCATGTTAAGAGCCTTGTGAAGAAATCTCGGCTGTATGGGTTGTATCCGCTGTGGTAGTGAGAAAATCACAAGTCATCTAAATTTCTAGAATGTTTGCGGTGATTTATTTATTTAAGAGCAAAACCATGCAAATAGTCAGTTTTTCTATATCATTTAGCTATTGGCACTTATGGTACTGGGTTATTTTGCAAGATACCTTAAAATTATTAAATACCGATATTCAGCCCTATTTTTTTGCCAGACTTTGTTCTTAGTCATCTTCAATATTGTATGTGGAGCACATAAGACAACACCTGACAAAGTGGTAAGTAAAAGCAGGAAAATGATTGAGGAGGCCAAAGCCAGCCCCTCAGCATTAATTTGTTTGAGAGCACATACCGGCAGATTGATAGGCATGATTGTGGGGAGGGTAGAGGCATGCAGGGAGAGTGGTGTTATCACATTTTGGACCCTGTAACACTTCAAGGCCCCTACACCTCTAATGAGGTGGAGCTGAGGTGGAAAGATTGAAGATAAAGCCTGACAGAACAGCAGCATGTAAATACCTCAGACAATAGTGTCTTTGTAAGTTTAGAATAGAGTATGTGTATTGTATGGACATAGCCATTTTTATATCTAATTGCAACAGGGTTTAACAACAACGTTTTAGAAATTAAAGTAATTTTTAGTGGCAAAATTCGATCTGCATTCAATAATAATATTTATCATTAATTTGATCCTTGACTGGACTGTTCTAGGTAATTCCCTACTGGTCCTCACATAACTCCATTGCATCACCTTCTCTACGGGATATCCATGTAATTTCTCATTCTTTCCAGTGCCTATGTTTTAAATGGCCCCCATTCACTTTCTTTAATTGGAGAGTGCAAGTTCTGTCACCATCTCATTAATGTCCAAGTCTTCGCACACGGAGCCAGTTTTGCTCCAGTGAGCACATCTGTCCGTGCTCAACCATGCAGCCACAGAGGTGTCAGACGCAGGAAGACACACACACACATTCGCCCATATGCACATGCAAGGTATTGTCACTTTGGTTATTAAAAGCAAAGCTGGGCCCATTATGATCCCATTCAGAGAGAGAATAGCTCTCTCGAGGTGAATGATGGCACATCACACTGTGTGCAGGGTGGAGTGGGAGCTTCTGTGAAGATGGAGGGAAAGGAGAATCGACGAAAGGAGATGGAAAGAGGTGGGAGTCTATAGAAAGATGTGAGAAGAGGAGTGGAAAAGAAGCGGTAATGAATGATGATGGTGCCTATGTGTCCTGACTCACCAATCAGAACAGAATGTACTGTCTGAGCGCAGGCTTTCCAATACAAGGCTGTGTGGAAATTAGGGAAAGGTGCCTGCAAGCTAACAAATGCACACACACAGAGTCAGGATTAGAATAACAAATATTTAATTTAGCATGAATGGGTTAGTCCACCTATGTTATCTTGTCAGTTTTAAACCTGTAAGTTAATTGACCTGAGAATGAATACCGCATGGTTATAATTGAATTGGACTTCTCTGATTGGTGTCCGCTTCTCTGTCGCATTACTGCTTGGCATTTTTTTAAGGCATACGATATTTCTCTTGAAAGCAACCTCTGCAACCAAAAATCTGATCAGCACTGGGTTGTGTAGAGCAGTGGAGCTTCTATGGATTAACAAAATATTTTGTCATTTTTGTCAGCTTATAAGTGAATTAATTAATTTAGTTTGATTATGTTAAACATAAAATAGACTGATCTTTTAGCTCCTGAGGGAAATATGTGGCTCTTTAGCTCCAAAATTACACTTCGTTCAAATAGAAATATTGATTAGCACAGCTTCAAACACATCTGCATAGACTCATCATAAAGGTTTTAGTTGTGCTCTCCACTGAAAGCATATTATATGTTGAATACAATGATTCCTTGGAACAGTACCTATTTTGTATTGTCAAAGTGGTTGTTGAAGAAGACTCAAACCTTTTCTCTGAATTTCTAATCGTTAATCCTACTACTCCTGTGGAGCGATTGCATATTCAGAAAATCACATCATAGACTTTACTAGCAAGACGTAAAATAGCCCATTCTTCTATAGCAGTAACTTACATCGCCTACACTGATGCCATCCTGTATTGATCACTTAACAACAAGTGGCTCCGTGAAATGCATTTGTGCTCATGAACGTCAACGTTTTGCAGTTTGCCTCGTACTTGTTTCACACGCTACAAAGCAGAGAATTCACATATTAAAATCACCCTTCAAGACTTTTGGGACAGCCCATGTTATAAAGGATCCAAATAAAGCATTCCTGGTGGAAATCACAAGCATCCGGAGAGAGAGAGAGTGGAACTTTGAACATGTCAGCTGTTTTTTTTCAGGCCTGTCTCAGAGGAGAGGTTTATGTAAGTGGTTTATTGGATGCCTGCATCATGGGGGGGGGGGGGGGGGGACAAAGGAGGGGAGACGCATTTATGAGATTAGCACAAAGTAAACTTCTTCTTAGAGTGATTTCCCCCTGCAGAGGACATCAGCAGTCAGCAAGACGGAGAGAATAGAAGGAATAGGGTGAGGCGGTGGGTTAACAATCAGTTCAAAAATCGGAGAAAATAGCAACATCCAAAGCACGGTTCAGGAATATGGTTGGAAGGTATTAAATGATCTCCGGGAAAATGAGAAGAAAGTGCAAGTGACGGACAAAATGTTTCATGTCTCCATTACCGTAAGTGCATGGTGACCGAGGAGTCAGAGCGGGTGACTGTCATGTCACATGTATGACATCATCCATGATGTTGGCACCCGTTCATTGACTTGCTGAACAAGTCTACGGTTTTCCTGGCAGTGTTTTTCAAGGGTACAGGGCTAAATTAAAGCAAAAGACATAAGTCATTGACCCCTTACTGTTCTCTTTGCCTTACAGATTTTGAAGACTGAAAAGTTCTGAAAGACCATCTTCGTAATTACTTTTTTTTATCAACCTTTTTACACATATCCATAAAAAGAAATTAAAAAAAGTTCGGAAATATTTCGCTTGTTGGCAGCAAAGTACGGATTGTCATTTAGCTACATTAGATGCTAGCTCTTGGTTTAAAAAATGCACCCCATCATGCATACAACCCGTTCTCACTCCCAATATTTCAAATAATGCAGCTTGGTCAGTGCTCCACGACGTCTGACACAGCGAACATTTAGTGTGTGTGTATGCGATGCACCCACCCGTGGCTTTACGGGCAGAGCAACTGACGTAGTATAAGATGCGAGATAGTCCCCTTGTAAGGTGGATGGGTCAAACAGCCACAGGACTTTCGTCCAGGAGACTGTTGTCAGTGCCCCTTGAGAAACTATAGCCATTGGGTTACGAGACTGCATTTCAGCCAATGTGTTCCACCTCTTTTGATCTCGACTGCTAGAACGTGTTTAGTCACTACTACACAGACTACAAACAGAAACCAGAACGTTTTCATGGCCAAAATCTTGTATCCCGTTGCGTACAAACATGTGAATGCAAAAAATGCATATAGAGATTACGTTGTCACTGACACGTCAAGTTCTATCATTTATTAAAAAAATAGTATACATATATATAATAATGGTGTAACAGCATCAAAATGCTCAAATAGCTTGTATGTTTTTGCCGCCTTTTAGAGAAAACGTGTGAGTTTATACATCGCAGAAGTCAGAATCCATTCTCTGAATTGTTTTGGGAGAAAGGGGGGAAAAAAATGTATCGATGTAACAAACATCTGACCTGGTGATAAAGTATCAGATGGGAAGTGGCAGTACATCACTCAGAGGGAGACAACCCCAATCTGCCACTTCAGGTCTACTGCCTCGAGAGAGGAAGGGAGGGTAGCAACACACCCAAGGAAGGAGTCTCAGCCTCTGCTGGCGCTGTCGCCAGTTAGCCATGCACAGCAACAGCTGGGCACTTTGATTAATTTGTCCGAAGGCAGTGATTTATTCGTTTGTAAGGGACCCGCGTGAACTCCACAATGGCTTTACACGGTGTGCATACAAAGGCAACATGCATTCCCACTCCGACTCACTTTATATTTATACAAGTTTTTTTTCTCTTTCTCTCTCTCTCTCCCTTCCCGTCGCTCCTCTTCCCTTTGCATTAATCAGTTTTGACAGCTACCGAGAACAGGGTGTTTAATGTGAATTGTTATCATGATTAATTTTGTTGGAAGGAGGTATCTCTGATATATTTTAATGGGGTATCTGCTTAGATCTTTCCTTACATAGACTCCAGTGTTGGTTACTCTACCCAAGCCCAAAGAAGAAATTGAATACTCTCTCCAAAGCCAGACTAGCATATCGAAACAACACCTGATGAATTTCATATCCGGTAAGTAAAATTCACGTTTTGCACTTGCAGAGATATTATATGTCTGCAAGGAGATAATCCCGGCAGTTAAAAGATCGAATCACAAAAAGTATTTCCAGTAGATTAGTACCATTCTGGGGGAATATAAGTCATACTCGCAGCTGGTGCCAGAGATGCAGAATGTGTTGATGATAGGAGTTGTTTTACTATGGACTCTACCACCTGCCAGAAGCAGTGCAAAAGAGCATGTGAATAGTGTCCATTGACCCTAAAACTAATCCTGTTATGGATAAACCATCTCTGAAAGGATAAACATTAAATCACACATGGTGTAGGCTGTACGGCGTGTGGGTAAAGCTGCTGCAGCACCATCTATAGACAAAAGTACACCAACAGATCTTAACTGTGCCATTTCCTCCTGCAGTGTCTCGCTCGCTCTCTCTCTCTCTCTCTCTCTCAGCCTCTCTCGCTCTTTCTCCTCTTCCCCCATCCTCTCAGGAACACACACACACATGCAAAGTGCTGACGCTGGCATTTCATGCTCTGTGTTTTCACTCTCAGCTCTTATAATCTGTTTTATCTCAGGTGCTGCCAATAGCAGGTTTAATTAACGAGAGGATATTCCTAATGTAATTTAGCCAGCACAGGATTATAAAATGACACATCACTCTGCAGCCTGCGAGGCAATGAGAGACAGATACAGTGGATAGGGAAAACGGGATGGAGAGGAGGAGAAAGAAGTCTTTTTAACTTAAAAATATTATCAGCACCACATCACAGCTCAAAGGGCGCTGAAAGATGGAAAGTAATGCATGCAGCTATACTGAATCTGTGTGTGAGTCTGTGTGTTTCAATTTGTCTGTGTATATTGTGTGTGTGTATTTGTACGTGTGTCAGCAGTCTTACTTTCAAGGGGTTAGGATTTATCTTTGCGTACAGGGGGAGTCCCATACTAATTAAGTCTAGGCCTATTAGAGTGAGCTCCTCAGCCTCAAGCATTACAAAGTGTCACTCTCCCATTCATCCTGAGACCCAGTGAAGCAGCAGGCAGGCAACCGAGAGACACAGGGTTACTATTAAAAATCCAGATTGCTGATGTCCTGTGTACACCGCTCAATGGATGGATGCGTTTGTGAATGGATAAATGCAGTTGGCTGGCTTATTGGTGTGACTAGCAGCAGGGAAGCACTCTCCTTTAACCTTACAGTAATGCTCCTCCAAGGCCATTTTTTTTAATGGAGTCACTTAAAATGGTAACTATAAATAGTTTAATCCCTAGGTCAATAGCACCATGTGCTTACTGTCATCATCAATAATTACAAGTAATTCATGCATCAGGCATAATTCAAAATCTAGGTATACATACTTAGTTGTTATTTTTAGATTTATTTTTTTTGTATGTATTTTTTTATTAAGTTTGTTGGTTAAAAAATTGTAATTATATGCACACACAGGAAATTCCATTATTGGCCAATTAAGGGCAGGAAATAACATCCTTATAGATAGATGCACAAGTGTTCTGGCCACCAGCCCCTTCCACTTAATACAGTGAGATGTCCACCAGTCTGGACACATTATTACTACAGCCCAGCATGTATTCCATCTATTACAATCTGTGACATTGTTCAAGAAGAAGAAGGCGTACAGTAATATCAGAGTTGGAATGGATTTAATTAAGTGTCTGGACTTGAACCCCAATTCGCATTTCATAAATGATCTGTTCTATCATGCATTTGGAGGGACTAAAAGAGGTAAGATAAAAGATAATGAGCCAATTATATTCCATGTATTAAAAAAGGCAAACCAGATGGGGTGTGTTTGGGATCAAATTGAATATGTACAGATTATAAGTTATTTTTTATCACCTGGTCCTGCAAAATGGCCTCATATTCACCTGTATCTATGCTATATATGCATACAAGTGGCTAACACAGTATCAGACCTCTTTGAAGACAAACATGTTGTACTGCTAAATGTAATAGTTTATTCTTGTGTTGCCGCCTTTGTATCTGTATTTTAGTTACAACGATGTGAAATATCTTAAGTAAACTTGATAATGATGTCATACAAGTATGATGTCTGCTTTCTAAGACTAGAGTCCCAAAAATACCTAATGGAACCAAATGCAGTCCATGGATTCATTTTTCATATAAAATTTGGTTTATCCAATATTAAACATAATGGCGTTCACATTTTTCCTTCTCTCTGTTCTTTCTTCCCCTTTATGGCTACATACAATCTGGCCATTAAGCTTAAAATGTTTAATGTTAACATTTGGCAGTTTTGTGGTGTGACTTTGTCTCGCACACGATGAGAAATCTCATTCCAGAGAGCTTGATTTTTTTTTTCCAGATGATTTGTAAAAGCTGCAGCACGTTCATTTCAAGCCACTTAAACATTAAAGGCTATAAAATGCCGCACACATTTGGAACATCATTCGAAGAATTTGGAGCGGCAGAGAATTTTGTAATTGGCAAGATTAATAATATTTACAGCGTTGAGATGCAAATCTCCCTTCGCCGGGGCCCCCATGAATAATTGAGTGCGAACAATCACTCTGAATAATTCATTTCTAAATATTCTTCAGTGTGTTTTTTTATGACCAGAGGGCAAGCTGAGTTTTGTGACAGCAGCAATGTGCGGCGGTAATTACGCTGAGCGTCTGCGGCCCCTCTTAATTGCTGGGAGAAGTTCCTTCGCGCCAGCAGGCTTCTTCAGAGAGAAGAAGAGTTGGAGGAAAAAAGGCGGCAAGACAGAGACAGAGAACAGGGAGAGAGTAAACAATCCTTCTCTCCATCTTTCTATCTATCTTCCCACTCACATCCCCGCTTTCCCATCACTGAGATTTCCTGTACCAGCTCTCCCTGGTCTGTGTTTGCTGCTCATGAGTAGAATATTGATGCCAATGGAATTAATTACTTGTGGTGTGTTGTATTTTTTCAATATGTACATCCACACAGCGAGGTCTGTTGGGGGGGTGGAAGAGGACGGAGGTGAGCGCTGGGAGAGCAGAGCAGACTTTGAAGGAGGTGGGAAATTAGAAAGGGAGCTTTAAGGAAGAGATAAGTTGATGTGTGCAGTGAGGCCTCCAGACCTCCAGGACCTACTAGGAATACCACGCTCCTGATTAAAATCACTGCTATCATTAAAGCAGTGCCCAACTCGCCGTTTTTAATTGAGGGGTTTTAAAGAGACACTGTGACTTGACTACAAAACGCAGAAAGCAGAGGCTGAGCCCAAAGGCGTTTTCTCCGTGCTTCCAGCTGCTCAGGCCACTGGTGTTAATGATGGATCCTCCTGCTGTTAAGGCCACTGGTGTTAATGATAAACACACCAATTCATTTTTCAAGAAGAAAATGCATGACAAATACCCTGTGAGTTCTGTGCACAAACACCTCATCAAAGTTGTTTTATGTACTGTATTTTATCCTTTTTTTTTTCTGCAGGTGGTGCTCCCAGTCAGCAAATGTTCTTATTCATCATTGTTGTATCGCTGTTTTTTGTTTCTCTTATTTTACATCACATGAATGCAATCACTGCCCCACCAAAATCCCCCGCAATAACTCAAGCCTGTTTTTCTTCACTCAGGTCCCCCGAGATGTTGCCAGTGAGACGTATGATGGTCTCTCTCATTGGTCGTGGCGTAAACTAAAACAGAAAGTATTGCAGACAAGAAAGCACTTTGTAAAATTGTATTACGCCTAGATAGATGATTTGCACCTGTTCTGATTACAACCATAAAAAACAGTTCCAAGCTTCATCATCCATCTCTTGAAGCGGAATGTGCTTGGCGCTTAACTCAAATCCCCTATTGTGAGATAATAACACAACAAAAGATTTTGTGCGTTGGAGCTTTTGGCAGGATTTAAAGTTTTTTTTGGCGAGGTAGATTACCTGTTTTCTGCTGTCTTCTCTTGTTAATTACCTCTAACAACAGCACGGTTGTACTTTGTGAGACAACCCAAAGCCATTCTAACACCCTGTGGCCTCTCTCATCATCTTGTCTCGTCTCACTTCTCCTTTGCTCTCTTCTCCCGTACTTCTGCAGTGTAGCCAGAAACCTAACCAGAGGGCTGGCTGCCCAGCTATCGATCTGCGTGTCGTAATGATGGCTGAGAGATTGCCTGCACCGGGGAGTGATCTGGGAGCTCGTGCAGGATTAAGGAAGGCATGGATTGCTATCGATTTCTATCTGATACAATCATTTCATTTGGGCTCAAATCTCCTTCCTGTGCATTGTGAGCCAATCCACGGCCGAGATCTTTTAATTCACCCCCTCCACTGCTTCCTTCAGAGGAGCCTAATGCTATAACATGCCACTCTACTAACAGGGTTAACACCTCCTGTTGTTCACGCCATTACTACAAAACTTATTAATTAAGGCCAACCCTAGGTCTAAGACCTTAGGGCCCCACCCCCACGAGAGACCTGAGATGGAATGAGGTCTCAGGGAAGATCTCAACTCGACCAGCCGATAACACAGCATTGCTCTGCTGTGACAGATTTATGAATAGCAGGGTCATTTGCTTTGATTGGTTGTTTTGTGTTGAGACGGCCCCATTTTCCCCCTAAAAATAAGGCCAATTTATTGAACAGCAGTGTCTCATATGTGAGCGTTTTTAATTTGCTGTCTCTGCTGATGAGATGTATCACTGTCACTGGTTTTATGTCCTCAGCTCGGCATGCAAGGGGCCCTTTTAACGCTCACACACATTGTACAGTATGTGAAAACATAGATCATCGATGCTACTCTGTGATAGATAAATGAAAAGGAACACACTTGATACATAGTGCCATGAAACACATTCTCTCTACTACTTAGAAGATGGAATGTGAGCTGTTACTCCAAACCAAGTGGTATTGATGTTGATGCCGCGGCACACCCACGCTTATCACCTAAATGAGGACGGATATTATCAGCTCCAATGCAAGTTAATATTGTGTTTATCCCTTCTGCTTTTCTTTCCAGGCTCATGGCAGCTTATTATCTCAGCCTCTGCTCTTCTGGGTTGATGAATTTCACATACAAGTATCATGCTGAGACAGACATGCTTCGTAAGGGGGCTTGTTTCCTAGCATGCTCTTCAATTAGTCCAATTTATGTAGCAAGGCCCGGATTCACCTTCAAAGCAGGGGAGCAAACAGCCAGGCTTCTATTGATTTGGCCCTGCTTTTCCTCTCGGCCATTGATTAAATCTCCGGCATTATTTGCTGTACGGGCCAGTGGGACGGCGTTATTGCTGTGCTCTGCTGTTACCTGTCAGTTTCCAGCCCTAGCAGACAGAGGGAAAAGGCCACCAGAGGTAGAAGAGATAGGGATGAGATGAAAAACAAAAGCACCCCCCACTTTCCCCTTCCCTTCCTTTTTTTTATACTAAGGGAACAGATTTGTCCCCTAATGAAGGTCTCACCACGGAAACAAGAGTGGTCGAGGGGGGTCACAGGGGTTGCTGGAAACGCCCTCTTATCCCGGGCCGGCTTACCCCGACAGCCACTGGAGATGACAGTGCCCCAGTCCAAGTGTTTGACCCCTCAGATTGATTCATCGTAATCAACTGTGGACCAGGAAGAATCCGGAGGATGCCTGTGTAGTGGGGAAAGGCACCTTGGGACCATACAGACAATCACTAGAACCTCCATCAATTTAAACATGACAGGAAAGACAGAGAGACAGAGAGCTGCCGCTGGTGAGGGTAAGGGAGGAGGGGGGCTTTGGGGGGGGTGGGAAGGGGGGGTGGATAGATGACTGTGTGGGTATGTGGTGTGGGTATGTGTGGAAGGGTGGTGATAGTGGGATATAGGACGAAGGAGGGTCCCCAAGGCTAAGACAGTTAATTAGCTTTGTGAGAAAACAATCACACTAACAAGCCAGACAAACTTATTGGACTACTCCCATTATCCTTCCTGCTCTCCCAGGGCCACCGCCAAAGTGACAGTTTGAGAGACAGTTTTTCTTCAGCCACTATTGTAGATTTACACCTTTGCATGCTGATTCTGGTCAAACACAGGAACATGCACAAACTCCTACATGTACACAAACTTGATGACTGCCCTCGCGTGGAATGCTACTCACTCGTTGTAGCATTCACGCTGTTTCGCAGAACGTTTTTAATCAACTTCGAAATGCAGCCTCTGTATTTGTTTTGGCAGGAAATGAGACACATTCGATTATGTGTGAGATACAAAGGGAAATAATTCCACAAGCACCCCTTCTAACTTTCTTCAGGCATGACTGCACCAATAGCTTTATGTCACTGGTGTATAGTACAAGCCGGTGATAAAAATGAGCTTGATGCATAAAGCAGCATCTGCCCACGCAATCTGCACCACACTGAGTGGCCGATCTTCAGCAGCCACTGGAAGCACAAACACACTCCCCTCTTCCACTAGCGCTTCAACAGATTAAATAACGCTCAACATAAATTCTTAAAGAAGGGAGGGGATCACCAAATTTGGACTCAACTCTCAGCAGACATTGTGGTTTCAGCATGTGCTGACCCATAAATTGCTAAATGGCAGCCCCATTCCCATCTACCACACACACAAAAATGCACAAAGTCACATCCCGATGCACATATTCAGATATGTATTTTTCTAATTGTATTACCAAGGTGATCTTGTGTTAAGCACACGCAATCTGGCACCACTGGCACATGGGCACATGGGACGATATGTCATGCTGAACATAAAGGGGCCACGGTGGGAGCAGATGCAGTCCTCCAGGGGTGTGGCTGGCACTGGGCTGCTTTCCTTGGCCACTGTCCATGCGCTCCCACTGGTGCAGGACTGTAGGAGATGCCTTTAATATGGCGTTAAGTCCCATTGAACAGTGGGGAACCCAGGGATCCAATTTAACACCGGCCAGCTGCCCAACTCGCATGCTCACAGTCTGCCATATGTAGGTCTTAGTGCGAGTGAGTGTCAGCAAGTTGTGTGACTGTGTGCATGTTTTAATGATGCATTTACGAGTGTGTATGGAGTCAATGTGAATGTGCACACAAAGTGTCTGGATTTCGTCTTAGCCCAGGGGTTTACAATGCAAAAATTGTACAAATGAGCAAAAAACGTTGTGTAATGTATTAGAAATGTGATCATGAAATCAGTAAAAAAAAACATCTGGCAACTTGATGAGACTGCTCAAAAAACCAGGGCGTTTCAAAACACTATTGGACCGAAGACCTAAAAATCAATGAAACCTTAGAAATTAAAAGATAACAGTTCTGAAAAATGTCTTATTTATCGCTTAGCATGTTATTAAGATCAAAGACTTCTTCCCAATCAACTTTGTGACTAAAATAGATGAATAGCTCACGGAGTTAGTTTATTCAAACGATGCTTCGCAAGATTTTTATTATAAAAACCAAAAATAATCCTGAAATAAGATATTATGATGTTCCTGAAGTGCCCTTTTCGCAGTATAAAAGATAACAAGGAGGCCAGCAATGGGTACCAGCCGTGGTTAAAAAAAAACAAATTGTATTCTCTGTTCTGATGGTTGTGGTGTACAAAGCGGCTAAATGTGGCATTCCAAGAACGGAAAGGTCCCTCAGTGCTCTCGCTCCCTGGGCGAAAAGCCAAATCCCGATACTCAGCTCCTTCTCCGAGATCAGTGAGAAGCTGTGAGAGCTGAGGTTTGACACTGAGCCACTGGAGACCAGCTACCCAAACCTCAACCCTGACCCTTAAACCACTGCAGGACTCCTGAGGCCGCCCGCGCTTGGAACACGTGGACGACATTTATTGTGCAGCAGGATTCACTGTTCCCTTAGTGATCTCATAAGCTGTATGTGTGTGTGTGTGTGTGTGTGTGTGTAGTTTCAGGTCACCGTTTTTACAGAGGGGAGCAAGCTTTCGCTACATGCTTCATTACTGAGAGAGAAGTCTGGCTTACAAAGGCCCTTTTGAAGGGAGCTGTGCCATCGTCACAGTTCACTGACTTTCACCAGTTCCACTGAGTGCGGCTGATTCTCCCTGATTTATAGAAAATACACAGTGTGTGGAGAGGTGATGAGAGAAAATGAACAATTGCAGATAAAGAGTTTTTAGGGTGTGTGTTTGTGCATGCGTGCGTGTGTGTGCGCAGAGTAATGATGCGCTGTGTCTGACCGGAGAGTCGCATCCTAATGATGGATGGTCGATTAAAGAGAGATCGTCCGGCTCGTCCCCGGCTCAATGTGCTCTGTTATTAGCATGCGTATAAATGGATCATACCCAGCAGCATCTTCACTCTTACTCGCCAACGCCATTAGATATGAAGCCCTGTCTCTCCATCAGTAAGGCATATTCATACTAGGAATTAATGTGTGTGTGTGTGTGTGTGTGTGTGTGTGTGTGTGTGTGTGTGTGAATGTGACAACAGCTTTCAGTTCACTTTAACCCTATAAGACCTGTCACTAACTTCTCTCTCCCCCTATCATACGGGCTTTTTTCCCAGAGTTCTGTGTGTGGAATGAGTGTTTTTCCAGAATCTGTTCCTAAACCTCTTTCTTTATTGACGTAATGGGCCCTTAAAATAGAGCAAAACCTTGTGCCGTTGATAGACTGAAAACAGATTTTTGGTTTCTTTAACATTTGTTTGTATGTATGTTTCAGTGTGTGTGTATACCATTGCATACTGGCAATAGTGCTGCGCAATTCTGTGACTAAACATAGTGGTAAGCATGCAATACAGTGTATGTGTGTGTGTGTGTGTGTGTGTGTGTGTGTGTGTGTGTGTGTGTGTGTGTGTGTGTGTGTGTGTGTATATGAGGTACACTCTTTGCCAAAAGGCATTTCCTAATTTACTACCTGGCAATCCTCAGTGTGGAGGAAGCACGCCATCCAGGGATGCATAAATCTTTGTAACATACAGGTTATTGCTCTTTTTATGTTTGAATTCTGCTTGCCTTCGATTGTTACAAACAGTGTTTGCTTTAACAACACAATCTGTTCTACACAACCGCCATTTGTTTTATGGACTATATAAGTTTCCAAGTTCCACTCACGAGCAGGAGACAGACAGCGAGAGAGATATAGCTGAGCATAATGAACTGCCTCCCTCCCTAATAATCTACAACGTGACATCAGCGCCATATTTAAAAGGGAAAAAAGTGAATTATGTAAAATGTCTGGCAGTTTTTCCCACCTCATATTGCTGTGGTAAATCATTAGAAAGCATCATTGAGATTGCTGCTGCAAACACGAATGTTTCATAAATCTTTGTTTCCGTAATTGTGTGTACATGCCTGTATGATGTCAGTGTGTGTGTGTGTTTGTATCATTAGACTAAACTTTAGTCTCAGCGAACCTTCCTTAATGATGCTGACGTGTCTGCCCATTTGGGGTCACTGTCTGCCAATTTCGGAGCAGTTACATATAATTCTACTAACAAAAGTGTTTATGAAATCATGAGCTCTTTTCTGGGACATTTTGAGCGTCTCACAAGAGCTCACCAGCAATTGTTTCCCGTAAGCTTCGGTTGAAGCATTTCACATTAACTTTTTTTTGTTCCACTGTATGCAAGCTTCCCCCAGAATGCTCTGTAATAATAATTGGAGAAAATTAGCTTGACAACATTTGAACTTTCCTTCACCCTCTGTATCTTTCATTGCTATAATATCCGCAGGTCTTATCCCAACACTTCCTAACGTGTGAGTGAAATGTCCACGACAGGCAGCCAAAACTTTGGCATCAGTCTCTGCCGGACAAATATATGAAATGGGACGTAACCTTTTGGAAACTATGTCGGGACACATAGTAAGCTAAAAGGCCTGTCTGGTTTACAGCCACAAGCAGCAGGGCAGGACCTCCGATTGGCATGCATGTCAAGTTAAATATGTGTTGTGCCTCCTGACACAACCCAACAGTTCACACGTGTGTGCGCTCGTGTGGCAAGGCAACTGCTGTTTCCCTGTGTGTGTGTGTGTGTGTGTGTGTGTGTGTGTGTGTGTGTGTGTGTGTGTGTGTGTGTGTGTGTGTGTGTGTGTGTGTGCTGGGATTGTAGGACAGAAGAGAGGACGTTAGAGAAGAGAAGGATAAGGGCTGGTGAGGAAAGTAAAGGGAGGGTGAAAGGCAGTAATGGGGTCAACCTCAAAGGTGAGGGCTATAATCCATCACTAACCTTTCCTCCCACATACAGCCATGTGCAGAGTATGCATCTGTACACGCACATCAACACACTCACACTGACGTACACATTCTCGTGTAACCCCGGCATCAAACCCCCAGCCCAGCTTCTGTTGTTTGATAAAAACCAGAACAGATCACACAAATCCCCCTTTAACTTTCCAACAACTTTAGCATTGTGAGCCAAACTGTGTCTGTGTTGACAATATTTAATGCCCGGGGTTTATCCTCAGAGTTCAGCAAAGAATTAAGAGCGCTGCCGTCTCACTGTTGGTTTACACAAGCTTTTGATGGATACCCTTGAATCTATTAACCAGCTGTGTACTGTAGGTGTAGCTGTACCCTCTGGACTGCTGCATCACTCTTTAGTGCTCTGTAGTTTCATGTTAATTATACCAGGCTCCGTCTAGGTGCCAGCTGGAATGGATGGAATATCCCAAGCTGTCATCATCAGGTTGTTCTTAAGCCCCAAAACCCCAGAGTGATCATATTCAGTCAGTCTGCACTTTACTACTGAGCTGAAAATGCTAAAATGTTTGCTTCTCTTTTCTTCATTCACCAAATGAGATGTTCAACAAGTACACCCAACTGAGATCTGTAAAACAGCGATGCCAGAAACAGCGGAAAGCCTCAAAAACCACAAGCTTTATGGTTTGAATACATTTTTAATACCGATCCCCTCTTTTCCTTTTAACAGCAAACTAAAGAGAATAACCCAAGATTGTACGATGCTGTTGGAATAATTCATTTTTTGTGTTTGCCACATTGCTTAAAGGGTGTACAGGCACTGAAACTTAGCTGGCCTTACAAGTGAGAGGAATGAGAGCTTTAAACCTCCGGCCAGGTTCTGCCTGGAACAAGGCAATCTCCTTCGCTCACAGAGCCTGCATTTTTAATGAGAACATCTGCTCCGGTGGCCCTCTGGTGGAACCAAGGCTTGCTTAATCACACAGTCGAGCCCCTCAAGTCCCTCGCAGTGGGATCTGCTGCTCAGCCCAGTGATCAGACAGAGCTGGCCACTTCGCAATAGAGCAGAGTCCTGGCTGGTGGGGAGAAAGGAAAGGGGGGGGGGTGGAGAGGGCAGGGGATATTTGATGCAAAAAAAAGAAAACTCATCCGTGTCTAGTGGAAGTTAAAACACAACAGTCAAAGAATCTGACTTAAAAGAGACAGAGAGTAGGGGAGACAGAGACAGAGGTCTATTAGCGTATATGTACACTAGCCACAGCTTTTTTCTCTCGTTTGGGCCTCTATTCGCACTTCCTGCCACTGAAAACTGAGTTTTTCCAAAGCGCTCAAAAGAGTGGAACCATTTGAAAAAGTTGGTGTATTCTTATTGCATGGACTGGGAAAATGAAGCTTCTCTAAAATGCTGTTATATGACTATTACAGCCATTGTGGTCTTTTTCCACATACTGTAATTGCAACAGTAAGAACCTGTTTTTATTGCCTCCTGCTCTATATTCATATATATTATGAGTGTGTCTGTTGTATGAGTTCACAAGCATGAAAGAGAGTTGTGACTTATGCTAGCAGTCCAGGGATCACTTGGTTGGCAAGTAGCTGTAATGGTCCACAATCAAACCGCCGTTTCTAATTTATCCTGACAAAAGAAAATTCATATTTTGTCCTCAGTTATATATTAATATAGAATAACTGACCAAAAGCGGTATTTAGCAATCTATCCATGCTATCCATGTCACAACAAGGGCTGTAATGTACAGTTCTGCAGGAAGAGGCAGAAGAAACTTTTCTATTTTTCTGGTTTTTAAATGCGATTGTGTGGACAGAACCATGTTCACCGATTATCAACCGGGTTTTAGATGCAAACAGTAAATGTATCACCATAGTGAATGAACGGAGGGTCCAAAGTACCTCTGGGAACTTTGACTGGAGGAGCTGTAAGAACATCAATTCCGAATAATCCACTTGAACTCAGTAAGGGTTGTTAATCAATACGATAAGCCTGAACCATGTCCTAAAGAACAAACTGTCACTGTGCTGTTTCTCATCCTCTGTTGATAATATGATATTATCTCTTAGTTTAAGGCAAAGAAAGCTCTGTGTGCAGAAAAAGTTTTTTGATCGAAATCAGCATATTGAGAAATTCTTTTCAGCTATTGAATGCAGCAAATTATCCTATACGCTGTCAGCTAACTACTAAGTGCAGTGGAGATTTTGAACAGGCAAGTTCATGAAGTAAGTGCATTTTAAGTAATACAAATGTGGGGTTGAATATAACTAAAATGCAAAACACATTTAATCTGCCATAGTATTCCAATTAGCTCTGTAGGTCCTGTCATGTTTCTGCTGAGGGTCTTTCAAGCTCCACACTAAAGAACACTGATTAAAGTTTGTTAACTTAAAAAGTAACACAATTAAAAAGAGATTGACTCACATCTTGAGGAAGAAAAGCACATTACATTAAATCACTGAAGTGCAATGGAAGGCATTTGGAAGTGTGGGTGTATTTGTGTGTGCATGTTGCAGTGTCCACATTATACAGTTTTACATGGGCATATGCATGTGTGCAGGTATATTGACTGATATGCAAGAACTTGTGCACACATTTGTGTGTGTGTGTGTGTGTGTGTGTATATAATAGCGACAGACAGAGTTAGCACACTGAGCGCAGTGAAATACGAGCTGCTGAGATGCTGTGAGACTGCTAGCCTCTGGTTGAACCTCCAATGAGGCCCACCTCTGCCTCCACCACCACCAATTAGATAGCACCCATAATGCAACCTTAAAGATGCACTGAGCCTGGTAGCTTTATAAACATCCTCCCTGTCGGCGACTAACACTCACAGCCTCGTCTCTTCTGCTCAACTTTGTGTGTGTGTGACTGTGTATGTGAGTCTGAGTGTTGAGAGTGATAGATCGTCCCTCCCAGGGATGCACTAGCATCCAGACAATGAGTGTTATAGTCATTGCTCTCTCTCTCTCTCTCTCTCTCTCTCTCTCTCTCTCTCTCTCTCTCTCTCTCTCTCTCTCTCTCTCTCTCTCTCTCTCTCTCTCTCTCTCTCTCTCTCTCTCTCTCTCTCTCTCTCTCTCCCTCCCTCCCCTGACTACATTATCTTATCTGATTACTCTCTCAGCCGGGATGCTCAGACATACTGGAGACTGCAGTGTAATATAACATGCCTATATGACTTGTGGTTGCTACATGAGATATGCCACCACACACATCATACCACCGGTAACATCAGACCTGTCTGCCTGCCTCTGAGACCTGACAGCTTCATTGTTATTAACCATACACAAGAACCCAGGCACAGACAGCCGGGCATATCAATGCTGCAGCAAAACTCTGTAATTACGCCATAAATCAAAGCAATCTCCGGCCAAGCTCCGACCAATTTATCTGCAGACGCAGATTTAATGTACAGGGGAGGTTGTCTTGCCCCGTGACTTGTGTACACCTCAGAACGGAATAAGGAACTAGCGACAGCGTGCAAAGCATACTGTGCGGCAATGAATGATGCCTCCTCCTCCTCATGTATTCCCCATCTTTTCAGCTGAAAGATAGCTTTCCCAGCTTTGGATCATAAAGTGGCAGTGAAACCGTAGCCTGCCATCAGTATACAGCACTATTAAATAATCCACAGTGTTTTCAGTGGCCTGTGGGGACGACGAGGAGGATGGTATAAACATTAGAGTCAGGAACAGCCCTCCAGTAAGCCTTTTTATGCCATGTGAACAGGTGTGAACTCTGCCTCTCTGCTTTCAGACAATTGTTAGAAGTAATAAGAGACATCAAGTTTCGGATTCTGCTACAGGCTGCAACAACACATTCTCCTTGAAGTATATCCAACTGATGGTCTTCTTAATGCTGTATAATAACAGCTTGTGGATGTCATCCCATAAATACTGTCTGAATTTTAAATAAACTTCAACTGCTCTGAGTTGTGTGTTGTTTGCATGTCGCTGACACACTTGCACACACTGCAAGGTGTAGCGCTCCATTGCATCAGACACGCTGTAAAGTAGAGGACTTAACTTTAAATGGGCCACCATGTTGCACCAATCCATCATTCTCAGAGCAGTCGGACTAGTTTGAGGTCAGGGGAAAGGATCAGTCGTTTATGAGGGCAGAAAATCGAGGTCAGAGGGAAAGAGGAGAGGGAGTGTGGGAGGAAAGGAGTGAAAGTGATAGAAAGACACGCACCTAGCACTCACATATAAACAGCTATAGTGGTCGTGGTAGATACGTCTTCTCTGTGTAGATCAGTGCAGGGGCCTGTCATCAACTGTTTGATCCGTGCTGTGGATATAATGAGATGAATTAGTTTCAGGTTTTGATACATCAGAGTAAACTGGAGATTCAAATTTCAAGTGAGGTTTCTGACATCGGATTCAACTTTGGCTTGGATTTTAAGAACAAAATCTACACACAATATCCTTTTCCGACAGTTTTCTCCCAAGCTTACACGTCCCCGTCTTCAGCTTCAGACTGTAAAAGAACATTTTATTCTGTGTAAAATAGATCATTTTCCATCAAATTTTCCACCATTTGATCTCACCTCTCTTCATCTTCGTCTCTCTCTCTCTCTCTCTCTCTCTCTCTCTCTCTCTCTGTGATCGAGCCAAAGCATGCAGTAGATCCATTGCTTTTTTTGGCTGCTTCTCCCTGTTGATACTTTCACGGGATCCTGTACAACAAGTCAGGAAATAAAGAAAGATGAGATGAAACGGGGTAAGAGAGACAGAGAAAGGGTTTAGCTAGATTCAAGAAAAACCCGTGAAGAGACAGAGGGACAGACAAGAGAGGGGTTTTTTGGCCAAATAACATGGTGTCAGATTTTCCTGGAGCGCAAGACTGGGCTGACATGGCTGTAACAGAGAAATCCAATGAACCAGTGACTTTTCAAATTAAAATGCTGCACTGCGCATATTAATCACACCGAGACTTTAACACCCTTAGGGTGTTTCAGTTACTTGCCTATTGGCGAGTATCCATGAACTACCTCAGTGTGGGAGTGTTGATCTAGAATTGGTTTTGATGACGTATTAAAAACAGTTTGATGGTTAGTAGTCTTTCACTAGATTATTACGCCTTTATGTTATATTGTTTTCCAATTCCGCTACTTCAAAATGGAATGGCTGTCAGAGGTATTTCCCCACTGTAATGAATGAGCGTGTGTTGGTGTGTGTGTGTGTGTGTGTGTGTGTGTGTGCGTGTGTAAGATAGCCCTAACCTTGTAATAGTATCTCTGCCTTTTGTTGCTAGACTTCCTTCAGGGTAACCCAGAGGTCAGCCTTTGTCATGTGTTTTTGAGATTTACCAGTCACACTTGCCTTTAGCCCTTTTGCCAACGATGACTCAATTGCTTTTGAACTAATACCATTTTGTTTTATACTCCTTTCGATTGCTGGGTCATTGTGATAAAGTACAACACAATTGCTTCACTTGCTCTGCAAGTAAACTTTAAAGTCGTCTTTGAAACTCGCACTGTTGCCACACTTTAGGTGTTAAATACAAACTGAATTCTAGACCAAACAGAAGCTACTTTCTTGCAAAACAGCAAAACCAAGAATGTAGTAATTACAGGACAAATGCCTCTGAGATACTAGAATTTGGAAAAGAAATCCCAACTCTGTTACCTAAATATTTCACCCCCGTAAGTGCTTGTATATGTGCGGAGTGCAATATGTTGAAAGGAAAATGCATAGTACATGCAAATACTTACAATTTCTGTCTTCAGGCAAGATCTACACTATTTTAAATTAGCTGACTCCTCCACAGATCCCCTGAACACATTTCAGAAAATGATTTTTTAAAGACAACAACAAGTCATTAAAATGAAAGATCATTTTAAATGCACTGTTTATTCTTCTCCATTGCTCTGTTTGAGAGCACATTAATTTAGGTGGAGAAGTGAATACCTTCAGGGGCGCTATACTGTGTGTGTGTGTGTGCGCACGCGCGTGTGTGTGTGAGTGTGTGTGTTTATAAGACAGCCTGTCCCTCTCTCAAATTAGTGTTAATGATGCATCATTCAAAACTCCTACACAACTTGACAGCATCATTAATTGTTAATAAGTGTATACTGTTTTCACCATATATTACTACCATTTATACTATACAGTATACAAGCATGATAGGTTTATCATGAAATTAACTGCAAGCACAAACTTAAAACTATCAAAATATGTACTGCCTGTGACACGAACTGAAGAAAATAAATCAATTTTATCTGTGTTTGGAATATTGTTACATTTTTTGTAGTGTTGTATGTTTTGTTTGGGTTTTTTTTTAGGTGAGGATGATAACAATGTTATCAAAGTAAACGTCTGCTCCGGTGGCCCTGTGGTGGAACCGGGGTTTGCTTAATCACAAAGTCGAGCACCTAAATGAGAAGTCGATCTACAGGAAAATATATATTTGAAAGCAATACAGAGCCTTATTGCAATTTATTTCATTATATTTCTATATTTTGAATAGTCACCTGGTGTCTAAATTTAATTTTCCTTTACATAAATAAAGACATTTCCACCCAGACCCCCCCCCCCCCCCCACTTAATATGTGTCCCCCCGAGTGTTGAAAAATATATCTTTGACTAAATCAACCCATGCTTTAGCTTGAATGTTCTTTATAGACGCTAAGTGACTAAGGAAGTTGTTTCCTATAGTATTTCTAACAAGACACATTTTTTGAGAAGCACAACCCACCTAACTCAAACATGATGGTGCATCTGATAGGCAGCATTAATCATCTCCCTACTCCAGAGCTATAGAAGGTCGCTCCATCTTGGCCCGGAGGAGACATCAAACGTACTCTCCATGCCCGCCTGCCTACTGTTTCCCCTGGAGAGACAGAGATGGGTTAGAGAGTGGAGACTGGCCTCTGGTAGTGCAACTCTCTGTGGAGTCCATATTGATTACACCTGCCACTGGCGGCTAGCTGGAGCTGTGTACTCTGACAGCTGGCAGCACAGGGTGAGATGGATAACTGCTCCAGCCAAGCTCGAGCCAGCTACATCATCACTTGGCTCTGTAGAGGGTGTTTGGAAGGCAAGATGTTTTTTCTTTTCTTCTTTTTGTGTCACTGGTGCAGTTTTAGTTCACCTCTTTACAGCAGGGTTTACCTGTGTGGAACTGTTTCTATATCTCAAGTCTTGTTTCCTAAAAGTGAGGTTTCTTATGTTTCTGTCATGGCACTGTGCATCACCGAAGGCTCAAACAGTTGACTTTAAATAAAGAGAAAGATGTAGAAAACACTAAAAGCTTTAACAATAATATCCATCCTCCATATCATATTCTACACATGGTTGACCAAAGGCTTGGTACCTACATTTGATCAGAGAGGGACATTGGTAGTGCTTCAAAGTAAGTAAGTACATATATATACCAGGCCCTGAGGACTGCTCGCTAAGCTCTATTTGGACGGCAGGAGGAGTGACTTGTGGGAAGAGTTGGGAGCTAAAGCCAGTGTGAATCCTTTCCCCCTGCTAGCTCGCAGTCCCTGTAGGCTGCAGGGTATATGGTGTTGATTATGGAGATGAGCGGCTATAAACTCAAAATTTTCTGAAGTGCAGTGAGAAGACTGTAAAGTAGGCAAATGCCTCGTCTCTCTCACCGGAGAGCCATAGAGTGAGCAAGCTAAATGGGTGTAGGGGGATTCAGATGGCTTAGTCGGGATAAGGAATTGGGATCTAGTGGTATGTTTCTCTCATTTGTGTCTCTCTGCCCCTCTCACTCCTCTTCTCTCTCTCTGTCACTATCTGTTTTCACATCCCAAAGGCCTTCTTTACAATCCTTTACCTCTCGCACGGCAGTCTGTGACAACCGAAAATTGAAACGTAAGCCACACCAAATCCCTGGTCATCTGCTTTAAGAAAATGCACTCATGAATTGTACAATACACCCTCAGCTTCAGCAAGCATTCGGTGCACTGAGTTAACAGCACTCAAATTAAAAAGTAATTTGATATATGACGGTACGTGGTGCACATTTACAGAGTTGTCCCGCTGAAGTTGAGCAAACATTTGCTCCGCTTAATGATTCATATTCCTCACGTTCTTTGTCAGTCTGCATTGTAATGCCTTCTTTCCCTGCAACGGCAGCTTCCCCCAACCGCTATGCATCTGCCTTTAGTAGTGCTCATCAAAGACCAGGGGCTCCCCCGACACCATTACAACGATCCAGGATCAAGTTGCTCTACTTTTATTTGTGTGTAGTGCTGTGCGTTTAAATATCTCCTTGCGATCTGAGAGCTTAGTCTGTTTTGACCCAGCCATTAGTTCTGCGGTAGAGACCACAAAAAAACAGACCTCTGTGTCTCAGAGATCGAATCAAAGACTAAGACCAGAGATAGAGAGAGGGAGGGAGTCAGTCAGTTTAGGTATTTTGAGAGTCAGTCGGCCACTTGCCTGTCAAGCAAGTATAGCTTCTCAGCTGTCTGCTGATGCCAGACGAAGTAGGAGACATGCCTAAGCACTAATGGAACTGAAACAAAAATAAACCATTTTCAAGTATAAAAAGAGATGCACACACACACGGCTGCATAGAACTTGGCAGTGTTGCCTTTGATTTATTCCTCTGGGGGAAGAAGGACGGTATTTGTGTGTTTGGAGGAGGAGAAAAAAAAAAAAAAAACATGGCACACAAGGAACATTCCAAGTTCGCCACAGGAAATCAATTTATTTGTGAGGGCAGCCAGGCTAAAAATAGGGAAGCCCCAAACAATAGAGTTGAAATTAATTGCCCAGATTTTGTGAGAAGGCAAGAAGACTCCAGAGAGCCAAAGTTTGTTCTCTGCCTTGTTTCATATGTGTGTTATGGAAATATTAGTCTGGTCTAGCTGTCATGTTGTTTTGTTTTTGGCATAGTTCTGCGTGTTTGCAGCTGTCAAAACAGAACTGAATTCTCAATCATTTTCTTCCCTCATATGACGACTTACCACTTGTCAACACTACTGCCAGCTGCCTTATTTGACAGGATATGATGATTTATCACAAGTTGTCCACAGTAAACAGACAATAACTGTTTTGTCACACTCCACCGAGTTCTAACTGGGTTTTCGGGGAGTGTGCGAGGGAGTGCTGTAGGGGCCTTATGGGGGCTGATGTGCCGTTTTTAATGAGATCTCACAGCAGTGTTTAAATATTTAACCGTTCCTGGTGAAGCCTCCCCAACAGCCGCCAGGCAAAACTGGTGAGGTTTCATGCAATCATCACAGACTATACAGCACCTATCCCCCGAAAAACATCAGAAAATAACCTGAATACATAATGGCATCCTGAATATACAGCCCGCTGTGCCTAATACCCGCACCTATCGACAGAGATGCTGTCTTTACCCCTGCAAATAAGTATTCACACACCATGACTAAGGGTGAGCGTGGTGATGAAAAGCTGTTAAATTATACATCTTTTTGATGGGATATTTTCAAAACTTTATTTATTTTTTTCTCTGAACAAAGTAATTCCCCCATCTCCGCCTCGCTTTTGCCTTTTCCGCCACATTTTGAGCTTTGCTGTATGCTTTTTGACAAACATTTCACCACCGATCAATTCAACTCCTACACTCTTCGTGTTTTTACATCCCACAACCCGTCATTCACAGAGGAATAGGGCTGTGGTGTCTGCTACCTCCTGCTGTGTTCAGAGGGAGGTGGTAGGGCTGTGCATGCATGTGGTGTGTGTATGTGTGCAACTATGGAAGTGTGTGTGAGAGGGAATGAGGTTGTAGAGAAGATTGGGCTAGTTGGGCAACATTTTGGTGTGAGTGTGGGTCAAGAAGGGTGAGAAATTGTAATTGTGATCATGTACTTTCATTTAGTCTGTTGGATAACTCAACCTCAATATAATCTGATTGTATCCTCTCAGTCTTGTTTAAAAGCCTTCAACATATGGGGTTACTTGAGAAGGCTATTTTAAACGTGGGTTCTAAATGCCCTTCTTAACATATTTGGGAATTGTGTTTTTGCACTCACTCTGTTTTAATCAGATTTTTTTTCTAATCCAATTTGGTGTAATGCCTTCACACACCAACCCTGCCAGTTGTTAGGATGTTAAGGAGGTGGGTGAATATTTAGGAAAGACCTCGGATGGTATTTGAAGCTGCTTGGGAAATGCTACATACTGTATTTGGGGGTGAGGATAGTGTTTGGGAAATACGTTGTACCTGCCAGCTGGAGGAATCTGGAGGGACTTGAGCTCACAGATGAGCATCCGCAGCATCTCCATTCACTCTTGCCTGTCCCCCCCCCCCCCCCTCCTCATCTATCCACCATCCTCTCCTCCTTTTCCAGCCTTCCCCTCGGCTCCTCTTCCCTCTTTTATCCCCCCTCCCCCAATGCAGACAGCCCATCCCTGCCTGTCTAGGTAACTCAGCTCTCCCAAAATACACGATCATATCCAGCTACTGCTCTAAGGCCCCACTGATTGAAGGGAGCACTATTAGCCCCTGCTAACCTGCTTATTCACTGTGTAAAATGTTGTTTATTTGACAAGGGGTGTATATAGATATTGCTGTGGGTCTTTAGAGTTTGGCAAACACTTGGTGCCAGATCATATGCATGACTCCTCTTGCCATGCCGCTTCATTGGGGTCTTTGCCAAGGGACCTAGACTACGATTCAACCCCCCCCACCGACCACACTCCTAACACACACGCATACATATTAACACACCTTGTGCTTCCCCGATGCCCTCTCTCCCTCCCCCAATCTGTACCAGCCCTATGCCCTCCCTTCCACCCCTACCCCCTCAGTCTCCACACTCATTATTAATGATCTGAGGGACATCTTTCATTTGATCTATTACTTAGGATGGGACGGCGGCTGCTGTGCTGCTGCATCCCTGCTGGATCTTTAATTATTTCATGGAGGGCTTTCCTCCTCTCTGCTGCTCCTTCTCTGTTGTGCAGATGAAATATTGAAGTTAAGGAGTGTAGTGCAAAGTGGCCCCATACAGGGCAAGGTGTGTGTGTGTGTGTGTGTGTGTGTGTGTGTGCATGTGTGCTGTGTATAGTGTAAGTGTACTGTATATTTGTGTGTAAGGCTGAGCTCCTCCTGACGGATCTTTTTTTTTTTTCCATTAATGTGGTTCGGACTTTTATCTTGCAACTTCAGGTTTGAGGTCAGATTGGAAGCAACTTCGAAACACGAATATTCGATGTGAGAGTTGTTGTTATTGTTAAGACGCCTGAGTATATTCTGGCTATCTGACAAAAAAAACTCCTTAATGTTTCAATATGGAAAAGCAAAGAGAATAATTTCAGTGCATGTGTAATGTGCTGTGATTATGGGCCATTAACACCATATTACATTAGTGTTTAGGGGCAGTCATGGCATGATATCACCATTCACTTTGTGTCGCCAAGAACAGCAAAGCATAGCATCTGACATGGAAATATGGCTGACACCACAGGCACACACAGCTTTGCATTCAGGTATGATGTATTGCCTAATTGCTTTGCTCTCCTACTTCATACATTTTGGACTCTCTTGAGAAGAGAGGCTACTGTGTTAATGGCAATCAAAATTCCACACAGCTCTGGGCTACATTCATTTTGTGTCATACAGCACATCCATGGTCGCCAGGCAGCTGAGGGCCTATGAATTCAATAAACCCTTCTGAGATACTTACCTCACGTTGGAATCCATACACCATAAACATAATGACACCTTATTTTAGTTTATGTGATTACATGTGATGCTATGATTTGCATCCACGGCACCTCTTCACTCAGTAAAACATTGGATTGCCGTAATTGGTAGTAGGAGTAAACCGTGCACTTATGTGGGGGAGCACTGGAATGACATTGATATACAGCGCTCCATTAATTGCCATATGAATAGGGTCTGCAGTGGTTGGCGCTCTGCTGATGCATCACAGTAAAAGAGATGGGTCACTCTGTCTTCTCCAGCCCGCAGCTTTGCCAAGCTCATAATTACTAAAACCTCCAATTAATCTTCCCATCACATAGGCCAAATATACACTTCCTCCCTATATATTTATTTGAGTTACAGTACATGCTCTTAGTAAATGTGCAGGCCTGTGTGTGTGTGTTTACACAAGTAGGAGTGCAAATGTACATTCATGTGTGCACACTTGAGTGCCTGCGCCCATGAGGACAGGAAGTACAAACAGCACTATATGTTCTCAATGTACTCTACAGCTCCACTGTGAGTCACACAGGTTAGCAATACAAGTGGCATCAGTTGTGTCAATATCACACTGTTGAACTACAGGGAATTGCCATCTGCATTGCACTGAAAACAGGATTGTAAAAAAACATTGTGTTCACAGAAAGTTTATATGCACTTATGTAAGCACATACATTGTATATATCTTCTTTGGTAGGCTTATGTAAGTCATGCTAACTCAAGGAGAGACCCACAAACAGATACTTGTTTTTATTTTATTTTAATTTGATATTCTGAGATTGGTTTGTATGCTAAAATGAAATCGAACTCAATGGTGCTTGTATAAATGTTACCATCCATTTCCTCCGTGTCGGTCCAAATACAAGTGACAGTCAATAAGTGCGGCTACACTGTGTCTCATTTCTGAGAGGTCACAACGGTGGTTACTGTAAGTGCACACTTCTTGACGATAGTTTTGTGTGTGTGTGTCAATATCAGTGCATGCATGTGTGTGTCTACATGAATATGTATTTCTGATTGTAGCATGCAGTTCTGGCCCCTGGCCATTCAACCTTTACTCATTCTGAAAATAATCTCTTCTCCACACTCCAATCTGGCCACAATTCCTCCACCTGGTGCATTCACAACACCTTACTGGCACCCAGCGGCGAAAGGAGGTACTGCGCCCACTTGATGCTTGGCCGACAGCAGGAGAGATGGAAAACTGTTTACAAGTGGCATTTGGCCCTAATTAAAAGCAGCACTTGCTGGAGCACTTGGTCTGCAGAAGGACTAGCATCCACAGTGACAATTGCCGGCCCACTGATCCTCTGGTAAGCCGTCTCCACTCTGCAGACACACACAAACACCTTAGTCAACAAGTGACGAGAATAAGCATATAAACACAGCAAATGGCACTTTACGTTACACTGAATAATCCTGTTTTCAGTATTTTCACTGCTTACAGTTTTGGTGAACATTGAGGAGAGTGATAAAATGCACAACATGTGAGAAACTTTGGTATGCAAAACATCACAGATGGCTCGGAGCGCAGCCATTCCCTGAGACAAATGAAGAATAGTCCTTGTGATAATGATTGACCAAGTCTGCAGAATCTCTCACTCTCTCAGCGGCAGACAGTCGACTCCCACCATTTTCTAATTCTGCTGGCCCAACATCTGGCTGTCCCGTGTGGAAAGGCCATTATGTCAGGATAGAGGATGGATGAAAGTAGCCATCGACCTGTCTGCGAAGCGACTATCTGGGCAGGCAGTGCCTTTGCGAGTTTTGACCAGCTTAATGGAGCACAACAGCTCAGCAACTAATCACCTGTTCTTTCTCATCAGCTGCTTCCCCCACGGGACAGCAATTGATTGTTAAGTGTTTGATGGATCAGACTAAGACTGAGCTGACCTGACTCAGTGGAACGCGGAAGACGGTTTGTAGCCCCATCTGTGGTTTCAATGTTTTCACACTCACACAGAACTTTTTTTCATCACAGACTGTAGAACATTTGTCTACTGTGGGGTTTTTTCTCTCTCTGTCTGTCATTACCCACTCTGTGTAACGTACAGTAGTACTACCATACTGGACCTCAGTCAGATTAATAGTGTGTCTAGAATGCAATCTCAAAGACACCAACAATAACGGTTTATTGTATGACTGCTAAAAAAATGTTCATTGTATCACCTGATTTAGGCTTTTAGTTTTTATGGTTTAGTGGATTATAGTCCTAAAACTGATGAAACAGGTGACATTTTTTTTATGAAATAGTTGTTTCAGTGCCATTTCACTTGTTTCATAATATTTTGTGATGATAACTCTGGTGGTATTAACATTGTGCCAACTTAAGGAATCTTTAAAAATTAGTTAATTTTTATCAGAAACAATTTCTAATCCCAGTATTTGTGATGTAATGATGAGTCGATTAAATGAAATGCTATTTCGATAATAAGACCTCAAACACAAATGTGGTCTTTCTCTCAAAACAGAGCTTTTTTTTCCCTCTGTTTTGTTTGACTGTAAATTGAATACCTCTAGGTTTTGGACTATCGGTTGCACATAACAAGCAATTTGAAGACATCACAATAGGTTTTTAGGAAATTGTGATTGGAACTTTTCACAATTTTCTTACATTTTGTAGAAAAAGCAATTCATCGATTAATCAAAGAAGCAATTAGTAGATTCAGTAGATAATGTAAATAATTAGCCCTACCCCGTATTTTAAAACATGTATGTATCCTTCACATATGTTATGTACATGTAATTCAAATATCTTACTTGAGTCTGAAAAGCTGGTTGTGGTCCAGCTCGTGCTCCTCTTTCGTCTCTCCTTGACCTCTGTTCCCCAGTCTCCTCTTCCTCTCCTCCGGGTCCAGGGTGAGTAAGACCACAAGGCTGGGCTGGAGCAGGTCACTGGGCCAACGGTAAACCTCCGAACCCTCTGCTGGAAGGTTGCACACTTGACCGCTCACTGCTGTGGCAATGGCATACGCTGCGGTGCTGTGCCAGAATCTAGGGACAGATAATAGATGGCGGATTGAAAGGTGAGCGATGGGTCGATGGATGATCGGGTAACTCGCAGGTGGAGTAGCAGATGTTTAACGGTGAATTGTAGGTCTAGATCTCAGCGGAATGTATCTATTGTCCCCTCTGTCTCAAAACAGGTCACACAACAGGCAAACGTCACAACACCTGCGACATCTCTGCTGTCTTTACCTGTCAACGATGACAGGCCTCTTCATGCCCTCCTGGCCTATTTGTTCAGCTACGATGTAGTTCCCCAGAGCATAGAAGGCCCTGCGGATGAGGGGCGGCTCCCGATCAAAGCGGGCCCTCATGGGGGACAGGCACTGGGGAGGGGACCATAAAAGAGAGGTCCCTAGAGCGTCCCTCAGAGACTCAGTCAGAGTGGTTTTACCTGTGATGGGGAGAGGGAGGGAGGAAAGAATCAATAGAATACAAAGAATAAACACAGAGACTGGGAGAGTTTTCAGAAAACTGAAAGTAGGATTCATGATATCTTTCTTTTGTAAATGTAATAAGGGACTGAAGCGACTCTTGAGAAGTTAAAACTCCCATCCTACCTACGCTACATGGTTGAGGTTTCATGAGGTTTGCAAAGAGTATTAGATGAGCTAGCGCTTCAATAAACCATTTTCACAGTGCTGTAACTTTCCTGAGGTCATGATACATGATATTCCATTAGGCGAAGCTCACTGGCAGATAATGGCTTTAGCAGAGAACAACTGGCAATCATAGCGAGACATCTATACATCAAACTGATCCCATATTTATTTATGAGGTAATGGCATTAACCTGTGGCATCCAGGCCCTCTATGACAACAACAGGGAAGTCTGGTTTACGTCTGGCCTCCGCTCTGCTGGGCAGCAGCTCCAGCACAGACATCGCCTCTGGGATGATGTCACCGCACTGCAGAACAGACAAAATCAGTTTGCTGCTGTGAGAGGAGGCAGGAGGGAGTCATAGACTGTGGTGCGCATGAACACACACACACTACTGTGGGCCACCTGGCACTGCTAGATAAATGGAAGCATTCAGAGCCTCTTTGGGCCACACTGCTACATCTTCTTCTACCACAAGAGCGTGCCACTTTGCCATATCTTGCAAGTGAGGCAATCTCTCTACACGGTTTGTTTTTATGATTGTAGAACAGGCAGGTCATGTTCTACAATGACCTGCCTGCAAACACTCCTCATGACCCAACTGAAAAAGAATATCTGTACAGACAAAAATAACTCTAATTTTATAATAACCTTTTCTAGAACTTCGTAGGCCTCCTCAAAACTGTAGAAAACATCGGAGTTGATGATGTTGAGTGTTGATGGGTGATATTCTGGCGCTTCTGAGGGTACCACATAGTAATCCTTTGACATTTCCATCGTTGGGCTGTCTGCGTGAGGCCACAGATGCTGAGTCCACAGTTGCCCGTCCTCGCATTTCAAGTATGAACACACAAGCACCGGATCACGCTCTGATAAATCTCTCAAAAGTCGCTCTGTCGGGGATGAACTCTCTGAATTATCTTTCAAAAAGTACCCATTTAAGAGAGAACCCCTGACATTTGGCAGAAAAGAGGACATGGGAGACAAATGACACTCTGGCGGCAACTCTCGCAACAGTTTGTCTTTCAGCTCCGCGTAAAACTTGGCACGTCTGATTTTGTCGCTGCTGCAGACAAGGAGGGAGTAAAGTCTCGCACAGTTCTGTACTTCTCTGAACACCCGCGGCACTTCTTCTCCCCGGTGCTTCTCTCGAGTTGAAAAGTAGAAGGGTGCTCCATTCAGCTCCACTGAAAAAACACGAGAGGACCACTGAGGAACAAGGGACATGGTGCGCCGTGCCATTTCTTTCTCCGGATGTAGCCGGCTTCCAATCTGGGACAGCCGAACGACTACGAGGCGCGACATAAACCCGCTGCAGGGAAAACGAAACTTACTGCGCTTAACGGCGAAAACGAAAGTTGCTGCGCTTAACGGCGAAAACGAAACTTTGCCTCCGCTATCAGATGGGTGGTGCAAGTTGAGAAACATGTTGCCATGGCTCTAAGTTGTGTTTATAGAAAAGTGTGAGACACCAGAAGTAAACAGTCGCTGGTTGTGTCACAGTATTGGTGTCAATTTGACATCCCAATTAGGTGTTCACTTCCTCAGGTGGGGCATTATGGGACCCAGGGCTGATATACATCTTAGATGTTGGAATAAAATAAATTGAGAGTATTTAATATGTTATTCAAGACTAAAGACAAACATGCAGACTCAGGCATAAAATAATTGAAAGACCGTCAGCAGGCACCCCTTTACAAACTTGCATTTGACTGCTCCTGTTTTAAAAGTCAGCAAAAGCTTTGCTACAACTGCGTCATTATATTTAAGAGCATAATATCGCTTAAATCCATATAATAGCAAATATCCTATAAGGCATGAAGGTCCTGACTCTTATCATTGTTGCGCAATGGCTAAATTGTATGATAGGTGACGCACGCTCTCGTCTGTAGTGCAAAATACATGAAGGTCCTGACTCTTATCACTGTTGCGCAATGGCTAAATTGTATGATAGGGGACGCACGCTCTCGTCTGTAGTGCAAAATACATGAAGGTCCTGACTCTTATCACTGTTGCGCAATGGCTAAATTGTATGATAGGTGACGCACGCTCTCGTCTGTAGTGCAAAATTGTTATCACTGCAAGTCATCCCCCCCCCCCCCCCCCCCCTCACCCCCCAGCTTTCGTTTTCGACTTTCTGTAAATAGAAACTATCGAGTCACTCAGCTGATCGAGTTCATGAGGGTTTGCCTGCATACTTGTATATAAGGAAGCAGGCACAAGGTGTGATACACGGCCGGTTTGAATATGCAACTCTCCTCTGTGGTCACGTCTCCGATGCTGCTGCTGCAGCTCTGCATCAACACCCTGCGCTCCATATTTGCGAGCGTCTTTTCAAAAGTGTGTTACGGGACATCCAGAGTGTGTTGGGGAACAATATCATCCGCCGCACCTGTTGACAGAAAAGTGGACCAAGGGAGATACCAAAATGCGATGACTCCAACAAGTGTCAACTATCATTTTACACGCAAGTGTAATTACAAATGTGGATTCTGCTTCCACACTGCGAAGACATCCTTCGTCCTGCCTCTGGATGAAGCCAAGAAGGGCCTCAAACTCCTGAAGGGATCAGGTAAATTGGACAGATTATTAGTATATACTCTGTGTGGTGTCAAACCTCGTGCATACAGTTAAACTCATCGCTCTGTTTGTTAGGCATGGAGAAGATCAACTTCTCTGGAGGAGAGCCTTTCTTGCACGAGAAAGGAGATTTTCTAGGGAAATTAGTTCAGTACTGCAAACAGGACCTCCAGCTCCCGAGTGTCAGCATTGTCAGCAACGGGAGCATGATTAAAGAAAAATGGTTCCAGAAATACGGTAAGAAGAACTCTCAACTTAGGACAAATACATTTTACTTAACTTAATATTAAATTAAAATTTTTAGACTAAGAAGAAAAAATGCATTTGGCACCAATGCAAAATTTAAAGCATGATCCTAAAAATGATTCTCTCTCTCTCTCTCTCTCTCTCTCTCTCTCTCTCTCTCTCTCTCTCTCTCTCTCTCCCCACCAGGTGACGATCTGGACATCCTGGCCATCTCCTGTGACAGTTTTGATGAAGCAACCAACCAGCTGATTGGCAGAGCTCAGGGGAAGAAGAGCCACATCGACAACCTCCACAAGATTCGCATCTGGTGCCAGCAGTACAAAGTGGCGTTCAAAATCAACTCAGTCATCAACACCTTCAACGTGGACGAAGACATGACGGAGAACATCCTCCAGCTTAACCCGGTCCGCTGGAAGGTAACGGCGGAGAGGGAGAGAGCGCGTACGTTTGCGTGCGTGACATCTTGGCACACATACTCACCCCTTTGTGTCTGGGCTTGCTGTGCACAGGTATTCCAGTGTCTGCTGATTGACGGGGAAAATGCAGGAGAGAAAGCCCTGAGAGAGGCAGAGAGGTTCGTCATCAGCGAGCAGCTGTTTCAGGAGTTTCTGGAAAGACACAGCAGCGTCCCCTGCCTTGTTCCCGAGTCCAATGAGAAGGTATGAGATTGTTGTCAATATGACTGTTTATTTGTATACATGCACAAATCACAAATAGTGTGACAATGTCGGCAAACAGATGCCAGGCCCTACACTAACATAACTGAAGTTTGTGGTTGTCTTTTGTCTTCACAGATGAGGAATTCCTACCTGATCCTGGATGAATATGTAAGTACACGGTATATTGTTTATGGACCGAACACACTCCCCTTAGGATTGCTGATTTGTATTCTTTGCCTTCTAATTGTTCGATCACTTACCACATTTGATGAGCATCTAAACATGTAGCTGATTTACTCTTTCTTCATTTTTCAGATGCGTTTCCTGGACTGTCGAGAGGGACGGAAGGACCCGTCCAAGTCCATCCTTGATGTTGGTGTGAGGGAGGCCATTAGCTTTAGTGGCTTTGATGAAAAGATGTTTCTGAAAAGAGGAGGGAAATATGTGTGGAGCAAAGCCGACATGAAGCTGGAGTGGTGAAAATCCATTGCGTTTGTTGTTTTTGTCTGTATATGTGTTACATTTAAAACTCACTGCACTGCTTATGTTTGGAGAAAAATATATATGTAGAAATATATATATCTATATTGTTGTATATATATATATATACCATATTATTTTTATTACATTGTAGACACTTGTGTGAGTAAATAGGATTTAATAAACATATTTATGATGAAAATAATTATGAAAAGTGTTTTATTTCATTTCATTTTGGTCGGCGGCAGCATCCTAAATTCTCGTAAAAAAATAATTCTCTTCCATTATGGCCAATTAAAGGCCAGTCTAAAGGTCTAAATTGGTTAAACATCGTCATTATAGCTACATATTGCTCATGAACAATTGTTTTCGTAACATTTTAACTTACTAGTAAAGCAGAAACCAGTCCCACTGACTCATGTACAGTTCCAGTAAAGGATGTCAAACAGACGTCGTGGCTGATAAATGAAAGGGATTTTAAACTAATCCTGAAGAACTTGTCTACCCTGCTGAGCAGACTGGTCTGTCCTGTTATGCATACTTTTAATCTACTATGCATACTTGTAGTCTACCTGCTCAAACCTGGTAGACTACAGCTGCTCACATACAAAGTACATTCAAATTGTTCTACTGTTGGTAAATGGACATTTCATAGGGAAATTCAAATCACGTAGCAATATATTTTTGATTGTCTACATCTTGATAAAAGGTGGACCAGAGAAAAACATGGAAATAAGTATATCGTTTAATTTCTGACGTCTGACATATTGTTCCCTCTGAATATATTACAATGTTGTCAATAATAAAAAATACAAAAAACTTCACATGAGGTTATACATTACATAAAAAAGAGATCAGTCCTGGAACTACCTACACTGTTGTATCAGCTGCTTTTTAAAATGGGGGTTTTAAAAAAGAAAATAAGATCCCAATACAGTGGATGGACCAATGAAATGTAGTGATTGGTACAAATTCCATTCACCTATATTGTATTAGGGATGTATTATTTGTACAAAATCTAAAAATCTGGAAAATAATGTATTAAAATATATAAAATCTACAAACTACAGTGTCTGCATGGCTCTATGCCACTAGAGGGAAGTGAGAAGATATTATAACGGTACGATTGCAGTATTGTGGCAGCAGAAGGCGCTGTCGGTTATGAAACGGAGGACGGCGCTGAGCTCCCCCCCCCCCCCCCCCCCCTTTAAGCGGCAGCAGACGGGAAGCCTCGCACGAACAAATGGCGTCCCTCCAGTGGAGGAGCAGCTGATTTCCAACGGCGCACGGCAGCGCGAACGGCGGAGAGGTAAACACGCGGCCCCCGGATGTCTTTGCTATGAGATAGCCTCTTGCGTTTCATCAGGACGTTGCGCACTCGCCAGTAATCGAGATCGGACCGCTGTTCCGGTGTGCAAACAAACCTACTATCAAGCAAAAACAGATTCTGGAGCGTGTCAGCTGTGCGCTTCCCTCTGATCTCGCTTATTTATCTACGCTGTTTTTCTTTTTTTGTCGCCGATGGTTGTCGGTGTTAGTGTCTCGCCAGGGCCTGATCTCAGTAGCGGGTCAAATGTTTCCACCCCGACGTTGGAGGGACACATAATGAACATGGGCATCACCCCTTCAGAGATATTCTCCTCCTCCTCCTCCTCCTCCTCCTCCTCCGCCTGACTGGTTGGCCGCCTCTTCGCTAATCCAATTCAGGAGATCATCGTTCCAACCTTTTTCCGGAGGATACACCATCAAGACGGCGTTATCGCAGAAAGCCAGGTAAGGGTCGTGCGCTTCTATTCCGCGTAAACGTCAGCAGTCTAGGATCCGTCTCAATTAGCCTATAAACTGCTGTCGCATTTCATTTTCGCCATTTCCTCGTTTTTACAGCAAGATATATATATATATATATATATATATATGCTGCATTTCGACTAACCAACTATTAGCGGTGTCTTGCGTTTAATTGTGAACTCCTTGCTGGCCTATTTTGGGGTAAACAGGTAGTGCATATAGATGACATGGCACAGGCTGCAGGTATAGCTGCTTCAAAATGACATCAATAAAGGGGCTTCAGTGTGTTGGTGCATGTGTGCGCCAACGCCGGGCTGTGTTTGTTGCTCACACTTGATGAAAGTTGCTGTAATCGTTGTTCACCACAGTCTTAAATCGTGCTCGTTCCACATGCAGCAGCTGCAGAGTTGTCGCTTCTGAACTCCACGCATATCGTTTTCAGAATGGACGGCTCCAACAGAGCTTTGAAAGGTCACACAGTGCCCTACTATTTCCATTTTAAGAAGCAGGTCCTCCCTCAGGGTACAGTCAGATTACAGGCAACGCTATGGAACCAGGCTACTAGACAAACCGAGTTTTCCTGTGTGTGTGTGTGTGTCTACCTGAAATACATTTCTAATGTCTGTCTTACCTGTACACCGTGTTCTCATCTCTCTTCTTATCTGCTCACAGGTAGGCTAACGTGTTTGTATTTTCTCTATCATTTTCAGCTAAGAAAGCTAAAATGTCCGCATCCTGTAAAAAGTCAATCTGATGTCGGAGGTCACTATGTGGAGAGAAAAAACTGGTTCACCTCAAAATTGTGTGTTCGAGTGCCGGGTTGTTGTCCCTGGGGCAGCTTGAACAACAAACCTTGGCTTGTAAGATCCCTGTCATCGAGCGCTACTGATCTCTCTCCTGTTTAATGCTTCTAGCCGTATCACAGGAGCTACAAAGTGAAACACACACTTTCACTCTCTCTCTCTCTCTCTCACACACACATTTAGAGAATGTTGAATTCGACTGACATGCAGTCGATGTTGTGATGCACTTTTTTCCACTCCCCCTCAGCAAGAGCTTGTCCCATTGGGGGAATAAATGCATCAAGCCACTACTTTGCTGCTGCTGCTGCTGCAGATTTGTTCAAAACAAGAGAAAGCTGGTCTTGTACAAAACAGCAACACATTCCTGTGACCAGCAGCAGCAGCAGCAGCAGCAGCAGTCAGCCATCAGCCCGTTCCCTGGGGAAAGTGTGAGATGAGTTTACTTAAGAGTGAGAGGGAATGAAGTTAGGATGCCCAGAACTCAGTGTGCCATTCCAGTCCAGAGGGAGTACAGGTCGAGAATACACCAGGCTGAATGTAAACGGAAACGCGTACGTTCTCAGGCGGGCACGCATGAAGCGCACTTTGTATAGACAAGGAGGGGGACGGCCTCACAAAGCCCAGGCCCTCTCTCGGTAAACACTCGTTTAGCTAAGCCTTTCACGGGGCTGCCTGACCTTTTGGCATCGCCGTGTACTGAGTCATATTACTGCTGCGTTTTGAAAAGGATCTCTGCTGATTATGTTATTGTGATGGTGATGATAAGGCACTTCGGTAAACATAACAGATATTCGGATTCCAGGAGAGTTTGTCACTGGATTTGTTTTGCATTGACTCAGTTTTGGATTGGGCCCCTTTTTTTTTTTTTTTTTTTTTTTTTTTTTTTTTTTTTTGCGCAATCTTCAAACTGTTCTGCAAAAGAGAGCCCCCTGACAGATTTGTAGTTTTTTTTTTTATGGATGAAAATAGTACAGCAGGGCTTGTAGCTGCAATATTTCTGCTTTTCACTGTAAATACATTCTGCTGCTTGATTCCTAGGATGTCATGTTGCATTCTGTTGCAATCACACAAGTGTGTCTGGGGAGTAAACAAGGAATTGCTTTTGGTTTTCCAGACCTGAAGAGGCCATCTGCCTGTGTGAGAGTTATAGCTCGACTGTAGCTCGCACAGCAGCATCTAATGTTAAGGAGATTAGTCAGCCTGAGACGGGAGTTGATCTAGAAATGTGACACCCGTTGTGTTTAAATACACTTAACCAGTAATTAAAACTCGAATTGGTGTCAGTTACCCGTCTGTGAGGGCAGGGCTTTCCGGGAATTTAAATCTGCCATTTCTAAAGACGCTAAGCTGTCTCAGATATACGCAGGACATTACTGCAGAGTACACTTGTTGAATTACTCCTAAACATCTGCACATCTAGATGAGACATTTTGGTGTAATCTGACTCCAGGGGTTGTAGTCTGCCTTTGTGCAGTCTGGGTGCCAAGCGTTATGCAACATCTAAAATGCCATTTCAGCAGGGTTTTAGAGAGTGTTCAAGGGTGGTGCCGGTTTCCAGGTACTCTGTGTGTGTGTGTGTTTGTGTGTGAACCAGACAGTCAACAATGCAATCATTTTAGTTGTAAATAGCTGCTGTAAATGATGTTCGCTGCTCAGAGAGCGCTTTAGCTCTGTGTGTTATGGCTTGTATCCAGCCAGTCGGGATGAGACGGGGATTGTTATGAGAGCATTATGCGGCGCTCTCGTGTGCCGTGCTTCTTCCGTGGGCTCTGTTTTCTCAGACTGGTAGGGTCGGGTAAAGTGAGACGCTGTTATGTAATAAGTGCACCACCGATTCTGCTGACCGTCTGACACTCTGCAAGATTTAGGATTTCAGGATTGTGTAAATTGCAGCAAGCCCTTTGGGGGTTGGGAGAGTATCACGCAGACAAGCAAGCGAGAGTCAAGTCATTTTAGACAAGAAAGGAAGTGAACTTCATCTGAACATCCAGGTTTTGCCTCTGTGCTTTAACAATTATATGTTTGATTTTGTCAGACATTAGAAAAAAAAAAAAGGTAAATTTCAACTTGTATAGGAAACTCATACTCTGTATGCGTCATGCTGACTGTCAAGGGGCTTTCAAGCCATGATACTTTAGCTCCTTCCATCTATACATACTGCCTGAGTGCCTAATGAGGGCCACAGCCAACAGATTAGAAACGGATGCCATTGCAACTCTGGATACATTTTTATTTGCTGGCAGATTTTACTGACTCCTGCAGCAAACGGCCTGAAAATAGATAATGCAACATCATTATGTCAGGATATTTCCAATGCAGCTATAATGGAGTTTTACAGGAAGGAATGAAATTTAGAAAATCTTTCTAAAAAAAAGTTTCCAGTTCCAGTTTTGGCATCTGTCCCACACACAGACTATCAATAGACTATCGGCCAACAACAAATGATGCTTCATGTTCATTAACGGGGTACATCTCGCGCTCCGACTCGACTGGGAATGAGCCAACTCTCTGTTCTTACTACGTCTTTCTCTATCATAGTATCTATGCTCCCCACCTACGAATAAAAAGCAGCAGGATAAACGCGTTGCAGGCTCGCACTCTGCTGAAAGTCACTCTCTGAAAACCTCAAACTGAAGTAGAAGAAGATGAGTCAGGAGGTAGGCCGGGATCTGGAAGTGCCAGTTGTGAGCCAAAAGCTGGTGAAACCTGGCATGAATACCATGGGGGAAGAAAACGGATGAACCGCACAATGCCTATTAAAAGTAGCCATTTCAGGACAGGTCATTGATTACATTACTACTTAGGTTCGCCTAAACCTCTTGCTAGTTTGTTTCCCTCTGTGAGGGCCTGACTAATGCTTGGAACACAGTAGCTATCTAATCACTGGAGACACTTCTTAGCCTTATATCAAGACCACTTAAACAAGAACATAGATTTAACGTTGTAATCCTTGAGATTTCGGTGCTGCTTGATTTGGCAACATCAGTGGTTACCGTGGTAACGGCAAGTAGGGTTTAAAACACAAGATCAAACACTCCTGTAGCAGCTACTTTGTCAGGTATATAATAGAGGAGCAACTTGTGTTTCTGTTCAGCTGGCAGCCAAACCAATTCTGGTGTCAATTTGGGGAGTGCCTATGGTTTGCATGCTCTTCTTGCAAGGTCTTAACTTGGACCCCTCAAAGTCTTGGTCTCGTTTTGGTCTCGATACACTCTGGTCTCAGTCGTGACTCTTAACACCTTTTGGAGGTGCGCAGCCTGTTGCCTACAACTCTAACAGCTCACTGCAGCTGCTCCTTCTTGTTCCATTATACTTTGGGAAAATTAAAAACAAGTGTCTGTCCAGAAAATGCAGAAAACCACCACTGTCTTGTTTTGTGGACACATCTTTGACAAACAGTCACTGTTCCTGTGAATCCCTCCCTAGGTAAGCAATCTAAACCCAGTGGGGGAGTGATGGACTCCACCACTACTTTCGCAGTATAGAAAAATAATTCTGAATGCAGATGCATTGAAAGGCCATTGCAGAATAAAAGGCGTACCATAGATGACATAAAAATGGGGTTTGATTTCATGTTGATAACATAGTAAACTATATGCTGTTGTCCTTCTGTGGTGTTTCATGTACACGCAGATCAGCTTGCCTTCATCAATGTTGGCTCTTTGGCCTGCAGTCTCATGGCCCTAGGAAGGATAATAAGACTACAGCTCTGTCGGGTTATCTGAAAATAGTTTAATCATCAATACTGATAACAATTTCCTCCCATGATGATTACTGTCTGACATCCCTGTAGTGTAATCCGTTATGTCCCAACAATGAAAGTGAGTGCCTCACTTGTGGCAGCTCGACCTGCATTCTGGCTGACTAGACATCTTAAACCTGAAGAAGACGATATGTAACGGCCTCGGGCTCGACAGTACAGGTAACGCATGAGGTAACGCTGCAGGTGCGTTGGTGTGTTTACTCGCTTGCGCACAGGCATCTGTTCTCGACTGTGGTGAAAGGTTTGACTAACCTGTCAACATCGCAAATGAATGTGCATATTGATTCAACTGACAAAAAAACAGATGAATGTCAACAAGAAACAAAGAGGGACATTTCTGAAGTATCCCGGCCTCTTTGAGCTGCAAAGCAGGTACAGCATACACATCACATGTATACATGTTCGTTATTAAGCTGACATATATAATTGCAGAATATCTGAATTACTCAAAATATTAGATGACTAAGCTGAATCCTGGTTGCCAGCCTGGCAATCGCTTTTAAACTTAGTGTTGAGCCCTAATGTCTAAATATGGGCTATAAAGTCTTACATAAGGCCAAGCAACCAGCAAAGTGTTTGCATTACAATTTCATTCATTGAACAACTTGATTAGATGAATGCAACTACACTACACTACACTCGTTTGATAGGTAAAGTCACAGAGAGACAGACCTCTCTGTCTTTGGAGTGTTTCCTCTCCTCACTTTTGGTGGCTTTACATCCTTTTTGTGTATCTACGTCAAACCCAACAACAGGACGCCAGCGCATTTCCGAAGATAGTTTTTGGCTTCCTCCATCTCGTTCTCCTGCACTGGGACTCAAGAGACTGGGTTTGCTTTACAAGGCAGCAGCTCACCAAACACCAAAAGATGCGGGTGGAGGGCAGAACAATAAGTTGGAGCCAGAATGTGCTGTTGTGGTGAAATATATATACGATGTGAGAGAGCCCTCTGTGGAAGATGATATGTCAGTCTCCATGGAGACTGAAGGAAGATGGCAAAGAAAATGATGCCTGAGATCCTGGGATGATGACACAAAATGTGAAAATCCTTGAGTCTATACGCATTTGTTTTGTCTGCATTACAACAACTCAAGCGATTACTGAAATTGCTTGTGATTTGCTTTGCCCACTGCTGGTGAGAGTGTCGCCATACCCCCTGCAGTTAAGGCTCTGAGTGGCTCTCTGTTGGAGTGGCTCTCTCCTCCTGAGACCATGGGAACTCTGTTGTCCAGTGAAGGGACAACAGTCCTCACCATGCAGCAGTCACGCTCGTTAGTTTGGCAGTAGTTATGTCGTGTTCTCATTTCGGTGAAAGGACACAACTGTTGATGTAGCATTGCATCATTTAAGTGTGTCAATCAGTGCTATGCAATCACTTTTAAAGTGAGGTAAAACTGCATGTGTTCTGTACTTCTTTCCTTGTGTAAGCTGATTGCAGTACTTGCCATGACCTGCTCGGTTCTTTTAGCCGGCATATGCGTAACAACAGTTAAGCCTTGTGTGGTAAAATAATGGATTTGTCCCCATTTTTGTGTATGCTTGTGATAAAGCTGATGAGGCAGTATAAACATTAAAAGTGAAGATGTGCCATCACGCGCTGAATGTGCCACCTCCTCATGTCATGTACAAGAAGTCACCTGCAAAAGCAATACTTTTATTTTTAAACATTTTGTTTAATCATTAGGAGTTTTGTAAGCTTGACTGGATACATGCGTTGGTAATGAATTGACAGCAAATGTCCTATTTATCATCTGTTTGTGTGACTCTAATAATAGGTTTTTTTATGGGCTGCCACACTTTTTTTTTGGCGTGCAGCCAAATGCCTCTTCTTTTTCTTTCAGAAACGCTGCCAGCAATGTGCTAAAGGATCCACCAGTTACGTCACTTTCAGGCAGCCTGTGGTTTTCAGCCCTATGTGGGTGTGACCGTGTGTTTTGTTTGCCGTGTTGATGTGAATTTAGATTTCTTTGGAGAAAATAACCGTCCATTTAAATCTATTCAGCCCTAATTAATAAACAACCAAGTGGGATTGATGAGTTTGTTCTTTTTTCCGCGTGTTATTTTGGATAGAAATTCACAATTCATTCTTTTGAGGGTTTACTTCAAAGATGAACAAAAACAACCTGGCAGGAAAAAAATACTATGGAAAAATAAGGATTAAGCCAACTACATTAACCAACAAAACTGAGTGAGTTTCAAAACAGTGAGGTTTGCCAGTTTATTTTTGTTTGATTCCGTTTTTGGATGGAAGTACAGAGGGAATTCTCGATGGATGGGTATAACTAAACTAAATATAACTTCCCATGATAACACACAGAGCAGTTGAGGCCAAACATGTTTATAGCCAGCTGAGCTGAGCAGCTTCATGGTGTTAGGAAAGAAATGGCTGGATTGGGTGTATGAAAGATTGTGCGTCTTAATCAGATTGTTCTCTGTAATCTGGTTATAGTGTGCATGTAAACTCAACGAGTGAAGCTGTAGCGCAATGAGTGACAAGGCTCTCTGCATCCGTCAATACAAATAGGCTGTCGTCTTCACTTAGCTTCTGATGCACTATGTGAGCCTGAATGTCTTTTTGGAGGGGAGAGTTTGCGATATAGCACTCTCCCTCCAGTAAGGAATTTCTTCTATCTGTCTTTGTTTTGTATGTTCTTTGTTATACTCTGACTCAACTGTATATTGTCGCCCTTTGTTCAGTACATGAAGCCCTGAACAATAAGACTTTGTGGCAAAGAAGCCTCTTGCCTCAGTCAACAGCCTCTTGCTCTGTGCACGTTGCCCACCAGTAGGTCATCAAGTCCGCCATCTTTCTCGTGTAATCAGACCAGCAGCGTGTGGTTTCTGTCTCCTCCAGGTACTGAGAAGTTATCTGGGGTGTGGGGATACTCTTTAGAAGTGCACTTGGGAGGCTTACAGGGGTGTGGAAAATTGTACTTTTTTAATTATAATTTCACATGATTACTTGGGTTTACTGTCTGTCTTTTCCCTTTTTGCCCTATTTCACTCTGTTTTGCATTATCATTTTGTTTCCTTCCCCATCTTCCTTCCGCTTTCTTTTCGTTCTTTTTTTTTAATTTTATTTTTTATTTTTTCTATCCCAACTCTGTTTTAGTTCTGCTTTATTTCTGTCTTTTGTCTTCGGGCATCTTTACGGTTTCTACAACTGAGTGGCATTAACGCTGTGGGGCTTTTATCTCCAGTGTTTCCTGGTAAATGTGTTTATAGCTGTGTGTGCTCCCAGAGTTTACTCTGCCTGTTGACACAGATGCAGACATAATGACTATTAAGCCAGTGTAACTTGTGAATTGACTGCAGATTTGCCATTTTTCTGGAATTTGTTTGTGCTACTAAGAGAATAACCTGGTCCTTGAGGCCACACTCTACTTCTTTGTCCGAGTGTTCTACAGGTTCTACTGATATGATCATCACTACATCATGTTAACATTTCTCATTCACTCATTGATAGAGAGCTGTAGCAACAGTTGTGAGAAAGATGAAACCATGTGCTAGATCAGAAGAAATACATTGAGCATGACTGAGAAAAAAAAAGAAGTTAATTTAGCTATTTCTCCAGCCGGTTTAGCCTTCAACAAGCCCAACTTTAAGTAAATACAGACCAGCTGCAGACCAATCGCAGCCCCTGCAGTAACTGTATACTCTGCTTAGAGAGGGGATATTCAGCTTGCATTGCAGCAGAAAAATGGCAAAAGACCAAGTAGGCATGAGACAGGTTTTTTGTCCTACATACCCAGGCATGACCACTGTCAGCGCCTGTCTGGCCCACACTGCAAAACTGACTTTGACTTCCTTGACACCACGATACAAACGCGCACACACACACAAATATATACGCACACAAATAGCTTCCTCATGCCGCTCACAAAGCCAAAATACATCTAGTTCATTGTGTAACTCCCCAGGGCTTGGAAAAATCTAGGCCTATCACCACTCTAAGCTATCCTCTTAGCGCTCCCCCGCCATGTCAAGGACAGACGGAGACCGTCCCCAACTGCTGTCCCCCTCATGAAGGCATGTCACCTTTCACATTCAGCAATTGAGCTGTCCCAAAAATAAAGTCCCTGTGTGTGTGCTCTGGGTTATGAATTTGGGTTAGTGGATGGAGTATGTGGGTCATGGCTTTGTATCTATTGTATGATCTTCATCACCCTATGGCCCATATACACCCGTGACCTACATTCTGCCTAAAAACATGCTAGAAATAGACGCTGGCATGATTTATCAATGGTATTTTCCCATCAGACAAGACCTTGCCTTGTCAATGTGGGGACATGTCTCACATTGATTTTATTTTGATAGTGCACCAAGGACATAAACTATGTTAACATATTGAGTGTTGCAAATTTACTGACGGGTAATTCATTTTATTACATATTTTGACTTGATTGATTCCTTAAATAGCATTTGCACGACCATTCAGGAGGAATCATTTATTACTGTATGAATAATACAGAAGATGTTGACTACTATCCAGAAAAGGGCAAAATATGTGCCTCAAATCATCGCTGTGTATGTGGCCATAGGTTATGTGCTGTACATTTTATTGTAAGGCTTTGACATGGTACGTCTTTCGGCTATATGAGAGAGATCTGTTTCCACAGATTGATGCCTCTCTAGTAAAAGGTATACGTTGTTAACTCCGTACCTTGTGTTGGGTGGATTGCGATCAGTTATTCTCCAGGCGGCCATCGAAAGGTGGTTCACTGCAGTGCTCCCTGCAAGATGCGGAGGATTTAATGATAGTAGTGTTGTATGTAAGTTGTTGTCTAATGTAGGTGTAGCTTGTAATGCAACAGAAACACTTTGCAATGTATATGCTGGGTGTATAAAATAATACTAGCGGACGGAATGAAAAGAATAAGAAGAACACCTTTACAGTGCAGTATAGCACTATAATGTACTGCCTCAAAATGTACTCTCAAACACAACAAAAGGTGAAATTGCATTTATTATCTTTAATTCTTTAACTCTAATTCATGTCGTCCAGAAAACACTAAGTTGTGCAAATTCTTATGTTGAATCTCTTGACGTTTGTTCAGCCATTTGTTGAAGAACGGGCCGAGTGAAGCAGGAGTAGACTTTCATTTAAATAATCTGATTCTGATCATTGTTTTTATTTTGGGTAAGCTGAACATGTGTTTCTAATAACGCTTTCATAGAGGAAATTTGTTTTGTGAGGATCACGTGGCAGATTCAATCAATTTCTTACTCTCTAATTCCTAATGGGGGGGGGGATGGGATCCTTTGCTTCAGTCTGCAGTTTGCTTCTGTCCATCTAGTGTCTTTGTGATCTGTTCTGCCTGTTTGTGCCGTTGCCCACTGAGAGCGTTCACAACCAGGTGACAAGAAGTAATGGCAGGCAGTAAAGGCCAGCCAAGGGATTCTGGAAAATATACAAAAGTGGCACATTGCTGCTGTCCTTTCTCTCTTTCTTTCTCTTTCTCTCTCTCTTTCTCTCTCTCTCCTTTTCTCTTTCTCTTTCTCGCTCTCTCTCTCTCTTTCTCTTTCTCTCTCTCTTTCTCTCTCTCTCCTTTTCTCTTTCTCTTTCTCGCTCTCTCTCTTTCTCTTTCTCTCTCGCTTTCTCTCCTTTTCCCTCTCGCTTTCTCTTTCCCTCTCGCGTTCTCTTTCTCTCTCGCTTTCTCTCCTTTTCTCTCTCGCTTTCTCTTTCCCTCTCGCTTTCTCTTTCTCTCTCCTTTTCTCTGCATCAGTGGACACAGGGAGGATGTGACATAAGTGAAACTTAAAGACCCTTCTAATTGGTCATGGAGAGCAGGGCAGGGCTGTTAAGGGAGGAATGGCAGGAAGGAACAGGGAAGGGAAAAGCAGACGGCAGGATCACTAAGTGCCTATTACAGATCCTGACCTCCCCTCAGATTCAATATACATGGATTTTGAGGTGAATGAATTCACATGCTTTGTGATTCCTCAGATGTATTTGTTGAATGAAGTTACAGCTGCAATTCCAGTGAGACCACAGCAAATGATTGTAGCAGTGTGCCAGACAGAAGAGTCAACTTGAGATTAGATTTGGTTTCACTTATAAGGCCAGTCGGGACAAAGACAGTTTGAGTCAGCTGGTACCATATCATGCTTCTTACTACATTCATTCTGCTGCAGCCAGTGAGGACACACTTCAACATCTACTGTATTGGCTAGTCCCCAGACTTAAGATAGAATATGGTCTCAGTCTTTTTTCCAGCAGCGGCCCCGCCTTCTTCTCTAGCTGGTCTTCAGTTTGCGTCCTTTGCACTCTCTCCGACTTGTCTATAATCGGTTGACGGCACATTCTTCTAAATCAGCTGAAGGACGTCTCTGTGCCTGTGTTGAAAGAATCATCATCTATGTGTGTGTGTGTGTGTGTGTGTGCAAGAGAATGAGTGTGAACAACGTGTGGGCTGCTCCCACTCCCAGCTCTGCTGACAGTTGTTAGCATGCTGTCTTTCACACCAGCCATAGGTGAGGTATATAAATAGAGGCTTATGCAATGCATTGTGACATTATATGATGACACATCTTTTGCAGTGATCTCTCTCTCTCTCCTCTGTAGGACCAATGGCAATGTAGAGTGTACACACTGGTGCATTGAGAGCACTTAGTTGGGTTTAGTTCCTCTTGGACGGAGCCTGCGTGGCTATGCAGCGTGAGGCTTCATCCTGTATCTCTTGTCTATTCACGTTAGAATTTGCATGTCATTGTTTTCTTTGTATACTTGGAAGAAGCATTTATTTGAATGCAGAACAGGGTCTGGTATGAAAACGGAGAGCAACGGCAAACCACTATGGTTGTGATGTTAATTAATCCTTCCTAGATCAAATTAAATATTAATCTGTTGATCGTTTCTTCAATTACTTGTCTGGAAAACTGTAATGGGCATTTATAACGTTTTATTGACCAGAGCCTGACATCTTCAGATTGCTTGTTTTGAGCACCAACAGTCCAACATAAAAGAGTTTTCAATTTAGAACCGTGTACAAAAATAGCAAATCAGAAGTTTTTCTTTATTGACTAATGACACAGTAATTTTGTACTTAAAAGACATTTCCGATCATTATCAGATGTCAGAATTTCAATTTGCTGTGATAATAAATCAGGCCTTGAGTGTTGCTGGCTTACACAAACATGATCAATAAATAAACTTACAGTATTCTGCAATATCTGCACTTTACCCATCAAACCATGTGTTGACAAGTAGTGTTTTAGAACTGTTGCTTTAGAACAGCTCCGGGCAATCTGAGCTCTCTCTTGGAAGCGGCTTGTTATCCATAAATTGAATCAGACCGACTATGAAAATGAGGATTTATGGAAGCCAGTCCTTTCCACATAGAAAATGCTTCTACTGTATGTGTGTAAGTCTTTGTCTGGTCTTCTATCATGGCCCTCGTAAGCAGCAGTTGACATTACTGGACTGAGGGAAATTAGTGATGTGGGTTTTTGGCCAGTTTGCTTTTGAGATTAGATTTTGCCTTTGGTGTTGTGCTAATGCTAGGTTCACTGTGTGTTACTGTTATTGCTGTGTGTATCCATGCGAGTGTTTTTTGGTGTCATATACGTCTATGTTTTTCTGCAATTGACCTTTTATTTCACACAGCATATATGATGTAGGCGTAGATGGATAAAAAAAATCACTTCTAGCTCCCCAGAGAAGTTCTCCTCCATTGCTCCTACATGACCATTTCCACCCCTGTTATGCAATGGATTCTTAATGCATGTCTGTGTGTGTGTGTGTGTGTGTGTGTGTGTGTGTGTGTGTGTGTGCGCCTTTTGTCTCTTGGTTATGGAGTCATTACGGCATAAGTGCTGCTGTAGCCGGGGAAGCTATGAGTGTGTAGCCCCTTCAGACTGATGACTGACGCGTGTTGACCACTGCTCAGAATGGATGTTTGACTTCTGACTCCCGCTTTATTGATCTCTAGCTCTCTGGCCTGACCTTTTTTTAGATGTATGGTATTCAGGAGGGCTATATTTGAAATGAGCACACACTGCGCATGAGAGGCTTGCATGCGCTGTATCATTGCTCGGAATATGATGTGTGTGTGTGTGTGTGTGTTTCTTCGTGATAATGGACCATCTAGTTAATAATGCAGCAGAAGGATGGCACTGCACCACCTTTTCTCATGAAAACTCATTTTCCCCTTTGTTGCTCTCTCCCCCTCCCCCTCCCGTTCCTCTCCTCTCCACAGGCCATTCTTACAAAACAATTTCATTTGTCCCCATCGACCCAGTCTGTCAGTATTAGCACAACCAATATAAAGTGTGGCAGGAGAGAAACTGATTTGGATGTAAAAGCAGACACTGAAAGTCTTCCTGAAAGTCCTGCACAGTAAAGTGCAAATTACTTTTCACCGTCTGTTTCTTTTGCCACTGGGCTACTGGAGTCCTGCAGCTTAGACATGGAGGCAGATAAAGAAACACTCATTTCAGTCCTTGTGGAACAGCTGTCTTACTCAAGTCATCCGCTGTAAAGTTTTCAGACTCTACCACAGAGGCGTTGATGAGGTTTGCCAGGCTCTCGTATTTGTATTGGCCCCGTGTCTCCCTCTTTGTCTGTGAAGTTTGCCCATGTTGGCAGAATAGTATTGTTAGATTATATCAGGTTGACATTTTAATGGCTGTTGCTCCTGTAACCTCTACTTGTATCCCTTCACTCATGCTTCATTTCAGAATTGCTTTAAAGCTGCCACATACTGCTCGTTTGCACTCAACTACTTAAATATGGCTCATTTCCAATTTTGGATTTAATTACTTCACGTCGTCTTCCGTCCACATATTATCTTGGACCACCAAAGCACACTCTTCCCCACACACACTCCCCAGAGGGTCATGTTTGTAAGTCCTTGGCTCCGTCATGGTAACAAATTGCCATTTAAACTTTTGTATACGAGCTCAGCACCTACACAATAGAGCTTCCTCACCACTCGGTGCTTTCTGGTCGGCGTAATAGATGGTGGATAGATGGATGAATGTCAGGTGATTTGAGTGAGTCAGACATGAGTTGCATCTCGTTCTTTCCCACGTCGCAATTTCTCCTCCGTCCACCTGCTCGGTGCGAAGGAGGAAGAATTGAGGGAATCACATTTCCTCAAATGAGACACTTTTTCCTTGACTGAGAGAACAGGTGCACAGCTGGATCACCTGCTCTGTACCGTCTTGTTTTAGAGTCGTTGTGGACAGCTGTGGCGGGAGGCGTTATGTGTTCTGGCGTCTGTAATATTCTTGTGAAAGCAATATCTTAGGAATGCCTGCAGGGAATTTCTAAAAACATGGAACAAACGTCCACTTGGACTCAGGGATGAACTGATTAGAATGTTGTTGTCAAAGGTCACTGTGAATTCACAAAACACGTTGTTGGGCCATAACTCAAGAATTGACATGCTAATTAATTTCACACAAATGTCTAACATGATAAAATGTTGACGTGATGACATTTTGGAGAGACATAAAACTGCTTCTTGACTGGTTGGCAGAGGCTCAACCGTGAGGCAGTAAATCTAGTTGTTTACGCAATGTAATGAAATATTTTGCAAGTCACTTGAATCTGCACTTTCTGACAAGCAGTTTCCTTTCTCTTTATTGTCTTTTTCATTCTTCCATCTACAGTTATTTTTTCTTTCTTCAAGTTTTTCCTCTTGTAGATTTATTTATTCCTAAATAAGTATAATGAGGCTGGTCTCATGTGTTGGAATTGTTGATTTAGTGTAGTTGGTAGTTTAATAAAATAACCAAAAAAAAGACTATTAATCTCCTTGACTGTGTATGATAAATGAGTGAAAAGAAGATGCCATCTGGCTTCTGAAACCCTCACTTAACTCGCATCCAATATATTTGTCTAAATGATGAATAAGGAAAAAGATATTGTGACACCTACATTTCTGCTGCTATTTCTTCCATCTCTGCTGTAGTTTGACAAAACTGGATAAAAAAGCTGGATACTTCACCTCACCAACTGCAGTATCCAGTCACTCACAGCATTTTCAATGATTGTGTCTCTGATGATAGACTTCCACATAGGATGTACTCGTGTATCCTCACTGAAGTCTCCATTTGGGAATCTTCCTCTCTCCTTGAGCAGCAGTAGGAGAGGTGACTTACTTACCATCTTACTGATAGCACACACGCTGTATTTTTGTCTTACGTTGGGACAAAAGAATAACGTTATGAAATTAGATGGAGACATGTGTTCTTCTTGACACGCCACCTTGCACCAAAGGCTGCACCCCATCACATTGATCCCTGGATTTGCATTATTACTACAACAGATTGTTCCCCATCTCATTTTTATTTTTATGTTAGCACATGTATGAAGCACAAGAGTCTCTTCAACTCATCTCCTCGCCGTCCTCTTCTTGTATGTTTGTGAACAGCAGACCGTACCATGACCGGTGAAAGCAAACCTGTGTCTCTCTCGGTCTCTACTCCTCTGCCATGCTTCTCTCCCTCCGATCCATCTCCGAAATCCTCCCTCGGCCGGTTGCTAAGCAGCGTGGGGAGAGCTTGACTGTGTTGACGTTGTGTGCTCGGTACCACTTCCTGTAAACAGCTGAGTGGGTGCTCTTCGCTCTCACGCTGCAGAGGGAAGGAGAGTGAGACGAGACGGCCTAAAATAACCCTCTCTGACTATCGCAAAAGAGACGTGATGACGCACGGTGAAGAAAGAAAAAAAAGGTGTTATTTCATCCAAGTGAAAATGTTACAAGGAGCTGAAGATAGCTACACAAGTTTTAGGATCTTTTTTCTTTTTGCCAGTGTGAGGCCTGGAATGAAAATTAACGGATGAGAGCTGGTGGCATTCTGCATATAGCAGGCCTGTGTGTTTGGGTGGTTGTGTGTGTGTGCACGCACACAGGACACAACTCGCAATGGATTTTCAGTTTGTGCTCATACCGTCATGCTAATTGTGTCGCTACAAATAAAGCACAGCTTGGACTCTGGATCTATTATGTAGACGGACGCAAACCAAACTGAGCCACATATATTTGCTCTTTAAGGATTTTCTTTGTCATCAGCAGGATTATGAGAATTACCCAATCCACTTTGTTCACTTAATGTCAGGATGCATTTGGCTTTATTAACCATAGCTCACTGTCTCCCCCCCCACCACCTCTTTCTTTTGTGTTTCAGCTCTGTGGCGCTGAAGATGACCACGGCACGGTACCGTCCCACCTGGGAGCTGGCCGTGGACCCCCTGGTCTCATGTAAGCTGTGCCTTGGAGAGTTCCCTCTGGAGCAGATGACCACCATCACACAGTGCCAATGTGTCTTCTGTACACTGGTGAGTGGTACACTCTACACATTTTTCATTTAGCACAATGATGACTTAAGTAAAAAATAAATGATCACAAAAATCAAGGTTATACACTATCAAAGATATTTTTTTTAATTTGAGAAATACTCTGAAGTGTGAAAAAAGTTAGTGCGCAAAACCGATATTTCTAAATTGATTACAATAATAGAAAGAAAAAAAAATCACAATGTAGCAAAATTCATGAACATAGAATATAAGCTAATGAAATACTAGTGCAAGACTAGATTTCTCAGCTTCGTAGAGGATCAGTTGGAGCGAATAGTTTTTTGCTATAAATGCTACATTGATTCAAAAAAGTTGTATCGCCTGATAAAGTTCAACATGTTTGCAAACAATTGTGTATTTAAACGTTCAGCAGACGCACAACAACACAAGCATTCATCTGGAGTTGTGTTTCTTGACAGCCAATGCAATATTCTACCATTCACTCCTGTGAAAGGTCTGTTTTGGTCTCGTCTCCACCAACTCCTAAGTCAAATGTCTTGCTCTTTAGCTCTTGAGTGCTCCATTTTCCTTACCAGCCAGCTAGCTAGCTAGCTAGCTGGCTAGCTAGCTAGCTAGCTAGCTAGCTAGCTTTTTCTGAAGCGACAGACAGAGATCACGATCAAGAGCGACTCGTATGTCAGTCTTTGTTTACCAACGTTTTTGTGTGTGTGTGTTTGATTTCTTTTTCTTTTTTCAATCTGACTGACTGGATATTGAACATGTTCAGTGCTTTATTTGTCTTTCTGTCTGTTTCTCCTCAGTGCCTGAAGCAGTATGTGGAACTCCTGATTAAAGAAGGCCTTGAAACTGCAATTAGCTGTCCAGACTCTGTCTGTCCCAAAAGAGGACACTTGCAGGAAAATGAGGTATTGATAAAAAGAAAAAGTCAGATTTCTACTTGGGTTGTCATTAGTCTAAACTTGCCCTTTACGTGGTGACTGGTTGCCAATATCAAAACAATTCCCTGCTGCTCCTCAGGCTCATGAATATGTCTAATAATGTCCGATAGACTGGACTTAAGCACCGCAGAAATTTCCATAAACAATTATCCCTTTTCATTTTCACACAGCAGTGTACAGAATTTTGCATTAAACGTCTGTACGTACATAGAGCTTCTGCATGTACATGCAGATGTAGCACATGCAGAGCTGGTAGTGCATGTGCTTGAAATGAGCGAAACAGCTGGGAGGTCATCTCCACAGGTCAAATTTTTTTCCATGTCACAACCCTTCCATTATGCTGCTCTTTTCCCTCCCACATATAAAGTACCATTGCTTTTGTATACACACCCCCTCAGAGCTGAAGATGACCATGGCGCTCCACCTGCCACTCTGTTTATTCCATTATAATGAGCAGCTGAGGTCAATCTGAGGGAAAAGCGTTCCTCATCCTCAAGGCGGTTGATGGACTCACTGACTCTCTCTCTCTCACTTGGTCTCGGAGGCCCGTAGGCACAGCATGGCACAGCACACCACAGCCTTATGCTTCTAATCAATCAGTGTCACTGGCCCTTAATGGAACCCCAGCTACTCCTGCCACTCAGGCAAAGAATGCCACATCCCTGTCTGCTCTGACAGCAACGCCCTCACCCATAACTCACTGCTCTTTTACAAAGCCTGAATGATCATTTCATGACTCATTAAATGTTTGTATTTAACCTTGAGCGGGCCTGCGTTAGTAAGTTCTGATCGTGTAGAAATGTGAATATGACGTTCTGGAAATGATATTCACATACTGAATGTATAATTGCTTCTGTCTATAAATATGCTTATCTCTCCCCCCCCAATTCTCATCTCTTCTCTCCTTCGTAGATTGAGTGCATGGTGGCCACGGAGATGATGCAGAGATACAAGAAGCTTCAGTTTGAAAGGGGTGAGTCAACGAAAAAGCAGCCGCAGCCCCGTCGGTGTTATGTCCAGCGCTCCTCAGTGGGTGGTGTGTGGGCAATGACTTTCAATTGCACACTCACGTGGACCCTCCTGTTCGCCAAAGATACTGTGTTTTATTGGGATCGTGTCTTGCAAGTGTAGCCGAGCTGCTGCTCACTCTGTCTGGAATCAATCATTTAGGCCCCCTTTGGACATTTTTGCTCTGGAATTATGCCATAGGGTTTCTGCGGAAAGCAAAAAGAAAAGATCCCAGCGATGCTCCTTTTCTCAGTAGACTTCAATCTTTTAGCGCTGACCAGCAGTCCACTGCTTTCGAATTCAGTGTTTCAATTTTCACTTCTGACACCAAAAAGGATGGATTCAATACCGTTCTGGAACACAAATAGTTATACAGGCAAGGATTATTGTTGTGATGGGTATTGAGGCCTAACATTTGTCTGATTTGTACTGTAGTATTCAACCCTCAACACAAGCTTCCATCAAATATAAATAAAAGGGAAAGCCTCCCGGACTTTGTTTGAAGAAATTCTAATTGGGTTGGTACGGCTCGAGACTCGGAAACTGTCTAACTGACTCCGGTGCGGGCAGGTCTCTTTGCATAGCAAGATATTTTAGTTCAAGCCTTTTATCTCTGCTTCAGTGTGCAGCTATGTATGCAATGTCTGCAGTTAACACTGTTTGTAGAATAAATGTTAACCGACTGGTAAAAGGCTCGGATGTCATTGCTTGAAAGATAATGTGTCCGTGTCGCTCCATGCTGTCAACGGAGACATGCTAATCTGTAATATTAGAGTTCCCTCGCTACCAGAGCAAGCTGTAACCGAGCCGTGCTGTCACTCTTTGATGGTAGTCGCTCTGCAGGTTCTCCACCTACACACAGGCACACATTGTACACGGAACAAGCAGATCTCACTTGAACAAAATAAATGCATGAACACAAAGATAAACAAATGCATAGGAACACCAAGGGGGAGGGGGGGAGGGGGTCCTGTAAATTAATACAAATCCTCAGAAATAGCTGTTGATGCTGCCTGCCTGGATAAGGGCAGTCAGCCGTCTCATCAATGTCCCAGTCCAGTCAGGCAGAACAGTTGCTGTAACCATTCCATATTTCTCAGGCTGGGCCAAGAGTGCATGTGGAATTTGTGCTCAGAGTCCTTGGCAGAGAGGTAAGGGGAAGGAAATAGAGGACACAAGGGCAAGTGCATCACACTATGAACTTCAAACAGAACTGGCATAACACACACACACACACACAGGTCTCCTTCACACATATTCAAAAGAGTTTGGAAAAGTCGATCATAGATGCAGCAAGCCAGGGATTCAAGATTGTATAAAAGCAATTTTCCCAACATAAGCGCTTACCACAGTGAACCGTATTTAAATCATGTATGTGTGTACATATGCACATTGTTTTGGGGTTTTTTACGTGCCGAGATTCGGAGATCACATCAGCTGCCACCGCAACAATGGAGACGTGCTGCTTAAAACACTCAAATGAAATCATCTGAAGATTCCACATGAACTACCTTCTGCTGGGAAAAAAACCAAAAGCATCTTAATAAAAACAATTTCTTTGTGATTTAACCCTTCAACAGCGCTTCTGTCCATGACACTGGCACTTGTTTTGTTCCACTAGAGGTGCTGCTGGACCCATGCCGGACGTGGTGCCCTTCCTCAACCTGCCAGGCCGTGTGCCAACTAAAGGAAGAAGATTCTCCTGCGCTGCCCCAGCTGGTCCAGTGCGCCGTCTGTGCCCTCGAGTTCTGCTCGGCCTGCAAGGCCAACTGGCACCCCGGACAGGCCTGCCAGGAGAACAACCTGCCCATTACCTCCTTCCTGCCAGGAGAAAACAGGTACTGCCTCTTATCCATTTATGATCCAATCAATACTGTTGCATTTGAAATTCTTGTTTTCCCAATTTCTCTCTCATCTATGTTATATATCAGATCAGATATTAGACTGGATGTGTCTCACCTCTGTATTCTGACCTCCACATATCTTATATTCTCATTAACATATTCATACATGCCTCTCTACAGCATTTATTACATCGTCAGTTAGAATTGATCTGTAGCTATTTTGAAAATGTACAAATTGTTTAAGACATTTTTCTAATCTTAAATGCCAGAAAATCTCTAGTTTCAGAAGCTTCTCAAATGTGAATATTTGCGGGTTTTCTTCATCTTTTATGATATCAAACTAAATATCTTTTGGGTTTATGAATACGTCAACTTGGGCTTTTGTTTCTGACATTTGATGGACCATAATTGAGAACATAATTGACAGATTAACCACCAAATAAAATGAACGTTAGTTGCAGCCCTAGTATTAGCTCCTGGATACAAAATGTAATAGAAGAATAACCCTTACAATTGGCAAAGAATGCAATGTTGTTATGAATTAATCTGCATAGGTGATTATCAGCCTAGTTAGAACAAGTGTATTTAAATAACTGGATGACTTGTTTATTACAAGTGTTATTACAGCATTGTTTAAAAGTGTCATACAGCAGCAATATCTACTCCAGTTATAACTTGTCTCAATGTTTTTACTTCCTCTTCAACCTTCAAAAAGATAGCAATTCATCCCGTTTTGGCATGTTGTGACAGTATGAATGGCTATAAAGTCTCTGCAGATGCAATCCCTCGAAATGATGTTTACTTGCACCAATCCATATTCATCGTCGTGTTCAGCTCACCTGACTTGAGTACTGAACCAGTACTGTCAATATACAGCAGGATTCACTCAGTCTGTTCTTAAATGTAGACTGACAGCTTGCCTGGCTGGCTGTTTTTTGCGGCCACTGCTCAGTTGAGCATCAGCCAGGGCTCAAGCACAAATGAATAGGCAGATATAAAACAACAGGCTGAAACGAAACTGCAGTAAAAGCAGTCTGAGGTGGGCTTATTACTCCGTTTTAAGGATACAGGATCTGCCTGTAAGGTTAGAAGAGGGCTGCCTGGAGACATATGCCGCTAACCCGTTTCTTTGCGATATCCTCTTACTCTGGAAATGTCATTAGCTCTGCAAAGCTTTCCTCTATCTGCACAGGTTTAGGGCCAAACCTCAAAGGCCATAGTGGAGGGAGAGAGGATTAAGAGGTCTGCTCTTAGTTGTAAAGAGCCTCAGCATTTGAACGACACCCTGTTCACTGTAAGAATGTTTCAAAAAGCTGTATTCTGATGCTTCTTTGCAAATGACTTCCCCCTTCCGCTAGAAATTAATTGGCTTGAATAGTTGTCCGAGGACAGCGCCCAGAATGCCAGCTCCCTGCTCGTCTCCAGATTTGTAGAATCAGCAGTTTACTGACACAAGAGAAATAGATGCAGACAAACTGACACCGACAGGAGAGAAGAATAAGAGTGTTGGAGTTCCATGCGGTTTAGTGACTTTTTGAGAAAAGTTGTGGACTGCTAAACTACAGATATCCAAGGTTTCACACAACCCTGTCACGCCAAAGATTGTAAATATTGATTGCTGCATTAAACCAATCCCATCTGCGGTGCGTCTTGTAAAGTGAATGTTGAGCGATTTTGGGATTTTATGTCGTGTTTGGAATAAATCAAAATCACAGGCGTCTCATTTCTTCCCAGCTCTTTCTATAAGAATGAAGAGGATGACGCGCCAATCAAGCGCTGTCCTAAATGTAAAGTTTACATCGAGAGGGACGAAGGCTGTGCTCAGATGATGTGCAAGAACTGCAAACACGCCTTCTGCTGGTACTGTCTGGAGTCCCTGGATGTGAGTTGGTTCTTAATCATTTCTTAATTCCTTCATGTTCACTGCAATAGAAAGAAAGATGCATTTTGTTTTTCTAACTCCAAAAAACGTTGAATATTGCAATACTGTGGTAATCACTTGTCTCCCTGTGACAGCAATATCTTTCATTATCAGGAAACCGTAGCTTAACCTTGGTCCTGATAAGAAAGGGATGAGATGTTTTTGTTTTTTCTAAAAAATTGAGCTTGGATAAGGGTGACTTATGAGCCGTGGCCTTATGTAATCTTAATTGTGTAAGCACAGACACCTGGACCACACAGGTCATTTAAACCCAATTTCCCGAGCAGCTGCCTGTGTCTTTCAGACTGTTAATGGTCAATCTTTATCTGAACTGTGTGCGTGCGTGTGTTTGTGTGACAGGACGACTTCCTCCTGATCCACTATGACAAAGGGCCCTGTCGGAACAAACTGGGCCACTCCAGAGCGTCTGTTATCTGGCACAGAACACAGGTGAAAAACCCAGCTTCCTCCCCTCTCTTCCCCCCCCCCCTCTTTCTCTCACACTCACTCAGGGCCGCCTCCCTTAAACCACTCTGCAGCATGTGGCCATAAACGTGCTCCCTGGTTCTGCCTCTTTCTCCCTTACTGGCTCACACACTCGCATTCAGTGATGTATTAGCATTATCTTGACAGCACAACAGGAAAGGGACAGCTTGATCCGCATGCAAGTGCCTGTGGTGGTCAGTGTCCTGCTGTTTTCAACTAAGCCTATTATGTACACCTTTCACTTTAAATTATTATTATTTTTTTAAATAAAAGGTTTACATAACCAAGGCCCTTCTTTACCAATAGGTTACCAAATGAAATGACGGATTACACATGATCAGGATTAGATCTGACATGTGTTTTAAGTCTTCGACAAAGGCCAACTCTGCTGTTAAATTTCCAAATTCCTCCTCCGTATCTCTCCCTAGCCAAATAACCTATTCATGGGGTGGAACGTCCCCTTGTCCAACATACTTGTTATTTTGTCAACATTAGCATACACGCTGGCATCTGTTGCCCAGTGGGGCAGACTGAGTCATATAATTACAGTTCAGCTGGTGGAAGTCAGCTATAGCTTCACTCCTCTCTCTGTGTGTGTGTGTGTGTGTGTGTGTGTGTGTGTGTGTGTGTGTGTGTGTGTGTGTGTGTGTGTGTGTGTGTGTGTGTGTGTGTGTGTGTGTGTGTGTGTGTGTGTGTGTGTGTGTGTGTGTGTGTGTGTGTCCTCATTTCACCCCCCTCGCTCCTTAACATCTAAAAAGCCTCCTTTATAAATACAAAATGTTCCAGGGCAATAACCATCTTCTCTCCCTGTCTGTATCTGAAGACATGTCTATCAAGTTACAAGGATGTTCATATCCTAAACATCAGTGTCTGTTAGTTAAAGACCCTGTGCTTTCCTCTACAGCTCAACCTGTATACTAACTGTCAGAAGGATAGTTGGTAACGTGTTCTTAAATAACAGGCGATACCCCGAAAAGGCGTCTTTTTGCCCTCATAATAGGAGAAAAAAAACATTGCGCTATTCACTGGATTCACTGTGGCATGTGACTGCATGTTATGTGTTTTTATTTTGTGGCTCTGAACTTGATGGTGTCTGGCTCCCCCATGTGGTCAATTTACTAACTTGCCATGCTCATAACAGTAAAGAGTTTCCCTAGATAATGTTGGCATTGCCCACAATGTTTTTTTTTTAATGCATGATTCGTTATTTGTTCAGAGCATTGTGTGTTTACAGCACTCCTGGTGTTGATGCTGGTACAGAGAACCAGTAAAGCCTTAACAATTGTGACGCAATATGTGGGAGATCCCGAGCAACATTCACTGCATAACAGCAACCACCCTAAATTTCAATATCTAACAGCAAGTAAACAAACGATACATGGGTAGTGAAAAGTTGCCAGCATCCTGTACATGCTCTCAAACATGGCTGTAACCAAGTTTAAAATGCTACTCTATTGCACTAGAACAAGTGGGTTTGTCCATCACTTTCCATGTCTTTTGTACACCAGTGTTTGCTCTCACAATGACAAAGGTACCTGTCCATGCAGTATGAGAGAGTAGAATGTGAATCAGTACTGCCTGGAGAGAAGGCCAGTAGGAAGATGAAACCTAATTTATATACTGTTGATTTATTTTCTAAAGTCGTAATTTGTGGATTTACTGGGAAAACGTAGATTTCTGTGCTGAGAAAGTTTTGTTGTTTTGAGGCGTTGAACGCCATCTGTAGGCCAACTTGTAGTATTGCAATTCATTGGAAGGATTCAAGGCAATAGCTTGTGAAACAGTAAAAAAACAAACACATTATCATCTTTGATATTTTGCATAAGAAATATTAAAAATACTCTGTTGAAAATGTGTGTGTGATTTACCAAAGTTTTTTTTTTTTTTTTTTGCCATGCTGAAGTAAGGCACTGACCTATTTTGGTCAAATACTTGTGTTCTACAAGATGATGCTGGTCAATTGTAACATCACTGCACCCAAATCCTACATGAACACGCTACTGTATGCATCATATGTTGTATTCATTTGTTTCCTTGTGTTTCTCTGCAGGTTGTGGGGATCTTCGCTGGCTTCGGGCTGCTCCTGCTGGTTGCCTCCCCCTTCCTCCTTCTGGCCACTCCCATTGTCCTCTGCTGCAAGTGCAAGTGCAGCAAAGGTGACGACGATCCATTGCCAACCTAAACACGCCATCAAAGCTGGAACGGAGAGCTGCTTCATGGATGGGCCATGTTTTATTTCCTTTTCACCCCTTTACATTCTTCTCCTCCCACCAGCTTTAAGTGCTTAATTTTTTTTTTGGGGGGGGGGGCTGAGCCTGCAACATTGCTCTGCATGAGAGAGGCATGGTAAAAAAAAGCGACCCTACACCTTGGCCTGAAGAGAGGTACAGGGTCACAGGTCAGAGGAGGTCAGACGTTGGTGGTTTCGGGACGTGGATGAAGTGTGGGCCACTTCAAGTGGTCCTTCGTTGTGGGTTACCGTGGTGTGGTGTTTACTACAAACAAAGGAAGACTCCAAGTCAAGAAACGCTTTTCTCTTGTATGGACAATACAATGCAGGAGCCACTTTAAAAATAACTTTTACTTTATCGCTCTGTTTTGTCGGTTTGTCGTAGGCAACAAACGCTTTTCCCCCCGCCACCACACTCAACGTAGCTCTACGGATTCAGTCAGTAGCATTAGAGTTACGCCACGCATGTTTGGTGTTCACTCGATTTGCACACGGAACGTGACTTTCAGATCATGTTCATGACTGAGGTGAAGATGGGAGGCTGTTGTCACTCCCGCCTCAATGTATAGCACGTCCTCTTGATGATGTCAATGTTTTATAACCTGTTGCTTTAAATAGAACTGTGCTCAGAGTAGTGTCTGTGTTGTATTTTGAGTGTTTTCCAAACGGTAAGTTAGTTATTAAAGGGGATTGCCACTCAAATCTAAAAACACACAAATTATCTGTGGTTAAGTGACAATGAAGACTAGTTCTGATCAATTTTCACCCCATGTTTTTCGTTACCATCTCTCCGAATTTACTTTCTTTGACACACCTTCGGACATTTTACATCTTCAAGAGAGACATTTGTTTCCGAAAGATGTCACACAGATTTCTAAGATCCAGAGATTTCCCAAATTGAGTGGTACTCCCCTTTAAGTTCAACATTAATTTATAGTCTACTTGGGGACTTTGTATCCACATGTTGTGGAACCATTTTAATACACTAAAAGAGATGTCACTCCTGTAATTCTCAGTCCCCCAGGTGGTGGTTTAACCAAATAGATATGAATAGCCTTACATTGAGAATAGCCCAAATCAGGCATTTCCCCCTGTGCATTAACAAGCGTTAACGTCAAAATAATCCCAGGGAAAGCATGTTGTCAATGAAGCCCTTTATATTCAGATGATTCTATGATGTCATCCATATGCCACGCTGTTAATAACCATATTGTAAAAAGGAAGAAAAAAAACAACTGCCCTAAACTGATGTTTTATGTGACCTAGGGCTTGTATTTCCTAAGCCTTTTTGAGCAGGAGAGCTGCATCATCACAAACAATCTGAAGCTTAACTCGCACCAGATCTCCCACTCTTTCAGGCTTAAATACCTGCCTAAATTGCAAACTTGCATATGTTAGTGGTCAGAGTGTCGATGGTTTTGTTGGTAGTTAGACCTCCGATAACAAGCAGCTATTGCCTGTAAGGTGCATAAAAAAAATAATAGTCTATAGAGTAAATATAAAATGTCCCATTTTTGGGCACATAATTATGAAACTGCTCTATACTATATCACTTTATCTATGCAAGTTTGTGCATTTCCATTGTTAAAAGGCTATTGATTGGTCATAATCAACTGTATGCCAAGAGTAGGTTTAGCTAGTGAAAGCTGCAGAATGTCACCATATACATATTTGCATATCATGGCTTTTATTTAATCGGGGAGTTATTCAGAAACTCTTCATTTTATTTTCATCTCCGAAGTTACTCTTAGCTATATCTAACGTTTGAGCTTTAAAACCAGGACAGAGTTGGCCCATTTTTCATTTGTTAATGTCTTTATTCCTGTGAGGGGAATCTCAGCTTCACAACAGTTAATCTAGGAACAAAGGTAAAACCATTTAATTATATACACATTATTCAGTACGTTTTCCTATGTTCTCTCATATAATTTCTTTGTTACCATGCATAGCCATTCGAATGTTTTGAATAAGCGATTTACTACTAATTACGTTCCCCTTTCTTCTGGTGTATTTTACAAGTGTTTATGTAGCATTTCCTGAGAAGTGTGGCTCCCAAAAAAATTGATTAATATTTAACAACTGTAGCTAATCTGCAACTCACTCCAGTCCTCAAATTTAGCTCCGACGTTCAGTATGATAATCCTAATTATTATTTTGACAAACTTACCTATAGACTTAATTTCACTGACCTCACCTACTGTATGAGCATGATCATTTGATATTATAGACAGTCCAATTTTCTACTTTTGAAGTTTGGTGCTGTCCCAAAATAAAACAGGTTAATTCTTCGTTTTTGTTGTTTTTATGACAATCGTGCCAAGCAGATTTCCTGGAAGGGATAAGGAACCAGAGCTGTCTACTGTATGTGCATTTTGACCATGTATTTGTAATGTAATAACAGTTTTTACAGGGTGGAAAAATATTTTAATGCTTCTTTATGTAAACGCACTGTATATGGGTTTCATTGTTTTGCTTCTTGATATGTGTGTGTGGTATGGTGCCTGCTTTGTTTAACTGAGAAGTTTAGCAGCTGAAATCAATGTATACCCAATAGAAAAGTCAATATACATATGAGAGATTGCAACTGTACTTTTTAATGTTGCCAGGGCTCTGATATCACCAGGATAAAGATTAATTTCAAATAGTGCAGAAATGTTCATTTAAACACCATACCATCATCATCAAAGTTTTGAGCAGGCACAAACTAACTGAAGTCGAAACAAAATCATTGCCACTTCCATTTTTTTTTTTAACACACCATTCTCTTTTACCTATGTTTGATGGCAACACTGAACAGCTGGATACTGTATTATGCAACAAACAAAAGGGCCAAAAAACAGCAAACTCTAGAATCACTGCAGTGTCTCATTGCATATCGTATTGTACACTAGAGGCTTGGCAGGGCTCAAGATAAAGACCTATATAACCACTTAACATCAGCAATGGGGTTTGAATACGACAGTTCGACAGAGTTAAGGGCTTGCTTCTAAGATTTGGCGCTTGAATTGGAAGACGCAAGGTCCAGTTTACTTATAAACTCGAGATCTACTTTGCAACTAACATCAAGTCTGGTTACAAGCAGCAATTTATATTTTATAACTGGTTGTGTCGAGATGAAGCTGCATGGTTTTTCTCTAACTTCTACATGTTAATATTACAATATTGTAATGGTCTTTGGAATGGTATCAGTCAACTGTCTGCTTTTTATTTCAGTTTGGAAAAACTTGTTTTGATGTTCAGCCATATGATATACAGCGTTGAGCGGCCTTGCTCTATTCAGCAGGTTGGCTAAATATGTCGTACTTTTTTGTTTTATACGCCCGTTTTACATCATAGTTTGTGGTATTTGAATTAGTGATTTTTAGGAGCGGAATTCTTCAGGCCTGATTGGTCAATTCAATTTAAGTCAATTTAAGTCACCTCAGTCAGTGTATTATTGTCAAAGGACATGCTGTCTGTACAGCAGACATGTATTTAGAGATAGTAACCAATGTCTCTAGGTTAGGTAGTAATTGAAAGTTAATTGACCTGGGTGATACAAAGACTTCAACATTGTAAAATGGCATATTTGGAGCAGTTCTGTACAACTACGACATCTCAGTATATCTACAGTTCCACTAACACTGTGACACCAGGTATTAAAGGTTGTAGTTTTTGTGATTCTGCTCTCTTTATTCATTCATAAAAATCTGTTGAAATGTTACAATTTTGCATGTCAAAAATACCATGAAGTCCTGTGGTCCATGTGGTTGTGAAATGGCTACCTCTGGTGTTGAAAGTGTAAAATATAACAGTATTGTATGTCGTTAAGTCATAAAAAAAAAAAATCATAGTATACCATATCGAAAAAGGTCACAAGTAATTAATAGTACAGTATGTTGAAAAGTCATGGTATAGCATGTCGAAATAAGTCATAGTATGTCGATAAGTCATATTGTAGCATTTTGAAAAAAGTCATACAAAAATACATAGTACAGTATGTTGAAAAAAAGTCATGAAAAGTCATAAAAAATTCTTAGTATAGCAGGTTTGAAAAAAGTCATAGTATAGTATGTCGAAATGGTAAAATATGTAAAAAAAAGTCAGTGTGGTATGTCGAAAAAGGTCCAAAAAAAGTCACAGTATAGTATGTTAAAAAGTCATAATGAAGCTTAAGCGCAAGTTCAGTCAGGAAGACTATCTTTACACACCTCTTCATTCATAATCTCTGTCTCCGTGATTACTCTATCAGCTGATTGGAGGCGTTCATTACATTACATTGCAGACGCTTTTATCCAAAGCGACTTACAATTCAGATACTATCACATTTCTACACCGTAGGCACAGCTACGGGAGCAATTTTTTGGGGTTAAGTGTCTTGCTCAAGGACACATTAAAGTAACCAACCAGATTCTGTTCTGGAGAGTTTTTCCTTAAGCCAATCACATCGTTGCTGTCAAACTTTAAAAAATGTTCTCTTCTCTGCTGCTGTCAGTTGTCATTTCAGCTCAAAGCAGATGAGACCCTACTCCACCCCAGTCACCTCCAGTCAGCATCACAGTCATGCTCCTCTTTCATCAGCGGATTGCAGCAACTCCCTTCGTCACCACCACCAGTGTCTGGACTCCAGGGGGATTCGGCCTTATCTGACCTCAGTATCCCTACTTCAGGATGGAGTCCAATCGCCAAAGACTTTGCATTATTCAAATTTTATGCTTGTATAATAAATTATTGTTAAATTCTAATGAAGTCTCTCCTGATTGAAGTATAGAATGCTGACAATAGTCATAGTATAGCATGTCGAAAAAAGTAAAAAGTCAGGAAAATGGCATTGTATAGTATGTCGAAAAAAGTCATACTGGAGTATGTTGGAAAATGTCATAAATAAGTCAGTATAGTATGCCAAAAAAAGACATAAAAAGTCATAGTATAGCATGTCACGAAAAAAATCGTAGTTTATTGGAAAACGTCATAGTGTGATGATAAAAGTATTGAAAGTCATAGTATACTATATTGAAAAAAGTCATAAAAGTCATTGTATAGCATGTCATAAAAAAGTCATACAAAATTCTTAGAATAGCATGTTGAAAAATGATTTAAAAAGTCATAGTATAGTATAGTATGTTGATAAAAGTCATAGTATACCATGTCATGAAAAGTCATAGTACAGCATGTTGATGAAAGTCATAAGAAAGACGTAGTATAGTACATCAAAAAAAGTCAGTAAAGTATGTCGGAAAAAGTCCAAAAAAAGTAGTATATCATGTTGATAAAAAGTCATAGTGCAGCATGTCAATAAAAGTCATAGTATACTATGTATAAAAAAAGTAATGAAAAGTCAATGTCGAAAAAAGAAATGGTATAGTATGTTGATAAGTCATAGTATATTATATCAAAAAAGTCATGAAAAGTCATACATGTTGTACATACATATGTTATACAAATTTCAGATTATAGTAACCATAACAAATATAATAAAGTCATGAAAATGGTCATAAATAATTGTTAAAGAATTTCAAACAGTGTGCCATAAAATACTTTAATGTAAACATTGTAAATGTCAGTATAATGTTATGAAAATATGTGTAGTATGCCATGAAAATTTGATGAGAAACATAGTACGTCATAATATCATGGTATTTTATGCCATATAAAAATGTCAAACAAGTTAAAGTATAGTCTATTTTAATAAAAAAATAATTCCATACGAGTATGCCACAAAAATGTCAAGTATAGTATAGTGCAGTGTAAAAAATGTCAGTATGCCATATTTAAGTGCGTCATAAGAATCATGGTATAGTATGCCATAAAATGTTTATTGAAAATGTCAATGTATAGTGAGAGAACAGCAATTTAATCACCGTGTATACAGGACCACCCAAACTCAGTTCCACAAAAATCACCAGCAAAACACAACTCAGTGACACAAACGCACTCCTCAGGAAAACGTATCAGCACAGCTGCTCACAGTAACAAAAAACAGGAAAAAAGCAGACTCACCAGACCCGTCCATGTCTCCCAAAACAACCACATTGCACATCTCACTCACCAAACGAGGTGCACCTGTCTACAAGGCTATTGCTGATCCTGAAATCAGTCTCTGCACAACAAGCCAATTCACAACCAGCAGAGCCAACTTCTCTACACAAATCCAACCCTGGTCAGTCAAGCTGGGACAAGCCCCCATATGTTACAACCCGGCTCAAAGGCTGCAACATAAATGGAAGACCAGTAAAAGTAATAAATAACCACATTTACTTAAAGCATAACATTAACGAAACAAAACAAACATTGAGTCAGAAATCAGTATAGACTATCAAGGAAGAGACCGTCAATGTTCAGATGTAGAGACTTTAGCTGGAACCACACCAGGCTCAGGTGTGGCTCATCAGCTGACGATTAACATCCTGAAAGACAGAAAAGAGCCAGCAAACAGGATACAGACCCCTAGTGGAAAGGAGGGGTCGTAACAGTATGTCATACAAAGTCATAGCATAGTAGGTCATAAGAAAGTATAAAACAATCCCATGACAAGGTCATAGTATGTGAAAAAAAATGCCATCAAATGTAAAAAAAAAAAGTAATAGTATAAAGTGATGGTAAAATGTTATATACAATTTCTAAATCAGTTTGTAAAATCTTTTTGTAAAAAATAGTCTAATAAATAAAACACAATCACAGTTTTGAATATATTCTTTATGGCAAAGAAGACAAACAACATTTTCTTCCTTGCAATTCTCTTAGCAATGACCTTTTGTAGAAAATGTTCACATCATCTTATCTTGTCTTTGTTATATTTGCGTCAAGCCTCTTTCGTTCATATTCCCAGCAGCTCTGTCTGTTCCGTTGCAGCTCTGTGTGTTCATCAGACATGTGTCAGCCTTTTGTTAAGGTCTGCCAAAGAACAGGTTGTTCTCTGCCTCTCTCTGCCTTTGTGTCTATTTCCTGCCAGATGCTGGATTGGGAGCATTAACAAGACAACCCTGAAAATGAAAGTGCAAACGCTCGGTGATATATCATCCCTCACCAGCTGTTCTCTGTTTGGAAGTCTCTCCACCAATCACTGGGCAGGACCACAGGAAGTTGCCATCTGTGGGCATCATGGTGACAGAGTTTGTGGATGGGCGTTGAAGTTGATGTGTTATCTGGAGCAAATTAAGTATGATACAGGGCTGGAGAGACGTGGGGGGGAAAGAGCCAGGAGGTGCGTGAACAGACATGGAGAGATGGACAGAGACACCAAGAGGACCGTATCGCCTGGAAGACAAAGGGCCAAGCTGAGAAAGGGATGGATGAAAAGAGAAGAGACAAGGCCTTTGCACCTGCTCTGTATAGAACACAAGGTTCTGCTGTCACACGTGTGCTGGCTGCAGGCCGATCAGGCTGGTCTGCTCTGGCTTTACCTTCCAACGCCTTGCTGCCAAATCCTCTCCCTGCTCCCCATCAGCATCCTCTGCTGCTCTGCACAAACAAACCAACCAACAAATGTAGAACCCTTTAGCCTTAATACTAAAACATCAATGCAAGAGAGCATGGAAAATCTTATTACAGTCAGAATTCATGACGGCTATTTTTGAGTGAATTGAACTTGCCTGTTATAACTGATCTCGAAATGCAAATTTAAACTAATAGGGGTATTGATGAGAAAACAGAAAGACCTTACCTAAAGTACTGGAAGCCATTTCTTAAGAAAGAACCCATGGAGTTAATTGGTGTTCATCACAAGTCTTGATTAATCGCTCTGCGTGAGTCTACACTACCAGTAATGCTACAAGAATAAGATTCATTGGAAAAAGTATCCTTAAGTTAGTGGTAATATTTTATCCCTGAGCAAGGCTATGATAGACTAAAACTAAATGTTGCAGATAATGAGGCAAAACCTATGAATGTCATTGGATACATGCCTTCATCTTACATAAGCTTGTTAGTATTGTCAGCTACCTCAATGATCATTTTATTACCATAATTCAGCAGTGAGAGACATATTAGTACCCACAGGAATTCTGAAGGTAATTCTCATGAGCACTATGGTGTAGCAGAAGTCATTACGTAGTTGTGTTGTGAGTAATATTATGATGTACCTGATGCTAATGGTAAATCTGCTTGCCAGAAGAGGGAACTAGAGAGCTGTTAAAACAGCACAGCCCGTTTGTCAATTATGAAATACACACTGACTTTTGATACATCAAAAACTGAGAGGTAAAATGTCCTCAGCACCACACAATTTCAAAGCAGCTAGGGTGAAACATAGGGATTCATTCTGTATGGTTCAGCACTCTTATTTGTTCGCTCATGTGTCACTGAGGGCAGTCTCCAGTGCAGTATACAGCAATATACTGCCTTCTGTTCCACTGAGCATTACTGTCCATTCTAGAGGGTCTTTTCTCAGTCCTGACATGTCACGCTGACGGGCAGCATTTGCCCCTGCGGGAAAGATTCAAGTAAACACACGTTGACATTAAAATCGAAAAACTCCCTGCCAGCTCCCGATGGGGAGTTAAGGGTTACTAATAGGCATTTGCATTTGCTCATACTTGCACACACAGCACAAAGGACTCTAATTGTGACCAGCGGCCGCTGTACATGAGCCAGTGACTGACATAAGATGACAGGGTCCCGCCTCTGATCTATTTAATCCCAGCATGTAGTTGTGCTGCTCATTGTCCCTTAGGCCTACGGACACCTATTAGCTCTCATTAGCTCCCCGTGGTTCAACAAGACGAGGCTCTGGCCTGTCAAATCAACAACAAAAGATGCACAGTACTTGTGATGTTCTTCCAACAATTAATTACTGTTCTAATAAATAGCGGTGACACAGAGAACATCAATGGAATTTATCAAAAATATTTGAGCAATATTTTATCTGTTTTAAGGAAAAGTTTTGACAGTTGAAAAACACATTAGCTTTCTTGCTCAGAGTTGGACGAGAAGAACGATACCCCACTTGTGTGTGTCAATCAAATATGAGGCGACGGCCGGGTGAGGGTTAGTTTAGCACAAACTAATACCAGAAGGAAACAGCTAGACTGTCTCTGTCCAAAAGTTAAAGAAAAAACGTGTTTAATCCGTACGTGTCTTGATGAAATCTTGTGAGGTTGCCAGGAAATCACTGTTGGTTCAAAGAAGTCTGTAAAACTACAACTTGTTGTTTTTTCCCTTAGGATTTAGAACAGATAAACAAATAAAATAGTATGGAATAGTTTGAAATTTTGGAAAATGCACTAGTTACCTAATGTGGTGCGGATAGTCTACACGAGGAGAGTAACAAACATGTATTACTGGCTTGATGGATTAAATAATGATAGTGTTGAAGATATTACTGTGCAACCTACAGGGCAACCTACACATAAGAACCTGTCAATGTCACTAAAGAGATAGAACTTTATACCCCTCCACTCTCTTTCTCTCCCTCTTCATGTGTCATCACATACCTCCTCTCCCTTTACCTTCAGCTTTGCTTGCCTCTTGCCACACTCTACACCTTAAAAAAAACTCATCTACCTCGTCCTACTTCTTGCTCTACAACCTGTGTTTGCTTTCCTGCTTCACTTGCCTATACTGTCTCATTCCCCATTCTCCCCTCCTTTCTTTCTGATATTATCTGGGAGAAGTTTGCCCGGGGTCATTCACCTGGCCTTTGACAGGCCTGTTGGGAAGGCAGGCCTGCCTGGTGAGGATAACGGTTGTCTGTTTTCTGTCATGATGACATACCTGAGAACAGCGAAGACCTTAGGGATTCGGTTTGCAATGAGCACATAGTCAAAACAAACAGGCTTGAGTTGATTGCGATATTGCCAGGTGAAACGTGAACTGTAGGGAAATCACTCAAAAATGTTTTCATGTTCTGCATTTGGTTTAGCAAGAAACTTTTTCTTTTTATACAACTAACACATTGTTGTTGTTTTTTTAAAATACCTCAGGCTACAGTTGAAACAAAGTATTTTTGTCTGTGAATTTAACATGGAGTTCGTGAAATGGAGCTGGATCAATTTCCAGCCCAGTGCTCTTTATGTAATGTCAGTCATGTGTTGTTTAGTCATTGGCAGTTGATGTGCGTTTGATTTGTGGGACTGGAACCAGCTATCGGAGATGACGTACTGTACTGAGCCCCTACTGCTCCTTCCACCACCGCCACAGCTTCCAGCCATGCACCTGTTCCCTCAGCCTGCTGTATCTCTCACTCTCGCACACAACACACACACTTCTGCGCCTGTGGTTTCAACTTGGCTTTTTCTCATTAAAGACTCTGTGAAATTTGACAGGTTTTGACAGTGAAGGTTTCCACATAGATCCTGCCATAGTGACAGATATCCGACAGCTTGATGATAACTGCTGCCTTATGGCAGAAACACAGGTGTCCCTCACGGCTGACGACAATAGGCAGCTCTGAGTGATGGACGGGTTTGATGAAAAGTTACAGAGCTGGAACAAGTGGAAAGTGTTCATGCTGGGAGAGACACGAGATCGGGATAGTGAACCTGTGTGAGGTCACTGTGTAACTGACTCAACTGACCTGGTTTAAATGTGTTGATGCTCACTTGTTGTATACTTAAGTGCAATCTCCACCATTATTCTTCTTCCTTTACCTCCTCCTCCTCCTCCTCCTCCTCCACCTTCTGCTTATAAATCAGCTCCTTAGCGTTGCTTTTTAATATTGCTTGAGTGTGCAGTCTTTTTAACGTGCTCTGGCGTTCACTCCTCTCGCGTGCCCTCTGTCAACAGTAAACTTTCTGAAAAGCGAGCTTAACAGGCCGTGAAAGGGCGGCACAGATGGCTACATCCTAGGTGGTAATTATCAACCACTACCTCCCAACACACACAAAAAAAGAAACAAGCCAAGGTGTTGCCGTCAGGTCAACTGATGCCGCTGACACGTTTGTAAGCTCTCTGGCAGTGAGCTCAAAACCGACGTACAGAAAAGGGCCTTCTGGAGCCCAGACAGCACGTTGACAGTGTCACAGGTCAAGCACAGCCATAAGAGCATGATTTTTGGCTTCAGTGCACATCAGCCAGACGGAGATCTATATTAAAAACACAATTAGTTGGCAAGAAAATAACAGTTTTTCCAATATACGATACTGCAGGCGTTCGTTTAGCTGGATGTCACATCTTGTTTATCTGAAGTTCTTGAGACGTGTTTTAATTGCATTCTAATGGGTTAGTTCTGATGTTGTGTAATGTACAGTAGGCAGGCAATAAAAGCCAATTAGTCTGAAAGTGTTTCATTCAGCACAAGGTGTTGGTAATGGCTGAGTTTATGCTCTCAACGAGCAAGAGGCTGCTTTTTGAAGAGCTTAACCATTTATTTTTGCTGTAGATCTATTAAAATAGAAGGTGACAGCTAATTTGAATCCTTTTTAATTTGGGGGAAATTTAATACACTACAAGGTGATAGGCAAGGCTCCCCCTATCCTCCGTACAAGCCGCCCGCCGCATGCAAAAATATGTAAATGCTGCTCGTATTAGAATCTTTGTCTGGTTGTCATTCTCACATGGGGCACATCAAAGCCATATGACCTGATTTTGCACCTGCTGTTTAATTAAATTTACAAGACAGACACAGTCTCCACTCCCGGTGATATACAAATCTGGCTTTATTACCCCTGCACTGTAATTTACAAGGCAATTTACTGCTGGGCGGTAATGGTGCCTGCCAAAGTGCTCCCTCTGAAAAGATACACAAACATGCACAACAACAAGTTATCCCATTTCCCTTCCTGAAGATGAGACCAAGAATGCCAAGACTCCTCTATAAAATCTAACTATGGGACTAGTGATTGTGTTGTTGAGGGCCACAAGGCATCTAAGGTATGTTTCAGGTGGTTGCCTCCCTCTATAAAGTCCAACTGATTTCATTTTAAAAACCTGCCTTGAACTTCTCATCATTTTTTTTATTTGTGTGCTATAGAAATCTCAGTGAGACCAAAGGATGAGTTCACCACACATACATGCAGATGCGTTGCATTTAATTAATTCTAAACCAAAAAGGGACAATTTCTTACAGTGAAAGGTGAAAGTTATTCGTATTTGGCCTTGTCCCTCCCCACAAGCATACAAGAAACTCAGGGTTTGGGGAGTAATATATTCCTCCCCTATGACTACTGATATTCAGGGCTGCTTTATGCTCATGAAATGCTATACACCATAAGTCGTTATAATAAGCTCAAAACTGAACAAAACCAGCCACAGCAGCCGCTGCAAGACCAAGCATTAGCAAATGATCATAGCAGCAGCTGCAGCAGCAGCAGCATACAGCTAAGTGAAAGAGTGAGTAGAACATAGACAGCTTGAATATCACAAAGGATGCATAGCAATTTATGCACATATACGTTGTTATTAGATGTTAAAGCCTCATCTCCACAAGCATACGCCAAGCTCAGCACAGCATAAAACCACATTAGATACTGAGCCTGACAACAGCTGTTATATTGAATCTACTACATGTGGACTGGACTCCAGCTGCCATTTGACCATCCCGGCGAGGCCCCTCTGCCCATGAGGTGAATATACTATCTAGTGAGCAACTTCCATATGAGGGCTTGGCATCAGCCATTGTGACATCATACCCCAAAAAGCACCCCCACCCATTGCTGAGAATATGAAATCTAGGGAATTGACATGGAGACCGAGACATATTAGCTATACAGACAATAATTACAAACTTAAGCATATTTTTCACAGTTTTTCCTCCAAAAGATGATGAGGGCCTAAAGGAAACGTAGGCTGTGACCAAAAAAAACTTCCTTTGTCACTCCAAAGTCAGGCCAGGAAAAGGGCAGGCCAGGAGAATATTTGTCAATATACACTCTGTCCATTTTTTGGCCAGTTTGTTCAGTCATGGTGTAGTAAGGTGACTCAAACACAGGACACTAACAGGAGTAACCGGAGTAAGTTGGTGACTGGTGAACCGAAGTAGATCGAGAGAGATGACAAGATGAGAGTGTGGCGAAGAAGCAGGCAAGCAGGCGGGCAGGCAGTGACCGCTGAGGAACAGCAGCTTGAACTTCACAACAACTGTTTGCATCTAATTATGTTGTAAAGAATATTAAAACAGGCCATCAAATTAATCGAGAGCTTTGAGATACATATTGAAAAACATCAGCAACCGTCAGACTTCATAACTTTGTGCTCAAGCAACATCTTCGGATGACGTTTTAAATACCATCTGCTGTTGACATTCCCTTTTGGCCCTTGTTTCTGTAGGATACTGGTCTTTTATGTATCCAAAGTTCCCACTTACTGCACTGTATGTTCCCCAAGTCCTCTTATGTGGCTTGCTGTCATAATATTACAGCAACAAGTTCAGTTCTTCTGTTGTTTTCAATGAATAGCCTACGATTTAGTTTGGTCCCCTAACATCTGGCGTGAATGTAATGTGTTTTTTTTCTCTTTCTTTTGGGTGAAGCGGTCCATTTAGCTGTTCTGTTGCCTTTCAAAAATAGTATGGCTGGGTGTCCGGACATATGTATTCTGTGGTGCAGTTGCCTAATGCATCAACTCTTTTTCACTTTAAGGGCCAGTGTGTAGAATTGTAAAATGTCTGACTTTGGCGACTCCCAGTGGTCACGTAAAAAAAGACACTGTAAATAGCAATGCAAGCGAGAAATATTCAAGCCATATACATGTAATAAATGATTAGCACATCATAAAGAAACCCCAGATGCTTATAGTGTATTTTGCTACTAGAAAGTGAACAGGGTTTTGCTCTTGAACCCCAGTTTTAAAGGTAAAACTTTACTTAGAAGATTATTATGAACAAGGTGACATCCTGAAATGCATCATTCATCTATAAATTTACATTGAAGGTTCAGTTTGGCCTTCTAGGTCCTTGTTCTATAGGGTTTGAGGGTTTGAAATGCTGCTGTAGAGGTGTGCCCGTGAGCATGCATGTGTGTGCACGCAGATTTGCGATTGCATGTGAATCTGAGACATGCCCCTGGTTGCAGTAGCGTGTGCATCTTAGGCAATCCATAATAGATGATGAAATTTGGCAAGCCGTCCAGCCTTATGGTCCTTTCCTCCTTCTGCAGCTGCTTGTTTTCCCAGAACTCATCTGTGCTGCTGACCAAGAGTTGTGTGCGTATGCGAGGGAGAGAGAGAGAGAGAGAGAGAGAGAGAGAGAGAGAGAGCGAGAGAGAGAGAGACAGAGAGACAGAGAGAGAGAGGGAGTGAAAGAGAGAGAAAGAGGAAGAGAGAGAGAGAGAGAGAAAGTGTCCGTATGTCCATATGTCTTTGCCCACAAGCACTCCACGAGCATCTTTCCATTCCTCAATATGTCAGACTTGAATATGAAAATGGGCAACTTTTCATCACTCAACCACCATGTGACCATATGGCCACAAAGCTGATGGTGAATGTCAAAGTTGAGTGGAAAGGCCAAGGAGCAGTGACAAAGCGCAAGCACCGCAGACTATCAATCCAGGCCACACTGTTGTGATGGACAAAGATCACAGTCCAGTTCATTTCAATGTGAAATGTGATCATTTTACAGATGCAATTTCACCAACATCTCCACAGATATGACTGTATTGAAATACTATGTCTAAGTTTAGAAAAAATGAGGCTACCACAAGCCGCCTGTTAGCCTAGCTTAGCATGAAACTGTAAAAAAGGGCACACATCTAGCCTGGCTCTGTTCAGATGTAACAAAATCCACCTACCAACACAGCTAAAATGCACTAATTAACATGTTATAGCCCACTTATAGACAGCACATTGTGGTTTTAGGAATAGTAACTTCCTGAGACGGCGGAACTTTGATCAAGAGTTTTTGAGGAGGGTCAGTAGTGTATTGTTGTAATTTATGAAGCGTTATTAGCTGGTACGGTGGCCTTGGGCATTCTGGATAAATTCTTTCAAAGTCATTGACCCACAAAGTTCTGAGTTCCTCCCCTTTCTAGCGCACTTGTGTCCATACAAACAGTGGTGAGTAGCGTTTCATGATTGATGGGGTAGGCTGGGCTGATAAGGTGGGATGCCTGTGCACAGGCTGTACAGCAGCTGTTTTCTCCAAGCTCGAGGAGAGCAGAGATAGAGAAAGAGTGTGTGAAAGTGAGAGAGAGAAAGAAAGAGAGAGAGGTCGAATAGAAAGCAAAGGGAGGGCAGAAGGAGGGCGAAGAGAAAAAGCAAGTCTACCTTCCTCTTGCCCTTCAGGCAGACCAGGTGTCTATAGCTCCACGCTGAGTCGTACCACAGAACCTGGCACGGCTGCTCTCATACAGGTCCTCCTCATCGTTCTCTCCTTCCCCAAGGATGGCCGCAATTAACACACACACACACACACGCACACAAAAAGCGTACGGTGTATAGAAAACATGCTGAAAATGACAACGCCCCAAGCCACAGCACATGGAAAGGAAAGAGAGAGAGGGAGGGAGAAAGAGAGAGAAACAAAAGAGAGAGAGAGGGAGCCAGAGAAGCACACCGGAGAGCTTGTTTTATAAAGGTGCAGGTGCAGGATTTGAGTGACTGCCAGGTTGCACTCTCCTTTTGGTTCCGTATTAACGTTGTCAGCTTTTTACCTCCCCTCTCCTCACCTGCACTGCTCCATTCCTCACCATGTTCTGCTGTTCGCTCTTTTTCAAGTGCTCCCATCTCGCCCAAACTCTACAGGAAACACAGCAGTCAAAGAAAGTTTGGCAGAAACTTTCAGCCTTGAAGCAATGTTTTTTCAATGCTACACATATTTTTTTTGGAAGCTCTGGATGAAAACAACCAACGAACTACCGTAGAATCAAAGCTAACAGCAGCATACACTTCAGTACACCACTGTCGGTAAAGGTCAGTGATGTACACACTTTTTGAGGATTCATGATGTGACTCGTTTCTAGTTAGCCAGCTGATGTGTGAATAATTATAATAACAGTGCTATAACAACTGTAAAGACACACCACTAAGTCACAGCTTGAGTTAGATGTTGCATCTCATAGGGGTGATATGACAGACAGGACTGCAACTCGATGCAATTTGTGTAAACCCCATTATCATAGCAGGTATCTTTCTAATCCTGACAAAAAGATTTTATACAGCTGCTACATTAGAAAATGCTTTTTCTGTATCTACGAGAAATACTTATTGGTGCCATTGTTGTAGATTATGCCATCAATATTTGAATAGCAGTCATTTAAAGGGGTAATCTATTGAATTAGGATTGCACTTTTATTAAATCTGGGAATTCACAAAAAAAGATTTTAAAAGAATGGTAAACATTGGAGCAGCAGAGGACGAGATGTTGGATCCCCCAGATACCATAATGCAACATGTACATCTTTTTGTTAGACCCTCCATGCCTAACAAATGGCTTTCTGATTTTCTCAACAAAGACAAAGCTCCGCCACAGAAAACATCATACAATTATTTTCACAAGCTGAGTAGGACTTCGGATGACCAGTAAAATGGCCGCACTATGTGAAATCAGTCATTAGCATTCAGTTAGAGTTCCGTTTCTATAAATCTGTTTTACTCTTCTGCTCTGGTTTTGGTCTCCACCAATTGATGAGAGAGATACTTGGCTCTTGAGCTGTTGAAATGTTCCACAAGGTTGACTAGCTCATTGCTAACTTTGTCAGTTTATGGTGGGTTTTTTAGAGCTTTTATACTGAAAACAGCCCCAATGAGAGCAATGAGAGTGAACCAAAACAGTAAAGTCGCAGGCCGTAAAAACAGCGGACACACACTACATAGTTCTAGAGAACTGAGGGGAAATGCAGAGTCATGTACAGTATGTTCATCACTACCGCTTTAACGTCCCTTCATATTGCACATTTCCTTGATAGACTGAGAGTCAACTGTTGCAATGCAAAAATGCATAGTGATCAAGCTAAATAGAAGGCTGATATAGAAAAAACTTAAATAAATGCAAAGCACCTGTTAGCACCCTCACTGTAGCAGAGCAAATCAGAGAAATCTTACCATGGGCCACTTGAAAATATCCTTGCACTGGCCAAATCACACTTTAAAGGACTGTGTGTAAGTGTGTGTGTGTGTTATCTCCAATCCCCAGATTCTACACCTCTGCACAATCTGCTATTAGAACTTCAATACTTATATGTGTGATTAAGCTTTTGTGTCATCATTGTATCACATCATTTATTCATTGTTGTCTCTTCAGATGTTTGCCTTCATACTAAGAGCTATTTTTAATCAGTGAGACAGATGTCTCTAACAACAAAAGAAAATCATCTATGCTGTGAGCAAGTTCACGTACTTTAGAATTATAGTATTATTTAGTCAATGTTGTGTGTGATTATCAATTGATTTAATATGCATTAGATCTCTACTCATATCAGCATAGATGTAGAGGTAGAAATATTTTTCAAATTTTTCATACTGATGAAAAGTATTCCAGTCCTCTATGAGCTATGAGGCCGTGCTTGACAGAAGCTGAGCTTGGAGAGGAAAAAGTTTCACAAATGGCCAAATGTCACTAATTAATTTGAACTCTGCATTTTTGATGAAGCCAGTTGGTGTGGTGGGGTGGTGGTGTTGGCAGGGGGCAGCGGGATGAGGGGGAATTGATGGGCTGTGCCTCAAAATGTAAATTAAACAAAAGGCGGGAGTTCACATGACAGCTTTTGAGGGGCAGGGCTGGAGCCTTCTGATTTTCTGTGTGAGAAGGAGAACAAGTGGAGCACAGTGCACCAAACATTGGCACATGGCAAACAGCTCGGAGGCAGCGGAAGCAAAATAACTTCTGTTCTAGGGAACAACAAAGGAGGAACAAACAGCGTGGCCCACAACTTTTTGGTCCTTATTATTCTGTGATTTCGTAATCAAGAGGATGGGATCTGATCTACAAACCATGGACAGCTGGTTCATTTCCACTGCCGGGCCTTGTGGGAGATGTAGTTTCTTCTCTCAACGACATATGCAAATCCCAACTGTCCCTCCCCTCTCTCTCCATAATTGCCGACTTTTCAGTAACAGAAGGAGGCCCATTTGTGTGTGTGAGAGAGAGTGTGTCTGTGTGTGCAGCCTACGCTCTCGTCAGGGTCCAGCCTTATTTCAAGGGATAAATAAAAGATGCAGAGTTCTTCTAAAGGAGCCCGGCAGAAGGTAGACACAGACAAACAGGATACGGAGGGTTTCTTCAGAGAATCTGGGCCGTTCCTGGCGCTGCATCGATTCTCCATTTGGGTTTCACAAGGTTCGAACACACTGCATTGTGGGCCGCAGATTGTGTTTCCTGGGTGTCCCTCAAGTGACATGTAAAAAGCCGGCCCCCCATCTGCCTGACAGATTTGTGCGGGCAGCCCCTGAAAGCTTTGGCAGAGAGAGACAGGTGGAGATGGACAGACAGACAGGCTGAAGGACGAGTGCCACTCAGCACCCCTCAGCTGTCACCAGAGAAGAGGCAGTGAAGCTAACTTTGCTAGTGGCAAGCTGTGGCGGACAACAAACAAAACTTTGCCAAACTAAGCAACAATCTGAACCTGCGCAGACCTCACAGAGTGACTGTGGACTGCTACACCTGTCTATAAGCTCCTGGAAGCTCCACAGGGCAGGGAACAGACCTGCTGATGATACACCCTGACAGCCTGGATCAGGGTAAATTATGGTAATGGCATGCAGTCATCTGCCTGGTGCCATTTGACTCGACAAAAACACTTAAACACTCCATCTATTTCTCTAAGTGGGAAGCGGAGAAGCCATCTTGGATGGGTGGGCCTGTGGGTTTTTTAACAGGAACAGAGCAGAAGAAACCTAGTGACGCTTCAGTGACATCCCACAGTCTGTTCAACACAGAGGCAGGCGGACATGCCTCCTCAAAACCTGCCAGCATGGATGGATGTGTTGCCATATATTTAATATGAGAGCACTGACATGACAAGGTTTACTTGGAGCATGACTAAAACTTGCAATTTGTGGCATTACTGCAGATATTAAATTTCTCTTTCAGATTAGGCTAACATTGTCTTTTATGAATTCTTTTAGTTTTGGTCTACAAATTTCATTCCATATATGTTTTCGACTGTTATAACTCGTGATGCAGTGATCCAAGCCGAAATAAGCAAACAGGCCTCACAACGCTTTTTACAAGTTACAAGTAGTTTAAAGGAGTAGTTCGACAATTTGGGAAACACACTTATCTGCTTTCTTGCGAGACTTAAATGACAAGCGCAAGTACGGAGCTAGACCTGCAAGGTAATTAGCTTAGCTTAAATACTGTAGGAAAGGGGAAATAGTTAGCATGTGCCTGTCAAAAGTTTAAAAAAATGCACCTAGCAGCACCTCTAAAGCTCACTAATTTACACGTTATATCTTGTTTGTTTACATCTGTTCACAGAGATATGAACAGACAATTTGGCAGTTAGAACAGGGGCTGGGTTTAGGGACATCTCTAAGTCTCCATTGGCTGCTTGCAATTAATGAGCTTTAGAGGTGCTGGTGGCCATTTTTTAAAACTTTGGACAAATCCAAGCTAGCTGTTTCTCTCTGCTTCCAGTATTTATGCTAAGCTAAGCTAACTACCTCCCTCTTCTAAAAATGAGAGAGGTATTGGTCTTCTCATCTAACTCTAAGCAAGAAGTGAACAAACATATTTTTAAACATCCACTATCAAAGAAATGCCTCCCTGGTAGATACCATTAGACATGCTTTTAGCCTGATCACATTAGGGCCACGATGTAATGACTGTTCAATCAAATCAATGCTCGCATTCAAACTTGGAATCAATAGCAATATGTTCTCATTATGAAATGTATCTTCTCGTACTGCTGAGCAGCTGCTCTCCCTCCCGCTGTCTCTTCTCCATATCCGTCCCTCCATCTTGTTCTCTGTGCTGAAACTCTAGACATGACTATCTGTACGTCAGACAGACAGAATCGATACAAAACATGTCAGTGGCCGATCCCTACTCTCTGACTGTGTTGTCAGACTCTATATAAAGAATCTGATTCAATGGAATGACGGGCAGAGTCAGACTTCTGTATCTTAATTCCTCAACCCCACAAGATAGACAAGATAGACTTCAATGAACAAGAATGAGTATCACATTATTATGTTATTATGACATTTACCTAGGTTAGTGCCACAGAGTTAAAGTAACAGAAATTAGTATAAATGTCCAATACAGTTATAAAAACACGAGGGAAGGACATTAACAATACTTACAACTGAAACTTTCACCAAGCACTGATCAAAAGACAAGAACGACAAGTTTGTTATTGGATTTTTGGATATCCCATTACAACAACAGCTACAACCTTCATGGGATTGTTAATTCTAAATCTAATCCTTCCCAGTTGGTGCAGTAGGATGGTGGTGTTGGCAATTCCCAGAATGAGGAATCTCTGGCCATTACCCATTATTGAAAATGAGTCTCATTAACACTCAGTTTTCAAACCCAACATTTATGTCACAGTGTACTGACACATTTGGAGTACACGTATAAATTGTTGCAAGAAGGTGAGAAGTAAAATCACAGCAAAAAAGAAAAATAAATAGATTTTCACCTGCTGTTAAGTTGTTCTTTATAAACACTATTACCAGAAAGCTATATAATTAAGACCAATCCAGTTTGCCGGCTCAGATATATAAAAATCTGAGGGTTAGGAATGTTTTATGATGGAATTATTATCTGCTCATGCTGCTCAGCCACCCGATTTTCTAGTTTGACAGAATAAATCAAGATCTAAGCCCTATCGCTAAGCAAATACTACATATCAACCTAATGCTAACAATAACACCAATGTGCCTCAATACCTGTCCCTTAGAGGAGTCTGGAACATACAGAAATTGGATGATATTTCATGTTTTTCAGTCTGAGAGTCAGTCCTATTTACCCTCAACAACATCTCTGGCAGACATTTAAATTAAATATCAAAGATGACTGAGGACTTCATTTCATCTGCGCTGTAAACTGCACCGTGCACTATATTTCAGTAAAAACAGCAGTGCCATATTTGGTAACTGACATTTGTTTAGAACAAATGGACTCATACCGTATATTAATTTGAAAGAACACAGATGGACAGGGCAAACAGCACCACCTGCCTTTCCCATCCATAAACATGTATATTCATGCTTTCCCCTCTACATTATGCTGAATGCTGAGAGGAGAAATACAGCCACCAAAGAAAGACCCAATCTTTATTGCGGTCTAGAACAGGTACTAACTACTTACACGCACACACATGCACAACAATTATTAGAAAGGAATAAAGCTACAAAAAGTATATTATGGTAAAAGAGACCAAATAGGAGTGAGAAAGAGCAGGAAGCGGGAGACGGAGAGAGTACATCAGGCCATGGCTGGGTTTGAGGCTCAATGTGGAGATAAATGTCACTTCTAACCCTCTGTTGGCCTATACAGCACAAATGGAGCGACCGCTCTCCTCTTATCATCAGCTGCACACACATACACACTGCTCTCTCCCTCTCGCTCTAGAACAATTAGCTTTATGGTGGCTCAGAGCCTGTGAAATGTCATTCTGCCAGGTAAACTAGCTATTATATCACAAAGGCTGCAGCTGAGTCAATTATACAGCATAGGGGAGAGGGGTAAAGAGCAGGAGAGGAAGAGGAGGGCCCGAGAACCAGGGCAATGAATTCATGAGTTCATCAAAGGAGAGGGCAGAGAGGTCAGCGGCGAGAGAGGCCGGGAGGAAGCAAGAGAAAGAGGAACTGAGATGGAGAGCTTCAGTCCTGTAGATTGCCAATAGTATGCTAATATGACATTTGCATAAGAGGAGACGACATCATCAAATGAAATAACACAGACATTTGGTTAAAAGGCTTAATATGAGTGTTTGCCTCTTGATTCAGTATCCTTCACAGTACTGGAAATGAATAGGGTTGGCTAAAATTTAATGTAACTACCAGGTAATAAATATGCAAACAAACTGCGGTGGTTATATGTTATACATTCTTGTAATTCTGCTTCCCCATATTGTAATTCTAGTATTGCCACTTGAAACCTGCAACGTGAAACCTTCCTCTGTTGTTTTAACTGAGATTTCTCTCTTTTTAAATGTTTCACTTTTGTATTTTTCTGACGATTGTTCTTATCTGACACTAAGGGTGTTGTATTTCTACAGAGAAAAATGTGCGTGCTTGCGCTGCATAATTAAACTTGACCTGGTGAAAGAAATATTATTCTTCCTTTTCCAATAAGCAATGTGAACATACTCCATTACAAGTAATATTTCTAAATGAACAGCTTTACTGACAAAGTGCTTTGTTACGATGTAGGCAGAATCAACCCTCTGATTGCTTATTCGATTATCTGCTCATTATTATTTATACGATAATGAGCAAGCTGCGTTTTAATGTTGCAGTTGGTATATACTGCTGGGTAGTTCAATTCATTACGAACATTAGATAAAACAGACATCATATGTTTTATTTTCAAAATCTTAAAAAGTCAAGTCAAAGTCAAGTCAAATGAAGTTGAAGTGCCTCAACAATGTACATAAATACATGTTAAGTTACATACCATATCTGTGTACAAGTATATCAATGTCTGTTTTGTCCTTCAGTTGTGACACTTTTGCAGAGCATAAAGACACGTCGGAGTGAGAATATGAGGGAGAGGACAGAGATAACCAAAAGCTATGAGGCGACTCTGTTTTCTAAAAGCATGCTTGTCACAGGCACTGTCCTCTCTGCAGAGTGACCAGATGGAGTTTGATGCTCAGGGCACACAAAGGTGGGCCCCGGGGGCCTCCTATCCTCACCCTTTCACCCCTCCTCATCCCTAAACTGGAGCTCTAGATGCAGCAAAGGGACCAGATCTCTGCCTCTTGCCTGCTGTGGAGGCCACTTTCCCCCCCTCCCGTCTACCCCTTCCCTCCTGCAGCGGACAGTGCTCAAATGCCAGCACGTCCCACCTGGGCCTAGCCAAGCCTGTCCCTACTGTCGGGGGGCAGGCGTCACACGCAGCGCCCAGAGCACTCACCCCTGACGGGAACACAATGACCCAAGGACTGGCTGGCTGACTGGGCTAGGTACAGATAATACTGTTAATCGTGCAGAGTGGCAAACAGCTTCCCAGAACAATGAGAAACCGGCAGAGCGGTGATTGGAAAATATCTCCCACCACTACCAGACACGCAGCCACACAGACATACATGAAGATACGCAAGTACGCACATACACTCACACAGATGTGCACTAAAACATGCCCACGCATGCCTGCACACACACACTTTAACATGGGAAATTTCATTGAGCTTGTAGCTACCTCTGGGCTCCTATCAACCCAAGGTGTTCCAGTCTGATAGAGATGAGTAGAAAAGGAGATTCCTACGTTTTATTCACACAGAGGACTGTAAATCACCAGAAATCCTCCAGCCTTTTCTTTCTTATAATCTAAGTTGGGTAACAATGAACGCACATTGCTCTGAAATCCTGAATTTGTTTTCTTTGGCTTTTTTTTTTTTTTTACTCTGTCTGGGTGTTGAAAGATATTATACACAAATATGTTGTGAAAGAAGATAAACCTCTTCAAATATTTCCATACCAAACCATAATTAATATGCAATGGGTCCTCCACTGCAGAAAGCACATCCTCTGCTATGCTTCCTGTGCTCGACCAGCAAGAATAAACAGCGCCACTCTAAGATACAGTATGACTGGTGGTGTAGAGAAACTATGTGGTGCTGAATGGAAAAAAAATAGAAAATGTATCAAATAAAATAAATAAAACATTAGTGTTTCTACCACTACATGCTGTGTGGCAACTGTTTTGACCAGATTCATTTTTCAGAGACTGTCGCGCCAAGAAGGAAGAAAGTCAGGTGATGGTATTATAAAAGGCTGCATGTGGGTGGGTGGCTGGATGGCTCAACAAACATCTCACTTTCAGCTTTTCTTCTTTGCATACTTGACTCACTCAAAAAAATCGTGTGAGTTGCTGGTAAATATTAGGCTATGAATATATAGTCTGTAAATGGTTACTGTGGATTCCAATTGGAATCAGTACTATGACCATTGACCCAAATTGTGACACTAACTATACTGACGTACAGCATATTTAGTCGTTATGCGTTTAATTCAGGACAGGCTACTTAACTAGAATTGTATTTCCCAATTTTTTGTACAAGTTTACTAATAGAGATTACTGTTAAGTATTATAAGTTATATAAAGATTGTGGGATTTGCCTTCTAATGGGCCATTCACAAGTATCTGGGACTGATAACACTGAGAGTTCATGATCCCAAATTGACCTGTACTGAAGTGGATGTTGGCTATCGTTAGCTGGATGGTTTTCTGCCCGCATTTTTGATAAATGACAGTATTAAAACTAAAGTAACTATAGTTCGAAATATGCTTGAATCCTCTATTCTCTGCAGTTCTTCAAGATCCAGTTTAGTTTAAGTATCTGTAGTGTAATTAAACTGCACTGGAGTTATATTGATTCCATTTAAGCAGTTTCACATTTGATATGTGTTACCATATCTGCAGTCAGTTTGATTCAGGTAACAGCATTTCATTTATAGAAAGGTCAAATACAGACATTGACTGTCTGTGCTGTATATCTCTTTCTGTATTTATAAAGTTTTCTATGAGTCTCATTTCCATACAACCAGGCTGTTGTAGCCAATTACTGCTGCTAGCTGCTCAGATGTCGTCAAATTGAGTGGCAGCCTCCCCAGTTCGCTTACATCTGGGGTGTGAGGGGTACGTGTCGCAAACAGTCACACGTCCCAGAAATCCACTCTGTTTATCACCTGCTGACATTCATATTCATGTCACTATGCCTCGCCTGGTATAGGATTCTGTTCGTTAACTGACCACCGAGGATTACTCTGCTTAAAAGCTGCTGAAAGCATCTAACAGCTTTTATACCAGAAAGGTTCTTAAAGTGATCTTCATCTTCTGAGTGGCGCTAATCAAAATGCTGAAAGAGACTTTTGCACTGGAGAGGTATTAACAAATCTAACGCCAAGGCGGAGGTGCATCAGAGAAGATGTCTCTTGTCATGAATATAAAAACAAACCAGAAATTTACATTAAACAAGAACAAAATGATCTCATAAAAACAGGGAGCCAGCCATGCATTTGCATGGCACAGGCAGGAACGGAAAATGTCTAAAATGATGATATTATATACATTATACACCGTACAGCATGTTAAAAAAAAATCTTGATAATTGTCCTCAAACTTATTTTCTTATGTATTTTTAATCCATTATATGCACACAACTTATTCAGCTTCCATTTCCATGCAATTTAACCTTCTTGATGGGATTTGGCCCAACGTCTGTGTGTGTGATCACTCATGTGTCTGTGCGTTGGTGTGTGTGTGTGTGTGTGTGTGTGTGTGTGTGTGTGTGTGTGTGTGTCTCTTCCCTGTTTGGCTCAGATTTTGGCAGCCCTGCGTACTCTGCCATGCATACGGAAACATGCAGGAGTGGGCCTGGAATCAAGGTCAGGCCTGGAAAACAATGTAGGAACACTCCTAAGACCTGACTTTCTGCTGAGTTTGGCATTGTGCTGCCTGTCCCCCGAGGCCACAGCCAGGAGTCACCCATCATGCTTATCCAGACCAACCTGTAATGAGCTGCTGGAAGAGAGTCCTACTTAGGGATGCCGTTTAGAGACTCTTGGCATGCTGGTTTTGTCGAAGAGACTACATGGTCTTTTGGCACAAACATAAGGCCTACTTCAACCTCCCATTGATTGAATGTTTCTTAGCAGGAGCCTCCACCCTTGGTCACAAACCACATTACAAGTGGTTTTCAATTAAATGAAATCATTTTGATGTGACAAAAGCGCATCAACCACTGCAGCATCACAATCGTCCAATCCACATTTGAAAACTCACGTTTTACTTCCTCAAAATGTCAAGAGGCAAGGCGGCACAGGCTGAAAGTACAAAGAGATGGAGATCAGAGAGCCCCCATACCACTTTTGTGCTGACCTTAAAAGGAGCGGCGCACTGTGCAAACATCTGGTCCATCAGCTGGATCCTATGCATCAGCGGGCACAGGGACACACTGGGACAGGTTGGCGGCTGCCTTTGACAGCAACAGTTAATTTCCAACATAATCAATTTATGTGCAGCTCCATAATAACCATCTGTGTTCTGCAGGAGGAGGACAGTCCTGAGGAACAGAACAGCGCTGGCTGCTCCTCCTCTCCATGAGCTACGCCAGGAGCAAAAGGGATGAGAAGGAAGTGGAGGAGGCGGAAGAAAGGGAGAAGAGAAGTTAAGGAGATGGATGAGGGGGGAAGGGAGGAGGATGAGGATGAAGGTGTGGGGGGAATGATGATGGGACAAAGAGGAGAAGGGCAGGAGTACTGATGACCCAGAGAAGTAAAAACTAAGTGAAGACAGAGGAGTGAAGGAGAAGTAAGAAAAGGGAACGAAAAAAAGTAGGCGATGACTAGGAGGAGGTAGACAAGGAAGTGTATGAGGACAGATGATGACCTTTTTAAACATAATCAAGAACAAGGACAATTGGTTCAAGTCTATAAGGTTAGAACAGATAAGAAAAAAGTGTCCCTATCCATTGTACCTTTTCGTTATATGATGCAAATACTGAAGTGGGTCTCCTCCACAGCTCCCTGCTTTAAATTTGGTTTTCCTACAAGGTTGGCTCCCTTGGCACTTGGAGCCCACGGCATCCTCATCCACCTCCAATGTCAAAATGTACCAGGGAAGGTGTCACTCAGGCGATTACTGAATCACCTTAGTGAGCCAATTACACTATGCGCTGTCAAGGCCAATAGAAAGCATTGCCTCACACACAGACAGCCACAGCTTGGCTAGTGTGAAACAAAACATGAAAACGGAATTAAGCTCGGGTGACCCCTCACCCCACTACATGTAATTTTCACAAGAGTAATCAGCATAACGTGCTAGCTTCTGCAGATGACTTCTGAGTTGCTTTGACCTTAAAAGGAATGTTTTTGTGAGGGGGCAAACCATCACATTGCATTTGAACAAAAATGCTGGTAGACAATTTGGATATTCAAACATGCAACAGTAAGATTTATGACTTATCTTCACGATGTTAAAATGTTGTTTTTTTTGGTGGAAATTATTGGTGGGTGACTTAGCTTTCGGTAAATCTTAATAAGGATCACAATTATTTCTCTGTTGATTTGTTTATCACCCAGTATTCTGCTGCAGACTGAACACTAAACCATGAATTGTTTTTTCGGTTCAGATGAGAATGGAAATGAGAGGAGATTCTGGGGAATATAATGGCTGTCACAGCAATTTCACTTCTTCTATTTCTCGGGCAACCTCCCTAAGCAGTACACACCTTTACCCACTTTATTTTGAGTATGTGTGAGCAACAGACGGAGCTACATGCACATCATACACTCACATAAAAAATACAAGCACGTTTGCGCACACATACACACAAATGGTGCTCAAATATCGACTCGCATCAAATCCACCTGCCAGCGAGAACCTCAGGTGTGTGATCCTGTATTTTTTATACACCAGTACTGCTGGATCCAATCTACTGATAGACCTGAATACAGTCCATCCAACCTATCATGCATTATACATGTGCTGTGTGAATGTCCATGTGTCCCTGTACATCCTCTGCTGTCCTAATTGACATGCAGTGGGCCCTAGCAGCTGTGAAGCTTTCTGTGCATGCACGTGTGTGTGTGTGTGTGTGTGTGTGTGTGTGTGTGTTTGTGTGTGTGTGTGTGTGTGTGTGTGTATGGTGTGTATAGCTCTCAGTAAAGCCCCTGCATCCTCTAGGCCACCTGGACATAATGGCCTTCAGCTGCCACCATCACCACCGATACAAGCTGCAGAAAGAGCTGAGTTAGAGACGCATTTCTAGAACCCATTTTCTTTTTATGATGTACACACCTAAAGTATTGTTCGCATAGCTGTTTGCAAGAGAAAAATAGACAGAAACACACAATCACAAAACTACACCTTCTGGGAACATACATATACTTAAATATCTTTAAAAAAGAATGATATTCTGTGTATAAAAAAAGCTATAGTGACCAATGAATTCAACATACTTCTCTAGGACATACTGTGTAATATCTACAGTATCGGTTAGTTGTTTGATGTTAACACTGTGTGTGCATGTACTGCAGGTTTAAATGTTACTGTTCTTCATACAGCTGTAGAGACATCATTCTTCTTTAAACTGTATGTTTCATGTGAAGGCCTCTGTGGCAAAGGGATAGATAAGTATTCCTTGCAACTTCAGATATGTCTTTTGTTCGCAGTGTATATGTGATCTAGTCCGTGTATGTGTGTGTGTGTGTATGGGAAGGGGGTTCGATCTTCCCTTTCTCCTCATCTCCAAGTCTTGATTCTATATTTCCTTTCCTATATCAGAAGCCTTTGATTCTGTCCTGCTTCTCAATTCTTCATGGAACTCCAGCATTTCAAAGAGTTCTCTCCCCTCCTCCTTCCCAGGCAGAGTGCTGGCCAAGTCTGGGAGAGGGACTGCCCATCAGAGGTTGGCTGCTATCAGCAGGGGGCCGCATGTCTCCAATTCAGGTCAGCCTTGGCTACAGACGGGGACTTTAAAGCAAACCACAACGCGTCCTGTGATCCCAGTAAGCACGCTTGTTAGTGGAATTGATAACGGACCCATACACCTGGGTCCTCTGAAGTTGGCATGGCATTTTAAAGGGGAAGACCGGGAGCCAGGGCAGCCAGCTATCGCATGCAAACGTGTCAAACAGAGGAAGGGAGGGTTGGGGGGGAAAAAGGTCTTTTTGGCATGTGACGAAACAGAATATGTTTGGGGGAGCGACCTAGAACATTGTGGAATTATGTACAAATACAGGGCATATGGCATGGAATCATTCTGAGAATCCTAAATATGTTTTGGCTTCATCATGTTACCCCATGTCATTTTCTTGCACAAAGTTTGAGTAATAAGTAAATGAATACCAAAAAGAAATATACACAAACTTGGGTTCCATGTTACATTTTTACATCAACATGATGCAATTGTGTACAAAGTCAAATGTATGTGTGTGTGTGTTTGAGAGGCAGCGGTGCAGCTGATGCACTATGTCCCAGCATTTCCCTTCCAAACAGCACAAACACAAGAGCCATGCTCAGATGCCACATTTATGATAATCACAGTATAATTCATTTATTGGGTCTACCTTTGCCATGTGTTGACCCCACGGCCATGTTGCCAGCTCACATCTGGCTGCATGGTGCGGCGCTCAGTCCTGGATGGGATTTGCCCCTGGTGATGGGGCATCTGGGAGACCAGATGAAGCTGAGGCTTGATGAGTGCTTTGTCTATTATGGATATGGGGCTTTATGGAGACATTGACAGCTGCACATTGACAGTCTCCTGAGCAGGAGGCCTACTTCAGCAGTTGTGCTCTTTCTGTTGTGGAGAACACAGAGAACAAACACAGAGCTCTGAGTGTTAGCCGGATTCTCTGTTAGCTACTGCAGCTTTTAAGTAAAACCTTCATTTGAAAGGCAGTTTTTTTTTCGTTGAAAACCTTTTATTTATCAGGCTAGTCATAAAACTGTTGACACACTTTATTTGATTAATAAAGGTGTTAACCACACAAAAACAAAAAGAATATTCAGTAATTGCAAACTACCTAACATCAGGCGTTAATGCACAAATTTAGAGCTGCTCCAAAAAGTCTGCATGGATAAGATGCAGCCACCGGTATGAATACATGTTTCCAAAGATTATACCAACAGTCTTAACGATGCTGTACTGAATGAACCTATCAGCACAGCCGCTGTATGCCCCGACACTCGTAAGTGATAGGTCCTGGGTCGGAGCGGTGGATGGAGATAAACGCAAATGAAAGATCATCCACCGACAAGACTCATGTAGCTACAGACCAGGCAAGCCGAGCCGACGTTCTCCAACCTTCCCTCCTGCCCGCCATTTGTGAAGGATTTGGGGATTTCATAATTTCCTGTTCTTTCTGAAAGGGGGATGGCAGCACCTGGTCCACACAGCTGTACTTCATTTAGAGAGCAATTTGAAAAGAGCGAGGGGGAGAGGAGAGGAGCGGAGCAGCCTTGTCATTAAGGGCTCCAGAATGGCCTCCGTTTGTTAGACACATGGCACGGAGTTAATGCTGCTGAATGGGGAATAGGCGCTGTTGATGCTGTCACAAATTTTTCATAAGTGCTACGACATCTGAAAAAGCCACTCCAAGTGTAGGGAGGGGGGAAATTCAAATTTTTCTTATCAAAGAGGGTTTTTTTGTAGGTAATTGACAGCTGCGGCTAAGATGTAAGCATGCGTTTCTGTCTGCTGAGATGGATATTCTATTTGTGTACCATTTCATCTTTTACACACCTTGAAGTTTGTTGTGTATGCAAGTGATCGCATTGCTGGAGTTTGTAGCAATGAGTTGACAATGAGAATAAAACCAGATTGTTGGTAAACTAAGGTGATGCAAAGGTTTGTTGTGCGGATGCGCAGCTGCCTCGCCTCTTCAGAGTTGATCTAATTGATTTTGACGTGCACATGTGCAGGGGAGAGAAAATTGTGAGGCGGGATCAAAGGCAAACGCTTTATTGCCACATCACAGGCCCCTGCTGCATTTTGAATTCTACCAATCTGTCAAACAGTCAGATGAAATCCTGCGATGAAGAGATGCGCTTCTCTCTCTCTCTTTCTCTCACTCCCCCCCTTCCTCTCTCTCTCATGCTCTGTCACTCTCTACCTCTTCTGAATCCTTCGCTCCGTTTCTCTTTTAGAGTAAATCTCAAGTGGTAATAAGTGATGCAAGAGCCACGAGGGCAGTATGAAAACACTGATCCACAAAGGTAAAAACAACTTTCACAATAACTTGTCAGGGACTTGACAGATGTTAGAAAACTAAAACAGGAGGAGCTAAAATTAAATTTAGCGAGATACAGAACACATAAACTGATTTACTCTGTTTTGCAGGAAATTGGCCTCTTTTAGTCTTCAAATCAAGAGCAACTTTATAATTTATTTGTTGGCTTTGTTTAATTAAAGTAAGTGACCAGTTACACCAGAAAGTAGCAGAGCAAAATGCATCCATATGTCCATATCTCAAACTAGGTTATGCCAGAAGCGACTACTTGCAGGTCATGCATCGGCTGTTTTATGTGGCTAGTTACATTTGTAGCAAAATGAACATGAAAAGGAATGGTATATTGGCTATATTTCTCATTCTGTAGAGCAGGGTGGATGGTGCAACAGCCTCCTCCATTTTGGACTCTAGTCAATGCAAAAGCTCCGCACACAATTACTCAGAACAAATCCACCGATCACGGCCGACAACTTGGAAATTAGTTATGAATGCGGGTTTGACTGCATCCTAAACAATTACAGATCTTCATCTGCAAAATCTGTTTAAATAAAGGCCACTCTTAAGCAGCACAAGAATAGCCCACACAACAGAAACTCTCTTGGTTTCACACCTCACAAACACACAATAATGCACACAGCTGTCTTTTTCAGTGGTTAGCCATCTTGACTGCTCAGTGAGCAGTGGGCCTGCGCTCTGTGCTCAGTGTTAATGGGATGTTATTGTGTGGCTCTGAAAGTGTGTGCCTGTGTCTGTGGGCAGAGTGTAATAACAGAACCACAGTTGGACTAACCATGCTGAGCGCAAAATGAGAGTTAAAATGAGGAGATGAGGATAACATACACACACACACACACACACACACACTCTCACACACCTGCCAGGTGTGTGAGGAGGCTGTGTGATATGGTGCCGGGCCCCCACAACCGAGCAGTCTCAGAGAACTGTGCTTCACAAATGAGTCAGAAGCAAATCCTGGTAACAAGAACACCAGTAGAGAATATCTCCACTGAGCCCAGCCATCCACTGCCAAAATGCATATTGTATAATACATTTGTTCACTCAATCTCACCTTACACTGTAAGCCTGTTCCAACATTCATTGACACTGACATAACAATGATGGATTCCTCAGTAATAACTGGAACTAAGAAGCATGCTTTACAACAACTTGATGAGATCTGTATGGAAACTTGTGAGTGGGCTCTGCTGTTTGTCAAGTGTGCCTTTGGCAGGGCAGTGGTGGTAGTGATGGCGGTTGGTGGTGGTGGTGGTGGTGGTGGGGGTCAGGGGGGCTCTTGGCTGCTCTCCTCCCTCCTGTCAGCCCCCTCTCTCGGCCAGGCAGGCAGGCTGTGTTGGGCGGCCCGGCTCCTCGGTAGCAGATGCGAGCCCTCATGTCAGAGGCAGGCAGTGGCCCGACGGAGTGCCGCTCGTGCTCATACCTCATTGAGCCATCTCCCCTAGCAGATGGCGCGCTGCTGCGGGCGCTCCTCTCCCCGATAATTACCAGGCCTCGCCACAGATGGAAATGTCAGTCAGCCTCACAGGTCCTGGTTCCTGCCACTGCCTCCGTCCGCGGCCCCTCTACCTAGGCCGGGCTCTGCCAACACTCACCATGTGTTCTGTGACTGCTGACTAGGCAGGCAACAAAAGAGAAATCCGCCCACATGAATATTCATGCAGGGATGTTAGATGGCTAGCTGTAGACCAGACTGGGCACCAGCAAATAGTTGGCCAGGTGCAGGTTGTGACACCAATTTCCAACCTCTTTTTGTCTTCCACTTCTATACTGTGTCACTGTTCACGTTTCACGACAAGGTGCAGCGAAGTGCGCCTTGATCAATCTCGCGCACATTGGAGAAGGAAAGGTGGAAATATACCTTCTGCTTTGTACAGTTGTGGAATGACATATTTAGGAGATTAGGATAACTGTGTTTGCAAAATGGATTAATTCTAGCAGATGCCAGGACTAACCCCCACTTATCTGTGATAAGGTGACCAGATGTCTCAGCTTGGCAAAGGCAACACTCTCTGAGTTTTATTTCTCGGCGCCAAAGCATCCCCCGAGAAATTTCTCCGCGCATTCACAGATAATCTACCTTCGCAGAGAACAAGGCGACAGGGTTTTGCCTCTTTGTGTATTTGTCCATGTAAGAATTTATGTGGACGTGTTGCCTGGTTGTGGAAAGCTCAAGAAGATTAAACTAAAGTAAATACCTTTGTGCCTAAGTGCCAGCAAGGCAAGGGGAAAAAAAACAGTGAAAGCAAGTAGCGGCTTACTGGAAATATCACTTTGGCGTACATATCTCATTATGATGTTTCCCAATAGGAAACAGCAAAGAAATCATTTTCAGACATCTAAAATGAGCTTTCGTCCATGTGTTTCTCAATAGGAAACATTTACTCATATGTTGCATCGTGTGCGTGAGTGTGTATGACTTTGAGAGAGATACATCGGTGTCTATTTACTTATTGTTCATAAAAAACACAATGCCTTTACATATAACCATGAAATATCACATGATATCAAGATATGCTGTATTATTGTCAAAATAAATAAAATGCAGCTCTTGTTGGCTCTCATAAAATGTTTCAACTGGGAGTGCTTAAAATCCACAATAATTGATTACAGGTGATGTATAATTGCATGTCATAAACAATAACATTTTATCACCCATATGTTGTTTTATACACTGAGATGTGTGTCTGTGTGTAGTATTTCTATGCTGTTTATCAATCTAGGGTGCACTGTCTCACCACAGCGCTGGTTTCATGTCACAGAACAACAAAAACCGGCAGTGGTTAACTGAAGACGACAAATGAGTCATACTGAGGAACCCTATAAGTTTATACGGGCAGAGACGTTTTGCTATTTGCAGTGCACCACTGCTGACAGTTTGGAGTCCCGGCCACAGAGCCACTGTACAGGTGGTGAGGAGGCCATTGCTTTTGCAGAGCAATGCGCACAACAGCCTCAGACGTGGATGAAGGAAAGTCACATCACTTTGCTCGAACAACTGTCTCGTGGTTTTTTGTTATTGATTACGATACAGGAGTAAAACTTTGTAAAACGCAACTTGGTGGTCAGAGAGATGGGGCAATGACACACTTCGTCTGGTGTAGTCACAGCTTGCCTTTAACTAAAACTAATATATCACTTCTTTCTGACCAGTTTCTTGTAATTGAAAGCTAAGTTTTGATGCTCCTTCATCTTAGTAATTGAGTTTGTTATACGACCTAAATAAGGCAGTAGGTAAATGTAATTAATGGAGGAAAAAAGGAAGGTAAATAAACTCGGCCTGCTATTAAGTAACCTGCCTTGCTTCAATGCCAAAACAGATTGTCCAAATATAGTACACATGTATAGTATACATTTTAGGGCAATCATCCTATAAAGGGATCAAATTAAGCTATTACAACTTAGCTGTTACACATGTTGACTAAGTAGCCGACAAACTTAAACCTCTTCTGTCTCAACTGTTTCAGCAGTCGCTGCTGTCTGCGGAACGTCTGGCAGATTGCTAAAAGTTGACTTGCGTGGCTATCCTGTCAATCGATAAGAAACATGCAACCAATATCAGAAACCACATCAGCAGCTGTGATGCATACAGTTTGGTCAATTGCATTAACGCAGTAGATAAAGTTTTGATACTTGAGTGGTGCGGAAGAATCAGTTTCATCATGGGGATTAATTCTAGCCCAACTGCCAATTCCTCACTCACTGATCCCTCGTTAGTCAGACTGAGAAATAGAACTCTCAAAACATATGATGCAACATCAGTGCAACGCAGTCAGCATAAAATACCCAGAAGAACCCAGCCCCTCAGACTGAACGCGGTCAGCATCTCATTAAGCAGTGTCAAACAGTAGCCTGAAAAGTGCTTTTGTAATTTGAAAAAGAGGTCTAAATCCTATTAGTAGCTAACAAAAGAGAAGGACGTATAGACAGGCACGCGCGCTTACGTCATCTGTCCACGTGTTGTTTGATTATCCAGCCACTTATAAGGCCTTTTTTTTCAAACCATGAGAGTGGCAGTGCTCAATACAACCTCTGATCATAATTAAAAGTGCTCAAATGAGCCTCAAGATATCACACCATTGTGTTGTACAGATGCAGTTCAACAAAATGGCATCAGTGTGCCTCCTTTTTTTCCTTTCTTCTTTTTGTCTTGGGCTGACAAAGCTGGCCCCTCATTTCCATTATGCCCATTATGCAAATAGGGACGGATCACATATTGGTTCAGATGAGTAAAGCAAGTGCAGAGGCCAGGTCTCCTTTAGGACCAAGTGGAAATTTGCACTTAAAAGCTATTCTGTGTGATAAAACAATGGCCCAGGTGCTGTGCCCTTGACCAAGGGCTTTATCGTCTCCTGTGAGGCAGAAAGTTGGTGTCACACCTGTTTCAGCCATTTTCTGTCAGCTCCTGGCCCGGCTCATTCAGTCTGGCTGACGATTGAGTACAGATGATGCTGTCAAAATGAATTAACGGTTTCACTGCTTTCTAACCCCTCCGCTTCGCTGATCATAAATGTGTTGCATGTTAGAAGTTGGTGTTACGTATGTGTACATATTTAGGATTGCTGTGAAAAATCATCCGTTCAGTCGTTATATATTCTACATTTTCATTAACTGTTTATTGCTGTCAAAGGAGCACCGTGTTTGATAGATTAACTACAGAGGCCATATGTTATTTGTTCCCCTGTAAGATTTTCTCTCCTCATACAGCCCTGTTGTTAGTTCATGGACAAAGCTAGATCAGAGAGATTAACAGCCATCACCTAATGCATTCAATCAGCAAATTACCTCAAACCCTATCAAACAATACTGACGTCTGGCACAAAACCAAAGAAGAAATCTCTCCTCTGAGGATTTCCCCAAATAATCTGGTGGGAAGCTGATGATCTGAGCATAAACAGCAGACCCTCTGTATCTAGAGCAATAAAGGCACACACTCTTTTCCAATTAAAAAAAAATAATCACTCCTGGTAATAAACTCTGCAATCATGCTTACATTTCACTTTGAATATTCTGAAATAATTCAAAATACTTTAGATCGCCGATCCTTTGATAATCATCTGTAATAGTGTAGGACTTTCCTGAAGAGGATCTACTTTAATGTTGTCTACACTTTGCTACGTTATAAAAGCAATTCTCCTGGAGTCTCCATTAGTTGCCTGGCAACCTCAAAACGACGACCACCTTCCAGGAAGTACCTTCCCCCTTCTTCCAAAAAATGACGCTACGCCCACTCCAGATTCTTACAGAAATGAGAGTGATGTCGATCATCTAACTCAAACTATTCCTTTAACAACCCTAAACCCTTTTTTCTTTAAGGAAATATGATATATAGTGACTTATAGCTTTCATGATACCTTACAATTTGATTTATTTCAAGCTACAAGTGAATGAATATATATATATATATAAATATATATATATATATATATATATAAACAAGATATCATTTCAATACATTTTAGACAGTTCCACATGGTGTTCTCTGGCACTCTCATCAGGTTTAAGTCTTTAAATAGCAGTTAAAGAATGTCAGCTCTGTAGTGAATACACATACAGCTACAAGTTCCCCTTTGGGCTTTGGGCCTAATTATAATTCTGTACTAGTTTGATAAGATAAGTAGAAACAATGGTTTAAAAAAAAAAAGAAAAAGAAGAAGAAGTTCTCAAGCAGCTGGAGCCAATTCCTTTCTTATGATGAAAGTGTCCCTTTATCAACATGGATCAAACTATGCAATTAACATTGGGCACAGATAACGTATAAACAGTCTCTACCGTCTGAAGAGGAGAAGCTGTTCTGTGGCGCTATGCACATTGGCATCGCACTCACACAAAAATCATTTCACTCCAAATATCACATATACTCGTTTTTTTTGGAGTTTTTTTTCAATCTGCACTGCACTAAGGGCCTGCTGCTTTCACAACCTGTCCTAAAGAGAGAGCGAGTGAGAAGAGCTGTGTGTGTGTGAAGGAGGGAGTGAGCAAAAAACAGGAAAAGGAAGTGTAGAGTAGTTCAGAGTGGGTGTGCGTGAGTGAGCGAGCGAGAGAAAGTAAGAGTTGGGTGACCTTGTTACCAGTTGGGTTGAGTTGGACAGGCTGGTAGGAGGTTGCTGTCTACGGGGAGGGACAGACAGATGCTCGCTCTTCTCCCTGGGCAAAACATCTCGCCTGGTGCAGGCAGCACACAATCTGGCCCGGGCAGCTGTAACCCTAATGATCACTGGTGGCGCTGCACCTGACCGACCGACCAGCTCAACACTCACTCAGCCCTCCCTTTCCCTCCCCGGCCCCTCAGTCTCCTATTTGACCTCCAACGCCTCCGAACTCTGAGTAGAAACTACTTGTGCTCGCAGAGCATTGAGTTAAGGCGGTTAAGAGGCTGATATGAAAGTGAAGGGGGAAACAAAAGAGGTGGAGGAAGTATTGAGCGAGATGGTGGATGCACGTTGCAAGCGGGCAAAATGAGTAATCAAGGCAAGCTATATGGATATAAGAATAAAACGAGGAATTTACAGTAATTCATGAAAAAAATAGACCAAGGAGGTGGGGTAAAAGCACATGTACGGGGCGAAGAAATGGAGGATACTGAGGAAGGGGTTGTAAGGAGCTCCCATGCTCCCCTCCTGCTACCACTGATCCAGTCTGAGCTGCTTATCGGGTCTCTCCCACACCGCTCTCTGGTGTAAGAGCTCAAACTCCTGGGGCTCTGACTAGCTGCCTGGAAATGTGTCTGGTGGCTGGATGAACAGTATGCATCTATGGATGGATGGATGTATATGTGTATTGTGATGGCTTAACAATGACTGGTATATTAGACCCAGTGTGTGTGTATATGGCTGGGAGATTAATTGACAGGGGTCCAATACCTTCCGACCAACTGATCATCAGCTATTTTTGGTTTGGTCTACACTCCAATATAATAATAAAAAAATCATATCAGGAATGGAACAATAATGTCCTGGATTTATTTCTATTGCTGCAGATTTAATCAAGACAGATTCCTTCTGTGTCTGACACTAAAATACATTTAAAACAGGGCAAAAGAACAGAAATAATTATCAAAACCTAATCAAAATCACATCAAATGATGGAATTACATCATAAAATACAGATATATCGAGATGCTTTGAGCTATCACGTACATCTAATAGTGTGAATGGAGATTTAAGAGAAAAAATGGTCGCATTAAACCACCTAATGAGTTGCACTTACTTTCTAAAACTGCAGTTTTAATCACACACTATTGCTAATGGCAACTTTAGTAGGCAGCTCTAATACTGACTCCTCTGTGTGGGGAGGATTAACTAACCAACTTCTCTGGAAGCTGATTTATGCTTCAATAATAAAAGAGTAAAGTTATTTTATGTGATATTAAGTGATAGTTGTGAAAGTTAGTGCATATTTCAGCCAGAAAAAAAGGCCTGACACGTTTAGATTAAATATTGTTCTACAGTGTTTTTTTTTTCAAATTTCAGAGGAATTATGATTTTTACCAAACATGTTTTTGTTCAGTGTGCAAATTACGAGTTGTAAGAATCCTAATCCATATTAATCAAAGCTAAGCTGTTGTTTTCTCTAGCATGCATCGCAGACACGCATTGTACATAAAAGGTCACCCAAAACAACCTCCTGTGGTAAACATTTTAATCCCAATTAATCGCTAATTCAGCTCATCACTCTATCCATTCATTTTAGTGAGGCAGTATCTGCTTCATGAGCCTCAAACATGATTCCAAGAGAAAGATAGAGGATTGTTTTTTTTCTGCTCAAGTGTGCACTTTCAAAAGGGGGTGCTAGTTATCTGCATTTGGCTTCTCTGCCTGCGCTACACTGAATGGGTTAGACTGAATCACAGAGTATTACAATGGAGAATAGAGGAAGAAAATGATTCAAAGCTAAACGCCCGAAGATAATGAAGTGTTTGCTTGTTTTAATTCTGAAAAGAATGTTTAAAAAATAATCTAAACAGATGTTTCTGGTAATGATATGTAGTTTGACATGTTATGATATTAGAACATTTATGAGTCCTCAGAATTCATTTCACTCTGTCAGTGAAAGTACGTTAACATTTCCAGGAAAAAAAAGACACGTGAAAGTCTATGTTTTTGTTGACAGAATCAGAAGGAGCAAGAGAGCTGTAGATGTCAGAGAGAAAGAGACAAAGAGCATCTGTGAGTGAGGCAGAGGAAGCAGAGTGAAAGCTTGCAAGTGCAAGGAAGGGGATCGCGGTAGCGAGCGTGTTTGGAGATCAGCCTGGGCCAAGAATGTGTCCGTGGCTGCTGCTCTGTGTATCTGCCTTGCCTGGGTGACACCAGTGACACAGACATTTCCCAGCAGCCTCCTTGCTGTCCTGAGCCACTGCCGCTCTTCCGGGAGCCAATCTACATACACACACACACACAGCCACACACTATCTCTCGGTCTTTCCCCTCTCTAGGCCCGGGCAAAAAGGCTCTGTGTTAGCCTAAGCAGACCAGGACTGTCAGAACCATATGACCCCGACAGGGCTTCTCGAACAGCGCTGCTGCTCCGTAATCATACTCCGCCGGCCAAGACTGCTCATCTTTCACAGTATGTTTCCAGCACAGCAGTTCCTCCGCTAGGGATTGTTATCCATCCATCAGCCTGGTTTAGTGATATGTGGGGCTCTATATGCTGCCCTTGTGTGCTGAGATGTCAATCCACTACATGCTGGTGTTGACAAAGTGCAAATGGGACAACATGTGTATGAGTTGATTTGATAAATGTTGAGAAAACATATCGTCAATATAAATTAATCAGGCAAAATGTCAAAAACACAAGAAATAAAGATATTTTTGTTCTATTGCATGAATGACTTTATGGACAAATGAGTGGACAGATGAATGGACAGACAGACAGGCCGGCTCAGGATACTTAAAATCTTCCAGCAAGGATCTGGAGAGAGTTCACATCCTACTTCAGCAGCCCAGCTGTCTATCTGCCATGTTTTCTTTATCAACCCCTCGTCATCCGGCAGCCCTGCACATGACCAAATTAGTCCTAGTATCAGCCGTTATCTGAGTGCGGATGGCTTGCCTGCCTGACCAGAACCACTCTCTTCCCAACCCTCTGCTACAGTGGCTGCTCGGGACTGAGGGAACCCAGGCTACGGATCCTGGGTTTGAGCCTCAACAGACTCCGCAGAGCTCCGGCACAAGGAAAAAGGCCTCGCTTCCTTTTAAGGTGGCTGGACTTGCTTGGTTTATAAATATATGAGATATAAATTATATATTTATATACCGAGCGAGGGTCAGTCGGTTCCCTGAGGTGAAATGAAAAGTGCTGGGAAGGTGGAGGAAAAATAATAAATGAGATTGTTGGGGTATAGACCTGGGGATATTTGCTTACTTTAGGTTCTGCCGGCAGCAGATGTACAGCGACCTTGTAACTTTGAATTGCTGGAATGCCTGTGCTCAGTGGACGCCCTGGCAGAGTGCTCTCTCCTGCATAAGCAGAGCTGAGGGAAGATTAGAATTTGCACTTGGCTGGCATTACTACATGAGTCACTCATGCCCTGCATGTGACGTCTTAAGTAAGTTTCAAGTAGCAAAGTCTCAAAGTAAAAGATTAGCCACTGGCATATGTATTCATCTTAATTCATGTTGCATTTTTCTTCTTGGAACTTTGAGCTTTGCAGTCCCATGACCTTAGGTGCACTGGAGATTAGTTTCAATTTCAAAACCACTTTCTGAAAAACATCTCATGTTTAATTAAAGCAGCTAGTAGTCCTTTCTGAAAAAGTACAGATAAAGGAGCCTATGAAAAATTGATACAAGGCACTGCTGCTGCCTGTCTCTTTTATGTGATATTCAGGGTAGAACATATCGTAACTGTAGTTCAAAGAACACATAAACAGGAGCAAACAGCGTACATGCAAAGTTCCAAACACATGCAAATGCATACATACACAAAAATACACAAGACACTACAGAGGCCCAGTAGAGATGGGGAGAGTGTATGTCGGGGGGACAGGAGGGATGCAAGGAGGTGCCAAAGACCACAGCACACTGTCTGTGCCAAGCAGAACTGAGCGCCCGCTGCCATCCAAACATAAATAAAGTGCTTTTGGCTCCCTGCAGCCACCAGTGTGTGCCGTGCATCCGCCAAGCATGTTTTTTTTTCTAACAAAGTTAAAAACAGGACAAATTTGATGCAATCACTTGCTGGAAATAAATATGTGCCACGTCTTGGACAGATAGGGTGTGAATCAGATGGTCGGTCAGTTATTAAGTTTCATAACTTCAGGATATATTTCCTCCACAGACTTTTAGAGCCTTGGAGGGAAACGACTCAAATTGGGCACACTAAACAAGTTTCTTCTTATTTACTTCTTTGCAGCTACAACAAGATGCCAACAGGAGTTGCACATATTGAAGCATATGAGCGATGCACTGATCACGGGGGAAATGAGGCTCAAATGTTAATGCTTTGAGCTATTATTGCTAGGATCTACACTTGTAATTCCCTTCCTAGTAACTAACAACAATGCGGAATTTCAGCTAATCACACCAGACGCATCACTAATTCTGCTTAGTTTTTTTTATCTAATTTGTCCGTGCATCGGATGCTGTGTTTGTAAGGATGTGTCGGTGTGTACGCATGTGTGTAGCTGTGTGTGTATACTGATGTTTCGGTTCCAAATAGCCCCAGGCTCTATTCCCACTCTTCACCCTTGTATCAGTGCTGACTGATTAAGGTTCTGATGCCACTGCTTCTTGAACAAGGCTCACAATACTGATGCCCATGACTCTTGTGTGGGTAAAAAGGCATATTGCCATGTCAACACAGCATTTTCTCTTCCAACAGTTGACCTGCTACTCACATGATCAGCCAGATAGTCGATGTTTTGTCTCGTTCTCTCTCTCTTTCTATTGAACAGTGTCTCTGCCCCATCATTTCCACACCTCCACCTCCACTCTGTTTGGTCTCAGATAGCTCCCCGCATGTAGAGTAGGGTATAAAGCCCCATAAGCCCCTGCTCTACTTCACACCCTGTTTGGGTTACTATTGACTTTAATACCTTGAGATCAAAGTTGTGCACAGAGTGTAAATCCGCGAGTGGAGTAATAAGCTGGAGGAATCCATAGTGGCAACAGTCACTACTGCTAACACTCAGATGGCACATAGCAATAACACATAAGACATCTGAAGCCCGTGTCATGTGGCTTCACAAAATGGGTTGAAGTGTACCGTATTATGTGAGGCACATATCTGAATATGCTTAAAAATGTTAAAATCTAGAATTTACTCTAAATTGAATAATTCATATTTAAAACTGCACTACTATATAGACTAAACTCCTTGGTATGAAATCCTCTGTGTGCCCAACTTAATTTGGACCACCAGGTTCCTCAGACTGGGAGTCAGGTTACACAGACTGCTTTAGTGAAATCCATCTTCTCAATCAGGGGCTGTGGAAGCTGCCTGCCTGGCTGACTGGCTGGCTAAGGGAAACCCTGGCCGGCCCTGCGATCGCTCTGATGTGGGGATTTCTTCCGGCACTGGCCACTCAGCTCCATTCCGGAGCAGCAACTCCAACAGGAAGTAACACATTAACAGAACAATCAGGTTCCTTGTCAGGGAGCTTTACACCCCCAGAGCCTGCCATTAACACCACTGGGGGGATCTGGTCAGCTGATAAGGCCTGACAGAAGAAAGCCACAGTAGGCTTTGCAGGTTACAAAGCTATGTAGGTTAAAACAGAGGCCAGGGACGGCTGCATTTATTTGTATATTTTGAATTAAATATATCAAAAAGAATCAGTACCTTGGATTATTGTTCAACAGCCAAGACTAATATGTGATGTCAGCGCAGGTTTCCCGCTTGCAACTGCATAACCACACAATGCTAATGATTTTAAAGCAAAAAATCTGGTGATATTCCATACTTTTCTTATTGGTAAAAAATGTCATGACAATTGATTGCCATCAATATGGGCACTTTAGTTTATGCCAGGTCAATCACTATTACACCTTCCATCAAATACTCAATGGTCTACCAAATCTGCAGCTGAAAATAGCCCCCAAAACGTGTATTATTTACTCCTGTCTCAGTAGCGTTTGATGAAAACTACATCGCTCAGCTATATTTAAGAAAATGATTTCACCTTTATTTAATAGAAAAGTATGTTTGCAAAACAAATATTTCCATCTTCAGTCAGGGTGAATGGGTTTGGGTTGGAAGCCAAGAGTTGAATTGAGAGACGAGCACGGTGTTGATTTTGATCTTTTCATGGGATTTTTTGGCAACAACAAAAATATAGAGTATCGACTTATCCTTTGAAGACGCAGCGAGATATATAGCATCCATTGGCTGCCTGACATGTGATAAATTATTCAATGAACATATGGTACAATTTGGAAAACGGTGGTTATCAATTTAAAATATACACAATGTGATTAAAACATACAAAACCACTGGAATGATCCATAAATTCAATTTCCACTCCACCCGTTATATTTCTGTACAACTGCTGTTTGGATACAAGTTAATAGAGCTGTACAAATCAGTCATGCAGCCAAATGCTGTAAACATGACACATAGCGACAAAGCAAGTAAGAACAAGGACTATACACTCACCAATTATTTCTTTTGCTTTACTAAAACCTCCTCATGATGAAGTCATGTGTTAAATGAGAACTCCAGCGTCATGTTCAAACTGTACAAATGATCTGTGGCAAGCTGTTACGGCTAACACCAGTCCCAGCATTCACCAAATAAACCGAACTCCTGAAAACTAATAGCAATGAGATGAAAATTACAAACCAACAGATACACATCAAGGCTGATTCAGTGTTTGGCATATAGCTGTAATGGTTCTGTTGAGAGAATACTGTTTTGTTCTTGTCAGATAAGATTCATTTTAACATTTATAAGATTCCCAGAGCTCCTTCAAAATTCTTATCTAATGGGCTATTTGCTTTTCAAATATTTATTGTTGAGGCAGATATTTAAAATATCCAGTTTGGTATCAGCTGTGACGATACTCACGCTGTGACATGACGGGACTTTTTGTACCACACAGAAGGACACAACACAAGATAAAAGAAAAACAAGCTCTTTCTCTCTCCCTTCTCATCCCCTCCCCCCTCTCTCCAGACTCCAATCTTTGGAGAGGAGGAGAGCACAGCCGTATGTGTGGCAGGTGGACGTCCTGTCTTTGTAATTAGAACCAAATTAGGTTAAATTGCAGTTCTTCCCCCAGCCCACAGTCCATGGAGAGTCTCTGACCCCGCACCTCCAGGCACACAGAATTAGCCCAGCCACACACTGGGAGCCTAATAGACAACCGTGTACAGCATGGCTGCAGCTCAGGAGCGAGATAACACCCTGCACCTGCAAATATCACACATCCCATGCCCTCTCATCATTAAACATTGCATTATATAGCTCCTGAATGTTTACACAGTAGGGCTGCTGCTGCTGTTGTGGCTGTGCAGGTGGGGTTGGGATGTGGATAAAGCTGGGGTCCTATTGGTTTGAGATGGAGTCTTTATTTTGGGTGTGAGCAGAGCTCTAATTGAAGACTGATGGATTTACATTAATTTCCTCCTCACACCTGCCTCCTTTATCTGCTCTCAGATAGCACGGGAGCGATGGGTCTGCTGGCAGGACCGTCAGCCTTTCTATTGTGAATAATGGGCAGAGCCGAGCGCATGCCTCTCTTCAACGTACACAACCACACAGAACGCTATTATTCAGTGCAGTTGGTAGCACAGTAGCGAATGTACCTGAGATACTGTGAAATCCAGCATATTTGGGCTGCCAACAAAAAAAGAACAAAACAGGGAAGAGGACAGGTGCAGCTCCTCTCCTGCTGTTGTCTGTGTACATTTCACACAGCTCTGACTGGTCAACAATAGGAGCAGCTTTTTCAAGTGACAATACTGAAAACAATAGTAACTGAAATAAGTTTGTCCATCTTTGGCAAATATCCAGGGCAACCACATAGCATCCTTTATGCTGGCAGTTTGAAGCTTCAAGGTTCAAATGAGAGGAACATTAATCCAGTTCCTCGTCTGTCTTTTTGGTGTTGGGGGTTCGGGGGTGGTATCTGACCTAACATGGAGTCTCAAGGCTGGGAGGCCACGGGCTAATGGTGAAAAGCCCCAAGCTGTCAGAGTTGACTGACAGAACTAACTGCTCCACAGATATGATGGAGAAGAGGCGGAGCAGGGGACAAAGCAAACTGCTCTGTAAGGGAAGTGAGGAAAGGGGGGGTGAGAAGGAGAAGCAGGAGGCGGAGGAGGAGCAGGGGCGGAGGCGCTAGGAAAAAGAAATCATGGAAAAAGAGGAGCATAATGTCTCCTCCAATGGTTCAGGGCAGACCCCGCCAGCTGGAGAATAATTGCTGAGTTGGGGAAGGGAGAGGAGAACAGGCTCACATGATTGACTTGTCATTGATCATAATCTTAATTGCATGCATCCAAATCCCCTGGGTGTGATTTGTCCACTTGCCACGTGTCTGTGAGAGTGTGTGTGTCTGTTTGTGCATGCATGTGTTTATGTGTATGTGCATGTAAAGTACATATGAGTATGCATGGAATGTCAGCATACATTGTAATACATCGTAACACAAAGAGCAGAGGAGTTTGAGCTGAGTGTCACAGCTCTCGTTGTAGCACACATGGGTCTTTAAAGGCCCAATCATTCAATTTTTGGCTTCCTGATTTAGCCTAACTGGAAATATGAACCTGTTTTTCTCCTGTATTTCCAAACATTAAGTTATCAAACCTGTAGTTTAACAGTTTTGGGAAATATAATCTGGCTCTGTCCAAAGGCAACAAAATATGTCTAATATATAATAAGCTTAAAACACTATGGACAGCACATACCAGAGTCCTGGAGATCAAGAAATAGTCCAGCACATAGCCCTGCCGTAAAAAACCGGAAAGTGACGTTTTTACACATTAAATAAACAGTTTCTGGTGTTTATGCTAAGCTAAGCTAACTGTCTGCTGGCAGTAGCTTCATAACATGAAAGTGGCATTAGTCTCCTCATATAAACCCTTGACCAGAAAGCCAATAAGTGGATTTCCCAAAATATCAAATAATTCCTTTAGCAGGATCAGAAAATTATGATTTCATTACGACATCAATTTGAGAAAAATAAGTTCCAGTCCTGTGTTTTGAATTTTAGTGAACTGACAGCTTTAAAATTCTAATAAGAATGACACAATATGAAGAGCCCTGTTATTTGTTAGAAATAAAAGAAAACAGAGTCAGAGTAAAAACATGGTGTGCAGCTTACAAGATGTTATTTTTCTCTACAACAAACTTGTTGTTCACCATTTAATTTAAATGCAGCTATGACATGTTATTATTAGTAAGTTGTTAATATCTAACTTTTCCTCCAACAACAATTCTGTTATCGAGCAAACCATAACATCATCTTTCTAAATATTATAATATATGGACATGGCATTGCTGACATTATTTGTCCTTTTTTGGGAGATTCAAATTTAGTGTAATGATTTACAGATGTTGCAAAACACAAACCTTTACTTGGACATTACCATTTTTTTAAACTAGCAGGGTAAATAAAGTAAAGCCATTGGAGCGCCAATGGAAACGTCAGGCAAAACTTACATGTAGTTTTAGTAAGTAAACCCACTGATTCACTCTTCTTTCCAAATACAGTATGTTTCTTATTAGTGGCTTGACAGAAAATAATCAAACAAATGATCTCACTCAGTCACACACACACACACACACACACACACACACACACACACACAAGCACAAACAAAAGCATCAGCTTTCTTCCCATGTGTTTTTTCGTTTTATGGAAGGATTGATGTGTTGTTAAATAGCAATCCTAGTGAGAAACTGACCTTTCTTTAATGCTTGCTTTTAACATTTGCACAAATTGGATTTTCATGTACAGGCCCTGGTGAGCATTAACACAAAGGCCAACAACTGGAATAGTATTGTCAATGCCAATGGAATTACTGTGTGACAAGCAGGAAGAAATACACACCACCCTGCTCTATTGTACACACTTGGAACACAGGCTTAGAATAACTTGCTGAAACTGTGAATAACATCTATAGAGCTTGACATGTAGGCCTATTTGAATAACTGTATATACTTTTACTTTTATATATATACTTATTCTTATAACACAAACACAATGTTGTCTTGTAGAGGATGGTAAAAAAAAAGAAAAGAAGCTGTGTGGTTCCAATGTGCATGTGTGTATGCATCTGGATGTGTAGCCATGTGTGGAGTTTGTTCAAAGCGGCTGATATTTCTGTGTGTAAGTAACCTCGGGGAGCTCAGCTGTGGGACAGCAGGAGGGTCCACAAACCACTGGCCAGTCACATGACCTTTGACACAGATCAGGCATGTGTGGTGCGAAACAGGGAAAGGCAGATACTGCGACAAGACAATGTTTGAGAAAAGGCAAGAGCCAAGATGTTTAGTCTTTTAAAGGGTCGGTTCACCCAAATTACAAAAAAAAAAAAAAGTAAAAGAAATGCACCTGACTTTCTAGAAAGACCTGCTTTATGTCATTTTGCTAAATTCTGTAAACACCACAAACGCCTCCATTGTATTGGGGTATAGACAGAAATCGAAGAGACGCATAATTCAAAACCTGGACAAATTAAACCATTTTTTATAATTTGTCTGAACTGACCCTTAAAACAGATACTCATGAAGATATTGAGCTTAATAGAGAGTAATCCTGTGTGCAGAAATGCATCCATGTGCAAGTTATTGGGGGTGGAGCGAGAAGGAGAGAGAGAGAGAGAGAGAGAGAGAGAGAGAGAGAGAGAGAGAGAGAGTATATGCGTCAGCTGCCCGAGAGAAGCAGGAAACAGGACAAGGTTAATGTTCTATGACAGACAGAAGCCAGCAACTCTCTTTAATGTTGCTCCCATTAGGGCGCTCCCGGTGCTTGCATCCCACTCTAGCATCCTTTAAAAGACGCCTCTGCCAACAACTGGTGGGAGAGCAGCAGCGTGCCAGCTGCCAAACATGACATTTGCTGGCTAGGCCACTGAACCCCAGCGGGTGACATCTGCAGAGCAGCCTTTCATCCCCTCGTTGGGTACCTGTGTGGCCCCCGGCCCCTGAGAGCCAGGATGAATGCACTCACTCTTTCTCCCAGCTGGGTTCCTCATAGCCACAGGGCCACCGCACTGACACACATGCACACCGACAGATAGACGGTACAGTATACGCACACACAGAAACATGCAAGTATATGTGTTGATGCACCCCCACACACACACACACACACACTAATATATTACTCACACAAAAGCACACAACCTCTACCGCTCAAACACCTCTATACAACAAACAGCTTCCAGCGTCAACATCTGCAGCTCTGGGGGCTGCTTTTGTTTCCCCCTGTCGTTTCATCATCAGGGGCTGGCAGTCAAGTTGCGCTGCTATTGTTGTTATTTCAACCACAGGCCCCGCTGCAACTGGCAACTAGCAACACTATCACATCCTCACCAGGGTTTGATCAAATATGCAAGATGGGGCCGGGGTGGATGAACACAGAAAACAAACAAGGTGAGGAAGAGACACAGAACTGGAGAAAGAGCAGGTATGTGAGCTCCAGGGGAATGGTAGAACATGCGGTAGTGGAGGGAGAATAACAGTAATAGTAGTAACACACCATTCAAATCGGTTGGAAATATGACTCAGACATCTGTCTACAATTGGTTTTATCTTGTGGTGCATCTTAATGATGTATAAACCTGCTGATTTGCAACTCCTTGATGTTTGAGTTTGCCTATAACGAGCTGGTTGTAAAATAAAATGTTAGTGCAAAAGCATTTTCAAGCTGTGGGTTATTAAAACGAAAGAGCATTGTCTTTCACATCTCAATCATGTCTCTAATTTCAAAACAGTAATGGCCCACTTCCCATCTTCCTTTTCCTGAATGTTTTGATAATATAGCTGATAGTCAGGATTCATATATCTCCAAAGTGTCAATTTGTTCATCAACACTGGCAATGTGCTCCTGTTTCTCTTCTCTATCTCTTTAATCAGGCTTGATCTTTGACCACTTGTTGTTATGAGTGGTTCTGTGTAGGGGTTCTGCTCCCGGCTGACATCCCATTAGCCCCACATTAGGAAATTCTAATCACTGTGCCACCGGGACGCTGGGACTCACAGCTCCTATTTCACTTAACCTCCAGCAGGAGAGATCAGACTCTGCGTCTCAATGTTTGTCCCTAATTACCTCCCTACAGTGAGCTGCCACACACAATTTAATCCAATTTTCATCCCCTCTCATCTTTAACATCTCGCAAAGCAGTCACACATGCATGCTATGGTTTATATCTACAACCCATATGCTTCCTACTGGTGCCGTAATCAGCACTTGAGCTGACACTTTTTCAATGTTTTGTTTTCCAGTTGATCACATTGTTACATTACATTCTATGTTTTTTTCTCCTGAAGTTTCCAGAAGGAACAACCTCTGTTCTCCTTGCATGCTATAATAAAATAAAATGATTCATTAAAGAGACTCATTAAGCATACCCACATATGTTTAGTATTGGAAATTACATATCAAGGGTAAAGTTTAGTGAACACTAATTTGTTTCCTAACAATTAATATCTGTAATGTCCAAATTAGTTCCCTTAAATTAATAATTTCTGCTTTCAAATGACTATTGTGTACCTTCAAATTATCAAATTGTGACCTCAAATGAAAGTTATTAACAATTATATACAAATTTCATCAAATTATTAATTCATGGCATACAAGTACTAAATTGAACCCCTAAATTACACAATTAATTTCCTCAACTTAATGGAGACACAGTGGCTCACTTAGCAGTAAGCAGCATTAGCATTCACAGCTAAAAGGTTCTGGGTTTAAAAGTGAATCATCTGTAGGTTCAGTGGCCATGTACAGTATGCATAACTCTTTGTTGGAATGGCAACCACTTCAGGATGTACCCTGCCTCTCGCCCAGTGTTGTGCTGGGATTGACTCCAGACACCAACAAACCTGCAAAGCATAAGCATTGGAAGTTACAGTAGGTCCTTTAGTTTGGAAGCATACATTCTTCGGTTAGAGTGCTTATAATGACGGACGGCTACAAGACAGTTGGCTACTGAAGCTAAGGGAAGAGATGTCCCAGTACTGGCTATACGGACTGAATGCAAAGTGATCTCCAGCAGTGAAAAGAAAACATGGACCTCAAACATTACCGAGAACAAAGATGCATGACAACACAATTCAAAATTGAGACAAGGTCTTCTCCTGAACTAGATTGCGAGTTTGTGTGTGCGTTCGATTATTTGCCTCCCTGCCAGCCTGATTATGAGCAAGCGTGCTTGTTCGCATATGTTTCTCTATTTGCATGTTTACATCTTTGTATGTGTGCGTGTGTGTGTGTGTGTGTGTGTGTGTGGTTTCAAATCTGTGATGGCGTCCCTACGTGTTATCCTGTGTAGCACAGTCTTGGTCTTCATTATCATTTCTCCCTGGGCCTGTTCTGGTGTTCAGAGCCCCACCAGAGGGGCCTTTGGCTCGGTGGGAGAGGTGTTGAAGGCGGCCTGGCCCCGCTGTGCTCCTTCCTTCCCTCGCCGCAGGGTGCCAGGCACAGCGTGTACCAGTGGCGAGCCAAGCCTGACGATGAGGCTGCCTGCACAGCCAACGCCGTGTTTGAACAGGGCAGGGGGTTGCCACGTCATGCCGAACACACACATGCAGGAAGACCTTCTTGCACACGCATACACGCATCTCCATAAGGCCGACTCCCGGTGAGCTCGACACATGTTTGGAAGACGCTACGGAGGTGAGAGTGAATGTGTGGAGTCTAATTTAACCGAGTCTCGGCAGTTTGTGCAGGTGGAAAACATCACAAACAGACTTCTGAAAAAATCTGTGGTTCTAAAGAATTGGATTAAGATTGACAATACTGAGTGCATTTGTGTGGTATTGTTATTGAGTTATGATAGATTCAGAACATAGAACATGCTATACACATATTAATATAGTTTTATTCAGTGAAGGATCAAATCCTTCAGAAAGTTTAAAATAAAAAGTGACTGCAGTTCAGTGTTTTACTATTCAACTCTGTCATCCTCGATGCAGTAGTTCAGTCTCCTCCTCCCCCTGACTTTATCATTTCAGCATATTGCGTGTTGCGCATTAAGTTTTGATTCAGTCATATGTTCAGCTCTCAGGTGTGCCTTCCAACCATGAAATATTAAACCTATGAATTCAAGGAGATGTCACATTCTGTGTTTCATTCATTATGTACACCTACACTACATTGTTGACTCTTTGAATTCTAATTGGTATGAATTAGAAGAAGTGGTGCAATCTTCAAGTTGGCTTTACAACTTCCTCCCAGCATGTGTTTAGTTTGTAAAGTCTCAACTTTTTTTGCAGTTTCTTTCAGTGGCTTCCTGGGCGAAAATGTAAATCTGGTGAATGTTTAAATGTTAAAAGCGCATTAGGAAGGCATCCTAAAATTGTAACTGCGTATATATCGGCTTGAAATGTGTGAGCACGTGAGCGGGTGTGTGTCTATGTGTATGTGTTTACAAGAACTCCTCTTTTTTGCTATCTTTAAGTGTCACATCTCTTCTCGTAGCCACCCGTGGGAGTCAATTCCACTCAGTCCCAAATAAAGTAAGGCCAGATCAAATTGAAACAACAGACAAAAAAAAACATTGTGTCTGTCTCAGTCCACCTCTGTCTGCAAAAACATCAGCGGCCCCCACAGTCTCCCTCCATTCCTAAACTCTCCCTCGCTCCCACGGGCAGTCAGGGGAGACGGGGAGTTCAGTAGGGGAAGAGATTGGGTTACCATGACATAAATAAATCTCCACGTCTCCATCTCCTGTGTGTGCAGGAGGTGGGCAGCAGGGTAACGAGGCTCTTAGCACCAGTGTCTTTGGGAATGCCGGCATGTTCCCTGGAGGAGATAGAGGAGATAGGCCTGGCGCCTCCGAAGGAGTCCCTCGCCCTCTCTCTGTCTCTCTTTCTCTCTCACCCTCTCTGCTTATCTCAGGGAAACCACAATAGGGTTTTGTACACTGGAGCAAAAACGAGGAGGCTTCAGATGGCAGCCGAGTATGATATGTAGGAGGACAGAGGGCTAGAGAATCACTCCCTCTGTTCCACACAGTGAGGCCGTGCAACACACCACACATCTGTAATAATGAAGCGCAGCTCCATGGTCACCCTGCATATATTACATACACACTGCTTTTGCTGCTTGCTCAGGTAAGATACAGTGTTGTCAAATGTTTTAATAAAAGCATGAGTGATTCTACTTTTAGTTTCATCTCGAGCAGTTTTAAAAGCAATGTTTTTACTTTTGGAGCAGTTAATGGTCTTTAACTGGACTTTGAAATGCTTCCAAATATATTTTTGTTGACTGTGTCTTGTTCAGGCTTGTGCTATGCTGTTATTTCAGATAAATGGCTGTTGTTATTGTCCCCTGGATGGTACAAAGGGACAGGATCAGCCACAGGAGGGCCGGACCAGGTACCGGCTAAGCAATGGGGAACTAGATTTGGCTCAGTAAAGACCTGTCCACTAATCACCTTCCTTACAAATGGCCTGTTCGCTGCTGCTTGGAGGGACCACAGGAGATCAAAGCGGTGATGACACATGCGACAAAGCGACGGGCTGCTGTCGGCAACAGGAGTGGGTTTGTGTCACTATCTTGTCACATTAATACTAGAGGTGAAGGCTGTAAAATGTCTGCAAAAAGTACAGAGTTCATTTAGCCTGCTTGGCGCTGCGCAACACTGCTCAACCTCAACCTGCAAAACAAATATGTTCAGCGTGGTTGCTGTGGGACTATAAAAAGTTTACGTGTCATTTATCTCTCAGGTTTTGTGTCGCAAAGGTCAAACGTTAACAATCTACAGAATACCACAAGCCAATCACACTGAGCTCACCATGAATCTCATCTGCTGGAAGCCTCACAACCTTGATGATTGCAGAGGCCAAAGGCTGCGCCCTTTCATGTATTTTCTCAGGGCAGGTAAATTGGAGAGCCTGCAGCTGTAATAGGAAAAAGCCTTGGAGACACTTGAGTCCCCCTGACGAAGAGAATAGCAATTATTCTGGAAAATCAATTTTCAACCCAATCTTTCTCCCTTATCGACCAATAAGGCTCTTTGGAGGTAGAGAAAGTGACAGGACAATGTGTCTCCTAGGTTCTATTAGCGGATCTCTATTTGCTACTTGAATCTTTGTTTGCGTTGACATTTTGACCAGGCATAAACACTGGAGCTGAGCACATTCAGGCTCAGTCACTGTCTATGAAAATTGATTTTTTTTTTTTACTTTCCAGGAGCTCATTCATTTTCATTGATTATATGCTTGTACTGACTCAGCTTGCCATTATACATTCCATTTGTTGGAGAGCTTTAGCATGAAAATGGAGACTTTCATTGCTACGGCTATCTACTGAAATAGATGCATCTATTCAATATGAACTGTTCTCCGTCCTCTCCTGAGTAGTTTGAGTTAAAAGCTGCTGCACAGTAGTTGCTGCTGTTACTTAGTTTATTCTGTGTGTGCCATACCTCTTCATGATTATTCCCACAGTCTTATCAGTGTTTATTTTCCTACTGTGAAAAGCTGCGGCATTCTTTGCATGTCATTCTCTGACCGAGATTTATCGTTGTGTTTATCCCATTAATACGTCAAGCCATTATGTAAACTGGCGACCGAGTATTGCAGCGATCATTTTGACTGGCTTTCCATCACTTAGCTTTGTTGTATACATCTTCTACTCTTTTGTCTCTGGCCATCCTTCTTCTCTGTTGTTCTTGACCCACTGCAGTGTTACTCTTATATTATTTGTGTAAGTGTGCACATTAAACAGTGTATGAATAGGTGTGCATGCATTTATGTGTGGGTGTGTGTGTGTGTGTGTGTGTGTGCTTTGACATCACAGAGACGTAAATCAAAAGTGGCAGTGCTCTGATATGGGCTAATAAAACTCCCTGATCTGGAAGCGCTAAAGGCTCCTTCAGCATACACCCTGCAATGCAGCCCACTGGCAGTCTCTCTCTCTCTCTCTCTCTCTCTCTCCCTCCATCCCTCCCACGCACACACACACACACACACACACACACACACACACACACACACACACACACAGTGACTTCGCCCCCAGACGTCTGTGGGGCCATTTTCATGATTAACCATAACTCCTCGAGGAAATTCATAATATGTTGTCTGTTACACTTTCATATACACACACATTCACGTGAACAAAAATACACACACAACTAGCATGGGGGAGAAGACAAAAACACACACACATGTACACTCTGTCCTCTCCATGTCTTAATGACGCAGCAATGAAAAGGGGGGGATTGGAGGATTTACAGTGCTGATTCTGAGGAGTTGCATTTGCTTTTGGATACCAAGGACCTCTGCGGGTTCAGCAGGCCCTGCCTCCCCCCTCTGCCTCCACTTTGTCTCCCTTCTCCATCCCCTCTTCCATCCCTCAGTGGAAGATAAAAGTGTCCAGCAGTGCGAGTGTTGAAGGGGGGTATTTGGTGAGAGTACTGGCTGTTGAAACAGATGCCGGTATGTGTGTGCCACCTATGTCAACATGGCTGGTCTCCGGACCCGATGCTGCTCGTAGATACGATCCTGCCCACAGAGCCACATAGTCTAGACTCCAGATGTGCTCACACACACATACACACATCCACACTAGGACCAATGCCAGTCCAAACCATTAATTCTACCAGATGACAGGCATTTACTTACACACAGTTTATGTATGGATAATGATCCTGCTCTCCCCACTCTTGAAAGAGATACTACTGACAAAATTGCACATTTTCTTGTTCATGACCAACAGAGGACATCTTCACTGTACAGTAAGTGGGAGTGGAGTGCAGAAACACCCTATCATGATGACATTTGAATGTAGTCGGGCGGTGAAATACCACCGGCCTCCAAGCTCACTTATGAATAAACACTGACTCAATTTTCAGCATGAGTTTTACAAAAAGAAACATGCACACACGCAGCACAACAATGCCAGGTAATCCTTTTGCTGTACGGAGCTTTATACGATTGTTTATAACTTTCCCTTAACATTTAAGTAGATTTAAGTAGAGATCAAATGTAGTTGTTTCATAGTATTCTACATTTAAATTACCCACTGCTTCTCTCAAAACTGCACTGAAATAAACAGAAACATATGCTGGCTGCATATGTTCAACACCGCTTTATTTAGATAGTTCTATAGCGACACGACAACAAGAGTGTTTTTGTGAAAAAAGACACATGGGTAGATTGCAACTGTTATACAAAACAGAAGAGGAAAAGTAAAGAGAGAAAGTGTTCAGAGCACAGATGCACCAGCTCTCTTGCTATCTCCTGTGCTTGTGGGTATACTGCCGATCCAGCTATTCTTGTTGGTTTGTTAATTGTTTGTCACCCACCAGGTGCCATCTGTCTGTAGTCCCACAGTCCCCGAGCCATGTGGGCCGGCCTGCCTGGCGCCTGCCAACGTCACTGACCTGCAGCAACCGTCCACACCTCCGTCACACACCTCCTGATCCGTCTGGGATAAATAGCTTCTCCCTCAACTTCTGTGCCGCCATCACGGCTTCCCAATCTGTCCTGTGTTAGGGGGTGGGGGGGGGGGGGGGGGGGGGGTTGACAGGAAGAGACAGGAAGGGAGGGAGAAAGACAAATGAGACGAAGGAACGGGATGGATGGATAGAGTAAGAGGGAACAAGCGATAGAGATGGATGTCTGAAGAGATAAAAGGATGAGATAGAGTTAGAGGCTTGTTTGTGCTTTCTGATCTGTCTGTTGTTGCAGAGGAGAGAGGCTTGAACACTGTACAGCCTGCTACAGTATGCCAACAAAAACAGTCACATTTGTTGTTGTTTAGCATATTATAGATGTTAAAACAGCACTTGAATCATTATCTTAAGCACCTGCACTGAGCAAAAACTGACCTAAAATCAAAAAAAAGTATAATAATGTTACATCATCACTTATGGTAATTTCGATTTAGCACAGCAATCCACTGCACCCACCACTTTAAGAGGCCCTCCAACAGGCAAGGGAGGTCACCTTCACCTGGGCCTGATGTTTGGGCAGCTGTGTGTTGAAAAATGAGCTCAGCTGCTTGCTCACCGGGACGCATGCGGCAGTCTGGAACTACCCTGGGCCTACTGCACCAGCTAGCATACGGAGGCCCCGGTACAATAAAGACGGAGCGAACAGCCCCCTCTCTCCCAGCCTGTCTGCCTGCCTGCCATCCTGGGGCATGTTGGGTCACCTTGACGACTGGGCCCAGCGAGGGGAGCCGCACCCCACTTCAGGGCAAAGAAGGAGGCAGTATGGGTAATGAGGCGTTGCCATGCAAGTGGAACAGCTTTTGAATAACCCCATCCGCACTCTCTCTCTCACACACACACACACACACACACGCACACACACAATATTCTACAGTACTTGTGTTTACAGAAGGGACAACAGCTTGTTGGAGAAACCTCTCAGGAGCTCTTAGTTTAGGAAGGAGATGCATGGGCATCATGGTGGAGGTCAGCAAGTCATGTGGTGAAGTGTTCATGCACAGATAGCTTGAATAAAAAAAGAATGGATGCGATGCATGGTTTATATCTGAAGCATGCAGAAAGAAGCCATGCTACTGCAGGATAGTTTTGCTATAATGTAGCAACATGGACAGGATTGGCTCCAACTATTATTGTGTGATCCTGAAGTTCTCAGAAAATGAAATACTTGTAAGGGTTAAAGAAATTGCTAATCCATCCAAAAACCAAAACCAAAACATCGATGTTTAGACGAGCCAACACCTCTATCAGCCACCCATGAAATGTTCATTTGAAAAGAAGAAGGAGACAGAGAACAAAAAGATTTTCCAGTCCAAGTACGCCTAGTTATAATGATTGTCTGAGATGAGGTTTAATCATTCTGCATCTTGGTCTCATAAAGAGAGGGAAGGTACAGTGTTCCCTCATGTTGACTTAACGTTAAACATTCGCTAATAGCCTATCAAACTGTGCAGCATCCCATGAAGCCACTGGAATCTTGGGACTGGTTGTGCCAGATCCAGTGGGAATTTCTGACCACCTCTACTCACACAGACACGCAATCACAAGTAACGTACACTTGTAATCACAAACACACATACACCAATCATTAACAGCAGATGCAGTAAGTATGCTGCCACGGTTGAAAGAGGTAGAACATGCCTGTTGTCAGTAGCAGGAGAGGGAGTGAGACAGAGACGAACCTTAAACTGGTTCATGAAAAGAACAGCAACTAGAAACATATCCCACCGAATTGAAAAATGAAAAACTGAAGGTTGCTAACCACATAGAAACTCAAATGCTCAAGTTTGTTTTTCATTAACTTGGCTTGTTTGAAAGGAATAAACGTCCACACAGAGTTCTGCCGGGAAACCATGTCTTATGGTAACATTATTCAAAGTGGCTGCAGTACATATGCTTCTTTCCAACATTCCAACACTGCATATGGGTCATCAGATGTGTTTTTATTCATCTAAAAGTGTTCTTTAGAGTATAAGTTGACAGTGCTTGAGTGGTGAATGCATTAGGTGCCTTATCTCCAGAAGAAACCCGACATTATTCGGCTATTCCTTGGGTTTGTAATTGGAAACTGCCCTCACAAATATAAATTGCTCAAAATCTTGGAAACCACACTGAAATTCCGCAAAAGCATGACCATATCGGTATTAGCTATATAGCCATATTGTAGAAAAAATGTTGGATTCTTTTTTCAAAATGTTCTGAAGATGATGTGTGATTCCAGGACGTGTAATCTTATTTTTTTTAACTTTTTTTTTTTTTTCTTCACGCCTGTCCTCTCTGAATACTAATAGCCCATCTCCTGCAAGCTTTGCTACAGATGCTGGCAGGTCTAGCCTGAAATGATTATCAGAGCCAGATCCCACTGGCCAGCTTTCCAGTAACACTCCTACATGGAGATGGAACCAGAGCTGGGGCTGAGGCTGAGACTGGGGCTGGCGCTGGCGCTGGGATGCCAGGGGACGGATGCCAACAGGCCCCAGAAATTAATACCAGCACAGGGGCCTCACCAAGGTCCAACATCCAGCTCCAGCTGGAGCAGAGGAGACGAAATAGATGACTGGCAATGATGTCGCGAGACATTCAGTGGCTCGTGAGGGGTCCTGAGCCGTTGCTAGCGATGCCTCACCTGGAACTTACAGCGGGAAATCATCGGTTCCCATTGATGAGCATTGGAAGCATAACATTGCTTCGCTATAAGAATTTGACTGGCAACTACAGAGATTGGAATTTTCAGCACAGTGAAACATGTAAAACAGGAACATGAAAGATAATCAGTCCATGTAATTATCAATCAAGTTAATCAGATTTCATTCAAGCTGAGAATATTGTTATTTGAAACATTATTGCCTCGCTGTGCAGCAGAACAACAACACATCCGCAAGCCACCCTAACGAAAGGGAGGAGAAGTATGACAATGATGAAGAGTTTAAGCTGAACCACAGCTTCCAAACAAAACCAAAGCTTTCTGACATTTGTGCTACAGTTGCCAAACATTTGATACAGTTTGACACAACATATTAATCACCCCCAAATGGGAAATTGCTTATTTTTCTCATTAAGTTGTTGGACACAACTTGATGAGGAAATGACTTGATAAGATACAGATGTCTTATTTACATTAGGCTTGTCGTTTATTTGACATGTTTTGTCCCCTGTAATCCAGTTTGAGGACAGAAAGAAAATCACATCACTTTCTGTCATTGCGAGAGTTGAGCGTTTCCATCGTATGTTTGTTTTGTAATGAGCTCTGCGGACGGTCCAAGCAATTTATAAGCTGAAATCTTGATCCTGTGAGTCTAATCACAGGAAATCATTTACATTGCTCATGTGGAGTTTCAAAGTATCTCAAAGTTATGACAACACAAGACTGCTCCCACATGCAAGTACACACACTCACACACACGCATACCTACACACACACACACACACACACACACACTGACTTAACCCATATCTGTATGATCTGAATCAAAATGTGGTTTCTTAATACTAGAGAGCCTTGGAAGGAAACTCAATAGATTAATGGATTTAGAAAACAGAATAATTTCATTTCATTTCAGAGCTTCTGTAGAAAAATAGATTCTGTTTAATCAGACTTCATCATTCAAAATAGCAGCATGCATGCCTGCTTTCTAATTCATTTTGTAACTCCATAATTGACTTGTGATGAATCAGTTCTAAAACATTTTCAGTGGTAAAAACTTCAAGTGGAAAGAAACAATTAATCAGTTTAGTATTTGTTGTAATACTAATAAACCAAGACAAATGCCTGTCAAAGAAATGGAGGCCAACATGTTTCTTGTTCCCATAAATATGTTATCCTCAGTTATGCCAAACCTGGAAGGCGTCCAACATGAGCCATGAGACAACATATTTTGTGTGGGCTAGCTAATAATGTTTGCCCCCCACTACATCTTTCTGTTCCTGCACTGGGAGAAAAAAAGACTTTAAGAGTAGGAGGAATCCATGTACATTAAAGGGAAACATTCATTTTGTCACAGAAGAATTGAGTCATGGTGTTAAGTAAAACTGCAGAAAGAAAGACCTTAAGCCAGCCTAGTTTACTGAAAGATAAAGACTGAATTTTGTTCACTCGCACTTTTAATGGAAACAGACACCGAACATTGAGCAAGGGAACAAATACACAAAACAGCAGAGCCTCTGTTTTCTTTTTCCACTCCACTTTGCTTTTTGTTACCGCCTAACACTCCCTGATGGCGTATCGTCCTAAAACTGACCAGGCTTGAAATATGACAAGTTTAATACGTCCTACATCACCGTTGAGCACGATTGAGTTACTAGAGCAACAACGGGCCTGTCCCAGCCTGCAGCAGAGCCTGTGGAGCAGCGGTGTGAACATAACCCCTCGTCAAAGGGGTTCAAACGCAGAAGGAGACAGAGGTCTGAAGGACTCGGGGGATAAGCGTGAAATAAAAGAGCAAAGGAAGGAGGTTTCGCAGGGCAGCCACTCTGATGACAGGTAAGGAGAAGAGGACTGGCTGCTTGCTGCTGTTGCAGTGTGGGTGGGTGGGCCACCAGGGGAGGCAGAGAGGGAGGAAGGCGGGCAGGCCTACCGGCGCTGTCACCCGCCCTGGTGTGTTTGGATAAGACCCATGGAACATGTGGGGGAATCAGCATGAGGCATCACACCTGGAGGAAAGGACAACTAAATCCAGCCCCCAGTACGGCGAGTCCCGGCTCCACCAAGTCTAGCCACCATCTGGAATGGATATCTGGAGATGCAGCCGACTTCACAGCCCCTTCACAAGAGCTTCTCACTCTACTTTAAAAAAAAAAAGACACAAAAAAACATGCGCAGTGAAAGGTTGCAGTAAAAACAAAACGAGTGTCTCACTGAGGACGTGTGTTTATAAATACATGTTTATGAAAGTTTTTCCTTTTTGCACCGTATCCCATCTGCTCGGCATAATGTCATTGTGCTGTTGGTAAAAATAAAAAAAAATGTTCTCCTTAAAGTTGCTAGACTCCCTTCACCCCCAATATGCTGCCGCTTGACTCCTCCTGGCTTTAACAAGTGTACAGATGCCAACAGTTTTTTGGTTACAGTAGCTTCAGTCTGCCTGGCTTTCTTTTAGCAGGTTTCACTTTGAAAAGGAGCAATACATCCACTCATAGTCAAAATACTATCTTAATATGCTGAGGTACATTCTTTTATGTTTTAGGTTTAAAAGGTTGGAAGCAAAGGAGCTGGCGTCCTGCCCTTTCCTGAACTAGATATTTAAATTTAGAAGCCCTGACTATCAATGAGAAAGCACGACGGATATCCATAAAAGGTGAATAAAACAGCGACCCACACCCATCAGGACACACCAGGAGGAGCATGATGCACACCACTGTGTGTGTGTATACTCTCCACATATGTGTGTGTGTGTGGCGGGGGGGGTTTTCAGGGGCCAACCAGCCGTGTTGTGACTGGAACAATCCCAGCCGCAATGTTTGTTTACACAGAACAGCTCACTCACCCAAATAATCAGAAGCTGTGGGCCTTTCTAATCCCCACACAAAGTCAATGGAGCCAGGTTGAGCTGGCGACAGCCCCGATAAGATACTCAAACACAGCCGAGTGATCTGCGATCCACGGCCTCTCCTTCCCACACCCTCTGTCCCCTTTGTTTCCTCTATTGCAATTCACAATGTGACACGGATTTGAAGTTCACGGGTCGCATTCAGGAACAGACCCGCTCGGCTTTACGGCTGAAATTCTTGGTCAGTCTAATTTTGCGCCCTTCATTCTTTTCCACATTCTTGCAGCTCAACATACAAGTCAAAGCAAGCTGTGGCGGTCTGAAAACAACAACAACACCCACTCGCTTTTAAAGGAATGCACATTTGCAATAGTGTATTGTTGTGGTTTTGGCTAAGTTGGTACTCGCTCGGCAAATCCTGGTGTGCTAGTGTGAACCTGCATGCGGGCATGTGTGCGTCCGCCGATAGAGGTATGTTGTAAAACATTCATTAACATTCCATTCATGACCTCAGTATTATGTCCACAGCGAAGGAGAGCATATATTTGCCTTTCACACCTCTTGCACGGGATGAGGGAAATGATAGAGCATTATGTGTGTCAATGTGTGTATGTGTGTGTGAACGAGATAGAGAAACGGAAAGAGGGAGAGAGCGAGCAGGAGAGAGCAGTGTGGGGAGAGGGATAAAACACAGCTCACTGATACAACATAATCTATCTGGAACCATGTCTCAATATCACAACATTTCACACATTTACGTACCACAAATTTGGCAGTGGCAGCCTTCTTCTCAGATCAGTGGAGTTATTTTTGCCTTGTGTACTGGATGCTGCAGGACCGAGATACAGTTTGCAACGGCACAGATGGGAGAGGCTATAGCTTCGGTACCACAGTATCGCATGCAAAAATGTTTGGTATGTTTTAACACAGATAAAGCTGACATATTCCGAGGCGTTTCGCAGACAATACCCATGAAGGAACAATCTCCCATCTGGCAGTGCAGTCTCTCTGAAATCCTCTCTGTCATGCTCAATGAGAACTGGAGAGACAAAACATTCTCGGTCTGTATATCAGTCCTTATCAAGGCTGTACCTTGGGCCTCGCTTGATATCAACAAAACATCACCCCGCAGGCTAGGACTTCTCAAAAAAAAAAAGAAAGAAAATCCTGCACTTTACGTTTTAGTTTGAATTTATAAACATCTCTTCACGGTTTGATGCTACACAGAAACAGTTTATGTATTCATCCTCAGGGTATAAATATGGGATTGGATGGCAGCATAGCGGACAAACTTCCTCGCTCTGGAAGCACATGTACAATTTCCTGGCTCGGATCAACTTGATCAGCTTTACGCTGCGTCCTCTTCCTGCCCATGTCTCAGTAAAGAAGGATTACTTGCTGAGGCCGGGTTAGCCGCTGCCTTTATGAGAGGAATGTCAATGAAGTCACTGCTGTACTGATTCTCTCCACATGATGGTGCAGAGGACAAGTCTCCCCCTGGACGGGCGTGAAAGCTGACATTTACCTTTAGGCTCTTAAATATGCATGTCCACTGCACACAGAAGAACAATTGCTCTAACAGTGCTGCTTTAAAGGGGTGAAAAATGGGTTTTCTGATCACCTTCTACTACATCAACAAAATATCTGCCGTGTAAAAAAAAATACACATAAATAGTTGTTTGCCAATGTGAAAGTGGCATGTAAATGGTTTGGATTTCACAGGAAGCAAACACAATATTCAAATAATCGCTATTAATTAATGATGTCTGCATTGTTTGTATTGAACAGATGCATGTTTGTATGAAGGCTTATATTGATTGGGCAGCACAGGGTAGAACACATCCATGTGTTTGCTAGCTTTATTTTAAATAGATTTTATTCAATCGCAGCTGTATGCACATTGTATCCAAACATGAGAATAATCCCCCTGCAGTGTGACGTTGCCATCTTTTGGTCAGTGAACAAAGAGCTTTGCCATCAAATATAGCGTCCAACGGGTGTCTGTGTACGTGTGTCTGTACGTGAGTGTGAGTGTGTCCTTCCTGTCTGTATGCAGTCACACCTGTACTCTCTGTCATGATGTTATCAGACCCTAAACACCTGCTCCACAGTCAAAGGTCACCAACTACATAAAACTGCCTCCTAGCACAGCGAGATGGGCACCTGAAAATACACTGTGTGTGTGTGTGTGTGTGTGTGTGTGTGTGTGTGTGTGTGTGTGTGTGTGTGTGTGTGTGTGTGTGTGTGTGTGTAAATAAAAAGAGGCATGTTTTTCTGTTTTTCTTCTACAGTCATTTATATGCAGCTCCTGTCACCCAGCACATCGCTCACAGGTATCATACAACCCTGAGTATGACCTGAATGGAAGGAGAGGTGGATGGAGGGAAACAGAACGGGAGAGAGAGAGAGAGAGAACAGAGAGTGAGGAATACATTGTCGGCTATAGTTCGTGGATGTACATCATATAGGTGATATACAGTATAGTCTCCATCTTTATGATGACAAAATAAAGATGTAAACAAAATGGCAATAAGCTTAAATTAACTAGATATAAGGGTAAACAATTAAACAAAGCACTGCATGAATAGAAAAAGTGTTACTGAATGCTATTGAAGTGATTTATAGTGAAAAGTCTTTACCTTTACCTACCTATTTTATAGTTTGTTTTCCTCAATTTCATTAAAATGCAAACAATAATTACAAGAAAAAGACGGTGTTGCAAATAAAAGTTTGTTAATATTACGTCTGTATAGTAATAATAATAAATGAAAGCTTTCAATGGACAGCCAGGAATTACTTTGGACCACGGCAAAATGTATTGCTGAATTAAAGTAGCAGGCAAAAGACTACAGGATTCTAAAAACAAATTATAGAAAATATCCCAACGAATGCTAATGTGGCCAATTGTAATTCATGTATCCATCCATTTACAGCTTATCGTGTTCTGTGTAATCCAGCAAAGTGACAAAGCAGAGTAAAAAATAACTCTAATTGTATAGAAGTCTATGATAAAATGGCTCTACTTCTTCACCCAGTGAACACGTGTTTACGGTCTCAATCGCTAGTTTCATGTCTTCTTCAATACAGCATGATGTTACGTTACTAAATTATGGGTCCAGAGTTAGTAGTAGAGAGGGCATGCTTTAGGGCGTGGCTACCTTGTGATTGACGGGTCACTACCAAGACGTTGTTCAGTCTGGGATTTGTCCGTGATTTTAATCTTAGAATTTTAACCCTTTCACAGTGTGTATTCAGTTCATTGAAAAATAATTGTAACATTTCGGTCACCTAAAAATGTCTTTTTCAGCGTTTGGTTGTACTTAGCTCCACCCCCTCGTGTCACTCCTGGTTCCAAAAAAACAAGATTATGGACTATACAGATATGGCTCTACACAAATACTTGCTTTTACTTTGGAGAATCTGTTAAAAAAAAGAAAATGATGGAGAGCGATATTAATAAGTACATAAAAATTCCTACCAATTATACATTTACAACTTCCAAATCTGATACAAGTGGCAACATGCATTTTATTTTCAAGTCTTTGTGGCCGGAGCTTACTCATTTTGAAGAATACTCCTCTCCAACTAAAGACAGGCTAGGATCCAGTTTCTCTGAGTCACGTTCTGTGTTTGTTAAAGTCCAAGCCGCCTACTTTTGACTAGAACCTTCCCTTATTCCCTCATCATCTTTCACTAATTTCAACTCAAAAATGTTGAATTACCGCAGCAGGATACCACTTAATGCTGCTGTTCAGGACTTTGAGTTTCAAATCAAGAACAATGTTTATATAAAAATCACCTTTCAGCTCTGACTTCCTTTGAATAAAAAACCTGTTGTATGTTTATTAAACATACCGTACCTATAAATGCAATGTGGTTTAATCTGGTAAATTGATGGCAATGTTTTGTTCATGTCAACAAAATAAAACCCAAGAAAAGTTTGTGAACTCAAGATTTAAGTATGAGTTTTACTTCTGTGGACAAACAATACAGCAGCGACACTACAGTACAAACTATCTGCCAACAACCCAATGTTCTGCCATCAGCTGCATGTACTTTTCAGATAATTAATTGGTGAACTGCAGTTATTAATAAACGAGGCAGGCCACAGAATAATATCCTCCAGGTTGTATGTATGAAACAAACCCCAGCTATTGTGGTTCTTAACGAAGCTGCAGGACATCACCGTATTGAGTGGATTACTGTGTGCAGATAGTGTGGAAAAAATTGCATTACATTGTTATGCCTGTTGGTGTTTTTGCTCAGAAATACTTCCATTTCCAATCCTTAATGACAAACAAAAAAGCTTTTCTGATTGAAAACAATTCCAGCACTTCAAGCCATAACAAAAATCATGACAAGAGCATTTTCACCAAAAGGAAGACATTTCACGCACTGGGAGCCTTTTGTGATATTTTCTCTCCCTCCCTGTTACCCTCCCTCTCTCTCCCTGTCTCTTTCCTTTGTGTGCGTAAATCATCTCTTCCCTGCGGCCTGTCTGTGATCATGTTGATGGGAAACAAAGAAATCATCTTGAATGGCACATTAATTTCCTCCGTTCTCCCCCTGTCCTCTGCCTAATGAAATCCCCTCTGCCACGGGGCCTGAGGAGCCACACTGGCAAGCCGTCACCAGCCAGTAAATATGTTTACCTTGGAGCACTACACTAATGGACTGTTTACTAGGGGGAGGCAGCGAGGGGTGGTACAGAGACCAAGCAGCACTGGGTCTGGGGTGGGTGTTCTTTAGACCAAATGACAGCTCCTTTGCTCGCCCCATCTTCCCAAAACCAACAAACAACCTGATCTAAAGTGGCTGTCACCTATGAAGAGTTCAGAAAGAGAGACGAAATGCAAAGAAACATGACTGGCTCACACTGGGGTGTAATAACATGATTTGTTATTGTAGTATACTGTACAGTGGTTTGCAGGGTTGTGTAGCAGACTGGAAGACTGTCTCCACACAAGGTTCAGGCCCTCAGGTTTCCATTTCCATTTTGTCCGAATCATATTATAAAGCTTGCAGTATGTAAGTTTGTAACCAAGTTGTCTATATACAAAAACATATGTATGTTCAAAAACACAAACTTTGAAATGTAGTTCATTTGAAAGCTAGCTTGCTGTCCTGGTTATTACTGTGGGCTTTTAATAAACTGACTGCTCTCCAAGTCACCGAACCTGCAGCTCAGCAAGCCTGTCCAGTTACAGTATCTGTGGCACGATGCTGTAATTCATGCTGGGCTAAGCAGATAACCCTTCACTAAGAAAACTGTAGCCACTGTGATGACTTTTGGCACACTGAAAAAACCAACAAAGCCACTGCAATATCTAAGGCTGATTCTTACTCGGAATTTGTATGAAGCAGCAGTATGAAAAACATGAAAGTAGGAAGACAACAACTTTATATCTAAAGTGACACAGACACCACTAACAATAATGTAAAACAGAAGCAACCTTTAAAATGTGCTAATCCGTGGGTGTTGCTCTGTTGGGAAAAAAGACTAACGAGGTGTAAAAGGTGTCAAAACAAGAGGCAAGTCTTGGGAATTTGTGTAAAATTTCAGTCACTGCAGGACATATAACATGCAGCATGTGATGTCTTAAGTGCTGTGTTGGTCGGAAACTGTCATCCAAGCATCCAGACACCCCACGACAAGCAGGCAGGGCCCTTTAACCATCAGGAACAACTCCTGACAGATAGAGTTATGTGAAACTCAACCCATGTGACGAGGCCATAGAGATGTTGAGAGGATGTTATTGACAGTAAGACGTCTTCCACCAAAGCTTGTCCTGTTTTGGATCACTACATTCTTGTCCAACTACATTTAGTAATCTGGCTTTTATTCCTTTCTTACCATTGTTTGCACCATAAAGACAATTGTACCCAAATATTCATCAAATATCACAAATGTCAAAAAATCATGGTGAATTATGTATTTTTTTCTTTCGGAAATATGAACATACCTGCAAGGTGCGGAAAACATTTATAATATGTTAAATTTGACATTTAGATATCTATGCAAATATGTCGGTGCTCTGTAGTAAAATGTTATTAAGTGGTATGAAACTGCATGCCCAGAGAAATTTTAAACATTGAATCAGGAGTGTTATTTGGCAGTATAAAATGAAATTAAAAAACTGGAGGCAGGAAAAGGCCTGGCTTTGATTTTCAGACCACCATGCTGAAAAGCAGGAACTAAAAAGGTAGAGCAGCAATAACAGTACACTTCCTAGAACAAGTTATTTTAGGGAAATACTATTTAGTTAAAGTAGGTTGAAATAAATTCCTCAATACGGATTTATTTAAGCTTAACATTCATATTCAAATTGCTGCCGTTACTGCTGCAGTGAACCTTTTGAAATAAAATCAACTTAGCTTAGCAGTCACTATTTAAATTACACTCAATAATCTGGTGGATACATTTGTCCCCAGCTCACAGACAGACAGTTTACAGGTAGAGGAGGAACTGAAGCTCAGCTCTGTGTGTATACAAGTGATGCGCATTAGATGCATGTCAGTGTATGGATGTGCATGCACATGTGTTTGTTTGTTTTTTTTTTTTTTTTTTTTGGGGGGGGGGGGGGGTTGTATACCTACTGACATGACTTAAAGTTCCAAGGGCAATAGGAGCAGCAGCCTGCGATAACGCCCCCTGTCTCATCTATGGGTGTCTGGCGCCTGGCAGCACTATCAGTGACTGTGTGCCTAGATGTGTGCCCCCCCCCCCCCCACACACACACACACACACACACACTATATCACAGAGAGGGCCCTGCAGCTGGTGACAGGCTGCTTCTCTCAGTCTGCTGCCAGCCTGTTCAACACACAGCTCTCTATCCAACTCTTATCTCCATTGATTTCCTCCCCTGCCTCCAAACTTAGATATGCACTCTTTAAAAGCAGGCCAACTGCAGAGTCTGGGCCCTGAGAAGGAAGGATATCTTGCTACTTGGGTGGCGAGTCCAAAGTATCGACGCTGCTGCATTTAGGTATCCTAATTTTGGTGTGATTAGTTCCAAAGCATTGGCGATATCTGCAGCGGAACAGGAGTAATGGTTTGATTTTGCTTGTGACTTCCATACTAAACGAATGGACTCACAGGAAGTTAAATGGGATTGGATAAAAGCAGCTGTTAAATATGTGGCTGGGGAGTTTCCTGTGATGTATGCGTTAGATCTACGTTATGTCCATATATTGACACGGTCATGAATTTCCATGTCAAATGTCTCTGCAGGATATTGCTGAAGGCTGTGATTTCTATCCAGCTGAGATGGGAGATTCAAACCCTCCTCCTCATTACGGCTATAACATTTTCTTACCCCTCCGCTCTCCTCCAGAGTCCTTTCCTTTTCCCATGGTTCTCGCCTGTCTTTCTCCCAATCTCTCTTCCTTCCATTCCCCTCTTGGGTCCTGTTCCTCTTTCCAACTCCACATTCTTCTCCGGCCCCTCCCCCTCCACCCTTCCATCAACTTGCCCCCACCCCACACACACACACACACACACACACACACACACACACACACACCCTCTTGTGCCTGCAGACTCCATCGATTGATTTCCCCTCACTGTGACACATTTGGTGCAGCCGCATGTGGCCTATTAATTATATCCACAGCAGACTCTCGTCACGCTCCCCGTTTCCCAACAATACAACCCCTCACACACACACACACACACACACACACACACACACACACACACATATGCACTACCCTCAGAGCAGGCAACCAGGGGTCTACCAGACAGCAAGACCCTGAAGATCACCCTTTAACCACTGGATTTGAGTGAGAAGGAGGAGGGGGGAGGACTCAAACCTGGAGCGTTTGAGTGGAGGCAAACAGACAGTGGCAGTTGATGCGAGGTTGGGCCCATGTTGCGTGTAATCTTGCTAACATCTGTTAGCCATCATGTGTGTGGCTCCATTTAAAGTCCAGAGTGGACTAAGAGCCCTAGGAGGCTCCCTGCATCCCTGCTCTCAGGCTTTTAGCGGTGCCGCTCAAAATGTTTTCCTCTCCACAGACAGACGGATGGACGGAGAAAGAACAAGAGACGAGGAGAGAGGGCAGCCGAGACAGAGGCTGACACGCACATAACACAACAGCACTCAGCGCATCAGGCTTTTTCCTCCATTGTGCGCACTTGTTTGTGTTTGTGCCATTCCCTGCGTGTGTGTGTGTGTATGTGTGTGCGCGCATCTGGCAAACAATACAGTAAGCCTTCGCTGCAGGCCTCTTACATCCTCAAAATCTCAGGGTTTTATATTTAGCTCCTAATCACTATAATTTCCAAATTAGATACAGGCTGGCCAAGTACACATTCCTTGTGTACAATAGCCCTAAATGGTTGTCCTATCATCTACGGAGACAATCTCAGTAGAGAGACACTTTAAATATTAGAGTGATATTTAAAGACAATCCATAGTGATGAAAACAAGCAGAGCGTGCTAAACAGCTGCTGTTGAGGATATTGTGCGAGTGGAGGGGAGGGAGACACAGATTAAGCGCAGATTACAGAGCCTTTCCCTCTAGGGCCTCTATATTCCAGATTGACAATGTGGTGGGATTGGGAGATCAACCTGGAGATTTTTATATGAAAAGATGTTTTCCATCAGAGATTAACGGCTGTTATTATTCCTTAACTTTTTTTTTTTTTTTTGTTCCTGCTCTCAAAGCCTCATTTAGCCTGCTGCCAGCACTGTGAGCAAAGTAGCAGAGCAACGAGACAAACTGAATACAGTTTAATTTATGTGAGAGGAAAGGAGGAGGGAGGAGAGGACGGAGAAGCGCGATGTATTGAGGAGGCATTTCTTGGCATGAACGCTGAACACTCAGAACCATGCATTGCATCTTACCACAAACAAAGGCTGGGGCTCATGCATTATTTATTGGCAATAATACCAAAGAGTGCGTGTATAGGACGAATACATTAATCATAGGATCATCTGGAGTTTACACTTGCTCATACTGTATCTGTTGGTTTGTTTGTGTACACTGGCTGATTAAGATGCTGATTGGGATTGGTTTGATCATTACTGCCGGAGTTGTCCATACAATTACATATGGGAGGATTAAAACGCAAACATGTTGTCTGCATTTGTAGTTTTTTCCATGTGATGCATTGTGTAATAACATAATCTTTGTTTTGAATGTTGTAATCTTCTAAAATTATATTTAAAAAAACACTCATCAAAGAAACAACAAAAATAAAAAAACATCAAAGAGATAGAGTGGAAGTTAGTTTCCTCCAGCAGCCTCGTATTTCTTCAACAAAATTAACTTGCTTTAAAAGGCGAGAAATAATAAAATATCAAACAAACAGAGACAACCAGGCCTTTGGTGGAGATAATATTAAAACCCAAACCATTTGTTAATCCTATTGACACTATCTGATTCATTCTGCAAGCAGCCAAAGTAATTATAGCGTCAGAGATATTCTTTATGGGTCCTTGCCCATTACCATGCTCTATAATTAGATAAAACACAAGAGCGCAGCAGCACCCTGCAGAGTGAAGGGGGGTGCTCCCCAATGTCAGGAGAAGAGACCATAAAATACAAAAAATATATATATATAAATAGCTATTCCTAGCTATCGATTTCAGCCCATGGTGGTGCAGGTGTGTGTGTTGCATTTTTGTATGTGCAGCATCTGTGCATACATGTGTGAAGGTGTGCATGTGTCCTCTTACATGTCGGCTTCTGTACGCAGGGTTGCATGTTAGCATGCTGGTGTGTGTTCACAGATGATCCCATGCCAAAGAGGGAAAATCCCACAGGGCGAATCAATAGATAGTGCTGGATAATGGAGGCCTGCTAAGACAGCTGTGTTCTGCCTTTGCCACTGAGGAACATCGGTGTGCCCATGTAGTAATCCCACCCCTGCCGAGGCATAGCGTGCTATGTACTGGTCAACGGACAACACCCACTCGCAGCTCAATTCACACAATAATCACAAATACAGACACACACTGGGGCGTGCACATGCGCTTGAGCAGCAAGAGGGTAAACACACTAACAAACACTAAAAAGTGTGTGACGTTGTCAAAGTGATGGTGGTGCTTCATTCTGGCAACAGACTCCTAAACTCATGAACCTATACGTCCTGACATTCAGAAACATAAATATTGAATCTATATTCCTGTAGACATATCACAGGGTCACAATATAAATTAAATCGCACACGCCTGTGAACGAAAAACTCACCTTTTAAAATTCTGGTGTTACAAAGGCTTTGAAAAAACTTCACTGTGTTAAATGTTTTATTTAGAAATGATCAAAGGCCATAGAATCAAATCTAAACGGCATAATAGTCAGACAAATTAGTCAATCCCTAAATCAGCTTTTCTGCCTCCCTCTTTTCTCACAAAGGTGATGCAGAGACAACCCCCCCCCCCCCTCTCTCTCTCTCTCTCTCTCTCTGCCACACTTCAAAGTCAATACTAATACAAATAAATCCTTTATCTAATTTCCTTAAGTGCACCCTTTGTTGATCTATACTTAACAAAACAGTCAATAAATATAACAAGCACCCGAGCCCTAATGGACATTATTCACAGATTACGGCCGTGTATCAAAACATGATTGATAAATTCTCTCACACTTTCTAGCCCCATTTAAAGTATTATTTACAAAGACCATCTGACTGAAGCTTTCAATTAAATATCTGCTGAGAGCGTAAAGTTACAAATGATGAACCGGTGCTTTAGTAGCAGATTTCCATCTAAGATTAAAGCAGGAGATGAAGCAAAAAAAAAAAAATGTTATGTTTCAGATGCATTTGTACATCCACAGTCCAGTCTGCAGTTCTACTGTTTATCTTCCTCCAACGCACCCGTCTCTCCCCTTGCTGTGGAGGTTTCAGTAGTAGTGCTGTAACTGATAAAGAGCTGACAAAAAAATGCAATTAAATACACCTTAATTAAAGAGCCATGAACAAAGACTGAAGGTTTGTACCACACATCCAAACACGCACGCATATAAATACACACACGCGCGCGCACACACACAGTGTAACACAGCTACTGTAGGCTTGATGTGCTGTGGCTAATGAGAAAGGACAGTGGACCACAGTTAACATGTCTCTTCCTCTCCAGTAAAAATGAGCTCATCGTTTCACATCATTATTCAAATCAAGCCCCTAATTCCAAAAAATATTTGCATATTTAAAACTGGCTGGCTTTATTCTTGCCTTAGGCTGACGCAAGTCGCAGTGATACGGAGAGAAGGGAAAGAGGGTTTGCCACTAAGAATATACTGCAGAAATCACTCACATCACATTGTAGTGCAGCTGCAGATACACTAGAGAGACGACACTTAAATGTTCCTGTAGGAATGTTTGTCGCTGGCCAGGAGAAAGCTCACCTCTAATATTTATAATTCATGACACATCAGTCATTAACTGTCGACGTTACTCAGCTCGCATCTTGCTCAGTCATCAGTGCCGACACGCCATCGCTAGAATGTGTCATATATGTGAATTAATTTCCCTGCAAAGCATTTATTAATTTAACACAGACAAGTACAGCACAATCAGACAGTGGGTCCCAAGACACTGAGTATGAAAACACACAAGAGTAATAATGAGCTTTGCGCTTCAATTAGTAATTATTGCCATTATCTCTGCGTCTGTTGATTCACCTTTAAGTCTATATATTGTCAGAAAATGCAAGCCATGCTTTCTTACAGCCCAAGGTGAAGTCATCAAACATCTTGTTTTGTTCGACAAAGAGTCAAAAACCCAAACACGTTTAGTTTACTATCTCATAAGACAAAGGGAAGTAGCAAATCTCCACATTTAAGCATTTTTGCTTGAAAAAGTTGAAGGTTAATTTTCCGTCAATTAATCAAATAATCATTTCAGCTCTATATTTGACAATTTTCTTTCAACTTTTTCAAGGTTGGGTATCATTTGAACATTTACCAATTACCCAATTCAATGTCCAAAAATGTGATCCATTGCTCTGAGGAATATTTTGTTTTCTACAAAAACAAGCAGCCAACAACTTAAATAAGATGCAGTTCAACATTAAGGAAGTCATGCTTGAAATGAGAAACTATCTGATCCACGAATATTACGAAGTATATAAGACTATAAATCTGACCACTTTTTTGGCAAATGGCAGTTCATTGCATTTCAGCATCGGTAGAGGAAGAATTCAATGAAGTAAAAGTAGCAATAACACACTTTAAAACAACATCATTGCAAGTAAAGGTTCTGCATTCAGAATACTACTCAAGCAAAAGTCCAGAAGTATCAGCAATAAAATGCACTAATTTTAGTCAAATTTTAGCTCATGAAACAGTTTGATAGGGTATGAATCACACTTTATAAACGGATTACATGTTTTGTTTGTAATCACACATTGTAATGTGTAAAGTAACTAAAGCTGCAGTTGTAAAGTAGTTTAAAATTGTACTGTACCTCAAAATTGTACTTAATGAAAGTACCTTACTTTACTTTTCATCACTGCATTTCAGTTGTTACGAGAGGTTGGACGCACAACCCTGTTTTCCACAAAATAGAAGTTCAATTTAAAAATCGTCGAATTTGTAGCATGACCCTGAGTGAGAGGAATGAAGACACGGGACACCGCGTCTCTGTAAGGCTGCAGATGAAGATACACAACCCGATCCTCTGAGCGGGGCTGACACTTAACACTGTGTCACTGTCCATGCAGGTCAACAAAGCCCCAGGAACATATGGGTCATATTAGACGTGAATGGTACAAGGCACACACGTGTGTGTCTACGCGTGCACGTGTCTGTGCATGTGTGCGGTTCTGTGAGGCCAGCAAGTGTGCTGTATTCACATCGGCGATATGGAACGTCCCTGAACCATGTCACTTGAGCAATCAATAGATGGTATGTAAAGTGTGCATGTGTGTGTGTGTGTGTGTGTGTGTGTGGGTGAAGGGTATTGTCCAGCGTCCTCTGAGTCATGTAACATTGCACTGCCTTTGTAACAGAAGAGGAGAGTTCCTGTAATGATTTATTCATCGCAACATCAAAGAAACATTCTAGCACAGGTGTCAAAACTCCCATATTGCATGCCATGTCCGCAGAGTGTACTTTCCAATGGATTTAATTCAATTCTGTTTACTTTTTCCAACATTTATTCCCGTTCTAAGGAGACCCACATGCTTCGTATTCCTGTCATTTTCCAAAAACAAACTGCATTACTTACTGCGCGGCCCCAAGCAGCACACACTAACCGATAATTCACATTTAACAAACAAAAATTGAAACGAAACAAGAAAAAGAGAAAAAGAGAGTTAGACCGCCCGAGAGACAGGCAGACACACACGCACGAATGCAGAAGCAGAAAGAGATGAGTGCTAGTGTGAATGGGAAGGAGAGAGAGTATGCTGAATCCCACTCAGACCACCTGCTCATCAGTTCCTCTGGCACAACAGATACTGTCATTGTCCACACAAACACAAACACGCACACACACACACATACTAAGCTCAAATATAAAAATCTCCCGGTGCGCTCACAGAAAGCCTTTCCCAGTCCCTCCCACATCAGATGCTGGGCACACAGACTTGATTTAAAACTGTTAGGTGCCATTCAATATGGGCTTGGTTTTGAGCCAAGCCTCGGACATTTCTCAAAGGTTCTGCTCAGTTACCTGCTCAGTTATTTGTTCCAGGATACCTCAGAAAAGAAGCCTGCAGTGTGTTTGTATGAGAAGTTTTGATTTCCTTCCTTGGGCCTTGGTTTTTGTTTTTCATTGTTTGGTTGTTGTTGTTGAGGAATAATGATTTGTGATATTTCTGCGGGCCTAGAAGAAAGAGGAGATTAGCCAATTAGCAGAAATGTCACGGCTGCAGCACTCTAAGCACAATAAACAGTGAGGACCTTGTCTTAATTAAGAGAAAGATGGGAAAATATATATTAGAAAAATTAATACTGATCATGTTAGAAAAGTGAAAAAAATGACCACATTTTTTGGCATGAACCAATATGTTATACAGTGGAATACATTGTCTGTCTCTGCAGTGCCCTGGCCCAAAGCCACCTCCCCCCCCCCCCCCCATCTATTATTCTCCATTGAGGGGATTCCATTGAGGGGACAGGTGCAGCTATGCATCAGCCCTTCCCCATGGGGAAAAAAAGACAGTGCACATGCATTCACACAAACACATAATGTCACACAATATATAACACACACGAGCATATGTACCACCCTCCACCCCCACTGTCTATGTATTGTTTGGTCAGAGTGTGTGTGTGGGGTTGGGGGGGGGGGAGATACTCAGGTACCCAAGGTAATGGCACCTGGGGTTATTCAGGCCTAAATGGCAGCTCTGGCTACACTGCAGCTCACAAAGTGCCTGTATGAGCACCGCAGAGACTAATGCGCCTGTGCACACAATGTCTCGCTCAACTACAAAGGACAGGTGTGTGTGTGTCACTAAATTGTCCCCCCGTTGTCTGGGCCTCTCCGAGTGGCAGGCCCTGTCCATTAGCCGCAATTTAACAGGATGATCAGAGTGCTTGAAAAGGGCCACATCAAACAGGTCTGGAGAATCCCAGGTGCCCGTCGCAAGCGCAGGCATCGGCAAAAAACCAAGCCCACTTACAGGCCAAATGTATTCTGTGAGGGAAATGAAGATGTTCCTCCTCCATCCAAGGCCCCTTTTGTTCTGCGGCGGAAAGACAGGAAGGATTGTTTCTAAGTTCACGTGGTGTCTGGGTGATGAGAGCACTGGGGGGCAATTATCTTCCTGAGATGCATATTAATATTTTACTAATGGAAGGCTGATGGTCCTGTTATGGTAAAGTAATAATATACTGTAGAGAGCATAGAATACAAAAGCTGATGTTAAGTACAAAGACGGAGCAAAAGCTCTGATCTTGCACTCAGATATGCACCTTATGTAGCTAGGTTACACAGCCTTGAACTCACTTATCGCTGTTGTGCTCTTGCTTTCAGCGAGGCACAATGGTCACTACAGGTAACAGCTTTGAATTTAAATTTCACAGCATAGCGCGTGAAGTTGAAAAAGACGAACAATGAAAAATGTTTAATTAGACACTAATGTGAAGTCCCTCTTTCAATCTCTCTCCTCCTCTTTATCTGGTTATCCGCCTCATGTTTGAAATGGATTTGCTAGGTGAAGACAAAAGAGAATCATATCTTCCTAGCCGTTCTACTATTACGTAAAATATGCACGTTTTAATCCAAGAAAAACACCAAGTACTTTACATAAGCAGCATTCGCAGCAGTTGTACCTATAACTCACAAAGCAGTCTGCTCTCAGCACAAGGTCACATCTCTCTGAGCTTTCAGGGAAATTTCAAGCCGAGTCTTGCATGATATAATTTCTCCTCCTGAATCTAGGACAAGGCTCAAGCAGGACAGTGGAATTGGGACCAAAAGGACACCATGTCCCAGGTTACCTTATTGATTTATGACCAGAAGTGTGCCCCTACAGTGACCTCTATAGGTGTCACCCAGACAGGGACGTGGGACTCGGGCCGAGATGACAAAGCGTCTCTGCAGAGGTCATGCCCTGCCCTGCAGCCACGTTCTGTGAGACTCATCACAAGCCCCGGACACACTTCTCCAACTGCATTAACTTCTTCTGGGAAAAGTGTCTAGCCGCAGGCCGCAGGATTGTGACACTAAAGCAATCATAACCACCTGCTCGTTGACGTGTCCCAACTGTGCTGAAGCGCACCGTGCTCCTTTTGCCCGTTTACTCCTGAGCCAATGTTTGTAATGCTTCTCACAGCAACTGCTGATCCACATCAGCTCATTCATCGGGCCACGTTAATCACCACATGCTTCAGCTGTTTTATAACAATTCAAAGAAGAAATCAATGACGTTAAGTCAGCTCGACCAACAGTGAAGGTTTGCACTTAAAATATACAAGCAAACACACACACACACACACACACACACACACAAGAGCACCAAATCACAAAAAAAAAGATTAAAAGTGATTTCCTTTCTCTGTGACTGATAAGCTTCAGACACACACGCATAAAGAGATGAAGAAAGAGGCAGAGAGCGAGGGAGACAGGTGTGCAACACTGACTGGCCCCTTTGAAAAGCATCCATTTCCTTAGCAACTGGACGTCAGCTCAATTCAGCCGGGCAATTTCAGCAGATGGCTTGGTAAATACCTTGCCATGTGTTCCTGAAGAGACACTATAATGCATCGTGGCAAAACACACGCACAGACGCCCCAACCTCACACGCCGCGTTCACATAATCCATCCGTTGTTACGTCACTCTCCCTCTTCTCCTATTTAAGGCTTGTTTGTATTCAAAAGGAAATAAAAGGTGTTTTCGCTAAATATGTATCAAGGTTTCAGACTTTCTGAATCGCTTTTATGGCAGCCATTACAAAGTTAATAGAGAATGCAATACGCGGTCTTCTTTTGTAACAATCAGCTCCAGTCAAAGGTCCCAATTCATTTAATTGTGTAACCATGGTTACCACCATTTTGTACATACCGTACAGAGCAGAGCCAACGGTTCTTCTATTGAGTAAAAGAAAATAACTCCCAAGGATAGAGCAAATGCAGATCCTAACAAAATGCCTTGAACCAATGGGAGACGCACAATATTCCTTTGAATTGAGTCGCGTCAACGAGTTGGCTGATGAGACGCAGTGCAGACATTTTGTGGATGTATGTTTAAATGTTGAGGCACCAAGGTCTCCATATGCAGCACTATTCTTTATTCCCTGTCGTTCCTTCTCTCTCGCTGTCACACTGCGCTGACCTTGCTTTATTATGTTGACAGTACTCAGCACCGCCCATTACCTTCCCTCTAAACACACAAACATTTCAAGCGCCCACTCTCTCGCCTTCACTATGTTTTCATTATTGTACTGTTGTTTTCTTTTGCCCCTTTCTGCATTTCCATTTCATTTATTTTTACACTTGTCTTTTCCAAATGTATCCATCTGTTCAAATTCTTCGGTCATGTTGTGCAGGTGCTCAAGGCAGCTGAGACCAGCTGTACAGTTCAGTTCGGCTACAGACCCCGTCATTAGCATTAAGGCCCCCGAGTGGCCCAGTACTGGGGCCTGTGGTCATTGTGTGTGTAAGTGTGTGTGTGTGTGTGTGTGTGTATGAGAGAGAGAAAGAGTTATGTGTTAGTTTGTCACTCATACAGCAGACCAGCGGCAAGGACTTACTGATGGCTTCCATGTATGTTGTAGCGTTGGGTCAGATGGTGCTACTTGGCCTCCTGACTTGTCCTCGTATACTACTGATTCAATTTGCCAAATATTTATAGACACGAAACACGATTGCACAATTGTTTACTGACAAATGACCGTTTATTAAGCCCTACTCCCCTTCGTTGCTTTTGCTATGCATTTTAAGCTTCTCCCTGGGCATATAATGTTGTTTTTAATGATAACTGTGACATATATTACTACTAGATATATACTATTGTTAATACTTAGTCATTTTTTTAAAACACAGCGTCTAGCTAGTTAAGATTAGTTTAATATAGCTCCATGTAGTTGATTTAAAATACCGTCTCTGGCTGACTTGGCCTTGAATCTGAAGTGTGATATTCATATACAGCAGACATCGTCAGGACGCGTGAAGCGCAGGGCAGTGGAGTTTTGCATCCTGCGTCCACCATGTTGCAATGCTTTGGCTCCTAAAATCCCCTGTTAAGGTAAGATAGTGGTTTTGGTTAAACGTTAATAAAGTCAACTTAAATAAAGTACTGTCTCAACATGCACACATGAACTCATCCTTCAGTTACCAGGAACAGATATTGTATGGATGTGGTCGCCAAACAGTATCTCTCAAATCCGAAACGTTAGAGCTAAATCTTAAACGTGTGGTGTCATGAAGTAAAAAGTCTGGAACTGCAAGATAGACAATGAATTGGGAAAGATGTTATAGACGACATTGAGCGCACTGAGGGCAATGTTCTGAGTATTTGCTTGTATTTTCTGTTTCACAATAGAATAAAGCTCAATTTGGGTATAAAAAAGGAAATTATTCTGTGGGTCAACAAAAACGGTCTTCTGTTTATTGTCTGTGGAGCAGTTCCAAACTTTATTCTTGATGATATCACAAGTTTGAGACTTACTTCTCTGGTTTCTGGATGGAGATAACATATCGGAATTCTTAATTTAGATGTTGTTCCCCTTTACGGCTCTATAGCAGTGCTTTGACCAGATTAATAGATCATTTTGTATTGATGGAAAAAATATTAGCCTAATAATCACTGCTTGTCATTTTAGTTCAATTTCTGTACGACTGTGAATTAACAAATATTTGAGCTTCCGATTATGCACATTAAATTCACACACAATGAATGAACATATGTCCATATGCTTGTAAAGTATAACAGATAAATGTTTGATATGCACGTAACAAAATAAAAATATTTGTCATTATGGATACAACCTGTCTGTGCAGAACAGGGATGGAGCTGGCTGACTGCTGTCTGTTTGTGCGCCTGCCACTGCTACTCTACAGCATGTTAATGCACATGAACAGAGCTTTGTGTCTCCCTCCCTGCCCACTGCCTGTTCACCACTCAGCTCCCCATATGCCGCTCCCCTGCGCTCCTCTCATCCAGCCACTGGGAGCTTGATTAAGCCTGACTTGTCACCAAATTACACACACAAAGTTTACATGCATTCCCCGGCTCTCCAGCTGTTGCAGATTTGTTACAAAGAATAAATCTTGAAGCAGTTGACTGAGCAGGTCTGGGATGTCTGCCGCCTCATTGATAGGGAGAGATGGAAAGAGGGCGGGTGGGGGTAGGTGGGGGGGGGGGGAGGGGGTACTGAGAGGAAGAGAGGGAAAGCAAGACAGACAGACAGGCAGAGAGTATGTGAGAGGAGGGAGCTTGATTCAGACACTGAACTAGCGTATTTGCTTTGATTTGGTTTTATAAAAGGAAAAATAGCCAAATAGACTGTGTTCTAATTCGGATACTACAAATAAACAGAACGGAAAGAAAGTAGTCTACAATAAATAACTGTTTATTCTTACTGTTGCTGGGTGTTTTTCCTCTTTGTCCATTAAATTGGTACAAGGTTGCAAATGTGCCTCACAAAGGGAGAGCCTAAAGGGTTGCATTTGCTACAGAGTGGATGAAGAGACAGGGGATGCACAAGAGCTTAAGTTTACATTGCATTGGATGTCTGCATAGACTTTGTTTACAGGTGTGTTCCCTCCCAGACATGCGCAAGATTCAGAATTATTCTTAATTCTGTTAATCCCAATGTTTGCTGGACATGTAGTCATAACTATTGCAGTAGTTCTAGTTGTCACATTGGGTAGCATTCTGTAGATGTCTTTGCACACACTGACAATAAATAGTTCACCTGAAAAATTCCAAATTGTACTGATGGTAGCTCTAAGCAATATCATTCAAATCAGATGACAAGTGATTGCAGTCAACACAAAATAAGACTGTGACTGTGCAGAAAAAGACAAATCAGTCCACTCTAAAGACTATAAATGCCTTTTATTTAAAAAAACAAACTTATCTTAAATCAATCTGTTCGTATTGGACACATCTCTCCCTATAAGAAAATCCAAATGTTTGGACTAAACAGGATTCAACAATGAAGTTGATGGAAGTTAATGGAGATTTTTTTTCAAAGTCAATGTACTTGAAATCTTGAGATGTTTCCTCTCAATAAGCCATTTATTTTCTCCTCGGATAATGACACGAGATTCTTTTTTCTTCCGTTTCTCCTACGTCTTTTTATGATTATGATTTCTCTCTTAGATCATCTAAATGGCTGTGGCAGTAATTGCTGTGTGGGCATCATTACCCAAGAAAGCATGAATAAGACACAGTAATGAGCAAAAGCCCCGGAGCTCGCTAGACCGTTGATCAATACCATTAAACAATGTGCACTTTGAGCCGAGCTGCGTTTGAGAGCTCCAACACTCAAATGGATATTCCTCATAGCACTAATGGCTTTGAACTAGGCCTCCATTACCATGTATAAAACGCTGCTTATTAACATAATCAAATCTCTCTCTGTGTTTTTTTGCGTCAGAGATAATATGAAAAGACAGGAGGTTGCTAATGTAATTAAGCGTATGCTATAATTACTATCCCCTGATCACATGACCTCTTCTCCTAACACAGCTAAATAAATAGTCCCATTACCCTGACTACTGCGTTGTGATTTGGTGCATTGTCGGTTTACATGTCGTCTGATATTCGTACGTAAACAAGATGGCTCCAGCACGCCGTGCACAAACCCGCTTTGGGAATGCGATGCTAACACACCAAAAACTAAATAGCAGGTAAAAGGCAGAATTTACGTCTCAAATTCGAAAGATTCTAAAGCTAGAATCCATTTCTGTAGCAGCCAGAACCAGCAGGACTGCAGCAAGAAAGCCATTATGATCAGTGGGTTTAATTACAAACATTTTAATTTGCATCTCGGGGCTCTATTCATCACATCCATCTCGGCTAGCAGCCCCGTTTCTCCCTCCATATGCCCAATAAATAAATAAGAAGCTAAAAGAGATTCTGGGGCCTGAGAAAAGATTACTATTTCACTAACAATTACCAGGATGCTAATGGCTATTGTATTGATTGCTCTGCCCTTTGAGATCAAGGTCATATGAAAATGTAATCAAAAAAAGCTTTGATAATTCCTGCTGAGCCATGAAATTAGAAAATGGAATAGTGAAGCTTGGCTGAAATGTCTTACCTCCATTAAATTTGACTGGAATAAGTTACGCAACATACAGTAAACATCAAAGACCTGTGAAACTGAGTCTTCTCATTTCTGATCACTGCTGTAACCTTTGAGTTAAGATCTGTTGATGTAAATAGAATATTTCAGTCTCTAGAACAACAGCGCTTTACACACAAAGGGTGTGTATATCTGTGTGCCTCACAGACAATACGCCCGCTAGTGTATGTTGCATCATCGTTAACACACATCTTTTGTGTTGCTCACTAACTTTAATACGATGTTAATGTGACGCTGAGAGCTAATGGTATGATGGAGGAGGTCGTGAAACTGATCAGGGAAATTGTGTCAGCTAACAGTCACCAAAAGTGCAATGAATGGCTGAACAGTAACGATGTGTCCTCATGACTGCAGATGGTTCTACTGTATGGCAGAGTTAAACAATGGCCTCGTAAATAACCATTTAACCCTGGAAGCATTTGCTGTCATTCACATTTTGAAGTCATTTCCACAACTCAAATGTGAAATTCACTCATTAATTCAGCGAGGCACAGACGCTCATCCTCAGTATATCAGTTCTGTCAACTCATTAAGAGCGCATTCCTTAATAGAGGGTTGTCCTAGAAATGAGATGTAGTTTGCCAATATATTAAGATTTATGTTGTTTGGAAGTGCAGCTACAGTGCTTGCTGTGTTTCTAGAACGAAGATATTTGTTGCAGTATCAATGTAAACAAGTTGCAGTAGAATGTAGAATGTATAAATATAAATGACGGAAATAATTTCCAGGCACGCAAGGGAAACATTTTTGCCATGTGTTTTGATGCAAAGCATTTCCTCCGATGCACCACGAAGGAATTCATACACTAAGTACACACCAGTCCCAGCCCTGTGCATGCCTATACCCTCCAGACATCCTCCCCCGTATCCCAGAAACCTCTATGTGTTTGGGAATCAGGCTCCGCCATGACTCTGCGTAGCGCCTGGGAAGATATCGCCACACGTCCAAAAATTTCCATCAATGGCGGCTCAACTCCTCCGCAGAAACTCTCTGATAGGTTAATCCCTGTATCACACTTCAGCACCAGTTCACTAAGCGGCTTAAAAGGACACATTAGAACGATGACAATGACCTGCTAATGGTGTTACATTTCTCTGAAGCATTATGAGCTATCTTTGTCACGTTTATCTTATAATGAGATCTGTCAATTGGGGGGGAAGAAGATCCAATGCAGCAGCCAAGGACGTTGATATTTCACATAATAAATAATGACCGAGAAAAAGGAGAAAACAAACCTTGATCCCTCTCCCCTGATCTGTTTTCTTTGCAGGCGACAGAGCGGGCAGCCCCATGGAGGCCTTGGAGCTCAGTGTTACCATTTAGATTACTGGCTGCTGTGCAGACCCAAGTCCTCAGGGCCACCACAACACCCCCATTGATGATTGATGACTGCCAGTTCCCAGGGGCGTTTTACAACATTTCCTCAAGCAATGCCCCCTGAAGAAAATGTGCCATAATTCATCATGCTATTACTGTACCAAGTGCAAATAGTAATTTTGCCCCCTCTAATTGCATTATGGTGAGCATTGTCATCATGTTTTTATAATGGGCGAGAGTGTATGCTTTTGGATAAAATATGTTGCCTGGCAAAAGGTATAAAAGACTTTGTTTCTAAATGAAGCATTCCCGAGACAAACATCAGCTGATTCATAATGTGGTGTGCACCCATTTCCACAACAAAGCACAGTATTTTAAGTGTTTCTGCTGAATTACCTTTTGGTTTCAGCATTTTCCTTTACATTCCCATCATTGGGTAAACTCAAACTTTTTATTACAAATTGCATTAATTGTGCTGAAGAGTGGGAACTGCAACAATTGTAAAGATTTTTGAGGATATACTGCGAAAAATCGTATTTTTCTTCTTTAGTTGCCTAGCTACTCCATTAGCCTCAGTATAGTAGCCAATGTGATAATGATGCATAATATCTGCAGAAAGACACATTTGTGTTTCTATAGTGCACTGGTTCCTTGCTTTTCTATCCTGTAACTCAAATGTTTATCGAATGATGAGTTGATAGGACAAAAATGAATCCCAATCTTAAAATTATTGAATGTGCCAAAGCCTAACCCAAACCTTATACAGTGACGATCTTTTAATTTACAGAAGCAAAAGCAGGAAACTGAAAATCATGACATGAATTGCATACAGTAAAGGCAGCCCCTTTGTTGCTGAAAGTCAGTTAATGCACTGATGAATAGCTACTGAGAATAAAACAGATATTAAAAACATAAGTGATGCCAACGAACATGAGTGTGGTAATGCTACTTACTTGGCATGAATTTTAGGATCCTATTTTTGAAATGTTCAAATCCATAATCAACAAGACGACTACTGAGAGAGCCCAAACTAGAAGCGGAGTTATGGGAAGGAGTGGGAGGAGAAATTGATGGTTCAAATGACCGAGCAAAACCATGTCAATTATGCATCATGTTTTTTACATGTCCTCTGTATATTAATTATTCCGTCTTTGTTATGCATTTTACGTGGGTTACTGCACAGTACCAATTAACTTTGCTCAAGCAACCACTTGGGTGATTGAAGAACAGACTTAATGGGATGAGAGGACTTGGTTGTCTTGTTCTCTTTCAGACGCACACACACTGCACACAAGGTTAGGACGAGACACATTGTCGTTAGTTCTCACCGTTATATATGACATGTCAGTATGTTTTGTGAACATCCATTTGAAAAATAACACCTACTATATGTACACACATATAGACACACGTGAAGTCACACACACACACACACACACTCAGAGGAAACATAAATAAACACACTTAGCCAGACAGTAGTATCACTGTCTAGGACACTAATCCAAAAAGCGCTAAGCTCTATTACTTTTAATTATTCCTGACAGCCTGCTTTAATCTACACAAAGCACGTGCAAACGAGCTGTTACACTCTGCCTCCAAGAAAAGGGGGACAGGAGAGGACGGCAGGCTGCCTGCCTGCCCGCTGTGAAGGCCTTCTCTGTGCATGACATGGACATTGGCTTCGGTGACCCGGCTGGCGCTCGCCTACGTCTCCTCGCCGGCTGAAGGCTCTGGGGCCGCCATGTGGCATCTGCTGCCATGGGGCCGGGCATGAGGCTGGGGCCGGGCCTGGCCCTCTGTTCACCAGGCCTGTCTGCAGAGCTGTAGCGCATTTCTGGGACCTGGCACTGCCTTACCAACCAAACCAATACTACAGAGGAAGAGGCAAGGTCACCCCTCGCTCTGCCTGAAAGACCTCCACCTGCCACATTCTGCGCGGCTGACATGCTACAGAGAAAAGGGTGGGGGTTGCAGTGGGGGCACTTTGATCAAAATTCAAAAGGTAATCTATTATGCACACTGTTTCCATACACAATATTATTCACTGCAGTAATAGATATAATAAATAAACAATGTGCAAATGATGTGAAAAGTGCCATGCTTATTAGCGAAGGGATGAATGTATTTACGTCATCTGCGTATAACCTGACAATTTAATCTAAAAGCACTAAATCTACTCCATACTGGTGCTCAGCAGCGGACTATTTATCATGATCTGTGTGACATCTATAGTCTGATCCAGTCTGCTGAAGTTGGTGATAGAACGCATTCATAATGGTAGCTATTCCCTGGTGAGGGAAGGGGGCGTGTTTACCCCTGAAGGTTACTTCTTGTAAATCCTTGCATAGTTTATTCAAATAGTGCCCTAACCATGGTCTCCAGGATTGTCCCCTTACAGCAAGCAAAGCATGACCTTTACATTTGACGCTTGACAGTTCTTCAGATTCGCCCAACCAGAACAGATTAATGCATATTTATGTGTTTGGTACTGAGCAGTGGATGCTCTTTATCTCTTGGAGAACAAAAGACAGAGAGCACTTTGCAGACACACACGTGTGCACGGTACGCATCCATAAATGTAAGTAGACATCAACATTTCTGCATATTGAAGATTTGACCTAGCAGAAACAAACAAGGCACAGGTTTAACATTGTTTAACACAAACTTAAGAATCTGTTGTCAAAAGATTACTAAACCATTAGTAAACCACATACAACTGAATCCAGTTTGCCTTGCTCCTTCCTAGTGTTCATGCTGCCATGAATAAGCAGCATAAAGCAGGTGACTGTATGATTTTTACATAGTTGGTCCATTTTACACACTGGCACCTGGTCGGGGAGGATGCAGCCAAGATAATCTATTTAGATTGGCCCGGTTGAAGGCTGTCATTTATCATGAGCGTATAGCCCCTCCTCAGATGGCAGCTCACTGCTCCAGCCAACCACAGTCTCAGTCCAATGGCCTTTACGTCTGTCACAGTGTACGGACAACTGTGAATCTCTCCAATAAAATTCCGCAGCATGAGGACCTGGCAGACATGTAGATTTCACTCAAATAACATCAGCCTTCTTTTTCTCACTCAATGTCACTCCTTGAAAAGCCCATTCCCCAGAGAGTGAAAGCAGCTGTATTGAAAGATACTTCAGTGGCAAATCATTTGGTGTCACACTCTGCTATAAAAATAGTCACATTTCAACACAATTAAAGACAACGAAAAAGAAAGATGGGATCACAATAGGCAGACGTGAGTTTCAACACTTTGTTTCTTTTAAGGGCAGAAAATAGCAAGAATATTAGCCCTCTATTTTCAGCCTACACTGTTCCATTTGTGCAACAGTAAATCATCTCTTTCCATGCTCATGCTCACACGCCCTCTTCATGCTGTGTGTATGTTTGTGTATGTATGGGATAGACAGAGATAGCACGCATGCCAGTGCATTCGCCGGTTTACGCTCATCATCGCATCGACTCAAGGTTAGTTGGGTATGGTCCAAGGAGCAGCAGTCTAAACACAGGCAGCCTTTCACCTCCATCTTATCGAGGTTTGAGATGAGAGGCAGGACAGAATTAGAAAGTTAACCTCACCCCCTAGATAGAAAGCATCAGGGAGCCAAGAACTCACATGCAGCAGCAGCATCCTATAGCTTTTATACATAATGTGACCTATAGCATATTCCAGCAAATTGGAATACGTATTAAATCAGCAGTTGGTTTAGAGATGCTGAAATAATAAACACTATTGACAAATGACTTGCAGTGGAAGGTAAAAGTGCAGATTACGTACAGTTTCAACAAAAAGATATTCCTCCAAACTGATTCTGCACCACTACCAAGCCACCCACTACCTCAGTTATTTGGACGTACAGTAGTAACCTCCACGCCTCAGTACCCAGAGTTCTCTGGCGCAGCGAAAATCTAAGCGGCCACATGTGTGGGAGCGCAGAAATAGTGCACCATTAAAAGGTCCTGACTCACCTTGTTTTAAGTGCAAGGTCTAATTGCCAGCCTCTTTTCCAGAGGGCCAGAGCAGCAGCTGGCAGCAGGCTGTATCTACAGGGATAGCCATTAACGATGGTGTAGCTAGCAAAGAAATAAAGCCTGCAGACCCCGGCTCCCTCACAGACAGTCACTCTATTCCGAGACGGGCAAACGCCACAGAGACAAATACACCGAGAATGCCCTCTGCGACTTATCACCATACGTTTGGCTCATAAATGGTGCTATTATTCTAGCTGCAGTTCGGTCAATCTTAAGTGTCTCATATAAAAGGAATCATTATTCAGTATGTGGTACCCAGTTGTTTGGTAATTCAAATTAGTAACACTTTAGCCCTGCGTAATTCACCAGAGCCTCATTTAAGCACGATATTAAAAGCAGTGATAAAGATGAACAGAGGTGTGTTCCTTCTTCTTTGGGTGATACATCGTTGCTATCAAAGGTTAACAGCTGTAATGGGGCTTATTTTAATCAAACCAAACAAGAGCCATTTGTATTCAGTGCGGGGTACAGCATGTTCTCTGAAAACTATCTCTCACTTGCTTTCTCTTTTGTTCTTGTTTTTGTTTCGCACATTTTTTCCTCACTTGTCACACGAGGTGTGTTGGAGGTGTTTTGCAGGTTTGATGCAGTCAGATACAGATGAGCGATGCAATGATGCATCTATGACAGATTGCTCACAATAGACTGGAGGCAGGCAGGGACACGGACAAAGTGAAAGAAAAAAACACAGAGAGACACAAACACACAGTGGACAGTAGTTCAGGTTTTCCGTAAAAAGCACAAATTATTTACTGTTTCAGACACATTACTTTGTGTCCCGGTCACGGATGGGAGAATGTAGAAGGTTTATATACACTCCAGAGCCTCCAGGGTTTTAGGCGACAATTCATAGTGGACGCCTCCTTAGGGCAGAGTTGACCACATACACGTCAAGAGCAGGAGGCCGTCCCACGCAGTGCAAACACAGCACACTGTTGCCTTTCTTTCTCTGCTGGCTTCACATCGCAAAAACACCCAACACAGAGGTGTAACCGACTCCCACACTGGCTTGCTTGCTTACTGTCTCACCTACATGCACCCTCACTCAATTACTCTCAATCCCAAAACAGCAAACCTGCATAGAGGTTCTCGAGGAGGATTTCAGTTTCTGCAACAGTGTAAATGACCCCAGCTTAGAGATACTTTAGTCGAGCTACTTAATCTAACTTCTGCCACATTGCAGGCGGGCTGAGAAAATCTCTTAGCCTTGAAAAAAAAAGATTTTAAACCTGCATATGTGGTTAAACAGCGAAAATGCTGAGACTCTGTCCAGCTGGCCTTGTAAAAGTCACAGGCACCAGTGAGGGCTAGGACAACGCCATTTGTCATAACGTCAGCAAATTCAATAATTAATGGGCCGTATCCTATCACGGCTCTCCAGTTCACCCCTCCCTCAGTCTCAGTTCTCTGTCCCCCCGTGTTGAGGAGCATATTGTAGTCTCTCTCTCTCAGTGGTCTGCCATGGACGTTTAATTCCTCATCATTAACAGATGTCCGGTTGCACCCAGACACTTATTTGCTCTCAATGACAAATGTACACATAGCTGTTCACATTCACATGGGCTTCTCATGATGCATTCATCCAAGAAGGGAACCAGCATGTGAAAAGCAGTTATTGTCTTTATCTACATGTGTTTCGCCACAGAGGGTGAAAAACTTAATGTTTCTTTGTATTATTCCAGCTTGATTATAATTACCGTGATGTGTTAATGAATTTAATTAAGTTCTGATTAATAAATCACATTAGCCTAACCTAAATTAAGAGATTGTGTCTTGTGCACACACTAAAAATGTGTGCATTTGTTCCCCTCTGAATGTAAATTTGTATGCGTAGAAGCGAAGACGTGGATGTATGTGTTTGCGCAGGTCTATGTATGAGTGCATGCATCTGTGCACGTGAGACTGAGAGCGTATGTGACCCTGGATTTGATCAGCTGTAGCAGGCTCGGTGTTTACAAGGCCCGAGGAACAATGACAGTGTGTGATTAGGGGCAGGCGGGCCAACAGGGCCCGTCCCAAACACAGCTGGCACCAGGGGACTGCGAGGTGAGCTGGGAACCACCACATCCCTTTTGATTAATGTGAGAGCGAGCGTGGGAGACTGGGAGGATGGCGGCATTGTGCCCCGCTCTGCTCTGCTCCTGCCAAGGAGGTGCATGTAGGTGGAGAAGGTCCACCATTGGCCCTAATGTCTCGCTGTTCAGCGTGTGCGTGAGTTGTGAGACGCTCGACAGTAGAAGGGAGTTATACATGTTTAATTAAATATTCACTCCTCTGACCTTGTATTTCTGACAGACGCCATTTTGAGCGTTACACCTAAGGTGGAAACCAAGGACGAAGACTGGCAATGTTCCTAATGTTGTGTGTCATCATGTAAAGACCTACTTCACAGACAAATGCATAACGTGAGTAAGCCAAAAGAAAAACAATGAAAAACAAATGGCTAGCTAGCTAACTAGCTGGTTATCAAGCCAACTATCTAGCTACACAGAAGCTTACAGTGTGTTCCCTGGTATTATTATTATATCATTCATGTCATGCCATTCAGTGGGATAGTGCACTATCCTGGAGTGGGGCAAAATGAGAAATATCCAATTTTATATTTTAAGAATGCAGCACTTTGATTGCATACAAGCCCTTCAAAAAAACAGATACTTGTGGAAAATCAGTGGCTGAGCACAGTGTACGGCTTCTCCTCTTCAACTATGTCCTCTCCTTCACCCTGTGACCACACAGTTCAATAGAGTACCGCCTCTATGGGGCGAATCTATGGGCACAATCACCCAGTGTGAAAATGTCACCCTCCCCCCCCCCCCCCCCCTCGTTCGGTTTCTTTGTTGATGCTGACATTTAGGCCGATACCAGAGGGGGGTTTGCTTTAGTACATCACATAAAAGACAACATGGTGTGCCACTATATGCAGTGCATGGTCCGAAATGTGTTGAATTATGTGATATGGTCCCGGTTTCATACTTTGTATTGTCACAAACCTATGAGGAGACACAGTATGAGGAAGCCAGACATGTTTTTTTTCCCCTTCAGAATAGCATCGGTGTGCTCTGCTACAGCCTGCATTACAACTACACTGGATGCTGTCTCTAAGAGACCACATTCCCCTCTCTGCATCTTCTCCACCCCCTTTCCCCTATCCCTCTTCATCACCCCCCTCCTCCTCCTCCACCCATCACCCTCTCCCCCAGGTGGCTGTGGGGCCGGCCTGTCTGAAATGTGATAGGCATAATCCCATTTAGCCTAATTGCATCTGCGGGAGAGCAGCCCTATGTGTCCCATCGTGTGCCTACCGAACCCCTTACAGCACATTATACACACATATCACATAGAAACCTCCTGAAAGCAGAGTCAAAACATGTGTGCGCACAGGCATGCATACTCTTGCGGGGCTGTTGCGTGTCCCATGCACTGCATTGCAAGGTCCCTCTGCAGTTCTTTGTTTGTTTGTTTTCTCATTGATAAATGCTCCAAAACTGATCTCTTTTGTCTCTCAAACACATGCTGGTAGGGGTCTGCACCCAGGCTGCATTAGTGCAGACGAGACAGAGAAGTCAGACAATCATGTTAAAAGAGGGGTGCTACAGTAAATGGCCTAATGGAAAGACAAAGGGTTTAATATGTGCATGCATGTGTGCATCTGCCTGAGGGGGCTGTGTTCCGATGGGTGTAGGGAGATGATGCTGCTACAGGGAGATCTGGGGAGTGGTCCACTGCAGTGGAAACCATAATGAGAGTGTGTTCTCCCAGGCTACTGCTCACGTATTATTCACACCAGAGTGGAGAGGGCAGAGGCATTAGGGCCAGTGGCATGGCAGCACATTAATGATCATGTTGGAGTCCAAATGGAGATCCAGTGGCATCTATGAAATCGTCATTAGCGTTCTCCATGATGTAGTTAATTTATAATATGTGCAAGTTTCTGTATTCTGTGATACGTGCTGAAATGTGCATTAAGCAGCATAGTTTTCATGATATTTGATCCAATGAACACCTTTTCTATTCTACTCTGTTCTATTCTAGTGCGTGTTCATGCATCAGTTTTTTATTGTGCGCCTTTTTGCAGGGAGGCTGTGATATATTGAGCTCCAACAGGCCACAGATCAATCTGCAACGCAATGGAAATCAATGCCCCGGAACTGAGTTACTCCGATGAGTTGAGAGCAGATCATTAGATTTTCAGCTGAATGAAGGACCATTACCATTGTGATGGAATTTAGTTGTATCCGAGGAATATAATAGTTATGCTCAAGATACAGATCATCACAAACACTGTTACTGGCAGTGGATAATATTCAAAAATAATGACTTCTTCAGTTATAACGGTTGCTGTCTGGTATTTTCTATTAAATGGCACGCTATCGCTGGAACCAAGCTTTTGGGACAAAAAAAAAAGCATGCGAGTCATAATCTGTAAAATGAAACTATTATCTTGAAACTAATAAATAGGCCCACTCTGCATAATGTGATATCCACACATACAGAGCGCCATTCAGTACATCATATTCAAATAAGTCCCATATGGTCACATTGTTTTGGAGATAGGGACGAGAGAATGCTCAATCACCTGTTATTCTTAAGTATGGATAAAACCGCAACGCCGGTTTTCAAATGAGACAGCTTGAGTGTACCTCTCCTATATAAGAATAGCCACTACATTACAGAATCTCCAGCTGTTCCTTTATCCCCTACTCAATCCAGTCATTAAAACTTTCACATCTTTTCAAACATTTGTTGAGAAAGCTGCCAAACCTATCTGATGTCTAAGGGGTAAACACTATTCACAAGGGGGGGGGGGGGGGGGGGGGCAAGGAAAGAACGGAAAAATATGTAAGACGTGAGAGGTATTGGGGGGAGCCAGAGAGCTTGGAAATGACATCCATCTGAGTTTCCATATTGCAGAAGTGTTTATTTCTCCAGGTTGTTTTAGAAGGCTTTCTTTCTACACGGTGTGTGTGTGTGTGTGTGTGGATTTGCGGATTTTGATGTACTGTACATGTATATCCACACGCATGCGTGACCTCCGGGTCCTCGAGTCAAGGTGTGTGTGGGTGCAAATTCGATTACACTCCAGTTAAAGCAATTTCCTGCGGAATTCAATTCTTGTCCTCCGTTGCAGGTGAGCTCCCCGCGGACATCTGTGTCTTCTCAAAGAAATGAAGCACCTATAAACAGCAGCCTTAAAGGAGGGAAGTAGAGCCGAAATGCAATTAATATGCAAATTCAGGGGGAGACTTAATGGGGAGCCTTAACAAACATTCGTGTGTGTGGAGATAAGGCTGTTTTCAGGTTGTTTTCCTCTAACCTCTGCCTGTCTAAAGTCAAAGCCTTGGGGAGCTGAAACTATTGAAAAGGTGTGGATGTTGCTGGTAATGGATTATTGCACTGGGAGAAGTATGGCAGTCTAGGGCTATGTTTTAGAGCGCACACATTTCGCCATCTCACAGAGTCATGCAAAGTGGCAGTCGCTTAACTGAAACAATTCACTTTCTTCTTTTTATGTTATTCTGTGTCTTTTGTTTTTTACAGGGGTGAGCAATTTGCTCTGAATCCCATCAGAGTTTGCCATGGGTGCAGGGGAGAGTGGAAGAGAGGAGGATAGAGGGGACGAGAGGTAGAATGAGTAGCCTGGGGCGAGAGACGGAGGGCAGCAGAGAGAGGAGAGGGTGAGGGTACGCATTCAGATCGGGAATTCATTTGCCATTTTCAGGCCCAGTCATACTTCAAGAGGCTTACGAGAGACACGGAGAAGGCAGAGATGAGGCCTCTGATGTGGAATGACATGCCTGATGACAGAGGGAGAGGCGAGAGAGAGAGAGAGAGAGAGAGACTGCTATGCATCACAGTGATAGAGGAATAGTGAGACCAACAGTTTGCAGAAGGGAGAGAGATGAGAAAGAAAGACGGAGGGGTTTGGGCTGCAGTCCTACGGGTCGATGGTGCAGTCGAGGCCACAGCAGTGCTGTCTGATGGATCTGAGTCCCCGGGGACTCTACCCTCTTCTCCATCTCTCCATCCCCCTCTGCCCCCACCCTAATGATTCATCCACCACCTCCAAGCCTCCTGTGCCTTCACCATGATTCACACCCACTCCCCGAGCTAAATTATCGCCGCGGTCCCTTGGAGAGCTCCATCACTCTCCCTCCATCTTCGGTTATCATCAAACAAGTATATGAGCTGAGACCGGCGCCTGATTGCATTGAAGAGCCAAGCTCAGCAGTTTTTACGAGACGATGCGCGTTTGATCGCACACTCGAACTCACACACCGCTGGCTTTGATGGCACTTTTGCAGGAAGAGTTTTCCATCTTAAAATGCTTGAGTGTTTACAAGTGATGACGCAGAGTCGATTTAGTGGAGGGCAGCGTAATTCCACAGGCAGGACACTATAAATGTTGATTAGATGAAGGTTGAGTGGAATATCTAATCACCAGGGACCCGTTGGTATTATTTTCATACAAGTGTTGCATCATGTGACCTCAGGGGTAGAAAGCATGAAGGCAACAACTCTAGTTCACATCCCGCACCATCAGGAAAGTTTACAAGCAGAATGATGTGAAATGGGTCTTGATTATATGATCAATGGTCACAATACGTCAGGCAGGTTTAAGTCCCAGCTTGATGATGATTACGGTAAACAATTAGGGATCAATGTCGGCCAAAAGGTCTGTGGCACATTTCTGGGTCTGTGAGATTCCCGTGAATCACTAAAGATTCGTTGATTAATTTTATGTGCCCAGGTTTTAAGTGAATTGGATTCCCCTGTTACCCATGGGTATCCGGATGAATGTTAACACTGTTTGTAGAAAGACACATTGCTGTCCACAATAGACGCATGGTACTAGGTATGATGGTAGATTAACTAGTGCCAGTCCCACAGACAAAAATATCTCAACAACTATTGGATGGATTACTTTAAAGTCTGGAACAAACATTTATGCCCCCCCCCCCCCCCCCCCCCCCCCACCCCCCACACACACCCCACCAAGATGAATTCAAATGACTTTGGTGAGTACTTTGTCCAATATGATCATTTACGATCAAATACCATCCATCCATCCATTTTCTACCGCTTATCCGGGGTCGGGTCGCGGTGGCAGCAGCAGGCCAAGCAGGCTGACCCAGACTTCCCTCTCCCCCCGCAACATTTTCCAGCTCATTCTGGGGGATCCCGAGGAATTCCCTGGCCAGCTTGGAGATGTAATCCCTCCAGCGTGTTCTGGGTCTTCCCCGGGGTCTCCTACCAGTTGGGCATGCCCGGAAAACCTCCAGTGGGAGGCGCCCAGGAGGCATCCTGATTAGATGCCCGAACCACCTCAGCTGACTCCTTTCGACGCGAAGGAGTAGTGGCTCAACTCCAAGCTCCCTCCGGATGTCCGAGCTCCTTACCCTAAGGCTGAGCCCGGCCACCCTAGGGAGGAAACTCATTTCGGGCCAACAAAATTTATTCTGATCGGCTTCAGCAAATGTTAGCATGCTAAAACACCAAACTAAGATGGTTAACATGGTGAACAGTATACCTGCTAAACATCTTCATTATGAGCATGTTAGCATGCTGACGTTAGCATTTACAGTACCTTAATTAAAGCAAGAGTGTGCCCAAGTCTCACTGAGCTGCTAGCATGGCTGTCGATTCACAGTGTTTTGGGGTGGTGGCAAAAATCTCAGAGACAGACAGCTAAAATCCAAGCAAACAAACCCAAAACTATCTGCATGACTGTCATGTAAGTGACAAAATATGCTTATCTGTAATTAGGGTGGACCAACCCTTTAATGGATCCACACAGAAGCACAGACCTCTGCCACCACACAGTCACACACCGATACAGAGGGGATGATCTGGCGTGTACTGGCCCCATGATTAAAGTGTATTGCGCTCACCTGCCCAAGTCCAATCAGGGCCTGTGCTGATTGCAGCAGCTTGCTGGAGACAAGAGATGGGAAACTGGGGGGGATAGAGGCTCCATCACTGGTGAAGTGACACTGTGGTGGTGCCATGGCAGGGCTGCAGAAAGCTGCAGCCCCGGGGAGAGGCTCCAGCTCCGCCACCCTCTCCACTCCTCTCTGGCCAGACGGGGCGAATCAATCATCTCCAAAGATGTCAGCATCTGCCCAAGCAATTTCAGATTGGAATAAATGGCAGATGGGGATGTTGTTCCCTCTGTTTAATCAGTTCCACCAAATGTGGTTTTATCTCTTATAAAATGAAACCATCTGTAGCACGTAGGTGTAAGGATCAAGTGAGGGAGGACGGAGGGAGACGGTGACAGAGGGAGAGATGAGAGATGTGTGTGTGTGTGTGTGTTTGATGTGTGTGCATGTGTCTGTGCATGTATTTTGTGTGTGTGTGAGTGTGTTTTTTTGCGTGTGCATGGTGATGGAGGGCAGAGAGAGAGATGGAACACTGTGAAACAGAAGCAGAATAGTGGGAGTGAAATAAGAAAAAAAAAGAAAAGCACTTATCCATTAAAAAGAGGGAAAATGTAATCTTACTGCGAGCTCACACCTCCACTCTAATCTCCTCTTTCTCCCTCACAGGAGTACCACCCAGGGGCCATCACCATTATATCTAGACCCATCTATTTCCTTCTCCGCCTCCAACCAGACACAGGGGCTGTAATTTGCTCCCTCTAGTCCCAGCCGAGGCAGCCTGATAAATCCCCTTGTTTTTAACCAGGGATGATAGTGTGTAAGTATCATAGCTCTCAAAGCTTTAGGGATCGTCTTGGTGACACTTTACTTTAGGATGGCCTTATTCCAATGTGCAGTAAAGCTATGGAAAAGTCTAAGCAGGGTACACAATAAAACTGTTTCACTCAAAATCCTGTGATTACATTAAGTTAATGTAAAATGCAAGGCAGCAACAATGTCAAAACAAGCAGCTACATCTGCACACTTGCTCTTACACAGTGTTGTTACACCCTCGTAAGCACATTATGCACAAGAGAGACTTCCATTAAGCGCAATAAAAGTAAAGTGTTACAAGGATTTTATACGAGGTGGAGAGGGTGGAGGGAGGAGAGGGAGAGATGCTGTAGATAGCTGCGTCCCACTGTGTGTTCTTCCCATGTTCTGCCTTATAGCTGTCATTAATGAAAGTCTGACAGGGTTATTCACTTGAGACTTCAGCGAGACATTTTCACTCTAATATCATTCACATCCCCAAAGAGAAGACTGCTTATCTGGAATGATGTCGCCCACAGAAATCCTCTTTGAATTGCATGCATTTTAAAATGTTCTGCTCAGATGAAACAGTTAAAAAAATGATATGCATAAACAGAGATGACAAATTTGAGATGAAGAATTTGAAATGAAATATGATAATCACACATCTAAAAAAAAAATAATAATAATTCCCAGAGTGTCGACTGGAAGGCAGTCGACTCTTTCCAGACTGCCAACATTAGGATTACACCCCCAGCCAACAACAAGTGATGGGCAAACTGTTCTTTGATCGTTTTCTCAGCCAATCATTAAGCCTTATTTTTCCACTTGGCTAAAGACTTACAAAGCTTAATTGTTTTAGATTCATGACAATTATGATAATCAAAGCAAAACTGATAAATGCATACAGTATGTCAGTAATATTACATCCTAAAATACTAGCGTTATGAAAATAAATAAATGAAATAAAAAATGTTATTCCAGATTTGTCAGAGTTGGGGGATGTATCTCCAATTTAGTCAACTTTCTGCCTTGTACTCACATGAGCTCTTATGCTTGAAATTAATTTAAATATGTAATATGGGAATATTAATGTGAATTCATGACATTTAATTCAATAATAACGTACCATATTTTACAGTTTCAAATTGTGCCCATATGGGTAATTATATTAAATAATCTAATTATGAGCATCAAATGACGACAAATTAAAGGCAATGTCTGCTGTGAATAATCCCTTTATGTGAAGGGATGATTTCAGATTACTAAAAGTTTCCATATTCAATTTATTTGTCAGTTATTAGTTTATGTGAACTGTTGAATTAACCCACACAATTGGATTAAAAAAAGATAATCCGAAAGAAGTCTTATGGACAAAATGTTTCCAAATGTTCTGTTCAACCACTGAACGATATTTTATGTGCATTTTATTTTCCTTCTATTTCTATGTTTAAACATTTAGGAATAGCTGTGTGTCATTTCATGTTGGGATATTTAAAAACGTCAGTTATGACAGGGCAGTGGAAAATACTGCTGGTTGATCACAACAAATACATTTTATATTTATTGAGAGCCAACATATGAATAGCTTACTTTAATGCAATTGATTGCCACTAGATTCCAGTACGGTACAATATAATTCTGTTATATACTGAAGTATATATTTCCAGACATGTAACATATTTCCAGTAAATACTGGTGATCAGATAATGCATCATTTCTCTGTATGTCAGTGTTGCAGTGGCAGAGAAAGGACCATGATATAAGGTATTTGTTCCACATATGATTGAAGACACCCCCCCCCCCCGTATCAAAAGGGCTATAATTAAATGTTCTGCTCAGGAGGCTACTGACCCTTCCTCCATTCTACAGAAACCTTGTCCCTGTCGCGCACCCTAATGTGACGAGATGTATTGCGATACAAGCTGGGCTCACTGTTTGTTCCAGAGGATGACTTCCGTCTCGTGTCGAGTGCTAAATGGACATGCTGAGAGCCCACTGTATCTGGACAGAACAGTTCACATCCACTTTATTTTCTGGTCTAGCTTTATTAATTTTTAATAATAACACAGACCAAAATGGCTCCCTGTATTACAGAGATAAATAGACCCTACGAGCATTTTAAATTGATGTCAAGTGAAGCTTGGCCGTTCCTCAAAAAGTATTTTTAACCTGTGATTCAACACAAGGCAATGCACAATGGATGCCCATGAGCAGAAAAGGGTCATGCACAGATGAATTCGTAGGACAGCAAAAAAAAAAAAAAAATGTCCCTCTCCTTTACTCTTTCTGTCTTCTCTATACTGTCACCAAGTGGGATAATAGTGCTTCAGAGATGATTTGTTAATTAGACTGTCTAGACGTTGCTCAACTGCGCTCAGTACAGCTGGCCAATTGGAGATTGTGGCGCATAAGTGTATGTGACCATTAAAAGGATATCAGGCCAATCCCGTGACAAGTGACAAATCAGATCCTGTTGTATTGGAGAGTAAAGAGGGGGAGAGAGAGAGAGACAGAGAGAGAGAGAGAGAGAGACAGACCGAGAGAGAGAGAGAGAGAGAGGTAACAAAAGAGAGACCAAGTGAGCTGCAACCAATAAACCAATAAACTATATTCACCTCACAAGGCTGCGGTTATTGCTGTTGTAAAAAGCATTTCCATTCCTCGTTTGTAGTACAGTGTCAGGAGGGGTGACTGGACTGTTTGACAGGACAGCGTGGTAATCAGTCATGTACTGATAACCCATACCAACTGGTCCCAGAGTTAACAGCACAGGAACCCAGTTTGTGTTCCTCAGTCTCTGCAAATAGATCCTATTTGCTGCTGCTAGACATCCAGACGCATGATCTGAATAATCACCTCGCAAAACCATCCCCGCTCGTCTTTTGTGTCAACCATGTCCGCTATTCTATTTCTATCTTTGCGGGGCGAGGAACCAATTTGGGCTCCGGCAGGCCTCGAGACAGTCAGGTAGGCAGGCAGGGAGGCAGGAGCTGAACAGAACGGAACAGCCAGCCATACATATGGATCAGGTCGACAGGCTGAGCATTAATGGCCTCCCTCTGGAATCTAAAACACCGGCACAGGCCAGAGAGGAGCTCCTCGGGGAAATCAGAATACCGGCAGCCATTCAGGTCAGCTTGTACGTGTTCGCTGCATGTTACAACTCCATTTTCCTCCCCCACCCACTCGCAGAGAGAGACAGAAAGCCTTCTCCGAGGTGATTTATACGCTTGTATTACGTATCGAGTGGAGAGCATTGTTGACCGCTTTATGGAATACAATTGGGTTTCTATTGAGAATGATGCGTACAAGGATGAAATATGGCTTGGGTGAAAGGATTGATTACGTGTGAAGACGAATTGCTGCTCTTGCAGTCGGAGAAGTGTTTTTACATTATTCTTGTGGTAGTACAGTATCTCTGCCTTCTTGGAAACCGAAACTGGAGGGAGGCAGACAGGTTGCAGTTTGAGTAAGGGACTTTATTTTTTTTCCTTTTGCTGTTACTCAGTTTTGCCAACAATTTCTCCATCCTCTAAAAGCAACCGTGTGGTTGTGACTGCTCTCGGGCATTTTTGAAAGTCATTCAAAGAAATGCAGGAGCTTCATCATAACACCACCACGTTACATAACTTCTGAAATGCTTTGCATATCTTAGACTGATGATACAGCATATCGCAGAGTATAAGAAGGTGGGATTTTCCACTAAGATAGATGGATATTGGTTTCTCTCAGTCTTTCTTACTAAAGATGCTTTCCTCACACCCTCAACCTTTCTTTTAGAGCTTGTTCTGGAGTCAAAGTGGACAGAAATTTAATCCATTTCGTACCCCATCAGAACTAGTGGGTGTTTTGTGGAGAACAAATGGCTTTATCCGCTGTAGTTAAAGAATGCCGACAATGTGACTGTCATAAGCATGACTTGTGACCTGCCTGAAGTGCCATTCCCTCCCACACACCCATCATATCAATACCGCCTATGTCCTCACCACTCAAACACTGGCAAGCTATGGCTTGTGACTCGGGCAAGACGTACAGAAATGCTGTGTTATCCATCAGAGAGATGATTGTGTAACTAGCATGGCATTGTTTTCGGTGAGAAGAACTAGAATCCTTTGAATGAATGAGGTGATGTTTTACACAACAGAGAGCTCGCAAGAACAAGAATCTTGTCTGGCATCAAGAGAGAATTACAAAGAACACATGACAGATTTTGCGAGAAAAGCAAGGTACCAGTTCAGACCAGTTCTAGACCTGTAAATATATGTATAAAAATCTTGATTTGGGCAAAGAAGCTTTTATTACGGACCAGAACAGAACAGGAATTGCTTTCTGGAAGCTTCACAGAGTGGAGTCTGGTTCATGTTTTCTGGAGTCAGGCTTTGCAAACACTGTTTGAGTTACAACGATGGAGAAACATGAATTCTGTGTCAAAGAAGATTCTCCATGCGTGTAAACTCTGCGTGTGTGTGTGTGTGTGCGTGTGTGTGTGTGTGTGTGTGTGTGTGTGTGTCAGCTCAGACACACCTCTTTGACTCCACACATCATCATTGATGGACTCCAACCGGTCACCCCTTTTCTCTTCACTCTCCATCCAGCCATCCATTCCCATCAGCATGCCTCTTTGCTCTGTCTTTATTGCTGTCCACTGTGTGTGTGTGTGTGTGTGTGTGTGTGTGTGTGTGTGTGTGTGTGTGTGTGTGTGTGTATAGATGAGGCAGGGATGGTTATGTCTTGACGCGGTAAGCAGCAGCAGCAGTAGCGGCAGCCTGTGGAAACAAAGGCAGGGTGATTTATAGCCCCGTACTGAGAGCATAAATCACACCTGCAGCGCCGCGCCTTTAAACGCCCTGCGTCCTGACAGCATTTACCTTTTATAAATGATTGGGCTGAACCTCCCATGGAGCCTGAGACCACAAAGCTCACTCACTCCCCATCTAACTCTTCCTTTGTTTCCACCTCTCTTTCTCCCTCCCTCCGTCTCATTTCAATTTCCTCTCCCTATCTATCTCACACGTCATTCTGTCTCCTTCTCCCACATCTCTCTGCTTCTGCCTTCTCCGTCTCTGTCGAAATTCCGCCCTCTTCCTTCTTCTCCTCTACATCCTCCTCCCTCCTATCTGTCCCCACCATGGCCTCCCTTTCTCCATTTGCAGGGCATGATGGGATGCTCCCAGTGATGCCTCATTCACCCAGTGTCTGCGTCTGCAGGGGATACAGCTAAAGCTGCTTAAAAGGCAGCCGCACTGCCACCACATCCTCGGCCGTTAAGGAAATGAATGTGTCAGTCTCAGCCCTATCTGCCTTCCTCATGAACACTTTTGTGTGTGGCAAATACATAAGGGGGGGAGGTGTTGTGGGATAAATGGAATACACACACATAATGCCACACCTGTGCATCATGGAGGGACTGTGAGGCTGGGAATACACAGCCCCAGCTGCAGGAGTGTGGCTACAGATAAAGGTGACGTCTTGAGGCCATTACTTATCCAGCACAGCGGCAAAGGTTTGCAGATATTATACCTGCTGTCTCCACATAATAGCTCTGGGTTGGAAGCCACACACACATTTGGATACACACACGACAGGGTGCATATACACAAGCAAACAAAACGAGCACAAACAACATGGTACACTGACAGGCCCACACAAATTCAGGCACGCAAATCTATACACATATACTCGCTGCTAAATCACAAACACACACACGCGGGCGCACAGACACACTGAGTTAAAACAGATGAAAGAGCTGGTAAATGAAATGTGACTCAACAGTTTAAAATGCAGCACTGCAGCTCTGCGAGCATCAGTTGAACAAATCGACAATATTTCTCAAAGCTGCCACAGTAACAACCAGCAGGAGCATCCAAATAAGGGTTTGTTTTAAGATCTCGCTTTTCTCAGAAACGCTGCATGTAGCCCGGTACGGTGTGAGAAGGAGTGTTTTTTTTATGTGCAACTTGAAAATTGATTTGAGTGTAAATCATTCAGTATAATTTACCCTGTTATAGAATAGTGGTAGTCATTATCAAAGTGGCAGCACTGTAAAACATCCTGGGGTAACATGTGAAGTGTCTTCAATAGCCTGCTACTCAGTTTAGTTTGCAACCGTAGCAGATTGTGAAAAAAAAAATAGCCAACGCACACAAAGTGAAATGTCATTTCTTTCTAATTCTTTTCTCCAAATTAATAAAAAGGTGCACGTGAAACACGTGCCTGGCGACACATTCACCAAAATAGTTGCTGCTGTTTTAACACACGAGAAGTCTATAATTATAAGTCTATAATTTCCTGCATATAATTTAACTACTAGTATTAGTTCTAAGCTCCTGCATAGCTGCAAAGATTTTCTCTATTAACGGAAAAATCCATCCAGTGGGGAAAGTTGACTAAATTACATGAATCGTACCTGTTTTTCTATCAGATTTCCAGAAAATAATCTGCAAATTATCTTCTGGAAAAAAAGTGCAATCACAGATATTATTTTAACAGTGTTTTACATATTTTTTTAAACACACATTCTACAACTCTAAGTGGAAATTAATTCAACAACTAATTTCAACCTTGAGCAGAAACCCCCTCATCATGTCTCTGCTAAAAAAAAAAAATGCACAGTGGATTCATACCATCCATGCATTAGCGCTTCATTTAGTCCCAATTCCATCTGTTAAATCCTTACACACTTGATCTTCTCCCTCTAGCGCGGGGTTCTCATACAGTTCCAACTTTTCATGGCAGCGAATAAAAAAGAGAGACCCGGACAGACAAGATGAATCAAAACCCAGCCAGCCATTTCAGCTCCAGTTTGAATGTGACAGTTGTTCTTTGTATTTGCGTTGGACGGTCTACAGTGGAAACGAGAGATGCCCTGCAAATGTGAGCTATTCCGCTGCCAGGATGCCGGTTGTTCTACTGTAACTGAGCAGGAGCCTGTGTGTGTGTGTGTGTGTGCAGGAAATAAATACCGGCACCCTCGCAGGGAATAAAGCTTCGCAGATATCCTCAAGGTCTAAAGAGATTATTTTCATTTGTAACAGAGAATCTTAGTATATGTGTATTGAAATGGCAATGCTTTATGAATTAACAAGAACATGGTTAGGGCTTTATGTTGTTGGCAGAAAGAGTTGTTTTTCGACTGTTGCGTATACTGTTATGATCCTGATCAACAGGGAGGGAGACGGACGACTGCGGCGTGTCATGGAAGTCTGACTGTTGTGAACTTTTTTTTCCTCCTTTGTGGAACATATGAACCAAAATGACTCATTCAGTAAAATGAGGCTAATAATTACGTTGAGTAACAAAGAGGAAAAACAAACTCAGACGTTCCGTTCCTCTGAGAGCAAGCCAAACCCTCCGCAGAGGCTAAGAGGCTAACGTTTGGCTGCTATTAGCATGCCTTCTGTTAGTCTTGCAGAGAGGCCTCGCATGTAGCAGACATGACCTCCATGTTGAAAACTACACCTCGACACGGAGCAGGGCGTCTACTCCCCTGAACCTAAACTTGCTCTGTCTGACGTATGGGATCACTAGAAGCAATGGTTCACCGTATTACCAGGCTGGATGCACACCCCCGCCTCCACTGTTTTGTGCCCTGGGTTAATTGGTCTGATTGTTGCCCTAGGCTATGGCGGATTCTGTGGGGCACTTCAAGCCTTGCAGTCGCTAGGGCATATAAAGCATTCAGATGGTATTAATTAACTATTCATAGGAGTCTAGCCCCTGCCTGAGGTATGCGTTTACCTCATCTTCACCACCCCCAGAAATATCTCCTTTTATAGTTACTAAAGGCTCCACCTCTCCACCTTCATGAGTAAAGGTTCAACTATTTCAACTATGCAGTCAAATTAATGTCAATCTCGCCAAGTCTGGTACAAACATTTATACAAATGACGTTGTCTTGGCTATGCAAAAAGAAAATACGTTCAGATCTGTCAGAATGAAAGCTCCACAATTTCACTTTGCCAAAGCCTCATAAAGCTATAAAAAAAGCGGGCAGCGCAAAACGTGAGGAAATGCTGAACGTAGCTTCAAAGGTATGAAAATATAACCCTTTGACGGCCAAATCTGATGCTGAGTCAAGGCACCAGCTATCATTTAATGAGATGGTTTGCCTTGGGATTAAAATATAGAACTTTTAAAGTTCAGCACTGTTTGACCTGTGCCGGCTTGCTAATTAGGTGGAAATACCTCCTCTATCAAGGAGGGACTCTTCTTAAATCACTTTTTTCTAAGGAGTTCCTGGATTCCTATCAGGCAGCATGACACTTGTATGACGAAGCGAAGATTGTCGGGCAATAACTAAGGTGAAGCTGCCCTAACACAAACCTATTATTAGCCACCGGTGGAATATGATGCTACAAGGCCGAACCACATCAGCATCTAAGGCCCAATGAACTCTTCTCGCCGTACCATGCAGTGCTGATTTTTAGGGCATGATAACAGCGAAGTGTGCCCTTAGATGTCATGTCATCTTAACCTCAACTTGTGCCATGTCAGGCTGAGATCTCACAGCTCCAAGACTCTCCTCAACCCAGCAAAACTCATAAAAACGCAGAAGCTCATAAGCAGCAGGGGAAAGTAAAGAATTAGTCGAGGCAAATGACTGTAACCAAACCTTTCAATGAGGCTGCACTCACGGCTATTTATACAATCATATCCACTCTTACACACACACAGCACCACTGCAACAGCACAATATTTGTAGGATAACATTGGCTGTTTACAATAAGTTTAGACTCTCCTCCTCCTCCTCCTCCTCCTCCTCTCAAACTGCACCTGCTGGAGTCTCCAGTCCTCCGCTATAGCTTGTATACATTATGTGGCTCAACATCACAGGTAAAGAAATATATAAATAAATATAAACACTGGCACTGGAACACATTTTCTTCCTCCCTCCCTCCCTCTCTCCCATCCCTCCTCTCCCCTACACTGAGAAGTAATGAGGGGCTACCTGTAATTACAAGCAGCTGCTGTCTTCCCTGACGAACGCTAATTGCCAATAATGATTTTGGAGAGCTGTAAAAATTTGCCGGCTGACGCTCTCTCTCTCTCTGGTTTGTAGATGCAGAGAAGGAGAAAGAGAGAGGGAGACATAATTAAAAGAAAGGAGAAGAGAGAGAGAGAGAGAGAGAGAGGACTTGGTGGGTTTATGCTCTCCCTGCCTGTGTCACAGTCAGGAGTGCAGTTAGCTAATTTCTGTTGCTGACATACCAGAACCCTCAGTCGCCTGTTTGCCATCTCTCTCCCTCTCTTTCCTTCTCACCTGTTTGCCATCTCCTTCACGGGCTGATAACAGCTTTATTAGAGCTATAATGTGCAGGTGGAAGTTTAAAGGTCCCGTATGAGCACAGCGAGGAACAGAGGGGAGTGTAGACGGGAAGGCTTGGGTGAACGGGTGAGGTGCCTAATAAGCCACATGCATAATTAAAAGACAACGATGCCACTAATTAATGAATGCTTGTGTTTGGCTGCGCGTTGTAATGGAGACGGCGTCAGTGTGTGAGAGTCTGTCTGAGAGAAGTTGAATTAACCCCAAAATAAGGGAGAGGAAGCGTGGCAGAGGTAGAAGACTGATGCATGCAGCGTAATGTGAGCTGGTGTTACAACTCTTCTTTTGACAACGCTTTACTTTGCTCATATTCTAAGTATATTCCCGAGTAAATCAGAAGGCATGGAAGCATAAAAACTTGCAAATGTGTCTGACGGCTTTTGAAAGTGTCTCACTCTTTATGGTTGAATGTTCAATTGATTTGCTAAATCTCCCTGACGCACGCGGCCGTGGTTGTGGAGCACTGTGTTATTAAGACTCAGGCTTTCGCAACATTGATCGTCTGATCCTTAGCCGTCTCTATCTTTCTTCAGTCCACTGACACTGAAAATAGGAGGCTCTCAGTTTGAAACAGAAAGGAGAAAATAGCGCCGTCCACGCCTTTCATTTTTATCTGCTCCGGTATTGAGCGTCTTCTTGCCACAAAGATAACAGTTCAATGACGGAAGTGAACAAACACGTTGATAGGGCTGCATCACTGCATAAAGTCCACACATGAAAGAGTTTGCCGGTCAGTTTTACAGCAGACAAACTCGCCCACCTCTGAGCTGTTATCAGAGACATCATAAAGCTAACAAAGGAAAAAATAAAGTTCCCACAGTTCATGAAAGACATGACTCCCAGAGTAATGATCACAGGATATGCAATTAGTGAACGGCCTTATAGCAAAACTATTATTACCATTTTGTTTTTGATAAGATAAAAGGAAGCCACTAGACTATAATGAGAATACACACACAATAGATAATGTTCCTATATGCAAATATGTTTTAAGTAACATTCTCTGGTTCCAACTTCTTATTGAAAGGATGCGCTGCTTTTCCATTTCATTTCCTGATGAATTGAATAACTTTGTTAGTCTTTGTTAGTCATAGCAACTTAATAGCGTCACCTTGGACTGAGGTGGACATTTTTTAAGACTACATAAATATTGGAGAAATGAATCAGCATGATCAGCCAATAATAACAATAATCATTCATTGCAGAATTAACTATATGTAAACTAACTTTTCTTTCATGGCAAAAGTAAATCCTAATTCTATTCAAAAAGTCCACCAGAGAGACTTTTTGATTACAGTTTTCAGATAAAAAAAATCTAAATTAAGATGCAGCTGACGACACACATCGTAGTTCAGAAAAGGTGTTTTTTAAAAAGGTGTTCACACAAACCCTTAACCTGTCCAAATAAATAAAAGAAAGATAATAATGTCATCATAATGATACTTAAACATTGAATGGCATAACTGCATTATCCCAATCAGAACGACCTGTAAAATCCAATTAGAGATTTGTTTGGCCATTCTAAAATAATTCATTTTCAGATAAGAGCTTCGAAAAATGTCCCAATTCCTTCCACCAACTCCCTACAAAACAAATGGCAAGTCGTCGTATTGATCGTACTGATTCCCACCATCAGGCTTAAGATTTATTTTACAGAACTCAACAACTTTTTATGCTGAAATTATTCTGGAATGAGATACATCATTTACAACACTTGCAAAAATGGATTATGCAAATTCATAATTTATTTTAACTAAGCAAGATAGAAGAGTTTTTTTTTTATAATGGATCAACTAGAAACTGCAAGATGTGGATGTTCTCTGTGAATCAAATAAGATGTTTTGTTTCCTTCCCTGTGTGCGCTGAATTGAAAATGAAAGGGACTTCTTACAACCCATTTTTACAGACTGGCTTTTATGTGATGTCGTCGCTTTACTGCTTTATTTTATTATTGATATTATTATATTATTTTACTAAATTATTATATTTTACTAAATGATGTATTCTATTTTTATCGTATCTATTGGTTTTATTGTGTCATCTATTGTGCTGTTTTATCAGGGTTCAACTCTTCCCGTAGTTTGTCTCTTTGTTGGGCCTCGCTGTCGAGCTTTCTGTTTTATTGCCTTGCTTTTGCTGCTTTGTCTGTCAAAGCACTTTGTGAACTCTGTTTGTAAAGGTGCTATATAAATAAAGTTATTATTCTGTTAACAAACCTAATCACCAATAGCTCATCTCCGACATACATTTATTCACTCTCTGCTTTGATCGAGTACTGCTGGTTTTATAGACATCTGTGGTTGCGTAAGAGACCTTTGAACACCCTGAACTGTGGGAACCTCTTGCAATAAAAATGTGCTTAAACACTATCTTATCTCAGCTACCTGGAATAGTTTACATGTTCATTGTTGAGCATTCATTGCTCTGTAATTATTATACGACTCCGAGTTTCTTCCCTGTGGAATATTCTCATGCATGGACTCAAATTGATGCCATAATAAGAATCCAGGGAGAGATTTTTATGTCATTTTCAAACACAAAAGAATATTACTTTGAGCTTTTGGGATGCAATAAAACAATATGATATCACACTGTTTGATTGTCTCATTGTTTCCTTTGTTACGTTGCATAATACCCAGCGGCTGCATCCAACTTCTTACTTATTATCTTTCTTTAATAGGTGGGCAACCTGCAAAAGCTGCTTCTAATGATTTCATTGTTTGGCGAGCTCAGGAAAGTTCTCTCCTTTGAATCCACTGATGTCATGACAGTTCAGAATATATTCCAAACATGTGGTAAAAGGCACTAGGAAATTACATTTTTTGAATTGGTGTCCATTTGCACGTCATTATATTAATTTTTTAGATCGCAAATTGCTTTCATCCTCCCAGATGCAGTGTAACAGATACAGAGCGACTGCGTGACTCACATTCTGCATAGAGAAAGATGATTTAACAAATCAACAAATGTGTTGGAATTGCTGAAAAACACGTAAATACAATAAAATGACTAAATATGTAACATTCCAAGCAAAATGCCTCATATAAAACTGTGTGTGGACTTTATCCATCTGTGTAAGCCGGTGCAAAACTCTTAACAAGCCAGTTTAGGCATATTCCCCACAGCCAGCTACTTTGGATTTGAATATGGTGCCTGATATTTGGTATGTAATAAGGGGCCTGCAGCCTTTCCCTCTCAGTGAGCAGTAAGGGCCCGTCTTCCTGATAATACCATGCATGGATAACTGAGTGAGACGCCATCAGATACTGAAAGCAGCAGGCTTAAGGGAAATGAAATTTATTTGGAGGCAAGAGAGTGAGGGCGGCAAGGAAAACGGCGAAGATAATTGAAACGGGGAGCGTTCAGTTGGGGAGAGAAATTGAGATGTTGTCACTAAGTCCTCCTTATCGTCATCAGGGCCACTGTGCAAAAGCAATTAAAGAGTTAAAAAGAATATCTGGAGTTATGCAGAATCCAAGAGAGCAGAACGCAAGTCAACAAGGTGCCCTGTGCACAAAACACACACACACACACACACACACACACACATCCCAAAGAAGTAGAGGATTGGAATAAAAGATTTTAGTTTTGTTTTTTTTCTGATATGTTTCAGTCCCCAAATTTGAAATTACAAAGCAAGCAAGAGCTTATTGCAGGCCCATTAAAGTCAGACAGAAATGAGGTTTTGATGATCATTATTCATAGCATGGCCGTGTCTGAAACACGTGTCTGCAATATTTTAAAACACTACATGTTTTTTTGCAGGTTTCCATGACTGATATCCTTGCGTACACAAGCCCACAGTAGGATTTCACTTTAAAAGTTAAAAATAACAATTGGCTGAATTGAAATATACCACATTGTGTACAATGATGGCATAAGCCGATGCCAAGTTGCTCTCACTGTGGTACCATATGAAGGACTGTAGGTGCAATTTGTTTTTCTTTTTTTTCTCTCTTTTGTTTTGGACAGAAATTATGGTATAGAAAAAAAATTGAGCTAAAAACAAAAATCCCATCCTTATCAGATTTGACTTTTTTTTAGAAGGTCCAGTTACAGTGAAAGCTCTGAGAGACCGTCAGAAGCAGATGCTGTTTCATGATTCACCTTGGCTAAATAAACGATCAAAAATGCAAATGCCCAAACAAGTACAGAGAATAGTCTGTGCTTTTTTCGCGCAGTAACAAAGGGGAGCAATGATGAGGGCTTTACAATCTCACATATTCCCATGTCTGATTTTCAAAGATGTTCTGGCATACCTCAATAAGCTAAATCTTGTCATTTCCTTTCTCTAAATTGAATTTCTAAGGGGATTTAAATGGGCCAACTATGAATGATGCCATGGGCGAGAATACTCAAATTACCAACAATGTGGAGAAAAATGGGTCTGAAAGCAGACAAGAGGCACCAGGGGGTTTGAAGATGTGGGTAGACTGATGCACTTTCACAGACAATTCATCAAAAGCCTCTTCTTCTCCCCCTCCACGTAAGCCGGCCACTTCTTTCTCCTTCGCACTAGTTAAAACAACCTGTCTGATGATCCCTTCCTGTTATAGACAAAACCATCTTTCTTTTAGTCCAAAGATCTTTTTAACATCAACTAAAAGCCTCATTGGGAAGACACAGAGAGAAGAGATAGTGCTGCACTGCTGAGAAATTAAAAAAACACAAAATTAAAGAGAGAGGGAGAGATTGGGTAAAAACAACAACAAAAAAACGGCAGGATAACAAAGAGAGAACTGGAACGAGTAGCGACAGACAGAGAGAGAACAAGAACAAGGGAGCGGGTGAGAGGAGAAGAGCAGAGTGGTGGTGGCTCGGTGGGGGGGCCCATAGTAATGAACAGGTGGTGGGGGGAAGAGAAGGTTAAGCCTGTTTCTGTGGGTGTCGCTGGAACCCACCCCGTGCTGTGTGGACAGATGTGTGGACGGGCCGCTAGCTAGCTCTCCCCGTCTCTCCCTCCCCTCCTGCCTGGCCGGTGATGCCAAAGCCCACTAGCCTGTGCTCAAAAACTCACTCATTTATCCGCCTTTGTTCTTTGTTATTTTTGGACTCGGACGCGACAACGAAAAATTGTCTCTCTCCAAGGAGAATCACGTTCCTGTCTCCCCGTCTCGTTAGCTTCTGTCCGTGTACGGCACACAATAATGTGACATTTGGGAACGCTGTGATGTTTGGTTTTGTTGTTTCGATGCGTCTTTGGATCTTGTCTGCCTGTGGCATATAGAAAGAAAGATTAGGAGTGTTAGTTGCTTGTTTGAAAAGCCAGGTGGCTAAGGGAGCCCCAGACAGGTACTATTCTAATGAACACACACGCTTATATTGTTGTTGCTTCAGGCCTGTTGACAACCAGAGAGGAACAGGATGTTGTCACTCAGACCTTCCACCGGGTGTGTGTATGTTGCTCACGAGTGAGTCGTTTGACTGAGGGCTGTATGTGACAGGTGTTTCCTTGTTTGTCTATCAGACTGGTTTTACATCGTCAGCTCAAAGGCAATGATTTATAATTCATCCATGAGGGACCCAGTGGAGAGAGTGGAAGTTCAAACTCTCAAGATAATCTAAGTAATCAAACTGTCAGTTTTGTCTAAAGGCAGTCTCTGTTTCAGAATGGGGAAAAAAAGTAAGAAAAATTTGTTTGTGTGTGCCTTTCTAGGTAGAAATCACCTGTGTTGGCACAGCAGAGTCTGTATTTTGTCAGTGCATAGAGATCTGGTCTGCACCTGTTGTCACACACACACACACACACACACACACACACACACACACACACACACACACACACACACACATACGCACACACACCAGATGAAAATCAGTTGACAGCATGGCCAGCTTCATCAGATGTGCCCACTCCTGTTCCGTTCATTAACGTCCAACCGAAGGCGGCTGGCCTGGGGCCTACTGCAAGTCCCACTCGGCTAAACAGCACCCCCACAAAGCAAACACAGAGAGAAAGACAGAGAGAGACCGACATGCGAGCAGAGAGAAAGGCATTCAAACAAAGTAAAGCACAAAACATCAAAAAACTTTATTGTTTATGAGAATATGTGAATATGCAGCTGGCAAAACAAGAGCGCGAAAGCAAGATGCACGCAGATAAACCAAAACTAGCGTTTGGCGAAGATTGGCGAGCACAGCCATAGCCTTGGTTTGGAGGTCAGCTGGGAATTTTGGATTGGCGTCGCCTGTGCGACGCCCACGCGCTCTGCCCGTTCTCCCTGGGATGCCAGCGCCACCTGCTTACATTGTGGATGGCAGCTTTGGTGCCCAGCAGGAGGGCTGGATGGACGGACTCACAGACAACATGTTTCAGCTAGTTTGTTTGGAAACCTGCGGCCGCCCAGCCAGAGAGAGGAAAACTTCGGGAGAGAGGGGTGAGAGAAACAGAAACAGAGAGGAGGATTTTGAAGAGTTTGCCACATCTTCGCTCGGTCTCACTGTCTGACTGGTAAGACGTGAGACAAACAGTGACCTGAAATGATTGGCAAGTCCGTTAAAGACTGACAAAAGTCCAAGCGCTGAGATTTTCCGTGGCTTATTTTAACAGGCATGTGGGGATGACGGTGGCATTTAGCCATTTTGAAGCGCAGCTTTATCACATACGTATTCATATACACCCAGAACTATCTATCTCAAACCAACATTATCACACCATGTAAAACCAACAGCTCAAAATAGGTGGTTTCCCAAAAGCCTCCCACTGAACGTGAACTCTTTCTCCACCATCAGCATACAGAGTCAGCACCCTGGCATGACTGATAACAAAGTGATACAACCCAGGGAGAAATAAACATGACATAACCATCGCCGGCATATCATCTACCTACCGCTACCTTCTGAGATGAGTGAGCAAAAAAGGGGGCAGGGATGGTACAAAATGCACACACTGTGCGGCCTATTTATATGAGTTATTGGAAAACTGTTTGAGAGCAGCAGTGTGTGTGTGTTTTTCCGATGGTAAGGGTGAAGAAGCTGTGGGCAAGAGTAAGCGAGAGAAGCGAGTGAAGGGACTGGAGGGGAAACCACCTGCGGAGGAGAGGAGAGCGCTGGGGCCGGAGAAGATGAAAGAGCGAGGTTTTGATAACTTCCTTCAAAGCCCCTCCAAAAGGTATAAGTATCCCGGAAGACGCACACAACCACACACTCGCTATATCTAGAGGTAAGCATCCGGTGTCAGAGGAGTTTCTGAGAAGGCACTCTGAAGTACATCTGCCTCTTTTTCTTTTTTACTCCACTTCACTCTTCTCTTAGAACAGGACGAGATGTTTCTTTTGTTCTCGAAACAACTCCCAAACAGGAAGCCAGGGCACGAGATGAAGATAAACTAGTTTCCTTCTTCAAAAAAGAAAGCCGCCTTCTGATGCGTCTCAGGTTTTAACGCTCCTACGCAATGTCACAGCAGCCCTCAGCAAAATATTTTTGGACTCAAGAAGGAGGATGTTGTTGATGAACAGGCAGGCAATGCAAACTAATAAAATGCTTTTCAATCCGAGACCCCCTCGGTCATGTGCTTCATTTAGCTCTTCTCCGGTGCAGTATCAGTACTGGTCATTACTAAGGGAATCATCTGAACATTTTTAATTAAGGCCTGAAAAGAGAAGAGAAGAGGTACTACAGAATGCCCTTCGTGGTACAAACGCACCCTTGATATTTATGCACAGCCACGACAGGCCTAATCAATCATTAATATTCAACCGGTTATACCGTCCTCAAACTCATTGCATGTAGACACACACACACACACACACATTCACACACATTCACACAGAGCAGAAAGGTCAAAACACTCTGTTCTGCAGGCCTCAATTAAATATGGAAGATAATACTTTAGAATCTCTCTCGCACTGTCTCTCAAATTCATATGTACTTGATTTGCATGAATGTGTACGAGCCATATACACTGTATACATGCATTATGAATACAGCATCAATAACGGTAATATGTCAAATGGAAATACAGGATACTTGCATATATGTATGCAAAAATATTTTTGGATAAGTGCATGCATTTTAGGAAATCCGTTTCTCTGATACGTTTATATTTTGAGGAGAAAAGTTAAAGAAAAAAAAGTTTGTCCTTTCCATTTCCCTTTTCTTAAAATAATGAATGGCAGTGATATCTCTTTATAGCTTTGTACTTTTCTGTCTCCTTCCTGCTTTATTGACATTACTGTAATTTAGTAAAGTAAAGCCAAAGCAGGTTGTACGGGTTCACAATGTCAAACAAAGTATAATAATTTAACCTAAGAGAAAAAGACAAGTTGTTTACATGATTCAAGATGAACTTTTTTGTCATTCATACAATTCACAGCGCAAATGCACAACAGAATTTAATTATGTTGCATTCGGTGTAATAAAAAAAAAGTGTTAACGAGAGTAAAAGTTAACATAGTTAGGATAAAATTGCATATGTAGGAGGAAAGTTGCACGTCACAGCATAGTTGCTAGTCCAAGGTGAGGTATTTGTTACCGATTACGCATGGCGTAATTACGATCAGGAATCTGGATATAGATAGAAATAGACATAAATATATCTATGTACAGTATATAGTTTGATAATTGAATGTAACGGCAGTGTGAGAACATCATTTCTGTCTTTCTGGTCTTCCTCTCTCTCACTCATATCTTGTTAACTTGCTGCCAATGGCAAATGTTTGTGGTTTCAGTCTGTCATGAATCCCAGCTCCTGTCAACACTCTCTGGGTGTAGTTTTAACTTTCTGATCTTCCCCCTCTGTCCCCAAGGCACAAAGTAAAGTCATGAGAAATAAAATGAAGGAGAAAATAAAATAAATGAATTGATAGAGAGAGTGAGAGAGAGGTCACATCACACAACACCGCAGGAAGTCTTCCTCCAGTCAATCATAACCGTCAGCCTACTCAGCTTCCTGCGCAAGCAAATCTCATTTGCTGCCTCTGCTCCCTCGCTGGTGCGACTATAAAGGGGGATGTGGGGATAATGTGCATTATTACTTTTATCCAATGTAAGTGAGGCGGGCCAATAATTGCGCAATGTTGGAGTTTTATTGTTCCCAGCTGCTGTGATCATTACTAAACGTCATAGAGATGCAACATTTCCTGTCAACTTAACGACAGTAATCACTTCCCTCTCCCTGTGCTCCCTCTACCCTCACTCCACTGAATACTCTGCCACCCGGCCCAGCCCTGCGAGGTGCGGAGATGAGGCTTCTTCATCATCTTTATTGGATTCCTCCTCCAAACCAAATCATGGTAAACACGCACTGCATCATTTTCCCATATTTTCTCATATAGACTGACTGCCTGACTGCAGCTGCTGGAATTATTGGCTAATAATAAACTTCTCCGTCCGTTCTTAGAAATGTTCCTGAGTGAGTTACTGAACCCGCTGCACTCCGGTGCTCACTTTCAACGCAAAACCAAAGAAATCTGTCACGATCAATGTCGAGGAGCTTTGTAACAAGCTGCCTCTCTCTCTTTCTCTCTCTCTCTCTCTCTCTCTTTCTTTCCCCGTGCGTCTGTCTGGCAGGTGAATGCCCTGCAGACAGCACACCAACAGGCTGACTTATTTTCTGAAGGTGTTTCTTGGGTTGGCGGAAGCTTCACAGGTATCACAGCTGAAGTGAGAGAAAAAGATCTGAGGGAGACGGTGAGGTTGCGGTAAGTTGCACGCAAGGTCGCACAATGAACTGTTTCGGTGAAAATTGGCGAGGTTTTTTACCATTAGGGAATGACTTCGTCTTAGGTGAGCTGCTGAGATACTTTCCCTGTGGGTTGAACAGACTTTTTGTTGTCTGTTTGGTGCGATAAAAGAAGGTTTTCTGTTCAGCATTGTTAGCAGTAATATTGTAAGCTGTTTGATATTACAGAACATTATTACAGAAAACTACAGTGTGTGGAAGAAGTGTGTTCTAATGCCATTTCAAAGCTATAATGAAGCAAACATCTTCTGAATGATGTGCTATTTTAAATTAAATATTGTGGATCTTTTTCAGTGCTACTGCACCTAATAACCTGATAATAAATTGCTCATCCCGCCTCAGGCCCACTCATGCAGGTCACGTCAGGTGTATCCAGGAGCGTCCACAAATCTACATGTATGACTCCCACCTACTCTTGTAACTGCTGCCATTCTGGTGCCGTCTCTATTGCATCTGGGCCGCTGCAGATCTTTTATCAGCGCGGTGTATCGTACCATACGCTGGAGACGGCGGCGGGCCACACAGAGGTCATCTCCGAAGGTGAACGCATACCCACTCGCTCATCACATGTAAACATCCTCACTCTTTCACTCAGACAAATACACACATCTCGATTTTTTGCCTTATGGTACAGGAGGGCTCTCGTCCTCACACGAACAAACACTCCTCTGCATTCCTGCCTCCCCCGTCAGCTCGGTGCGCGTGTTCATTCTAAACTTCGCCTGGCTTTTTGATCTGAGCCACGGATGGTACTCCTGCCTGCTGCCCTGCTCCCAACACCCACATATGGGGTGTAAAGAGAATTATTCATTGTTTTCACCACACAACAAAAGTGTTTGAGCTCAAAGAGCAGCTGCCTTCACATAGTTAATTTAACATTGCTGGGGCAGCAAGCCGCACTGATGATCTCCTGTTCATTGCCATTTCATGACAGTGGCGCGCTTATTAAATATAGATGGTGGTGAAATTAGCCAAAAGCATGTGAATTAAGATCAAAAGGCAGCTGTGCCATGTGGCCGTAAACGAAAGAATCCAAACAATCCACGCGGTCACCAATTAAATTGAGTATATGGGAACAGAGACAGAATTAGTTTGCATTCACAAAAGAGAATCCGCTCAACTCTGAGACACAATTACTCACCAGGTTGTTTCTTTTAATCTCTTTTTATCTTCATTACCTACCTACGGGTCAAATATGTTTCTAACCAAGAAAGGAACCGATTTGATTTGATTAATTGTTTCAGTCAGTCAAAATAAAATGCCTAACCATTATGCGTTCCATCTTATGATGTGAAGATTTGTTCCTTTTCTTTGTTTGTCACTTTGGGATGTGGAAAACTGTGATTGATCGTTTTCACTATTTTGTGGCATTTTACAGATAAATTGGCGGACTTTCGCTTAATGCCATTGCATTAGTAGCTTAACTTTGCTATTAGGTCAGCTGAACATGTACAAATGTAAAAAGTGTCTTTGTGTGTAAACTGTAAATGACAGTGAAGCACAATTTAACAAATATGGATTTAAATGGTTTTAGCTATTCAGTTCTTTCAAGGGAATCCCTCTGGATATCAATAATGGCTGACAAACTCTGCCCATCGCGTAGCATTTCCTCGGTCCATCTTAAAAACATATAAATAAGTGGTTACCGGCTGAATTTACTGTCTGTATTTTCACCTTAATCAGCACATAATTACATAATGGAAATAATAATGTTTTTTATATATTTTTCACAATATTACAGGACTAGTAAAATAAAGCATTACCAAATACAACATGCTAACCTTCTGCACCAGGTAAAAAGACAGAGGACTTCGTCTCTCTTCTCCAGAGTAAAAGGGAAATAGTGCTAATTGAGACAGGACAGACCATAGCTGCTCATATGCTCATCACTGCAGTCACTGCTGAGGAGAGGAGAGGCAGCTGAAAGTCTGTGCCAGATCTCCTCATGCACCACTGATTGCAACTACTTGGCCTGATTTTGGCCTGGACTAGCCCTCCACTATTGTGTCCCAACTCACTGCCCAGTGCCCAGTGCCTGCTGCCACTAGCCCATTACTCGCTGCCCGGTGCCCAGTGGTGGGTTGACCCGGAGTCCCACGGGCTTTCACCCAGCACAGTGGAAAGCTTTGTGCCAACAATTAAAGATGTGCAGTGGTGTGCACCATCAGCTGCGAGAAGTGATCACCAACTTCGCAATAACGGTGACACACAAAGTACAGGAAGCCGGTAGTGATTGGCAATCTGGTTTCCCAACAATGAGGGGAAACTAACCTGAAGGGTAATATCATAGACGGAAGGTTTCCTGTCAGTAAACATACCTCATGCTAAACGAGGAGCCACAAGATTTGAAATGAAAAATTGTATCGTAAAACAAGTTTGCCGTTATTTTGTCACACTGTCAAAATAACACAATACTTTTCAATAGATAATTGCGCATACAGTCAGCTGGAACGGCAACCCAGCCGTGACTTCAGTCCATCACAGAGAGTCAGCCAGTTACTCAAGCTGTCAGAAAGTTTGCTGGTACACAATCCCAGCGAGGCAGCATCTTGTAACTTCACGTCTTATTCTGTTCCTGTGCCAAACTCCTTCCCGAGCCAAACTAGCAAATGAGCCTCTCTCTGAACCTGGTAGACTGAACAGAATGTGAGAATTGACAGGTACGGCGGCGTCTGCCAAACTGTGAGCTTTCCTGCCTCTGCCATCCCATCGCACTCAGGATCAATCTCCATGACTCACTGAGCTCATATCCACATGCCGTTTCCTATCAGCTGGGAAGTTAATGTACAGGTTAATTATCCAGGCAACTCTGTTTGGAGAAAACAGGATCCGAGCCAAGAGTGGTTTGTTAGGCCAGCATTGTTGTTGTCATGCGCGGTATTCTCAACTTACCACTCCTCTCAGCTTGTGATAAATCAGTCAATAAAAGAAAAATGCCAGCAAGCAAGTATCATTTGCAAGGCTGGTGACTTGATGGCCTGGACAAATGAAGGCAGATGTTGTAAAATCACTCAGCTGCTGCTTATAAGTCTACAGTAAACACCAACAAACCAGCAGCCAAATATTGCTTGTGTAGAGAATGTAATTTGTCATCTTCATCATAAAGAAGCCACTGCACTCAAAGACTCCTGAGAAATTACCATTTCATGATTCACAAATCAATTTCCACACACACTATGAGGCCTCTATTGTCATCATCCATCTCCATCCTACGCTACACGTCACATAACACGCCAGGCGATGTAAGATCACCGAGAGAGGATGCAGACACTTCCATCTTAATTTCTATCAAAACTAAAGGACAAACAGCGCTGTTTTTAAGTTGCCTCGTTTTACAGTTTCTTACTCCTCGGTACTTTTTGTCCCCTCTGTCGCTCCGCCTCTACTTTGCCCCCTTTGACCTGCTCAGCTCCACCGCTCCTCCAGCGCTGGGCCTGATCACAGCTCAGTGCTTCACAAAGCATTAGCCTGCAGATGAAAGGGGGTCTACAGTAGGATTAGGGAACTGTTGTACATGCCCCAATGATTGAGGAATGCTCCCCTGCCCCACTCAAGAACGGGCTCAAACCATCCAGACTCCAGTATGTATGGAGCAAAAGAAAAGGCACTCTCAGATCTGGACAGCAGTGAGAGGGTCTTACTGTAAGCCTCATGTGAAAATGTTCACGTGCATGTACTTTGAGGCGTTCACATACTGTATGCTGCAGGGACCGGCCATGAAAGAGAGACATTTAGAAAAGAAATACATATAAAAGAACATTCAGAAGTAAATTCATGTTTTTGTTTCACATTTTAGTTTGAATAGCCATCGGCAAGTTGGGCCCTAAACTTCAGAGAGGTGACGGCTACACTCCCTGTATCACAACACAAAGCAGTGCGCAACTGCCTTCCCTCCATCATAACGAAAGGACTGTGATGATGCCACATTGTCTACATCAACTTGAAGAGTGTCTGAATTCTTGTTACGGCTGTCCTCATCTTACCTTTAAACTAAGACCAATAAGAATGGGCGTAGCTCTGAGCACGACAAAGCCTTAGCAGCCGAACCCTCATTAAGATGCAGACATAGGAGTATGCTAATTTTACCCTACATCCTAGAGAAGTAAAAAGACAACAAAAAGGGGCTTCATTAAAAAGACCATGCATTATTCAGAGAGCAGTAGGCCAGAGGAATGGCTTAAGGCCAATTATCCACTGCTGGAATCTTCCCCTGGTCGCTCTGCTCTGCGCTAAATGTCTCTCTCTTCTCTTTGTATAAATATACACATATATATATATATACATATACACACACACATATATATATACATATATATACCCACATACATACACCCACAAACAGAGAGATATTAGTATACATGTATCATATATTAAACAGATATAATGAGAAAGCAGATCATGTAAGGTAGTGATTAAGCATGGTAGCCTGAGGGCCTAATGAGTGACCCATTTCTAGTAACAGCAGTATTCCTAATGTCAGTCTACTCAGGACATGATGTACTCACACACACACACGCATAAAGATAAAGCTGTAGAGACTAAAAAGTGGAGAACAATGATGTGGACAATGTTTGTGCTCTAAACACCCTTTCTAGTACAATAATTGTATTCATTCTATCAACACTTAATTAACGAGGTAAGCCCCGCTGATGTTAGTAACCTGGGCAGCAACATAAAGATATACTGTAGGTGTCTGTGCTGAAAGCATGAATATCAATTCATTATTTCAAACATTTACATTTTACTACCGTTTATATGTGTAGGTCAATGTTTCCCTCCGTATCGGCCTCATGTTCCTTTAACTGATTTTGGACGGTCATATCGGGTCACATCTTCTGACCCCTAGGATTATGATTTCATGATAATTGTCTACTCTGCACTATGTTGTTCCTCAACATCTGTGTGTGATTACTGTATGTGTGTGAGGTATTTACATATTCAAGCAGCGCAGAGGGAACACAGAAACAAGCACTTGGCAGCTTTCCGGAAGCATAAGAAAAGCAATGCGGGATGAAATCCCCTGATTCAAGATAAAGGTTTCTTTAGTAGCTGGTAGGAATTCATTCATAGAACTAATTGTATCCGCAAACTATGGGATGTGTTACTGGGCAGGTTCTGATGGACAGGAAGTGGAAGAGAAACAGGAAGGAAGAGAGTCGGTGGCTACTGGACGTCATGGCCAGATCAGATCGCACAGCTGCTGGGACAAAATTTATTAACACTGGAATATAGGGAAGTGTGTGTGTGTGTGTGTGTGTGTGTGTGTGTGTGTGTGTGTGTGTGTGTGTGTGTGTGTGTGTGTGTGTGTGTGTGTGTGTCTGTATAGAGAGAGAGGAAGTCATGTGGCAACAGCCTGCCCTTCTGTCAGTCATCCTGTCACAAGACTTGCACAGTGTGTCCCATTGTGGCTGTGTGGTTGTGTGGCTGTGTGTGTGTGTGTGTGTGTGTGTGTGTGTGTGTGTGTGTGTGTGTGTGTGTGTGTGTGTGTGCGTGTGCAGTGTGGGAGTTTCTATGAATCTGGCTGCACTGTGAAGGTAATTCAACATGCATCAATCTGAAGCTGTTTTCCAGCCGTCTCCTTCACTTTAACCAGATTCTTCCAGTGTTTCCAGTCGCATTTAATTGTCCCAGCAAGACCATGTGTGTCTGAGAGTGTGTGTGTGTGTGTGTGTGTGTGTGTGTGTGTGTGTGTCAAGCCTGGGCCTGCTCCTGGTTCTGCTCAGTAATGAAAGAAGACAGTGCATCAGCAACAGAACCCCAGACCTGTCTGCTGTGTTGGAGATATATGGGGTGACCGGGCATCTGAACCCTGTTTGACACACACAGACACATGCACACACACACACACACACACACACACACACACACACACGCATATGCTTGTATGCTGGCTAGTACACACACAAACAAACACCCGGACAGCTAGAGAAGGGCAGATGAGGATGTCTATCTCACACTCACTAGAGGTTACCCTGCCCACGACTAGCACAAACAAACACACCCCGTTTGTCTGTCTGTCTCTCCCTCCCTCCGTCCCTCCCTCTCTCTCTCTCTCCCTCTGTTTCTCTGTTTCTATCCACCAGTTATTAAGCAGAGTCAAAGAATACAACATCTGCAACATTATTTAACAATGAATAATGATGTTGCATGGTTCCCCTATTTCTTGACACAGCCATATTTCTGATATCCACCATCACCAGAAAGCCCAAAGCATTAAGAATTTACTAGGCAACAGAACAAAACATGAAATAGTTTGTGTAGATAAGAGGAGAAATTATTTCACAAATATACAGATTTGTCAGGCTTACAGAAGATTGACAGGCAGAGGCATAGGTCTGGGTATGAAAGGTAGGGACAACATGTCCCTATCAAAATAAAGGTGTAAGTGAATGATCCCCTCCAAGAATGAAACTGAGATATGAGAGATGCCTAAAGCTATGTATGTGGTCAACTATATGCAGCAATGGTAGTCATTTTGTGAGGTGAATAAATTAATTTGAAAAAGTTGGTATTTAAAGTTAAAACGATCCAATAAAGTGAAAATTAAATGAAAATGTTTTACTGCTAAATAAAACAAACATCAGTCAGTTCATTTTATATTTAAATTCCAGGTAAGTAATATGTTAATATACTGAATGAAGCAAACATTTTGTCTCATAATCTCTTGGATGTGCGTGTGTAAACACATGTCCAAGTAAGACATAGAAAAGAAGAGAAGGGGACAGTACACACACGCACACACACACACACCAGTGTGCATATCACTGGGTCAAAAAAAAATTACCCAAGTTACAGGTGCTATTTTAATCATACAATCATACAACAGACGAAAAACTAGTTCATGGATAAACTCTTTCTTCTGCTGACTTTTTGGAAATTAGCTTTAACATCGTGCAGCAATTGAATTGAAACATAGCTTCTGTCTCTCTCTCGCTCTCTCTCTCTCTTACCCAGACACACACTAATGGGGCTGTGTACCAACCAGCACAGTCGTCCTAATTGACTGGGCAGGAGGGTCCAGAGTGTGAGCTTCTGCCAAATACATGTAGACCTCAGAGGCATGTAAACGTCAGCAGTTTCCCTGCCACCACCCCCAAAAGACTCAATACATACAAGACGCCTGTACACCTGGCAGCATGGCTTGTGTTAACACACGCACATTTTCTGTACTGAGGATGAGGGTAATGTGCAGGTTGAAATAACTGAGATTATAAATGTGCAAATGCAGGCAGTCAAATACTGTATCTGAACACGTTAGAATGATGTAATGCAAAGTGCCACATAATAGCCAGGTTAACTAGAATGTGCCCCATCCTCCAGGCTGCTGTAACTTCAATTAGTCCTCTGAGATCATCGGTATCCTGGATTCACAGATCAAACTGAGAGGGAGAGAGAACTCCTGCTCCGATCCTCCCTTCCAGGCAATTTTCAGCCAAAATCTGGACTGACGATTAAGTAGGATTATGTGTTCTATAGCGAGGTTTTTGCGACAACCATGTCCTGGGCTCAAACCCTGTGAGAGGGTTGTGAGTGTGCATGTGCATGTACGTGTGTGTGTGTGTGTGTGTGTGTGTGTGATAGAGAGAGGGATTGGGAGAGAGACGCCGAGAGAAGGAGAGAGCAGAGGAGAGCGAGCTTTTGTTCCAACTGGGCCCCTAATTAGCCAGGCTAATTGAGCTGTTAATTGATCTGTTGTCTTAATTAAACATCTCCTGACGCTTCTTTGCTCCTTGTGGTTAGGAATCTGAGGGATATGCGTGTGTGTGTGTGTGTGTGTGTGTAGGTGTTTGTGTGTGTGTGTGTGTGTGTGTGTGTGTGTGTGTGTGTGTGTATGAGCATGGAACACAGAGGTAGCTAGCCCAAAAACAGATGATGATAATCTGAGTGGGCTGATGACTCCATTAGACACTTTGGCTTGTTCAGTTTGGGGCTAAAGCCGTCATTATAGATTTGTTTGGGGTTACTTTGCCAGTAAAATGCATTTAAAGTATAATCTGATTACATTAATCTATGCAAGATCTACTCTGATAAAGCTGCCAATTCCAACAAAATCTGTTGATTGACAGGCAAGAATTTTAATCACTTATTCAGCCAGATCTGATCCTGCAGTCGGGAAAACAGAGCCACCGGTGTCTTTGTAAGGTGTTAGCTCTGAATTTCAACTCACCTTTATCGTTTCCATCTGGAAGCAGGTAAGACAGAGCAGGCAGAAATTCCCCCTACATTAAAATCATGCAGCGACAGAATTAAATCGTCACACTATCTTGATAGAGAAACCACGCTGAGGAAGCGCAGAGAAAAAGATGCGTTCAGTGAACCACTGTCAGTTTCATTTAATGTCTTTCAAGCTCTAATTGCTCCAGAAATCAACCAAGGTTTATGCAAAACTGCGATAAAAAAAGAAGCTACAGTTGCAGAGTGGATCGTCATCTCTCTAACACTTTTCTTCCATCTACTTCGGATATACGAACACTGTCTGATCAATTGATATCAATCTACTCAGAGGGAAAGTTAACCTCCATTGATGATAAATATTGTCTTCAATGTTTTTTGTAAAAGGACCCCATGCTACTAATAACAGCTCCTAAAGCTCTAATAGAGGTCTATAAAAGTCATACTTCTTTTGATACCTCATCCCCTCATCCTCTCACTCTACTCCATGTTTTCTATGTCCACCTCTGAGGTCAACAGGAGTTGGAGAGCTATCATGTGGTCACTTCCTCTCTCAGCACACACACACACACACCGATATGCCAATACCTGGAACATACTGTGTGCTGTATGTGTGTTTGTGTAGGTGTTTCCACAAGTGTGTCTGTTTGTCCGTATCCAGGGGGAGGATGCAAAGTGGAAACGCTAACTTTATCGTCTGCTTGGAGGGGCGGTGGCAGATGGCGCTTCGGGGCGCGTGCGACACCGGTGTTTCCGAGCCGACTGGGGAGCACATGAAAGGCAGGCTTTGTCGCCATGCGACCAGCGGGTATCAACAAGGATGTGATGAAGTCAGACCAGTGGCATGAGGAAAGGAGGAGAGGAGGAGGAGATGGGCATCGAGAAATTCTCATATATGCTCAGAGAATGATTGATCGAGTGTGGTAATGGTTAACCAGCACAGAGTGATTTTGTCTTCTTGGGAATGTCGCACAGATTAACTGAAGCGATGTGACTGAGCTGACCCTTGAGCTGAGTGGGAGGAGTACAAACTCAGTCATGTGGGTTATGTTGAGAAACCCTTTTGAAAAACGTTTGATTCCGCAAGACAGTGGTGATGGCAGCACCGGTGTTACTGTAAAAAACAAAGAAATTATGACAGTTTCTTAACCGCCATACTTTATAAAAGACAACTATATAGTCCCACATGTTTGAAGGGACCAGGAGCTACAGTCATTTACCTGTGAGAGGAGAAATGTTCTGCTTTAATCAATGTGCCTTTGCTTTCAATAATCAAACAAGCCGAGCACACCCTGACAGATGTCACGTCCATACTCAGTAGACTATTAAAGAGGTCACCATGGCAGCACAGGGTGGTCAGACACCGACACTATTACAGCTGTAACCACTGTATGCCATGTTGAAGACACTTTGACAATTTAGATGAGTGAACCATGTGTAATGAATAGAAAGACTATTTATATCGACCACTACAGTAATTTGTATATTAAAGTATTATTTGATGCTTTTTAATGGAAGTCTTCTTAACATGTAAAGACACATCTACACCCACATGTGAGGGACACAACTGGAAACCTCCCTCCACTGAGGCTTCAGTGGTTGTTAGAATAATAAAACATGTCCAGTGGTTTTAGGACCTCTGGCTCCCCAGAGATCCAACCTTTAACTCCTCGCTAACCTCTAACATTATGTTTACGAGCCGGACTCGATTACAGACACCGAAGAAACTCAGTGTCAACTCAGACTTCTGTGTTTGTGACAGGCTCAGATAGCTGAGTGCACAGAAGTTGTCCCAGCACTGCAACGCTCCACATACGGCATCTCCACTGACAGCATTTCAATCTTAATTGGATCTTTGTCAGGTCATAAAAACACACCAGATCTAGCTGCATGATTTAGAACTTCCCTCTGTGTTGTGCCCCAAGTTATCAGAGAGTTCTAGCCAATAGGATTTACAATCAGAGAGAGAAGTGCAATATATCAACTTCCACATCAGCAGAGAGGAAGGCTGCATGGCAGCCTGCTAGTGCAATGTTGCACGTCTGCACGCAGAACTGTAAACAGTAACGCTTACACGGTACTGTTTATGACAGATATGACCACAACTGAAACTCCCGGCCTTCTGGTTTTCATCTTGGGTGTTAAAGATAGCAAAATGTGAAAGTATCAGCAATATTTCTTCATGTCAGGTTATGGACAGTAACCGTCCTAGCTAATAAGTCACTCTGCTACACTGTGTGAAAAATAGCAACAGGCCAAGTGTCAAAGCTTGATATCAGCTGTCCTCTCGTGTTAGGGCAGGAAGGTTCATGCTCAGGCATTCTTCACACTTAATGTAAACAGATTAGCTTGGCAGAGGATCCAAGTGTACTCATCTGGAACACATTATGTATGTCAAAATAAGGCGCACTAAAAGGTTTTCCAGGTTTTTCGCTCTTGTTCGATAGTGTGGATGTGCAGGCGGGAGTCGGAAAGAGAAAACATAGATTAGATTAGAGGGAGGCAGGGGCGGCGTTAAATGGAACACTGATTGATCAATACATTAAGGTGTGAGGTCGCTGGAAGTTCAAGCTCGCTCAAAGGTTCCTGGAATCACATCAACTTATATGAGTGAGAGTGAGACGGATCCAGGTCAAGGTAAAAGTTTTTGTGTGTCTTAAAAGGTGTATATTTGGGAGTTTTGTCTGCCATCGGTTTGTGTCCAATCAGTGCCGGTCCATTAGTGATGGAGTCGGTCCATGCAGGACCACATGGCCGGCTGTAACCGGTGAGTGGGTGGGAGGAGGCGGAGTAAACAGGAAGTCATTATTACACTTCCTGCAGCTGCTTTACACCTACTGACCACATGGACTGATTGGAATAAATTCAGTAATGAACTCAATATTAACAGGTGTTCTTCTTCACAAGCACAAACACAAGCAAGCATTGTTTGTTTTTTTTCAAGGAACTATTTCTGAGCTCGCAAAAAAATGGAAATATCCACAATTACATCCGTTCGCTCAGATGAGCCATTGAACTAAGAATGGGAAAGTCCATTAAACTCCAGAACAGAAGGAAACAAGTCCAAAATGAGTGTGCATATGTGGGTGGAGTGTCTGTGTGTGCGACTGTGTATGTATATGCGTTCATGGCAGTCTGCCTGTATGCGTCTGCTTGTGATTGAGTCAGGGTGCATTTCTCTGTTTGAGGGAAACTTTGACAGCCTGGTGTCTTTGTTCTAAAGTTCAGACAGGGAAGCAGATGGCTCTTCTCAGTGTGACTTAGCAAGCTAGCTAGCAGCAGAGTGCGACTTCACCGCCTCTGGTGGTGCCACTGATATTGCTGTATAGAAGGCAACAGCCCATCTTTATCTGCATATAATGATGGAGAAATGTCTGTTTATACAGTATGTCATCCTCCGAGACATTTTTAGGCCTTTACATCATTCCAAAAACGTTTTCCACCAACCTAAAGGCTTTAACAGCATTGCATTTATTGTGCTTAACAGTGACAGTATAGAGTAGTCTGTGATATAATGACGGTTCTCTTCTGAGCTACTGCTAAGCTGTGAATCAACACGCTGTCACCATCACAGCAATGTCGTCTTATGAGACAAAAGAAGGCCACAATGATGTCAATCAGTGGTACGATGGAAGCAATATTGATTCAACCACACCTCTATTTTACATCAGTGTCACTGGAAACAGTAACTCTACCACAGAACCATATTGGTATGTTACAGACTTTATTAATTCAGAAACATTTCCAGTGCCAGATTTATTGGGGCACATTTATAGGCTTGTTCCTAACTGTAAACACGTCGCTTCGTCGACATAATCAAAAGCAAATTTAACTAACCGCTTCACCAGACGTTTCTCCTGGTCTTAAAAGCTCTCTATTTAAAACAAAGCTTGCTTGAGGTTGTTTTCTTTTAACGCCTGCTACTCCTGTAAGCCACATGACTCTGATCAGCTGATTCATCCCTGCCTGCAGACACATTGTTTCCAAATATAAAAAAAAGACACCCACCACAAAAGTCAGACCTCAAATTCTACTCCTTATTTGTAAAACCCCAAACTTTATCTCCAGTGGCAATATTATTCCTCTTTTACTTGCTCTCTTTCTCCCGCTTCACAAGACGTTTGGTCTTTAATGTATTTCAGAGAACATCTGCTAACTATCACTGAACCTCGTGGGATTTCCATTTAGCCCAGTTAATTACTCTATCAAGCCAGGTTCATTATCATATTCCTCCTCTTAAAAAAAAATGCACCCGACACTGTGCCACTGTGTGTGTGTGGAGGTGGAGGTGTATGGGAGAGTGTGTACCCAGACATGTGCACATGCTGCCGTAAGTGTATGTGCATGGCTCTGTCTTAAATACATTCCTAATTGCAAGTGGTTCAGCCATAATACTTGTGTTAATGAACCAGAGCCGTCTATAGGAGCTGGCTCTGGAAGTCAAGTAGGGAATCTGTTAGTTTGTCTCTCTGGGGAGGACAGTGAGCTGGTATTAATCTTGATGAACAACAGCCTTGTGACTTCTGCTTGTCTGTATCATTCCCTACAGAGGTTAGTCCAGGTGACTGATGGCGCAGCCTCTCCGTCTCAAAGGAGTAGTATGTGAAGCGCTTCATTCGAAAATGAGACACCCAATGTTTAAAAAATGTGACACTCGCTCTTTAAAAACAAATATGTTGGCTTGATGGTTCAATTAATTTATTCTTTAAGTGATTAGTCCGCATCTGTGCCAACAGGGAGCATAAGACAGCATGCAGGACAGACTGTAGGTCCACTGCAGCGCTAGTGACCAATATGACCTTAACATATTATTGATGTTCCAGACAAAACCAAAAAATAGTCTTTCTGAAAGTACAAGACCAGCAGGGTGCGTAGTTTATAAATGAGGAGATATTTCTCACCCAGAAGGTCAAATTTCTCCTTCAGGGTTCAATAGACAATCACAAACAGCAAAGAATAATAATACATCAGGGAAACGTTGTCCCAATATGGATAGCAAGTGCATTAAAATGACACCCTTTATAATGACTTTACTGTCGTATCATTTATAAAAGTGGCTTTCAAGTGAGTGACTATTGTTTTGTTTTTGGAGGTCACAAGGATTTAAAGCATCGCCAGCTGTTCTGCTGTAACAACCATCAAAGGAAAAACAATCACAGATCCATCTTCTATAATGTATGAGCCGGAAAGCTTGGCAGGATGAGTGAAGCCATCGAAAAGTAAAAGGTTACTTGTTCAAAAACAAGCTTTGACCCCCAAGTATCTGCAAATACTGAGCATTAGAGTTGGCCTCAAATGCCTCAATACATCAAAATAAGTACCAAAAAGAGGGGGAAAATACTTTTGACAGCGTGTATAGACTAGGCAACACCAAAGTCATCATAATTAAGTAATAAGAATTTCTAATATTGGTGAGGCAGCTCATTTTGCAATCAAAATAAGCCATTACAATTAGAGACAGGATAATATTGTGTATTATCATCCATTTTTTTCTGTTGCTAGGACACCGTGACTGGAATAATGACTGTACTGATATTAATGTAAGATTTAATACATCTGTAGGGACTTCATTATCGTTGTGGGTGCTGTACCGTCTCTTCTCTATAACACCATCCTTCAGTCTATTGCAAAAATATACCTGTAAACATTTATTTTGAAATTGATTTCCATCCTGCATAAATTCTGTGAAGCTTCCTGCATTTGTATTACATTGTGTGCAGTTCGCCAATAAACGCTTTTACATTATGAGTGTGAATTCGGCACCAACACTGAGAAGCTTTCCACTACCTACAGATTGGTTTCCCTATGCAAGGGTCTATATGGAAGTGGGTGTTCACCGAGTGCAGAGCAGTGAAATCTACCCTTTGATGAGATCAGCCGAGTGGTGTACTTGAAATAACCTTTCATGCGCTGCCATTATTGTATTAATCTATTCTAAAACAATTTGGTTGAATTAATTAGGCCCTACATATTTCAGCAATGCTCACAGGCTGCCTGAAAACAGATGGCTCTGAGGGCAATTCACTCTCTAACGGATGTGTATGGCTGAGGAGTAAAGCGGAGAGAAGAGGAATAGGAGCGACGAAGAAAAGGGAAGAAGAGGAAGAAAGTGGTGGTGTGAAAGGATGGAAGGAAGGAAGAAAGAAAGAAAAGCAGAAAGATGTGTCATCAGCACCTCTGTGTTGTGTACCTGACAGACTGACGGCAGAGAATCAAAGATTGGGCAAAGAGAGAAAGTTGCTTGGGGTCTCCGTTTCTTAAGCCTATCAGTTCCTCTGCAGCTGACAGGAGATTGGTAGCTTAACAACAGTTGGGCGAAGAAGGCTATTATCTCAATCCTACAGTGTTCTGGATGGGTTCAACCTTGAACAGCTTGTAGATGATGAGCCCATCCATATGGTGTTTAAATCGCTCAGCGTTTCCTAAGTCATTAACCTTCAGGACACCTTGCACTTGTCCTCCACTTTGATTGACAGCTCTGAGTAAATTAGTTAAATATAGAAAATACATTTTGTGCAACACAATTTTCTTTATTTCATATCACTTAATATTAACAATCAGGTAACCCCCACAGACGAATGTGAATCAGAGGTGGGAAACCACTGCTATAAGCGTTTTTTCTACTGGAGGTTGTGATGTTAATGCTGGTCGGATTTCTATCACGTTTTGTGTGGCTCACTCAGAGTCTCACTTTCAAAGGGATTTGCAACTGTGCAAAGTGGTGAGGAAAGTCAAGATGTTTTACAGACTGTAGATTTAAGAGCAGAGGAGCTTGAGTGCTGAAACGCTGAGGCATTTACAAGCCGCTGCCACATCATGAAGGACAAGTTAATGGGCAGCCGAGAGGAGGTGGATCATAATGGACTTTGTGGCCCGGGTCCAGCCGAGTCTTGACTTTTTTTTTTTTTTTTTTAACAGGAATCTCAACCTTGCCCTCAGAAAGGAAGGGCAACAAAGGAGAGTAAGTGAGAGCGAAGAGGGAGGGAGGAAGTAATGAAGAGGCGGAGAGACAGTAAGAAAGATGATACAGAGGTTCTGGGGTTAGCTAATGTTGCCACAGAGTGCTTAACTCAATCCAAGTCCACGTCAACTCTAGTTTCAGGGTTTGGGTAATGGACATCAAACCTCTGGCACTCTCTCCGGAGCAAGGGAAATTAAAGTTTTCCAACTCCTGATTTGGCAGGAGCCGTGGCAAATGATACCTTTCACCTGAGAGGGGAGGGAGGAGGGAGACGTTGCGGTGGGAGTGATGTCACCAGCAGAGTTCTCTCTGGCCATTTCAGAACCAGCTCGATCTGGAGGCAACACAAGAAATAAAACACGGAGGCTGTGACGTGCCACCATCAATCTATTGTATGTTATATTTATATGACAAGCTGATAAACTACAAATTACTATCTCACATTACCCTAAGTGCCCTCTCTTTCTCTGGCAGTATGGCGGACTAAGGCCTGTGCCAGTGTCTCCACACTTCCTGCATCGCTACCGTTTAAACTAATATGGACGTCCTGCTGCCCAACACCAGTCAGGCAGAGTGATCCCTTGTGCCTGCTTTTATTACCTTGTTGACACCAGCTGCTAGTTTTAAGCACTTTTAAATGCTGAGGCTCAAATCACAGAATTAATGCCGTTATTCCTGCCCAGCTTTCTTTTTGGCAATGCTTTTAAGCCTCAGACTTAACAACAAGCCTGGGTTTTATGCATTCAGACAGCTGGTGGGAATAAGGCAGTTGCCAGTGGTATAAAACACTGTGTGTGTATGTGTGTGTGTGTGTGTGTTTAGAAATGTGGCCGGCGTGTGCCTTCGTGTGTGGGAGGGCATCTGAATATTAAAAACTGTCTTTTAAAAGTTGCTTGTCTGCGGTCCAAATATTAAAATTGCACATTTGTCATACTGGTCAGTCTTTGTAAGCAAGGATTTATCTCTCATGCTCAATATTTGGCATTAATAAAGGTGATTAAAATGTGACATACTGGAAACCAAATGTTGCAGATTCCTCTTTCCTCTTCACCAGTTTGACACGCAACTTCCACTCTCTGCACTGGCACGCTTCATTACTACTACGCCTGTGCGAAGTCACTCGCGCCTCACTCACACACACACACACACACACACACACACACACTCCACCACCACCACCACCACGCAACCACACTCATGAAAAGTGTGCATTCCCGTGTGCCCCCCCTACACACCCACACACTTTCCCTCACTTCACACACAAACTAAGCAATGCTATCGAGCAGCTGTACCTCTCCTTATGTGCGGAGAGTGTTGATCCCAGTTCTTCGCTCACACACAGTGAACATATGTCACTCAGAAACAAGGCAGACTCTGTATTCCTTCTTCTGAATAAAAAGTTTGCTTTTATTTCAATACAGCACCTCTAAAGTGTCCTCAGAAAGACCCTAAGCGATACGTGGAGGTGACCTTGTTGTGTTTGTGCATGTGTGTGTGTGTGTGTGTGTCCAAATGTGTAAGTGTGCATGTGCGTGTGATTACAAAGGGAGGATCTGAGATGCCTTAGGTAAAACAAATACAGACTCTGATAGATGCCAGCAGCACCTGTCTGATTTACATTTCCTAATTGCAAATGAATTACCAAAGAAACGTTTCACCAGCACCGACAGGCAACGCGACACAGCGACGAGTTCTACCTGAAGGAGAAAGTGTTTTCTCACAAATATTTGTAGGAGGCTTAGGAAACTTCAACATAAGCCAGCGGCCTCCTGAAGTCTGTTTGAATGTATGTAGCAAATGCAAATGTATATGTACTGACAGAGTTTATGCACCAGCTCTGACTCTGCAATACAGACATGCAGGCAGAAAAATAACAATGTGCACAATCTTTGTGTACTAAACAGAGCGTCAAGTTGGCAAGTTGCAACTATGCAAAGTTTAAGCCCCTTGTCTTAAATTTGATTTCAAACATTTATGCATCTACCCATTGTCTTCATTTTATGATAAACTAGTGCAGAACCCGCTAGGCCTCCGGTATTGCTGCTTACAGCTTTTTTCAAGAACCACTCACACGAACTTTGCACTCGGTACTGCACTTCCTTGGGTCCTCGGTAACACAACCGCCAAGTATGAAGTTGGATGAACAGTTGTCGAGAAAGGCAGATATACAGTACATGCAAACATACAGACAAACAGACAGAAAAACATGAAAAACATAGCAGACCTAAGTATGACTGCTAACTATGACTGCTGTTAATTAATAACCAAAAATGATGACGAGGGAATGCAACTAGCAATCAATTATTCTGCAAATTATTTTCTGTCACTCAAATCAAATTGCTCCTTGTGTTCAACCAACAGTCTCAAGCCCAAAGATATTAAGTTTACTATCACATATGACAAGGATAAGAACAAGCACATGTTTTGTATTTTTGCTCAAAAGATAACTTAAAGTACTAATCAAGTATTCAAATACTTGATTCTTTGTCTGTTTATCAACTAATCTTTTTAGTGACAGAGTGTACACAAGAGTGTAGTTGTCCTATTAATTAAAAACAAACAAAAAGATTGTAATAAAGAAAATCTTCTAAATCTTTATGTGTAAGGGACGGTGAATAAACGTTTAAATAAATAAACTAAATAACAAATAAACACCTTATTTGCATCTGTATTAAGACGTTAAACAGAACAAAAATCTCATCAAAATTTAAGAGAAAAAACAGCAAAACAATGGTAGGAATTCAAGTAGTGTAGCTACTGTATGATGACAATTCTTTATTTATCAGGTTACAAACTCACCACCTTCCCACTCAGCTGCCACCTGAGGTGAGAAATGGTCCCGAGGGTCCAAAACAGGTCCGACAGGTTCCTCAAGGCCCCCCGCCCTAACTTCAGGACAACAGCAAACAACACCTGTCCTGATGATGTCATGCTCTCAAGAGTATCCGTGTACTCGCCTGAAGACATATTCACTTTTTAAACCTCCTTCTTCTTCTTCACCTCTCCGTGCCCTCCCTGAAACCACACACTTCATGTTCGCATTATTCACCGCTAGTGAGCATCTACTCTCCCAAATACACCTCAAATTAAATGTAACACCCCATTTACCATAAAGGTCATAATATTGTCTTTTTTCATCTTTATATTTGAACTGTGGAGGGTGTACTGTGCAGGCCCAGACTACCGCCAGGTCCGCCACTCTGACCAAGGAACAAATAACACAACGGGATAATACACGAAGGAGAGGCAAGAGAGGAATGCATGTCGAAAGATGACACAGGTGGATGTGGATATTAGTTGTGTATGAACATGCACAGACGTGTACTTGTTCATAGTACTTTGTGCATGTATCCATACAGGTAGAACAGTAAAAAAAAAAAAAACATAGGGATCAAAGCCAAATATAGATCAATGTTAACTCCTTTTATCTAAACTTTTCTTGTTTTTTACAATCAGAGGTGTGCTGCGATAGCAAGCCAGTCGTCTTTGATTCGGGAGCGTGGTGCTGTCACCGCCGAGCACAAAGACACCACACACACACACACACACACACACACACACACACGCGCACACACACACACACAACCCAAGCAGCGGGAAACAAGAGAGGAGCAGCTGTGAGTTGCACTCATCAGTTCAGATTGAGGGAGACACAGGCAGGCTGGTAAACAGACACAGATGTACGGAGCTGAGCAGAACAGAGAGTGGGAGAAAGAGGAAGGTCACCCTTTCACAATGGGAAGGTAGCGGCAAAGTCAACAACACTTGCTGTGTGACTAAAGCTACTGTGACAAGGGAAAAAAAATGTAACTGGTCAAAGTGGCAAATGTTCATTATTTTTTCATTGCGAGTGCGTTTTCTATTAATCTGGTAAGAAACATTGTACTTTTTCGTCAGACTTGCACAACATTTCTGCAACAACGACCACAGCTTGAATCACCGGGATGCCTTCACGTGTCAAATTGTCATCGTCTCAGACCTACACCGGCCTCTAATGAGCAATAACCACATCATCTTCATTCATGAACAGAGAAACCCAAGGAAAATCTCCTGCCAAGACCTTCTCATGTGACACACGCATACACAGCTTTGTCAGCAACCGTCCCCTCCCCCGGAGGGTGACACCCCACCTGGGAGCTCAATCCTGTCAATGCTCACTATCTCAGTTTCCCTTTCAGTCTAGTGTGTTCTCTCTCTCTTGTTACACTCATTCCCAGAGTTTTCTCCCCCCCGCCCAGGGTCAGTATTAACCCCAGTCACAGCTCCAGATACTTAAGAAGGGAGCAGCACAGTGGCGTTTATGAGGGATCATTCTTTAACATGAAAAAACAGACAATGAGAAATTGTCCTTATAGGGATTAAGAGAGGAGGGGAAACAAAATGACACCTACCTGTCGTCACCTATATGTTTTGGCAGAGAAAGGAAGATTTCAGCCTTTTCTTGACGGCTATAGGGAGACGATCATCAAGAGTGCATGTTAGAGATATTACAAACTTGATCCCTGAAAAGTGTATAACAATATTTTGAATAGAGCCTTTCATATGTACCTTCACTGCAGGACAAGAGTTACTGGTTGAGCAGCCGATCAGTCCAGATCTGGCAGGATCTTCTGTATCAGAATAAAGCACATTAGGTTATTGGATTATTATGCGTTTCAACTGTCTTTTACTTTCTCTCTCACTCTCAGCAGTCTCCCCTCCGGTTTTACACATTGCCATGTTTTCATAGAAATTGAGATCCTCTGGACTGACCTCCATGAACCGCCACCCCCTTTCCCCTTTTGTGTTTTCTCTAAATCACTCTTTTCCACCAAACTATGCGAGTAACCCGTTACTATAACGAAATATCTGGCCAAGCTGTTTCTTTGACTTTTACACATTTTTTTCCAGAACAGCTCAACGCTTGCTTTCCTTGTTTGCACTTTTTCCAGTTCTTAAGAAACAAATGAGTCATGTGCTACAGTTACTGATAGTTACAAATACATCCAGTGAAGCCTTTCTGGTCCGAGCCTCCAGGCTCCAGTAATGTCTAACCAGTCTGAGGTAAACATTTACCTGCAGAGCTGATCAGACATTAATGACTGATCACCACCTGGAGCTAAACCATTCTCCGGTTCCCGACTTAACATGCTAATAAGTTGTCCAGGTGTGTGTGTGTGTGTGTGTGTGTGTGTGTGTGTGTGTGTGTGTGAGCACACACGCCAGCCGGGATGTTTGTAGCCTGCAGGAGGTAGAAGTGAAAGACCACCAACTGAACAACGAACCAGGTGGTGAAATCAAAGAGAAGACAAGTCGGTCCAGCAACTGTTATCCTCAAACAGCCAAATTAAAACTTCAGGGGGCTGAATCTGTACTCTATGCAGCTGCTGCTGAACACATCTGAGGTTCTGAAAGAAAAAAGTGCTGCGGCCAAGCAGTAACAACATTATTCTTTGTAATGTCTGCTACATATTGTATCTCATACATATTAAATAGATTTCTCTGCACCGAATAGGATTTTAGTTTTTTCGCAATTTGTACTTGTATTCCTCTCTGGCTAAAAGTGCTGAACCTTTAAAACGTCAGAATGGAAATGTGAATAAGGGCCTTAAAGCCAGGATATCTTGGCATCTGCTGTTAAGATTTTGGGAAATTCATTCTTTAATGTCTCTTGTGAGTCCCTCAGCTTTACCACCTGCAATGCTTACTCTGTCCTGTACAGTTAAGGGGAGAGGGAGTTGCTGATGTGGCTAAACTACAGTTAAGATATGATTAATGTCATGCACAAGCCCATTAAATAGGCATTTAAACTTCCTGGAAACCAGTCCACCATCAGCGGTGACCTTTGCTGTCATAGGGAGTGTACAAAAAAAAGTCCAACTAACAAACTGACCTCAACATTTTCAACAATTCATCCTTTCTGCCCGCCTTATAACTCTTAGAAGGGATCCCTTTCTGTCACACCATCGTGCTGTTTGAACAAGAAATACATTACATTTAGGAAGTAACGACACAATTACCTTTTAGGTCTAGGATAGATTATACATATATATAGTCAGCTATGTTATTGCTCTGTAGTCATGGAAGTACCCCCTTCAGACCGTCTGACAGGCATTTGGGACTCTCTGGATGACAAAAAGTTAAGGGAAGCGGCTTCATCGGAGGTAGAGGACCGAGACTAACAGAAAACACTCTCCTCTGACTAAGTGGCTCTGGCTGTTTCTGATTCATCCAAGATGCACTCCGGCAATCATATCACCAACAATCACGGACATCATTTGTACAGGCTGTCGGGCACTTATCTAAAGCAGCTGCTTTCATAACATGCTGTCGAAAATCATGGAGGAACAAACAAGTTTACCACTACTTATACTACTACTACCACTCACTGACGGCCATATTATAAGCATTACTAATATGCGGTCACACACACACACACACACACACACGCTATTAATAGGCTACCATTTACCCAGTTGAGGTTTGTTGAGCACAAACGATACATTTTAAGGAAATACAAGAGAAATCTCTTTCGTATTTTTATATTATAAAAAACTTTGTTTCCAAGGTATGGCAGCTGCCATATACACAATTGACACCTATAGGAGTGTCGCTTACCATCTGAAAAGACCATAACAGCCACATCCTCAGTGTCTGAATGGCTGAGGGCACACTGCTTCCTGCATGGGCACTGCATAACGGCTCATTGTGAATGTCATTCCTATGGGATGCTGAGCTGGGACCACCATGACAACATTCTCTGCCTGTGAGAAACATCGCTTTTATTTTTTTCTGTTGTCACGTGTGAAGTTCGGCAGGTCAGCTGAGAGATGCAACTTTTCCCTTCTTTACTCCAACCGTCACCTTGAAAGCGAAACAAGCGTTGAGACTCCGGTAGACCCACGACATATTCTCATTTAGCGGCTGCGCTGTTGTGGGATGTCATGGCTATTAATTCTATCTGAGCTTCATTAATCCACATTTTCCCATCCAGCCCCCCTGTCCTTAATCATCATTTCAGCCTCCTGCCAGCATGGCCTCTGGTGGCCAAATACATCAAGGGTCACAGTGTGTTCCCCCAGCACTCTGGGAATATATGCACACATACACATACATACAAAACACAGATAATAAAAACAGGGCATTCATCTCAATCACACAGTATTGGACCCATGTCATTAAATTCCTCTCACTGGGGTGAAGCATAGAAAGTGTATATACACACAGACGTACACTCACGGACAACTGCTTCAGGGGACTATTACAGACAGAACGTCAAAACACTTGCCAGGTTGTGACATCCACTCGACCGAATTCGTCTTGTATTGCACTCTTGAGTTCTATCTGATTTGTGAAGAAGCTGAAGGTCAATCAGCAGTGAGGGGTGAGAGGGAGGTAAAACTCGAATCAGAAGGGAGGCTTTAGAAACGCGAGCCGTTAGAAGACAGACTGGCAATCGAGTGGTGGTGAAAGAAGTGACGACTATCAAGACCGTCTTAGTATCTCAGTCCAGGTGGGCGATTGGTTGGAAACTGCTTATTGTTCCAGCAGATCTGAGCTGTTTGTCGTTATCTGAATACCAAATGGTTCCAATTTGCTGCGTGAAGGGGGGGGGGGGGAGAAATACCACAGAAGGGGCCAACACACACAATGGAAACTGGAGAGGGTAATCTGATGGAAATCTCTGAATGTTCCTCTCCCTGCTCGCTAAAGGTTAGCCTGCTTAACTGCCTGTCTGCTGGGTGGTTTGCTTGTTATTCATTCAGAGAGACACAGACAGAAACGCGTGAGAGAACGGGTGTATGCATAAGAGGAAACCAAGATGGTGGGTGGTGGTTCTGTCAGTAATATCAGTTACTTTGCCTTCTCTGTGGGATCTGATATTAGAAGGTTTCCCCTCAGCTGATATTTGACTTTTGACTCTTATATAATCAGCTGACCTTTGACCTCTAGATGCCTCAGCAGCGCCTGGCAGCTCAGTCTACAACTCAGGCTACCTCTCCAATTGGATTGCTCTTGAATCCCTCACACACACACACACCAGCACAAGCAAATTATGCCACCATACTGCTCCCACTCATATAAAAACCATTTCATCCATCTAATGCACACACAGAGAGGGGGAGGGGGGGGGGGGGGTCTGTCTGCATCACAGGACTGTAAGCACATAGAATATAACTGTCGCAGAGCATAGCCAAAAGCCCTTAGCATTGACAGAGCAGATGTTAAGAGTAATGACAGTGGAGATTACCCAATAATTGTAGCAGAGTAAATCATTTCAGAAAGGGGGAGAGAGAAGGGGAGAAGAGGAGGAGGGATGGAACAAAGGAGGATGTACCACGGCTGAAGCAAAAAAACATCTTATTGTTGGTATGAAAATGTAAAAGAGGACAATTTATACGCTGGGCCATTTCATTTTTCTAAATGTTTATAGGCAGACAGCTCATCTGTAGTTGCATAAAAGAGGCCGGAAGCTTCCAGAAATGAGTCCCTGCCATGTTTTGCGGTGGTGGCAGTGGTGTGGGGGGGGGGGGATAATGGCGATTATGACGATGTGGCTGCTAGTGTTATTGTCTGTGTTTGGGAGCTAATCGCTGTGATGCAAGCTGCTGCCTGAGGCCAAGGATAGAGGATAGAGAGGCCCCTCCAAGAGCGCGATGACACATTTCTCCCTAACATCCCATAACAACATTGTCCTCCCCCGACCTCCAGCATCAAGCCCTCACCAGTATCCTGCCTCCCCCAGCCACAGTTTACCAAAGCCCGCATGGGTCAGCAGATCAGGGGCCCCGACACCTAGGAGCCACTGTGTGTGCGCTTGTGAGTGTGTGTGTGTGTGTGTGTGTGTGTGTGTCGCTCTCACTTGCTCTGTTGTCGCCTTGATTGTGTAATAAACTTTATTCAGTTAACCGTGAATTATTGTTAATTGAACTAAAAAGTAATTTTCTTAATTGAAACAGAGGGGGGAGGGGCAGACCAGATTAACGATGTAAAGGAGTGTTGCTCTCTCTCCCTCTCACTCAACATCATGAGACTTGTATCTTGTCTAATTATTTTACCCATTACAGTTCTCGCCATATTTTTTCCCCCATCCTGCACATGCAGTAAAAAGCCAATAATCTAATTAGCCTCACACCATCTTAAAATCATGACCGGGGTTATAGGCTGAAACATTTATGAAGAACAGCACTGCCGGTCAGACGCTTGTGCACTAAAATGCTTGTTTGCCAAAATCCTATAGCCCTTTTACACACGTATATTCACTGGCATTAATCACATACATTGTTTTGTCAATCACACAAGCAGCGCCTTAATGTTTTTAACAAAATGTGGCCATTGAAGCACAACCACCGATACCACTAAAGCCCTATGTTGCCAGAATTTGGAAGTGTTATACATCAGAGCATCGTAGTGTTGTGCATGTCCACTGCTGTAATGTAACACTTTTGTTTACACAATATGCAATTATGGATCTTTAGCGCTAATGTTGCTAAGCCAATTTTGTCTGATTCACCATCATTGGGATATCAACTTCCTATTCATATGTGCCCTGTTTAATGGTATACAATGAACGGTAAAGGCAGCATGTAGCTAAATATACATTATGCACACGTACACCAAAAGCAATAATAGAGTTGCACAATCGTGATCATCCATGCACCCTGCTTACACTGTTGGGTAACATTTTGTTAAAGGAGCTCTGTGTGAAGAAGAAAACACTGCTGTACATCTTGTTTGTTCACGAACATAAACCGAATACATTACATAAATTCTACTGTAGGCCACAAAAGCAACACCCAGACAATATTTTTAACGAAATGTGACCATTCACATAATTTCACATACAACCACCAACACTGCTAAAGCCCTCTGTTGCAAGAAATATGAGGCATTTACACGCAAGTCATCATTACCTAGTCTCCACAAACCTCATCCATCGCAATACTCTTACAAAATCAATGCGGGAGAGTGAACTGTGGCGCAAAGAAGGGGATCAAAGTTTTGGAATTCAACCCGCATACCAGAACTACTGCAGAGATTCAGGAAACAGTCACATTCCAGTAAACACATGTGGAATTACCAGGGCAAGAACTCCTGGTCCCCGGCCTAGTTAAATATTATCTCACACAGAACAATATACCCCCCCCCCCCCCCCTTACATAGCAGCTATTGGCTGAAAGGGAGGAAGTGATGTATATTGACTTTTCATTTGTATCTTGCTGACTCTGCTGACAAAAAGGACAGAACCACTTCCAGCTGCTAAACCTAGAGAAAACAGCCACATTGTGCTGAACATGATTCAGCTGCATTTGCTTCTCAAATGAGCGTTTTCATCGAGCACTGCTGTCGCTCCGCCGCCACAATTGTGAGTCATGCACTGGTTAAAGTCACTCACACCATTATCTCAGTAATATTCCTCTAGAATGATTAGTACATTACATGTAATGTAACCAAATGAGGACTACAAATGACATAGCTGCTCACGTTAATGAGATCCATGTACACAATAAAATAAACATTATCCATCTATTCCTGCTGATCTACCCGCATTAACACATGACCTACATGAACATTCTTGTCTTACAATACCAATCATCCTCTCTATTTGTCTATCTATAGAGTGTGTCTCGGCCAGCTAGCACCTTGTCAGTCATAAAAGGAGAGGAGGAGGGGGGAAGGGAGAGGAGGAGGAGGAGGAGGAGGAGGAGACGGAGGAGGGGATGAGAAGAGTGCCATTACCAGTGTTCTGGACCCGTGTCTTCCCAGGGTGAATAATTACGTCTGACATGTCGTGAATAGGGAGGGACATTATCGCAGTGATCCTCCGTACCCCCTCTGTGTGTTCCCTTGCACACACACACACACACACACACACACACACACACACACACACATACATTAGGGCCCCTCTGAATGATTTAGGGGGTCTGTTAATAATGCAGGGGCTCCTAGAGCTAATTAGGTAAGTAGCAGAGGGCGCCGGCTGTGATGCCTCAGCTCACTGATACGAGCTGTAAAGGAATGAAGCATCAACTGCACATACTCACACACAGAGTTTGGGTTTATGTTTCACCACACACACAGACACACACACACACACACACACACACCGTAATCTCAATAATAGCCCTGATTCTTTTCAAAATGGATGGATTCAATTTGCATTTAAGATTAAGTTTCATTATTGATCATGACGCAAAAAATGGAGGCCTGCAGCAGCTTCGCCATTCTACTTCTCTCATTCACATACATTATCAATTATTAAGTGGATGAGGAAAGGTAATATGGTAACAGGTCTGTATGCTGTAGCCCTTAGGTATTTTTGACAAACAGCATCAAGGAGGTTGAAAGGCAACAGCAATCTGTGTGCTCCCAGAAAATCAATAGAAAGTGATTATCTTGAGAGGGAACAAGTGGAGAGCCAAGGTGGGCCTTGTCACGTGTACACACTCTCTCTCTCTCTCTCTCTCTCTCTCTCTCTCTCTCTCTCTCTCTCTCTCTGGCGCCATAGCTGTCAGCCCTGTAAGAGCAGAGTCAGGGTGATTAGAGAGCAGCGCGGCCCAGACAGAGCACAGCCAACCTCCAGACAAGCCCTCCAGAGACGCAGCGGCACAACAAGCCTCAGCCCAGGGTCAAGCCTACTTTGTCAGCCTCCCTGCAAGATGGGCCCCTTCAGTTCAAAATCAGGAACCATCTTGTATAAGAGATTGCAGGGTGTGGGATATATAGCTGCTTTATGATACCTTTAGGGTAAAAAGCAATTATAAATACAGGGTTGGCCCTCCCAAAACCCAAGAACACTCATTTTCTCACTTAACCTCGGTGGTATGCAGACATGCATAGGATTTGGTTCTGAGATATTGCAGAGATATCTGTCTCCACCCCAATACAGTCGAGGTTGAATAGATTTAACTACTTTCTACTTAACAAACAGTCATTAATAATAATAATAATAATAATAATAATAATAATAATAATAATAATAATAATAATAATAATAATAATGTAATTTGGAGGAATCATTCCTTTAATATACTGGAGAAAACCTGCATTCCAAACAATAAGTATAAAGTGTAGGATAGCAGTATTATTCTGTTGACAGTAAAAACGTGTTACCAGGAGAGGCAGAAAATGAAACATGATTTGATGACGTAATCAAATCAGACCACACTCTGCTTGCATGTCGGAGTGCTATTTTACTAACAACGTGGAGAATAAAAGCAACCTTTAACTAATCGAAGTCCCCGTTACCTTGATCTCCAGGGTCCATAATTCCCGCTGATGGCGTAAATTAGACGACAGGACGTCTCGGTTGAGGTTTACACCATACACAGACACGGTGGGGAGACAACTGTGATCACAATAAATGTAAACAACAGCGTTGCTGTCCAAACCCTTTACGCATCTGACGTCAACTTTAACATTACTTTACGTCGCCAAACTCACGTGGAGGAAAGTGGCTCAGCGGATATCTTCTGGCAAGTTAGCTTGATATTGGATACTAATATTTTGAATAAAATGAAAGTGATGAATATGAGAAAGGGGATTAGTTTATGACAATTCATAACAGTTTAGAGAAAAAATAATCACAGAATAGCTTTGGACTAATGACAAGCCACCTTCCTTCTGGTCAAGAAGAAGAAAATCCTTAAATATGAGCTGTAAAATGTGATTGTTGTTTTTTTAACTGGTGACAATCCAGTACTGAAAAAGGGAAGTATCATGATACCAATGTACTAAAATACAAAATATAGCAATTTATTAGAGTGAAAAAAATGGTTGGCCTTGGGAATAGTAGTTTGACAAAATAATCTCCATTTTATGTCCAGTAGCGAGCTTTATTTCAGAGTTTACATCCTTATAACGTAACCATAGAACCACAGTCCAATTATGTTGAACCATTCATTTAAATCACAGCTGCAGTAATCTTAAGTCTGCAATTTAAACAAATGATGAGAGGGTTCGAGAACAATGACATCTACACACAGGGGCATTATTCTGTGTTCAAGGCTTTTCACCGAAGGGCTAAAAACATACAAATCCCCCAAAAACCCTCCAAAAAAACCATATGGAGCACTATATACCTTAATCAGAGCAGTCACTGTGTGTGTGTGTGTGTGTGTGTGTGTGTGTGTGTGTGTGTGTGTGTGTGTGTGTGTTGTTGGGAGGGAGTTTACAGGGATATCCACCATATAATCTCAATCTTTTCAAATGCTTCCTTTTTTTCCAAGTTCCCTGCAGCGCACACTTGTTGACAGATTGCTCATTAGTGTGACACAAACTTTCAGCGCCGTCTGCAGTTCCTGGAGTTCACCGGTTCTCTCTCATCCCACAGCATAAGGGACAGCTATAGCCTGACTGTGCTCCACCTGTATGTGATAGCTATGGCCTGGGGGTTGACAGTATCTAATCACAGCCTCAACAGGTGAGGAGAGGAGACGGTGCAGACAGCATGGCACCACATGGAATTCCTACACTATCATAATGTAGATCTAGCCACACACAGTATGCATGATTTATGATAAATATGCTGTATGCTGCTCTTTACTGTGATGCTAAATATAGTAGATAATGCACTGTACATATTCCTGGCCACATGGTATCACTATACATCATACTATATTATGTTACAGTGTGGAAGCATTTACTGTCAGAGCCAACAGGATCAAATCCACAAGGATTTATAACAAATGCAAGACAAAAACCACAGTGTACACAAACATTTTTGCATTAATCTTTATTCATTTACGATGTGATGTTCCTCAGCCGCAGCGTTTGAAGTCATTTGACCTCGTCCTCACCTCGACAGCACAGAACCTCGTCAGACATAAAAGCCGTCGGAGGGGGCAGAAGAAGCCAAACCTCCCCAGGGGAAGGAAAGACAGAGGAGTGGGAGGAGACAGAGGAGGAGAAGGAGGAGGATGGGTGTCACTGTCTCTACAAAGGCCTCTTATCCTCTAGATATCAAAGCGTTGTACTCCCAGAATAAAATATTGTTAGAATGATATGACTCACCACGGGGGGGGCTTGTCATATTCCAAAGTAAAAACAGGAAAGACAGAAAGACAGAGAGAATGAAAAAGGCAGTTTTATTATTGTAAAAGGGAGGAGGGGGATCTCGTGTGGTTTTGGCCGTGCATGGGTGCACAACCAGGTTCTTAAAAGTTGTTTTTGATATCATACAAAGAAAGTATTGTGTGAGGCATCTTCCTCACTGAGGTGAACTCCGAGTGCGCGAGACAGCAAGGACATAAGACAAAACAAGTGAGTGCTGGTCTCTTCTCAACTAGTCAGATGACGTCTGCAGCATTCAATATAGTGGTATGAAATAGCGACATTGTTGAACTTAGAATTATAGTAACTTACTTGTGACCTGCACGGCACCAAGCTCTCTTCTTCTTTTTTATTTGCTAACTGAAGAGGAAGTATTTAGGATGTAGGCCAGATGGGTACACAGCGCTATTGTATGGTTGACAGAGAGATGACCTTGTTGCGCCTGTGCACGTGTGTGCGCGTATGTGCATGTGTGTGTGTGTTTAATCAGACAGAGAGGGGGGATTAGAGACCAGGCACCTGGCAGGTGGAAACAGTCTGTACTCATCTGATGCACTCCTGTCCTTCTGGGTCTCTCACACACACACACACACACACACACATACTATGTAGCTTGGTCATAACCGTACTGTCATATTACAGCGCTTACAACCACCTGAAATTTATCTGTTGTTTAATATTGTGAGGGGTGAGTTGCTCTGTGGCAGCCGCTGTAAGACAGAGAGAAATGCAATTACCCAAGCAAGAAGCTTGAGGCAAAGACGTAAATGCCTGCATACACAGAGAAACTTGGTTCTTAAATTACTTTCTACTGTAGCCTGGTTAGTTTCCTAACTTTAGAGTAAACAACAAGATAGAAAGAGACACTCTGGGTCTTTATACTACAGTGCAGCGGATCCTAAACTTGGGCTCATCACCCCCACAACAGGTCACAAGATGAATCTGAGATAATAAACCAGACACTTGTGACCAAACATGTGGAAAAAAACACATAGTGAGATTACTGACCAGCTTCAGGCAATGTTGTATGTTGTAGAAGAGGGCAGTGCATGAAAGCTATCCAGCCATTTTGCATGAGAAATATAGCAGTGTCTGTTTTCCTCCTAGCACATAACTGCCACCTTTAAAATGTGTGGGAAAGGTGTGCGAGAAATTCCTGTGAAGCAGTTTTGCAAGGTAAATTAGGCTGACAAACATCAAGCTCAAAATCATACAGCTGACTCCTGTCAGCCTTCCCAATAGAGTACTAAGCACCCCATCTGTTATGGTCTGCTCAAAGATTGTAGCTCGAGTGGAGTCATGAGTGTTAAGTTAAAACAAACACAGTAATTACCTTAATTAAGATCAGGCAGATTCCTTTAGAGTAATAGTAGCCTGCATAAGATAGTCGATAGTTGATATCAGAGAAGAGAGAAAAGAGGATTGGATGAGGTCAAGAAGAGGAGCAGGAAGGTGGTGAGAGACAAGCAAATGATAAATACTTAAAAAACAGAATGAAAACATAAGAGGGAATATGGGCTGTGAAAAGGAAATACGTTATGAAGAAATAAGGAAGAGGAGGAGAGCAGTCCTGGTGAAAGCCGGCGACCGAGGAGGGCTTTTTTCGGCTGCATCAGGAGTAAATGGCTCTGCAGGCGCCTGTCACTCTGAGGGGCCAGCATGGGACGATCAGCGATGATGACGGGGGCACGGACCTGTGTCAAGATGCTGAACCCAGCTGTCAATCAAACCACTCTGCCCTATGGGATGACAAGGATGGGCCTTAATCCTGCTGAAGAGAGAGAGAGAGAGAGAGAGAGAGAGAGAGAGAGAGAGAGAGAGAGAGAGAGAGAGAGAGAGAGAGAGGAGGAGTGAAGGAAAGGCAGGAGAGAGAAATTAGACAGGGAGAAGAGAGAAGAGATCGAAGAACAACAGGAGACAGACGGACAGAGTTGGTCGAGAGAAAGAAGTAAAAGCAGTGAGTGAGTTGTTTACGAGCTGATTATTTCAATTAAAAATGGAAATTGCAGCGATTCACTTTTCAATGGAGCCAACCATCTTGGGAAATGAAATGTTTGATGTCCCTCTCCTTAGTAGGCAATATGACACTGTGTGATCTTGTCATTTGGCGGCCAGAAAGGCCAGTATGAGTCATCCTCCAGCTATCTAGGACCATAACGCATTAGGCCTCCTGGGAACACAGAGGAATGACCAGGGAACCAGTACATTGGAACACAGTATAAAAAAAAGACTCTATCCCACATTCAGCATTCACTGGAGCTCCAGCAAGCTGTTTTCCATTAGCATTCGCTGATTCTCAGTGTTGGTCTACCGCATCATTTCAAGCAAATGTAACCCTAACTTTAAGCCACAATGTTTGGTTTGGCCACGAGGGAATCTGTGCTTCTTTCCTTTCTCTTGTCAGTGGTAGCCACTGCAGAAGTCCTCTAACATGCATTTGTGTTGCATCTATCCTTTAAGTGGTACTGCAGACAAAGTCTTTTTTTCATGTTTCACAGTGATGTAATGATATGAAAATGTAATACAAAACTCAGGCATCCAACTACAGCAACCACCAGATTATAGACGACGCCAATGACTGAGAATAAAATATGTACATGTTAAAATCAGAACAACATTTGTGAGAATACACTTCATATACGTTCTCTTGGTAAAGAGGCATGAGTGCAGCAGTGCCTTAAGGAGGGCGAGTGAAGTTTATTTGTATATCACATACAATGTCTCAGTGGGCTTGTCCCCAAAAGCTATGGCTCCTGACCTATAGCCTAAGGTCTAGAAGAAAAAAGGTCTAGAAGAAAAAAATAAAAAATAAAAAACCTTTAGGAACATAAAGGAAGAAAAGATTAAATGCACACAGGTATACAGTATAGGATTAGAAATAGCTATATGATTATATTATCCATAGGATTAGAATTATTGTCAATTTTAGAACATATCTATGTACTGATGTGTTGCTTTTCATCTCTACATGACACCTCATGCAAAGATATTCGTCTGCTTCATCCTGCTGTGACACACGAGGTGGAGTACTGTGTTTAGATTCATTTTAGTTCTAGATGTAATCTAGTTTTAGTTCGATAGCATATTCCTCTGAGGTGCACGCTGCGGCAATAATCACATGTAGTAGCCGATATTCTCCCGCTGGTCTGAGGTGACCAGTAAAGGAATGACCGCTGGTGCCTCGCTGCGGAGAGATGGCGTCAAAGATGGCAGAGATGTACATATTATAAATACAGATAAGCAGCAGAGATACAGTTAGGGACAGCTTTCAGGGGACAGTGTGAACCAAGAGAAAAAGCCAATGATTTTTCGGGGCCCAGATGTACAGTGTCCCCGAGGTGATCAGAGCCGTGACCTGACACTCGCAGCGTCCCAGCATGCTCGGCAGATGTGGGTCAACTGACATCTGTTTCTCACTACAGCCTGGGCTCAGCTCTGCTCGGCCCGACCCAACCCTGCTGCCATATTCATCCTAATAACCACTCCCATAATCACCAGGGATTATTCTAATATTAGTGAGCACACACACACACACACAGTGACTGCTCTGATTAAGGTATATAGTGCTCCATACGGTTTTTTGAGTTTTTTGGGGGGGATTTGTATGTTTTTAGCCCTTCAGTGAAAAGCCTTGAAAAAGCCAGCTTAGAGAGGACTAACGAGAGGCCCTGCATAAATAATATTGGAAAATAGCCTGGGCAAGGGGGGCAATGAGAATGCATCGCGAGGCTGCAGCGCGGATATCTGGCCTTGAAGTTAGGCGTTGAAGGGAGACTGCCGTGTGCTATTCTTCCGCCATAGAGGAGGGATTATGAACCACTGACAGGATGTGTGAATCAAGATGGCACACTCACCACACAACAGGACTAGAAAGAGACACTGCAGGGGGCTGTCAAGACAGACCCAGAGTGAGCTGGGAGGATTACCATATAATGATGAAAGATGATGAAGACTGATGAATAGATTGTTGGCGCTTTAGCTATGGGGGAGGGAGGACGACATGCTTCTGTGAGGAACCTGACATTTCAAGCTTGGATGCCAGAGCTCAGGATTTCCAGTGCAAAGAAATGTGCTGATTTTTGCAGCTGTACTATTATAAGCGATAGCTTACTTGTGCCTTTTTTTTAATGTAAGCTAGCTTTTTTATTTTCCTATTCAAAGCATTCTTGTGCTACGCGTCTTTATTTTTTTATTGTGTGTGAAATCATCTTTCTTCCCCCTTCTCCTGCTCCCACTTTTTTTTTCTTCGAGGTCTATTTGTGGAAGTCATGGCCTGCTGGTGTTTACGATTCTCGCTGGGCCCCTACTGCTGGTGTTTTTCCCCGCGCACACACACATATACACACAAACATGCACACTGTGGGTCCTTCCTGCTGACACTCAACTTCATTCTTTGCTGCAGCTGCATCTGTTGTCACCATGGAGACCTTGTTTATTACTTAACCCCCCTTGCTCCCAAACACACACACACACACACACACGCTATGGCAGAGAAATAGGCAGACTGCGTCTCCCTCTGTGTTTGATTTGGTGTTATAGGACCCATCGGATCACAGCCCCCAGCAAGCCCAGGCCCATATGCACAAACACACACACAGCAGTTGGCCTGGATGGATGCAGCAGGCCCATGCTAAACACAGAGTCATAAGCAGCACACTACCTAATCACCTCCAGGCTGGTCTGGATAATGACATTTGTTAAGGCTTTGACTCAACCTGCGTGAGTAAGAAAGCCGGTCTGGCTACTTTTCCTCTCAAACACCACCGATATGAATGGAGAAACTAATAGCCATGCAAATGTTGCAATGCAATGCACCAAAGGCATCTTGGTGGTGAGGATTAACAATGAACATGCAAAGTGTTGGGTGTGTTCATGCATACATGCCCGTGTGTGGGTATAGAGGGCGTTAGTGAAAGGCCATCCTGCTTAGCGGGCGGCAGCATGCAGGCAGGTTTTTCACGAGACGGGGAATCTGTTATGCAACATGTGAGAGCTTGCTAATCTCGCCGAACAGCCTGCTCCTCCTGGCCACCTCTCGGCCCTTACACACACACACATACACACACACACGTACACACATATGCACACCTCCTGGCCATGTTTCTAGACATTCATGGCTACACACTCAGGTGGCCTTAATGGGTTTAAGAGCAGTCAGAGATCCTCCTGTGCTTCTGTCCAGACCTGAGCCCTCGTGCTTCCTGTCTCTGCATGTGACTGCACGGGAAAGGCGCGTGAGAGGTCAAGGCGCCAAGAAGTCACCAAAACACAGCACAGTGGTAGCCTCATTAAACTCCTTAAGAGTGAAATGCGATGCAGCTTGAAATAAAGTCTCATTTTTGTATTTGTTTAGACTTGCTGATGGTCAAAAGAGAGTGTATGTTGGCCAGCAGGGACACAAACAAAGGCATTTAAATGTCATTATAAAAATTTTGGCAGTGTGGCTGACCCTTAATGATAGATCTGGCATTTGGCACTTGGCAGTAGGTCAAATTGGACCCTGTGTCTGCAGCTCCACATCTGAAGTAAAGGTCATTAGGTGACCTATTGGCGTGAGGTGGCTACAGTCACTAAGCTAACTCTCAGCAGCGTTACTCAGCTTGCTGGCATATGCTGACAGGCATCCAGCTGAGTGGCTCAGCCTGAAACAGACGCACACATGCACATGTACAAACACACAGGTCCTGTCCAAAATGACCTCCAGGGGATAGACGTCCTGCAGTCTGCTCTCATCTGTAATTCCCTCATCTCACATGTGCTGCTGCACAAGGCTCCTCTGATGGGGACAGAAGAAGAGCAAAGCCTGAGTTTTTTATTTTTTATTTAGTTGACTTCGGAATAGAAAAAGTTCAACTTATTAATCAGTTGCTTATCATTGTTCTGCAATGCCAAGATTCGTTCCAATTAGTTCGCCCTTTGACAATGCAAATGGTATTAAAGTCAGTCGCTCTGAGAAGTCAGCAAAGTGATAGAAGTGTGAGAATATTAACCACTCACCCCAAACTGGCAGAGCACAATCACTACAATGCTGAGAGAGACGTTAAAAGTGGCTTCTTATCAGTAACAGTTCGGGCTTATTTCATTTGTGCCCACAGCATTTCTTGCCATTTGGCCCCCGCTCCATATTTGTGACAGCTTTGATGTGTTGCGATGCTTGAGGCCCTCTCTGCATCCACGGCACGCAGCACGGCGGCACAATAAATACTTTGATAGCAGCACAATCTGTAACTCGAGCAAAAACAAATAACGTAGTGGTCCTTACAAGAGTTCTTTTGTCGGGGTTTGCTTCTGGATTCATGAACCGAACAAAACAATTGGTTCCAGATTGAGGCGGGCTTCTGTTCTCCCCAGGGGGATGATTTAAATATATCAGAGGAGAGAGAAGCATGGAATAACACTGGATATGGTGAGAGCGCAGTTGAGAGAGGAGGAATGAGTGAAATGGAAAAGAATTTAACCATGGGCGTGGGAACATTTAAAGTGAATGTGTGGATAGCTGGATGCAAAGATGGATGACAAAGTCTGTACAGTAAAAACACATTTTAGTAATACATTTGAAAAATTGATAAAACTCAAAAAATAATCAGACGAAAAGGCACCTTTTTGAACAACACAAAGGTGCGACGAGTCATGATTTGAATAAACCGTGTGAACTTCCTGTTCCTTCATGTTAGCAACCGGTTAGCAAGCTTGCTACCTTCTTCTTCTTCGGTAACTCTTTATTGAATGGTATGATGTACAATACTGAGAACAAAAGCCTGAGGGGAAAGAGTAAATGGACCTATGCAGAGAAAACAGAAAGAGGATGTGACTGACAAGCGCTAGCATGTTCCTGGCTTTCTAGTGTTAGCCGTTAGCTCACCAGCTACAATAGTTCACCAACTAGCATTGCAAGAAGTCCCTACTTCTCCAAAGGAGGACAGGCGGATGAATTTCATTGTGCTACATCTTTAATGAAAGTTAAAGCGGAATAACTAAGTGTGTATCAAGGGTGATTCCTCTTTCATCAGAGAGAGACTATACTGACCTCGTACTGTACACCGCTCACCATCACAACACAGCACTGTCCTTTGTACTATTTTTGGATGGCTCCATCTGTATGTAGACAGCAAGCTACCTGGGTGTTTGAGGATTGAGGGGTGAGTGTGTGTGTGTGTGTGTGTGTGTGTGTGTGTGTGTGTGTGTGTGTGTGTGTGTGCGTGTGTGTGTGTGTGTGTCATTGGGGTTATGCAGGGGGCATTTGCTAACCCAGATGTTTGGTTGAATTGGGCCTGCTTCACTTCCAAAAAGATCAACAGGAATTTCCCATAACCCAACTCCACGCCCGCTATCAACATTTAACACAACTTACTTTCCGTGGTAGTCTTTAGGGACCGGATGACACGATGCTGCTCTGTGACATCAAAATTGGTCTTTTTTGTTAATTGTTGTTAGCGGAGAAGGAAAGCGGAGATTGACATTTTGTTGTTGTTAATTATTTTATAAGACTCAATTTTCTCTCTCACTTACACACATGCACTCTCTCTTTCCCGCTCTCTCTCTCAAGTGTGTGCTTCATTCTTGAGAGGATGTACCAAAAAGGACCTGGCAAGGGTTTGGCTAAGGTCCAGCTGCCTTCACTAACACACACACATTTGCACACAAACGGGGCACACTTAGTCCCCATCGTGGGTGATTACAAAGCCTTTCAAACTCATTTACACACACAAGCAGTCAAGCTGAAAACTAATTTGTCTCAACATACACAAATACAAGGATACACACATAAGCACTTTCTCACACCAAATATCAACAGAGCAAAGATAAGAGAGGTGAAACAATGTAAGGACAGACAACACAAATACACACACATGCATGCTCACACACACATATAAACCATGGCCATGTCCAATCTCAATCCTAAATGGTGATAAGTGACGGTAATTTGACATGACAGCCATGAACTGTAGTATCAAACAATATGAATCTGATGTCATGACAGGAAACTGCGGCTGTGGTGGATGTTAGGCATCAATCAACCTTATGGTTCTTAAAGTCCCAGTGAAATGAAAGTTACAGCACCTTTGGGTTACGAAGACGTATTATCCAGTAAGACCGAATATAGTGTGGTGCAGGGATGAAGTGTTTTTTTAGGCCAACCCCGGAAGTTAGCGTCACACTGGTTATATCATAGAACAAAACGTTAAAATATCTTAAGCTTGTGTTAGCCACAGACCTTATTTCAGGCATCTAACCAAAACCCCGTTGACTTTGAGACTATACCAGAAGTGCAAAAATGGCAACTAAAGTCTTTTAGGACTCAATCCTGCAGCCCTCTATTTGAGCAATGTAGAGTTACAAGACGGATTTAAATTGAATCCTGAGCATTTGATTGGACTAAAAGAAAGTGGGTGGGCTTAGAATGTAGCATGGTACGAAGCTACAGAGGACTGTGACTCCACACACGCCTCCCTTGTCACTGAAAGTGGCAGATTGAATGATGGATGGATGTCATGATTAGTTGAAATTGGTTGGTACTAACCTAGTGTTAGCACACTTCATATTTTGTTTTACAGGAAGAAAAGATAATTCGATTTTGGTATAGAAATACGAAGACTTTTTAAAAAGTTATTTGTTTTCAAACTTTGCATATATTGTTAAATAGGTGCACAAAATGACCGGGAATGAGATCTAAAAGGGTTAATGGGGGATTTTTCATTTAATTTCAACTTTAAAGTCAAACTGAGATTCCATTGGATGATGAAAGAGGAAGTTTTCCTCCCCTAGTACCTCTTCGATTCAATCCTGCACCCTCAACCGTTAGCCGAGGTACTACCTGTTTTGTTGGCTAATTACTCATTATCAGAGCTTGGATTTGTCTGTGTGTGTGTATGTGCCAACAGATGCAAACAGGAGGTAGGCACACACACTGCAGGAAGGAGGCTGCAGTCGACTTAACATCCATGCAGGGCGCTGGGGGAATGAAGACAAACTGCTGCTGTGACGTATAGATGACAATTTGTGTTTATGCGTGGCACCAGCAGACAGATAGACAGACAGACAGTTCTCCAGTTGTTGTGTCCCAGAGATGGGTCCCTGGGACATCTGACACCTCTTCCTGTTTGGACATCAGGCCCCTGAGGACACACACAGCTGGGGACGGGACAAAGCTAGCTCCCTCTCTTTGCATCCACACACACAGTGTCGCCTATAAGGTCCCATATATCAGCCCTGTTGGTGACACATTCTCCTTTTCATGTGTGACCACCAGCCCATGGTCACATGAAGGATGTAACAGCAGCTGTCAGGAACACACAGAGGAGCATCTGTATATATGCATGGGTGTGTGAATATGTATGCGTGTGTATGTGTGCATGCTGTTGTCACTTTAGTCTGCGCAAAACAAGTTTCTTCTGACATCACCTTGTCATCACTGGGAAGCTGCAGTATCTAGAAAATGACCACGAAGGAAGAATAAATGCAACAAATCAGTGTAAAACCACAGCTGTATGTCTGAGCAGGATGAGTCAACTGTCACAGAGTATAGGGCCAAAACAGAGACAAAGCAAGCCCTCACACCTGCTTTGTCTGAAGCAGTTGTATTCAAATATAATGTTTTTTTCTGTATCATGTAGGCTACAATTTGCTTTAGTTTGGGATGTTAGGTATGTGCAAATCAAATGAATACTTCACGAGAGCTTGAATTGAGTCTGTTGGAAATACCCAAATACCACCACTGTGCTAATCCAGCATAACAAATCCCATAATAAATCTCATTACTGACTGTGTAGTGCATGTCATATACTGTAAACGTATGGCCAAAAGTGTACTGTATGGTTTGTGCCAGGGCCACTGGTTTAATTTAAGGGAAATCTTAATGTCATCGAATATTGTGATATCTCAGACAATAGTGACAACTTTGTGAAAAATGGGGAAATCCCTTTTCTGTGACATGTCAGTGTCTTCTAACTGGGAGCATTTGCCAGGCTGAGGCAGGAAGTAAGAAATACTTTGGCTCATAATCCTACGTAAAACAGCAAATTGTCATGGTGCTAAGCAATGCCATATAAGAGTTGGTTGCACAATTGCCAAATAGTTTCTGCTCTTCTATTTTTGTCTCCATCCTACTGGCACGATAGAACTGTAGCTGTAAACATCATTCATCATTCCTATTCCCAGGCCTCCTATGTTATGTTAGCATGGGAAGCACATGTGGGTGTATTATGCTAACAAACATCATAGCTTGTAAAAAATGTAATGGGGTTGCATATATTTAAAAATCAAGGACAAAATAGCATTTCACTTGGTAATTGGCTCACACCACAATAGATATACACTTATGCGTCACTGGTTGTTTCAGAATGCATTCCGTCATCATTCACATTTAAAAAAATAATAATTACTCAATTAATTTATATTCAATTTAAATTATTTTTTTTGGGTTACATTCAACGTCTATTAAACAAATGGTTGCATGACCTCCCATCCATATTACCTGCTGGCCAGGAGTCCAAACTGCCAGACAGAAGATGAAAGTATCCAATTGGATCTATAGTAGAGGAAACTTTGTTTCAGGTGTCTTTTTAAAGTATCCTAAACAACCTTTCAGTCTAGCTTTTTCTGAGCCCAGCTTTCTCTCTTCAGTTCTGTCCATGATAGCAATACCAAAATATGTAGGTAGATCCGGTGCTTTGGGGAAGGGGGATATGAGTGCTCTTTGTAAATTACCCTGTTCTGACTGGAATCGCCTATTTTCACATGCCTAGTGTAGCTTTAAGAATATATCACCGTTAAGATGCCTGCCTAGATTTACAACAGCAGTTTCACCCATTTTCTTGTGTCAGCAAGCTTTGGTGCAATTCCACCCTTGGGCACTTTAACATTCAGCATGGCGTAGCATTTTATCCCAGCCACACAAGGTCTTCTGATAAGAGAGGAGCCATGTGGTGCATTAGTGTAGCATCTTAGCCAGCCATGCTAGTAATTCCTGCTTTGATATGAGCGAACATGAGGAGGATGAGAGAAATATCTTAGCCAGACATACCAGCTAAGCTAGCCTTGATTTGGGACTAGACGTGTGTGGGATATAGAGGAAGAAGCACACAGATTCTTCTCCACATCTCTGGGCAGCAGGATTAGAACGTTTACCCGCTAATGTCTTTAGCTACGCTGAAGCAAGAAACACACACACAGACTCTGATACACATAATGTAAATACTGTATATGTAAACATAGATGGAAGAAGAGACATGTGTTGTGTACGCATAATTTCACATATATAGTAATATATACACAATATAGACCAGTATAGATCCAGTACATTCAGCTGGCCTGGCCTTGCTTTGTGTATTTGTGGGTGCTGAGGTCTGCACCCATCTGCTCCTGTGTGTGTGTAATCTGCCACAGACAGGCTACAGTGCTTAGAGGGGCCAGACTGCAAACACTGCACTAGGATGAGACACCTGCCACAGGGCTAAGACCAGAGCCCTGACGCACAAACACACACAGATGGACGCCACAGTTACCATGGACAAAGCAGTCACTCCATTACTGCCCAGGCAGTAAGACGTTCAGGTGTTTTTGTACCGTTTCAAACCATATTTTACATGAAGACCCGTGTATTTCCTGCAGGGTGTTGATTTTCTGTCCCTATGCTGCAACCATCAGTCCTAATTGGTTGGTATTAATTGTCCATGGAGGAGGCACATTTGACAAGTTCCATAACTACAGTGTTCAAAATGCTCCTGGTGAGGAGGGAAAAAAATATCTGCTTATCCTCGTCTTGAAGTCTAGCTTTGAGCATCTGCTGTCAGAGTGTCACGTCTGAATTTAGCAAATGCCCAGGCACGAGGTGGCTGCGTTCTAAATGCCCAATGCTCAAAGGAGTGTCTGTCGTGCCGCAGCTCGGCGTGCCAAATCAGAGCTGGCTAGGAGCTCCCTATAGGCGAACAGATGGCCATTACTATCATTTATAACTTATTAGGGCCTATAATCCTACCTGCGTCAAACACGCCCCAACGCTTAGGGCTGGCTCTCTTTTTTTTTCGCCTCATTTAAAACAGTTCTATCTGCCAGAAAAGTCTTCATCACGATTTTCTCTCTCTCTCTATCTCTCTCTGTATTTGTAATCTGCAAACTGTGTGGTTAACACATATATATATATATATACAGGGATACAATTATATAGGGTTATCTTTCTTTTGAATCAACAGTCAACAGATTGCCCTACGATGGAGTAGATCTGGAAGCTGATCGCACTGGATGGATCTGCAGGCGCAGCATGCGGTGTATGATCATTTCTCCCAACTGTAAAGGAGAGTCATACACAACCATATTTGTTTAAACATTGGCTGTTTTCACCTCTACACTGCACTCACAGCAACAAAGAACAACTGTTGACGACAGAATTGACATTTTACAATTCTTGATTTTAAGACACACATACTCGTATTTAATAAAGTGCTGATGTTGTGCCACAGTGATAATTCACATTCTGCTTGATTTCTGCATCCTAACAAAGTCCTTCCTCCTACTTTGTCAGTCTCTCAGTCTGGCTCCACAGAGGCAATCGTCAGTGATGCCTCGCATCCACCACCCAAGCAGGTGTGGGCATTGACGTTTCTGCTGTGAACAGGCTGCATCTGTCATGTGGCAAAGCAGAAATAGCACCAATCAATGTCCCCCTCGGACACACACGCACACCCACATACACATGCTACACTCGCACACATTCCCGGCACCGCTGTTCTCCATCCAGCAAACAAGGATCTATGGAACAATCATTGTAAACCACCCCGGCCAGCAGTGAAGGCGATCGATCAGCTCGTCTCGAATAGAGAGTCAACACGGCTGATGCATCCTCCTTGAACTTCACACGGACTTTATAATAATCACAACCGAGACAATGCCCGAGAGATCCCGAAACCTTTGACTCAATTCCTCACCTCCCATCTGTCGCCATTTTGCTGCAGCTACTTTGTTGCAGCCATTTTGTGTCCCTGCCATTTAGCACTCTATTGAGCTTCAGCTGGGGACGCCAAATGGCACGTGTGAACCCCCCCCCACCCCCCACCCCACACCGCACCCCATCATTTGTGACCGTTTGGATGACAGACAAATAGATGGGCAGACACACAGGCAGACAGAGAGACAGAAGGAAGGCAGATGACTGGCTTTGATGAGCTTTATGGGGATGTGTGCGGAAAGACAGACAGACAAATGTGTGTCGGCAAACATACAGACAGATAGACAGACAGAAGGTATATATACATGTGTGTTGGTGCGTGCGTGTGTGTGTGTGTGTGTGTGTGTGTGTGTGTGTGTGTGTGTGTGTGTGTGTAAGCGGATGTCAGACCAGGTTGTGTGTTCCTGCAGTGGCAGAGATGAGAGGGAGAGAACAGGAAGCTGCTCTCCTGGAGACAGATGGACTGCCATGCTGTGGACACACACACACACACACACACACACACACACACACACACACACACACACACACACACAGAGTGACACACAACAGTACAGCCAACAAGAGAACATATCAGAGCACGACTGCTGAAAACAGAAAAACACACCAACATGTTAGCCTAAACAGGCGTCACGGACACACGCAGCACATTTGAGGAAAAACGGATGAAATATGCAAACAAAACTTCACGCGCCAAAGTTCACTTCACAAGGCATCATCGGTATTAGCCGTATCCAGTGTCTCTCGTCACTACTGAGAACTTCTTCTCGTGGTTTAGTCCAGGAACTCAGCCTCACTTGATGACTTCTTGCAAGTTTCTTTGCATCTCAAATCACACCTAAAAGGTAAAATCCTCAATGAATACAGTGAGATGCTTGCTGACAAACATACATGACACACTCACGCTCATAACAGGTGTTAATCCTGCCAGCCTCAGGTATATGATGACAACCTCCTCACACCCAACTTGAGAGCTCTGGCGGATCCAGGTTACACCAGGTTGTCACACAGGATGTGTTGTGCGTACACACACTTACACACACACATTCTGCTTCTTCTCTTCACTTTTCCCAGTCTGTCTTTTGAACGGAAACACACAGGAAAAGGAAGGAACAAGAGAGTAAGGGAGCGAAGATGAGAGAGTCTTCACAGACATCGACTCCAGCAGCGACAACAGCAGTATCACACCGTGTGTTTGGGTGTTTCTGCGAGCGTCTGCGAATGTGTGTGTGTGCCCGGGCGCGTGTTCTAGGTGTGTTTCACAGGATTGCCAACACATCTCCTCGCAGCGAGAGCCCTATAGGAACAGAGACATCTGTGGAGTGAAAGGACGCCAGCTTGCACGGCCGTCTCTGGAGAAAGAAGAGGATGGGAGGAGGAGAGGATGAGGAGAGGAGTAGCAAGAGGAAGAGGAATGGGCGGGAGGATGGAGGACAGTCGGCAGGAGCTCCAAACCTTGTCTGTCAGCCGATAATTAGAGGAGTCCTGTCTAGTTTACAAAGAGCGGAAAATGTTTATTCTGAAAAAGTTGCTCAATCGAGTCTAGAGTCCTGAAGTAAAACAAGAGAACGTGGTCGTCAAATTTTCTCTCATCTTTTCTAAAAATGTTCAGGAAACAAGTCAAAATGAAGTCATTTTATAACTTTATTTAACAACATATATTATTTGTATTGCAAGACTGACCTCGAAATAAAAAATATCATCTATTGGTTATCCCTTTAATTGATACGTTTCTGTCAGTTGTATTCAAAAACACACTTTAAAATGATTATTCTTTCAGGGTCCTGACATTGAGTCAGCTGAGCAATAAATGAATGTGATTAAGCGGTGATTCACTTCTGTATGACATCTTTGAGAACATAAACCTGGGACATAAAAGCCACATAAAAGCATACAAGCATCGGTCATGTCAGTGATGAATCCATTTAGAATAAGAGCCGCTGCATGATCGGTACAGAATGAAAAGTACCTCAGTGAAAAAAATACTTTCCAAGTACCCTCAGTGAATGTCAGCATATCAGCGAATAGATATTGGAGACGTTGTCCTTCTTCAACAATTCATCCATGACCCTGCGGGGACTTCTGCCGCAAATGGAGTTGATGACAATACAAGCAAATGTCCTCCTTGTGTGTACAAGCAAGTGCACTCAAGCAGATGTGCACTGCAGACCTTGGGAGTATGAGCCAGGGAACAGGACACAGGTGCACCTGCTCTCTGCTCTCGATGAAAGGTCAGCCAAATTCAAAGAGGGATGCGACCTTCCAGCGCCTGTGTGTGTGTGTGTGTGTGTGTGTGTGTGCGTGTGTGTGTGCGTGTGTGTGTGTGTGTGAGCCAGTCCAAAAATCTGAAAGTGTGAGAGAGTGAAACTAGAATAAATATATACAGAAAACATCTACTAAGCTATATTATTTGCAGAATTAGTGCTGCAATTTATTCCCTGCAGCTCATCTGTTTTCTGCAAATGTTCCTCAGACTTTTTTTCTAAACAGCCATCATTGCCACACGTGGCTCCGTGTTGGTTGCCAAAGTGCATTTCCAGCGATCTGAGCAGGTATACAGGAGAAAACATGTGCAGCCGGACCGCTGCCAGAAGAGACAGAAGGTCCGCAATGATGTTTCACTACACAGATTATGCAGATACCGCGGTCAGAACCAGGAACAGACAGAGAGAGAGAGAGAGAGAGAGAGAGAGAAACGGGGGAGAGGGAGAAACAGACAGAGAGACGGAGAGCAGGCGACAAACGAATACAGGGGGAAAGAAAGGACAGAAATGGGAGTGAAGACAGAGAAACGGAGCAAGTGTAAGCATGAGAGGGAGGACATGAGAGACAGAGAGAGGGAAGTGAAGCAGGGAGGGGTGTGTGCAGGCTACAGCTGGCAGAGGGATTCCCAGAGCCAACTGCCAGTGTAGAGGAGCTCCTTAACAACTTCACAGGACTCTCAGAAAGGAGCTTTAAAGTGGCCACATGGCCTGGCCAGCACAGCAGAGCAGAGCAGCAGGCTTTACTGGGGCTCTGCACACACACACACACACACACACATCCGTGCACAAGCATTCATACACACACAAGCTCAAAAAGACTCAGCCTGCCAGCTGCTGACAGGGACAAGAGTGTCCAGAGCGATAAATCTGTGAGCATGTGTGTGTGAGAGAGAGAGGGCGGTTAGACAAGAAATAGCAAAAGGGCAAAAAGCCTCTTCTAGCCTTACACACAGAAGTCAGTGTTACATCCACAGATTTGCATGAGAATGTGAAGGTAGCCATCGAAGCTGCTTCTTCTTCGATATTTGCCACATTTGTACCTGCAAACGCTTTCATCTGCTCGTAAGCTGCCTCTTTGCACAAAACAGACAAACATAAACTCCTACAACTGCTGTCCTCCTCCTCCTCCTCTGTACCTGCAGCACGCCTCCAGGAGTGAAAACATGTGGTACATGCTGTTCAGCAAAGCAGCTTTTGCTTTTCGCCGTTTGATTCCTCCGATAACAGCAAGCAGCGGCTGATCATCAAATGGTTTCAACGAGTTAAGCCTCGTAATTTTGGAATCGCCGCCTGATCCTTTAAATGCCAGTGCTTGGTGCAAAGTAGAAATTGGTTCTTCTCCTTTTTTTTTTTTGTTCCATTCATATGCTCGATTATCATTATCCCTCTTTTGAGCTGAACTTTGAGGAAGGGATGGAGGGGGTTGAAAGACAGAGGAGGAAAAGGGGAGGAGGCCAGTGGATGAGATGCCATCACACACCCTAACTCTGTGTGTGGTGGGACAAATATCTCCCTCTCTTGCTGTCTCTTTCTCAAACCTCCACTGGACGCTTGTCTGTCCGGATCAGTAAAGTATGTTTTCCCGGGGGTTGTTCAGCGACAAAGGTTTTTCAGTCGGGATCGCGGTCTTTCCTTTTTTTCCCACCATCACTATGCTAGACCACCGCTATACTAATGGTGGGGCATTAGCATTTCAAGGAGCCTCCATTAAGGAGGGCAAGAAAAGCTGCTCTCAGCGGGGGGAAATCCATTTTGTCCCAGGCTCCAACATCTGCTGCAGCCGTCTCAGCCAGAAGGACGCTCGGATAAAGCCGGAGAGCCCTCTGATTTACTGTAATGACAGACAGACCGATAGACAGGCAGAACGGATGACCATATGCGGAGGCGAGGGAGAAAAAGGAAAAGACAAAAACAACTTCTGTCTCACTGTCTGTCATTTTCTGGTGCTTTCTATGTGCATGTGTAGGTGGTGGTGAGGGGGGGGGGTCATGGGAAAGGCAGGTTGCCCGATTAACTCTCTGCTGGGTGAAATCCTTTCTACCCAAAGTAGTGTGCAAAATAACAAACAATATCTGAGAAATAGGTAATATCATAGAAAAAGTAATATAAGGAGAGCTTAGGAGCAGTGGTGAGAAGACATCTGTGATCATAATGAGAGACACTCACAGGCTGGCAGGCTGGTTGTCATCTGGTCCCACATAATGACTAAAAGACCTGAACCAAAAAGAAGAAGACAAGTCAAAGAGAGTAGCAGAGAGGCAGACGGACAGAGAGACGCACGGCCTTGATCCCTGCCCCATCTGTCCTGCTTCCCTCTATCTCCTTCATCCCCCTCCCACTATGGTGGTCTCCTGTTTGCTTTGGTCTAAACCTACTATAAGTCCCTCACCTCCTAAAGCCTGAACAGCACGGAGGTGAGCTGAATCACACCCTGGCCAACTGCGAGTCAAAGCTTTTAGCAGACGGATGGACAGATATGCACGCACAGAGTGACAACACCAGCACAAACTTGAGGTCAAAACAAATAATGTGGTTTTTTTTATCTTTGTAATAACTCATGTAATATAACGACACTGTGCCCTTCTAATGACAGAGTATGTTGCAATTTCATGACCTTTTTCTCCACTTAACTCGAGCGTTTGTGATATTTTCATGTTGATCTGCGTAGAGCGCGGTTGATATTTCTCAGGGATGAACACTGCAGCCATAGTCACAGACACTTGACAACCTCTGGGTTGCTGTGACACAACACAACACCACTGTGATGGATAATGACTGTTGCCACGCACCAAAACAAAAAACTCACTCCAGCTGATAAACACTGTATTTCTTATTTTCACAGCAAGCATATCTGACTGTTTGGCCAGATAAGTCACACAGATTCATCTGTCTCTGCTCTGTATCGTCTTCTAGGAGTGAAGATACAGATACAAAGTGTCTGCTGGAGTTTGAACAGATGGAGGGCCTCTTCTGGAAAATACTTTTTAAAGAGTTTTCTCCCAAAAAAAAGCACATCAAAACAGATCCGTCTTAACAAGCCATTTATTCTTGGTTTCATTTAGAGACAGAACAATGCCCGCTGCTAGAGGTAATTGTTTCCAAAGCAGTTTCACGTCAAAATGGGTGAAAATATGTTCAAGATATTACTTGACCTCGATAAAATCTTGAAACAATTTGATACGTATTGGAAACAACTGAAATTATCTGCTAATTAGCTTTTGGAAGATCATTTTAGGGGAAAAAATATGATTTTAATATTCTTTAAGGCTGAAGATATTTTTCCCAGTGCACACACACACACACACACACACACACACACACACACACACACACACACACACACACACACACACACACATGCAAGCTGCGGGAAGGCCCGAACAAGTCTAACAAGGAGATGCAGGGCGATGATGTCATCAAGCTGAGTCGTTGCATCACATCTGTGGCTGACCCGGTGATGTCGCCTGCGGTGAGCACCTGCTGCTTTCACCACAAGAGAGCCAATAGATGTTAGAAGGGTGTTTAGAGCGCACACACACACACACACACACACACACACACACACACAGCAGCTGGTACGCAACTCCAACTGGACAAAACAATAAAACTTGGAACATCCCAATGTATTGGATGGTACAGAAACCTGGTAAATTTGGAAAGAGCTCTCTCTCTCTCACTGTCTGTCTGTCTGTCTGTCTCTCAGTTGCGATGCCACAGCTCCAGCCTGAACTGATGCCTTTTTCTGTGTGGTCCAGACGTAAGTCATCCAGGCCACTTGCTTCACTGTTTACTAGTGGGTTACTTCTTACACACACACACCTACACACACATACACACACACCATACACACACGCGCACGCACACGTCATCTCCCACTCTTTCTCCGCAGGTCTGGTTCTGAGCTCCATCACTCCTAACAATTATCTTTGGCGTTAGCTCACAGATCAGGCACCTCAGAGTCTGGGACTGTTATAGATGAGGCACACGCTGGCCTCGAGATGTGTTTACAAGAACTGGGGGTAAACTGTGCGTGTGTGTGTGCATGTGAGTTGGTGAGTGTGTGTGTGTGTGTGTGTGTGTGTGTGTGTGTGCTTGTGTGAGAAAGAAAGTGCATAAGAAGTAAGAGCAGAAGGCTAGCTTATAGTTTGCTACAGTCAGCAACACTTAAAAAGGAAGGCTTGTAGTGCTCTTCCCGCTACCGGATCATGTCCAGTGTCTACACACACACACACACACACACACATATATATACACAGAGCCAGATGGACAGCAGTGCTAAGGCTTAGTTTAATGACAAAAGGACCCTCAATCTGGACATGGATTTATCACTCACTTTAAAGTCCATCTGCGAGAAGTTTGGACTGAAAACACAACTGCTCAATCTCCCTGCCTTCTTCGGCTTGTGTTTGAGCAACTTAGCCACTTTCCCTCCCTGCAGTGCGGGCCACACTCACACGCTTTCAAACGCACACTGAGTCCCATCCCTCTCCTGCATCTGTAACAAATCTGAATGATGAATGTTTGAAGACGGGGTGGTTGGAGAAAAAAAAAAGAGAGAGAGAGGACGACTGAGGCTCTCAGCCTGGTGGCGATATCATAGAGGAATGCAACCATCGGCTTTTATTTCCTGGATTTTACTGGTGTCCAGGGGCCTGGCAGCATGTGGGGTGGGGTGAGGGGAAGCTGGGAGGCAGATAGACAAGAAGAGTGACAGCACGGAGATAGACTAGCTACCTATTTATAGCCCGGGCCATCTGCAGAGCTCCCTCTTGTCTTTGGTCATCCTGTTCACAAAGGCTTGGAGGCAGATTCCAGCAGCCCAGCGCCCAGCCGCTCCATTCACTATTCATTCCAGAGCCGGCAGCACCATATGGATCCGGCCCCACTGCTGGGCCCTGGCCGGCCTGTTTCTCCCTCTCTATATCTCTCTCTCTTCAGATTGACGTGGTAATGAAGCCTGGGTGGCTTGCAAAGCGCTCTCCTTTCTTTTCCCCCCTCTTCTCTCCCAAAGACTGGCTTGAGCATGACCGGACTACCCCTCCTCTTCCTACCCTCCTGTTCTCTTCCTATTACTCTCCCTCCTCCTCCTCCTTGCTGTGCTCTCCTTCTGTCTTTCTTTATAAGCAGCCCAGACACTCCTCTCCTCCTTTTACCCACTCTCAGACATCCAAATGATCTCATTTAATTCCCTGACACCTGTGAGGAGCTAATGTGACCTTAAGTGGTCGAGATGTTCTGTTGCCAGTCTCGCAATGCACATCTCCATCCCCCATCAACACTGATACATTGTTACATATTGAAGCAGCAATCAGTCAAAATATCATTTTTTTATTAATCATCCATGTCACATGTCACAAAGGTTGGATGCTCCCAGAACACATCCTCTTTTTTTCAGCTCACATCCCCTTTCCAGCTTGACCATTTCACTTGAATGAGGCCAAACTGGCAATAAAGCGGAAATGGAATCAGAGAAGGGGATTCCACACAAGGAAACTGTTAATGATGCTACAAAGCGCAGCCCCTTGGGGGAAGTAAGAGGACTGTGAAACTAAACCCAAACAGGGCTTCTGTCAGCCTCCCTCTGTCCCACATGGTCCTTTAGTCCACTGACTATTTTCATTTACGAATATGGCATTTTAATTAAGCCCTGATAGTTATGGTGCTTTAAACTGGTGCTCCCCAGTAATTTGAGAGTCGAGAGACGCTCTGTCTATCAGATGAAACAGAGTTAAAACGGACCGACTTTAAAACTGGCAGACAACAAAGAACGAGTCTGGTAATATTCTATATGTTTTGCTTATTGCCAATCAATTGCATGAAAAAGCAGAAATCTACAAATCATTGTCAAAATATTGTATTCCACTGTTCCATATACCTCCACTGTTGTCCAAAATCACATTATTGCACTGGTCGGTGTGTTCCTTTCATTATGATGACAATGGGCAATGCAGTTTATTCTGAGCCAACCTCACATATATTGTCCTGCTGCTGTAAACACTCACACGAAATCCCAACTAAAAGAACCCAACACATGCACATTCTGTTTGAGTAATGTTTGTTTAACTACAGCACCGAGCTGTTCTAGTAAATGACTCGGCCTTGTGTTTTTAAAGATTTACGTCTTCATTAGGAACCTGTGGGCTTTGGAAGTCAGAAAGTAAGAGATGAAGTAATCCATTGATTTACAATTTTTATTTGATTTAAAAATTATTACATCAACAGTTGTTGTTTTTTACTGGAGTTCAAATTAAAGCAATTAGACAAATACAGTAAAAATCAAAACAATGATATTCTATAGAAATAATACTTATTGTAACTTTAGCCCAGATGTCTACACAGCTTTTGACCTGCAAGCCACCAAACCCATGCATACTGGGACCTCCCTCTGTAATAAAAGGACAACTACAGTTTATTAAAATGTATTTATCGTCACGTTTGTTCTTCCAGCTATGATAACACAATAACCTGTCTTATCCCCTGACCCATTGGACCGATTTCAGCAAAAAATTGACGCATTCCGAGATCTGATCAATTACTCTCCAGAGCTCCAAAAATGAACCCAAGTTGTAATAAATTGTTGACAACTAACCTCCTGCTTCATAATCACCACACACCTCTATTCTGCCCTCAGAAGAATCATTTCAAAATCCCAATCTTAACAAAATATATAAAGTCTATTTAGTCCATTAGACCTTTTTATAAAACGTAATGGGAACTGTAACTTTGATAGACAAAACTTGGCTTTTGTTTGAATCCCACCTCCCCGAACAGAACTGGCACATTTATCAAACTCTGCCAGCTCCAAGAGTTTCACCTGCTAATTGCAGAGGGAAAGGAAAAATAACTGCGGCTGTGTGTATTTCTTGTGGTCATATTTTTAGAAGATGGATAACGTCGGAAAGGCATTACCAGTCGTAGGTATCATTTCTCAGTTGCAGTGTGGCATTCACCTTGGGATCTGTGGAGCCCGAGGCCTAGGCCAGCCTAGTTAACCATGCATGCTGTGCTGGGCCTAACCTAATTAGGTGCCATCCCAATGTCAACACTGCTGCGTTCAGCGCCTGATAAAAGACAAGCCTTTTCCTCCCCTACTCATACTGTGAGAGGGCTACAAAGAGTCGGGTTAGAGAGACCCTACCATCTGCAAGCTCTCTGTGTGTATGTGTGTGTGTGTGTGTGTGTGTGTGTGTGTGTGTGTGTGCCTGTGTGTGTCTGTGTGTGTGTAACGCATGCATGCTGTCATTTTGCTTTCAACTTTCAAACGTTTGCTGCGAAATCTAGGAAATAAGGCATCTGCCAGTTCTGTGACCAACTCCTTTATCGTAACGGGAAACTGGCAGCGAAGATTGAACATTTAAATCAAATGTATAGATGCTCCTGTGAAAAGACACCATCGTACTACCTCACATAATCACCTCCATCTCACTCACAGTCGCTAATGTACTTCACACGGTATACATACACGGTACATACATCCACATACAGCTGTGTCTCTTTCAGTGTTGATTTCATGCCATGTGTATTTTGTGAATCCACTCCCACTTCAAGTCTGTGTGCCCTCTAATTTCATACCAATGCGTTTCATTATTTTTTATTTTACCTCGCATCCTCGGCGTCATTAAAGCAAACAAACATTCTGCACAGAGATCCCAATTAGGACCGATCAAATATGGCTCTTCGAGCACGGAGGCACACGCGCGCACACACTCACTGTTGCCTTTTTAATATGTTGTCAAAACCATCCACTAATTCCATTTATATGGATAAAACACTCTCACAAATAGATTACCTGCTACATACGATCCCCTCTTTCACTGTGAAATTGTGGCACGGCGCCACATCCTCCCACTGCTTCATAGTCCATTAAAATACAGATGAGAGTGTTTTACAGCCTGGGCCAACAGCAACGCCTCCCAGCTAATCCACCAACAAACACAAACATCAGATGAATTATCTGTAATGGAGAGGACTCTGTTCTGGCACCGCTGACGGAGAAATGAAACAAAACATGAGTTTATTTTGGTAAATATTTGGATTTCGTTTTGATTCTGCTATTCATGTACGTAATTAGCTGGCAAATATAGATCTGTATAGAAATCCTTGATTTTTCATCAAGAGGGTGTTGGTGTCTTTAGGTGCGCTTCCAGCAGTTCTTTTCAGAACTGCCTCGTGCGCAAACTAGATATGAGAAGAAAGTTTCTTTGCTTTCAGCATTTGAAGAGTTTGTCAACTTCAGCTTCTAAAAAAAATGCACTTTAAGAAGAGAAATCCGCTTTCTGAATCCTCCATCCATCCGTCTATCCGTGGCCAGCAGCACACTTGACAGTTTCACTGGCTCAGGAGCCAAGCAGACAATGCTGCCCTGACAAGCGCATCTCTCCCGTGTCGGAATCTCATCTACTTAAAGCACTATTTATTCAGCACACATCCTTTTAATGCTGAATCTTGGCAACGGCGCATGAAATCCACCACCTTAATTCCATTAGCTTGTTACTCCAATAAATCCCAATAATCTAAAGCTAACTGCAACACATACACAGATCCTGGAAATACACGAGCCATAGCTGCTCCCTCTGGGGCATTTTTAACAACACTAATAGCCTTTAAAGGTTGATTCATTCTACTGATATCAAAGTAAATGGCCACATTAACCTGTGTTGGCTGCACTAACTGTAGTGGAGCTTGTCATGTCGGGAAGTAAAAACTGGTGGCAATATGAAGCACAGCAGGTTTTGAGGATTTAATATAATTACATCACAAAGATTTAAAGATGCCACAGCTGAAGAAAGTTGTTATTCAAATGCTTTTTTTCTCTCCCGCTGCTGCTTCGTTTCCCACCGTCCTGAATGAACCGCCTTTATGCTTGATCATAGTCCACACACAGGGCTGAAGCTATTGTTGATAAGAGACTGAAGCTTCACTTAAAATGGGGCTTAGCAAGTGTCGTTCAAAGACTCTGCTCTTCATTTCAAAAGTGACTCAGCTTTTGTTAGTGTGGAGAGGGTCCTTTAAGACCCAGATGCCCTTGGTGGGAAAGAGCAGATAAAACTGGTAAAAGTGAGAGAGGCAGAAAAGAAATGGAGACAAAGAAAAGACAGAGAGAGAAAACGATGACGGCGCGAGACAGATAATCTGAGAGGAACGAGAAAGAGAAAGTAATAGGGATATTAAAAGCATACCAAGAGGGAAAGGCATGAGAAAGTCTGTGCTGGTGGGTCTGATCCTACTGAGCCGATGAGATGGGTGGAGGGCGAGGAGGGGTGAGAGATAAGAGCCAAAGAGGATTAGGGCCGTGAGAACCTTTGTTGTTGTGATCAGTTAAAAGCACTGGCTCTCAATGATCCACCTGACCACTTCAACGTGCTTACAGCGGCAAATCTGCATGTGAGGGGACGACAAGACATCTTCAGCAGCTCTTGGAATCACGGCGACCCGTGCTCGGGTTCCACGTCTGTGGCAACATTTTGAACCACTGTTTATTTAAAAGTCTCTCCAAAGTGCACAAGTCTGGAAATGAAAGTGCGAGAATGGAGAAAAGCTCACCAGATAATGTACGTATCATTCTCTACTATTATCCATAAGTCTGCTGAGAGTTATTAACTCTAGTGGAGTCAAATTATCCGACTTCATAAAAAGCACAATCAACAGCTAATTACATCATGCATTGCTCAGACAAAGTAACCGATTTAGACAATTAAATGAAGGACTTAAAGAGCCCCCTGCCAGTGCCGTAGCCCACACTGAGGACAGTGAGGACATGTCCGTGAGTTTTTTCTGTGAATTTGGGGGAGGGGGAGGGGAGGGGGGGGGGGTCCCCACTGAAAACAGCTTCCTGCTGTGAACAAAACTGACACAATGAGAGCGGTGGGAGTGAACCAAAACAGTAAAGTTAAGGGCCGTAAAAACCGAAACAGTGAGTTAAGACACTCTAAAACACTCCGTAAAGCTGAGTGAAACTGTGGGGGTGCCCCAGGGAGGGCTTTGATTTATGACCTCAGTGTTTCTAAGATCCTGGTTACGGCCCTGTCCTATATCTATTTAGAATTGCCATAATGCCGAAAGATAGTGAATGAGAGGTTGAGTGAATGATTTTGGACACAGCCACAGTAGAAAAATCTGGACTTGCTGGTGCACTACATTTTTCACACTTGCTCTGTAAACAATAAATAATGCTTCAACGACAGTGGAAAGCATCTTGGCAGTTATGGTGTTAAACTGTTGGCTTAGAATAGAGTAGATTGAAGTGTTTTTCGAGCATTTTGGCATGTCCATGTGGACGGAAGATTTCTGCTAAATGATCAGAAAATCTTTGTGGGATTTTGACTCTTTATTAATTAATATAGACATTTCTTGACCATGCGTATTTTAACCCGGAAAAGCAGAAAAAGAAACTGTAGCTTCTTCTGTTTACAAATGTGTGCATTGTTTTTCCAGCACCCAAATTACACCAGAATACATTTGTTATAGCAGCCCATAGTAGCTGATAGCCTACTGGTGCGACCTTTCTCCAAACATCAGACACCATAATTTACCACAGTGGAAACAGCGCAAGCATGGGTGGTCAGCAGTGGCACAAGACAGAGCAATGAATCAGACACGACGGACCTGTTCTCTGTTTTCACAGAAAGGACCGTGTTTCCTACATTAACTCTCTTCCCTCTGTGCTGTATAAATAGATAAAGATTGAGTAAGAGCGAGATGACTGTGGTCAGAGGGTTTTGAGTTATAAGGAAGTGGGCTCGGCTGTAGTAAAGAGATACAGCAGAAGGAAACTGCTGAGGTGGAGAGCTCAGTCCTAAATATCCTGATCTGTTCTGTCTGCACGTGTTGGAGAGGGTCACAATAGTGGATCGTGACCCGGACACTGTCATACTTAAGGCGCTGGAGCCAACGCTTGCAACCGGCTCTTCATAGGCCTAGTTATTTCGTAAGTGCTTACTAAGAGGAGAGCACGCGTCCCTTAATAGAAACGGGGTGCGCCACACTATATCGCTGAATATTTACGCCCTGTAACTGCCAGGTGTAGCTGCTGCTTAGCTAAAGTAACTGAGCTATCTGACAAAGGTTAACGTTAGCTTACTAACGTATCACCAGTTTATAAAGAGAGGAGTAAAAGAGGTCAAATGGTATATGGCTGTCACATCTGACCTGATAATGATGGGAACTTTTCACATTTCACTAAAAAAAACACAACATACCCGGAAAAACTAAATTGTAGTTCCTCTAATTGTTAGCGTTTGTGACTTATTACTGTCGGCTATGTCAGCAAAAACGGGTATTCCCCGACTCAAATGTGAAAACCACATATCTCGATTTGTGTAGGGATATAAATAAAACAAAGTTACTGCATACCTCCATAAACCAGGATTACCTGTTAAGTTAATTAAATCATTTGGCTTCTAAAGCTGTCATTTTTGGATGTCATGCTGCAGCTTTCGATGCTACAGTGACTTCCTGTTTGTTGTATGCTAGAGGAATCAACTGTCATTACAGTATATAGGCTACGGTAGCATATGTTATATTTATGATGGCTGACAAAGCAATCTCAGCACACGGCCCATTTAATTCCTGTTCCGGAAATTTCAATCATATTACATGATTTTTTTTTTCAAACGCTCCAGAACAGCTATACTAGCAAGATTGTTTCGTCCGCTACTGGTTCAAAGGTCAAGGATGAACTTTCAACTGCAACATATTCACGACGATTTTAATGACTCACTTTTTTCTTTTGTCTTTAATGCAAAAATAAATTGAAAAAACTGTTAAAGGGCACTGATCATCGACATTTACATGGGTGAAATGTGTATGTGTCTTCAAGACACACACAAAACCGTGTTACCACAGAATCCAAGAAGTCCCAGGCCAAGGTGGTATCAGAAGCTAGTTTCAGGTCTCATGTACATTCTCAATTCCCCTTGGAATAGAGGAACCTGACCGCCTGCGCTCTGGGATTGAAACGACACCAACATCATCAATTTGCTCACTGATGCATCTGTAAGAGATGACAAGCAAAGGCCCAGTGAAATGGCCTTATGCTGTCACTGCGCCTGTCACCTCCCTGCAGTAAGTGACTCAGTGGTCATTAATACCAAATGATAATGTTGATAATTTTCTGCAACATAACTCTGCGACAGAAAACACACCTTCGTTCTCCCTGCCGCATCAAAAAAGAAAGAAAATCTAATTTCAACTTCATCTTCTGACAGAGTGTTCGACTAGAAACCACACTGTCATACTCCCTGTGTGAAAGTGGAGATTTGCAGATATCTGATTACTGGGGTACAGACTGCTTGCTGCAGTGACAGCTGTGCCGCCGTGATAGGTGGGCGACACAGCAATGTTAGCGTGTGATTGTATGCCAACGGGCAATATTGCCCAAAAGTTTAACTGCAGCCAACTTTTCCACACTGCCAACTGGTTGGTGGTTGTCGCGCTGGCCAAAAGATCTGAGTGGTTCAACTCTAACTGAAAAAAAGCAGATTTTCAACAACTTCGGACGACCAGTTGCTTGAGTTGTCGACACTTGAGTTGTCGACACTTGAGTTGCGAGGAATGGCGTTTTATATATATATATATATATTTCCATGGCTCAGCTGTGCACCTCCATCCTCTACCTCCTGTCTCATCTCCTGCAGCCAGCTGTGGGCTGTGGAGGGGTGGTGTGTGCGGGGCAGAGGAGGGCCGGCCTCCAGGGAGGCGTGGAGTGGCCACTCCACGACCAGCCTGGAAGGCACTCGGGCAGCCATGGTGCCTTTGTCTCCCAGTCCAATCTGGCCACCTCATCTCCCCCATCCATCCATCTCTCCCGGCGCTTCCTGCCTACCCGTGTGCCTGCTGCAGCCTCTCACGTTACAATGGAGCCAGGCCTCGATGGCTGTTGCTCAGAGAGCAGAGAGAGCCCCATCTGGACCACAGGAGAGACCGAAGAGAGGCGGGAGGTGGATAGGGAGGCAGACAGCGACAGACCAGATGTATTTTAGTCAAGGCCAGGGACTGATTGAATCAGAGCTTCTCTCTACCTTGATGCAGTAGTTTTCATTTTCACAAAAAGAAAAGACACATTCCGAACGGGTGAACACATGCTGAATCTGTGATTGTTTCAGAGAGCTTTTAATGAGCATAAAATGTGTCCAGTAACACATCTGACCTTAATTATTTAACAACAATTCTCTGGTTACAGCTTCTCAAATATGAGGATGTGCTACTTGTTTGTAATATGTGTATATGATAGTAAACTAAATATCTTTGGAGTATTGGATAAAACCAGGACTCTGAGGATGATACCTTGGCGTCTGGGAAATGATGGCTTTTTATACTATTCTATGACATTTTATAGACATAAATTACCTGACTATTAAAAAAACTGATTAGCTGATTAGATCATGAAGATGATCTTACTCGTGGCACCACACTGCATTGCAAGACCTTTAACACCATTGAAGTAGATTTTGCTGGTGGTGTTTTGGTTGCATGTTCACCCTGTGCAGATCGCAGTTCACCCCCCCCCCCCCCCCCCCCCCCCCCTTTTTCGCGTCTACTCCCAATGACACCACATCGCTGCAGTTTGGGGGTGTATAACAGCAGACCACGCCCCAAAGCTGCAACAAGAGTCCCTGCGCCACTCTTTGATGTGAACACTCCTCCACGCGTCAGGCACGTGGCAACCCGGTGGAGAAGAGTAGCGCGCCAGACTTTTCCTACGTTGGGACGGTGGAGAGGAAGCCTTTGAATTGCGGAACGCGGCTGTTGTTACTTGGAAGGACGCGGACTGTGAAACAAGCTGAATTCAATGTAGGCTACTTTGTGTAAAAGAAGGCGGTTTGTACAGGCAGGGTTGGGGGAATAAAAGGTTTGAATCAAGGGAGTAAGTTTGACTTGAATGAAAAACAACAAGGACTTAAAAGGCAGATTTTGCAACTCAGCTCACGATTAAAGTGTTTTTGTTGTTTCCCCTCAACGGTTAGTCGTAGTCTCTGACCTTTACTACGCGCATTATATTATTCGTTTGGGATCTTTACAGTTTACTACAAAGCATGTTTTAGGCGCACGGGGAATAAGTTTTATTTTAATATCCTCCACTGGTTAAGTCAGGATTTAAGGACAGGTCAGACAAAAAGTTTGTTTCTTTGCATGCCTGTCATAAACATAATTTTGGCATGAAGGAAAAACTGGTAAATCATTTCGAATCAGCGAATATTTACAGGAAGAATGAAGTGCAGCTGCAGGGCGGAGGATCAACAAGTTGACCGGAGCGCAGACAGTCCGACGCCGGGGCTGCAGGGCGCACTCCAGCCGATTGGCAGCTCCGCTTTGTTGTCTAAACCTTATCTCCTGAACCCAAGCTAATAGGTTGGTGACCGCTGGGAAGAGAAGGGGGATATGGAGGGCTTGTGTTTGTTCGCTGCAACTGAGGAATGCCTTTGAGACTTGGAGGGGGCAAAGGAAACTTTAGGGAAACGTCAGAAATGACTTGCGGCTCTTCGTGGGCTGCTGCATGGGAACAGTTTGGCTGTTTGGTCAAAAACTTTTTTTTTAGGTTCACGCCCCTGAAATTTTCAAGGCATATGGTGAATAAATGAATAAATTCACTTGGCCATGCATGAACTTTGACAGCTTTACGCAGGGTCGAGTTTAGCTGAGGTTGCTCATCATGAAACATCTGGAAACAGCTGTAGTTGAATCCACAATGTGTCTAGACTGAGTCAATAAATTGAGAAAATACGTACAGTCAGCTTCACAGTGCAAGATCAACATTCTTGGAGACAAACTTTCGCCATGGGCTATTTGACCTTTTTCTAAATTTTCAAACAAAAACTATCTTTTTCAAACTTATTTTTCCTGAGATAGGCCCATTAATGAAATATCTCTCAATCCATATCTTCCACATTCCACGATAAAGACTTTCTCAAACCCAAATTGACTGACTGGTTTGAAGACAAGTGGATTTTAATGGTTTAATTTCAGAAAACAAAAAGAAGATGCAACTAATTTGGCACCTCAGTGATAGTAATAAAAGTAAGGCATTGGCGGCTTTCATTTTGAAGAAGGTATAAAGATAATTTAGCAATACTGCAATGAATAAAGACTGAGTTAGAAGTAAAAGTCCTATAATTCATTAAATGAATGGATTATCATTACTGATGCATGAAGGTGTAAGTAGCATTTTATTGTTACAAATGTGATGTGAAGGCTATATTGTTGGGTATTTAAACAAGCTGATATATTTTATGAGATCATCATATTTTATGAGGAATCTGTGAAGTAACTATAATGGGGTAAAAGTAGCCTAATACTTTCCTCCTGGTATTAAGCAGCCTATAATGAGTCTACTCAAGTGAATTACAAGCATCACACATGTAGGCTACAGTAGAGTAAATGTGGCCGGCCACCACCGAAGAAGAAACCATATCCCGTCCCAAGACTTCCCCGGTTCGGCCCCCGGGGTTGATCAGCTGAGAACCTGCACTTCTGATTGACAACCCCCGAAACCCCGTCTCCGTGGAAACCGCCTCGGTGGCGCCGCGAGGGCTGGCTCGAGGGCTGCTGTGAATGGGGGTGACGTCACGGCGCCGGCGCCAGAGAGTCTGCTCCAAAGACGGAGCGAGAGGGGAGAGAAGGAGGAAAAAGAGAAAAACGGGGAGGAAGAGAGAGGTAAGGGGTGAGGCGGCGGCCGCTGGAGGTTCGCTCGGCTTTTGCACCGAGGTGCTCCTGCGCGACTTCATCACCCTTGCCCGTAGTCAGGCATCAGTCAAAGGCGCCGTGCGAAATGTACTCAGCTGTGGGAACGAAAGGAAGACGTGGAGAAAAATGGAAACATCCTATTGCGCCAGATGTGCACGCGGACTGCAGGAGTTTCCAGATTATATTTGAAATTCATAAGAAACGGGATCGCCAGACAGCTGAAGGAGAAGCTGTCGTGTGAACAGAGCCCCGCGCGTAAAACACTCACACAGATGGTGTTTTTGCTGGATTTTGAAAAATATTGCAAAACATGCGACGGAGGACGCAAAAATCATTTTATAGATTATTGCATAGGCCAACTGTTTTTTGACTTCACCTTCTCTGCTCACAATAATCCAGGGAGGAATAGCTCGCGTGAGCTTTTACCAACCTCTGCAGGCTGTGCACTCAAAACTGCGTCTCCTTTTGTCCATTAGGATTACTTTGGTTTTTAGGATTTCCTTGTTTGTGTCTTTCAGATGAATTGTTCTGCAAAAATAAATACATTAAAATAAACCCAAACCATCAAAATGACCAGTTTTCTCTCTCTTAATTCTCTCTGTAGCCCGAGTTTTAACAGTCCCCCCCCCCCCCTCTTTTGAAATGAATAGATTTTTCTTTTTGTTTATCAAGGAAATGCCATGCAAGATGCGAGCACATCACAGCAGTCCACAACTGCCCCCGGGGACAATTAGTTAGTGCGGCATCAAACAGCCCCCCCCCCCCCCCCCACCTCCAGCTGAAGAGTGAAGCGTGTAATTCCTACAAACAAATGGCTCATTCAGAAAACGTTAAAGTGTCAATAGTAGTTAATCCCCTCTTCACGTGCTCAGATATGAAAGCCACATTTTGTAGGCCGTGACTAAATGAACTTTGACACACAACATACTCAGGTGACAATCAACACAGAAGTGCACGAGACCATAACTGATGCATTTAGATGTGCTCAGCCACTTAAAAACCATGGAGGTTTAGGCTGCGTAAAACTACACACCTCCAACTGAAATTTAGAGTACAGACAAAACCTTAAATTATTTTATTTTTTTAAATTGTTATAAGGCTGAACTGTGAACAACAATGCAATATAGTAATTTAGTTATTTTTGATCGGTATAGTGTGCGCACCATCAACATTTTGACAGATCACATTTAAGTCACCTCACTGTTGTAAATCTAAAGCACTGCTGAAATAGTCAATATTATGGTGCGTCAAATGACTATATCCTTAATATTTGTTTGAGTTTTGCCGCACACGCTATATTCTTTAGAAGCTTTATTTTCTCATGCATAAATACCCCCCGAAATATTTGTCGCTGGTCTGACTAGTTTCCTGGTGGAAGCTGTTTCAGTTTGCCACTCAAACATTTCACCCTCAGTTTGTTATTCAGTCTCAGAAGCTTGCCTTCACACCAGGTCCGGGCTGAAGTGAATTAAGAATCATCACACGCGCCTGGTACCTGTCATCACTGGTCCACACCTCCAACCCTGCACATGGCAACTAAATGTAGAAGAACGAGTGTCTGTAAAACAAGTCATCCGACATAAACTCGTGCTCTGTCGTTCATGTATCAAAGCAATTTTTATTCTGAATCGGAATATCATTTTCCAAATATTCCTGCGTGATTTTCCATCATAAAACTGCAAGATTTATATCATGCAGGCACAGGTATTGGCGCGTGCTCGCACCTTGTCCATAGTCAATTGACAACCATGCGAATCATTAATTTTCTTGATCAGAAACAGGTAAGGGCTTAATTTTCCAAATTGCCCACCGGAGCTGCTGAAGCGCCCTCTGGGTTCCGCCTCCAAAATGCGTTGCCACTGGTAACCCGGCGGTGAAGGGGAGGGACTTAAGAGCGAAGAGCCAATAGTAGAGCTAAACGGTGTTGAGTGACACAACCTCCTCGACCAATCAGAGCGTTTGACCCGCCTGCGTCGCATGCCCTGCCTGCTGCCTATATAAACCACATTGACAGCTTGGCTCGCCAGTCTGATCGCCGATCGTCTGGCAAAAAACAGGACCTTTAAAGAAGCAAGCTATCGACACACGCGACCCTCTCTCGCCTAACTTAATACTGACAAAATGAAAGCAATAAGCCCCGTGCGGTCCTTCCGGAAAAACAACGCGAATATATCAGAGCACTCCTTGGGAATCTCTCGGAGCAAGACCCCGGTGGATGACCCGCTCAGCCTGCTGTACAACATGAACGACTGCTACTCCAAGCTGAAGGAGCTGGTGCCCAGCATCCCCCAGAACAAGAACGTCAGCAAGATGGAAATCCTGCAGCATGTCATCGACTACATCCTGGACCTGCAGATTGCGCTGGACTCCAGTGTCGCACTAACCAGCCTGCATCACCCTGCGCGGCCGGGGCAGGCTCCATCCAGGACCCCTCTGACCACCCTCAACACAGATATCAGCATCCTGTCATTACAGGTAAATTACACCGTAACTAATCAAGGAATCCTAATTGGCGAAGGATAGGCTGGCGTGTTGTGGAAGATATATAGCCTAGTGGATTTTTATTTGTGCGCATAACCAGTGCGCCTTTGTAGCCTATGCGTAACTCGCACAAAATGGCTTGTTGAAAAAGAAAATGGCATGTTTTTTTTTTTTTTTTTTTCTCCTTTTGTACAGAATGAGATGAGGAAGATATTTCGACCTACATAGTAGTGTGCACCGCCAGACACTTTCGATCGGATGCCGCGTAAAGAATTAACATTTGGTCTGTTTGTTTGTTTGTTTTCAGTCCCCGGAGTTGCCATCAGAGCTGATGACAGATGACAGCCGGACTCTGCATCGTTAAAGCGGTAAGTAGGCTGTCCTCGTGTCTGCTGCTGCATTCTGTCCAGGGCTCTTAAGGCTCCGCTACAGCCTGTCTCCCAGTCTGCTGGAGCAGAATGGGCTAGAATTACCATTTACCAATCCATTTGTTCCCTGCTAATGTGGTTGACGTCTCACGTTGCTGTAATGGTCCCAATATGTTTTGCATGAGAATGCGCTGCATCACTGGGGCGTCAGTTATGACAAGGGGCGGACAGTTGGCTTGACTTAAATCCAAATTTTAACATTTTCATATTTATGTGTATATATATATTCTTTAAATATATTGTATCTCGTATCTTACACAAAAAGATCAAACCATGGGGCTCCCATTTTAGGACTGTAAACTCTCAGTAAGGTGAGCCCGATTAATGGAATAATTCTGTGACTCATCTGCTGAGTCTTAAGACATTTTGCATTGGAGTTTGTTGGAATGAAATGGAAGACATTCGCTCCAGGCTGCTTGTGTTACTGTATATAAGTAGCAGTCGTCGGGGTTGTATTATACCCTCTTGTGTCTATAATGAAGAGCATCTGCAACAGGAAAATAATGGCTGTTTGGATTACTGCTACTACGATGTCTGCACATAATTGGTACAAGAAGTGGGTAGGCGCCAGCTGAGCGGCAATTACGCTGATTCTTCCCCAGATTGTAGGCTGAAGTTGTGCGAAAAGTGTGTATGTGTGTGTGCGTCCCCCCCCTTCTCGCTCCCTCTCTCTGTGTACATCTGGAGCGCAGGGTTTGCTTAGTATTGGGAGTGTTTGGTTAAATGTTAAAAACTGCGGCTTCCTCCCTGGCGCCAGTCTGTCCGGATCTCTGCCCTGTTTGCATTTTCTAAACACGCCTCTCTTTCTCAATCTTTTGCAGGTGTTTGGTCAAGACACAAAAACACACACAGGACCTGGGGAGCAGGACTTTCCGCCGCCCCCCACCACACCCCCCTCCAACCTCTGTCCTCCAGGCCTGGACTTTTTTTCTTTTTCTGCTGACGCTGAAATCAAGAGACTTTTGCTTATTATGGGACAATCTAATGTGATGTGTTTTCTGTATGGACACTTCATTATTATTTAACTTAAGACTTTTTTTTTTTTTTTTTTTTAAATTTGTGGTTCCTTTCTGGAAATGGAAGGCGCGCTATGTTCCCGAGAGTGGGAGGAAAAACGAGATTATTGTCACAAGGATTATTCCCCCGCTCAGCCCTGTCCTTCTCCTTGTTGAAGTCTTCGCTTTTTTTGCGGAGGTGCGAACTTGAATAGAAAAGACAACTTGGTTAGTTACTGTAAAAAGTTTTGTCTTGTCTTGTCAGAATTGTTGGCACATGAAGGACTGGACGTTGTTCAAAAAAGTAAAAATGAAAGAATGAAACCTTGTGGACTCCTCTCCGGAGTTTATCTTGTATAGTTGCAGGAATTTGAAACTTCTGCAAAAGTGTAATGTTGTACTTAATTATGCTGAAACTTTTTATAAAAGTAATGTAAATTGTACCTTTTTTATACAAAATAAATCAAAAACGCAACTTGAACATCTTTCATTTGGGGGGGGAGAGAGAGTGGGAATTCGTGTTGGTATCGGTGGTTCAGAAGACATCAAACCAGTGCGTAAAATCTGTTTCCCAGCTGACTTTCTATAGAACTATAAGGACATGGCCGCGCTGTATGTACAGTTAACATCTGACGCACTTCAAAAACCGATCCCACAACAAAGTGTCCTTCTCAGACCTGCAGTATGTGACCTATAATAGTCTAAAACACAGCGTCAACACTTCCCCGAGGCAAACGCAACCTGGAGCCACACAGTTGCATAAAAAGCTTATTTAAGGCGCACTGACTGCACTTTTACTTTCTCACATGCTATGTAAAGTAAATGGGATTAAATGATTCAGCGTGACAGGCTGAGCCATTAAAGCACCGGGCTTTAGGCTGTCTTAAAACAAAACTGGAAAATTATGGAAATTTAACTTGGGGTGAAACTGGGCCGTTGATGCGTTACGGATTCCAAAAGTAATGCTTAACCAATCAGAGAGGGAGTTTAAACATTGATTTGGATTGGCCTGTGTTTCATTCCGTTATTTAAGTTTGCATAATATACCTCTGGGATTTAAAAATAGCGCTAGTGTCCAACGTTTGACTTTATTATCCAGACGAAACCAACGTGATGGCTAACGTTGCTGCTGGTTTCGGTGCCAAATGACCAGGTAGTCTACTATGAACACAGTCAACCACGCGATGGTGGGATGTACTGCTTTGATAAATCGGCTTCTGACAAATATTCAATGGGGTGACCAATTAAAAGCTCTTCAATGTCCCGAGGTGGTACTGGGCAGTGCGCACTGTAGACTGACTGTGGCAAGAAAGGCTTAATACAGCCCTGTAGTGAAAGCCCGACTGTCAATCATCTCCTTCCTGAAATCCAGCAGGGCTTCTCACATGTTTTCACACCACAGAGCCGCCAAGCTATTTGATGATTGTACCCCAGGGATGACTTTATGGGATCTCTCTTGATTACGTGTAAGCTTTAGGAAAACTCAACTCTTTACATGATAAAACGCTTTGAATCCAATTATCATTCAATATATAACTTACGTTTACCTAAAAAAAAAAAACCCTCAGGGAACTCATGCAGGTCCACGTTGAGTCACTGAGCTGTATTAGTTACTACCCCTCGGTAGTTTTGAAGACTGACGGGCAGCGTGTCCGTGACACCAGCCTGCAGCACGTTTGTATGGACAGTGCGCCATCTATCGGCGAGTAGAAGCGCAGCCAGTGACGCCCTCCTGCATGTCACTGTTCGTCTGAACTGCAGTAGTTAAAATATTAAATTGGTGTAGAGAAGACTTAGTTTAAATATTCTGGTATATTCACAAGCCTAATCCAAGTCCACTGAGGCTTCTCTCGACAAACAGCTGGTTTTCCTGCATAAAGAACGGAGAAGAGAAAACATGACTCATTTCAAGGGTCCACATAGCAAAACGTTTATTGAAGTGAACGCCTTTTCACAAGGAACTATGGAAAGGACGTCGCCACTTCGGAGACTAGTGCATGCACTTCTTCTATCACAGACACTGCACCACTGTCTACACGGCCATCTATTCGAGATATTCTAACCACCTAACACAGCACCGCACGAAACACGTCGGAGACAAAAGTCCCCCCATAACACAGAGCTTTTTTTAAGTCGTGACTACATTTCCTGAAAAACACCTTTTTTTTGTAACGTATAACGTCCACAACATGTAACATTTCCTCACTAGACTAGATTATTTCCACAACAGCACCATATTCACGCAAGAAACCACACCTAAAACATCCAAACGCATGGGACAGTTAAAGCAATCCCAATTTGACCTGACAGAAGTATTTTTGGTATCATTAACTTTGTAGTCAATTGTAGTTAATAATGTGTCTTAAAATTTGTAATTTTCTAAATAAAGGTGATTAAAGTAAAGCTTCAGATTGCACTAGATTACATATTTCCTTTCTAACAGTAGAACACATATCTACTCTAATTCTTTGGAACACGTCACAACACTAACAGTGTAACAACATCAAGAACAACAGTCTATGTGGCCCTTCTCAGACTGACGAGCAGCTCCTCAGAGGACGCTCTCCGTCTCGTCTCCCAGGCTGATGGTGCGCAGGTTCTGGTTGTGGATGGCTGCGGTTGTGGTGTTGGCAGTGCTTCTGCTGCTGCCGGGGGTGATGATGACAGCTGGCGAGAGGTTGAGGCTGGAGGAGGAGGAGGTGGTGGAATCCGTGCCTGTGATGTTAACCGGCTGCTGATGGCTGTTGTTGGTGTTGTTGGTGTCGTCAGGGTTGTTTGCGTTGTTATTAAGAGTGCTGATGCTGGTGGTGCAGTTGAGGTTGCTGACCCCGCTAGACGGCCACCCCTCATCTGGGCTGCTGGCCATCAGGCTGGCCTCGGACGGCGCCTCGGAGCAGATGGACATGCGGGCCACCGCCGCGTCCTGCAGGCCGCTCAGGCTGCTGGGGAGGAGGCCCCTCTTCTTCACCAGACCCTCCAGCTCCAGTTCAATCAGGCTGGGCTTCAGTGCTCCTCTCTCTCCGTCAGCATCTTCTTCAGCCTCCTCTAGAGAGCGGTCTGAGGAGCTGTCACTGGAGCGCATCCCTGAGTCAGACGAGTCCTTCTTATCCAGGAGGATTTCGGTGAGGAAGCCAGGCTTGGTCAGGAGCCCAATGGGCTGGGAGCCGCTGTGGAAGGACAGAGCACCAGCTCTACCCTCTTTGTGGAGGAGAGGTGTGGTGTTGTCGGCCTCTTCTGGGCCGGAGTCTTCATCGCTGGGCAGCTTGTGGTACAATGACCCACCTACCTTCTTCCTGGAGCCCGGAATCCTGGACAATGTACTGCGGTCCAGCTTCTCATCCTCTTCACTGATGGGGTCTAGAGGCTGGGCATCGGTCCCTGAGGGGAAGTCTGTGGCATCACTAGTCTTGGAGCCTCTCTTGGTGAAGGATTTGCGGCTGTCTTGGTCAGCTCCTTCCTTGGCCTGAGGAGAGGGAAGAGGATTCAATGACAAGAACATGAATATGTATAAGATCTTGTGCTATTGGCCAAGAGGCCTCTGAAGAGGGGATTCTGGTCTCTCCCTTATGTGCCAAGAGAAACAAAGACCACGAGCAAAAAATTAAGAAATGCAAGAAGCAGAGATCTCTCCTCTTCCCACCTCAGAATAAGACATTTGCTGTTGCACAGGCCAGAGGAATACAACATTTAAACACAACATACAGGCTCAGAAACTATGTCGACACTAGTTACTGACAATAGTCACCACACTGTAATCAGACCGTGGGAGCTTCTACTCAATTTATGCCGTCGGTGATGCAGTGGCAAGAACTCAACAGTGTACTTGTGACTGTCCACCCACCCCTTTGTCCTCTGAGCTGGCAGCCTGGAGGAATTGTCCAGGGTGGGGCTGCACGGGCCTCTCTCCCCCAACGCCGGACATCTCCACCTGCGCCATCTGAGCGATGTACTCCCTGTAGGCATCGTGGTACTCAGACTGCTGCTTGTCCGTCAGCTTGCAGATGTCATTTGAGGATTCCTGAGAGTTGAGGCTGGACATGCTCGAGGTGCGGAGATTTGCCACCTGACAAGACGAGAAAAAAAGTTGGGACTGGTGCGCAAACATCCACGTGAGTTTGTTGAGGAATACATATTCACGTTAAAAGTAACTGAAGAGTGAGACTGCTGTATGGTTGTGGGCTCATAACCCGAATCTACACCTGAATATCATAAATAGAGAAATGCGGCACGTAAAAGATTCTATAATTACATTAGTAACCAATGAAATATTCAGAACATGAGAATGAGATAGAGTGAAAACGTTATTGGCAAAGGTCGCACACGGAGTGGCAATGAAAGCTGTGGAGTGTTTTCAGTTTTTGGGTGACGTGAATTTGAAAAAGATCACAAAGTGAGATCATAAAATAGCAGCAGAGACAGCTGTCTATGTGTGAGAGGGAATAGGGAAGGTGAAAAATAAAAAAACAGGGGGCCCCTTGACACCTTTTGGTGCGCTGCAGTGTGTGTGTATTTTGAATTCAGCCATGTTCAAAAGCTGAGCTCTTTTCTCACTCACAACCACATTAATGTGAAACCAGTGAGGTCACCAACACACTGGCTTGATGCCGCGGACTTGTGGCCATGTGACAGTTTGGAGTGTGTCCCCGTTTGTGTTGCACGCTCACACGTATGCTTACCCCAGCAATGTTAAGGCCCTTTATGTCTTTGCATGTTTGTAAGGGCTGGTATAGTGTGTGTGCACACACACACACGCAGACGCACGGTTCACGTCCGTCTGATCCGATCTGCTGTTGGGTTACATTTACACTTAGCTCCTGACAGGAGGACTGACCGGCCAGTGCGAGTTGTTGCTGTGTCTCGGAGGTTCCTCCAGCCCCGCTCCGCTGAGCTCCTCAAAGCTCAGATTCAGGCTGAAGGCTGCCGCTTCATGCTGGGCCCCCCCCGAGCGTCTGCTGGGCTCCCTGTGGTGCGAGCTGCTGTCCTGCTCGCTAGCAGCTCGGGACTCGTCTTGAAGCGGAGCCTGGGTTTCAGTGTGACGTAGTTCCATCACCTGGGGAAAGAGATTGCAACATACCGTTTCAGATCGACGCGTCGTTTGACTTTTGTTACAGGACACGTAAGTCAACATGTGACATACTAAACATGCTTGGTGCTTGTGAGAGTGAGTTGTTGCCCATGTAGCGATATTGAGATGTCCCCCTCCTCTCCCGACAAAAACCTCCCTTCATCCAGATATCAGTCAGCCATCTTAAACCAGATGTCTGTGCTGGCAGCGACCTGGCAACACAACACTGGATAGTGTACGGAGCTGTAAGGCCACAGCACTTTCCAGCTGCTCCTACACGAGCTCCGCATTGGATCTCCGGAAAAACACGACCAATCCAGGGCTCTGGTTTGGTATTAGGAGCACAGACGGACATCTGATGAAGTGAACCCGGCTACATGTGTAAGTGATTTCAGCCCCCGGCTCAGCCGACTGGACTCCTGGCTGACTGAATAGCGCCCTTCTCGTAATGCGGATTATGAAATCTCCATCCCAATATCTTAGCGCAGCACAAGATGTCGTATTATGAGATGTTGTCTCGCTTCTTTTTGGACTAAACAAGAGCCAACATGTATCAACGGGAGCGGCCCTGGCAGGGCTGCGCGTCTGCAAAGTATCAGAGTGAGGAGAATGTATGCAATTGTAAATCTATTTCAGGCCTTTACTCTAGAGGAATGAAAGCGGAGTTAAGTTATTGTTGTTGATGGACTGGTGCTTTCTATATCACTTATGTCTTACTGATACACTTGATATGAAACAACAAACACCCAATATATATATGTATTAAATAGATGCCAATAGCAAGAATATTAAACCAGGCTCTGAGGCAAGTAAAGACGCCACACAAGAGGAATGTAGTCTCACCGTTCCCCTGAAGAGCTGCCAGTCGCCGAAGTTCATCTCCATCTCTTTCTTCAGCTCATCCAGGTTGCACTGAAACAGCACTCTGCCATTTATATTAGCCTGCAATGGACAGGGAAGGGACAGACTGGTTTGTCCACAGAAGTTGCACCATAAGGAGGCATCGCAGAAGGAGCTGCACGTCGCCAAAAAAAAAAAAGCCACACAACCAGAAAACACGCAGTAATTATCTGAGAAAGTATCAGAACACAGATCCGATTTTGTATGTTATTGACAGGCGCACCTTCTTGATGATGGATGTGTACTGAGGCAGCATGCTGGGGTCGATTCCATCTAGCTGTCTGAGGCGCTCACACACTGCATCTGTGTTCAGAGAGCTAAGCAGGGCCTCAGGAGAGACCTACACACACACACACACACACAAAATCAGAATATAAAGAACTTATTCAGAGTGTTTTTGTGAGTTAAGGTTACCAGGGCAAACTCAAACACTCTGTTAGACCAACTCATCACTCCGAACACATTGATAAGGGCAAAACGAGCAACAATTCCTGGCAAACAGACGTGCAGGCCCGTTACTGTGAGGCACACAGATCCCACACAGTAATTCTCTCTATCAGTCACACAGTGTAAGTGTAAAAGTAAACAAAGCTGCCAACCTATCCAAATACACGGTTACCTGCTCTTGTTCTTTTTCTCGGAGTATATAGAAGCACATAAAGAGTGTGCGCAACACTTAAGGGATGGAGTCTGTAAGTCTGTGGGTTGCTGCCGAGCCGAGCCGCGCTGAAGTCGGCTGCCGCCAAGCAGCTCCGGGGCTTTATGTGACTAATACCGGTGGCCTGTTGATGTTGTCGAAGGCCTCACAGAGAGCCAACATGCCACCCGCTGGCACGAAAACTAAACAAACCTCATTCACCCCCCCGCCCTCCCCTCCCTTTCTTCGCTCACCCCTCTCCCTCTGGTTCTGCTTGTCTTGAACCCTCACTCTTGTTCCTTCCTTCCCTCCCTTCCTTCCTTCCTCTCACATTCCTTCCCTCTCAGCCTCCTCCTCTCTTTCCCATCACTCTGTTTCTCCCCCCCCCCCCCCCATCTCTTCCCTCTCACTCTCTCGGCTATTAACACCATTAGGACATGGCTTCAGACTAAGCCCCCTGGCTTTGTTTCTGGTTTCGAGGGAGAGAGGAGCAGAGCTTAGTCGGACAAAAAAAAAAAACAAGCAGCTCACCCCATACAGTACACAATAGTAGGTGCCAACTTTCTGTATTGGTGGGCAAGAGGATGAGTTTCGCTACTGTTCATGTCCACACAGTAGAGGATTTACTCTCGAATGACACTACGTTAGTGAATCTACTGAACTACCACAGGACGTGAAGTTGTGTTTTGCATTTACTAAGGGATGAGTCTATAGTATCTCTTTCTACAGCATGCTTGGTAGTGCCGAACCAGTGTTAGAAATGAGGTGGAGATACACGGATGACGGAGAAAAGGGTTGGATGAGGAGATGAAAAGTAGCCATGAAACCGGAAGTGTACCTGCTTTAATTTGTAAGGCAGCGACTTTAAATGCTTGATAAGGAGACACAAAGAAGCAGACGGACAAATAGTCAGACAGAAATATGCACAGACATTTATAGCATTATGAAGCCGGGACTGTACCTGTGAAAAAGGGAGAGCGGAGGGGTGCAGAGGCAGACATTTAGAATAGACAGACGAGCACACATGTTGAACTCATCATCAGGGGGCAGGAGAGACAGAAACAACAGAGCAGAGATCTATCTGTTTCGCAGCGGGAGAGGAGACGGCTCCTTTACAGTAGCAGCATGTCAGACTGGAAAAGATGAGGCTATTGGAAGTATAACTATTACACAAGCAGATTTTGTTTTTCGCCGGAGTCAGCGGGCTTTGCAGTCATAATCTTTGCAGACAGAAAGGATTGCGGACGAGACAGAGAGAAAAAGACTCCAGGAAGAAAATGAGAAATCTCTCACTCTGCGCAGAAAAAAAGCAGAAGTTTCAATTCAGGGAAGGCCTCGAATAAAGACTCCTCGATTCAGACTGCAAGCGCGTGTTCTAAGAACGTGAGCGAAAGTGTATATATGTCTGCGGGTGTGTCTGCGTGTCTTGGTGTGAACCCTCCCAGTGTGTGTGTGTGATAAGACTGTAATTACAGCTGGGCTGAGCTCAGGGCTGGGCAGAAGGATGGGGAAGAGGAAACAGAGCTCTGTGAGGGAGGAAGCGTCTTGGTAAGGAGATAAGCTCTACCAGCACTGGGCTCATTGTCAGTGTGCGTGTGTGTGTGTGTGTGTGTGTGTGTGTGTGTGTGTGTTGCCAGCCCCAAACAGTTGCTCTGATGATAATCCCGGCAGCCCGAGGAATACATACTCACACTTATATCAGCTAAGCAATTACACTGGGCTGAATCCAAAGACACGCATAAAAGTGCGAGTGTGCGCGCACGTCCACATTCACAGATTTGCAGAAATACAGGCACATGTGAACACTACACAAAGAGATCAAGTGTGAACCAAAAAAAAGGGATAAGATGGACTAATATACATGGGATGAAAATGAGGAAATTTATATGAAGGAGGAAAGGAAACAAAAGCATAAGGGAAGATATGAGGAACAAAAAATGGTGTCACATTTAAGACAGGGATGAAGGTTTAAAGAGAAAGATTGAAGCTAGAAATGTAAAAGACACAAGAATACAGACGGAGAATGGAAGGGGACTTTACATAGTAATCTATATTTAAATCTTTCAAACAGCTCCTTTAAATGCTTGCTGGCAGCGCCCTGATAAGTGGCTTTGTGGAGCAGAAATCTCCTGAGTGGTGTTATCATCAAATTGTTCTAATAGTGGCTGCTCGCTCTTAAAATGTCTGAGATTCAGCTCTTGCAACTCCATGCTTTCCTCAAGTGGGTTACCAACACTTTTAAGTCCATTTATGAGAGAATGTGAACGGCTACAGTGCCGACATCAGAGTCAACTTCATCCAGCATATATATATATATATTTACATGTGCAGAAGCTTGAGACAGAATCTCTGATCTCTGGATGGTAAGCGGGCGGTCATCGTTGCACCCGATGCAGTATTCAATGTAAGCATGCTGCAGCGAGTCCGACGGTCTATATTTGTTCTCTCGGCTTTTCTAAACCACAGCAACAGAATAAGTAGTCCGTGTAACACAGACGTGCGTGTTATGCATTCAACACAAGAAATGACAAATGTCATTATCTGCAAACATGCATGATAATGAAGGACGGGTTGCATATTTGCATATCCGCAGAGCTCCACAACCGTTAACTACAGGTTACCATGGTAGGTTCAGAGGGACAGGAGGGGAGGCCTTCTCTGGCATCCTCTGCAATAACATCCTGACATGGACACAGAATGGAGACAAGGATTGTGTACAGAGAACAGCTAGAGGAGGTCGAGTTCATTGCCACTTAATTTATAGAAGAGGCTTTCACTGCTTTACTGCAGGTTCACAAACTGAACGGGGCGCGAAAGAGGCGTACGCCACCACCCGCTCAGAAGCTGTGATCTATAAAGACAAACTTGAGAGGGGGATTTATGAAAGGAAACCGCGCACTGACAGGTAAACGTACATTTCCTCATTTGTACATACCCTAACACTTAGTATGGATCCTTTGAGCTGCTTTATAAATGAGACCCTTGGACAGTGGTTTGGCCCAGTGGCAAGGAAAACAGGCTGATATTGAAATCATCCGGAGGTAAAATGTGAAGGTAAAACAAATGACATCACACTGAGGAAAGGGAGACGAGGAAAGAGGTACTTGAGAGGAGAGCAAGTGTAAAAGTGGAGAGGTCAGAAAGTCATGCTGTAGGTAGACGGAATGGGCCTGAGTGCATATTAAACAAAGTGTATTATAAAATAGCACAGCAACATTACTGGGTGACATAATAGCACGATACCCTTTCTTCAAACAGGAAACAGAGAGCCGGACCAATCACTTCAATCTCACAAACGATTTAGTTGCATAATACAAATACTACTACTAGTGTTTCTGCGGCTGTAATCATCTAGTGTGAGATGATGGCACACGTCAGATGGCTCTTATACTTCTTTACTTACTAGTCCATTGGTGCCGTCCTTATGTTGACCGGGTGGTTTAATGGAGGGGCGCGAGGATGAGGGGACATGGTGGGAGAAAGGCCGTGGCATGTGATACACATGATGGGGGAAATAAGGCTATGAGGGCAAAGGAAGGAATGAGGAGAGGTCAAAATAAAAATGAAAATCATATGAAGGAGGGTCAGGCACACACAAACTAAATTGCAGCAGGGAAAAGACGCTAACACCTTTCCTCCGTAAATGAGGTGCAGGTTATTTAAAAACATGGTCATATGGTATACTCAAAGACTGTTTACTTTACAGGTTATTCAGGTGTAACTGCCAAGTGGGTAAATGCAGTGCTACGTTATGATAACGTGCAGCGGACTCAGCATTTAAATTCAGTAAGGGCCTATTTAAGAACAGTGTGGTTTTGCGGATCACTGGGTATCATGTGGCCAGCCATTCCAATTTTATTCACTTTGTTTATTTTTAGATTATCAAGAAGATGATTTTATTCACTTGGGCTTTTCTACAATAACACAGACTCTAAGTAGTAGGTAGAGGACTAGAGGACTGGCGATCTACACATAAGTCCCTCTCCCGTCTCACCCGGTTGTAAAAGGGGTGCTGAGGGCCAGTCATCCCACTGAAGTAGGCACTGTGAGGCTGAGGAGGCAGAGATCCGGCGAAGGAGCCCGCTGGGGAGCAGGCGGCAGAGGGCTGGCCATAGCCCGACTGGGGACGGGGCACTGCCTCTTGCAGGGGCTGCGTGGGATAGGTCACTCCTCCCATGTGCATCTGCTCCCTGGCCGCTCGCACATCTAAGAGGAGGACAGAGCCGGAGGGAAAAAAAGAACAAGGGGGGGATAGAAAAGGAAGTGTTTATCTGTGATGCTGATGATCATGTCTTGGCTAGGATTATAAAGACTCTTCAGATCCACCCACGCATCAATAATTTAGCTTCATCATCCCAAGAGAGTTTAGCCAGTTGTGAATCCACAGAGAAAGGAAATGTATCAAACAATTGACTCTTGAAGCACTTTAGGGAATACAAGCAGACCGATGTTCCTCAACATGTTCTAGAAGACAATCGAACAACTAAACGCTGGAGAGGAAATGAGCGCAGATGTTGCGATTGCAACCGTCTTCAACTGCGAATTCCATTCTCACTTTGATTGCCATTACTCCCGTTTCTTCACAAACCAGCATGCGCGCTGATATTCTAGTCTTTTCCAAACGATATGCCGGCATCGTGACGACTTTGCTGCTTCCTCACAAATAAATTCACTCATGTAAACAAACCAAAGCACACCATTCTGAACCCATGGGCACTATCGCATCAGTACTTTTCCACAATTGTTTTCCCATAAATCAATTTGACTCCGAAATGAGTGGAGTAGGCAACGAGGAGGGAGCTTTGGTTAGAAAAAAAAACCCCTCCCAAATTAAAGTTAAATAAGCCTGGAGACAGAACAGAGTGTCTCTGTGTGGCTGGCATGAAAGTAAGAACCAGAAACAGAAGCAGGCACCAGAATGTCTCCTGGTTATACAAGTGGCTGCTGAATGACACGCTGAGTGAGACCCAATCCAGCCTGCGAACACAATGGGGGCCTTATGATGCGAGTCAGGCTCATGGGCGGGTATCACTGACAGCACTGCCCACTGGCTGGCCACAGGACACCGGGCACGGAGGGAGCGGGACAACTGAGCAGGAGCACCGGTCACCTTCCCGCTCCATGGGGACACGTGTAGAGGTGAAAACACACACACACACACACACAAATAAACACATGTTTCTGTGGATACATATAAACACCCACACACTTTTAGGACTGGTGCTGGACTCACAGACTGGACGTCTGGTCAGCTGTGCTCTCCATGACTCAACTTTTTAGCTCCATGGAACAGACTTTGTGTGTGCGAGTGTCGTCTGTGGTCTCATAACACTACGATGCAGCAGGTTCACACTCGGCGTCATTGACACTCCTGTACAGGCCGAATGGACGCTGACGCACAGTGGCGAAAGTACAGTGGCGCTCTGGCTTACAGTTTCATACCGATGCACTGTGTTACGTCACTATTACTGCAAAACTGTGAAATTCGGTGCAGCAGTGGAGCCGAGGTGACAGCGAGTGAACATTTTGTCCTGATCCCACGGTGTCGGACCAAGTCAATTGTATTTATATAGCCCAATATCGCAAGTTACAAATTTGCCCCAGGGGGCTGTACAATCTGTGCAGCACATGACACCCTCTGTCATCTTCAACCCTCGCTTCAGATAAGGAAAACTCCCCAAACAATAACAATGGACGAAACCTCAGGAAGAGCCACTGAAGAGGGATCCCTCTCCCAGGACGGACAGACGCGCAGTGGAAATCTGCTCGACATTTGATTGTTTGGAAATGAGAAGCGAGCTGAGGGTTTCTGAGAGCCCCTGCAGTGGGTGATGTTAGAGCAGACCCCGCTGCAATGTTATGAGTAATGTCACTGCCAAATGAGCTGGCACTGAACTCAACACATCACAGAGAGGACAGTTCTGTTTCTCCAAGCTATTGTACACTCAACCCTTTTATGTACTTAAGACAAAACCGTACGATAAACCTCTTTTTCTGTCTCTCTCTCACACACACTTCATCATGATGACAATCTGACTTGAAGATACTTTGAGAAAATAATCTGTCCTTTCCTTATGTTGAGCTACCAGTTCATCTTTATCTGTATTTACCTCATGTTTAGATGAAGCCTTCTTTTTATCCTGTAGCTTTATGTATTTAACTATTCTTAACAAGATTGTGTCATTTGTCTCGATTGTTTTGCGTCATCTGATCGGCCTTTACCGATCAAACTATTTAGAATGAATATCGGCTGATAACGATATGCGGCCGATCGATCTTGGTGCTTCAAAGCTTCAGGAAAAACGATAAGAGTTGGAATCTGTATTGAGGTTGGAATTTTTCCAAACTGCTCTTTCCAAGGTCAAGCATAAACCTTGCTAATGATTGCTGTGTTCCTCGCAGTCACCATAACTCATTTTGAGAGCGCCTTGGTAGCCTAAAAGGTCACTGCGCATGCTTCTTATCCATAATATCTCAGGTTCAATTCCTTATATTCCCCCCCCCCTCCCCCCTATCTGTACAAATACTGAGCGTGTATAAACCTGCTATGATCTCCCTGAGTTTGGGGTCCAGGTTGATGGTGCAGGGCAGGAACATCTCAACATCTCTAGCAGCGAGAACGGGCGTCCTGGAGGACAGGAAGACCTCGAAGCTGCGGACGTCTCCATCAATCTCCAGCAGCGGCTCCACGTCCTTCGTGGTCGGGATGTTCTTGGAGATCCTTCAGAGGAAAAAAGAAAAAGAGAAAGATTCTAATTTAGCAGGTGATTATGTGATGGTGCTTTGCTCTCGCCAGCAAACATAATATTTATTTAGAAATATTTGAAGAACATGACTATTCGGTTGTTGGAATTTCAGTATTTTTTGGCAATAATGAACAAGTTACTATATGACTAAATACTGCAAGTCTTTAGACCAAATGCTCATCAAATATAAAATATACTACAATAACATGGGAGGTATTATTGGCATATGACACAAATATGTCAACGTGTCAGTTTACACTAACTTCTGACTGCTAGCTCAAAGGCTCGACATTGTGACGAAAAAAGAAAAGAGGAAATAGCAAGCCGTACTGTCAAGATGCAAGAGATATGCAACGGTCATCATCATCATGAGAGCGGAGAGATAACTGGATTTAGAGAAGACGAGATAGTGAAAGGGGGGATGTTTGAGGACAGATAGAGAGAGGGATGTTATCTTTTCTCTGCAGAGGAGGAAACCTGAGAAGATGACAATCAGGGTAATTTAGCAAGCGGCAGACGGAAGCGCCTCACGATGCGCTGCTACAGTTAACATGATGTTCGTTATCGCAGACCTCAAGTAAACACCATGTTTGGAGATTGTTTCCATTACTGTGTGATATAGCGTTTCCTGTCTATGCTGCAGAAAGCAACAACATTGTATCACATCAAGAATGTCAGACGTCGAAACTATTTATTTAAAAATCGTTACAAGACTGCACAAACTCTGGCGCCGCACAATATAATCTAAAGCTTGAACCAGTAGTTTAGAAGGGACAACGGCATCTCTGAAATGAGGAATACTGAACATGAATACTCAAGTGTTGAAGTGGGGAATTCAATTTCAGCTGCACAAGGTTAAAAACAGATATCAGTTTAATCAAGGACAGTGCAACAACAAACCCAAACACCAACAACCCGGAGCAATCATTACATCTCGTTAATCCCATCATTCAGACATGAAAATATGGAAGCCGGAGTGGCCTGTGACACCGACCATTCATCAGCAGAATGTGCCGCTCTTATCAGATGAATAGGGAGACTCCAGCAGGGAGCGGACATCTTCCTCATCTCTGCCTCCATTTGTCATCGGAGCCCTTCATCGTTTTCTCAGTGGATACTTTTCTTCACCTTCCCCTCCTTCCAGTTGAACCTCAACTCACGCTCCGCCCCGATACATCACTCAGTCTGCACGCTGGTGTGTGCTCTGCTGAGAACACAGCCTGGTGAGTTGGGTTTTTCCCTGGGCCTGATCTGTCTTTCGGGAGTGAGCACAGGCGGGCCTTTCTGTGACTTGATTGGATGATTAGTACCATCGCTGCTGCACGCTAGCTAAGTCAGCGTGAGGTCAGCATCTGGGCACACTGTTAGCTAATAATCCAAACAATCAGATAAACTAATCCGGTTAACAAACTGGCAGTAAATGTTCACCGTCTGCCCAAATCCAGTGAGTCTCTCATACATAGTGATGGTCGGACAAAACCACACTGCACGCAGGTTATGATTTACATGATTTCAATGTGAGGCTTTTCGCTGATACTCATACCCAGACTGCTTACAGTGAGCGAAGAGGCCGGGGTCCAGTCCTCTGTTCAAGGACATTGTGACAGGACAGATGGCTGGTGACGGACACATCTGCTGTTGCAAGGGCTCGAACCTGTGACCTTGTGGTGACAGGATGTCTCGAACCAAAATGTATACGTTTGGCAAAAAAAAAATACAGGGATGGAAGACCGGCGACATGTAAATGGCCCCTCACAGAGTCAAATGTGTACTACAGAGTGTCATGAGGGCAATCTAAATTATTGGCACTAAATCTATATTTTCCTTCTCAGCAGATCAGCCCAGGTGGGTCACTCCAACCCCACTGTCCCACCCAAACTGTCCCAACCCCACTGCCAGTCCCGACCCACTTGGACTGAAAGGAGAGAGAATAGACTGTGAGCAGGGACGACACAGAGGCACACAGCTGAGCTCCAGTGGACAAAGCCCTCTCAGTCTGTCTTTCATTAGAACCTTTACCAAGACCCAAAAGGTCAACGAAGCTCCATTTTGGCACACAGATGAACCCCCGCTCCCGTGACCTCTGCTGGGGAGGATGAGTGGGATGCACAGATGTTACCTGCACACACGCACACACGTAAAGCGTCTACCGCAAACACCTGGGCAGTGGAGATGGGGAAATTCAAAGGCCCAGATGAAGGGTGGAGTGTGTGTGTGTGTTTGAGCGCATGTGCAGACACATGTGTATAAGTGGGTGTTTGGTTCCTTTTCCCATGAACTGTATTAACCCGTATACAGACAGAGAAGCCCTTGCTTTTCCCCATTTCCAGCTGGCTTACTGCTGTTTATTTGTGGGTCTGCAGACACAGACCAACAGGAGCCTCTCTCTCTCTCTCTCTCTCTCTAGAGAGAACACCCTCCAGATATATTCTAAGGATTCTTTTTATAGGACCATGTAACATTACTAAATGATGAGTGTACACAGTTTAGTTGTACTGTGCCAAAACTTAGAATGGACAATAATAATGAATAGTAGTGATATCAGACTCTACTTCAGAACATAGACCAAGTCCTCCATAGAAATAAATGCACGTTGCCCAACAACAATGCCATCCAAGAAGCACATATTTTGCTGACCTGCGTGTTTTCTCTGGCCTGCTGTTGTACAACATGCAGGAGCACAAACAGCTGCTTCTTCCAAAGACAACCGGGGAGCTGGTGAGATGAACAAATCAAGGACGTCCATCTCTGAGTTACATCCAAACAGATGGAAAGAAAAAAAGGGGACAGCCAGAGTGTGAGAGGTCCGCTCCTGACGTCGCCAGCTGACTGGACAGAAACGTCTGCAGGAGCGACACGTCAACGCTGATCCTGCAAGATCATTGGTGAGGATCAGAGGGCACAGAACATCAATGGACGGTTGATGATGAGAAGTATAGAAAAGAAAAAAGGAAGGACGAATCAGAATTACTGGAATACAGATGAACTAACTGATCAATTTGAGTGATTCAGGCAAACCCGCTGAACTGCGTAGTATTACAGAACAAAAAGTAACCACGACATGACAACAGCAGTTTATCAATTAGGTCTAACCACTTCAAATGACATCCTCTGCAGTTAACTAATGAGATGTTGGCCTTGGCAGAAACCAATTGACACAAATTACTTCAGACTTAGTCATTCTCAGAGTGAACAGACGACACAGGCAAAATGAACAAAGCCATTCTTATCAGCGATCAGTTGCCAAATGACAAGATGGATGCCCGGGTTGGAGCGCCAAGGAAACCGGCGTGCTACTTTCAAGCAGACCGAGGACGAGGGAGATAAAGGCCGCCGGGCAGCCCGGCAGCCGTTCCTGCACAATGGGCCCATTGACAGGACCCAGCTTATAGCTGCAGCGGTACAGGCGATTTGGCCCGACCGCTCTCTGTGCGGCGTGGCCACTGGGAGCTTTCTGAGCTTATCCAAAATGCTAATAGGTCCCAAAGCTGACTGGAGCGCAGCCTTTCTTCTCCTCTCAACCTCCCACACGCTGCAGCTGACGGGAACGAGCAGAATTCATCTCTCTATCCCTTCTATCCGCTATTCCGACGCTGGAAGTATGAATGTGCCACTTGACTTTGCTTTACAGCTGCCCACTGTGCTTATGGACGACATGCGCACACACACAGACACACACACGCGCCACAAAGAGGTGGTCTCGCTGCCAAACATTTCCATAAAGGGGCCCAAAGACAGAGCGAGATGCCTGCAGAACAGACAAACGCCTGTGCACATTGTGTACGAGAAGCTCAAGAGTTTCAGTGTCAGACACTGTGACCAGTACAACAGTGTGTGGGTGAAGAAGTTAACCAGACCCGGGTCCGGCACATTCCTCTCTTGGTCAGAGTCGCTGGCACGGTGTCTGCCAAGCGTGTGGATGAACTCAGCGAGGCCCTCTCTGGGAAAACAGTGGACAGGCGGACAGCAGCGAGCTGGCGCGTGGACTCGCATCCTCAGCGCTGAGAGAGGTTATTGTTACTTGGAAGCTGCCAAAAGCCTCCGCCACCCTAAAGGCAGAGAGCAAAATATGTTTTCACTTTAGATGACGCCATGTTCTTTGTCTACTTAAAATCCAGGCGAATTTCCTTGATTTGAATCAAATGCTTCGAGTACTGTGGACACCCTCTGTCTCCGCTTACCCCTGTGCCTCTTAACTTTCTAGTCTCGGCCGTGCCAACTGAACAACTTGTGGCGGCGTCTGTTTTCCATATACATTCGTGGCAAAGTTTAGTCCAATAATTTAAACTCTCTTGTACAGAGCTGGACCTGTGCATCCCGAAGCAAACCGCAGAGACAAGCAGGCTAATGGGAAACACACCAGGCTGATAAAAAGCGAGCGGCCTCTCCTTTGAGACGGGCTCAGGACTCAGTGGTTCCCTGAAATGTTGATTAAACTCATGTGTAGCGCCGAAACGGAGCCTACTTGTTCCAGACCCCAAAAACCTTAACTGAACCCTCCACTCAAGAGTAACTAAGGCCTCATTCTTGACAAATAGTAAAACACTAAACCTCAGCTTGGTGATTTATGCGCCCCCCCCCAAAAAAAGAGTTTGGAGCATCTTAGGGCCGTGGCAAAGTCCGTTCATTGTGACACTAATTGCACCGCTCGAGTTCATATCGGCGCATGTGGTTGTTTGATAGCTGCAATGGTCAGCTGATAGGCCGTATGATGGGGAGTTAAGTGGAGTGGACTGCAAAAGTAAAGACAAATGTGCTCTGCTGATAGGATCCATCTGGAATAGGTCTGTTATGGAGCTAAAATCTATACAGCGAGTGATGAATGTGAGAAATACAGCTCGGGATTCTCAGGCTGAACCAGTAATCCTCTGATTAACTTCACAAAGGTGGACGTGTCCATCGGAAATAAGATGAGGGAGAGATAGGAGAACGTCAATGAGCGCATGTGCTGAGGAGAGAAAGAGCTAGACAAAGAAAGTGTGTTGTATCGCAGAACTGACTGTTACAAAAAAAAGCTTCTCCTCACCAATTTGAGTTCATGGCAACGAGGAAAAGCCTCTCCTTATTGTTGAGAACTTTCGGAAGCACATTGCTCGGGAGACCTCAGCAGACAAATCTGATAACTAAATCCTTGAGCTGTACAGCAGTGATCACACGCCAAATTAAAAGCTGCTTTAAAAGCAATGATGGGGAAGAAAAGGAACACTCGTGATCCCTCCCAATATAGGCCGGATAGCCTTAATCTTTAATTCGCCGTCTTCGTGCTTGCCCAGTCACTCTTTGCCATTTCAGTGTGGTTTCTACACACAAATCCTAAAAGGGCCTGACCTGCACTGACCTCTGAAGGGCCAGGATGTTAACGTCAGTTAGGGGCCGAATGTGTGTGTATGTGTGTACATACGTGTGTACGTGTGTACATACGTGTGTGTGTCTGTGTGTAACTATCAAGTGCGCCTGTGGCTTCCGCGCCGGCTGAGTAGCAAATCTCGTTGTCCACTTAAAGGTCAGCGCTGACCCTCGTGCAACCCTGCGCTGCTATTTATAATCAGCCCCCCCCCCCACCTTCCAGCACAAAGAGACAGCAGAGCGGGAGAGAGAGAGATCAGCGGCAATGCTCGACACCACAGAAACACCAGAGTATCGGGCAGATGTCTGCTTCTCATGGTTTCCTCGCCTTTCCTCCCATCTCAGTGTCACATTTAAATGTTAATCCAGCCTCGTCGTCACTGATGGACGACTCTACGACTAAAGAGCGGAGGCCAGTCAGAGGTGTGGTAGAGGCTTTTTTTTTTTTTTTTTTTTTTTTTTGTGCATTTGAAATGATTCTTTAGGCTTTGCGCAAAAAGGGAACAGAGCAGTTCTCTTGTTTCAGACCAATTAGACTAATCCTTCAACCTCGGCTTACAGAAATGAAAAGGGCTTTGGGGATTTTCTAACAAAGAATGCTGCATGACGTTCTTTCCGTCCTCACGTGGTCGCCTCCACACACAATCACAAACTCACCTTGACACACACACACACACACACACGCCTCCTGTTGTGTCACCTGTACACACTTTTCTTTTACATTTCGAGGAGCTCAGCAGGGGTTGAGTGGTGGTGGAGCTGGCTGTGGCTAATTCATGTCTGAGTCACCAGCGCCAAACACCTGAGGGATGGACGAACGACACACACACACAGAATCAGCACCGGTTTCACTGTATAAACAGCCATGTTGGACCCAGGGGACATGTGCATGAATCTGTGTGTCCACCGGCTGGACTATCTCAGTTGGAGCAGCAGCATCACCTGAGGCTTTGAATACACCTGAGGCAGGAACACACCAGTGGTAAACTCTTCTAATCCTGTTGGTATCCGGACTGATCCTCTACGGCATTCACACACTTTAATTCTTTTACCTCGTTTTACCTCCGGAGACTGGAATCTCTTTTCTTCTCACTCTCTCTTTATGCCCCGTCTTATCTAATCCCAACCCTCTCCCCTTTTTCATCTTTATCTCGCGCCAACCAAACTTGGGCCTTTATCTATCAACTTGTCAGTCAGGGGGTCTGTCTGCACACTGGTGTGTAGAATCAATGCCAATGTCCTATCAGTGATGGAGCCAGAACTCTATTGAGACATCGGTGGTTTCACACCAGCCATTACAGATTCACACACGCGTTCAGGCCTCAAATGGCAGTGCAATGAGCGATGGCATTACCAGTTCTACTGAAACACCTCCTGGAGGGATTAAGCACGGCTACAATGAGCTTCCTGAGGACACAGAGAGGGGGGAAATATTGGGAGTTTTTTTTGAGCATCTGCCGTGCATCTAGATGACAAAGTGTCACGAATACGACAGGAATTCACATGAACAATAGACAGCTTTGCAAAGAATAAAGACTTTTCATTTGAGGGCAGGAGAAGTTCAAAACTATTCATCATAAGAAAAGAATAGGCTCTCGCCATTTTTCTTTTTCTTTGGCGGCCAGATATTTAAGAGCTTATTAAAAGATTCCACATAAAGGGAATCACCCGCATGAGCTTTGGAACAGCACTTTTATGCCGGCACATAATTGCAACCAAATTATAATAATTGTGCCAATTAAAGTAATCCTGAATGAAGAGAGTGTCATCTTAATGTTTCAGTACTTGGGATAAGAGTCTCTCCAATTAAGACTGAATTGCCGGGCTACGTATTCATTCAGAGTGCGATTAGTGAAGAAAAGAAAAAAAAGTTTTGAAGTGTCCGAGAAGTGCCTGGCTCTAGTCACGTCTCGGAGAGGTTTGATTGTTTGGTTGATGAATGCCGGGTCAGAACAACAAAACGCAGAAGAAGAAAGCATGAAGGGAGGAGAGGAATAGCTGATTCTTCATACGCTGTGACAAAAAGAGCAAAAATCATAAAGTGCATCAAGAGTTTGAGACTTGTGTTACAAATATTGGCAAACACGGTGACACTGCAATGAACAGCACTTCATAAACACTACAAGTTTACCTGACAACAACTTTTCTCCTGTGTGTGTGTGTGTGTGTGTGTTTAATGCTGCCTGCATCTCAGGGTCTGATTAATTACACTGATTCTCAGAGGAGTTGGGGGTGACATATGTTCTTACACTGGTGTGAGTGGTACGTGTAGGTGTGTGTTTATGTGTGTGTGTTGCATGTGCACCACACACACACACACACACACACACACAAGAGGTTTGTGCATGCATATGTTCAATCACAAATGCTTGTAGCTGCAAATAGTGTGTGTACGTGTACTTGTTTCAGTTACAGCGTGCATGCAGTTTGCCACAACTTGTGCATGTGTGTGTTAGCGTGTTTATGTGCAATAGTTTGTATGTTTGTGTGTGTGTGTGTGTGTGTAATCAACAGAGGATTCAGGTGCAGCGCCAGAAACACACTCCTGAGTGCGGCGGGGGCATCCTGGCACAGACGGGGCACCAGATGTCAGAGCCGTGCAGGAACCTGCTCAGTGGACCAGTGACACCTTTTTTTTTTCGAGTGCCGAAAAAGGGATCTTGGCATCCAAGAATAAACTCTCTGAGGGGCCGACTGAACCCGCCCCCATACATCATTAGGTACAAATATGTTAACCCCTCGACCAAAACACAGAACTATGTCCCTTAAAACAAATCACCACTCTCAAAAAATGAGAGACATTGACTGACACCGTTTCCCGAACAGTACTTGAAGGTGTTTCTAGAGACACAGGAAGTGACTGATCCCGTCCCCTGATGTTGTCTTCACTTATACCTCCATGCTAGTCTGTGTGACTGATTAGTTTTCTGTCAACAACGCCCATTTCAGTACCGAATACACACTCCCCACCGTTGAAGTGGAAGATACTCCACATTATCGCAACGGCTTGCCGAGAAAGAATTTCTGAAGCTGTGCGTCAGTCAGGCAAGAACTTTACCAGGCACTAAGAATCTTTATTACTTTCTACCCATTTCCAGCGCGGCAGTTGTTCTATGCAACAACTCAACTAGAAGAACCAATCACAGGTGGAGATGGTGTCCTGACTTTGGCAGAAATCCAATGTTATGTCACAGTTCAGAATGCCAGAGACTGTCTGTGAATCTAAAGCAGCATCGGGGAGAAACAAAGGAAACCTTCACATCATTTACTTTCTCAAGACATCCCGATCAACTCGTGTTTGATATGGCCGATGTGCTCACATCTGTGGAGCCACACACGTATTGTTAAAGTTCAAATGAGATGAGAAAAGCATCAAAGATGACTTTGCACGACACTCTTTCACTGACTTTGGCTTCCTTATGATGTTATTTCATAAAAAAAATCTGTTTTTCTGTCACTTTTTGAAACTTATGGAAAACCTTGCTTGTCAGCGTTCCGATGATCAATGAAAACATACTGATGTTATTTTTGAAGTAGATATCAGTGTCTTTAGGTGAACTGTGAGGGCCCCTATCTCCTGGATGTCCTTTCTGGTTAATCAAACCTTGCTGTAACACTCATGAAGGATAAAAAGGAGTTCAAACTGAAAGGGGTGCGTCTAGGAAGTGATTGATCTGTGACAGAATACCCCCGCGCCCCGTGTCAAAGATGTGTCCCTGAGCAACATCCAGAACCTGTACTCGCTCAGAAACCTGGAATCACTCTACATTTAGCTATTCAGTAGAAGCTTTTCCTGTAATGTAATGACTCCAAAACAACATCAAGGAAATAAACATACAGAAAGCCCATTACCAGTCTTTGGAAATGGCTGCTTCAATGCAATAACCATGAAGCACGATAGAGCTAGGTTAGCTATAGTCATTAAGCCTCTAATGGCAGCTAAAGCAAGGAACGACTGACTCCTGAGAAGAGACGGAGACACTGAGGAGGAAGAAACGATACAGCTGAAAAGGATCGTCACAAGGCTGGAGGCTCCAAATTCAATTAGCTAGTGTTCAAAAAAAAAAAAAAAAAAACATTGTTCGAAACACGGATCTCGGGCTGTTAATTCGACGGCTACAAATATGAGGGTCGGTCCAAAACACTTCTTGGTTTGTTTTGGTGTGCTGGGCAGGCCACGACGCTGGCTACAGAACTAGTGAGAGAAACATTTAAGCTGCACTCTGTGTGTGTGTGTGTGTGTGTGTGTGTGTGTGTGCGTGTGATTGCTTTGAGCCAATCTCTCCTACCGACAGACAGCGCCATCTTTCTTACACGGCTCTCTCCCCCTGCTACCTTGCATTAGTCTGGGCCGCCCCCCCCCACCCATCTTACCGTTAATGATAGAAATCGCTGAGGTTATTACCCGATTACACATTCCCCATCAGATTAGGAGAGGCTGTGCTGGCCCACTCCCACTACGGGAATTAGCGCTACGCATTTCTCTTCACGCCGTGTCCTACAATGACACTTCACAGCCCTTCATGGCACTTGTTATTGCCAGGCAAGTTGCTAAAAACAGCTTTTAGCTGTTTTGAAAAGCGTGTGTGTTTGTGTGAGATATGAGGGGAAGGTGGGCGTGTGTTTTCATTTTCTCTCTCTCTATTCTAGGAGTTCAGGTACACGCCACAGACAGAAGCTGCCACCTCCATCACTGAGAGGCACTTTATGAAACTCGTGCAATATGTGCCCGTGGTTTAGTAGTGTGTGGGTCAATTTAGTGTTAATTTAGAGGGTTAGGTAGGGCATGAAGTCTGAGCTGAGCCACATTTAAAACATCACAGGCAAGTATCAAACCGGATTTAGCTTTTTAACCTTTTCAAAGAGGGGGATGGAAACCAAAAAGATCTTTTTAGACCCACTTTAGTGGTATGACTGATCCAGACTATGATTTCCAAAATGTAATATTTCTGATGCTCTGTGGCCTGCTGAGCTGTAAGCCTTACAAAGAGGAGAGAGGAGGAAGAGCGTGCCGCTTTGTGACTGAGATGCAGGGCGACAGTTGACCTATAAGGGGCTGACTCACCCCCACGTTCACTTCACCACTAATATATTCACTTAGTAACGCCCAGAGGATGCGCAGTTCCACCGTGTAAAAATGGCCGCGCACAACAACACGTCCCATGTATGCGTGTTAAAATACAAACGAAGCACACCCACACACACACGCGATCTGACCAGCATGGGTCATGCGGTAACAGAAAAAAACGATGCTAACTATAAAGATACAGGAAGTGGTCCACTGGTTTAATTTGAGCTACAAAATAAGATGTGATGTGTGTGTGTGCGCGTGTGCTGTGCTGGGAAGAAAAGACAAAAAAAAAAGATACACAGACAGAGGCCTGAGTCTTATCAGCGGAAGATTAGTGCAAGAGATAAGGCCTCTAGGCGAGGCGTCGTGTTTAGCCTGTTTGAGGCTTCCTGTCATCATCATTAAGGCCGCTGCAGAACAGAGCAGCCATTTGGAAAGACACCCAATGAGGACGAAGATAAAGGAAGACAGGACCGTTGGTCAAAAACAAGACTGTATTAAGTCTAATGAGCAGCGTAAGCACAATCCAAATGCTGTGGTGAAGACACTTGAATCCAGGCCGTTGGTGAGATGTAGAAACACTGCAGAATGTCATGGCTGTACCAGTGTATAATTATATCTCTTAAGGTTTATTTTCCACAGTAATTATGGTAAAAGTGTGGACGTTTCCTTTAGGGTGTCCACTATACTTAAACATGATAAAGATATATAATAGAGAAGTGTAGTGACGTATTTTTTTTATAAAAGTCAGCAATCATCACATTCAGCAAAAATGATTCAGTTACAGCCTTGTGACTGAGATGTTTCTCATCTAAAACCTTGTACTCTGTCCTCCCCTCTCACTGTCCCATGTAACTACCGTATAAAAAATGTGGAAAGTAATGCCTATTGTCCTCTGAAAACCAAGCAGCATAAACCTGGTCTAATGAGGCAGTGGTTTGCCTTGGAGACGGGGGGAGGGAGGGTTGTCTGCTGAATCTAGCTGGCCGACTGGCTGACAGTAACTGTCTGTGACGCTTTCCTGCCGCAGGAGTCGTAGGCACTAGTGTATTGTGACAGAGTGCAACCTTTAAAGGCCATCGACTGATGTGCAGCAGCGCACACACCCAGCTACTCAGGCCTGTGTCGATCTCCTCCTCTCGTCTGCGGTGAACAGGCCTAAAAGCATCCATGACCACACACACACACACATGTACAGCGCATGAACAATCACACTGTCAACACACAAGAGACACACTTCACAGCTCAACCAAACATGTCTGAGCGCCAACTGTCCCGTGTCCAGTTCGAAAGAAATGCGTCCCTTCATGAGTCTGGAGAAGTCCAGGTTATAATACAGACATCATGTACCTTGTGCATTATCATCAATTACTAAATATGTCGGTCAGTTGCCAATTAGTGTGGCTCTTCAAAGCCATTGGCAGAGACTCTGGATTACTGTAGTCCTCAAAAACTAAATCATCTACTGCCATCTGCTGGACACAGTTGTTTATATCAAAGAATATCAAGAATATCAAGAACTGTTATTATTTATTGACTCCAGCTCTTAGATCCTGTTCTGGCTTTTTGATCTCCTCTGGACGGTCAGGACACAGAAGCAACTCTGCAGGGATTCACGCTGTTTACCTCCTTAAGCTAAACTCATATGACCTCATTGTTATCTTATGTTAAAGATAACCTCAGCCTGCTAATGTTATGCTCTGCATTAGAAAGAAAATGATGGAAGGCAAATTAAAAAAAAGGTAAAACAACAAAAGGAACAAAGAAAACAGGTGGATTGAATAAGCCCGTACAGCTCGGAGATCAGATGACTTCGGACGGGGTGATTGTGTCCGTCTGTGTGCTCGTGTGTTGTACCTCTCATAGATCGTCTTGAGAGCAATCTGGTCCGACACTCCGTCGCTCTCTTCCAAAAAGAGGATGATCCAGGACGTCCTGTAAGGCCACTCTTCTGTCAGGTTGATCCATGACGCCAGACGATCCCAGTTGAAGACGATCTGATTGGCTCGCAACAGACGACCTGTCAACGATGGTGCAGAGCATTAGTGTCTTTTTAATGCCATTTACAAAATCAGAGCGACAGGGCCTCAGTTTGTAGCTTCAAGTCACCGGCTTTAACTGAAAATGACTTGTAGCCCGTTGCTGTGACGCTGATAGCTTGAACACAGCATTAGAAGTCAGTGGTCTGTTATCAGGATCTAAGAAATGTCAAGATGATTTCAACCATAATATGTTATACGTCATAAATCAAATACAATATATTTTGAATACACTAAATCCCATCAGAGCTTTGTTTGTGTATCTTCTTCCTCCTCCATCCTCAGGATGACTAAACTTTACCATTCCATCCCTGTAAAATTTGCTATATTAGGGATAAATAACTTAAATGTTGCAGTTTAAACAAAATGTAGTTTGTTAATATAACGAGAAGAGGTCAGTTTATTCTTTACCGGTGATAGAAACGATGTTGAGCAGCCTCCTCATGGTCTGTGGGCTGATGTCGCTGAACCAGTCCTCGGTCACCAGCAGCTTGGTCAGGTCGAAGGACATCTGTCTGGTGATGGTCCTCTGCATCTGCCGACGCCGGTACGTGTCCTGAAGAGAGGCAGAAATTCAAAGATCAGAAGAGCGAGAATTTGACATGCTTTTCCGCTGGCTTAGCAAAGATTAACATGTTTCCACGACTTTGAGTTGTTTTAATGGAACTTCAACGTATCAGAATGGCAATTATATTCATTATTATGTTTTCTACTATTATGTGGAAACAAGCAATCCTGTCTGTCAAAAAACAGCTGTTTATCAGTTGGAAAGCAGGAGCTGTCTTACAGTCACAGATATAAAACAAGTCCAGCCACAGCTAACGTGAAGCAAAAGTGTTAACATTACTCTTGACCCTTGTACGTTTTATTACTTGGGTGTCGTCCCTGCAAGCTGTGCATCATGAGACAGGAGAGAGGAGTGTCAGGATCACCATGTCGTCTCAGGCCAGGCCACTGTCTAACCATATGCTGTGATATATTAGGGAATACAGGTAGATGTGTGGACAGGGCCTCATGTGCTCATATTCTTGACTTCCTATGCACCCTGTCCATCTTTAACTGTACTTACATTCAATTATCTTACGGTAACATATCAATGGCAGTTCAACTTGTGCCGACTGTAAAGATAATAATCCAGCAAAGGTCTGCATCTTAACCCTATGAGGTGCGAGTGAAACCAATTAAAAGCATTTTGTCCCTCTAACGATCAGCTTCTTCAGTCTTCCCTTCTACATCATCTATCTTTTCCATTAAAAAAAATAAATAAATAAAATAAAAAAAAGATCGTAAGATACGATTTGCTGCAAATACAAATCAAAGAGCCACTGTCCGGAGCCGAACAGTCACGACACGAAAGCGAGCTATTGACACAGATCTAGCAGAGGACATCTGTGATGATATCAGGCGGCCGACATGGTCATGAGCCAAGGCGAGGCTTTTGGTTGACTTTGAAGTCGTAACGCCGGTCTCATGACCCCTTTCACGGGGAGATGACACATATGGCCAGCACTCAGTGAGAACTGAAAAGATCCACCATACAGACAGTCCATTGTGGCTGACTTTTGAATATGTACATTGGTCTTTACTGTAGCTTTACAGCTTCATGGGTTCATTCCGATGATTCGTTTTGTATCTGCTCATTTCTAAGGGTTCTTCTTCTCTTTCATTTTGTAAAAAACGTTATATTTTAAGAAGGTGGTTCTTCTATTTTTGGGAACTGAATCCAGAGTTCCAGGAAATAATTACTTTCCTTAGAAAATGAGGATTCATTTAATCACAATAAGTGGAAATAAGATGGGAGAGATATTCCTAATGCCATCCACGACTTCAAAAGCCACATGAAAATGGAGAGCCACTAATTCATTTTCCCCTTCTGCCCTCATTTTAATCTCCACTTGTAGAAAGAGGGCCCTCCTGCCAAGAGCTAGCTCGTGGCAGAGGGCAAATAAAAAGAGCACGCCGCCCCGTAATAGAAGGGCCAACAACAATAATTGAGGGTACAAGATAAACCCGAGGTACAAACAAATGTCAAACAAACAAACAAGAGAGGGAGGCGGGAAGGAGGGGGAGGGGGAGGGAGAAGGTCTCGCAGGGGGGGAGGGGGAGGGGGGGGGGGGGGGGGGAGGAAGGCATCAGCGACAGCAGCAGTCACTTAGCCTCCTGCCAGCAGACCTGGTGCCAGTGTTTTGTCACAGGGACCCACTGCTGCTAGGCCTTGTCATTAGGCTGTGGCAACGCAGCAGGAAGGATAAACAGTCATTACATCAATTACACCAGGAACCTTGGCCGCATACCGAGCACCTCTCCTTTTGTATCCGTGTGTCTCCTTCTGTCCTCTGGCCTCTGCACTGCCTGCCAAACACCACGCCTGCACTGCCCCCCCCCCCCCCCCTTTCAGGGAGGAGGCCGAAAAGAGAGAGCAGTGAGGATCTCTAAAGGCAACATCTCTAAAGCTAATCCAATCTTTTCTACTCGCATGATGGTGGAACTAACTGCATTTTAATTTTGTTTGATTAATGTGAAGACATTAATTTCCAACTGTATGATATTTCCGGATAACATTTGAGTGTGGCGGGAAAACAAACTATTTTTTCTGTCTCCGCTTTAATTTGGTATCAAAACATTCTCTGCAATTTGTTGTTATTGTGTTTTGATTGTTGTCACGGGTTCGGGCGGGGTGTGAACTGTGTATATTTAGGGTGACAAGTAGAATAAACAACGCTTGATATATTGCCCTTGGTGTATCTTATTTGGATTCATTATAATCCTACTCTTGGACTTGTATTTCTATTATTGCCTGTCTATTACTATTATGATTCCTCCACCCATGTCTCATATTGCATCCCCAGCGTTCTAGACGCGGGGGGGGGGAATACTCTTTGGATTGCCTCTCCCATAGCATTTTGTTTGTGTGCGATAGTTCTTCCCTGTCTTCATTATTAAAGAGCATTGTTGGGGTTGGGGTTGGGGCTGTAGAACCCAACAAAACATTGTATGACATATTGGTCTATTTAGATAAGCACGACTGGATTAACTGTTACCCTGCGGTTTAGGGCGTTCTTGCTGCCAAACTTGGCCTGGTCCACGCTGCTCTGAGACATCTTCCTGTCCATGTCTTCATGCCATCCTGGACAGACAAAAGACAGAAAGAGTTGCCCTTGAATAAACACATTTCAAGTCTCTATTTAAATAGAACTGTATCTGTGCAATCCTCATATATGCGTTTACAATATGTTGTATATTTGCCGTTGTCCTTTACCCTCAGCGGACGAGGTCTCTCCATTGACGGGCGCTGCCAGGCAGAGCCTTTTGGCCGCGCTGAGACCTCTGCTGTTGAGGAATACCGGCAGGTGGACGATGTTCCTCATGTAGTCATGTCCGTTGATGTTGGAGTCTCTCAGCACACTGTTGAGGTTTTGGTTGATGGCTTTGATGATAATATGGGGGTCACTGGCAAAGATGGAGATAAAAGGGCCTTTGGAGAAGAGTACCCTCACCTGGAACGAGAAACCGTGAGTTGGTAAAAAGGAAAATAAAATGATGCTTTCAGGGTCTCTACAGTGTTGCTAACACAGCAGATCCCTCTGTGGAGTGTCCACTACTTTAATATAAAAATGTGAAGTTTACAATCGACAATAACACGACAGCTCGAGGCAACAGTCAGCTGTGGAACTTAAACTTAACGACTCTTGTGAGAGCACATGGTGTTGGGGATTTCCCACTTTGCCAACTAAGGGGCATTGTCCAAGTGTCACAGGACATTGATTTGTGCTTCATGCATACATGGTTTGTTAACCCCTCCTCCCACAGGAGCATCAACTACGGCTCCACCACATGAGCTGCTTCTTTAATGCTCTTCATTTGGTATGTTAATTTATGTAACTTATACAGAAATGTGTATTTCAAAGTGTTTGAATTGCTGAACACAGGATGGTTTCAGAGTGACTAGAGGGTGCTTGTAAAGAATATTACATTCGCACACAGGAGGTTGCCATCTTCACTGGGATTACTTCATCAAATAACAACATTTGGCTTAACGAAATTTTATTACAGCAGCTGAGAGGAAGGATCTCAACTTGGAGGCTCGCTTAGGCAGCTGGGTGGCGGCACAGTGCCGGAGATGTGTGGGCGCTGCGTGCACAGGCGAAAGACCCACGGAGAGTTAAGGCCATATAGCAGCAGCCATTTGTTTGAGGGACAGATGTTGTTGAAAAGTGTAATTGCTCATCAGCCAATAGGAAAGCTGCACTCATCATTTATGTTCCTACGCACAGAAACATGTGCAAACACACACCGTGTCCAGCATCTGCAGAACTTTGTCCTGCTCACAGGCGTCCAGTCCGTCGATGATGACGGTCATGCGAGTCTGGTTCTGGGTAAAGCCATCAATGGTTTTGGCCATTTTTGACATTAGCTCCACTTCCTGCTTCAGAACCTGGTGTGAGACGGGGGAAGAAAATCAATGTCTCAAAAACAAGGAAAGGGGAAAGTGATTGGATTGGGAACTATAGTGTCGTGACTTCACAAGCAAATGGAATGCCCCTTTATCCATGAAAACAGGATGTCGAACGGTTTGCATTTGACTGGGTACAATGAATAAAGTCTATTAGTCTACCTTCATAAATCCTTCACTCTTGAGCCTATGCAAGTTGTCGGCAGCACTGTGCAGCCGTTTCCTCTGGGAGTTGAGGACGGAGTCGGCCACCTGCCACCAGGTCTTACAGTTGAGCAGTAAGGCCAGGCCCACCACACTGGCCATGGCTATCAGCACTGCATTTACTGTCAAATTATCAGGGTCCACCTGGGAAATAAAAGCGTTGAAGCGGATTACTAGGCCGTCCGGTGCCCTTGTGGTAAGAAGGCACGCTGTTTAAACTCAAGTGTCACCGATTCATTCCTCTAACCTACCTTAAAGATGGCCAACAGGGCTATACCGGTGATCAGGCATCCCAGTGTCAAGGCAAACAGCACGAATGAGGGAACACAACATGTCTTCTTCCACTTCTTACCTGAGGAAGGTAGAGGATAATGTGAGAGAGACGCACTTCGATTAAAATATACAATTTTCTATTCACATTGGATTACCATAAATGATGCACATATTAAGACCATTTGAGGAAGAATGGAGTAAAAACTATCTAAACCATTGATTTTTAATATCAACTCCAGATCTGATTGTGACTTTGTGTGCTGGCTGAAAAACGTTACATGACTGGCATCTAAAGTCAAAGATAGAAACCTTGGATCTCATCTTTCTTGAAAACCCTGAAGAGTCTGGTGGCCATGAAGCCAAACTCCCTCTCGCAGGCATCAGAGAGCGTGGCGATCATCTCAGCCATGGAGGTCTCCCCTCCGACACTGGACAGACGATTATAGTCGGTGAACAGGAACCTGTGTGAGAAACAGAAACAATGCTTTTAATTGTTCAGTTACACAGCAAACTTCAGCTGGGACTGGGACTTAAGTATTCATTTGAACAAGATTGTTAAAATTGCAATAACAGATGTAATAATCAAAGGTACTACTCCACCTGTGGAGTTTTAAAACTCATAATAAACGCAGAGTGAGACTGGAATTTGTTTTGTCTTTGACGTGGGGAAATGATAGCAGTTAGTGTGTGTATTTGTGTGTGTGTGTGTGTGTGTCACTGTCACCTGACAGGCAGTGCGCGGGTGGTCTGCTCAGGGAGTTCGGGGGGGTTGACAAACATCAGTTTGAGCAGCAGCTCCAGGTAACCGACCTGGCGAGCCAGACGGGTGCTGATGACCCACGCCCAGCGCCAGCTCTCCCTCTCACGCCGACTTCCAAAGTACACCAACACTGGAGACAGCAGAGGTTCAACCGTTAAGTCCTTTTCATAAACATCACTAAGTTGTCTTCTTTAAAAAAATAAAATCAATAACAATGATAAGTTAAGAAGTTCATGTTGGTTGTATAACAGCACGCTCTAGTGAGAAAAAGCTGTTTCAAACGCATCATACAGAAAAGGTTCATCTTTAACACCAGTGTTGCATTTCTAGCTCATCGGTCTCCTCACCAAAAAAGATGTAGATTAGAGCGAGGAGGCTGAGGGAGACGGCGATAGCCAGCTGGGGATCGACGGTAAAGCCCAGAAGCAAGGCCACTGAGCCGCAGAGCAGCAGCGTGAGAAAGACCACCAGCCACGAGAACTGGAACAATGGCTCTATCTGCTGGCCCGCGAAGGTCTTCATCTCATCTGACGGACAAGAGGGAAGGGGAAAAAATATCTCATGTCACATATTTCAATCAAGTATACGGAAGATAAAAAAAAATATGTGAGGATATGAAGAACAAACCTATTTAGGGTCCCCACTCTTTTCTAGACATACATAAAGTGTTACAGAAGGATTAAGAGAAACGGAGGAAAGGCACCGTCCACAAAGCAAATTTTCCCAATAAGTACTTTTCATGTTTTTATGAGACTGTTTTTGAATGCTGTGGGCTTACTCACCCTCCAGTTTCTTGAGAAGGAAAGACTTCCCGCTGCCCCACTGAGCGTAAAGGCCAACACAGATAGGTGGCTGCATGGTGGGCTCACTGAGGATGTCTGCTAGAGCGCTGCTATACAGGTCATAACCCAACATGTCTCCGTCGGACTCAGAGGGGCCGAGGTGCTCTGAGAGAGAATAGGAGAGACAGAAACAGTTAAATAGTGCAGAAGAAGATAAGAGAAGATAAAGTAAAGCTGTTCATTATTTTCTGATTTCAGTACAATGCAAAGAGCATATTTTGTCACACAATTCGTCCTGAATGAAAAGGAAAAATGGTTCATACTGGCTCCAAATATCTGTGTGAGGATGCTTTTCTGGTGGGTGCAGTCGATGTTGTACGGCGTCTCCCCGGCTTTGTTTGGGCGGTAAAGCAGGCGGCCATCTTTAGGGTTCCTCAGCAGCAGCTCAGCCAACTTCCGGCTGCGGCCTCGAATGGCGATGTGGAGGGGTGTGTCTCCTTTCTGAAGGGAGAAAAACACGGAATAAAGCTGGAAAACACTCAAAAAAAGAAACCCTCAGACCACTAAACTAAAAAATATAATAAAAGTACTGTTGTATGTACTGTGCAAGTATGTTTTAAAAAGTACCTTTTCCACTGCAGACACCTTGGCTCCTTTATCTAGCAGGAGCTCCACTATCTCTATGCTCCTCATCTTTGTGGCTTTGATGAGTGGGGTCTCTCCCTCCTGAAATGCAACAGCACACATCATCAATATCATTCTGAATTTTACATTTACAATGAATCAACACCACATAAGTGAAAAACATACCACTGCTTACACACAATAGTTTTATTTAGAAAGAAAGAAAGGAATAAAGCCTACGGTAGGCTGTTATAAGGTGATATTCACGGTTGTCTGGTTGTTTTGGTCATCAGAGGAACATGATACTTTGGAAATAACAATGAAGGAATTCAAAGGATAACAGAGAGTACGTTCGACTCCTTCACGACTGAGTGTGCCGTACCTTAGTGCAGCTCTCGGTGTCGGGGTTACACTGCAGGATGTCTCTCACCATGGTAGCGTTGCCTTTCTCCACTGCCCAGTAGAGGGCAGTCTTTCCATCCTGACATGGAAAGGACAAAACTATCATGTTTATCTTAGAACAAAGAAACTGTATTGGTGTGTATATATACATATATATATATAGAGAAATACTGTATATATTTATACACACAAACACACATGTACAGGGCATCAAGGAGTGTCTTTATATAGCAATAATACGCGTGTATATTTGTGTGATCCCATGGATTAAAAGTCACTTTACCAAGAAACAACAGAACTAAACAGTATGGAGTAGCAGTGTGACATATCACATAGAGAACACAAGAAGGCCTCATGCCTGTTTTTAAACATTAACAAGGCAGCAAAGACAGTGGGAGAGGAGCTCTCACCAGGCCCCGGACGTCAATATCAGCGTATTTGTTCAGCAGAGCTCGGACTATCTCCACATGACCTCCTCTCACGGCTCCAATCAGCATCGTCTCCCCACTCTGACAGAGATGGTGAAAGAGAGACAGAAAAACATGAATTGGATTTCATTCATATTGTATTACATATCAACTAGTCTTCCACACCATCAAACAGCTGTTGTGCTGCTGCAGGGTGGCCTCACCCTGTCCAGGATGTTGACGTAGGTGCCGGCATCCAGCAGGTCCTGTACGATCTCGGTGTGACCGTCCTTGGCAGCGATGGCCAGGGCTGTGTTGCCATCCTTGTCCGTCATGTTGACATTTGGGTTATTCTTCAGCAGCTCCTTCACAACCTCTGTAGAGCCGCTTTTCACTCCCACAATCAGAGCGGTCATTGAGTTCTGATAAAACAAAGAGGAAGCTATTTAAATGAGCAAATTTCAGGGTCAATGTAACCCAAACATTTCAAAACTACAGATGTTTCTTTCTACTTGACTGGGTGTTAGGGGTTTTTGGTTGGTGTTCAATATAGCACACGGTCAATAATTTATGGCTGGAGATTAACAAATTGTTTTTCCAAAATGTTATCAGTCGATTTCATTGATATATTGTCTAGCGAGCCCAATAACTCATATATTTGTCCGGGCACTAGAGTCTCTAAATCACATCTAAATGAATTGCTCTGCAACATTAGCTACTCTAGTTCCCTCTGATTATTGATGCTATGTATCGAACTATCACATTTTTCAGTTGGTGACAGCACAGATGCAACATGACTCGAAGGAGCACAGATGCGCTGTGTCATAGATGCAATCAATTATTTAATATTGCCGTTTACTAATGAGTTGGTGGCGCTTGGGAGCATTAAATCTTGATTATACTCGGGCGAGAACAGACCGCTTAGTTTGTCATGGCACCCACGATGAACCCAAAACAAAATTAGACTTGCTCAGCTGTTCAGTTTACCAAATCAAATATTGAAACACTACCAAATAATATACTATTTCAAATACGTGCAGAGTCACGTAGGCGTTGTAATGCGGGTATCAGCACTCAAATAACAATTTTCCATATTTTTCCAGACTCTCCAGACGTATCTAAGAACCCCGGCAATAATGTTTTTGTGTCTAACCGACCTATAGGGACAGCACTTAATGGAATTGGTCCAGTATTGAGCGAGAGCGCCGTAAACGGCAGCTGCTCATGGGCTGCAGTGTAATCCCATCAAGGCAATTCCTCACAGTCATTTACTGTGAATCTCGCTCAAGGAGATGTCTTGTTGAGAAATATCCCGAGGTGACGTGCCGCTGTTGGACGACGCTGGAGACGCAAGTCCCGGTGTTTGTCAGTTTGTTGTGTTGGCGCAAAGAAAGCGTAGCTTAAGTGTTTATAATGTCGTGGCTGAATATTCCGATGATTACGACAATGTGAACGAGGGCTTTGAATTTGATGGCCGGCCGTATATATTTGAGCCAGAGTACACGGATAAAGAGCTGCTGTTCAGATTCACAATGAGACTTTTCGTTGAACGGGACTAACAAGGGTCCTTTCCAGAATGTTATCTGACACTTATACTAACGATCTGAACCCGTTAGTGGCAAAAACAAGCTCCTTTAGCGAACCTAACGTTACATTTACGCTCGCAGCTCGTTGGGTGGCTGCCAGTTACAGCGTGATGCTGGACCAAGTTCACAAATTGTTGTCCCCATTCATCACTTGGACACCAAAACATGAGAAAAGAGCGTGAAATGTATGAATGAATGAAAAATGCCATAGTTACCCTTTCAAATCTTCATCATTTTATTATTTGATCAATGAAAATATCATATTGTACTTCAATCTTGACAGATGTACCTCAATTAAAAATGTTCAAAACTGTGTTATTTACAAATATATATGTTTTGTATATAACTATTTAAAACTACAATTGTAGTTCTTCCACTAGATCTCTATTGAATGCTACTGACGAATAGTAAACAACCATTCACAGACAATCTACTTACCGCTCCTTCTTGGTCCACATCGGCCCCGTTGGCCAGAAGGTGCATGACGCTGTCATAGTGGCCCTTCCTGGCTGCCCAGATCAAAGGAGTGGTCCCATACTGCAAAGAAAATGAGAAAATATGTAACAATTTAGTCAAACACCCGGGGAGCTGTGATTAACTGTGCAGGAAGGTAACTAAATAAAGAGAAGAGGGACTTGGGGAACTAGAAGGGCGGATGTGGACCAAAGCAATTGGATCTTTTAATCTAACTACATCTTCTGTGGGATTAAATAAAGAAGTGAATGAACATCTGTCAGTATGTAGTTACCTTGTCGGAGCAGTTGACCTTGGCTCCGTGCTGCAGCAGGAGATGGACAATCTCTGCGTGGCCTCGACCCGCCGCCCAGATAATGGGGTAGACGCTGTACTGTTGGGCCAGAGGAGACGGGTGAAGTCATGCTGACAGTGACTAATGACCAGTGTCAGGCCTGCGCTCGTACTAACGCTTTAAGCCACCTGACACGACTGAAACAGAGGCATCGCACGCTGCAGGTGAAGAGCAGAGCTGTGGTTGCGTTCACAGTTTTGTTACTGTGAAGTTATGTGTCATGTTTTTAACTAGTGAGCTGAAACATTGGATTACATTTACATGGAGCAATCAGAGTAAAGCACATCACGTGAACATTGTATTTAAAGTAAACTGCCCCATCCAGAGACCATGTACTGCAAACATACTTATTGTCTTTGAAGCCAATGATGCCATTATTATTATGGGGGATCTAAGGAAAAGTACATTGTGTCCGATCTTGATACCTGACCAGTGATGTTGGGGTTAGCTCCCTTCTCCAAGAGCAGCTGGACCACATCTGCACGACCTTTATAGGCTCCCCACATGAGAGCGGTCCAACCTCCCTGAGTAGGACACACGCACACAGAACACGGGTGAGTTAGAGAGGAGAGAATGTGTTCATGAATGTAACACACCCCCTACAAATAGAATATATACATTCTGGACGTATTATTTTATCATTACAAGGTGTAAGGGCAGCAACAGTGTTATATTCAAGCAGTACAGGTCAAATCTAAGCAGTTTTTGTGGAAGGAAAATGTGCTATTTACAGCTGGTGTGACACACTTTCCACTGAGTGAACAGTATCACACTGTGTGGTTTATAATAATCCCGCTGTGATGATCTGTCCTGTGCAGCTTAGACATGCCTCGCATGGCAATGAGTCAGGTGACGTCCTGAGTCACTTCCATAAAGTAAAACTAAATGTCACATCATACATGAAAAAATAGTGGAGGAAGTAAAACAAAAAGTGTAATCTTTGAGTGCCAATCAAGAAATGTTTTTATTGTACAGGATGTATCGCAAACACTTGATAACTTACGCGACCTATTGATGGTTATTTCAATGTTTATGCTGCCAAATAGTCTGCTGGTGAATATAGAGAACAGCTATACAGCCAGCCTGCAGACCGTCTGCCTTGGAAAGGTCTGGATCCCAAAGACTAAATTACATCACTTCCCCGTACGGAGACAACCAGAGATCAGTAAATGGTATTACTACCGGAGAACATGAAATAATTTCATTTTATGTCCATTTCAAAGCGAAAGATCATCCTGTTCCACCAGCACTGCGGTCATTACGTTTCACAGAAACCACTAATGCACATACAATCAAGACTTTATTATATTCTGATCGTATAAAGAGTACGCATTAAAACATTGATCGTCAAATTATTTTGGCACTAAGGATACATTACTATGTGTAGTCTTGCTTCACGCTACACACCAGCAGGGATGCACTCACAATAAGTTGATTGTGGGGAATCCATTGTCAGGAAAATTGTTAATATTGTCACGAGTGGCTTGAAAAATCTGGCTCGCTCGCTATCATGGAAGACAAGTGAAAAATAAATACAGGAGTTATTATTTATCCTAGAATGTATTCAGGAGGACCTCATGATTTACGATTGTTATTTAACATTGTTGATTATTTGTTTTTTTACTAATAACGATGTTCACAAAAAAAAAATAAAAAATATTTGTTTCTTTACTAAATGCAAGGTGAAGTGATTCCAGTATGTTTTATTGCCATTTTAGGAGTTTAAAGTATATCTTTAGAGGATTATTGATGTAATATTGGGAATCGCAATTTTTGGCCAGGATAATCGTGACATGAAATGTTCTTATCGTCACATGCCTACACCCCAAATTTATTTCTTCTTAAGATGATTTTCTTGGCATTTCAGACATTTTTTTCACAGTATTTAGTAGAGATGTAGAGGAAACAAGGAGGTGAGGGGATGACGTGTGACAAAGGTCCCTAGAATGAAAACAAGGACGCTGTGATTACATGACACATGCATCATCCACTGGGACGGACCGCCCAATTTTCCTACTTTTTTTATTTTTATTTAAATGTTTTTCTATTTTCTTGACTTAAAGTTGATAAACCTGTATGGGATTACCAGAGAACATGATATCATCAAACATAGGTTTGAATAAGGGCATCTTAGAATTAAGTTCTTCATATATAAAACAAAAGAATCTGCAGAAAACGTTGCAGTAACTTTCTATGTTCTCACCATGTCTCGATGTTCCAGGTTAGCATTGTTCTCCAGCAGCTCCCTCACCACCTCGATGTGGCCCTCCTTCGCTGCCGAGATCAGCGAGGTCCAGCAGTCCTGCACACACACACACACACACACACACACACACCACCGGTTACCTCCAAAATCCGGTTGGACAAACGTCTGTTCAAGTGGTACGTGGGACGTCCCGGGAAGTGGTCAAAGCACTGTATACCTACCAGCTGGTCATACCAGGTGCTCACGGGGTGTCGCATTGGACAGACAGGAGTGTCGGAGTGTTTAAGTAAAAAAAAAAAGACAAGTGCAACCAACTATTGTATGCAACGCTTCTCCTTTCTCCTTCTGCTGGTGCGAGAGTGAGCGCAAGCTTCAGTGTGCCATGTGTAATAGCGGGTTACACGTGCACGTGAGATGTTAATGAGAGGTGTAGCGTGTGAGCATGCGTGTGGAGGGTATATGCGTGCTAAAGTGTGTGTGCGCGTGTGTGTGTGTGGGGGGGCTGGCTTCTGAAGGCACAGGGTGTTGGCCAGCAAGTGGATCCTGCCATTTAGTCAAAACGGCGAAGGTAAGAACGTGTAATAACTCGTCATTATGGCTCATCACAGCTCATAATAGCCGTGGACTGAGCCCGAGTGTGGTGAGTTCAGCAGGATGGGACATCAAGGCCGCTCGAGTGGATAATGTGGTTCAAATGACCGCATTGTTTTTCACCTGTGCCTGGACTCCCAATGTTGAATGAAACGCCACAGGTGTGCGTGTTTGTGAGGGCGTGTTCGTATTAGGCGGTTTGGGATGTTATGTGTGTGTGCATGCTTACAACATCGTCCAAGTTAACGTTGGCTCCTCTCCTAATGAGCTCTTGCACTATCTCCAGATTGCCCTGCTCTGCCACCACCATCAGGGGAGTCTGTCCATTCTGAAATAGAGAGAAGGGAGTTAAACCGTGATAAAGAAAGATTTTAATGACACTATTTTCCCTGTTACCCTCTGAGAACTCCCTTGGAAAAGAAAAGGCAGGGAGTGATAGTATTTGCTGATTTAACTTAAATCCTATACTTAAAAATAAACCGATCCCTTAAAGCAACATGGACTGAAAGGCTTCTCTATCAGTCAAAGTTCAAGTTTTAAGGTTAAAGATGGTGTTCTCATCAAATCTCATGAAAATTAATTTACATACAGGTACATGCATGACATGTGACCTCGTGAATATACTTAAAGGGTAAATACTTCACTAAAACACCTAAACACACGTTTAACGTGGATTTGGTTGACTAGTGAGTGGTTACAGCAGCAGGATGGTTTGGAATGTGAGATTGACATGAAAATGAACTGTGGGGTTAAGGAAAGGAAGGAACGGGTCACGCAGTGTAACAGCGTCATCATTGATGTTTATTAATAGTTTTTGGACAACAGCTGGGGTCTATGGCACAGAAGAATGACCACATAGGGTTTAATGTTCATGTTTTGTTTTGTAAAAAAGCCTTAAAAGTCAAAGAAAACATTTCCTGGGGGACTGAATGCTTTTTATTGGCACTATAGCTCATACATATATCTGATACATAATGTTAACCCTTCATAAACCAAAAACAATATCAACTACTGTGTCTTCTCTTCTCATCTCGGGATTGTTTCACTCAAGCTTCACAACAGATTCTAGTTTCCTTTCACTCGTCACATGATCTCAAAGAGCCTCTCGTTGCTTCATACTGCTCCCCAAAATAAACGAGCTGAGCCAGCCCGAGGGGTTGTTGTGATACGGCTGACTTACATCGCTCCTGCTGTCCACATCTCTGAACTTGTCCAAGTGGGCTTTGATGGCGGCCAGGTTCTCCTCCTCCACGTAGCTGAACAGGCTCTGGATGGCCAGAGAGGTCATCTTCAGGGAGTTGGTGGTATCCATGGCGGGCCGCTAACCACCTGTGCACCGCTGCAGAGCGAGAGGAAAACAGATGAGCGTCCACAGAAGAAGGCTAAAGATGCTGATGGCATCTATCGGGCTAGCACGGCTACATGTACCACTGAGAGAGAAGCAGGGATGTTAAAGCCGGGAAGAGGGTGTGGTGCGTCTTTGAAGTCATGCTCGGCAATAAACAAGTACAGTCCAAACCCAGCACATACGCACAAACATAAAAAAAAACAGAGGAGGCATCTTTTTTTTTTTACTATAAACGTCACAAGATACAATCAGAGAAGAGGATCACATTTTAAAAAAATCTAATATAAAGAAGAAAAAAACATGGAAATTCTTTTTTTTTATGCATTTGTATCTTACCGGCATACAGCCACACTTCCACAGATGAATTGGAGCGCAAAAAAATAAATGGTATATTATGTGTCTGTTTTCAACCATAATGCAAAAGTGTGCTTACAATCGGATAATGCACTGAACATGCTCATTACACAGAGGCTAACCGGGTCACTTGGTTCAAGTTCAGTTTTAGATTCCGCCTGCCTGCTCGCGCTGAAGACATGAACCTTCTGCTCGGTATAATGAAGGCAGGCCAGTAACAAGGCTCCAATCCAGGACGTCCACTAAGTCCTCAAATACCACTGAAGACAAAGAACAGTCTCTAAACTCTGATCCTTTGATTGTAGTGATCATGAGGACAATCGGTGCACTCGACTGTGTGCTCCAATTATTTCAAGGCCGAGCTCCGTTCTACCCTCCTCCGCTGCCTGGAATTGGACTTTGGGGGAATTTGTGAACACTGAAGAAGAAAAGTTTATTTCTGAAGGCAGAATAGGAGCACACCGTTTCACTGAAACTGCTTTGCACTGATGGGAAAATGGGAGTAGAACGCCGGTAGGTAAATGTCTGCCTCTGACAAAAATCAATGCAGACGGCCCAGTTTGCAGAGATTACCTATAATTAGGCTCCAGCGTTCTAAATAATTATTTTAAACCCCTGAAACAGACTAGCATGAGAGTCACCTGGAGTTCAACAGCAGTCCTCACACAAGACATTTCTGTTACCATTGGGCCCTGACAAGAAAATATTAACATACTGTAAAATATCTAAGCTTCCCAGACACTGAATGCATCATTTCAGCTGACAAAAGAAACTCCCTCAAACATGGGTTTTAGCTGTAGCGGGTATTCAGCCAATCGATGAAAAACTCATTAATGATTCATAAAGTTGGGCTCGTCCATCACGGTCAGACTCACTTCCTGCCACAGCAACACAGAATTAAATCAGCTGCAGTCACTCACTGCTTGCAAAGTTGCCTTGGCAATGGCTTTCACATTAAGATTAGCAAACACGCTGCTCAATATTTCAACATAATCTGTGAGAGCTCAGGCTCAGGTCAACGCTTAAATGTCACATGCCGGTCGGGCCCACAGTCAGTTGAGTCAGAGCAGCTAGCCCATGAATATCTACACATTCTTTCTTTATTCTGAATTCCTTATTTCTTCAGTCAGGGATCACCTGCCGACCCCTCTCCCACGTCAAGACAGTGTCACACAAAAATGAGGGGAAAAAATCCTTTGTTTACATTGAAGGATATATAAGCCTGTTGACACACCCTCCTCAGCTCATTGTCTCTCAGCACAATAGGTGGACGATAGCGCCACACAAGAACCAATCAGTAAACATTTAGCTCGCTCTCTGTTGAGCAGAGATCCGATGGGAGCAAACCCACATCCTTTAAAAACTTAACACACACACACCTAGAGACACAGCAGAGACAAAACACCAATAAAAACAGTAAAAAGCTATTAGAACAAAGGATTAAAGCTTTAAAAAGACACAGTCTCCAGAAAACACTAAAAAGGTGAACAAACGCCTTACCTTAGTGTAGGGTGAGGCTGATATTGATGTGGCCACTCAACAACACCAATCGTTATCCCTCGTTCACTCGCAAACAGAATCAACAAGCAGTGCTCAGCATCCCCCTTCACTCACGGCTGAATATTAGATGAGGGGGGCTGGCCGACGCCCATCTCTCTCCAACACAATAGGCACACGCGACCCGATTTCCATTCATTGCATGCACTGCTGAGCACCAAATTATATCGATAAAAGGGGAGAGGAAATAAGATGCTGGCTTAAATCGTGTAAAAGTCAAATGTGGTTGAAATCAATGGGAGTGGCTGCTGGCTTGTTATTTTAAGCTGTGTTTAATTGACTCAATCAATTGAAGCCAAAATGTTAAGACTAATTCGGAAACACTGTAGTTTTATTCAAATATCTACTGAAATGTATGTATCAATGTATGATTTATATTTCAGAGTAGGGCTGAAAATAACAACTCTTTTCATTTCAGACTAATGTGACAATTTCTAAATTACTCGATTCAGCATTTGGTCTATAAAATGTGACAAATAATATCGTCTCTATAAAGAAGGTATTACTGCTTTTAGCATACATTTACACACAAGAATAAGACATTTTGAATAAGGAAATTAGTTGTAAAGTAGATACAATGACCAAACAGGTGAGGGAATTTTTCCAGCATTCACACTAAAACATAAAAAAATATATATATATATATTCTTCATATAACCGTAAAGCAGGAAAACACAGATGATGTCTTGGTATAGATATCTCCGGTTTTACTACACACCAGTATTCTGTTTCATCAAAACATATAAAAACACCCGGATCTACTTTCAGATCATATGTGGTTCAGTGTTTATGTAACAACACATTTGATATGGTCATCAAAACTCATAAAACTCTGTCAGCTGTGAACACAGATTAACAGGAACCTGGGAGGCCACACTGGATACCATCTCTAAATTTAACAAGTCAGCGCTTGTTGGGTGTGAAACTGCTGAGGATTCGGTTCCCCTGTCACATACCAAGGTCTGCTTTTTACATCCGCACAGTTTTATTCTGAAAATACCAGGGTCTGCATTTCACATCAGCACAGTTTTACTTTGAAAGGGTATCTATTTAACCCAGTAAACCTTCTGCTTGTGATGCATTAATGTGGGTATATGCTGCACCTGCAATTTAAGAGCAACATGTCTAATAGGAGCAGGTTTGGCGCAACAGCCCTTCTGACTGCGGCTTGTCAAAAAAGTAGTTAAACATCTGGATAAGACACTCACACACGCGCACACACAGAGAGAGAGATATTACATGCGTGGCCTCACATATGACCAGATAAAGAAAAGTAAAGTATTAATCTACTTTTATCTGGTGTGTATTGTTCGGGTTTTGACAAGGATGTTACGAGCGGACTGACTTCCCGTGTTTACTACTGTCACTACGACGCAACAGCGAAACACTCGCTAGCCAAACTGCCAGCGGCTAACGCAACAGGCTAACGTTAGCTCAGAGTGGCTAGCTCTCCAACAGGTCCTCACACTTGTTTCACCTCTAAAAGGAGAGAAGAAGAAGAAAAAAAGTACAGTGCACAACGTGACGATGCTCTTACCTAGGCTGGGCTGCTCTGTGTTTTGATTCTCGCGCGGAGAATTTAGTCAGAAACACCGTTTCCACATGCTGAGGCTGCGGTGTTTTAACGGTGTAACGTGAACCTGCCACATACAGGACAGTCCGTAGCTCCGCCCACTACTACCCGTGGTTAGAGGGGCGTCTCATGTGGCGGAGCAGAAGGGGTCAGAAACCCCAAAATCTTATTGTCTACATTAGAACAGGACCCTAACGTTTTAGATGTTTTAACTGTCAGGACTAACTGTACCAGGAAATAGTGTACTTTTTTACTATTTTTGCAGATTCACATTTTATAAACCCTATTATGAGCATGTAAAATACTATGCATTGTTTTCTAGTACATAAAACTACTAACAGTATATAAAACAGTTACAACCAGCTGCAACAATAACATGCTGCTTGTGAATGCATCAGTGACAATAATCTAATATGATATAAACGATAAAACACTCATTGGGTAATTATTCCTGCATAATCAATATTTTTGATACTTCCAATACTTCTGTTGAGTACAATTTTAAATTCTGAACTTTTACTCATGATAGATTGCTTGAGTAAGAGATCGGAATACATCCTCCACCACTGATTCGCACGTACAGCCTCTACTCTATTTCCTAATATGTTTATGCATACATGTAGTAAACAATAGATAAGGGACTTAAAGATGATGGTCAATTTATTAGACTATCAGGCGGGAACCAAGGGAGGGCATATCCAAAAAACAGTGGCCGCCCATTCTGCATAGACTGAATAGGTTTGACACGTGTGTACTGGAATATTTCATAGTGGTTTGGAAGGGAAGACTAATGTCAGAACTACTTAAAACACTGTTGAATAATCTTAAACGAACGCTTTCATTATAACATTTAGCAGCATATGCAATTTTCACAGCAGCCATTTTGACTTGTAATTGAAAAGCACAAGGGTTACTGACAACATCAACTAGCTCCATCATTGTGTCCACTCTGACGGAATACAGAAATTATTAATTTGATCATTTACATCTGTGCTTTTCCTCCTGTGACATGTCAAAATGGTCTTTTTGAAAAAGGCCTTTTGCACCAATTTTCAGTGGTTAGGTACAGGACAGTATATTGTGACATGAGCCACTAAATACCCATGGCACTTTTCAGCATCATATGTAGTGAGCACCGACGGGACTTTGTAAAATATCATATTGCAACACATTTGTAGCAATGCAATTATAGCAGTAAAAGCAAAAGGTGCGATTAACAAATGAAAAACATCTGCATGACATTTAGGCAAGCTAGTTCCAAGGCTTTGGTTTCGTGCATGTTTGGTATTTTGTGCTGGGAAACTAATGAAATTAGTTTTACCTGAGCTTTTCCTGCTAAAACAATTAGTCTATTGTCTAAAGTCTATCGTAATAATGCAGTAAAATTGCAACGCAACAATGCAAGGACATGGTGTGTTGTTGGGATTTTCCCTTTGCATTTTGACATCAGTTTTTCTGCTGATATTAATCTCAGTTATTGGACAAAACAAATTAGACATATATTTTGAAACATCACTTTTAGTGTTTAAAAATAATTTCTCTTTATTTTGCCACATAAATCAGAATTTTAATGGACTGTTATACAAATCTTTCAATAAATTTCCTTCTGACACAAAAATAACCGTTATGTTACACAGGCGCGCAGACACACACACACACATACTACATGGACACATTTGCACACACAAACACGCACGCAGGCACGCATGCTCACATACATACAAAACAAAAATACGCCAATTATGATTTGGCACTTTGGACATATGGAGCCATTTGCATTGATCTGCTGGTTTGGTTGGCCATGCAGTGCAATAATCGCTTTGTTTGTAGAACGACATCCCTTTCCCTTAGGTGGGCCACACTCGCCTACACAAGGCCCAGGCAACAAATATAGTTTACATGAGACCACATCGACATGTACGGATCACATGAATACTGACACACACGCACACGCACACGCTCTTATGGCAGGAATATGCAAATGTTAGAAAATCTTGAAATGAAATGGAAAAAGCTCCCCCTCTGCTGCTTTGTTATTATTTTACATAACACAAATGCACCAAACCAACTCAAATTATTGACAATTGGAAGAAAACAAAATGTACGACGAAAGTGTTTATGATATTGTGGGCTTGAATTTCCCAGACAACAGACAACAGTGAGGAGAGGTGCCTTTCCTAAAATAAAAAATGTCTAATGATACAAAAATCACACGGGTGGCTGTTTGAACTGCTGCGTGTTATAAAGAGTAAACTGGATGATTTGAAAGGCTTAAGGAGAGCCGTGAACCGAAACCATGTGAGGAACCAGCGTCTCTCTCGCCCTACAGTAAATGCACCCTGAAATAGCCTCTATTCTAACATAAGTGCACACAATATGAAATAAAACCATTTACCACAACATGGTATGTCTTTGAATTTGTGTACATTACTATTATGTCACACACATAAATAACCTTCAGATGTTCTTGCAGACAGATGTAAATTCCTTATTCCAAATTCCACTTCCATAGTTCGCAGCCTGACCACAATGTGTGCTTTTAATGCACTGTGTATCAATTTGGAAACTTTTCTTTTACATTCTATTGATTTGTAATAATTATGGCTACAAAACCTTTTGACAATTAAATACATATTCAGTAAATGCGGTATTTTGACTAGATTTGTTATTTTGAATAAAACTGTGTTCAACAGTGATGTTAACAATCTACTGTGTTTCCCGAATTATACCATTTTATTATTTAGGACTTGTATTAAATAGTTTTGCATACTTACAGAGGCACGACATTTGAACACAGGTCAAAAAACAAACAAATCACACCCCTGAAACCAGGTCAGAAATCCTTAAAGACAAAAATGGAAATCCCAACAGCATACATGAAGTCCCTTTGAAAAACACATTTGTCTGACGAGTGATGTTGGTCAAAAAAGCAGCAGATATGAAAAATAAAAATAAAAAAAGAAATCCATTTAGTAACCGTTGAGTGCCTCTTTTAGACTTTCCACTGGTGGAGATGGACGAGATCTGAATTCATCTTTGGGACTCTGTATGTCATCGGATTCATCCCAGAAAACAAAAGCATTGAGAATGGATCTGAAATAGTGTCGTCACAAACATCTAAATACAAAACACGTACAATGTGAAGTCTTCTCCAATAAAGATATTTTTAAAAAGACAGAAATCAAACAATGTTTTGAGGATCCTAAGGCCTGTTTGAAATTGGCAGCTGATGATAAAGTAATGTTTCTTTTACATGAAAACATTTTCCATTTCCACCTAACAGAGGCTTGTATCCAGACAATGACAAAAACCCTCCACATACTGCACGCCTCATCTGTTTGTATAAACTGAAACTGCAAAGAGGTTCTTGCAGTGTGCCATCCAACGGTTATTTCCCCAGCCGAGTAAATAGAGGGTTTAAGGCAGCTTGGAAGTCTTCATTTCCACTAATGTAATGTAAAGTAACCACCATCACTCGTTAGTTTACACTATGGCCATTGTTACATCCTGGTCTCTTATCCATGTCAGAAAGTGTGATTGCTGTCATCCTTGCTACTGGAAGTTTTGACAGAACATTGACTTGTGTTTTCCGTCGGTTAGGATTCTCAGAGCATCCGATATTTGGTTCTTTGTCAGGTAAATAGACTCGCCACACTCCAGCTCTGTGTTTTTATTTTGTCTCAGTGTTCCTGCTGCTGAAGGGACTGTGTGTCGCTGTCCAGAGCCTCATGTGGCTTTGTCTTTCTGGTTGCAGTTGTTGTCTGTGCTGTTGTGGTCTGTCTGGTTGTCCTTTAGGCCGTCCTGCTGCTCTTTGGCCTGCCGGCGTCTCGATTTGACAGGCAGGGCCACGACCACCAGCAGGCAGAGGAGATGTAAGCAAAAGTACCAGGACCTGCGCCGACATTCCAAAATGAGAAATATTTCAACACTGTTTATTATAAGTAATAGTTGGAGCACAAAACCAGATAATAAGTGCAGGTCAGAACGTTTTTTTTACCCATAGTGTGGCTAAAAAACTAGGGATGGCAATGCTAGTCAGCCGCTTTGGTCCAGGCCAAAATATCTTAATAACTAATGGATGAATTGCCATTTCGTGCAGTCATTCATGCTCCCAAGAGGATGCATCCTAATGGCTTTGGTGATCCCCTGACTTTTGCTCAGGTCAACATTTTTGTGTTTAGTGCTAATTAGCAAATGTTAGCATGCTAACACACTAAACTACTGTGGTGCAGTGTACTACTGTGTTCAACACTATACTAGGCATCAGCATGCTAGCATGGTCATTGTTAGCATGTTAGCATGGTCATTGTTAGCATGCTGACATTAGCATTAGCGCAGTGCTTGAATACAATTACTCTATGAACAACAGTTGTGCATAGTAGTTATGAGAAAAGTGGTGCTATTGACAACGCTGTATTATGCATCACAATAAGTCATAGTTAGGGATGAGAGTCTAATTATGTTTCATATATGAGGAGAAAAAGAAAAATTTGGTTTTGTTAAAACATTCTTTTTTTGCCTAAACAGCTCATGTTTTGCTAACACAGGAATGAAACGAGACAACCAACCACGTGCTGATTTAACTGCAGTCTATAGTGGTCTGTATTGAACTCAAAGCAATATTTCATCACTTTCAACACACTATTCAATCAAACACACAAACCTGTAGAATTTGAGTGAGCGTCCCACAGCGAGGAGGACAAATGGCGCCACTGTGTAGCTGATGGCAACCTGAGTCCCCGCCCACGTGACGACATCATAGATGCGCTTGTGCGAGTCAGAGACCTGGAAGTACGGTCTGATGTTATGTCTTACCTTGGAAGAGAAGAAAAACATTGAGAGTGAATGACACGTAAACCTTGAAATTGCGTCCCACTCATTTTACTGTACAATAGACAAGACTTGAATTGAACCAATTAAGTTCCTGAAATCTTTCATGGCAGCTGGCATTACTGCCTACTTCTGCTTATAATCTGCTCAAGCTTCTCTTTTCCCTCTCTCTATGTTTTTTCTCCATTTCATAACTCTTTAAAGAAATCCATCTCTGAACACGTCTGTGTGGGCAGTGGCCAGTAGTTTTATAGTGTAACCGGGTCAATGGTCTTTAGATAAAGAGGAAGAAAGCCCCTGCAGGAACTCACCTGCACGGCAAATTTACTGTGCGGTCGTTTCAGTTAATCAACCCTTTGTGAGTAGATTATCTAGAATTACAGTGCGAGTTTCCCCCCCCCCCCCATGTAGCACCACTCCACGGTCTGTACATAAATATCCTCCTACTTTTACAAGACTCGAGTAAAGATGTCTGGCTTAGCACAGATTAGTGGTAATGGCCTCACACCTCAACATGAGGTATAATACTTTATCATTATCCCCTTACTCTCCATAAATGAACCGCGCTGTGTGTTTGTGGTTCTGCTAAGTAACAGTGGTGAATCTAAAGAGCTCTTTGACAAAATGTCAACAGCGACTGTTGGATTCACCCTCGATATCGTGATTCATGAGCTGCACGAGCTGCTGCCACTCCAGAATTATGATTTGTATTCATTTGTCTTAATCTGGCGGGGGAAAATCTCCAACAATGGGTTCTGTATAGACAAAGACAATGTGTGTACTCACTGCACGTGCAGCCATGGTCATGGCAATGCCAGTGAGGAAGGTCAGGTAGTAGCCAGGGTACACCCCGTGCCACATGGCCGACAGCAGGAAGGTGGCCGCCATGGGGTTGATGCGACAGCGCTCATAGCACACCCTGGGGAACACACATCGCGTGTTTGGGTAAAACAATTCAAGTAGAAATAAATGAAAGCCACTGGCCACACAAATGAAACAAATGAAACTTGATCACATTATGAACTGCAATATAAGCCATCAATGTTTGTTTTTGTGTTTAAAACAGAATACTTTGTGATTTGTATGTATTTTACAATCATTATGTGGCATTTTGCTGGACTTGAGATATGCAGATGTGCAGCATACATTTAAGTAACCCTCGACAGCCAGCTCTCGGACAAACTGAGCGAGGTACATTATTACAACCTGAATACTTTTACCTTTTGAGCCAAAGAGCTGTCTGGATGTTCCAGTTGTCTAGGAACATCTTGAAACTGGTGGCGAACTGAAATTGGATCCAAAACAATACACGTCAGGCTTTAGTTGAGAAAAAGGACTTTGTGTGGATATAATGGGTCTCATAAAAAGAGCCTAACCTCAATGTCCAGAATTCTGAGATTTGATATCAGGTCCCACCGTGGGGAGCCATCTTTGTTGTATCCATTGAAGCCAAATCCGGCAGCGTTGTTGATAGCATCAGCTGCAGGAGAAAGGCAGTGCTCACAAAACATTTGTACAATGGCAACAGTGAAGGAAGACGACAGCTCCATATCCTTTAAATACATTAGTTTGTGAAGAAATGACAGAAACAGATGGAGATCCAGCATCACATGTATTTGTCATTGATAAGAATGAGGAGCTGCAGTTTTCAACTCAGCACTAGATGGCACTGTTGCGTCAAGGAAATGCTGTTAAATAAGAGTTACATACTGTACAGACTGCTTTAAAAATAACCAAATTCCACAGCTCAGTGAGTTCAAACTACAGAAGTCAGCAAAATAAAACCAAAGCAGTAACACCTCTGTTTTAGTCCTGAATTGAGCAATCAAATAAAGAGAAAGAAAGTATATGTTCATCTTGGATTCAATATAGAATGGGTGAGGAGAAATGTGTACTCAAGTCACATCAAACTCACCAAGTGTCCAGACAAAGTAGTACTTTGGCCTCAGAGCCAGCATGGCCAAGTAAAGGTAGATGACCTGGAGATGGAAGGGTGTGGAGCTGACGAAGTCGTCGTTTATGGAGTGCTCCACTGGGAGCAGCTTGCACACCGACAGATAGATGGCCAGCGAGATGGCACATGTACACAGCTTGGAGATGACGTCATTCTGGGCGGAGGTGAGAAAAAAAGAGAGTGTGACACAAAGGAGCAGCCCCGTTGAAACCCATTACATCCTTTTATATTCAAAAACAACAAAAACCACATTTGGAGACATGATGCTTGCACTTCAAAAAAACAAGTTAAGTTGATTCAAGGTTAACTCAAGTCCTTGAGCGTTCCCTCTTGTTTTGCATTCAGCAACGTCTGTTCTCCACTTTGTTCCTTTATCTCTTGAGATGAATAAACACTCTTGGCGTGTAATTCAATTATTAATGCATTATGCAGTAAGAAAACACAAATAACCTTGAGGTTTAGACATTTGCGTCATTAATTTCTCAATAATGTCTCGGTTTCTCTAACGGGAACCAAAGGCATTGTAATTACCCTGCACCCCTTAAAACGGCTGCATTGCTGCCTAGGCCTTTTTAAAACATCACCCAAAATGCACTTAAAAGAGAATTGCATAGGTCAACATCCTATTTTGTAATATCATAACCACTCATTGAAGTACTTTCTTTTACGATTTCAAGCATTTTAGAATGTTTTAACCCACCGCAGCACAAAAAGTAGGTCTATTTTACCACAGTGTTTGCAGACTTCACACGATGAATGCACTTCTATTCAAGTTGCTGTACCTTGGGCGAGGGTTCGCTCTGCTTGTACTTCCCGTTCTCCTGGTGGCGTGGCTGGTAGCACGTGCCTTCGATGAAGGCCATGTAGTCGTTGTAAGAGCAGCTGGGCCCAGCCAGGATGCCCATGAAGTTACAGTTGTAGCTCAAGTACTCCAGCAAGCTGGGCATCCGCCTTAATGGTCACAGGGGAGAGACAAGAGCATTGGAGGAGCGGGAAACCTGAAAATTAGAAGTTGTTTTCATGTTGTGCCCAACCCTTCAATCTGAAATACAGGACAACAGGACAACAGACCAACATTCCATATGTAGAGAGAGCTTCCTGTCAGCTGAGAAACCACAATGGTCGATTCCATCGAACCGTCCACGACAAGAGGGAGGGCCTGAGTGCTTTGACCGACTCTGAATCTTTTGTGGTCTCTCACCCTTCCTCGCTGAATATACTCAGCCGGGTGAAGTAGCAGTCCAACTGTCTGAACGGGAGCTCCTGTTTCTGCCGCCAATTCCTCACCTTCCCAGGAGGCATCTGAGATTTAGACTAAGAGGGCTCGGCTGACTCAAGAGTATGTTTATGAAATGCAGCTTTGATGCATATCTGGGACCTTATGGGCAGACCGGCTAGCTCAGCCTTTAATGCATTTACTGTGTTTTACAGATGTTCAGCGTATTTCCAAGCTGTGCTCAACGAATTCTGCAAAGATTGTCTCAATATGCAAGTCCTGCTCTCGGCTCTGCCTGTTATCTCTGTTATTCTCAGCTATGTAATCACACATTAGCTCCCTGTTAGCTTACAGTAGCAACTCATCTCCCCACTCAAATCCTGTCTCCAATAGTAACTGTGAGGGAAAGGAATCTGCAGTTAATGCAGGACAGAGGGAGGGCAGGCCATTCCCACAATACAGTTCACATGAGAGTGGTGAATTTGTAGTTTCCTAGATACCGCGCGCTTAACAACTGCTTGACAACACCAGAGAGAGCCTGCAACGGGGACCACGAGGCTCCTATTCATTAACTCTGATTTAAGATCATGTCGGCTTTTTAAATTGAGCTTAATTAAATGAGCCCATCATCTGAAGCATTAAAAACATACCTGATTCACATACCTGATAGCTAGGTATTTCTGACTGGGAGTCAGCTGCCCATCTCGCTTGGCCAAACCTACAGACAGACACAAAGACATACGTGTCACATTTTATCTTTGTAAATGTGCACCTGCAAATCATGCTCTGTAAATCAAAAAGAGGATAATAGTACAGAATACACAGACAAGCACTACGTGTATTCTGATAAAACTCTGAAGTTCTTAGCTCTCTCAAGGTTTGCTGGTATATCAACCAAAACTGGGTAAATTTGTCTTAATCAGTCTGCTCTTTGTTTATGAAGACCTGCGGCTTTGCAACTCATTAGACTGCACACTCGTGGCCCTTCTTTGGCATCAGGGGTTACATGTTAGGTTGAGTGTACGGCTCATGGTGCAAGGCTGTGATTAGCTATGAGGCCTCAATTAAACCTCTGATCCCAATCAAAGCTTCACTGTGCCTTTAATAACTCTATTCTTAAGAGCTGGACTATGAGCCATCTCTTCTAAGTATTTTACTGTATGGCAAAATACTGTGCTGTGTGCGTGTGTGTGTGTGTGTGTGTGTGTGTGTGTGTGTGTGTGTGTGTGAACAGCAGGCAGGTATCAGGGTGGGACAGTTCTCGGATTACAGTCTTAGTTTCTCACAAGACTCACAGTTGCAGAAGAAGAATCAGTGACCTGAAAAAAACCCTTAAAACTCTACACTGCCTACACCCACCAACACACACACATCCATACACAAACTGCTATTAGACTGCTGATTGTGTTAAGTCTAGAGTGTCCTGAGGGGACTTCATTCTCCAAGTGGAAACTAAAAAGCTATGAGTGACACTCATTGTCCTCTCATTCTTTAAGCCTCTCGTGTTAGTTGAACACACTTGTTTATTTTCAACCTCTATGTCTATTTATGTCTTGCTCATTAATTCATTTTCAGTTATGGCTAAAAACAACTTCATCATTAGCACGGCACACGAGTAGTTAACTACATACACTGTGCGCTGGTTTTTAAATTTGGCTAATAAATGGATAAAGCATTGCTATCCAATGGTAAACTGTATGCAGCCTGGCAGTTCTAATGGTTGATGTTGGAATGGATGATCCAGAGGGATGAAAGGTTGGGGTCAGGACCTTTTGGTCCGGGGACAAAGGATAGACAAGCACATAGGAAGTGCAACCAGTTCAAATCAGCCATTACATTTTTACACAGAGACAGAGACAGAGACAGAGAGAGACAGAGACAGAGACAGAGACAGAGACAGAGAGAGAGACAGAGAGAGAGAGAGAGAGAGAGAGAATACTTGGTCATTGCTCCATTACATAACTGTGTTTATGCTGTCTGGTTCACGAGTCCATTGTCAGAACTGACTACAGGCTCAGAAAAGGTGGCCATGTGATCCGTTTGGAAACTGAAAAGAGAACTGAACCACTTTCATTTCTGCCAATTTTTTTGCACGCACACACACGCTTTCAGGACACTTTGATGCTTGTCTTACCATCGTGTATTTCAATCGCCAAGCTGGTAATCTTCTGTGTTATAACCATCATGGGCCTGATAAAGTGCATCAAATGGAAAAAGGTCATGTTAATATTGAGAATTTCAAAACGACTCCACTCAGTGCAGCACATACAAGCAGCTCATCACAGGGTTTTGTCTGATAAATATATTTTTGACATGCCTAACTTTTAGTTAACGTTTATTTTTCAGTTTCGAGGAAGTTATGTTAAACTAGCACATATTTAACTTCTGGTGGAATCATGTAACTAACTACTGGCTTTAGATACCAATTCACCCACAGTGGAAAGTTTCCTCTAGAATGACTGCAGACATTTTTTTTCAACTTCCTGTAGCTATTCTTTCCATTTCTTCTTCTCTGTTCTTTAGGCCCAATGGTCCCCTATACTCCTCAGTCCTCTTCCTCTTGACTTAGTAAAGCCATTCTCCATCAAAGAACATTGTACGGTCTAGTCTCATGTGCTTTAACTTGCTTTTAGACATATAAACGCTTTCTGTTCATCTGCAAGTACAAGTTCTTGACGTGAAACCTGCTGATGGCAGCATCAAGTTAAGCAAAAGAGTCAAAACAAGCTACATGCCAGACATTTTCTGGCCTGTTGGGTCACACTGACGTGAATTTGGCATGTTCAAGAAAGACAGAGGAATGACAGATGAGGTAGTTGAGAGAGTGAAATCTCTGGCCTCGCAGTGGCAGTATGGGATTGCATTGGGTTGCCTAGCAGCTAGCCCCCCCCCCCACTGTGCTGGGAGTGCAGTCTGTCTGCTGGAATTGTCAGTCTGGAGGAGTGGGAACCAACCACAAGAGTCGCTATCGACGTCCCCCTGCAGACACAGCAGTGTGACACCCTCTTGTCTCTGTTTAGCTCAGACTGGTTATCATATCCAATATCGCATTCTTATTCAAATTAAGACCAATGGAGGTTTTGAATTAAGGACCAAAAAGATTACAAAGAGCGCCGGTCTTAATGTGGCTTACCCTGTAAAATCTGCAGAGTACATGCCGTAGTCAAACACGTAGACCCGTGTGATCTGACATACTATCAGGTAGCCAAGCGTCACAATGAAGCAGTACCTGTGCAGAAAAAGGAGAGACAAAAAACAGGAATTAGAGAGATGAATGATGAACGCTGAATAAATAAATGACAACTGTGAAATCTTGGTGCATATCTTCTCACATGAATTCTCAACATTTGACTCGACACAGTGAAAAGGAGCTTTTCAGGCACATATGCGCAATGCACATATCGTATAACCCCCGTGTCCCTTTGTTCTCATATCTGTGGCAGAACAGGGTCTTGTTTACAGTACAGTTCAAAAGACAAGAGGCCTATAGGCACCACGGCGGAGCTCTGGAAAGGAAGAGTGGGGGGGTCAAACATTGGACAAAGGAGCAGAGGAGGCTCCAATAATGTGTCCGGGTCAGTGGCTGGAGACAGAGGACAACACAACCTTTCAACAGAAATCCAAAGACAGAGCAGCACTGAAGCCTGTTGTACAAAGCTGTTGCAGAGTCAGCCCAAGTCAAAGCTGGCTAGCTGGCTAGCTAGCTAGCACTCCTCTGCTGCCAACAATAAGAGGATTGTGCTGCTCTGTGAAGGAATACAACAAAGCAGCAAGAGCGAGGCTTCGCAGCTGATGAGAGACAACGGGACCTCTTGATTCCGAGAGCCTACTGTATGTGCAGTCCAAGACATCATCTGATCTCTACTGCCAAGCAAAATGAAATTAACCACTCACACTTCTGCTATATGAATTATTTTTTCGGACCTTTCAAGGTCGGCCTCTAAAAACTCAAAGATCACACGCTCACAGAACCGCTCCGAGAAGGAACGGTGATAATTATAATACAATTCCGTTAAGTGCTCCGAGAGTGATGCGTTTGTATCCAGCCCACACTCGGGATGTTTTCAGTGTACGCACTATTCTCCATATCTCATGCAACAATGGTCCACAGACATTGAGGTTATTTACACGTTAACAGTGAGGCTACTAGGGCACACCTTCATAGAGCTTTCTGTACTGGACAACCCAAGTGGTATTTATGGAACATTGTCGGCTATTGTCTATCGACTTTCTAGAGATGTGAAATAATATCGGTTTCCAGAAACAACAGAAGATCCGCCTATACTCGGTCTCCATGCTCATCAATACACAAATATGAGAACGGAGCTATAGAAGAACTAAAGAGAAATCCCCAGGCCTTACTTTGACTACTTCATTAATATGTTTTTAACATGGTTAGCATAACTGTCTCAAATGTCCAAAACCTACGAGGCAAAAATTACAACTGCATATATAGGAAGTTCTTTTCCCCGTTTACTAGTGTGTAATACACTGCGGAAAGAAACACCTGAATACGAATCCTGCCTACGGTGTCTTGTTACACTGGTTTTACTTCAGTCAACGTTTTCTTGAAGCAGGTGAAATTATCCTGCTTCAGATCAGTCCAGCAGAAGGTCAACAGATCTTTTGATGAGCATTAAAAACAACAGAAATAATAACACCGACAGATATTTTACTAGCTTTCACACACACAGGCTAAATATGCTCAACACCAGATTGTACGACATAAAATAGACATTTTAACAGTGCAAGAAAGCTTTACATTTTTCTGTTGGCTCCACTGATATTTTCAATCCACAGCAACAACCCTATTTTCACCGAGATCAGCTTTCTCTACTGGCAGCACACAGCTGCAGATATAAGCGAGGATACGGGCTATATGTGCTGCCGCAGCTATATTTGCAGCGGGCCCACCGGGGATTCTGTCTTTATCCTCCTCTGATTTGTGTTTGTGTAATTCACAGCTCAGAGGGGGGGTGTTTCATTTCCACTCGAAGTATTGGATGAAGCCTGGCTGGCCTCCCACTGTGGGACAGGAGCAGAGACAGGTCAACACGGAGACAAGGAGCCACAGGTATGGATACACACTGCACATGGAGCATTGAAAAAAATATATATAAATATATACATAAATGTCTGAACACCCCTAGACCGCTCTCTAAGTCTGTGTACACACAATAAATGCCTCGAGGCACACTTCATGCATACACAGATCCAGAGGAAATTTCTCATCTGTTCAGCATGCGACAGAGTCAGTCATTTGCGCACTTATCACCGTCAGGTTCACAGCTATGCTTTCACACCAATTGAATTAATTTTTTACACGCTTTTAATTAAACTGGTTACAACCGGTAGACATGTCATCCATGCGTTCAAAGAGACATCAATTCATTTTAAGAGTCACAAGCCCAAAAGTTTGAGAGCCAGTGACCTAAAGAAATAACAACTTGCCATGCTACACATTTGGTTAACAGAGAAAATAAAGCAAGACAGGCTATAGAGTACAATAATCACTTGAAAAGACTATATTTACACTTAGCTTGATAGCACATCTTGTCTTATTTCTTTAGCAGTCTGAGTAACTGTAATTTTGTAATGGCTCTTCTTTAGTATCAATCGAGTTGAGCATTACTGTCCCGGCCTTCTTCTTTGGTTTCACCATATCTAACGATTTTCACATCCAGCAGGCCGTGCAGCGTTCAGCAGGTAAGCGTCTAGAGAACATTCCCTGCCAGGCGAACTGTCAAAGAGGCTGAGGGAGTGGTAAGAGGGCAAGAGGGTAAGAGTCAGAGATCCAGAGCGGCACAACATTAGAATAGTATGAAACATGATGCCTCGCCGCTAAACAAAGTGGTCAGGTTGATCCACACCAAGCCGGGTTCACATTCGCGCAGTCCAGAGAAAGAGCTTTTAGCAACTCCATAAAGCTGCCACACTGCACTCACTCACCCCCCCCCGTAAAGGTCAAGTATCCGAGCGAGAGAGCAACAAATAGAGAACACAAGTCCTGCCACAGTGCACTGGTCCTGGCAGTGTTTAGGGCATGTTACCAAAGTGTAACAAGCACAAGTCTTACAGCGGAAAGTGTTATAGGAGGTAAAAGTGTATATAGTCAGCATCATACTGACATCTCCACGCAGTATTATCATTAGCAAGGCGTACAGTGTCTATGTTAATACTGCAAAGTGAACCAAGATGTAAACAATAAACATTTCGGGCTTACATTGGCAGTTTCTTCTTTTTACAGTGAACACACGGAGACAAACAAAATATAAAAATAAAAAAAAGAACAAAATCTATCGGGAAAAGAAACCAGTTAGTCACATCCCTGTGAATGTAAATATATACGTATGCATATAGTTTAAAACCATGAGTACCTATGCAACCAGCTCAAGCATAGTTCAAAGAGCAAAGGTTTAAACAGCGAGTCACCAAAAGCCCACGGCCCCAGTTAAATAACAACCGTCTGCTGAAATAATAATGACTTTGTTATACAAAACCTGGGGCAGTGGGTTCAACGCCCTCTGCAAACATGAACATGTCAGTGCGTTCTAACTCTCCTCCTCTCTGCCCCCAAGCTGTACCTTCATCCGGGGGGGAGGTGGGGGGGGGGGGAGGAATGGGGAATGCGATGAAGGTGTGTTGGTTTGGGCAAATACCACAGTTTGTTTTTTTGTTTCATGAGAGCTACAGCTTATCTATCCACAGACACAAGGGACAGAACAGCACACTAATGCTGTGTGTAGAGGGTCAAACATCCAGGAATAATGCAAAGTGACTTTTGGTGTGAAACACTGCTATATGTTTAAATGCCATGTAGTCTGGATGACCATGTCATGTGTGTTACTGTCGATGGGTTTTGAGTCCTTTCTTTCTGAGGGCAGTCACTATTGTGATTAATGCTTTGTTACCATCTATTTAAAGGGTTCTCCCCAGGGGGAACATCCTGGAATTTTGGTAAAATATAACATCAGACAACGTCTGTGTCTGTGTGTGTGTGTGTGTGTGTGTGTGTGTGTGTGTGTGAGAGAAAGTGTCTTAATGAGCCATGGTCACAGATGGAAGCCCTGGAGCAGAATAATCATCATGGTCGTCGTGACCCAGGCTCGTGTGCCTGACAAAATTTTGGTTTACTGGCTTTGACAAATGTCTTTGTCGTACTTTCACTTGCCCTTTTGAGGTTTCTTATTCTGGGAAACGATGGGGCTTTTTTACGATTGTGTACGACTCTCACACTTCCAGGAACCACGGGGCCAAATAACCTTTTTTGCATTTCATTTGTGCACTTACTTGTGCATGTGCTCCAGGCCAACGAAGATCATCACGCTGTAGGACAGGCCGCTCTGCACCAAAAAATGGAGGGAATACCTGTGGAGAGACAGACGTCATAAATTACTACTTTTAAAATTTTCATGGTTTGTTATTTACTGAAAACATAACTCCCTTCAAACACACGGCCCTTCCTTATAATATTATAATAGACTATATTACACTTTATTACCATCCACACCCTACTTTATCACCCCATACAGTCATTAGAAAGAGGAAACCGCAGCATTATGAAACCAGTCATACCATCAGCCATGTGAAGCCGGACCTTTGTAACCAGCAATGTGTCATCTGCAGTCACAGGGCAGGATAGTGACAATTGCCATCACACTGTGGTCTTAATTTATTTCCATGCCTTCTAGCTGCAAGCTTCCTTGCATCGCACCATTACAGCGACTTGTGTATGAGTGTGTGTGTGTGTGTGTGTGTTGATCAAATTCTTGTCCGCCTCTCTCCCCTCTCGTGAAGCACGCACGCACAATCTCAACAGCGGCAGCAGCTACCAGATGGGTCTTTGAAGGGCACAGTGTGTAGTGCTACCGACGTCAGGCCCTCCAGGAGAGGAGAGATGCCACACTGTGTTAGCGGTGAGTCGACAAAGAGGGCAAGGGCGTCACGGGATGGCAGGGAACAGGGGAGCGCAAGCTGGGTGCATTAAATGAACCGCTCAGCAAATACGATGCTTAAGAACAGCAGTGTATACCCGATGAAGGGAGAGGAAAGGTATGTCTCGAGACACGGTTAGCCTGGGATGTGTCAGACAAACGTGATCTGTAAGCGTGTCCACAGAAGCTCAAATGAGCTCAGTCCCCATTGACGGAGGAAATGTTTCAATTGTTCAATTGTTTTCTCCAGTGACATTCAGAAACAAGCCTGTGCGTCTGACAGAGAGGGAGCGCATCCTAAAATAAACCAACAACGCTGCAGCATCTGTGAGGCAGATCCTCTAGGGCTGCAGCCAGGTGCCCTCTAAGAAACAGTGTGTGTGCAACGAAAGCTGAAAATATTGAGTGTGTGTGTGTGTGTGTGTGTGTATAAAAGGGTTCAAATACAAGTGTGTGCATAGATGCGTTCATGCATTTCACAGGAGCAAGCTGCACTAGGCAGAAGCTGTTTGGGATCTTGTAAACAATTAGCATGTGCACACTGCACAGCTCTGATTAAGACGTTTATCAAATAATTACATCTGTCTTTTTGAGCCACTCATGGTAATCTCTGCATCATTATATAGTTTAGTATTGTTAAAATCAGACATTTAAGTGATAAGAAAACTATTATTCCTGTAATTAGTGTCTAACTTGAGATGCTTAGCTTTTGGAGCACTGCACCGAACGCAATGATATTTTAAGGAGCGTGTGCTCTTTTAATTGCTTCAGCACATACAACTCTTTGGCAGGCTTTCACAGACGCATATTTATTGTTTGTTTGGCTCATTTGGATAAAAAAAAAAGGATGTGAAGATGTGAAGATGGTGGTATTTTTCAAACTGAAGATTAATCCGACACAAAGTGAGGAGGTACATCATAAGAGTCCAGACGTGTGTAAATAATGATGTCTTTGTTACTGTGAGAACACGTGAGATTTGTTGCGATGCGTTTGGTTTTCGTCTGTACAGAAGAACATTATGTCCCTTTCCTTTTTTTGTTTTGTTTTGTTGCCCAAAACAACACAGTGCCCATTCACAGCTCAGTGAATACAGTAGAGGCATTTTACTCGTTATCTGACAAATCCTTTCAGTTCCTTATTTTTTTTTTTTAAACACATTTTTTTGCTGTAAATTGTGGTGACAATCTGGTGACACTTTCTGATTGCAGGTATTGGCAAACGATCTTCATAACCCCATAATCCAATTGGACATCTCCACTGCTATCGTATGCACACACACACACACACACACACACACACACACACACACACACACACACACACACACACACACACACACACACACACACACACACACACACACACACACACACACACACACACACACACACACACACACACACACACACACACACACACACACACACACACACACACACACACACACACACACACACACACTTTGAGAGGCACTCTGCCAGAGGTACAGTGGGTTGTCTATTACAGGGCTATAGCTTTATAATTGGATATCCGTTACTGCTCGATCGACCCATTTGCTTTGGCGAGGATGAAGAGAACGAGGACGGGGTGAGGGAGAATGTGGAGGGGAAGGGCAGTGAGGGGGGAAGAGGAGGAGGATGATGATGACAGACAAGTAACAAACAAGGAACAGGGTGTAGGATGGTGACAGGAGAACAAAAGCAGAGTAAGACACAGAAAACTGTGACTAATATCAAAAAAAATAAAAATAATAATTAATGTGAAATCTTTGCATATCGAAACTATTACTCCAAACAACTATCACCAATTACGCTATAATTAATCAATTAAAGTGAAACATAATTGGCCAGATTATTTGACAATGAGAATAGTTGTTGCTGCTGCTCTACTTTAAACTCCGTCACTCTATTAAAGAGCTACAATCCCTTTATGTTGTTCAGTAATGTTTATACTTTATTCCCACAGATAACCAACCAAATAAACCAAAAAAAACAAAAACCAACCAAACCAACCAAAAAACAACTGATGAATAATGTCAGTGAGCCAGTCAGACTGTGTAGCTGAATATTGGTTAATGAATAATTAACACTGAAATTTAAAGCAGTCTATTAAGCACTTAATCAAATTCACATTAAATGACACAATTAGCCAATTTGTTAATGCAGATTTCTGTTTCAATAGTCTGTTTCAATTTTAAAAATGTATTACTCATTATAAAATCAAACCATGTAACTCATTAAGATTAAAAAATATATTTTAATTAGACACTATGAATGCAACATGCCCTGAAATTAATTTTTTTGAGAAAAATCCCCATCATGATTTCTCAGAGCCCAATGTGACGTAAAGCTTAAAATCCTCACAATTGAGAAGGTTAAATTTAGCCAAAATTTGGCATAGTTGTTTAGTAAACTATTCAAAAGTCAACTATCTGACAAATGGACTAATTGTTTCAGATTTAGCTGAAACGTGTAAGACATTCTCCTGGTTTAAGGAGAAGCATTCTGGAATCACTCACTGAAGCAGAAGTGCAAACTTCATTAAAACTTAATTATACAACATCTCCTTAATTGCAGAACATTACATGACATTTCATACACCAATACCCGAACCATGAGATTAACACCGTCCTTTCAAACAATCTGACAGCAGAGTTATGTATTTACAACAGCGTGAAATGAACATGAAGTAAGGAAGGAAGGAAGGAAGGAAGGAAGGAGCAGAGAATAGAAAGGACAGTGATGACACGAAAAGAGCTGCGGGCTGAACAGAGGAGTGACTCACCAGCCAAAGCAGAAGAGAGCCAAGTAGAAGCCCAGCAGAGTGGCCACCACATGTCTGATGAAAGGACTGGTCTTACTGGGGTGGAGGTAGAGCCGAAACCACACAGCCATCAGCAGGGCGAACAGCTGACATGCCACAAAGTTAACCTGCACGGAGGGACAACAAAAACAACGTGACAGATTAAAATGAGGAGGAATCCAAAAAGACTGCTGGAGCTGCTGGGCCTACGCCACGGTCTGGCTCAGAGGATAATAGCAGAACTGTGAATGCACCACGAGGTAACTCCCAGATCAGTGGCTTCAAATTAGGTTAATGGTCACCCAAGGTGCGAATATAACATCACTGGGATTTGCAAAATCAAAATACAAATGACCCAATCATACAGTAGTTATCCAGAAGGACTCCGGCCCCAATTGTGTGTAAAAGCTTGCGAGCTAAACTTCTTTTCTTTCTCAGGGCAGACTTCTTAAATCTCTAAAATGTTGTATGCATTAGCCAGTTAGGCCCATTGTAGATAACGGCCATTTATTTTATCAATTCATGTTAATTCTAACAAACTAATAACACATCATTGTTAAGTAAATTAATAACACTTTGGATAATGGGACCGCCATCTTGAATTTGATGGTTTTCACTCAAATGTGACGGATCTGCTCAGATATCAAACTTTTCTATTACTACATTAGTGTGTTTATTTATGTATATCTCAAGGCTCACCAGTGGCCAGGTTACCATTGAGAATCATTTTGAGGAATTGGAAACAAAATCTTGGTCTTTTAACATATAGAAACAAAATGAACACATTTTTAATATGTGTTGCTGTGATAATATTGCTGCTGCTGTTAACTAGACATGAATCTGTTTTAAAGACTAATTTGAAAGAAAATAATAAAATTGAGGGTGGTCACTTTAACAGATGACACTTAAGATTCAGATTATGTAAAGTATCAGATAAAACACAAACTACAAAGAATTGTTTGGTCACTGTAATACAGCTCTTATTGTTTTATATGACACGGTTAAGGTGACATTTCACTGCATCGTATCTTTTATCATTGCCACACAACAGAGATGTTTTGGAACAGCATGGTAGTTCAGTTCCAGTGCAAAGAAAGACAAATGAAAACATCATTACAACAACATAACCACAAACGCATGAGTGTGAAAATATTCACTGAAAACATACGAGTCCCCAGCAGAAGTGCAACGATTGCTGTAGCAGCGCAAACAAGTCGAGTTTGAGTTCAGTTCAGTCTCGTGGCTGCAGAGCGATACAGGTCAGTGACCGCTGTGCTACTCCATCACTCTAAATATAAAGGTGGCTGAAGGTGGGAACCATATTTTCAGTTTTGGCAAACAAAAGCTGATGCCTGGTTGCCAATCTGGCATCCACTTTAAAAAGTAAGTGTTTGTATATAAATGTATGAAGCTGGTAAAGCTGGGTTTGACAGCGTGTTTCATGTCCTAATGTCTCCAAACGGCACAGAAAAGAGGCTTTAATCCAGACAATAGTGGGATTGTACTGGAGGAGAATGGAAACCTCTCTGTTTGATTGCTAACTCTTTATCTCCCCTCATTCTGAACCATATGGAGCGAGATAGACACGAGGGATATATATATATATATATATCCTACTACTCTGATGGGATCGTGTCGCCCTGTAAATTTGATTATCTTTAAGGCTGTTTGATTAAACCACCATCATGACCACGGCCTACCTCTCTGTACAGTCACTGGCATCACTGCTGTAGGTAGCAACACACAGCGTTGTGTTTGTGAATACGTCTGCATATATACGTCCGTCCTTCCAGCCAATAAACAGTGATGAGTCTGGGATGTTTGATGTTGCTATTATTAAGGATCTATGCGTCCCATGTGACTGGGCTATTGATCTCACACACACACACACACACACACACACACACACACACACACACACACACACACACACACACACACACACACACACACACACACACACACACACACACACACACACACACACACACACACACACACACACACACACACACACACACACACACACACACACACACACACACACACACACACACACACGATTTATTTCTCCATTTGCCAACTCAGCCCTCTCTGCCTCCGAGGTAGAAATAGAGAAGGGACATTTTTATGTGTGTGCTGTTGGGACCGTTTGTAGGGAGTTAACTTCCCCATGAACTAAGCTGACTTACAGCTGGTCATGGACTCACTGAGGTGCAATGTTGCAGTAAAGACTAGCAGTGGAGTAACGTTAATAATTACATAGAGAGTCAGAGTAAATGAGTAAAATTTAACAACTTGTCTCACCGTAGGAAAAGCACTTTATTTATTTTTATTTTTTTATTTATTTTTTTTTTTTTAAATCGCCAGATGATGAGTGATAACTTTGTTCGGCTCATTTTCTGTAACCAGTGTAGTACTAAAAAAAAAAGGTATTAATGCTACAGTGGTTACAGAAAATCAGACGAACAGCGTCCAACGGTCCAAACTGTTCAATGTCCATTCCACTCCTTTTTTAGATTTCTACGGGCTTCAATCTCGCTTTACAAATGCTAAATACACACACGGGCATAACGCACGAAGCCAATGTGAGTAATTGCAATGCAAGCGCTGTGGATCCAGTGCAATGACTCACGTTTATGGTCGTATATTGGTCAGTGACTGTGAACATCTTTTTAAAAGTATCAAAGGGCTGATTTGGACAAGAGAAGCAGGAAATGCACAGTAGACACAGGACTAACTGGAAAAGAACATTACACTAAATACTTTAAAAAGGTGAAAGCCATCCACTAAGAACCCTTCATGTTTGTTTGATGTCCCGTTCAGTGATGCATGTCTGGAGGCACAATGGCCCGACCGTGTATATAGGTCATGTTAACAGATCTGTCTGGCCAGTAAGCAGTGAAAGGCTACAGACACCAAGAGCTCCATCCATTATCTATGGATCCTGCATGATCAATGAGAGAGAAAGAGGGACGGACATAGCCCCAAGTATGTAGGTCCTTTAGGCGGCACGGCTAACAGATTAAACGACAAATCACCTGCGGCATTAGCCTGAGTGTATCATATCAGATGGCATTTGGCAGCCAATGTTCGGGGTTTTTATATACATAAATACACACACACACACACACACAGACACAGCAGCAGCTTCAGTACCAGGAGCCAGCCTCTTTTGTTCCTTTATTGTCATGGCCGGTATTATTCAGTCTAAAGCACACTAAAAGCAAACAATCACCAGTCATCCCCATGGCCGTTGTTTGCGATCAAGGTGTGCCATTTTAAATGCAAATAGTGCTTTACATGGCATCTAAAAGCACACTACCAGCCATCTATTGGGCTGTTGTGGATCAAAGGCAAACAACCCAACCCACCTACATGTGTGCCAGGAAATGTTAGTGATTATACAGACTGGCAGCTATTTCCAACAGTCAACCATGAATGATGCAGTAAGCAGGCCTAGCTTTAGTCTAAATTGATTTCATCCTCCTCCTGTGGATATCCCGAGTGTTGTGCTGATTCACTTTGGGCAATCTCTAGTGTAAGAAATCTTTTACAAAATTAGACCCAGCTTCAACTGCAAACCGCCCCCTCCCCCCTTTAAAGTGCTCAAATAAAATACGATGCCCTGGTAATGACAACGTGTCACATACAAATAAAAACCTCCCCTGGCTAACCCTTCTCGTGCGAGTCCCTTTGTTAAAACAGCATTCACCTGATCCACAGCTCTGGATGTCATTTCACGCTTTGATTACTTCAAGCTGCTCTCTCGGTGAAGAGGACATCGCTGGTTGTGTCGAACGAGAAGCTGACTGGCTCATTTGTAAAAAGCAACAAACATGCCACAGCCATCATAGTCACCGATTTATCAATGAGAGCCAGAGAGGCATAAAATAGCCGGCACGTGTCAAATAGTGAGATGGTTACGGCATGAATCGAGCTTTCCTGTGCACGTCCTCGCAGCAGAGAAATCAACAGATCACAGACAAACGCGTCTTATAAAGCATGCCTCTGTTATTTTATGAATCAAAAAGTGAGCTTATAAACTCGTTGAACTTCCACTTCTGTCTTTACAACAGCCCGAGAGTGAAAAATCTGACCCTCCCCCCCGGTGTCAACTCATTGCTTTGTAAGGAAGGAATTTCATGTGAGAGCCTGGAAGGGCGTGACAGAGGAACTGTATTGTTCAAGGCAACAGCAAAGTCGCGCTGTGGGTGAATAGGCCACCAGACAGCTGATTGTGTGGCAAAAGCGCCGAGTAAGCAATTTATCAACTGTGAATGATCTGTCGTTCAGCTTTCATGTAATATGAAGAATAAGACTGCAGCATTTCAATTATGAAGCATAAAGAAGTGTAAAATCGTCAGTGATCTTAATCAATGTTACAAACATCATCAAGCCGTTTCATGAAGCCACCTGCTATGTAGTTCCAAGCTCTATTTAAAAAAAAATAAAAGAAAATAAAAAGAAAATAAAAAAGAAAATAAAAAAATCACATGATCACTATGCATGTGCACCTACAGGTGGGCACACACATCCACAAGCACACTGTGTGAACTGGCATGCCATGAAGAGCGACTGCTTGCTAACTGGCCATTTCAAATTACGCGCCACACACAAGAGCCGTCCCTTTGAAAACGAAATTCACACCTTGCAGCATCTCTCACCACCATGCAATGTGCCAGAGTCATGTCAGCTCGGATCGAAGTCGGAGAGAGTTGCTTTTCAAAGTAGTTGACGGCGTTTCAAATTATTCAAGTCTGCTGAGATGTCAAAGTGTTCAAACGCGTTCCCTCAACCAGTGTTTTTGAATGAATATAAAGTACATTCACCAAATGCTCCGATATGATATAGCAGATTGACATGAGGGATTAACGGTTTCTTTCATCGGAGCAGCAGTTACATAATGAGACTTGCTACATTCCACTCACACATGATTTCACGCCGTGGTCTCCCATTAAGGATGCCACCCGCCTAAATGCAATGAATTGTGGGATTTGTAGTAAGCGCCGCCGCCTCATGGGTGCATGCTGCACTTGACAGCAAAGCTGTGGTAATGTTAGGTAATGCACTGCGTGACAAAGACAATAACATCTGAAAGTCAGCGATATCATTCTCGATACCCGCAGGATTTGTTAAAGGACTAAAGGCTGAATGTGCCCCCCCCCCGCCCCCCAAACTGTCCCAGTGTTGGGGTAGTAGATTACTGAATAAACATTTTGCAATAGACAAGCTCCTGTGCCAGGGTGCCTTGTTTATTCATTCATAATACATGGGGGCTCCTCTTCCATCATTGATTCACTGTGAAGTAAACCTCACCCTGGGGTACAACGCTCTTTTTGTTCCAGAATGGAAAGGCAGGATATCTGTGGTGCTGCAGAAACGTTTGTAAGAGTCACAGAAATAAGAAAAGACACCGTTTTGGATAAATGCACTGCAGCAAACCCACTGAAATATGTCACTGGGAGAGAAAAACAACACCTAAATAGAAATGGTGGCACGACCAAAGACATGTGGTTCAAACCATAAAAACTCTGCAATTACCAGCAAACCCAGGCCTGTTAACAAAAGTTCATTCTCACTCTCCTCTCATAAACTCAATCAGAGTTTGCTTGGCAGAGGACGGAGGCCGTTATTCCTTTTGTTTCACAAACCTCACTCAGACAATATTTACTCAACAGGCTCAAATAAACCAATCCAAACAGGCTTGCTGAGGACGCGCCCTTTAGCCACAGCAAGCGCTGTTTCCTCCTGTTTCCACTTTATCTCAATGCCAGACGACAGAGTATTAGCGGATCGATCACGTATCATTACAGCGCGCGTGGATCAGGGAGACAACAGGAAGGGAGACAGACAACATGCAGATGTTTTGGTGGGTGGCAGGCGCCAGTGAGCGATTAGCGCTTAAGGGCAGTAAGCTGTCAGGCAGTTCCTCGTGGCAGCTGTGGCACATGGGCTCAGCTCGACTTTAAGAAGCTTCATTAAAAAGGCCGACACACACACAGACTGGCAAAGGGAAAGAAGCTGAAAGGCAAGGGGGGGGGGAGCCATTGTGGTTTGGGTGGAAGACAGAGATAAGCCAGCTTCCTGAACTTCATCGTTGGGGGAAATACAGTGTGCATGTCTCCGTCTGTGTACGTGTGCGGTAGAGTAACATGGAGGCCCTCGGGGCGAGAGCACGGCTCACGTTCATGTCACTCTCCCGCCCCTTTCAAACTTTTCATTCATCATTTTAACGTCCGCCTCCCATTGCTTTCTTCTTCGTCCGTTTGTCCGGAAATTAGCACCAAAAGAAGTGGTTTTACTACAAAGTTTGGAGAGCAGCTGCCGCCAGGTTGTGAAAGAAAGGAAGGAGTCATGGCGCAGGAGGGAACAAAGGATGAGTCATGTTTCCTCTGGGCATTGCTTCCTACTTCCTTTTCTGTACAAACAAGAGCAAGAATCTACAGCCAGGGCTCTTTGAGACTGTTCACAGGCACAGCTGTGCTTTGAGCCAAATGCCAACATCAACATGATTAAGTCACAATGGCAATGCTGACACGCTGATGTTTAGCAGGCTTAATGTTTGCCACGTACACATTTTAATTTAGAGTACAGCGTGCCAGCACTTGCTGATTAACACGCTGACATTTGCAAATTAGCGCTACGCACAAAGTACAGCTGAGGCTGAAGGGGATGGCAGTAGCTTTGCAGTTATTTGATCAGGAACCAAAGTATTACATAGATTAAAATGTGGTGGTACGAGTGAAAGACCGACATGGCCATCCATAGAGCAAGTGTGGCTAAAAACAAACAAACCTCAGGGTGCGTGAATACAAAGAGTATTAAAGTTGTGCAGCGTTCTTGTGAACATCTATCCTCGAAAGAAAAAAAAGAGTTAATCTAATAGTCTAAAAAAGGTCAAACACATTTTAGGGTCCTCCTCCACATGATCAACCTTTACGAGTCTGTGTATGTATGCATGAGGTTCCCATGCATACATTTATTGAGATAAACATCTCAATAAAACTGGCTTGTTGAGTCTGACCCGTTCTCTGCAGGACACCTTTCCCATGGGAGAGCATCTTGCTGGGGTAATGAATTTCACTCCTTTATTGGATGTACACACACAAACATATATATGTATATATATATATATATATATATATATACACACACACACACACACATGTATATAAAAGACTCCCCTCCTCCTGTTCATGGTCCATGTTCAGCACCAGAGACTAAAATAGTCCTTCCTCAAAGAGCAGCATGTGGCTCTTATCCAGGCCTTACTCACAGGTGACTGGTGGGTGTCTGTCGCTGCATGTGTGCCTACATCTGTTTGTGTGTGTCTGCACAAAGTGGAAGATAAATTTAGACAGTCATTAGCATAAAACCCTTTTTTTCCATGTCATTAAGTCACTACCTACCCCCCCCCCCCCCCCCCCGACACACACAGCCCGTGTGACGCTGCCATCCCGTTTTGCAGAGTCTTATTTCATTTTCATCAGCTGTAGTCCACAACGATTCATGCAGATTCACGGTGCTGCTGCCGGCGTGGAGGAGGGACTCAAAGCCTTGAAGTTAAACTCAACTCATTATATAATATATATATATATATATATATATAATTATATATATAATTATATAATTATATATATATATATAATTATATAATTATATATATAATTATATATATAATTATATAATTATATATATATATATATATAATTATATATATAATTATATAATTATATATATATAATTATATATATAATTATATAATTATATATATTATATATATATAATTATATATATATATATATATATATATATATATATATATATATATATATATATATATATATATATATATATATATATATATATATATATATATATATATATATATATATATATATATATAATTATATATATATATATATATATATATATATATATATATATATGGTATACTGCAAATACTGTCCTGATCCTCCTTAGAAGGTACTGTAGCGTATACACAAACCTGTTGTCAGCAGTTTTCATGTGAGGTGAGCTTGGGAGAGAGCATTGATGTCTAATTCCAGCAGAGGATTAAAAGCAGCTGATGATAGAAGTGTGTGATTGGAGCAGAGAGCCAGAAAGAGACTTAGGCTGCAGAATATTATACAAGGGCATACTAGTGCTTGCACTGTTTATGAAGCAATACATTTAGCCCTCAATCACAAACGTGATGATAAAAAGTGTAGCGGGAAAAGCCAACTGGTACATAATGGTGTCCCATCCTCCGCCATTCAAGCCCATCCTTGGCTGGAGAGAAATGGGAGCAGCCAAATGTGTACCAGTGTTCTCCCACTCACACACACTGAAATCAAAGAAAGAAAAGGATTGAGAATTTGACAAAGTTCTTCACCTTAAGTCAGGTCACAAGCCTGTCTGCTGAATGAAACTGTGAATGCATGAAGACTGTGGAAGCCCATGTTTAAGAAAATGAAAGAATGGGTTGGTTGGATGGTTTTGTGTTCACACAGAGGCAACCATAGATTGACTACAATCACAAAAGGCTTAATATGGTTGTGTTGATGATACAGATCATGAGAAAAGTGCCACACTGATACGAGTATAGCACAAAGGAAGCAGAGTGCCAACGCCTGCAGTGTGGCGCTCTTCTCTCTGATCCACAGATCCCAGTCAGGCTCTACGGTCAGGCCGGCTATTAATAGCCAAACTATCAGCCATTCCCCACAAGGTAGCCAGCAGCACTGGGCCAGAACCACGCTCACAGTGTGTGTGTGTGTGTGTGTGTGTGTGTGTGTGTGTGTGTGTCTGCTTTCTTGAAACACATGAAAATATTACAAGGCTGCTTTTGGTCAGAAACGCCATATGTGCTCTGAGTGGTCACCCCGGTGCCCATTGTGTAAAAGCGTAGCGATAAGATAATGTTATCAGAACCGGATGCATTAGCACAGAGATGAGTGACCTCGGCTCGATCCACTCAGGCATACAGTATGTTACCATGTCAGTGCAGAAACAAATGCAGAGCAACAGAAGTACAGAGGGGAGAAAAGAACATCTTGTCTACGTAAAAAGCCAATATTTTTGGATAGAAAAGGTCCCGTGGGCCTTGCGGACTTGGGGAGCCAACCTGGTGTCTGTGTATCCGTGAGTGTCTTTCTTTGATTTTTCTAGTACTGTCTCTTTAAATTTCTCAACGAACTTTGTTTGCCCCTTTGCGATATGTTCCACTCCCAGCAAACACCTGTCAGCTACAAGAGATTCACTGGCGTCGTTACACAGAGACGCACAAACAGAAAGTGGGGGACGGAAATATGTTTTTTTTCAGGAAATAGTCTGAAGTGGGTCTGAAAGAAAGATGCGTTCTGTTCCGCAATGACAGTATTTTGCAGCAGATAAAACAAACAAAAAACGACATCACTGCTGACTGATTATGTCATCTATTAGATATATTCGTGCTGCACAACTCTTCCACAGTGCTGAATAATGTGAATGCATAAAAACACAAACAAGGAGCATTGTTCGATATGCACATAACTCTGAGCAAACAACTGCCAGCTGTACAGCCCATCTGATCTAGAACATGACTTGCGAGGAGAGAGGGACAGAGATCCTTTTGGAGCCAACCCAGACCTGCCGGCAGATACTGCTGCTGTTTTCTTGGGTGTCAGAGTGACATCAGTGAAAAAGAATGACTACATAATCCAGCAGACGATGTGTATCTACTCTTATCCTGTATCCCGGATTGTGCCCAGCTAGCTCAGTATACTGTATGTTCTCACCATGTAACCAATACACAGACAACTAAAAAATGCACATGGGGTGAAAGCAGGGTGACGACGTCACCAATTGCCCATGTCTCTTCCCCTGCACAGTTGTTATTCAAAGACATTTAAGCTCATTTTTAGAAGGATAGATGTGAACATGCTGCGTCAAGTTGATGATCGTACAGATTAAGTCAAGTTTTTTCAAGTTGTTCTGCTCCTCCTGAAAAGGGCAACATGTCTTTAGATTGGGGCTTCATTGTCATCACGGATTTCTATACCTTTAAACATCGCTACTGGATGGTTAGTCGAGAAAGAAGCTATTGCTTTTCATGTGAAGGACGTGTATACGCCTGTATCTGATCATGATGCCACAGCGATATTTGACCAGGAAAACGCATCAATAAACCAAATAATTGAGTCAGAAATGACATTTCAAAAAATATACAGTAATATGGACACTTTAATGCGGTGGTGGAAGTGTTGTGAGAGGCCAGTGCAGCTTAGAAGCCAGTGAGTGAGTCACTGTGTTCTTAACCAGGACTGAGAAAGCTTCGAGCCAAACCTCACCCTCCTGTTGTGTGGACATGGGGCCACAGCTGAAGCTCCATCAACAGACGAAGACAGAGGTTCAATAAACAGGGTTTCAAACTGTTCAAATAACGAAGTTGTACAATTTGTTGTGATCACAAAAACGTGATCCTCTGAGACTGAAACCAAAGGGGATCTCTCTCTTCTGATATCCATAACTCGCTCAATGTTTGTAGATGACAGCCTGCTCATTTTGTGAATGACAAACTTAAAGTGTACATTTTCTAAAGGGGTGAGGAAAAAACGACACAGTCTACGAGGGATTGGTGGAAGAATGATAGGGTGAAGAAGCCTAACTAGCTACTTTCAACTTCTTACATAAAAATGGAAATCAATAGTCTGTCTATTCTCTAATGGGATTCTTCTTCTGTCGTTCTGTGGTCTAAACCCAAAGGCAAGAACCAACACTAGAAATATTAAGCATCATTAATGAATATTAAGTCACCTTGGGAACTCTTTTCATTCATTTGCATCCACAAGAGCTGGACTGATTTGTCAGAGCAGCACCTTTTCTGCCCAGTAATGCAGCACATTAGTAGCTCTCAAACTGACCTGAAAAACACTTCGACAAATAGCACAATATCTGAAGGCCCAGCCTTCAACAACACAAGCATGCCATATCCTACAGGAAGCACCACCTCTGCCCTATCAACTACATGTCAGTACTACAAGAGTGTACAGAGGAAGGTTGTGATCAGTGACTTACGACTGTCTAACAATAGTTAGTATGTAGAGGGGAAATGGCATCGATTCAAGAGTAGAAACTTATTCCCAGCGTTGGCAACCACAAACTAGATGAAAAGAGGAAGCAGTCAGTTGCTACGATACAGCACAGAATATGCAAACGTCCTAAGAGTGAGGAGTCGACCTTTAAAACGGGTAGATCTCCACAAATTACTTTGCGCTCTGGCAAGAATGTGCAGTCAAGTACTGAGTAGTAAGTGTTGATCATCCACAGTGAAAAATCTACTCAAAATCCGGTACTCAAAACTTCACAATAATGCTCAAGTATCAGATCTGAATATGACACAAAAGGCTGTGATCTGTGATCTTACCGAATATTGTAAATGCTAAGCTAGTGTTACATAAGCATGTTAAGCAACGGACTTTTTGCGGGCTGGGTGAATGTTCTGCGGTTGTTCTATTGCTCGGGTATGTCACGACGGACAGGATCTACTTCCCCAACTGTGACTGGAGTTTATGAGCATTATTCACAGCCGGGAAAAGGAGTTAACAAATGGGTTAACCAATTACAGATCGGTTGTGGGCACGCATGCTTGTTCTAAATCGTTTACAGTACGTTTTTGATCTCTCTCGCCTTTTCACATCCTCACAAGAGAGAACGAGTGCATCAGTAAGACCGAAAACACTTCAGTGAGTCGTTACGCCAGTAACACTGAAGTAGCAGGCGTGCACCCGTGGGTGATGGAAACTACTGAAACCTCGTTGAACGGACTCAATCAGCAAGGCATTAAGAGATAATTTATGCAAGAATTGTACTTGAGTGGTACACCGCTTTTAGCATGGATTATACAGCCGTTTGTGGCACAGGTGACCAGGTTCAAGGGAATCGATGGCAGAAGGCACCGAGGAGTAAACATCGCGGATCAACTCCTCATTTAGTGGCCGAACTTTTCAGACGACAGCGCAACTTGTAGTTAGGGAAGATCAATACTCCAGAGCCACTGAACAGTAAGGTGACAGAGGCCTGGTGAATGTGTCACAGTCTATCTGTTCCTGTGAAGGTGAATCAGCTGACTGACTTACCTCAATGGAATCACAAGTGACAGTGCAAAGTCACACTAATAAATATTCATGTCTCGCTCATTTGGATGCATCTCCCTCATCCCATTGGACTCCTGGCCAAGCACAGTGAATAAACCAGAAAGGAGCAGCTGGTTCACATCAGAGATTATAGACCTCAGTCCCATGATCACACAGACACTCAAATTGAACAGAAGAGCGAACACATTTCTGTGAAATGCCTAACAACTACAAAGGAAGAAACACATCAAAATGAATGGGGACGGCCCCATCATACCCAGAGGCAAATCTTCAAGGCGTGTTTAGCATTTACCTTCAATCTACAACATCATATATACGTGTAGTTGCTTGACCTGTAATTGTAAGCTGTTAAAAATGATTCCCTGAAAATACGTTCTCTGTGTCGACTACGCGCCGTGCCATGCAAACATTAAACTGGTACTCTAAGCCGAGCGTGCGGGCTTTTTTAGCACAGAAACAAAATCCACCCTCATAACTCCACGCCATTAGCAACGGAACTAATGAGTTATTAAGCTGAGTCATGTGTCCACTTTTGAGGCAACGCAGAGCGCTTCAGAGTGCAGAGGGTTGACAGATGCAAAGAGTTTCCTGCCTATCTATGGCGAGCCCGGCCATGTGTTTTGTTCCATCACAAGGGACAAAGCAAGGACAGAAGATGTTGTATGTTTTGTGATATTGGGCTATACAAATAAAGTTCCAATTATTGAATTGAAACATGTGTATTGGCCTTCTTATCAGTCACTCTTCCTCCATGATAAAGGCTTCTTTCTCTCTGGATTAAATGTCACACACAGACGAGCCTCATTAAACACATGATCATAAAGCCTAAGCCACCTTTATGAAGATTCGTTTGTAACCGTTACTTTGCTGCCTGCTGTCAACCGCCCAGTAATGTTAACAACATAGCCAAGTCTTTCCATATTCCCCTGGAGAAATCACACGTGCTCGTCTCGATTGTGTACTATAATAACGGCAGCAGCCGGCAGTGATCCATTAGAGAGAGCCGAGGGGAAAGAAATCAATTGGGAGGCATAAGACTCCCCAGAGAGAGACAATTAAAGACAAAAGGGGGCGGCAGAGAAACTCTGACAAGACCCGAGGGCTTAAAAAGTGAGATCAGCTGAGCGGTCCCAAGCCAGGGGCTTTGGGGACTCAGCCAGCAGCCGGGGGACCTCAGAGGGAAGCCAAGTCGGCATTCTTCAGGCAAAGCTGCCCAAAACCTTACCACCTCTTTAGAAAAATAAGAATGTTGACATTTGCACGAATGAGATACATATTCTGATGGTTTGACAGAGGTCCAGAGATACCCCGACAGTACATGTTTTTTACTACTTATTAAAAACGTCAGTGAAACTCATTTTGACCCAGCTATTCGGTGTGTTCCAGTGCGAGACGTGCGTCGCCGACAGCAGGGAATTGTCAGCGGATAAAAAGGGAAGCTGGGGAGTCAAACCCTCGGCACCGGGTGGGCTCAGAGGCCGACAGTACAATGGCCGGGCGGAAAATGCAGCAGCAACAACAACAAAAGGGGGCTTGTTATCATGATAAAAGACGTGGCCGTCGACTGTGACAAACGGCAATCCAATATGTCACATAAACAGGAGACCGATTGTACAGCAGGCCTTTTGTGACCACAGGACACACGGCAGCACCGCCTGTGTACACTGTGAGCCGGTACCTACAACTGCATCGTTAGACATCATTGGTACACCGAAAAAAAAAGGACGTGTGAGCTACAAAAACCAGCGTGCTTGCTTACTGCCAGTAAATTATACCGTAGCACCACACGCTCGACAACAATATTCAGCTGACAAGATGTTTTTAAAAGGTTATTGCCGACAGTAAAAACATTACATCATCCAACAGACTCCACTGATCCGAAGAGAACCAAAAGATTTACCATTTATAAGTATGTCAAAGCAATAACACTGACAACAAAGAAACCTCACAGTTGATTGTCTAAAACCCATCATTGAAGTCATCTTATCAGGAGATTGTGAAGCAAACAATACGGTGCCGGTGGATATTTGCACACCGCCATGCTTCTGAGAGCCCTCCTGTTAACTTCATCAGGTCAAACCACCTTTATCTGGAGCATTCGATACATCCAACACAAGATACAGTATACCATCTCTTTTGACAATAAAGAAGGGCGTGTCAGTCACTCAACGACAATGAAGAGCAGCGCAAACAAACAGCTAGTTGTTAAGGCTCATTGTATACGTGTGAAAAGGCCAGTGGCGAGATACGACGTGAGCACGGCTGCTGCTTATTGAAACAGCTGCAGCTGTGGCAGGACTTCACAGCTGATGCTACAAATGAGTTGCAAAAGTCCCTTCTCAGAGGAAGCCAAACTTACAAGATCAATAATGAATACATGGCTAAATGTCGAGAAAAACGTTGCTAACCTAGTCTTCTAACCTTGTTTTGAATTAATAAATAAAGTAGCCACGTTTCTTACACTTCAGGGGGATTGTTTGAGTCATGTAGTAGTGCGATTTCAGATTTCCTGTGATAAATAGCACAATGTTTGGAACCAGGCAACACCTGATGACTGCAAGGCATGAGGTTGTACGAGTCAACTGGTTTCCAGATTTCAGTCTGAAACTCGATATCATGCTTTATGATGCCTTGGCCTGTTGGATGCATTGTTGAAGGGGGTAGGGGGGGGGGGGGGGGGGGACAAAACTGGGCCGGAAATCAACCCTTGCAGCACAGCACAAATGATGTCAGCATGAAGAGCATACCGGTGTGATATTAACATGCATCATCGACAGTGACGGTAAATGTCCCACCCGAGAAATTGGACCCGACCGAGTCACAAGCTGCCCCTGAAAATAGCTAATCTGCAACGCAGCTCTGCTTAATTGTGTCAAAGTGTAATAATATTATGATAAATCCTTAAGGGATTGAGATCAGTACCAACTACCACGCATATGTAGTTAAAAAAAAAAAACAGCAGTACACGTCTATGTGTGCCACCACGTGATGATCTCAAAGAGAACTAACAGAAGTTATCTTTTGCGAGGCCAGTGGAGAACAAGCTAGAGATGGGGTGGGGGGCAGATACGATGCATTAAAATGTCAAGGATATCCTTGATGCACACTGTCAGGTTAATGTCTTCAAGGCTAAGAGCAGCACTTCATACTGTACATGGCCTTCACTCCACAAGGTCAATGACAAGCAGATGAAAAGAGCTCAAGACAAGCAAATCCGGGGCAGACACAGCTTGGGATCCGGATGTAATTTGAGCCTATATACTTCACAGCTTTCATATACCAGAACCCCTGAACCGCAGTGGGTGAATATAGTGCACAGAAAAAGCAGGCGTGATACTGAGTAACGGCGTGATACTGAGAGGGGACAGGCTGTGTGTGAGAGAGAGAGAGAGAGAGAGAGAGAGAGAGAGAAAGAAAGAAAGAAAGAAAGAAAGGGAGAGAAGAAGAGAGGAGAATGTCAGTTCAAATTTCACAGCTCCCATTATAGCTCCGACACAAGGCCAGTGCGCAGGCCTGTCTCTCCCGTGGGATACATACAGTACACCGTATACCGACATACACTACAGCAGCTCCATAAAGAGGAGTGTCGGTGTCTGTTGGGCCACACAGATCATACTGTATCCGAGTGAATGTATTGATTTCTGTGGTGTGGACACAGCTGGGGCACCCAGTTGGCAGGAAGCTAACAAACCACACATGGGTGACACCTGTCCAACAGAGGGGTGTGGCCCAGGATTATATTCGAATAGAGAGAAACCACCAAGCACAGCCAGGAGAGAATCTCCGGGAGTCCATTCAAATATTCCAATAAACAAAAAGACACTCCTCGCTTTACTGCATGGCAGTTGCTTGGCTTCCTCTGACTACAGTGCTATCAAGCTATAAAAGGTAAAGGGTACGACGAGTGTCTGGACATAAAATGCGCTGTACAACGTGTAAAAACTATTGTTGATGATTGAGAATTGTGGTTCCGGACTCAAGCAAATGGTGAGAATTAGAAACGTAGCTAATAACTATTCTGTAGCTACCGTGGTAATGTAAAACTAGGGGGTAGCCTCGTGCTAATGATGTAATCGTGTTGAAAGTGATGTGCTCTGCAGATGCAGCAGCTTAATCAAAACACAAGTTTGACCTCGCATACGTGTTGGCTGTATTTCCTTAGAGAGTACTTTTAAGGTTTTCTTCCACCCATTTACAAACATTACATTATTATAATCATTCTAATAATTATACTTCTATTTCACACGATGGGGTTGTTCCACTTCTTAGAGGCAAAGCGATGAAAGCACTTGATGTCCTTGCCGAGTTTAGAGAATGCGTTTATGAGAGAAAGCAGAGCATGTCACTTCAAAAAGTTAGCGAGCAACATTCCAGATTTTGAACATTGCGTTTCACATGCAAACTTTTACTGTCACAGTTGACAATAGAAACGTCCCACCAGACACCCCTTTCTAATCTCAGGTGTGCACAACAAGGCTTTGCTGAGGTCCAGCAGGAGTGAGTCATGAGCCTTGCATGCGAGAAAGCTCGGCAGGAGAAATAAACAGGCTCATCTGTATGTGACCTCATGCTGATAAGGAAAGAGGAACCACACGAACGAGTGATACTGCAACTGGTGACACAGGGCCAAGATGCACAGCAAATAATGATACCTGCATTATTTTATTTGTTTAATCTATTGTGGCTCTATACAAGAAATTGTTACTCAGACTGAATTTGAGTGGATTCCCTGTTGTTCAGACTAAACTGGAAAACATAACTTTAATTCCATTCTTTCAGTACAAGAGACACCACAACAAAAACAAAGATATGTTAGTATGTGGCTAACACATTGTAGGTACCAAGACAATAAATAAAAGGGAAATGTAAGATTCCACCATGCTAACACAAGCAAAATCACAATATAATTGAAAGAAACCACCATTGTAAACATGGGATATTTCTATCTTTCCACAGTGGCACTTCATATTTGCGTTTTGTTTCCCAAAGAAACCCTGATCCGCGCGGACATGACTAGACGCTTCCACGCTCTCGTGAGCTATGAAATCATTGGTATGGAAACGTTCTTCGCATACATGCACGTGCTGTGGTTTAGGTGTGGTGCCTGTGAATGTGAAAGTGCACATCTAGTTGCAATACAAACTTTTGCACATATAGTGCCAATGGATTCCAGTTGAGAAAACTACCACTAGCTAATATAATCCAGACTAATCTCTCCTACAGTGGTTGCCCAACCCATTACAGGCAGCCAGAGACAGGGTGGTGCCCTGTGTCATTACAAATGAGCGCGAATGTCGATCATTTTACATAAAACTAGTGGTTTGTAATCCTAGCAGTGAGGGAAACACTGGTCATTGCGGCCTATAACGTCACTTACACACTATTCCAGGGCTAACTTCAAGTGTATGTTTGGAGAAATTAAACTAGTTAATCCAGATTATAGTGGTGATCTGATGTAAAGCAGATCAAAAGGGCTCTCTTTTTCAGGACTCCAGTTGGAGAACCGCTGGATTAGGTTATGTGCATCGATGGGAAGAGACAAAAGGCATTAGCTGTAGTGTAGCTTCTCGTTTTCAGTCAATCCGCAATGTGTGAAGGCTATAGGCTAACGGTTGGAGAGAATAGCGCTGCGCATCATCAGCCGCTGCTAACGTTGTGTGCTAGCTACTCACAGTGGATGTGCAGTGTAAAAATGTATTATCAAGTCAGAAAAACTCGTGGATTTGATATATTCTTCTTTTAAAAAAACATACCTGGTCAACGGGGAGATTGATAATTTCGCTGATTGGCTGCAACAGAGTGGATCCAGTGCATGATGCAGCCGTTTGGGTAGCCATGCTCGGTCGGTGTCCGTAAATCCTTTCTCTCTCTCTCTTCTCCTTCCTCCGGTTCACTTCACTCCCCTCTCGGCGTTTGCGATGATAAATTCACTGATGCCGCTGCTGCTGTTGTTGCGAAGGGCTGGACGGTTGTCATCCACAGCGCACATCCAACAAAAGAGTGCACAGCCGCGACGAGATAGTCACCGCTTGACCACTTTCTCTTCCGTCTGACGTCAGTTAGGAACACCGGACGTCGTATTTTAGCTAGGAGTTGACGAGAAGGCCTCACGCGTGACGTTTTTTAAAAACAATTTTTACATGTGTATTTCAATTATGACGAGGGGGAACGTTTTAGATGTTAACAGCCTAAATTCTGATAAAACTGTTTTGAAAATCGCTAACTTCCTCGTTTTAAAGGGTGATTAAATCATTTAAGGAGCGTTTCCGGTGTGACCTTGAGTGGTATGTTTTGTGTACATGAAACTAAATAATGCGTACCTTTTGGCTAACTTATTTTGTGTATACTCATCCACGTTTAACATGTTTTAACGTTACGCTACCCACGAATGAGACAATGGTTAATATCGTCGTAGAGTAGGACGTGAACTATCTTGGTAGCACGGTCTCTTTGACGACAATAAAAGTGGTGATGATGTGGGTGGAGAGCATGGCGGCCCAGCCCTCCGATAGCCTACACCCATCTATTTTGACCTATTGTAAGAAGAAAGGGAAATCCATCAACCAATCCCACTTTTGTAACTGGAAGGGGGTCTTGATTTACAGTCTTCAGGGCAAATTGAATTCGAACCGAACGAACTGCGTGCGGTCAGGCCCCACCCCTCTCACATTTATAGCATTCCACACATGAAGGAGAAATGTGTGATGTAAGGGGGGCCATTTGGCAGGATTCATTTGAGGGAACGACTAACAATGAGACCAGTGATGGCTGTTAAAAGTGAACAGCGAGGCTTGTAATCTGCGCTATCTGCGCTGCTGTTTTAGCTGCATGAAAGAAAGAGATCAAGAGCTCTTTGTAAACGGTGACCACGCACTTCAGCATCTTCACATTGACATTTAACAATCTGGACACGGACATAAAGCCTATATTGCTGCACATGTATTTTGTCAATGGACCAGAGGACACCAATGTAGTTTATTTATTGTGTAAAAAATACACTATTCTTGGACATTGTGTTTTTAGTTTGATTGTTCTTGTAAGACAGAAGAAGAACATTAAACACAAGAATAAAGCCAGGGTATTACCTTTCCCTGAATATTATTTATTAAACTTCATCATGAAGTTGTTTAAATCCCCTTGAGGCAAATTTGTGATTTTTGATATTGGGCTATATCAATAAAATGTATTAAATATTCATAAATGGTACAGGGCAAGGTATGAAATTGAAGTTGCTACAAAGACAAAGTGAGCACCACATTTTGTGATGAAAATCAAACTACTGGGATCAATCAGGTATAGCTATTTGTTGCCTGAATTGTTACGCAATAATCTCCAGAAGTTTAACTTGATGCAGCCTTTTATTCTTCACTGTCTATCAGCACCTAGTGGATTAAAGTGTTTCCCCCTCAGAACCCTACTAGTTTAGTATACATGTATGCTACTTCCTCAATAAAATCTGTGAAACAAATACTTCCATTCATTAAGGATTCAAAGTTAAGGACGTACACAAAATAATTATATGCCATATGTATGAATCATCAAACTATATATTTTGTAGGTTTAAACTTTTACCACGATGCATTTTTTTAACCATAAAGTCTACACTACCCCTCTGAAGTTGGGATCATACTTTGTAATCTAATATTCTTTCACTGAAATAATGTAGTTATGTTGTATTTTAAGAAAGTTTGCAGCAAGGCACAATCGCCACATGAGGGCAGCACTCACACACCGATGACAACCCACCTGACTGCAATCTTCCTGTTGTGTTAATTTAGGAAGTTCCCTTTTGTAAAGTATAAAGTATGTACAATACAAGAAGAGAGGAGAAGATTTATGGATTGAGACAGAAAGACTGTGATGTGCAAAATACTTTATAAAGAGCTCTGAATGTAGATGGAACGGCCATAGTGACAATGGTACGAGGTGCATTTTGATACAAAAAGCAAATTTAGTGAAATCACAGGAAGATTATTACGATTCTGTGACCTTTGTACTCCTTACCATTGATTATTACAAAGAGCGTGACCTCAGTGATGAGGATGCCCAGTGAAAAAACAAAAAAAAGCCAAGCACTATATTCAATAAACTTCCGGAAAGTTAAACTAAGTTGGACAGAAAGGAAGTTGACCAGAAAACAAAATGTACACTCCCAAACAGAAAAGACGTTCAAGTGGACAGGTTCCAGTTATCAGCGTCTGAGCTGGGAGAGGAAGAGGGGAAAAAGTAGGAGGAAGCTCCACCACATACTAAACCAGAGCAACTACTTGGATCATCAAATGAGCTGCAGTAAGGCAGGGCATTAACAGCTCAAGCTAGTGGGAAGAGTCTTTAAAAACTGGCTGAATTACAATAAATTCTTTTTTGAATACATTTTTTGGGCTATTGTTTACATTCTGAGCAGAAATGTCATAACTGCCTGATAACATGTTCAGTACTGCAAAACCAAAATTTCTTCATATGCATACAGTGCAAGACTCACAATATCATGTGACCTCAACATTGTATTGTTGGGTTGGTTTCTATGCATCGTGTTTTATCACATGGTGTTTGTGATATTGTTCTGCTTTGATGATGTTATTTGTGAAACAAAGCTGTGTTTAAAGCTTCTTTTTAATATACATATCCAAAAAAAACAATACTCAAAGCTCTGATAGACAAAGTGCTCTTAACCAGGCATCACACGACTGGTAATGAAACTCACCTGCTTGTGCTCGATAATTTATATTTTTAATTTCACAGTCAAGTTTGTGGGTCTCTCAGGATGTTTTCTCATCAGCAGTATGTGCTTTTGCAGCATTACCATTTTTTTATTTTCTCAAATGATACATTTTTAGAGCTTGCAGTCTGAAGTGGTAACAGAGCTAGTTGTGCATCACACCAGCACTTTACTGGCACGTCTTGTCTTAACACACGTCTGTGTCGAAACCTTCTGCATTTTGCTTTGAAGCAAATACATTTTAGTGAACCTGATTTTGATTCCCAGTCAATTTGACTGTATGTGGAAGAATGACTCAGCGTATTTTGAGTGTGTAGGCTATATATATACAGTATGTGTCTGCCTGCGAGGAAACATATTGAATTGTTTAACCATGCACGACAGGCTTTTTTGAGACTGCACATCCTCACAAAAGGATTCCATGAAATGTTAAAGCTGGCTGAGCAAAGACACACTGTTGGCAGAGAACAAACATGCAGTTAGTAATTACTGATTATCTCTTTACAATAATGACTGTAGATACAACGTTTTAATTAAAACCACATGTTACTGTATGATGGATATTGTCGGTTATTTATTTATGCCAAGCTCTCTCTTCCTCCATGGACTCCATCACTACTCTCTGAAACGCTCACCATGCACCTCATGTACCACAGCTCTTATATAATCACCATTGATCATTCATAACTACACAAAGACGGGAAGGGTATGACGTTAAGTCAGCGAGGGCAGACAGAGCCTCGTCGCATTCATGTCACTCCACTCCACTGTGTTTTTGTTCTTCCTCCACGATATCTAATTAACCCCACAATCACGGAGAGAGAGAGAGAGAGAGAGAGAGAGAGAGAGAGACACACACAGTTCGTTAAGTTGGCATCGCCATGGCAACCCCATCCTCCTTCCTTCCTCCGCCGCCTCTCTCACAGACGGATACTTCACCTAAAAGAGCTTCAGAGAGGAAAAGGGACGGTGAGAAAGCGCAGGGCGAGACAAAGCCTCCGCTAATCTATTTAAAAGGCTGAAGAAAGCATGTGAATGAGTGGATGAGCTATACCGGAAGTTCCCACTCATTCATAATGAAACCCGGGCAGATCACAAGTGCATACATGTGTGATAACTTTGCATTTCTCTTCCTTTTCTTGTGCCTTGCCCCCCCCAAAAAAATGCTCCTCATCGTGGTATGACTCACATTTGTTCATAATCTAGGCTGTATGGCTGATCTGTATTGTGGTGATAAGTCCAGCTCCTTATATAGTCAATAGTTCATGTTTTGCAGGCGTGCTCCTCCAGGGAAATGCAGCCTTTTCTCTCTCGGACAGGAAGTGTCTTTTTGTTTTGCGGTCAGTGGACGGGGCTTCCTCAAATATAACTACCTTAGAGATGGAATAAACACTGTTTATTTACCACAACTATCCTCTGTCTGAAAGCCATGACATTACTCTTTATTATTTATTCGTCGTTCTACCCTCCCGTCTCTTCCTTTCCATTTTGGTTTATGCCTGCAGACACAGAAACCATTTTAATGGTTCTTTGCTCTCATTGGGATTTCTCTGGGAGCACATTATCACCATCACTCAAAATAGTCCAGCAGTGCAACCTGCGGGAGCTGTTCGTTAAGACAATCAATATGGTCTTGCTCATTTTCAAATCACATCCTTGGGTTACTGGGAATATCAGTGTAAAGACTTCCTATGTTAAGGTTGAATCATCCTCTGAATGAGTGTAGTGCAATATCCAAGAAATATGCTCACACTACTCTACATTAATAATGAATGAGTCAGCGAAGGTCTCCTGACGTTATTGCTGTCCACTGTGTATTGCTGATTTTACAGCATCGTCCAGCGTAGACAGGAGAGGAGGATCGTAGTGGTAGCATCACTTACATGCTGTCCACAACTAGACCGATGAGTGCAGAAACACACCACGAACCATCCTTTTTCCCACGTCAACGAAACATGTGGAGTCAAAGCCGTAACCACCGTCTATTTCAGTGGCAGAAACATAAGCTCTCTCAGCTCATTGTGTCATTTTCTGGCCGCAGTTAGTTGAAGGGCGGGGCACCCATTCATTTCCCCTCTCTTACAGCACCTCATGTGTCCTCATGCTTTATTATTCTTTTCTATTTTTGTTCTCTCTCAGGGTGCTTTAAGAAACATATCCTCGAGGATCAAAAAGGTTTATGTTCCCAAACAGATAGATCAAAGAGATATGGATATAAAGCTTGTTTTCCATCTATTCCATGTAAACACTTGCCTTTCACCTGTATTTTTCAATGGTTTACGGCAACAAATACACAAATATAATATGTAAACTAACATCACAGGGCAATTCAGATAATTATTTTCTTGTTTTCCCAAATCGGAATTAGATGAGAGTCCCTCCGTGGCCAGTGCACCAAGGTTCGGCAGCACTGCACAAACCAAGGCAGCATGCAAAGTGGACACACAATGGAGGCCGCAGGGGGAGTGAAAGAGAGCAGAGCAGAAATTAAGGAGGCTTGTTAGGTTTCACATACACTTATTATCTTCAAATTTTAATGCCAAAATTATTTTTTTTTGATAATAACACATATAGTGAGAGTATAAGACAGTGAGAGATTTTCTTTTGGTTATTATTATTTGCTCAATGGCGAGCGTTAAATGGGAAGATTGATACCACTCTATATGGTAAATTGGAAGCCAGAGTGAGCAGCCGATTAGCTTAGCTTAGCACAAAGGCCTGCTCCTCTAAAGCTTATGATCATGTTTGTTTAATCTGTGCAAAAATCGAAGTGGAGGGGTGACTTCTAGCTCACCCGGTAGACTAAAGGTGCACGTAAAACAGCTATAATGACAACAAATAAATGTTAAGTCGAAAAATGAGGCATTGCAGTTTCACAGAGGCTTTATTTCCCAAAATGATTTCCAAAAATATCTAACAATTCTACATTTAATTGTGAATTTGCTCTGGTGTTCATTGATGCTTCGCTCCAATAAAGGGAACGGATTAAGATTATTCAGAGATAATCAGCTTTTGTTCAAGGTGACTTTTAGCAATAAAATCAATAGGACGATAAGGCAATGACTTATCATAGAGATACAGCTGACGTCAGTCACATATCTTTGGGCTGACCTAATGAGCCTAATAAAGTCATCCATCATTGATATTCTTTAGATGTAAAATGTCTGCCCTGGCTTGAGCATTGATCAGTCACAGAAAAGAGGATTTGCTTCCATTCCTTCCTTTTATAATCATGACAGACTCTCCGTGTTCTCCTTTGCTGCTGTATACTGCAGCTCTGATATTCCACGATTGGCTTTTCCATATGGCTAAAATTCTATCCAGCCAGGAAGATGGATGAACAAGATGGATGTGAAAGCTCCACTCTGCGCACAGTCTGACTCAACAGACACTGTAATTGAGTTACACGGACAGAACTCACTGCCCCTCCATTAGCATTCACAAGAGGATACCGACAGATCACTCCACACACGGTGCTGCTTGTACTTTATTATTTCCTGTACACCAAACTGTAGAGTCGACTCGTCATTCTCTTTGAACTCTGCAGACACTTTAGATTATTTGAGAATCGGGATACAAGATTGTGAAGTTAATTGTCTAATTGAGGCGAAATAGAGCAGAATCCAAAGGTAATCTTTCATCCTCCCATCACTCTTGTTCTTCAACACAGCCAGTTCAAATGCCAGGGAGGCTTGTGGCGTCAGAAGAGATGCAACAAACCCTGGGAATCTGCACAGTTGCTCGGGGAGTTTGCAGGACCGTCAGTGAGGTTGATTTGGATTCACTGTGCTGCAGAGGTGCTGATTCAGTCAGAGCCTGCCGCCTGGTAAATGTTTACCCTTGGGTTAAATGAAATGTGTGTGGATGAGCTGAGAGATACAGCTCAAGAGCCTGACTGGTCGCCTCTCACAGGTACTGGGTACAGGAATGTACTTGACTCAGGACCGACCGAGAGTGTCCCTTTTGGTTTCGATTGTTGTCTCACAAAGCTTATGTCATTTTGTCCTTCATTAATCCCGACACAAATAGATTCAGAAGAGCCACTGAACCCGCGCTGCGTGGCCGTTTAGCTGAAATGAAGATAAGGAATGAATATTTAATTGTGGACATTAAAAAGCATGATGCTGTGATAAAGGAGATGTTTTTGCACGATCAGCGTACATTCAAATTGACCTTGGACTAGAGGAAATGATCGGCAATATACAGCAGAGGGAGAATTCAAAACCACTCACCTTTATCTTAGGAGAAAGTGAGAGCTCACTAGAGGTGTACTCGTCCTCATAATGTCTCAGGGGACACTGAGTAAAATGGGATGCTATATTCTATATAACAAAATAACATTGGAACTATATTTTTCCAGCAAAATATACGTTCCTGCAAAGTGGTGATTTCTTCAAGGGTGCAAATGAGAAGTGAAATGCTTGATTAAGTGTGTTATTGGAAAGAGGAAACCAAGAGAAGATGGAGCAGGTTGACACTCGGCCTGTCAGAGTATAATGAAGTGCAGGGACACTCCACGTGTTTGGGCTCATAGTGCCAAATCCTGAGAGGAGCAATAATTACTGTAAAAGCCACTTGCTCCTAATGATGACGGTGAAGCAGCTGCAGAGCCCCAGCTCTTAGAGACCATCACTTAGACGGGAGCGTGTGATGGGGGCTGGCTGTAAATGTCATGCAATTATTTCACATAACATTTTTGGATGTCCTTCAGGGTGGCAAGGTTAAATGAAAGCTGTGAGCCAGAGCATTCCTCTGCTTGAAGGGTCTGGGAGTGCTCAGATTTGGATTTTATTAATGGAAAACCCATTGCTTTGTTTAATGTAGCACTGCAGGTAGTTACGTTGGTTTTCAACCATGCTTTATCGATCAAATGACCTTCTATGTGTGCTATTCAGTAAAGAGCAAATGAAGACAATCAATCATACAGTGCAGTGTTCTGTTCATGTATTACAGTCAGACACACAGCACTGAAGAACTCTTAATCTCCTGCAGCTAATTGAATTTCCATTGTTGATTGAACGCTGTGTAATTGCATCCAACGCTGACCTATGATGCTACTGACGCTTTCATACATGAGTCTGTGAGTGAATGATTTAAAATGCACCACTACTGTTGAATTACTACAGTATATATAGTAGTTACTACATGGGGAAAAATATTATTTTTTCTTTTCTTTCTTTAGATGCCACACAGTGGATGTAAACGTTGTTTTTGCTGCTGGCTGTGGAAGTAACGCTGGGTTACTACGAAGCAAAGTTTAGCCAAGCTAATGGTCAATGTGAGAAGCACCTCTAACTCCGGGTTTGAGTGTTGTTGTCTCGGTATACCGAGGTCTGGACTTCAAAATATACAGTACAGAGTATTTCGAGTTATGGTGTCGTTGATGCCAGCAAATGGGTATTTTCTGGAGGCAGACCTGGTATGAATCAAACTCACAAAAGTATCAGTAGAAAAGTTGTTCCTCCATTTTAAGCCATCAGAACAATGGTCGGTATATGTCAATACAACATTCAGGAAAGAAGACTGCAAAGACACTCGGTGAATTCTGTATTATATGCTGATATTTGTCTTAGCTGCATCTTATTCAGGCCTTGCCTGTGCCGATCATCTATATTCAAATAAAGGTCCAATAGTTTGGCCTGAACTGATTATTGGGCTTCCTCCCAGAGTTTGTGAGAAAAGACTTGGCTCGTTACAGTTCACTGCCCTCCCCTCAGTGCTCCCCTTCCTCCTCTTGTTCCTTTGCCCTTCCCCTCCCCTCCTCCCTTCATCCCTCTCCCATTAGGAGTCCCTCAGTGTGCAGCTACCGCTCGGGTTCAGCAGGCACTGCGTGTTCAGTTCCTGCCCGTGTGCAGCCACTTCAAAGCTCTTCTATAAAGTAGTATTCAGTTAGTAATGTGATGTGCGATCTATGAGAAGCTGATATGGGAATGTTTGAGCAGTGGGCCTGAGCTTTGCCCAGGATACGCCATTTCATCCACTTGCATGTCGGAAAGTTCCAGCTGCAGAATGGTTAGCGTTAGTTGCTTATTATTCGAAACAAAGCAGTCATTCATTCCACTAATTTGAAACTTAAGAGTCTGGATTGGGAGGTTATCCCACCTGTTACACAATCATGATGTCACGGCAGCGCAGTTAGGAAAAAGTGACTCCCGCTGAAAAGTCAGTTCCCCTTTTTTTGCTCTGACATGCTGTCTGTTCCTGCTAACAGTCAGATCTGTATATTAGATGTTTGTGTACTGAAGGTCACAAAACAAATTACAAGCATCTTCAAAGAGGGTCTCTGTGGACAGTATGACATCTGCTTCGGTTATTGCTCTGTCTGCAGCTGTCTGGTTACATTTTGTTTCACTTTTTCATCACCAAATCAGCTTTGGGTTCAAAGGAAAGGAAAGTGAAAATAGCACATTGTGCACCAAAGCAGTGTATAATATGAAGACTTTCAGTTTGGTGTCTCATTAAATCACTAATCAGCCGTGACCACAGCGAATCCATCCAACAACTACCACTTTGACTTGTTACTCAAGGCCGTAAGTTGTTTGCACGCAAACAAGGTCTATATTGAGGATGGTCGCTGCTGGTGAATGAGGCTCATGTTTAATAAGGCAGATGAAAAATCCAGCTTTTGCTTCTTTTACCGACGGGCTGCGGTAAATCAAAACTTTATGAGGCTTCGGTGATTATATGATACAATAAAAGTAGAGTATGGATTATTTATGCAAAGGTTACATGACAGAGTACATTTTAATAATGTTTCCTTGAGCTGCATTTTTATGATCGCTCATTGAAATGCATGGTTGTGCTTTTCCAGGTCCCCTAAAATATTAACAGGGTGCTGTTCATATTAAGTTCCTTACCTGTACCGGTACTTGCTGAATTAGCCTGTTCACCTTGGTTTCCAGTGCTTCTCTTCAGCAACCAAAAGTACAACTGGTGCAGCACTGACAGATTAGGTATTTTTAGGCTGGTTTGGTCTTGATTTAAAGGATAAAGCCTGCATTTAGAAAGGCAGATGTTACTGAAACTATAATGCCATGTCAGTGGTGCAGAGAAGGGTTTGATTCTGCTGACCTCACTGACTGAGCCGCTCTGTCTCTGGATAGCAGATGTTCGCTGCGAGTGTGTGTATTCATTTCATAATGGAGTTGAGGCCTACAGCCAGTCAGGGTCAGCCTGGGTCTCGGGCTCTTCATTTAGCAGCTTGCCAGGAGACGCTGCAGAGCTGAAAGAATGTGTGAACACTGCCCAGTTTGTGATTTAAAGGCTGCCCGGGGTTTTGCCTCGGCTGCTGTGATACTATTTATACCACTGGCCGTCCTGCCGGGGCTGAATGAGCTGGGAGGCATCAGCAGATTTTTCATACCAAAGCCCAGGAAAAACGCAAGCTCCCTGGGAGCAGAGGCTGCAGTTTTTTCAAGCTCCTGTTGAGAAAATATTCAGGCACGGGAGAGAGTCTTCACGAGTTTCAGGGGGCGACTAATGATAGAATGCTGTCTTTCTTCTCCGCTTTTTCCCAACAGGGTTCTTTCCATTTTAAATCAAATTTATTCTTAGCTGATGCAAACAAAAAACAACTTTTCTCCTATAATGTGGTAGATACCTTCATGTAAACTTTGGAGTACACAGATTCAAAGTTGACAGTACATTTTTTTCTGATACAGTGTGATGACACAAATCAGGGCTCATTAAAAATGATCTCCACTCAGCTGTCTGAATAAATGTAAACACAAATCTATTGACATGCAAACAATAACACAGAGACATACATTATTTACAGTATTGTGCAGTGGTTTCTGCAACATTAGGCAGTATATTAGGCTTGTGTTGTGGTGGCCTCTGTACTGATACATGTTATTCCCATTGAATGATTGATGAATCCAGGAGAGACAGTTAATGATCTCACTAAACACTAAATGTGCCTTTCAGACAAAACATAACAGAATGAGAACGTACATTACACATACAGTATTAACACACACACACACACACACACACACACACACACACACACACACACACACACACACACACACACACACACACACACACACACACTTCTACTATGACACTGCATCATTTTCAGCTGCTTCTCGTGCCTCCACCTTAAGAAAGAAACTTGCGCTGTAATCAAGATGCTGCTTTTAAGTGCCGTCGGAAATATTTAGATTACATACTGGCTGTTGTGCTATAGATCAATCAAGTGCCAAAAATGAGTGCAAAAATAGATTTGGGAAATTTGACAAACACCTTAGTTAATGAATTGTGATTACAAGGGTAAGGAGGGTTTGGTTTTAAGATTTGATACATTTTACAATTGTATTTTTTTCTTTTCTTTTTAGCATTATGCAAATTTTACATATAGACATGTTTTTATTTGACTCGTTCATTTAACATAGGTGTGACATGAGCAGCAACATTTGGAAAATAAGTAAATAAATATCAGTTGAATTTGATCAATTGTTTTCTACCAAATACAGAAAGTTAGTCTGTGCGCTGATTGATTTTGGAAATATACTGTAACAATAGCAAGCCTCCGCCTCCACCCCCCAGAATCTAGATTCATTACATTTACATGGACTCAGGACACCAATGAGAGAGGAGGGGGGTCAAGAAATGTTACAAACTTGTTTATATGCACTGCAATAGTTTGAGACTACAGTTTACATGCAGTATTGTAAAACATAAAAATAACCCCTTTAAGACTGAGAGTCTAAGTGTACCTAAACTTAATCACAGGGTTTACAGAAAAGTAATGTAAACACTAAATGATAAACGTTTTTAATTTAATCTGGTATGTGTTTTGTTCATTTTCAATAGTCCTTTTTTTGTCATTTCGTCTTTCTTGTGTTTCAATCTAATACAAGCTAACCAACATGTTCAAGTGCTGACTGACACACTTTTGTTGTTGCTGAAAAATGCTGCTAACTAGTAGTATTAACTAGTCGTGTTAGTTATGTTTCCTAAATTTAAACAACTTTACACACAACAGCTTTGAGCCACTTTTCATGAGGCAGTTGGGGACTTGAACGCCACACATAGCTAAATGGACTTAATAGTGTACGAGGATTACGTGAAGGCAGCATGAGGCCACGCCTCCCGTGGATCCTGATTGGCTCTTAATTACCAGCTGCTGCTCCTCATTGGCTGTTGCGCGTCCATTGAATCCCCTCCTCTACCTTTGTCAATTTCTTGCGCTCCCGTTGAAAACGCCTGGTTGTTGTTTCTCCGGGCAAAAGGAGGAAGAAGTTGTTCACCCCGCGTTGCCGGAGGTTTGCGATCACCGAGAGCGGATAACAGACTCCAGAGTCAGAGGAAGCTCCACTTTCTCCTGTGACCAGACGACGATCGGTAAAAAAAAAAAAAAATTGAATGGAAAGCGAGTGAGTGGGTTGAAAGCCGGTCAGGATATAAACCTACACCATCACCTTGTGTGTGGCACAGCGCGGTGAAACTCCTCGAGCCAGCGTGCAACACCGCTGCACTGGATTGTGTTGGGAGCAAACAAGGGAATGACATAAACATACCCAGAGATGGTTTACAACCCGCGGGGACCTTCAGAGACACTACTACTACTGCTGCTGTGAACTTTTATGTGCTAAAAAAGGGAATTACAAAAAGTGCTTTTTCTTCTTCTTCTTCTTCTTCTTCTTCTTCTTCTTCTGCGTCTTCTTCTCACAACCATCAAACGGATTAACCATGCCGGACCAAATCACAGTTACAGAGTTTGTGGCAGAGACGAATGAAGATTATAAATCGCCGACTGCCTCTAACTTCACCACCAGGATGTCCCACTGCAGGAATACAGTGTCTGCTCTGGAGGAGGTGAGTGAGGATTGTAGTCCCCATAAACACGAGTCTGAGCATAATAGGGATTGTAATTTATGTTGGGCTATCCTTCCATACTATTGACAAAATGTTTTAGTATGTTTGATTCATGTCAGCTCAGAGTTGGGGGGGGGGGGGGGGTCACGTCACCTCTATACAAATTGGAAAATAAATTGCCATCCTGTGCACCATACCCTCCCTCATGATCCATACTCCTATTCTAACCAGTTCAGACATTGTTTATCAAGATTTGTATTGCTGTCCTGGACCTCCATTGTCCCATTATACAGTAGCTTTATAATTATTTCTACCCCCACGATGATTAGCCAGCAAGAGCAGGTATCGTCCAGTCAGTTATATTTATATAGGCTCAAAATCATAGATAACAAATTAAACCTCAAAAGGGTTTTACAATCTGTCCAACATGTGACCCGTTCTCTCCGAAGACCTTCCATTTGGATGAGGAAAAACTCTCAGAAAAGACCCTTAAATGGGGAAATAGGAAGAAACCTCTAGAAGAGGGACAGACAGACAGACATGCAGTACTTGCAATGTCTTTGCACTGCGTAGACGATACAAACAGGAGCGACATTGAGAAACAAAACGACAACAGACTGCAAACATATTTAGGTTAAACTGAGACACGAATGTATACATGCATCACTTTTCAGTTGTGGTCAATGCAAGTGCTTTTGGCTTCCGACAGTGATGGAGGGAGAAATGTTACTCTGTTGTTCACGGCCGCATCGTACTGTATGTGTGCACAGAGAACACTTTGTGTTGCAGGTCATCAGGAGGAAGGACACTTCCGCTTTGTTCCCTGACAGCCCTCCCTCCCTCCCTTGTTATAGTTTCCCTACTTTGTGTGCTGTATAGTAGAGCCTCGCCCTGCCTGATGGTAAAAATAGAATTTCCCACATGAGCAGCTCGGTGTGTTAGTGTGTCTCTGCTCTGTTAGGTTGGAGTAGGCGTGTAGATGTTCTGTGTCCTGTGAGGAAAGGTCCCTCCTGATTTCACGGTGGAAAAGTTTTAGTTGTCCTATGAATGGATTTATGACAGAACAATTTTGTGTGTTACACCTTTTTGTAGTAAAAAAAAAACGGACATCCTAATGCATGATTTGTGCAGAGATGAGATTATACGTTGGTGTCTAACGTCAGCGTTTCTCTTCCTTAATTTGAACCTGTGTTTGCGGAAGGCTGAGCTACACATGCATGCATACATACACCTGCTCAAGTACGTACACATACCTCTGCTGCTGCTGGTTTTAAAAATAGCAAATTAATCTGCTATTGCGAAGCATTTCAGCCCAGCTTCGAGTGGAATGTGCTTTTTTGTGGCAAATGAGCGTGTGGATTTAACTGTTTAAAAAAAAAAAAAAATCGTAGCTCATCAGTAATTGCTGGTTTGTGAGGTTTGGTCGAGAATCAAACTCAGCAGCTTTGTTTTAGTGATGAGCTGCAGTTGAAGCTGCTGAACTGTTGTTGCAGAGATGTGGAGTAGTGTGTTCGGTGTTTAACATTGACCTCCTCGCGCTCGGGCTCAGGGAACACGAGGCCTTATTGTTGGGACAACAAGACCTCGCTCCCTTTGGTCTGTTTGACCAATTAAACACTGCGGTGGACGGGGAACACTTCCACTTATTGTCTGCCGGCCTGCCTGGAATCTCAAACACACGCACGCAGACAAAAGCACATCTGCATATGTACACAGTACACAGGCATCCACAAGTAGCTGGTCATTTATGAAGTCTAAAAATTGATTTTATATTCCTGTTGAAATGTTGACTAACCATCAGGAGGATGACTCTTACCCTTGAGTTTAATGATGCATCTATAGTCTGTATATTCACGAAGACTCCATGAAAATGCAAACATCAGATGGAGCTCTTTTCAGCATTGTGCTTGTTCTGACCTTCTCTAGATGGCAGGTTTGTTGTACACGCTCTCACTTCTTAGCTTTTCCCCTTCAACTGACAGTTGAGGACGGGCGGATTGGAGATGCACAGTGTTCTGTGATGCAACAGTGTGCCGGTGCATCATTTCAGAACACAGCCTATTCTCAAAGTGCAGCCAGCAAGCAACTGTAGACTATTGTTGCCCATTTATTACACCCCTATAACTTTCTTGGACTTGTGATGGACAGTTTAAAACAGCAATGGTTAAATTTGATGCGGCAGAACCAGACATATGGTCTTCTTTATTCCACACATTCCTCTTTCTTGTTAAAAAAAACCTGGCACCTACATTACCCACAATGCAACAAGACCACTGATGGTTCGGTCTGAGATTCCGGTGTGTGACGGTAGTAGTGGCTAATCTAGCGTCGAGCAGAGATGACGAGCAGGCTACTGAGGTCTGGTGAGCTCACTTCTTCATCACTGCACAGCCCCAGATTTTCAGAGACAATTAATCAGACGTCTCGCTGCTTCCTCTGGAGCCTCACAATGCTTCATACAATCTTTTTTTTTTTTTTTTTTTGTTGCATATGCAATAGCACCGCCCGAGACCATTAAACAGACTTTGATGTGTGACATCAGTGGAGTCCCTCTTTAAGTAAAGCCTTGCATTTGGTCATGCTCTAAATCACCAATACATCTGTTCTGTTTGGACACAAGTTGGCTTTTTGTGTGGCTGTAACTTGTGTAACGGAGATTAATTTGTTAGTAGAGGGATGTGATTAATGTGTAAATCTGCTGCGCCAGATGGTTTAAAAATGACAGGTTCTGCTGGTCAATCCTGTTACCAATGCTATACACACCATTGACATACCTGTGCACTGTATGTCCGATCATAGAAACAATAGATGTGGTGTATGTCGACCATAGAGTAGGCCTTAACCCAAATCAACAGTGTTTATCTGACAATCTTACCCCAAATATTCTAATGATGGTGCATCCAGCGCTCTGTATTTCCAAAGGGTGCTTGTGCTTGTTTAAAATAGCTGTTGGACTTACAGCCTCACCTTCTTTAAAGACCTTTTAAAACTGACCCGTAGACCTGGTTGTTTACTGGAAGCCTTTAAACACATTAACAGCAGGGACTCAAGCGCTCAGAGGTTTTATGTAAATGGCAGCACAAATGTTGTGTAATTTACTTCTTTCTAAACTTAATTGCATCTAACACAACCTTAATTAGGCAAGTAGTTTAAAACGGCTGGCTATTAAGAGGCCATTCGGAGAGCGTGTGTGTGTCAGTGTGTTTGCGTGTTTGTGTGTGAGTGTGGTAAAACCACAGCAATAAAAACCTGTTTATCCAGTAAGAGGATTTGTGTCATCACCCCCCTCTGTGGTCCTGTGCCACATGGCTCTTCTTCATCCACCCCCTGTGGTGAGGTCAGAGTCCAGACTTTTCAGAAATAAGAGTTTTAGAATCTGGTTTTCACCTCAACGTTTAATTCAAAATGATCTGAATGGCCACTAGTGAATACTCCAGCACACTGGGAATGCTAAGATCCAATCCAGTCATAACTTTGATGGATACTTTTACATTTATTTATTTGAATTTAATTTGAATGACCCGTTGTGAGATATGCTAACATTTAACAAAATAATTCTCCACACTTGTAAAGCGAGTAGCCTAACTTTTCATGAGGTACACGTGACCTCCCATTGAAGGAGGCATCGGCCCCCGAGGGCTGAGCTGACCTCGGTCCATCAAAAGTAAGTATTGATCTTGATGAAAATGCCCCTGTGCTTTTGTCTCGCCCAATAAAAACTCACGGGGATGTCTATCTGAGGCCAGAAACTGGCCCACATTGTAGTCCTCCTAGGTCTATTTTTGCATCTCTGGCTGTTTTTAAGACCCAGTTACTGAATCCTGCCTGGCAGAGAGAGACTCCTGTAATTATGCAATCAATAGAGTGGTCTCCTTGAACAGATCTCAAGTGCGTACACTTCTAGCTCAGGTACGAATACAAGCACATTTGTGTAATATCATGTCGTTGCACTTACGGCTTAGTGAGCACATCTGGCAGGCGTTCAAAGCTTTAATGGTGAATTAATTCTCTGGCGGAGTGGATCAGTTATTGGTATCATTGTGTATTACATCACAATGATACCACAACATCACTGTGATACCACAGCATTTATAAACTAAGCTACTATCCCTAGATGCCCCATTGTCAAAACAGACACAGCTCCATCGAGGGGGGGGTTCAGTCCTGAAGGCTAGCGTCATTAGTCTTCCATCTAGCTTTTATTTCATCCTAAAGAGCTCCATAACACTGGTATGCAAGCTATGCACACGCTGCCTTGCTGCTTGATTTTGTTGAGGGGTTATTAGGGAGTACCTCTGGGAATGGCGACGGTATTCGCAGCATCCACAGGCAACTGTTGGCCCTGGCTGTGCAGGCCACACCAGCCTCCAGTCTGGTTCTCACGGACTATTTCAAACATTCCTAATATTGGTGTACCGTGAGGTAATGGTGCTTGTAAAGTGGTCAGTAGATTCTCAGTGGACTCAAGTGTTAAAGAAGCACAGTGCCCGCTGTGAGAGTCTTTAGTCTCTCATCTCTTTATAGCACCTCTAATCCTAATCTCAGGCCCCCCGGTTGTTTTGGGGACATGCTTTATCTTGACACAAACCCATACCTCCTGTTAACACAAGATGATATTAATTCAACTCAAAACCAAGAGTTTCCTGCTCAGGACTTTGCTTCAATGTTCTTGGCCTGCTCTGCCTTGCTGTTGTTTATGCACCAAAGTCAAGGGACAGTGGGACAGGATGTAGGATGTAGAGTGAGGGTGAAGGAAGGAGACAGAATGGCAGTGATCCTACCAGAAATCCCATTTCAATTACAGGAAGCATTAAGCTTCTTAGGTGCTATACTGAAGACTGGCCGGAGTGGCTGGGGGTCTGGACTGCTCACTTGGGCCAGATTGCACATTTAGTCCATGTGTGCGTTAGCGCTTGTAGATCCATCAGTGTGTCCCTAAAGCTGTTAAATGTGGATTGTCCTTGCATCGATAATCCTACTGTCTGGAGCCTTGTTAAACTTTCCTCCAGGCCACCTGTTGCAGGGGAGCAGCTGTTGTCCCCAGCCAGGCCTCAGCCGTATACCCGCCAACCTTGCCTGGAATGGGGGGAGGAATTTGGGCAGAAGAAGGTCAGGTCTTCCCTTGGCTCGGGAACTATTCCAGCATCAACACAGGCTGGCAGACTGACACATGGAGGAGAGTTACGAGAGCACGCTTGCCTTCGGTTGTTAGCACATCGGCCATAAATCGTTGCACTTTAAATGAGACGTTTCAGCACAAAACAGTAGCAGAGAGCAGGCCTTTTGTTCAGCAACCTGTTTTCCATTGACTTGAATGCTGTTTTCTGGGAAGTTATCCCCAGCAGGAGATGTATGATGATGCACTTTATTTGTGTTGTCCACACTCATGGTGCTAACTATATGTGTTGCGCTAACTTGGTCAACAGTTAAACGCTTGATTTATTGTGGCACCTTGTACGTTAGGTTGGCACTTTTGAATTGATGTTGTGCACATGCCAATAGCCGAACAGTAATTGGACTATAATACATTGATAAGACAGCATTTTTGCTGTATGCTGAACTCATATTTTGTTCAAAACAGTCCAGGAGAATAAACGTACCACTACGCCCCTAGTCTGGGATTCTAACAGATTCAGTGGTGGATCACTCATTGGTTTTAGGATCCTCTATGTGGGACCTCAGTGTTTCCAACGGGATCTTTTGTTTGAAATGAGAGGTGTCTCTCCAGCCTCCAGGGCTGGGTAGAGCAGGGTCTGTGTTATCACCCAGCGACAGGCTCTGACCTGGCCCTCATTATGATGCAGCAGCTCTCCCCGTGGATCTACCAAGGCCGAAGGTCACGGTCCTGTCAACAATCGATTCAAAGCCATGATCTCTCTTATCCCCCGATGGGCTTTGACTGTTTTGATGTGATATGATTTTACTCTCTTGTACACCGTCTATCCTCCTTGAATGCTTGGATTGAGTGATTGGATGAGTGATTGGATGGTGGGAGTGAATTTATTACCAAGATTGTGTGGAGACCATTGGCTTTTGTCGGTCCTGGTAGGTCTATTTGGTTCGGAGGATGGTGAAACTCTCAGTCCAACATGGTGGAGGGGATGGAGGTGAAAGGTGAGACTGTCTGCTCTCTGTCCGACACAGAGGTTAGGGGGTAGGACACTAGGGGCACTGGGGGTAAATGGGAGCTTAAAGCTCGTCTCATCCATCAGAGTGTCCTGGCCCAGATTGTCCGAGACGGCTGTTGTTGACGGCTATTGTTCCCTGACTGGCCCTGCCTCTTCATTAATGAACTCCACCATTGATTTGTAGTCCTGGCCACTCGGCTCTTCTTGGGAGCCAGGGTTGGGTGGGAGGGCTGAATCCTCACAGTTGTGTTGTCCTGCTGTCACTTTCACTCAGGGAACAGACCAAGACCTCTTCTCTGTTGGGGAAGTGTTTTGAACTCCTTAGAGACGCTCAAGGGAGCTTTACTATATGGTTATATGGTGCTGCAAGAAGACTCTTTGCTCATCATCATTTTTGAATCAGTCTGTATTTTGTTGTGATTTATTTAACATTCTAAATAGTCTGATAATCCTAGATCCCTTCTAGATAGATGCACTTCTATCCCTTCTATCTATCTGTCTTTAGCCCTTCAGATTGTCTCACACACACACACACACACACACGCACACACACTCTAACTTCAGTGTTTTACTGCAGCATTTTCCCGGAGAAAGCAGGTCATTTTCCCTCTTGTTTCTCTTCAGGCTTCATCACACAGAACTTTGCGGTAACCGTTGGGCACCTTTCCTCTGACGTTACTGCTTTGACACCATGAGGTTGACACGTATGTCTGTGTGAAAAGAGCCAAAGAGAGTCTCCAAGGTGAAGTCAGAGGAGGTTTTTTTTTTCCCCTCTCAAAGCGCGGCACATTTGGTCCTTATTTCCCGGCCCCTCCTTCCAACTTGGTTTTAACAGTCTCCTGCTGGTTTACAAACTTCATTAAAGACTCTCCTCAAAGTCGGGGAGACCATTTTAAGAGGTTTTAAACTTGGCGCCAGACTCTCCGCTGTTATTTTTATCCATTGTGTTTTAGGGCCTGACATGTGTTACCCTCCTTATTTAATTATATCATTAAGGCGGTTGAAGAAATGCAGGTTGTGACAAAATCATAATGTGTAAATGAGAACAATTACAAGTGCGAGAAGAAGTGAATTTGAAACTTGGATAGTAACTGATTGGGGCTCTCACAGGTCTGGCTCTTCAGACTAGACACAAAAGAAAAAACCTTGCCACTGTAGTATTAACACCAGTCGTCTGGGAAAACCAACCAGAAACAAAAGTTCTCTCTCCTTGTAAAACAATCTGAAAAAGGCCTCAGTGGTTAACATGAAAGTTTGTTTTCTCTAACACTTTAAGCACTGCAGTTGATGTTGTCATCCCAGTGTGACTCCTGGCAGCTGGTGGTCAAGGCTCTGGTCCAACAGCGGTCTTTGTAGTGCTCACTGATGAGCAGTAAAGCCCCAAGTGTCCCGGTGCTAAAATACCAGAAGGCCTGAAGGTAGATGAGACGTTTGAACAACTTCCAGCCAGGCAGGAATAACCAGCAAAAAACAAAATCCTACTATGCAGTCAATGTCGAAGCGCAGTCTAACAAAGTACTTTCAACATCCAAGCTTGTGCGCTTGTGTCTGTTAATGCGCTCGTGTCAGACAGTCTTATGACACAGTAAAAAGTACCCTCCCCCTCCCTTTCTCTGTGACCCACACTCCTACTGAACTTGAATGCAGGAGTTTTCCGTGCCGACCCCCAGGGCAGGCTGACTACACACATCTCAGCTGTGTGAGAGAACAGAGAAACCCTGCAGCCATGGCCTGTTAGCGCCGGGCTCAACGGAACCCATTTCTATCCCAATATTGACTTTACTTGCTCAGCAAAGCACGGAGAAGAGTTGTGAATGAAACGCTTGAAAGGGTTGTTTTCAGTTTCTAGCAGTGGATTTTGCAGCTCTGGGTCCCTTGGATGGACTGGACTCCGACTGGTCTTATGGTTGCGCAATCTTAAGCACACGGCACTAACATGTAGCAGAAGAAGTCAGGGTGAGCAGCTTGAGTCGGGCACAGCTTCCTCAGGGATCGGCCTTCTCTTTGATACCTGCAGGGTTAAACTGTATATTTGACAGATGTTTTGAATGAGTCACAGCTTTTCCTCTGTGGATGTTGAGGTAGAGGGAGAGAGAGAGTGCCCTTCCTGTGTTCACCCTTACTCTGCCACATGTGGAGCTGTGTGTCTGGCTGAGAGCTGGCCAGCAGTATATACAGCACCAAGCGGCCACTTTAACGGCACACCTGCTGACGTGTCTGATTCTGTAATGTGGTGGACAAGACTGCCGACTAATGATATGGTGTTTTATTTATTTTTCTACAGGGGAAATTCTCCATAGATCATTTTTTAGGTGACTTAACATAACTGTTGGCAGTCAAACGTACAGGAAAACCGAGCTGTGGTGCATTACATCAACATTATGTTTTCTCCCAATTAACACCCAACAGTGCTGCTGCTGTGTTGCAAGGAGGAGGAGGCAGGGTTAGGTGGGAAACTATATATAGCTGGACTGCTATATATACTGTAATGGTGTTTCCACCCGGAAGTCTCTCTATCCAAAACCTTTCTACTTTCTAAAGGTGCTAACAAGAACCCACCCAGGGGCCTCTAGTGAGAATCCTTTTCTATATCGAGGGTTTTATCTAGAACCTTTATAGGGCCGGGGTGCACAGACCACAGCGATCGTGGTTCACAATCTTTGAGGGGTTGTGGGCGTTCCCAGTTAATATCCATGCTTTAAACAATCCTTGAAGAACTCTTTCTTCCAAAAGGGTTCTTTGGATTAAAAGGGTTCTTAATGGAACCTTTAGTCTCACAAAGAACCTTTTGAAGACCACTTTATTCAAAAACGGGTTCAGTACTCTTCGTCAGTGTGGGCTGTCCTCACCGCTGTGTTGAAATAAATTTGATTGACGTGATGTCAAGTCTTGCCCATGAGTTACAAATCAAAACCAGGGCTTTTTATTTATGTTCCCACTGGGTGGGAGTGTGTGTGTGAGTTTTACACACTCTTAGATGTTTTAGTAGTTTTCTTTGAGGGGTGAAGTTTGTTTGGTTTTGAAGTTTCATAAAACACGGATTACAACCCACCACAGCCATCACAGATACTGTGGCCACACGTGCACGAAATAAATTAGATAATTGTATCCCAGACTGCAGCCTTCTTATTGCCTGACTTCCACAGTATGCGGCCTGTTTCCTCGCATAACTCTCGCTGGCGCAGGACCTAAAGGCTTGGGCAAGGTTCGACGACGAGTTATAAAGAGACACCAGACACAACCCACGTGTGCGAGTGTGTGTGTGTGTCAGCCATAAACGAGTGTGTGGTGATGACGATAGGGATACTACAGATGGGGAGGATTGCTTGGATTGTGTTTTGTTCAAATTGAACGTGTGCGTAGTGACGGGGCCTCTGAAAGAAGTGGGACAGCGTCTTGTCGAGCAGACATGCTGTCATCAGCAGATAGTTTAGGCGGCAGGAACAATGGGGCTGGCTCTCTGCCTTGTCTGTCAGTCACTCCAGCATGCAATCATCCAGGAATGTCTTTCTTCTTCAGACAGCGGAGGAAGAGGTGGAGAACACTACATTTTCTTGTGGCCCTCTTCCCCGTCCCTCTGGTTCCATGTGAAGTCACCTTCGGCTTACATGTGTCGGAATACTTAAACTAGCCTTTTGTCATTGTGGAACACCAGATGGTTATTTTATTCAAGGGATGAAAATAATCGTGATTTAAATATAATTCATACTTTGAAGATGCTTCCCTCTCTCCAACACACACACAAACATCCCGTTGTTTCTGTCTTTTTCAGTCACACTAGAGCTGAAAGATTATTTGATCAGTTGAAACAAAATCAACGATTCTGTTTGATTGTAAACTGAATATCTTTGCTACAGACAAAACAAGGATTGTGAAGACCTCAACTAGGGCTCTGGGAGCATTGATGTGCATTTGTTTTTACAACCTCTTGATTTATTTACAGACCAAACAATGAAGGGGAAACCCATCCAAAACCAATTTTCCCTTTGCATTCTTCTTGGGTTGGTGCTGTATGAAGTGGCTTTCAATGTTTCATGTGAACAACAATTGCTGCACTATGTGAGGACTTTTTGACCCTGTCTTGTTTTGGTTTTGAAGACCTTGACAAATGCTGGAACAAGCACGTTGGATTAATTCGCCCTGGTCTGGGTCCTTGCAGCCGAACTACGTGCTTACCCAGCTGAGCTTTGCCTTGGGGACAGCAGTCAAAAATGCTACTTTATACAGAAATGAGTCGCCTATTTGGGGGCTGTTGTCTGCTTACACTAATCTTTTCCCGCCCAAAGATAGTAACTCCAGGGCCAACAGGAGGTGGTTATGAAGCCTGTAATACGGACATCTCTTAAGGATCTCTTTATTTTCTTTATTCCTTTTTTTTGTTTCACAGTATTCATCTGTAGTCATCATATTTACAATAATTGTACCTTCTCATTCAGACGACTATTACATTTTCAAACTGGAAAGATTGTCAGTTCATACTGTAATCTATCTGCTCATCCTCAACATTAATTAGGTTTACAGTATCTATAATCTGTCCACGCACAAGCACTAGATATTGTCCATCTGCACTGTGCTCACAGAGATCAGTAACATGACACGCGTTACTACTCTCCTGGAAGGGCATGACTATAAGTGACCCAGCAGTGTTGTGATGCTCTCTCTAGATTGGCAGATGGCACCTGATTGTAATCACAATGATGATGATGATGTCGTGCGTTAATACGAGGATTAATTCAATTCATTTTGGGGGTTCCTTCTCCTGCTTCATCCAAATTCCCAAACGGTCAGTAAGCAGCAGGAAGTGAGTAAAGAGCCATTCTGGCTAGTTCGCTCTGAGCTGCTATCAGGAGAGGGGAAAATGCTGACACCGCATTAGCGTCGTGTGAAGTGTGCTTGTGAAGCAGCTCCAGGGCTCAGAGGCCGAGTCTATTGTGCGAGGATTCAGCTCTGATCCCCGCCCCGTTGAAAGGCTGCGCGGCAGAGGAATTCCCCCTCTCGCTCTGAATAGTTTTTGGGGGTTAAAGCTGTTTGAGTGCTACAAACAAGAGGGCCAGCACATTGTGGGGCCTGGTGCTTAGAGAAGAGTCACTTTGCTGAACCCTGGAGTGCATATCAGACTGGAAATGTGTGAAAGTGATTGAAGAGACCTGTGTGTGTGTGTGTGTGTGTGTGTGTGTGTGTGTGTGTGTGTACATGTGAGTGTGACTGATTTAGAGCAGTGTGTGTGTGTTGTGTTCAGCAGGGATTGGTTTGTTACCCCGCCTGTCTGTCCCCCACTTGTCTCGCCCCTTTCCCCCGACAGTCCACTCTGTGCAGATTGAAAGGGTGTGCTGGAGCGTGATACTGCCTGTGTGTGTGTGTGTGTGTGTGTGTGTGTGTGTGTGTGTGTGTGTGTGTGAGAGAGCGAGGAAGACCGTGGCTCGATGAGAGCTGTGATGTTCATGTGCGTGTAAGGCTTTCACTGGTCAAACCAGGCTCATTACTGATGTTATGTGGTGGTCAAACAGGGGCTTAGATCTGCCAATGTGCCTGTAGACCGTTGTGTAGTCGATACAACAAGGTGTTGATAGCTTTGCTATTTATACTGACTGGAAATGAGGCAGCAAGCCTCTGCCAAGTCAACAAAAACGAATGCACGATACATACTTTTTTGTTTTCCAGGATCTGCTGGGAGCAGCTTCACGCCCATCTGCTTTTGTATTTTTTGCAGCTGTTAGTAGCTTCCCCATTTCCTTTGTGCATTGCATTGTGGGACACCCAAAAATCAAGCAGATTCAGCACACATGACTTATTTGAATGAACTTAACACTCAAGTGTCGGCTCCAAACCTGCATAGAATTGGTACATAGTTTGGAATTGGGATACAACAAAGGTTTGACTGTTGAAGCTGCAAACGTTTACATCTCATCTGGTGTTGTGAGGCCACTTTGTAGACGCATGTAACATTACGACATGCTCAGTTTTAACACAAGCCTGCTTCATACTAACGCAGATAAACATACTCGTAACGGTACCTCTCAGTTGCAGTGTACTGCTGCAAGAACTACCGATACCAAAGCAGTTACACGCTCCTAGAGCAGAACACATACAGTAGTTGCCATCTGACTGTGTTGACGCAGCATATGCACCAAAAGCTTTAGTTACAAAGTGAACAGATTGCTGTAAATCTCTTGTCCATTTGGCTAGTCTTCCTCCACAAACACGTCAATGCTGCTGCCAGGGAGCCCAGCTGCATTGGTCAGAGTGTCCAATGCATATTAATGTAATTTTTTGTACATTTTGAAAACTCAGCATTGATGCCACGCACCATTTTGCAGTTCTAATATATAATCTGAATGAAACGCACTCCGGTAGCTTATTGATTCTTTGCACCACTCGGCTGGTAAACGCCGTCGCATGCTTCGACTTCAGCAGCTCACCCTTGTTTGAACTCAAATCCTCCTCACCAAACACATTCGCAGCATCAAATAATCAATCAATAAATGACAGTTTGAAGTAGGTTTTACGGGCTCATTTAGAAATTGCTTCCTGCAATACTGAAACAAAGGAGTGATGCAGTTCTGTGAAATATCGGTCTGTGAAGAATTACATATGCATGCAGAATTACGTATGCATTTCTACTGTCTAACAGAAGCTCAGGTACCTGCAGAAATGCTTTCAGTTCTCTCAAGGCGTTCGCTCCGAGTACTCATTGTAGCTTAAATGTGGAGGGTAGAGCCCGAGGTGGTGCTGTCTCCAGTTACCCGTTTAAAAGTCTTTTGTGTGGTTGGATTGGTTTGGCGGTGGAGACGGAGATGGTTCTCTGCCGCTGTATTTTTCTCACTCGTTTTGTCTCTGCTGTTTGTTTTAAAAATACCTGTTTTAACAGTATACAGACACGCATGGCTGTGTGGGGTCTGAGTGAGCCAGACGGAGGATAATGGCATATGTAACAGATGAGTCATTTAGCAGGAGTTGAAGGACCTAAAACCACAGCACTGAGTCTTACTCTTACTCAACGCAAGTAGCTTCTGGCTGTTTTTTATTTGCACAGTTCCCACCAGGTTGTATTTTTAGTATGTATACTTTTACCAAGTACTGCTGTCTAGAAGTTTATTTGGGTAAACAATATTCATTTTAACCTGCGTTGATTGTTTTTTTTTTAAATTAAAGTATCCTTGTTAAAGTTTTGAAAGATGTGGAAGTAATGCAGCTGGAAAATGTAATTAACAGTAAATACATTTTTAATGTTTCTGAATAATTTGGACGCAGCTTATAGAGCAACATAGATGAGGTGTCCCAGTGACAGGGTGACAGTGAGCGAGCACGCTCAATACCAGGACCCTAAAATTGAAGCAGCTAAATGGAATGCAGTAGTTATCAATTACACCTGTGCTTTTCCCTACTGTGACATGTCACAATGTATTTGTGAAAATGGGTAAAATGTATGTATAGATAGTGATTATAAGCCTGGTGTCTGAATTTCAGTGCAACCTCTAGTTTTTTCCCCCACACGTGGAAACATTTGCATCTGTTATTAGATACTCTATTGCAGTGCCTGTTCAGGACGTGCCCGTTAGGAGCTCATGCGCTTCAGGAACGCCCGATTGCATGGCTCCCGGCATTACTACTCGCAGCGTTCTCAAGAACAGCTCAACGCCAATTGACTTCGGGTTGTGGCGTTCGTATATATCGGATGGACCGTTCTCCAGATATGCGAAGGACAGACGGATGGAGATTCCTATCTTTATAGTTCGATTAGATGGCCTTCGCCACTGCTCGTTTTCCTTGAAGCTTAACGAGCCTTATATTGAATCAAAATGTAATAATAAAAAAGGGCACTTCTGCTATTAAATCTTGTGTAGATGGTGAGACATCAGTAGTGTGTCAGAGCAAACTGTTCTCGTCTTTTCTTTGAGCTCTGTGTTCTTCTTTTATTCTACCCGTCCTCGACCAGCGACACTTTATTCATCTGTCATCTTTTCCTTTTAAAGTCACGTCTGTCTTTCTCTCTCTCCGTCGTGTGTGTGTGTGTGTGTGTGTGTGTGTGTGTGTGTGTGTGTGTGTGTGTGTGTGTGTGTGTGTGTGTGTGTGTGTGTGTGTGTGTGTGTGTGTGTGTGTGTGTGTGTGTGTGTGTGTGTGTGTGTGTGTGTGTGTGTGAATATGACCCCGGGAGTGCGGAGTGGTTCTTCCATTTTGCATTAGCAAACAGCTCATAGCTTGGATATTAATACGGCACAGATTTATGGATTCAACACATTTCGTCACTACAACTAGTGGTGTTGCAAAGAGGACAGTGTGGGTGTGTACAGTATTTGTGTGTGTGTTGCAGCTGAATGGGGGCCATTGTGTGTGTTTTGTTTTCAGAGGGTCTAGGCGATTTGATATATGTCAGTCGGATGGGGAGTAGGGAAGGGAAAAGTGGCGCCAGCTCTGGCCCGCTTTGGGGGACGAACTTATTAAAGTCCCTAAAAACTAATTTCTCAAAATCCCCCCTCATCCTGAGAGACTGCCTCACTTATCACTGGTACAGTGCTGCATTGTCTCAGCTGGACTCCCAGTGTTTGCTCTGTTTAGTGTGTGAGTCTCTGGTCTCAATGCGTGTGAAAGTCTACGGGTAGTCATAGGTTTGTGTGTGTGTGTGTGTGTGTGTGTGCCCGTGTATACACATCTCAGCGAAATTGTCCTTCATGTAGGAGACTGCAGATGCTCACTGCTCTTTCCCTACAAGCTATTATACTAATACACACACACACACACACACACACACACACACACACACACACACACACAGAAAGCAATGATGGTTCAGCTCAGTTCTATTCTTAGCTTTGCCTTGAATAATTCATTGACTGCAGCCAGAATAGAGGTGGCATAGAGAGGCGCACACACACACAAACGGTACCACATGCCTGCATTCAGGACGTGGACAAAAAAAGCAGGAGTACCAGCTCAGGACGGCAACAACACAAACTGGGACCTCAGAAATGACAGTAGAGTTAAATCAACATCCTTGTGACGGTCTCTGAACAGGACTGAGATATATACTGTATCACTGAGAGCTGCCATATCAGAATATTAGGACTGGCCCCTCTTACTCCATTAGTCGACAAATCGTTTCAGTTCAGGTCTCAGTTGATTTAGATTTCTTTAGTGGATACGTCTTTTTTTTATGCTTTTGTTTACATCGACTCAGGTTGTTTTAAAATCGACAAATGTCTTTAGTCAACTTAAAAAAAACACAAAATGCTTTAATGTCTGTCATTAAATGATTACATCTACTCTAACGTGAGGGTGTGTGTCTGTCTGTAACAGGCTCTGGATGTGGACCGAAGTGTTCTGTACAAGATGAAGAAGTCTGTGAAGGCCATCTACACGTCTGGTCTAGGTGAGTTCCCCCGTCTGTCCTCTATGCCGGGATTTTCATTTCCTTATCTTAGCACTCTCGCTGTAGTTTTTCATAACATGTTTCTCTCTTTGATATACAAAAAAAAAGAAGATTTTTCTGTTTTCACAAGATAATTGGTTTCAATACAAAAGTGCACAATGGATTGAAAATGGAAATGATTACTAATTGCATTTTCTATTCTGAGGCAGACGTAGAGAGGATAGCCGTGTGTGTGTGTTATTACCATGGTCATTGTGGCTGCTTGTGACAGTGTTGGGTGTTTCCAGTGTCTTTTGTCCGGCCTGCCTGACAGAACCCCGCTGAGAGAGGGAGAGAGAGGGAGAGAGACCTCTGAACAATGTGCTGAGCATGTCTTTTTCAGAACAGTGTGAGCACTGTTCAGACCAGAGGGGACAGCTGTCTGATCCAGACCCCCCAAAGGAACAGCTGGGGAGGGGCGCACGCTGTGTCTGTGTGTGTGGCTGCTGAGGCATGGACACACTCACCTTCTCACCTCACTGTGCATTTACATACATGATGTGCCTTTTTGTCGCTACCAGACTCGGAACCTCTATTGTGTCACCCCATGACGTGAACGGCTGACATTGTGAGTGTGTACGAGCGTGTACGTCTCACCCTGTTCAGCTGCTAGAATGAATGCCCCTGATGTTGATAAATTACCTTCATTTGAATGTGTGTGTGGTTAGTGCAGCAGGATACACACACTTACACACACACACGTGAATTGTAGGTGTTTTAAATTTGTTTTCATTATGAACAAGATCATCTGCTGTAGGAAAAATTGGGTAGAAGCAAATCTACCTTTTAGCCCATTTACTACCGTTACTGTATATTTAAAGCTGCACCGATCAATATTAATGATGGATGTGGGTTAAAGTAACATAATCAAGTCTAGTTCACTCAGTTTAGACTTTTCAAATTGATCAGCAGTAAAACATTAACTAAAACACACTGGTGAGGTCCATTAAGCAAATACAAGCTCATATATAAACACTGCAACTTGATTTTAAATGTAAAGAAAAAAATATCATCAATGAAAATGAACCCAGAGCTTAAGTAATGGATAACGAGGGGTTCATTATCTGGAAGTAATGGACGACGTGGAGGCCAGAACCCTCTCTCTGAAGGCCATTCGTATCTGAAAATAGACATCTGGGAGGGCATTATCCCGCTTCTACCATGGGGAATTATCAACAACATAAAAATAAAGATCATCCCATATAACTTTTATGCAATGCAAACATTGTTGACTGCTCCAGTAAATTGGACAGACCTTATGCTCGCAAGATTCAAAGTCGGTAACATTGCGTACGGTTGAGAAATACTAAACACAATGTTTGAGTATATGCTGACGCGTATAAAGCGAAGAATGAAAGCACAGCATTTGTATTCATATTCTTCAAAGAGGATACAGCCTGAATAATGAGGCACACAACAGGAAGCCTCAACACTGACTGCCTCACTACTCCGAGAATACATTCTGTCCTGGTAGAACTGGCTGTCGAGCCCAAAACCGTGGAAGCATATTTTATCGCCGATGACGTGAGGAATACTAATGACGAGGAGGTGAGGGGAAGATGGAGGTTTGGCTAGAACGGCAGAGGCTGAGCAAGCAAAGTAGCCTCGTATACCAGAGAGTTAGAAAGAGATGGGAAATGTGAACGAAAGATACTGGGAAAGCTGTACAGACCCGTGTTGCTGCAGGGGCCTGTCAGCCTGTCAGCTTGTGGGTTTTGATGAATAAACCAGCAGCAGCATCTCAAACCCCCGAAGAACCCGGAGCTGATCGAGCACAGCCGCTCGGACAGACCTGCCAAAGCTGCCGAACAGATAAAGAATCGAGGCGGACGAGTGAGCGGCGTGTTCCTGCTGCTGCGCCTATAGAGCTGAGCAGGATAGAGTTGCTGAATAATGCAGCACTTAGCCATCTGGGCTGACCTTCTCCTTCTGATCATACCGTTCTCTCTTGGCTGCAAGGTAACCAATACAATGAGACTTCCACAAGCTTAAATGTAATCAAACTGGACGGATGTCTGAGGAACACGATCAGATGAGACACTGAAATGCAGGATGGAGTCGTCTGTGGGTAAAGGGTCTTCTCTCGGTGCAAGTGGACGTGGAGCCCGGTGTTGTTTTCTTACCGTCTGTGGAGAGATTTTGAATTGATCGAAGGCCGCACATTGTTTTAGTGAGCGTCAGAGCGTCAACCGACCTGATGGAGCCTAGTGTGAGGGAGAGACCGAGAGAGGAAGCAGAGGCCAGTCTGGTGATTTAAAGTGTGTGTGTGTGTGTGTGTGTGTGTGTGTGTGTGTGTGTGTGTGTGTGTGTGTGTGTGTGTGTGTGTGTGTGTGTGTGTGTGTGTGTGTGTGTGTGTGTGTGTGTGTGTGTGTGTGTGTGTGTGTGTGTGTGTGTGTGTGTGTGTGTGTGTGTGTGTGTAAGAGAAGACGCTGCAAAACCAGCCTGCAAACTGTTTGTCATGTTTTTTTCCTCCGTGTGTGTTTGAGAGGGAAGATACAGTAAAGGATGTTAGATATTAGCAAGCCATTTATGCAGGTTGTAAAAGTGTGTGTTTATGTGTGTGTTCAACCGCGTCATGGCCTCTGTCCTCCAGTAAACACACAGTCATCGTTTCCTGAGGTCAAGCAAAAAGGAATCCTTTTTCCTGTCTCTCACACACACACACACACACACACACACACCACTAACCGCCATGCTACCTTTCAAGCGTTTCTCTAAACCTGAAACTGTTTTATTTTGCTTGTCATTTAGGTGTGGAAAAAGTGTGTACAATATAAACGAAAGTAGGTAAATGGTGTAAATGCAGATGAACACCCAGCATTTAATTATTTTTTAATTAAGTCAGAAATTACAATTAAGAAATGAATGGAGCTCTCAGATGCTAATTGAACTCTTAATGAGTTATTTTCTGAAAGGCAAGGCACTCTAGGAAGACTAGGTAAAATAAACAATATGTTTCATGTTGCAGATGCCTCAATAGTTTTAAAGATGGAGTTTAGCAGGTCCTCAAATACATCTGAGGCGTCCATCTTCTTATATACAGTCTATGGGCATCACAAGATGATCAACAGGGAGTAAAGCAATAAATGTCTGTCCTTTAATCTTTGCTTATTTTTGTTGTACTGATGATTAGGGGTCTCAAGTAAAAATTGTTTTAAGGGTTGTTGTTGTTTGTCTGGAGCCACTAATCGAAAAGAAAAAGTTAAAGAAGAGGGTGTAGTTTTTAGAGTGACTCTCTTATAACCATGCAAAGCCCTTGTTTCTGTAAGGAAGCCCCTGAACACCGGGTTGCTGTATTGGAGATGTTTAGGCAACATGCAGAGCAGCACTTCATTAGCAGGTTTTGTTTACAGTGTAAACTAAAAGAAAAGGCCGCCTCTGTCTCTCTCTGCCATCCCACTTATATGAACTATAATATCGAGGTCCAGAGCTGCTCTGTGCTGCAGGCTGCATGCGTGATGCGTGAGGTCACGTTACAACGAATACACATGTAACTCACTAAGCAGCCCGGGGGTGGTTTTGGGCTGTTTGTCGGCGCTGAACGGAGCTCTCATGTGCCACTTCTTAAACAACAGCAGACCACCGCCCTGTCGGCCCAGAGCCACCGCCACACAGCTGGAGCTGCTGTGTAAACAGTGTGTGGTGTGTGTGGTGACGGCTGGTGTCTGACACACGACACCTGATTGCGGTTTATTATATCTCCGTACGACACATTTCACTGCTTTGATCCAGAAGCTGTGTTTAATAGGACTTAGTCAAAAATAGTTTAATCGATTTAATTGTCAACAAAATGCAAGAAACCACTTGTTATTTAGGTTTGAGAAGCTGGAGACGGTTCATTTTGCTTAAAGATTATGGACTCATCCCTTTATCGATCGTCATCATTTTTTTTTTGAGATTTCTATGTTTTGGGTTATAAACTTTTTCTTTCTGTTTTCTTAAATGTTACTAGCCGATATTAAAATAATAAATACAGTTAAAATGCAAATAATTCTTTGCCAACATCTGTATAAAGTGCATCACATTAGTAATGTTCAGGCGTAAATCTCAGGTAATGTACATTTTAGAAAACCTCAAACAATCATTTAGATATAATCTACAGAAAGTTATTATTGAACAATTAAATAACCATTTATTTAGTCATTTCATAAGTCAAGTTCAAGATTTATTGTTTCTCTCCGTTTTATATAAATTAAGTAAATATGTATTCAAATGGGATTGGTTTGTTTTATTTAAATAAGCAACTTTGTGTCTCTTCTGTAGTCGTAATGTAGAAGGAACCCTCTCGGGTGCTTTAAACTAGAAGCTGTTAAAAACTCTAATGTTTCTACTTGTGCTCTGAGTCTCACAGGAGCTTCATCATCCAGCTCAGCGGTGGTTTAAATTAGATTTGTCTGATGTGAGGAGGTCGGCAGGTAGTGAGCTTTCCCCTGTTAATAACGTGATGGATATCTCTCTCGTGTGTGTGTGTGTGTGTGAGATATGAAAAGCGGAGTCATTATGTGGCAGCAGGTGTCTTTTAGTTCACACCTCTTTTTCTTCCCTTTCCTCGAATCCTTCCTTCAGCCCGCCGTCGTCTCCGTCACGTCTCTTAGTGACTGTTGTCATAGCAACAGTCCCCGGTGCCCCATCCCTTGCTCCACCGCTGTCCCAGTGGCATTAGCTGTTATCAGCTACCCAGTCTGGCGTGGGGTGAATTAAGTGGAATCACTCTAGGCCTTACCCTGTGCTAGATTAAGTCGACTTTAGACACGCTTGAAGACTTCGTCACTGCTGGTTTTATGGCTTCCTCCTTGACTGGTAACTGACTGTGGGGGTTGTTTAGTTTGGGCGCCGACTCAGTTGATTTTAGTTTTCTTCCTCCTGTGTCTTCAGCCTTTCTTTTGAAATGATCAGAGAGCGAAAGCCCTTAGTTTGACTCCGACAACCTGTCAAAGCTGACCTGTGTGTGTGTGTGTGTGTGTGTGTTTCCCAGCCCATGTAGAGAATGAGGAGCAGTACACTCAGGCCCTGGAGAAGTTTGGAGAAAACTGTGTGTACAGAGATGATCCTGATCTGGGTTCAGCTTTCCTCAAGTTCTCCGTCTTCACCAAGGAGCTCACTGCGCTCTTCAAGAACCTGGTGAGTTAACTATACGGTGCGGTGTGTAAATGTGTGTATCCGTGGGTCAAAGGATTTGGGTAAAATCTTCTGGGATAAAAAAAAAGATTTTCATCCTCTCCCTAATTGTCTGTATCTCCTTGAGTGTGTGTGTGTGTGTGTGTGTGTTCCCTAACACACACACACACTCACACACACTCACACATACCGAGTCCAGCTGGAACTTGAAGCCCTCGGGGAGGTAGCTCTAGTTTTTCCATTGAGAGGGCCAGCGAGCCGCTGCAGCACCAGATATCTGCCGGATCTAAGTCAACCTGATCTGTTAAAGCCAAGGTTTTGTATCGAGGCCAAAGCTTTATTAGACAAATCTGACGCCATCATGTGAGGTCTGTCGCTTCCCCTGGACACTGTATCGACTCACCCCGAGACCAGGAGCTTGGGATTTTATGTTGGTGTCTCAAAACCTTATATTAAAGAAATATGAGCTGCCGCCTGACCTGGGTGTGAAGATGTTATCTCTCCCGGCTTTAGCAAGCTCTCGCTTCCCTAGATTACATGAGCAGCACCACACACAGAGGTTACTTGTCTCATAATGGTTTGGTTTATATTTTTGAAAACTTTTAGAGATGAGCAAAAACTTGGCAAAGTATAAGTAACCCATTGTCCCTCATTTAGCTTATTTAGCCTCTCGTCACCATCATTTACTGAAGGAAACAAGAGACCAAAACTCTTTCTACCTTCAGTGCCTACCTTTATCGTTTAGCTCTTTTCCTGTTTGACACACGCGCACACTCACACACAACACACTAAAAGGGTTGCATCTCGGTAACTTTCAGTCTCCTGCGGGTTTAAATCCTCTGATGTAACCCTTCAACTCTTATCTGTCTCTCTCCTCACCCTCCTCCAGTTCCAAAACATGAACAACATCATCACCTTTCCTCTGGACAGCCTGCTGAAAGGAGACCTGAAGGGAGTCAAAGGGGTAAGGCAACAAACCGGCACGGTATCGTGTTACTCCTCTACCTCACAGGAAGTGCTAAACGTGTAGACGAATCTAGTTCATCCATGTGGTGAAGTTTAATCTGCCAACCTTGACGTTCTGCTGTCGAGGGGATTAACAAGCTGCTCTGATAGAGTAGAGATAGTAGAGTTGAGACGAGATAGTTAATAGAACAGTTGACAGAATACACCCGGCTTCATGAATCGACAAAATCAAAAGCTTCACCCATTGCTGAGCGACGTGTGTTAAAGCATTGGCATGATACCTGCAATAGCTCAACATGATGGAAGTTATTCAAAACCTGCTTGCCATCGCTCAGCATGAAAGCGTTTTAGCACGGGGCCCACAATCATTCAGCATCGCATCGTTTTGCGTTGGAGCATCAGGGTGGACATATTACCAGTGACACATGGAGGATTTGGGATTTTATCATCCAAATGAATGAATTTGTGTCTAAAGATTCTTTAAAACCTTCCGAGCCCAAGTTGTCTCTACGAGGTATCAAAATAAAGACACGAACACAAAAAAATAATTGTTTGAGGTTGACCAACAGGCCATTTACCCAAAACTAACCCTAACCCAAATCTGATTTATCTGAGAGAGACTCGGACTCTTGGGACTTGTTTGAAATATTTGGATACTAGTGCAGAAACAATATCTAAGTTTCGGTACCAATTGCAAAGGTGTTTTAATACCTCACATTCAAAGATATAAACATGTTTTTTGTTAGAATCCTTCTCTTTTCTCTTAACAAAGGATCCAGAGTTCACAACACAAACAGGCAAACAAGAACTTTTCCTTAAAAACAATCCTTTTTATTAGAGAGCTGACAGTATAGAGATCCCAGGAACCGAAGGTAGAGAAAGACGGGGAATAACATGCAACTGTGCTCCTTGTCCAGACTTTACAGTTCATGGTGCCTTAAACCCATAGCCCATAGGACAGTTTCCAATACTCCAGACACATTTCGGTCTGTACCAAAAAAACGTCTTGAGGTTCAGTACACGGCCGCTAGTCAGCCAGTCGGGTCATCTGCGTCCACCAAACGGACTAAACCCAGACAGACGGCTCTGTAATGCAATCAGCACTTGTTACTGTCCGTGGCAGTCTGTGACCTTTCCCCTCTCCAGACACGTGATTGGCTGCAGCCTCCAACGAGCTATGATGCGATTAAGACGGCTCTCTAATGAGGCTGGTTGTCCCCGTGACACTGAATCGCTCGGCTCTCTCTTGACTTTTACGTTCGTCTCTCGAGTGTGATCTTTTCTTTTCAGCCTCGATCTGATTCGGTGATTTCCTTTCTTAGTCTCTCTCTTAACCCCACTCGTCTGTCTCCATCGTTCTTCCCCTCCTTGTCTCCTTCACTCTGTCACCCCCCCCCCCCACCTCCTCACTCTGGCAGCCAGTCACATCTGTAATGCTTACCCACTTAATGCTCATTAGCCCGCTGATGATTCTCATCACCCCAGTGACATGGGGGCTAATGAGCTGCCGGTTATTTCATAACCCAGGACACACACACACACTCACACACACTCGCATAAAGCACATAAAGGAGAAGTGGGAGAAAGAGTCGTCTAGAAATGAAATGATGGCTTATTTCTCTCATTTGTCTTTGTTCACTGCTGCACCCGTCTCCTAACCTGTTGCTCACCTCCACAGCCCAAGGCTTTTCCCTTGTCCATCCCGTATCCTTCATCGTCTTCCTCCCCCTCCTCCTCCTCTGTTATTATCCTGCTTCTTCGCTCCTGTCCTCTCCCGGGGGGGAAGTACCTGTTCGGAGAGGGGGAAGCAGAAAGAAGTCCAGACCTGCATGAAAGGCTGTTTAGACTGCAGTGAGAGAAGGAAGGAGAGTAGGATGAAGTAATGGGTTGATATGGATCTCATTCACGAGGGATGTATTTAGTCTATTGAGAGAAAATATACAAAATACAACTTGAGTAAATGTCCGTATTCTACATTTATATTTACAAGTTTATTGCTCTAAATTAACCCTTTTTTGAGAAGCTTCTTCTGCATAAACATGTCTAAAAATATGTTATGTATAAAAATTTTCTTTCAATGCATAAAATAGCAATCTGGTATCTTTGAATGCTGACGGCTGTGTGATCAGCTGAAATAGCCACCAGTCCTCTTGTTTGATTTAACTCAGGACTTTATGGCTTTGTGGTGGCCGTTGTTCCTTCTGGAGCTTGTTCATATTCTGCCGGTGCCGTCTTTGGCAGTGAGTGCGATGAACTGACCCCGAGGGAGGCGGCCGCTAATGGCTGATTAGAGGGCTGCCTCCTAGCAACCCGTCACTGCTGTTACTCAGAGAAAAATCTAACATTTTCCACCTCGTCTAACTCCGTGGTCCTTTCACCACAGACGGCAATTTGTATTTCATAGGTGAAGTGTTCTTTTGTGCGACATGAATATTGAACTTTACTCAGGACACAGCTCAGTTAGTGCAGCACTAGCATAAAAGGCTGGGGTGGGGTCCCTGGAAGACCCAGTAGTGTGTTTTTACTGAAGTTAAACACACACTCCAGTCGGTGGGAAAATGGAAAGTGCTGAGTCCACCAAACATTTCTGCCAACGGCGGACTTTCGTAATGGACGCCGGCATGATGTCATGCCTGCAGCCGACCCTCTCGTCCTCTGTCTGCGATCCTAGCCCACCATGAGTCATATCAGCTTATCACTGTTCTCTTACAGTGTCTGGATAGTTGCCATTGTGTTTGTGTAAGTACGGAGTGAGAGGAGGGGGGGGACTTTGGGCTCCTGTACTCTTTTCTCATGATCGCTGTTTGAGAGTTTAGATAAGAGCAGATTACAAATGGAGGCTTTTCCTCATTAGTTTGCACACTCTGCTATCAACTACAACATCTGCAGCATCAGCAGTTTTTACAGTTACTGAACCGGGGATTTGCAAACAGCAGAAGTTTCAGATTCAGATTCAGTCAGTCCAGCTAAATTGTAATTGTCTTTTTGTTCGGGTTTTGAGATGTCGAGTCTCCTAGTTTTCTGCCTCCACTCCTAATATGACGGCGCTAGTTTGTGGCATGAAAAAGGACAAAAACAAAATGGTAAAATCTGGTAAAAATGTCCTGGTTGCTTAATACTTTCTACGCTGAAATACTCCCTGTGGACTATCCAGAGCAATATTCAGTCAATTAACAATCGTCAAGTAGAGAATTAATCTGCAACGATTTTGATAATTGTTCAATTCATTTTTCAAATGACAACAATTCTTGGTTTCTTGTGATATTAGATTGAATTTCTTTGGACTGGAAGTGTTTTTTTTTTTTTTTTTTTTACTGATCCCTAGAAGTGTTCACGTCCACAAGTGCTACAGATCCAAACTAAACTCTGCCTTCGGTGCTGCTGACCAGGTTAAGTCCATTCATTACTGCAGTGGAAAAAGGTGTGCGGAATCTGCAACAGGAAGTGCTATTCCTGGACATGTGTAGGAAGGTAGGAAGAGGTGATACATTTGCCAATGGAGGCCCCTGTCAAGGGCATGACATTCCTCCTCCGTCCTCTGGATTCATGCAGCCAGAATGAGGACGCTGAGAGCTCGCTCGTCTCTCTCGGAGTTATTTGCCCCGTGCCTTGGCCTATTCTGCCCAGCGATGCCTGATTCTGGTATTTTTAGCCATTGTTACCATTTTCTCCTCTCTCTGGCTCTGACATTTCCTTCCGCTCACCCTCTATTTTCTCTCTGGCTCTCTCTTGACCTACAGTACATTCTTTTTGTGACTTCCTCACTTGCTTTGGCTTTTTTTTCTTCACTGACTTGTTCTATCACTTTGGTGTTCAGCTTTTTTTTCTTATTTTTGTCTTTTCTGCTCTCTTTCCTCTGGTGGTTTCTGCCCTTGAGCTGGTTGACTGAATGGCCGAGTGGTCCTTGGCGCAGTGAACCAGACCGTGATCATGTGGGCTAACGGGTTGACCCTCTGCTGTTGAAGCGGAGGTCAACCGCGGGAGCACAGTCGTCCCTGGAGTTTTAACAATGCACTAAAGCCATAAGCTGTCTGTCCAGCCGAACAGCAAAATGTGTGCTTTTCACATTCATGTGCAGAAATGCCCAGAATGCCAGATATGAGTGCTGCTTAGGGTTTAAATAGTGTCCATACCAGGATGCAGCAGGTGCTTACTGTGGTTTTTGGAAAGAGAACATTTGAGTTAAATGTAATATAATTCTCTTGATTAGTCGTTGTTATTGTTGCACGCTGTTGTGCAGATTTTCTTGGTGTTCTAGTTTCAGGCAACAATTAATTTGGTCGAATTGTATTTTCGAGGGAGTGACACGGCCAATTGCGGCCAGTAATCTCTCCTTTTGTTTGTCACAATCCCTGTTTAATCAGCGCCACAGTGTTAGGGGTGTTGTTTAATCAAGCGCCTTGCTCAAGCAGCTGTTGAAGGCGCAACTGTGATGATGAGACATCAGCGTTGCCTGTTGTCGATGTGACCAGAGGGATCGCGCTACAAATGCCAAGAAACAATTTCACCGCGCTCCTGCCTTCAGAAAAACCCTCCACAGTTGCCTCGCCCTGCTCCCTGCTGAGACAGCTGAGGGCTGCTTTGCATCTGCGAGGAGGATGATTCAGCTTACTGAGTCACATCGTGTTGAAACACACACACACACACACACACACACACACACACACACACACACACACACGCACACACACACACACACGCATATAGCTTTGCTCATTAGTGGTTGAAAAAGAAAAGTGTTTTTTCTGAACATGTGACAGTTGGTAAGCAGTGAGAGTGATCTTTGTGATTCCTGGTGGCCTTATGATGGTGTTATTCCTAAATGTATTTGAAATGTAAAAAACAAAGATCACAGAGCCCAAAGCGACACCCCAAAGGTTTTCACTTTGCGATGATGTAAAATTATGTTTGTTTTTTTCTCTTAATTGAAACAATGAATCAAATATCAAAAGTTCTTTACTCTGCAAACAGCAGTTGACAAAAAACTCTCACCACATGAGAGCTTTCTGTAATATCAAAAAATGCCGTTGAGTCATTTTCTGTTGATTAATTTAAGCTTTCTGCTTGTTTTTCACAGGATCTGAAAAAGCCTTTCGACAAAGCCTGGAAGGACTACGAAACAAAAGCGTAAGAAACCTAATGAGTCTACTTTTTTACTTATTTTCCATAAATGGAACCAGTTTGTTGGTTGATGCAACATAACCCAGTGATCATTTGTTTGAATTGATCAATTCAGCAGATCAAACTATCGTCTGAACTTGTCAGTTAGTGTGTTAAAATGAAATGCGCAGTATGTCTTGTCTCGACTAACCGCTCTCCCCCTCTAACTTCCCCCCTGTGATGATCTGTTAGCACGTGCTCGATGGTGTGAATAACCATCACTTCTCCACCTCCACACTCAGACACCGTTTCCACTGTCAGACCCTCGTGATTGTGCATGCAAAGAACACATGACATCTTATAGCACTTTCATATATTTTACAAGCTGCAAAGGACATTCTTTACTGAAAGGGTAATACATCTTCTCTCTCTGGTCAGACAGTACTGGCTTTGTCCTGACATCGAGAGTTCAGCCGGATGCTATGTGACTGTTTTTGAACGACCCGACTTATTCTTATGATTTGACTCTATTGATGGAGAACAGAAGACATCAATAGAGTCCAGTTTTCTGCCTGATTGGGAAAACCACCCAAACACCCAATTGTATCTCGCCGCTCTTCCTCGTCAACGATCCTCTGGTCTTCTCCGATCTCTCTGCTTGTTTGCAGTTTTTAAATGCTCAGGCACAAAAAGATAAATTATTTTGTCTCAACACAGCATTGCTTTCTGATTCCCTAATTTGGTTTGCAAGCTCTTTGCATGTGACAACCCACGTTTGAATTCAGTTTTCAGTGTGTTGTCTCACTTTGAATGCTGTTGATTCAGGAAGAGTGTTTGTAATTACTAAAATCAGACCGATCTCCAGATTCTTCTGTCTTCATTTCCTCATATGGGTGAATTACTTCCTGAACTGACAGAACTGAAAGTGACTGGATTTTTACCGCGATCATCAGTTGAACAACTGTCAGTTTGGCTGGCTGCCAAAAAGCCTGGCGAACATGTGCCTCTCTATTAGTCGCAGCTCTGATGATGCTGTAACGCTGTCAGGGCTGAAGATTCATGTGCTGACAAAGGCCCGCAGTGAATGACATGAAATTAGGCTTTTATGCACCGGCAAAATGGCACATTTACAACCAAAACTAACGGCTGTTGGAACTTACGCCATTTGTCTCTGGCTTTCCAACCGTGTCTAAGACTTTTATCTTGGTGAAAAACAAAACTGCTTTATTTTTTTGGAAAAGCATGAAGAGAGAACAAACTGACAACTGTCTTTTCCCCACGGTGACTCACCGTTGATATCGTTAAACAAACAAACCTCAAAGTTGGCATTCTTTCACAACAGCACACTCCGCACAGCCAAACGGCACATGACACGAGATATTGTGCAACAGCACTAATGCAGAAGAATAATTTTTCTTTTTCTTTTTTTAAAGTGGTGTAACATCATGAATCATGGTATAAAGGGAGCAGTTGAGAAGGAATACTCAAGGAATAGTTTCACAATTCGGAAAACACTTATTCGCTTACCGGCCGAAGTTTTGCTTAAATATGAAGCTACAGCCAGGAGACGGTTGTCTATTTCAGTCTGTATCCTAAACAAAGACAACAGCTAGCCTATCAGCACAGATTAAGCTCACTTAATAACATGCTATATCTTCTTTGTGTCATACATTCAAAAATGTAAAAACAACAGTATGTGGTTCTCATCTAACGCTCTGCAAGTAAGCAAATACCGTGTATTTCCCATAAATGTCTTCCTTTAGTACCCTATTTCTTTATGACTAGTTGATACTTTTATATTATAACAATATGTTTTAGAAGATGACTCATGCAGCTCCACCACTTTGATTTTTCCCTCTTTAAAGTTGAGTTGTGCAATGACCTTTTTGTATGCATTTGTCTCGTCACATATTGTGCTGAGCCTAGCTGCAGGTCAAACGGATAGCACAGTCGAACGTGAGGGAGTGAAGTCTGTCTTGATGCACATGAACCAGGCTGAACGGCTCTCGAGCGGCTTGCGGACAGCGACGGCCTCGTCCCGTCTCTCCGATAGGGAACAAACTGCTGCATATGCTGTCAGAAAAACAGCATATGGAAAAGAATGCCCTGTTGCATGGTCTGGTGCCTCCCCTCCGCTGTGTATGTTGCCTGTTCAGAGATATTGAATGGAGAGTTTGTGGTCTTTGGGAAAAATCAGCCCTAAATACTGACTGTCAGGTAACCTGTTGTTTTTCTAATATTGTTTGCTTGTGCCTTCCCTTTTAAACCCTAAACCCACACTTAACCCTAAGTATCTCTACATGTATTACCTCCACTTTAAAATGACCCAACTGTGCATATGAACCCCCCCCCCCCGTTCATGGATGTGCGGTGTGCTCTTTGACCCCTGTGATGTCACTTCCTACCAGCACCAAGATAGAGAAGGAGAAGAAGGAGCACGCGAGGCAGCACGGGATGATCAGGACGGAAATCAGTGGGGCAGAAATCGCCGAGGAGATGGAGAAGGAGAGGAGATTCTTCCAGCTGCAGATGTGTGAGGTTAGTCGACCAATGACTGACAATGTCACCACAGTTAGTCAACAAGTAATTCATAATGAATCTTCAATGTGAAATGCAATATGCATTGTAAAATGATAGAAATGGAACTCCTGCTTTCAGAGATTGCGTCTAACAGGATGTAGAGGTTTTGGGGGAAAAAAACTTTTTTTACTGGCTAGTTTCTGCAAAGATCTGTCAAACTTAGGTAAAGGTCGTATATTTCAGAATGGGTTTATAGCCTTTTGGAATTCAGATTACATTTAGTGCGGTTGTGCGGTCTGGACCTCTTTGATGTTTTACTTGAAAGCAGAAGACTTTTGCTTTGAAGCGTCTGGATTTGAGATGAAAGGGATGTGTATGTTTGAGATGGAGTCCGAGTTTGTTTTTCCTCTGACTGATCCCGGCCTCACCCTGTCTGACTAAATCTGTATTCAATATGTTGACAGTATCTCCTCAAAGTCAATGAGATCAAAATCAAGAAAGGGGTGGACCTGCTGCAGAACCTCATCAAGTACTTCCACGCTCAGTGCAAGTAAGACAAGCAAATAGGGAACTGTGTTTAGCCTTTTGATTTGTTATGATGCAATGTTAGTCGACCTGGAAAGTGTCGGTTTATACAATATACGGCTCTTTGCTAAGTTGACGTGCTTCCTGTTCAGTTTCTTTCAGGATGGCCTGAAAGCTGTGGACAACCTGAAACCCTCCATAGAGAAACTGGCCACTGATCTGCACACGGTGAGAGAACCAGCTGCTCTGGTATCTTCTCTCCTTCTCTTGACGGTGACATTTATATCGCATAAACATCATCGTGTGTTTCGTCTCTCCATCTTTCCTCTGTGACAGATAAAGCAGGTGCAGGACGAGGAGAGGAAGCAGCTGACTCAGTTACGAGACGTCCTCAAGACGGCGCTGCAGGTGGAGCAGAAAGAGGTGAGAAACATCACATTTTCATCTTCCTAGTTCCTATATATCTGCTCTTAAATCAGATTATATTTCATCTAGACAATCCTTACATCGGTCTATCAGGGTTGTCTCCTCACTACCACGTATCAGCTGTTTTTAAGGGCAAATTTCTAATAATAACCTCTTTCTTCAATTTGTCTTTGGATCATACATGCATTGCTATTATCCATTTTCTCACCACCGCCCAATGAGTGGACGTGATTTATGTTTGACCCTGGTCCTTAGCGATCCATTAAACATGCTGCAGGCTACAGCAGCTCCTGGTCTCACCTGATGATTGTTTTCTTCTTTCCTTCGCTGCCGCCTTCTTTTGTGAAACAAGTCCAGGAGAGTAAGTGGATTCCTTGAAGACATGTGGTTGTTTTGCATCCTGTGTTCATTGAGGTCGTTGCTTCAGTTGTAGTGCTGGATTCATCGTTTTCTTTAATGTTCTTTTACAGCCGCATATTTTTTTTTTTGTTCAAATATGTCATCTGATTGTTTCAGTGCTTTGATTATTTTTAGTTGTGCTTTTTTATTTTTTTTTGTTTTAAATTACTTTTCAATGAGAAAAGCTGGAGCTGCATTCATGCTCCTTCACGATCATCCTGTTGGCGGTGTGTTTGTCTGCTGATAACGGCACACACCAAAACAAGTCATTAAAGTCCCGTCAACGCCTGCCTTCAGAGGTCGTCCTCTCTGTTTCCCGTAGTGTTTCCAGACAGGAAGTGACATCACTCATACAAAAATCTGGCCTTTGTTTGGTCCTTTTTTTGGCCGTTGTTTTTACACTACAGTCAAACCTGAATATCTAAAGAAAAATCAAGTTAAATCTGTTAAATCCAGGCATTTAGTCTAAATGTGATTGATCTTTTGATCCTTTCAGAGTGGCATATGAGAATAAAATGGCAGTGTTTTCTCATCTATTGTTGCAGCTTCTGACTCAGAGGTGTAAAAGCTCCTCTTATTTTCTTATCCCCGTGTGTACAAAACCATTGAGGCTCACAGCAGCAATCTTCTTTTGTTGTTCATACTTGCTTCCAAATTCTCAGAGGAGCAGGAGCCTCGGGAGCAGAGCGTAAATCTGAGCCATTTGACGCTTCAGCAGCTCCCACTTGACTGCAATTTGAATTTGCAAATCCCACATGCAGTTCCTGCTTTTTATTTATTTTTTTAATTTGTTTGAAGGCTCTGATGTCTCGTCTCTTGTTTGTTTGTGTGTGTTTTTCCAGGATTCGCAGGTGCGGCAGAGCACCACCTACAGCCTGCACCAACCACGGGGGAACAAGGAGCACGGCACTGAGCGCAGCGGGTACCTTTTCAAGAAAAGTGACGGGTGAGTATTAGTACAATAGTTCTACAATAGTAGTAGGAGTACGTTTTTTGTACTAAGTTTCACTTTTTTTTTTTATAAATAATACTGTCATAATAAAATATTTAGTATGATCACGTTATAATACAGAATACATGCGTTAGTTATGAGTGTCTGCTCTTTGAGTTCAGAGTTCACCGTCTATTTGACTTACAAATGAACTGTCTTCTGTGTGCCATAGCTTGAGGAAAGTGTGGCAGAAGAGAAAGTGCACAGCGAAGAACGGATACCTCACCATCTCACACGGCACAGTAAGAAAACAATGACGCCTTTTAGTCACACAAGGCAGGATCTATGTGTTTGTTCTTATTTTAAAAAGCACCCTCAGGATGCATGAACACTCTCTCCCATACATGCTTCATTTTGTCCCGCACATTACAGTGTCGTTCTCATCAGCCGGTCATTATCTTCACCCATTAACCATGAATATATTCACAAGTTAACATTCTCCTCGCATCCGCTGCCTCAGCTGAGCCTCCTTTTAACCCGAACTCTGCTAGTTCCCACATAAAGATTTAGCTCCGGGCCCGGACGACTCCTCTTACTGACGCCGCTCATCTTACACGTAGCAGCTTATCACATGTTTCATTTGGCTGCAGCAGCAGTCAGATACGGTTAAACACAACACTCTCGCTCATTGATATTGTTGTCATTCCTCTCCGTCTCTCTCTCTCTCTCTCCGTCAGGCTAACCGGCCGCCGGCTAAACTCAACCTGCTCACCTGCCAGGTGAAACACAATCCTGAAGAGAAGAGAAGCTTTGACCTCATATCCCGTACGTTCAGCCCTCTGTCTTTGCACGCTTGTTTTATATGCCACTTTCCTTACCTTTTTAATTAGCTCCATTCTTCCAGACAGCAGCAGTTTAAGATTTCTTGTGCAGCATTGTGGATTTCAAATGTTTTTCTATTTAGAAAGAAGCAGCAACCCAAAGATAACCCGACTCTTAAAGATGTATATTGAAACATCCAGCACATCTCAATCTAGCATTCAGCAGCAAACGGTGAACAAAAAGCTTTTGTCGACTGACAGAAAATGAATCTACAACTACTTTGCTTTCAGTGTCTGAGGAATTGTGATTGACATTTTTCCCTATTGACATTAATCAAGAAAAATATCTGCGAATGAATCGATATTGATGTCAAATAATCTTTATTGTTGGCTTGTTCTTCCCCAAATAGTACATTTCTGTCAAATAAATTAAGTTAAGTAACAGCATTTGTTAAGCTGATACACACGGAATCGCATTATCTGTCTGTTTTTTGTCAAATGGATTGTCTGTTATAATTGAATTATGTTGCTTATTCTGTACACAAAGCATCTATTGTGTGTGTCTGTCCCGGGAGAGGGATCCGTACTCTGCTCCTCCTCAGGGTTCTTCCATTTCTTCTGTCAGAGGTTTTTCTTAGTTTTTCCTTAAACACTGTGAAGGTCCAAAAACAGAGGCTGTGCACATTAAAAAGCCCTTTGAGGCAAATCTATGATTTGTGAAATTAGGCTGCATACATACATTTGACTAAAATCAAAAGCCAGTAATAGGATTTAGTCTTTTCTGACTGGACTGTGAGATGTAGCTAATATTGAGGTTCATTTAAGATTTGGCCAGTTTTTCCACATGTCCTGTAAGAGATAATAGCATTAAGCTGGAGGAGCTAATCTTCAGCCCCTGGAGACACAACATGGTTTCAGTTGCTGGTGTAAAAAGGTTCTCCCTGGTCATCATTGAGTGATTCTCACCTGGAGACAGAAATGAGAGTTTTAGGTTGTTTTCCCTCAGTTTGACCTGCTACTTTAATGCCCTCTGCAGGGAGTCGCTCTGAGCTTCCTCCTGTCTCCACTGCTCTTTCATTCATGTTCTCCCCTCTCTCCTCTCCCACTTCTCTCTTCTGTTGTGTCATCCATTTCGTTTTTTGTTTCAGATGACAGAACGTATCATTTTCAGGCCGAGGACGACCAGGACTGTCAGATGTAAGTGCCTGTTCCTTCCTTCCCTTTGTGTGTTCAGTCCTGTGCCTGAGTGTTTCCTGTTTACCGCCTCGGCCACTTTCCACACACTTCCTACCTCACACCCAGTCAGACGCTTGGCCTCGTCTTTACCTTCCACCTCCTGACTATTAGCTGCCTTTTACTCCCGTCTTCTCTCCCCTTTTTAACACCCTCCTCCTTTTCTTTCTGCTTCGGCTGCTCTCATCTCCTCCCTCCTCTGAACCCTACTCTCACCTCCTCCTGCCTCTACTTCCTCGTCTTCCTTCCTCTGTCATTATTCTAATTTTCATTCACTTGTCCTGTACGCCCCTCCGGTCTCTTCTCCTCTCCTCCCTCCTCCAGCTGGATCTCGGTGCTACAGAACAGTAAGGAGGAGGCGTTGAATCAGGCCTTCAAAGGGGACCAGCATGTCGGCGAGAACAACATCGTGCAGGAGTTGACCAAGGCAATCCTGGGAGAGATCAAGAGGATGACGGGAAATGACGTGTGCTGCGACTGCGGAGCACCCAGTGAGTGACAAAGAGAGACAAATGATTGACGGCACAGTGTCTAAACTAATTTTATGATCTTTGAATGATTGTTTTACCCAGGATTTTAAGCATAATGTGAGCCTTTGTATTCACGTACTAAAGATGATCTCCCAAACCTCATTAACTATCGTGTAGTTGCTATATTCCAACCTTAAGATGCAGTAACTATGACAACACTACTGCCAAAATGTGCGTCAGTATAATCTGAGGTTTTGCAATGACGTCATTATAGATGGTCTTTTTTGTTGCCCACATCGGTTTGTGGTGAGGATTCTGTCCTTTTTGAGTTACTTCCATATCTGGAGCCGTCCTGCAGCAGCTGGAACAATATGTGCATTTCTAAATTGAGAGCGGCGCTGCGCACATGTTACACCCACAGCAGCGGTAACGTAACTGATCGTGTAAATCTCTCGACAATGAGAATGAAAAATCTACCAGTAATTAATCCACGGTTCTGAGGTTAAAATCAATTTTCATTCATGGCTAGAAATCCCGGGAAAAGAGTGATGCATTCTCATGAGTTATTGACTTTAAAATCCTTCAACAGCTAATCCTTCAACTTTAGTTTTGACTTCCTTACTTTGTGAGAAAATAAATGTACACTTTATATAATATTTGAAGCATATTTCCAGACTGAAAAAAATGAACAGGCTTCTGCCTGGAAGATGGGTACAGACTGAAATGTATGGTATGCTTTGGGAGTGTTAGCAGTGATGTATATGCATAGTTATGAGCTACTCGACTGGGATGAAAATGCTGGATCCTCTTTCTGGAGATATTCTGTCACGACTTTGAAATCTGTTTTTCCTCAAATACATGGAGCCCCCCCCCAATAACGTTTCTCAAATTCCATGAAATTTCCTCCAGCAGACACGTATATGCTTTTACATGTATGGCCTCCACACACAGTGGAGTTCAGCTTGGTCACTTACCTCTGACATTGTGTGCTGTGAGATAGTGAAAAGCCCTTCAGGCAGCTATTACATTTCCAGAGCACACAGCTTTCCACAAGGACACATCAAAGTTTGCTCACGTGCTGCAGAAATAACTTTAGCTTTCGTGGTTTTTGCCCAAGGACAGCGTGTCACCCGTATTCCTTCCTCCCTCTTTCCCCACATGCGTGTGGTTTACCTCGTCATCCCTCCATTCTCTTGACGATTTTCCTTTTGTCTTTCTCAGACCCGACGTGGCTGTCCACCAACCTGGGCATCCTCACCTGCATTGAATGTTCAGGGATCCACAGGGAGCTTGGAGTCCACTACTCCAGGATCCAGTCCCTCACTCTGGACGTACTCAGCACCTCAGAGCTCTTGGTAAATCACTGTTGGCATCTGTCTTCTCTCTGAATCACCTCACGTTTTGATTGTACAGATTATTCCCTATGAATCTTTAGGCATGATAAACAGGGGGGGGGGGGGGGACAGGTGGGAGTAGAAAGATTGAGGGAAGAATGAGGAGGTAAGAAACTGAGGACAAGAGGGTCAGGAAGCCGAGACAGGAAGGAGGGAGAGTAGCATCGCTCCAGGCTTCATTCTCCTCTCCTCTCTCCTCCAAGACCTCTGGAAGTCTCCACACAGAATAGCTGACATTTTTTATGGCTGGTTTGGTGTAGAGATTTACCGCCTGTGGGCCGGGTGGGATTAAATGCTTCCAGTCACGATTGCTTTCCTGGGTGTTAAGTCGCCAAGTCGTGTTGGCCACACTCAGATGGGCGTTGTGCATATAATAACGCTCCACACACACACACACACACAGTACTGCATCCTGAGGTGTGAGTTGATGACGCAAAGATGACAACTTTTACTGTAATGAATGTGGTGCAGAAAATGTCGAGTATAACGTGTGTGTGTGTGTGTGTGTGTGTGTGTGTGTGTGTGTGTGTGTGTGTGTGTGTGTGTGTGTGTGTGTGTGTGTGTGTGTGTGTGTGTGTGTGTGTGTGTGTGTGTGTGTGTGTGTGTGTGTGTGTGTGTGTGTGTGTGTGTGTGTGTGTGTGTGTGTGTTCCACAGCTGGCCAAGAATGTGGGGAATGCAGGCTTTAATGAAATCATGGAGGCTTGTTTAAGTGCTGAAAATGTGGTGAAACCCAACCCAGGCAGTGACATGTAAGTTACCCATCCATCTCTCCCTCATACCGATCTCCCTTCCTCCCCCCCCCCCATACGATTCTCCCTGGACTCTAGCGCTCTCTCTCTTCTCTTCTCACTTGTATCGCATGACACCATCACTGTGACATATTGGCACATCTCAACCAACATTGTACTGATCAGGTTTTCTGAATGTGAGTGATTACCAATTCAGTTTGGCTGAAGATTCACTGATCTCGTGGGCATGATTGATGACATGAAATAGGTTCAGGTGAACGGAAAATAAGAATAGAAACTATACAAAGGCAATCAAAGCACTAATTACAAGGCAAGAGTGACTGTGGTGGGATTAGTAGGAAAAAAGTCGGAAAGGTATATATGCAGACGGCTTACACCTGATTATTATATCATATGATGATTAATATAGTACAACATATTATATATTATAATGCTGTAATCTAGTGTAGAATAGAAGTGTTGCTTCAGCTTTTATCAGCGTGGTACTTTTGTTTCATGCTTTTTGTGACTTGTATGACGGCTTTTCCTTGCAATTAAAACCTAATTATGAAACTCTTCCAAGCTCTGAAATGGTAATCACAGAAATCTAATTTAGTGTGTTTATTGACTAATTATGATCAGTGGCTTCTGATTGGTGCGTCCCCAATCACACCCATTCACATGAAGAGCGTAAGTGATGCAGCTGTGAACTGAGCAGCTGCCTCTCTTCACATGTTTAACCAGGCAGGCGAGGAAAGACTTCATCACAGCCAAATACACGGAGAAACGTTTCGCTCGGAAGAAGTGTCCCGATGCGACGTCGCGGCTCCACACGTTGTGCGACGCAGTGAAGGCCCGGGACATCTTCTCCCTCATCCAGGTCTACGCCGAGGGAGTCGACCTCATGGAGCCCATACCTCTGGCCAACGGACACGTCAGTACACGAAATATTCAGCCTGTGTGATGTCGAGTCTGTCCTTCAATGGGGACTTGAAACTTTAGCCCAGTTGCTTTTCTACCATCGACTTTGACTTCTTCTTCTTGCTCTTTAGCTTGATTCTCCACAAACACCTCTCATTCCCAGGGGAATATAAAAAAAAAATGGTGCAAATGTTTTTTTATTTTTCTATTCCAGGAACAAGGGGAGACAGCCCTTCATCTCGCAGTCAGGCTGGTGGATAGAACGTCACTTCACATCGTCGACTTCCTCACTCAGAACAGGTAAACAAAGCCCCTCACTTATTATTATTTGTTACTTACAGTATTTAAGTAGTTTGATTATCCATCTGACTGTGGCAACCATTTAAAACACCATAAAAAGATGGCGTCTCTTGACACTTGTAGTTGGGGTTTAAAGCTCTCCGTCTGTGTCCCTCTGCAGTTTGAATTTGGACAAGCAGACGGCCAAAGGCAGCTCAGCGCTGCACTACTGCTGCCTGACCGACAACAGCGAGTGTCTGAAACTGCTGCTGCGGGGGAAGGCCTCAATAGAGATCGGTAAGGGAACATACCAGCGAACGGGGCGGCTGTGATGCGTTCACTGTCCCACTCTTTCCTTTGTCTTTTCTCTGTCTTTCTTCTTTTTTTTTCACACCTGGATTTGTTTGCACCATCTACTCGGAAATTCATCACAAGTTTGTGTGTAAAGTCATTTTTACATCGCGGTGGTATCATATTACTTTCACTTAGTAATTGATCTGCATACTTGTTCAACCACCACTGTCTCACACAAATGTTTTCTCTCACTGCCGCATCCTCTCTCTCTCTCTCTCTCTCTCTCTCTCTCTCTCTCTCTCTCTCTCTCTCTCTCTCTCTCTCTGTGTCCCTGTCTCTGTCTCTGTCTCTCTGTCTCTCTCTCTCTTACATACACACCCCTTGGTTCAAGTCTTCCAGATTCAGTTCCCAGAGGCGCCGGCTCTGCCAAAAGACCATGGCAACTCTTTCTCACAACACTAATCTTTCTACTCCGCTGTGACATCAACAAAACAGCCTGATAATAGATGCAGAGAGAAGGAGGGACACAGTTGTTCAGTGTGGGAAACAGTCTAATTACACATTTCTCAGTGAAATGGGAGGAAAGAAAATGGGCTGTGTGTTTGTGCTCATACAGTGGATACAGTAATCATTGTATGTTTCTGTTGTTTTCTCTCCAGCTAATGAGGCCGGGGAGACACCGCTGGATATCGCCCGGAGGCTCAAACACCTACAGTGTGAAGAGCTGGTGAGCTCGCCTTGTACAAACGTGGCTTATGCCTGCAAGCAATATCGCTGCCTGAAACTTGTCAGTCCTGTGTGTTTACATGTGTCTGGATTTGATTTGTTTGTGTATAGTTGAACCAAGCGCTGGCGGGGAAATTCAACGCCCACGTCCATGTTGAGTATGAATGGTGCCTGCAGCATGAAGACTTGGATGAAAGTGACGAAGATCTGGATGAGAAGGTGAGAGACACTTTCGTATACAGAGTGCTACACTGTTAAGGGAGAAAACAAGAACAATAAAGTAAACAGAAATACACATTCTAAAGAAAAGTGTAATTCCTTGAATGTTTTTGTACTGCTACATTCACTTGCTACCTGAAAAAGTACTTTGTGTGTGTGTTCTTTTTAAAGTACCTTGCATATTAATCATTCAGTCTTGACAGGGAAATATATATAACATGTTGACATATTACAGAATAATGATGAATAATTTGTTGGTTTTTAACAGTTATTTTAAAATAATGACTGTAGTGACTGACTAGTAATGTCGTAAACAAAATACAAAAAACAAGTCTAAGTAAAAAAAGTGACTGACATGTTTTGACAAATTTGACACTATACATAGTAAACACATACAGTGAGGAGGGGAAAATCTGGTGAGCCGTGCCTGACCATGTCTAACACTCTCTCGTTATGCTGCCCCTCCAGCCCAGCCCTCATCGCAGAGACGAGCGTCCGGTCAGCTGTTACACCCCGAGCAGTAACTCTCACCTGCAGACCAGTCTGGGCTCTGCGGGCCGCGATGCCGTCGGCCTCGCCAAGGACAAGCAGCGTGCCTACATGCCCAGCCTGGTCAACAACGAGACCTATGGCACCATCCTCAACGCCACCCCGCCTCAGTCTGCCACCACCTCTGCTCCGCCCCTGCCCCCGAGGAACCTGGGTAAGCTCGGACACAGTCAACGTCAGTGCTCGAAGAATGGAAGGCAAATGTAGATGGTAGCATTTGAAAGCATAATCGAGTATATCTCATCGTCATTGTATGTCTGTCTGACCTGAATCTGACCTCTCTGCCTGCTTTGGGGATGTGATATTTATCAAAAAATATGAATGAGAGGAAAAACCTCATTTGCAGCATCGTTTCTCATTTTGCTCTGTATCACTGGTCCCTGAAGCCTTTATATTAATTACTATGCAGGTCTAAGTGACCTTTTGTCCTGTTTCATCACTCCAGCTGCTCTGGGTACCCAGAGACACTCTATGTGAAGTTAGACTCATCCATCCAAAGGTTCTCAAATCTATAAGGCAGGATTTATTTTTATGTTGCAAATAAGTGTTTTGGGATACTTCATTCAGTGAAAATAAATAGATAAAATCTTCACAGATGTTAGACTGTGCATATGCAACTGTATCATACCTTTACAGGCTAACCAACCTATTGTGACACACTCGCCACAGTCGGTCTTTAATAACAGTAGTGGCCGTCTGGAGTGCTGCCAGCGGTGCGGAGGAGAAACAACCAGCCGTGTTGCCCACCTTGCTGCACATTCCCTCCCCCCATTAGCTGTCGCTCTCAATTACACTCAAATGGAAACGACTTGACTTTTAAAGTGGACGCTTGTTCTGGCAAAGTGCAGTGCTCTCTCTCACTCTCACTCTCACTCACTCTCTCTCTCACTCTATATCTCTCTCTCTTATATATATGTATATATATTTATTTATATATATATATATCTTAATAACCCCTCTCTTTCTCCGTCTGTCTGTCTCAGTCCAGTTATCCGGCCTCGGGGGGATCAGTCAGTCTTCAGCGTCAAGCAGCTGGAAGCCCGGTTCTTCTTTAGACCTGGTTGGCCGTCAGAGGTCGTCCTCAGACCCCCCCAACATGCACCCTCCTATCCCACCCTTGAGACTCACTTCAACTGGAGGTATGGACCCCCCCCCCCCCCACACTCCCATTCCTCCCTCTCAAACTGGACCATTGCTGCAGTGAAGACATATTAGTTTAATACAATGATTTTGATGAAGAGTAGTCATAGGTCGGTGTTTACTAAATACGTCACAGCAAGGAGGCATTTAAATGTTTTACTTTCATATTGGTCTGTCGGTCCCAAAACTTACAGTCACCGCGGGGCATACGCTTTAAATTCTTTAGAGTTTGATTTTGTTTATTTGCACAAATTAAAATCAAACAAACTAAAATAATAATGAAACAAAACGGAGGCGACTATCAGCTTCAAGACCGGGTCTTAACCGAATGATTGTTGTCATTCTACTTTAATCCATTCATCTCTTTATTGTGATTCATCATTTAGCAAAAAATATGCATCACTAAAACCCAGTGTGACGTCTTTAACATTATAAAAAAAGAAAATCCAAATGTCCAGTGATGTGTTCAGTTTGCAAAGTTATGACAATCGAGGTGTGTTCCTGTGTGTCCCAGGTCTGGGTCCTCCTGTAGCCAAGATGGAGTCCATGAGCATGCAGTCCAAGTCGAGCCAGGGACCATTGGGCTCCAGAGCAGTGCCGCCTAAATCTCCTGCGGGGTAAGAACAAAAGTGTTCTCACACGGCTAATACAATTTTTGAAGGTGGCATTTTGGCGGCTTTATCAGCAACACAGGAAAACAATAGAATTATACAATTCACTACACATGCACAAGAGCCTGCTCTACCCCGGGGTTGTGTATCTTGCTGTTGAATGCTTGTCTTGTAATGTGGTGTTGTTTTTATCACAAGAGGAATGAGCCTACATGGCTGCTGTTTAGCCGCTTCATTAGCTTCCAGGCTGCGCTCTGCATTGAGCCAGGCGAGCAATAACTCTCCTCCGCAGTCGCCCCTTTGTCTTTTTGTCTCCCACAGGGTTTGTAGTGCTGCAATACATCCGTAACAAAGCTGTTGAGAGCTGGACAGTTTGCTGTTGCATGTGTGTCTTTATATAACTTTATATGACTCTTACTTACTGTTGATGAGAGTGCCTTTCCTTTTTTTGTTTTACAGCAATGATAAAAGCTTCAACCGACCTCTGAATCGAACGGTATCTATTGAAAGACCGGGTGAGTACACAGATGAGAGAGACAAAGTACAGATTCTGGTAAATCTGCGTCTGTCCAGTGTACAGACGTCTACGTTCACATTGTTCTACTATCTGTCAGGTCCTGTTTGTTCTGTGGAAACGTGGAACGTTTTTGTTGTCGTTGTGATATAATTTCCTCTTCCTGTTCCAGCTAAGGAAGTGCCAGGATGCCCCCAGAACTCCTTAGGTCAGTCTCTGCCTCCAGGCCCCTCGCAGAGGAAAATCTACCCAGTGAGTCCCTCATTCTTCCCCTCGTCATCATCCAGATAGTGTCGATTAGAAAGCGCTTATTCATTCACTGGCTGCTGACTCCTAAGTCATGGTTTATGTAGCTATTAGCGTTGTGCAATACCCCTCAGTACCCTGTAGGCCGACCTATTGTCTCAGTGGTTTTAAGGTGGAAGAATATTTACAGCTTTCTAGCCTGCAATTACGAATAACCGATGCATTTCTTTTTGTTTCTAGTATTCTAGTCTTCTAGTTTGTCAATCAATGGAGAGTCATAGGATTACAGCCCGTCTCAGACCCTGTGCTGCAACAATTACATGTTATCACTGGATGAATCGTTGGATTTAAAGCCCTTATATCTTCTGCTTCCTGCTATTTTTAGTCCTTTTGTAAAATTCAAATCTAATTGAATTCAACTTTGTTTTGCAAAGAAATGAATTCCTTCGGTCAGAGGTTCAGAAAATACACAGAAGCAGTTCAAAATACACAAATATAGCAGTAGAAACAAACCATAAAAGAGGAGCGCACTCAAAGAAAATAATTCACTTTATTTACAGAAGACAAAATGTTTTTCGCCATTAAGACTTTATAGTCCCAAATCATGAATTTGCCTCTTAGAGGCTTTACAACCCATACAGCATACAACAACCTCTGTCATTACACCCTCAGTTTGTGAAAGACCTTTTTATTTGGGGACTAAAATAAAACATCAATACCAGAAAGCGTCGTCGTTCTCACCGACTTCATCTCCTCTGTGTAACTTGGCCTTAGTTCCCAGCAATAATGATAAAGAAACATTCCAATAGTGTAAGAAAAACAAAGACGGAGACAGAATGTGGCACCACCACATTTCCTCTTCTCTCTCTTCTGGACAAACTGGATCAAACCTGTCTGTCTGCTTTCGTTCGGTCTCGCAGAAGCAGAGGCCGAAGCGAGTGAAAGCGATCTACAACTGTGTCGCCGACAACCCGGACGAGCTGACCTTCTCTGAGGGCGAGGTGATCGTGGTGGATGGAGAGGAGGACCAGGAGTGGTGGGTCAGTATCTCACACGCTGCAGATTTGAATGTCTCGTTTTTTTTTTTTTAATTTTGGATATTTCTCAGATTAAAGCACAAAGCGCTCCCAGTCCAGCTCCTGTCCCACTCTGGTCCCATTTTCACCATGTGAATGCACTCGGTAACCATGGTGGCGTAAGCCAAAAAGCCATGACCTCATTCAGGCTGATATCCCCCCCCCCCCCCCTCTTTTTCCGCCTGCTGCTGCTTCCTCTCTGGAGCCCCTTGTGTGAACATCGACCAGCTGCAACTTGTTTTCCTCTGAGCCACCTCTGCAGATATGACCGTATTTAGTCACTTTGTCCCTGCGTGGACCCTAAAGTCCCCCGGGATCGCTGCCATGCTTCCACTCTGTCCTGCAATCAGCAGCGTTATCACAACTACCACGTTTCATTTTTAAATTTCTGAATATAAAGATACTTCAGAAGAGAAGTCAAAAAAAACAACAGATGTAAGATTCTTGTGGTGGCTGAGAAGCGTCGAATGAATGCAAAAGCAACAATGCGAACATATGTGGACGTGTGTGAGTATCTAGCGTTGTATTCTACCCTTTGTTCTCTTTTTCCCTCGTATAGCACTTTATAATTGCTCGTTTTGATAAGTGCTATATAAATACCTTTATCATCCACATATTAACAGATCAAACATTCATTGTACAACATGAGACTAGTTCAATTAGTTAAATATTACAATCGCACAAAAATAAGTTAGATTTTCTACAAACACGGTGTCTAGAGAGTATCAGAGAGACAGCTAGGCGTTTCCCATCATGCACTTGGTCTTTCAGTCGGTGGAGAGCAGCTGCGGCGCCTGGCTCTGTCTCGATCTCGTGAGGTTATCATCGCCCACGTGTGCTTGACGTCAGCGCAAGTCGGAATCAATTTGGACTCGAACCGAGCCGACGTGCATATTGCAGCGATTGCAGGTGATCAATCCTGCGCAGGCCTGGCTCATCTGGAAGGAGCCTAATAATAGTCCTCCAGCAATAATAGCCGTTTACTTGTTAACATCCATAGTTTCTCACTTCCGGCTTTTGCATTTGCGTTGTTGCTTTTGCATTCGTTAGACACCTTTGGGCCACCGTAGTTTTCTAGTTTAGACTGTATGAACAAATTGCTTGTTGTTCTGTATTTATTTCCTCAATGGCTTGTTGTGTTTCTCTCATAGCCTTGTATATACATTGTTGGAGCAGAAACAAGTCCTAGCTTTTTGTTTTCAGGTATAGGAGAAGTTTAAAATGACTTTAATGGACATAATAAGTTCTGTCTTCTTTATCGGCTAAGGTAATATAAAGTGTGAATGTCGTATTAAATGTTATTTAATACGACGTAATTGTGTTTTAGCCTCTCATAGTCCACTCTGTGCTCCATTAGTTGGTGTTTAGTGAGGCGAGCTGTTGGCACTGATCTCCTGATTCACTTCAATGTTGTGTTTGTATTTTGAAAAAATATAAAAGCGGTTGTCAGACTTTAATTTTTTTTAATCAGATATTTTTAATTATTTTTAAATTTCAAATTAAATTAAATGATTTTGTATTTTTATTACACATATAGCTATCAAATATGTTACTGTAATTGAATGTTGTAATAACTGGATTTCCACTATCTAGACATTCTACACAATATGCATCCCAACTGGATCATTTATTAGAATATTTATTACACACGTATGTCCACTGAGAAAAGGCCGATCAGCTTTGTGATTTTAAGAATCGATATTGAATCTTTCAATAGCGATCAGAGAACCCAGCCCTAATGTTTAGTGGTGTTTATAGTCTCGTGAATGTGCTTTAGATGACTTCTTTGGTTGAAAGCAGTCAAATGATTTTAGTGTTTCAGTGAACTTACACCCTCCCAATAGAATAAAACCCAACCTGACTACAACGAGCTGCCTTTTATCGTCCTCTGACGTCACCTCGGTCTTCCCTCTCCACAGATGGGCCACATCGAAGGCGATCTGATGAGAAGGGGAGCCTTCCCTGTTACATTTGTACACTTCATTGCTGACTGAACGGTTCCTCTCTGGGTCTCGGGAAGTGTCGCAGGGGGCGGCGTCCCTCCTTCACCCGTCTCTCTTCAGCCAGCAAACATCCACCATCGTCCCACTGTTTGTTGTTGACATCATCATCATCATCATCATCATCAGCGAGCTTCTTAAAGTCTCACTGCCGTGTCGTCCCCTCGGCTGCAACATCTGGAAGTCGCTCCTTGCTGCTCGGCCTCGTGGGACTGCGTGTGCGTTTTAATGCTTGCTGTTCATGTTCTGACAAAAGACTAAGATTTACAAACAATGATTGTAGTCTATGACCTCTCGCAATAAATGCACTTCGCTTGTCTTTACCCTTCTTACAGCATAAGATGACATGTGACATAATGAAGGTTAATTTGTACAGTATTCACATCCTCCATTTTCTGTTTAGCTGCATTGTACAGTTAGTCCTGCGAAAGACTACAGCAATGTATTTTAACTTTTCGAACAAATGTAAATGTGAACATAGGCAACATGCTAACATTCCACCTCTGTGCATGAGCGATTCTTAAATGCCTAACTGCTTATAGGTGCGACCTTTCAACTCTGTAGTAGGCCTCCTGTAGGGAGGTTTCTCTAACGGTGCTAAGTTAACCCCGGAATATGCTAGAAGTTGCCCTCGAGGGATCGCTCCCCTGTCCCCGTTTCAAAGACGGACTGGCATTGAAAAATACCCTCGGACTCACCACACCTGGGAGAAGTCACCTTCTCATGGGTGTAGAGGGTAGAGGGATGGAGCAGCTTCTCCACGCGCACACACACTTCCTGTACTGCTTCATTAGAGAGGATAATATTCTACAGCAACACTCTAGTTCTTCTCCCCGTAGTGTTTTAGGTGTAATGCTGACACGGACTTGAGCGGCAGCAGCCAGTAATTACCTTTATGCCGAGTCTGACACCTCGGGCTGTCTTCGCCTGTCATCTGCCTTATCAGAGGAACAGGAAGTGTCTGTGTCTGCGAGTGTCTCGTCTGCACAGAATAAGCTGAGGATGAAATATTGAAGTAAGAGAAACTAAAAAGAGTGTGGGAATGTTATGAGAAGCAGGAGTTGGTTCTCTGACTTGTGTTGCTTCCTCTTGCCTTTGAGAGCACTCGGACTCCGACAGGCGTTTTTTTGTTGTTTGCAAATGAGCTGAATTATCTTTGACTCTATACAGAGAAAGAAATATCCTTCCTACAGCTTAAGCCTCTCATATCTGTACATCTCTGGGGTCCCATAATGTAGAAAGATGGATTTATCAATTGTGTTACGAGATAAATATCAAACATTCGATGTAATTAACTTCCTTTTGGTTGCAAAGCAACTTTCTCTCTGTTCATAATGTTGATATTTAAGCATTTAACCTGAAACCAGAGCCTTCCTTGGATTTGTGAATGACGAGAAGCATGTGAATCGTAGCTGATGCACTCTTCATCATGTTTAATATGAACTCACTGGAAACAGGAAGATTTAATTATCTATTCATGTAAATAGTTCTGATTTTGTTGATATTTATATGTAAAAAGAAGAGTTAACCTGGGCACTAAATGTCTTTTAATGGTCTGTGGTGGTGAGTAGTTACAGTCTCAGCTGGACCTGTGTGTGTGTGTGTGTGTGTGTGTGTGTAGAGACGGGGGTGTGTGTGCTGAAATCACAAGTACACACACACAACTGGGACAATAAACGTAATTCATTCACATTAACTGTCTGTGGATTACTGCATTGATTCTTCACTCTATTGTGCAAACAAATGGGAAAATGAAACTGGAATAATAAAAGATGAAATAATACACGGCTTTGGTCTGTTTCTTAGGAGCGTTAAGGAGTTCGTGATCTCTAACTGAATTATTGCTGGTTTTGCTAAATTGTGTATTTTGAGGGGATGTTACATCTCAAAACGACTTGTTAAAGGACCTGCATTTAAAAACACCATTTGACGAGTGAGATCCATCACAATAAAAGTCTGATGTGTCAAGGGCTCCCTCTGATGGGCAGTGTTTCAGTATGTTTGCATCCAAGTATCATAGAGCGCTGCAGTGTAAAGACATATTGTGATACGTTTGGGGGGAAGAAATATCATTTTTACGAGCACTCACCCGGGCAAAAACTGCAACGATTGATAATTAAAAGACAAAGCATGTAAAAGACACTCAAAAGTAAAAGGTGACACTGAAAGAAAAAGGAGAAATTACACTTTAATAAGTTAACTAATCGCAATTAGACCAAATTATTCAATGTCATATTTTCCATACAATCTTAACAAGGCCGTGTTGAAAGGGCAGAAAAGAGAGAACGGCTATTATTATGTTCAAGGGGAAGTCAGGTAAGTACCACGGTTGTAAACAAGTCTTTTGTGCTTCTGCAGCCTAATAGGATTCATGTGGTTTCAGCAAGTGAATGGATTTAATGCATTTTAATCACTACATAAAAACAAAGTTAACAAATCCGAAAACACGTCAAGCTTTTGGTACCAACAAACAGTACATTATAAAGAAACAACAAAAGTCAAAACTCATTATAAATGAGGCTCCTCTCACACAGTTCAAGCATATTTGTATAATGTACCATCGAGTCAAAAAAGTGACTGCTATTGTACCAATACTGTGAAAAACAACAAAACACACAAAAGGATATTTAAACTTCAAAAGGGATCCGAGTAGTTTCCATATGAAGAGAAAGAAATATTGTGAAATATGTGTACCGTGTAGTTTCTCTTCTGATGAATGTCCACTGACTCAGCTGCTGGAGAGGAGTCACAGCATTATGTACCATTTTATACCGTTGTTTGCTTTAAATACGATTCATTTACATTGTGCAATGCGTTAAGAAATGCTACCATTTCCTTTTTTTTTTTTTTTTTTTTAACTTTCCATTTTTGCTCTTGACTTTACGTGACAGGTCGAAGGAGCTCGTGAGGTAAAGAAACAACTTCAAAGGAAATGATTCAGACAAGTTCACAGTAGTTCTGTCTCACCTGATGGGAAGGGGATAATATTCATCACAAAGTCAGCATGACGGGACTTTGTCGTCGATACAAAGGCGTGAATCACGCTTTCCTGCAAACTCACATGGAAAACTGGAAGACGGATTTGTCTTCCAGTTAATCTCTCCTTGAGAAAACAAAGTAGGAGAAAAGGGGGAAATGGTTGCAATTGTTTGGCGATCTTCTGATTTACTGTTGCTGGTTTTTGCGGTTGTTTCGTTTCTCTTCTCCACGGATCTCAGCTCCCTCAGGATTTGACTGACATCAGAGCGCAGTCGAAGGAAGCCGACAGCACCTTGCAGATGGACTGAGCCTGCTCCTGTGGAGACAGGTGATAGATAACGTGTTGGGGGGAAAATACCTCAAACCCGGAAAAACTTTCGTTTCATTCGATACGTTATCACACTCACCGAGCTACTGCACTGGTACACCCAGATGCTGCACTCCTCTTGCTCTGCGTCGGTGGTTTTGAGAGCCAGGAGGTTCTTCCCTGCACCCAGGCCGTCATCGTAACACAGCATGCGCACGATCAGGTACAGCGGGTGGCGGTGCAGCACGTCCTGGACCAGATGTACGATTAAAAGTACTTAAGCATACATTTCTTCTTCATTTGTAGTACATAACCATCGCCGATCAAGGTGGAATTACTCCAAACATCAGGGGAACTGATGAAATATTTGAGTCAGCAGCTTTCTGCGGAACCGTGTCAAAACTATAAATTGGTGCCGAGTTCATAAGCATGCTGTGTGGCTGTGGTGATGACCCAGCAATACTGCAGTCTGATCAATGAGCATTAACTCTGGAGTACAGTATATCACTTTTCTACTCACACACTGGTCCAGCGAGGCCACCTTGACTCCGTACTTCGACACTCCCAGAATCCTCTCTTCGTCTCCGGGCACGAAGGGCAGCTTTCCGTCTTGCTGTGAATATTTACAGCATCTTCATGAATGAACGATGTGATATTGACTTGCTTGGAAGCCTACTTGAAGTGTGTCCCCGTGGCTTTTCTTACCTGGGCGGCATCGATATAGTTGATGAGGTCCAGAGGCTCCTGGAGGGTCTTGCTCATGTCAAACTGTAACTTCTCAACGGCTCCCACGTACTTCACCCGGAACTCTGCACATGTTTCCGACGTGCTGTTTCCTTTCCGAGGGCACACGTCGAATAATCCGTTAGTAAAGAAAAGAAGAAGCAGGAAATATGTCGACTTCCGTGTGTTGGTCGACTGACCTGAGCTCTTGGTGGAGTCTGTATCGAGGCTGGCGACCGTGCTGGATCTGGAGAGCCCTCCCAAACTGGAGTCCACAGACTACATGGAGTCAGAGACACGAGAGGGTGTTGGCTCAACAAGGAGAAAGTAGCTCGATCATAACATGTATGTGTGTGTGTGTGTGTGTGTGTACGTGTTGTTTGCTTACTTTGCTTTTGGTGCTGATCTCACTGCTTTGCGAGCTGCTGCTGCTGTGGCGCTTCTTGACTTTCCGGAACATTCTTCACCATGTCGACCGCATCCAGCCCTCTCCAGCCTCACCACACCTGAACCATCATGGACCGCAGCGTTAAACACACCACCGCAATGCCCTCTCACGTCCCAGTGGAGAGGATGAATAATTAAATGTTCTGAATAATGGATTAATGAGAGTAGACATTCAGCTACATTATAATCCTTTTAGCATGATTCAGTTTTTACTGCACAGCCACTCACAATATAGGAGTATTAGTAAGTTATGCTTTACTTATTTATTCACAACGTCTCATTAAGATCAAGATCTCTACAACACAACGCAGTCATCATCCACACAAAATATGATTAAGCATATCAGCAACTTAGCTATGCAGCCTTACAAAATAAAAGTGTGAATCCAAAAAACTTTTGAGATGGCCAGATGGTTAGAAAACAACAAGTTAGCTGTTAAATAATGAAACAACACCAGCACATAATACCATAACACTGTAATACACACATCTCTGTGGTGCCTCTAATATTGAGTGAATGTCAGAGGTGTTTAATAAAATGCTGGTCCTTTTTTTTTTTTTGCCTGTATTTATGCAGATCACCAGTTAAATTTGAAACCAATTGATCCGTTACACCTGATGTTGGGGGCCCATACAAAATGTAGAGCCCCTAATGACTCAAATGACACACCAGACTCAACAGGTTACGTCAGACTTCCACGCATCATGTATCCAGCTAGACTTTGCTCGTTATCTAACGATATTAACTTGTAACCTACGTGCTAGAAGAAGACCTATAAATATCACCATCACATTTATTTTCACAGTGAAGTTGGAAAGCGGAGAGACTTTCACGAGTGGTTGGCAAACACAAACGCTACTATATTAAATAGATTTAAAGACATACCCGTTGTTGTTGTTTTTTTACAATAACCGTCTTAATGTTAATGTTCTTCGAGGTAGATTTTGTTTTACCTTCAGTTTGACTCAGCTGTCCTCAGAGTTTCACAGCCTACACCCAACACCACTTAAAGGGGACGCGACGAAGTACTCGCCTAAAAAATGTCTCTAAAGTTGAATATTGAGCCGAGAGCCCTTTCAATAATATATATTGTTAAGTGTGTGCAAAGGTTTAAACCACACAAATGTTACTTACATATATTTTTGGAGTACCGTGTCCTGTGTAACATTTAATCGTGTTATTAATTTGAATTCGTTACCGCAGAAAAAGCGTCCAACTGCTGTAGCGGAACTTTCTGTGTCAACGCTTTTGAATTTCTGGTCGGCTGTATTTTGGTACACCACCGGAAGTCTGACGTCACATGACCCCGCCCCCCCACTCTCTCTCTCATTCATGCAACAAACAGTGCAGTGGTCGTGCAGCGCAGTATGACCGCATTTATTTGTTCTATTTTAATATTTACGTGCGAAATTTAACAAACATGGCGACTAAGCGCAAAGTAGAGGTGATTGTCCCCGCAGAGGAGAGTGACCAGCTGCTAATTCGTCCACTGTGAGTTATTTATTTTATTTATTTTTTAATGAATACAGGTTTTGAATGGCTGCCTCAATATGCAAATATAATAGCAATACATAAATGTAACGTTCGCTTTAACGCTATATTCGTATGTAACGTTACCTACAGGGGCGCTGGTCAGGAGGTTGGGAGGTCATGCATCATCCTGGAGTTCAAAGGAAGGAAAATTATGGTAAATATTTTTGTCTTCATTTAAGAAATAAAATATTATTTTTTAACCCCACCACACATCTATATTATAGAACAGCAATTACTATCAAAACATGTCATTCTATGTTCTTATTTTGTGTAGGCTCCAATAGGCTGTGTGTTGTTTTTATTTTTTATGTTTTAATTATGTTGTTGTTGTTTTATATAGTCCTGTGTACCCAGGACTCCCTGAAAAGCAGTATTGATATTGAGTGCGTTATCCTGGGTGAAATAAGTCATTTTTGTGTTTTGCAGCTGGACTGTGGTATCCACCCCGGGTTGGAGGGGATGGATGCTCTCCCCTACATAGACTTGATAGACCCAGCTGAGATAGACCTGCTGCTCATCAGCCAGTGAGTCTTTCCTCCTCCCTCTATGTGTTGAACTCTCTATTTTTAAGTATCCTCTGTATCGGTTATCTCCTTATTAATGCATTCTACTTTGATCGTATTCTAAAACATAACTAAGGATGTGTCATTTGATGATGATGTCTGTATCCTCTCACCAGTTTCCACTTGGATCACTGTGGAGCTCTGCCCTGGTTCCTACAAAAGACCAGCTTTAAAGGCAGGACTTTCATGACCCACGCCACTAAGGCCATCTACCGCTGGCTACTGTCGGACTACGTCAAAGTCAGGTAGGAGCAGCAGCAGTCATCATTGTGGAAAACTTCCAAAAAATAATAATACAGGACCTACAATCATTTTGTCTTTGATTTATCGCAGCAACATTTCTGCAGATGACATGCTGTACACCGAGACTGACCTGGAGGAGAGCATGGATAAGATCGAGACCATCAACTTCCACGAGGTCAAGGAGGTGGCTGGAATCAAGTTCTGGTGCTACCACGCTGGTCATGTGCTGGGAGCGGCCATGTTCATGATCGAAATAGCAGGAGTCAAGGTAAACGACTCTTGGTTTTTGTTCCCGAGAGATCTAATGATGCATAAAAACTAAGTTCACTTAACGAGACCTTTGTCGGCCTGTTTAGCTGCTGTACACGGGAGACTTCTCCCGGCAGGAAGACCGGCATCTGATGGCAGCAGAGATCCCCAGTGTCAAACCTGACATCTTAATCATAGTACGCCACATATTCAATCACCTTGTACACTCATTTTAATGGATCTTTGGGTGATCCCAACGCGGTGAATCCTGTTGTTCTTTTGCAGGAGTCTACCTACGGCACCCACATCCACGAGAAGAGGGAGGAGCGAGAAGCTCGCTTCTGTAACACGGTCCATGACATCGTCAACAGAGAAGGCCGCTGTTTAATCCCCGTGTTCGCCTTGGGGCGGGCCCAGGAACTGCTGCTCATTCTGGGTGAGGAGTTCTGATATGGATTACGCCTCTGAATAGGCAGTTTCACCGCTATGCTATCATTTATATGACCCTTTTCTCTGCTCAATACCTGCGATGTATTACATGTTTTGTCTGTTGCATCTGTATTCGATTATGTGTCAATCAGAGGAGTCTGTATGACCGTGTCTCACGTTCTCCTGCAGATGAGTACTGGCAGAACCACCCGGAGCTCCATGACATCCCCATCTACTATGCATCATCCCTGGCCAAGAAGTGCATGGCTGTGTACCAGACCTACGTCAACGCAATGAACGACAAGATCCGCAAAGCCATCAATATCAACAACCCTTTTGTCTTCAAGCACATCAGCAACCTCAAGGTAGAGAGCTCTACAGATACAGACTGTTATGGATTTAGGCTGCTGAATCTATATAACTGTGGTGTGTCTGTGTGTGTGTTGTTTTTTTCCAGAGCATGGATCACTTTGATGACATCGGTCCCAGTGTGGTGATGGCCTCTCCTGGTATGATGCAGAGCGGGCTCTCCAGAGAGCTCTTTGAGAGCTGGTGCACCGATAAGAGGAACGGAGTCATCATCGCTGGATACTGTGTAGAGGGCACACTGGCCAAGGTCCGACTACAACAGGATCCCAGACGCTGTTTCTCTAACAACAGATAGATAATAGACAGATACAGTGAATGTGTTATTACAGCGTCTTACTGGGACGTGTCGTGTGTCTCTCTGCAGCACATCATGTCTGAGCCGGAGGAGATCACCACCATGTCGGGGCAGAAGCTGCAGCTGAAGATGTCCGTGGACTACATCTCTTTCTCTGCCCACACTGACTACCAGCAGACCAGCGAGTTCATCAGGGCCCTCAAACCACCTCACGTGGTAGGAGAGAAAAGAAACAACTCATTGAATTCTCCGTTGTTTGTACCCTTCAGTGACAGCAGTCGTAAATGAAAGTCCTTGACCTTCCTCACTTGCATGTTATCGTCAGATCCTGGTCCACGGGGAGCAGAATGAAATGGCCCGTCTGAAGGCTGCGCTGATCAGGGAGTACGAGGATAATGACCAGGTTCACATCGAAGTCCACAACCCTCGCAACACAGAAGCTGTCACCCTCAACTTCAGGGGAGAGAAACTGGCCAAGGTCAATAAACTGCCTGTCTGTCTCTGACCTTTTATTTTTCTTCTCTCTAGATTTTTAAGGTCTGAAGAAGTCACTATGGCAAAAATAAAAAATGCTAAGTCGTGATTGTTGCATGTAGTACGTGACCCTGTGCTGGTGTTGATATAAATGCTGAGACTAGAAGTGAACACTACTCCCCCTCCAGGTGATGGGCTCTCTGGCTGATAAGAAGTGTGCCCAGGGCCAGAGGGTGTCAGGCATACTGGTGAAAAAGAACTTCAACTACCACATCCTCAATCCTTCTGACCTTTCTAGTAAGTTTTTTTTTTTGAGTTCTCCAAACTGTCTCACCTGTAGGCTGCAGCACAGGGCCACCTGTGTGCGTTGGTAGTCAGCCCCAGTCGATCCAGTTCATTGGCTACAATACATTTGAGAATCTGAGTCAATTTTCAGTCAGTGACTTTGGGAATCAAGACCAAAAAAAAAGAGGAATCTTGATCATGTTGGCTCCAGCTTTTCATAAGCCAAGCCCATGCTTAAAATAATGATGAAAGTTACGTGTCTAACAGAAGAAACTGCCTACTTGTTTACTCAAACTGCTGCCCATTCTTTTAATATCTGCGGCATCATGAATTGACCCGATGCTTCTGTTTTGTAGCATACACAGAGCTGGCCATGAGCACAGTGAAACAAAGCCAGGCCATCCCGTTCACTGGACCTTACTCACTGCTCGTCTGCCATCTGAGGAACCTCACCGGTAAGGCCGCCATGTTTACGTCTGTGCAAACTTTGTGAGTTTGAGTTTACACCGTACTGACTGTGGCTGTCTTCTTCTTTTTGTCTCTTGACTCAGGTGACGTAGAGGAACTGGATGGAACTGAGAAGAACACTTTGAAGATTTTTAAAAACATCACTCTGGTCCACGAGGTCGGCATGGTGGTGCTGGAGGTGAGTGGTCGGGCGTCTGGCTGTGGTCCTGCTTAGTCTGATGCACGATAGCAACACTTTGCTCTCTTCAGACGGGGCTCATTTACCCAAACACCCTTTGTCTTCATCTCCTGTCTCAGTGGCTAGCAAACCCTCTCAACGACATGTATGCCGACGCTGTCACCACTGTAGTGCTGGAAGTCCAGTCAAACCCAAAGGCTCAGAAAGGTCCGTCTGACAATCCGCCGTGTTTGTTGTTTATCTGGATCTTTAGTTTCGAATGCTTTATGGACCGTAGGAAGTTTCATTTGAACCCATTTGCCTAATTACAAAAAAATAAGCATAATGCATCGTGTCTTGTTATTGTCATGGGCTTTGTTTTTTCTGAATTCCTATTTAATGTGATTCATGATTGACAGCCATGGAGACCCAGAGTGCCATCATGGACATGGACATCTTCCAAACCCGACTAGGAGTCATGTTGCAGTGAGTGACACGCAATCCAATACGAACTCTTTTATAATATTGTAAACATGGAAACACTGTGTTTAAAAGGTGTACTGCGCTTTACTTTATTTATGATAGCATATCTTGCTTCTCTCTCTGTCTTCAGGGACATGTTTGGAGAGGAATGTGTGGATTTCAGTGATGATAAAAACATCTCTGTGACAGTAGATGGGAAGACGGTTCACATCTGCTTGGAAACGAGGGTGAGAAGCTTTTTAGCCTGTCGCACCAAGACACAGAACAATGCATGTGGATTTATTGTATCCCTCTCACTGACTCGCTCTCCCCCTATCAGTCGGTGTGCTACGAGGAGGAATGCTCAGAGGACGACTCCCTGAGAGAGATGGTTGAGCTGGCAGTGCAGCGGCTCTATGACGCCCTCAACCCGGTCATCTGAGAGCGGCGACGGGACTGTAGTGTTCATCACAACAAACTGGACATCGCCCGTGAACTAACGAGGGACAGAGTTTCTGAAGCTAAGCCATCGCAGATGTGAAAACAAAGAATACTTCTACAAATTCAGTGTTGGAAGTTAACACGCCGCTTGTATTTGTGTGTTAAAAAATGGGATAACGTGTTCCTGAGAATCATTGTGACACCGTTTTCAAATCATCACTCACCTGCCATGTCTGGTTTGGTGTCATGGGAAGCCTCAGCAACCAATCCCAGTCCCACTTTATGAGTGCCATTTGGAAAGACTAGATTGGCCTTTTAATAATGAACTTAATGTTTTGTGAGCTACCAAGTAAAAAGAAAACATGTAATTTAATAAGCTGTGTAGATAGGATTTGTCTTGGTAGATTTTAGTGTTTCTTTTTTGTTATGCAAGCACTTTTAATATATTTAATACGTTTACTGTCTTCACGTAATGCACTGTGGGTTTTGTTTGACCAGAGTTGGTTACTAATGTGCACTGATATGACTTGTTTACTTTTAACTATGACGTGAACTGTGGATCTCTAAATGCACTAAATGTTTGTGTTCATTCTACATTTAAAAAATGATTTTACAAACCATCGACTCTTGAACGACTACGCCTTTGGTTAAGTTTTGATTATTTGTTTCACCAGCTAGTGTCGGAAAAGTTCTTTAACTGAGGTTTACAGTGAAGCAGTGTTGGTGTAACGTTGACTAACAAAAGACTCGAGCAACATTTGTTTCACTGTGCTCTGCCAGACGCTGATCATGTCATTTATTAAACATCTGAACAGTGTTCATTTTTACAATAAATATATCCCAAGGCACCTTTTGTTATGAGCATGGGGCTCTCAATATATGACTGATACACACATCCCTTACTTCCTTACATTGCTACAAATGTTTCATAAATAGCAATACATGAAACCATCGTCAAAGCTTGTCATTAAAAATAAAGAAATCTGCAAGACAGATGACTTTATAAAAGCCAAAGTTGATAATCTTATTATTTAATCAGATAATTACTGATTTAAATAATACTTTGGCCATTTTGTTCAGATGTGTATGGCTGAGTGAACAATGCCAAGACTAGGAGTTGCATTGACTGTGTGAAACAAACAGTAAATACTATGTTTACAGACAAAGTATACAGTACTGTGATGCACGCTTACAGACTGAGGAACTGAAATATATGCACTTTATGGTTTAGTCTTTGATCTGCAGCTTTTCAGAGAACAGTGTCGTTTAATTGCACTGGCCAAAGGATGATGTTAAATCATATTGCACAATATTCCATTATTGTAATTGAGGGTCAAAACAGAGGGTGTTTAACAGCAGTGTTGTTGTTTGTTGTAGTGTTAATGGTGATGATTCAAGTGAGTCCAGCATTCCTAAACAAGGACAACATCCTCCACCTGAACGATCTTCATCCTCGCCGCAAACTTCTCACTAAACCCAACGCCATCAATATCAGCGCCACAACTCCCACCTCCATCATCCTGCCCATCTTCTTCTCCGCGATCGTCTCCTCCTTCTTCCTCAGCATCTCCTCTTTGCGGACTCGGAAGTCTCGTTCTCTCTGAAGCTGCTCGCTGTAGTGGTCCTTGAAGAACTTGTCGAAATCAAAGACTCGGTTGTCTACGCCCACCACGGACCGCCGGCTCTCGGTGGGGTCTCTGGCGGAGCTCCCTGCGCCCTTGGCGGAGGGTCTGGCCGTCGCGATGAGGTCCGACTGACTCAGCAGACCCCGGTCGTATTTCTTCCTCAGTGCCTTGTTGCCCAGCACGGTGTATGCCTCGCTGATCTCAGCGAAGCGGACCGTGGCGTCCTCGCTGGCGGCGTTTCTGTCCGGGTGGTAGATGAAGGACTGCTTGTAGTAGGCCGTTTTTATCTGGGTCTGAGTGGCAGTAGGTGACACCTCCAGTACGTCATAGTAGCCTGTTTTGGTTTTGTAAAGGGGCTCAGATCGTGTGTCGCTGTAAGCTCTGGTGAACACAAACTGTCCCCAAAACAAGCTGAGGCTTTGGTGTCCACGAGTGGACCAAAGAGTCCTCCGGGACTTTGTTCGGTACCGAGGTAGAAGTTTCTCTATATTTTGAACCTGTCCTTTATAAAGACACGACTCTTTGTTGAGTCCAAGATAATAGCGATCCCAGACATTGTTAACACTACCAAACAGTGGTGTTACCCTTGTGTAACTATCCCGTGAAACTCCAACGGTCCTTATGTCCTTATGCTTAATCTGACTTTCAAGGCGGTATCGACTACATGTTTTTCGTGCAAAGCTGTAGGCTCCCATTCCGTACCGCAGTCTGACCTCCGCCATATTTGCCGGGTCTAAACAAGACTTCCGGGACGATTCTTCTTCTTCTTCTGGTTTTACGGCGGTTGGCATCCAGTTTATTGGTGCATTACCGCCACCCTCTGCTCCGGAGTGTGGATCAGACAATACTTCCGGGACGCTGATGGCGGCTCATCTAATGAAACAGTAAAGTAAAAGATTACACGATACAAAGGAATCAATATGTGGATTTCTGCCTATGACGTTCAACTATTTTGAATAGACACATACCAGAAGTTTAACGCATATCTATGTAGTTTGAAATATTCTACAACTTTTATTAATTAAGTACACCTCGCAAAAAGTAATGCCGTCTAATACAACAGCCCTGCAACAAATTATATCTTCAATAAGGTTATAATATTCAGTTTTTAATTAACGTGTTTTAGAAAGGTGTTGACTCAACCCAATGATCATTTTGAAGGATGTTGTTTGTGTTGCTGCTGTATCGCGCTCTACAGATAATTTGTTATATTATTAAGTCTGCCTTTTATTGATATAAATCCAGATTTTTTTATTGCATTTATTTTCTAATTATATTATATTTTTACATTTGTATTATGATATTTTTTTAATGCATTATTTAGCTTAATATAATACATGTAAAGAAGTCATGATGTTAAAACTTTTATTGTGAAGTGTGGTATTACGTCTCACACCCCTAACCAGGAAGTCCAGTCTCGTGCAGCCCTTTTCGTATACAGTGAATGGTGCAGCCAGTTGTAATGTCTAAATTCAAAACAGTAACATGGCCCAAAGTGATTTTATTTGGGGACTCCATCACACAGGTTAGCTCGTGCACAATCTTAATTTTGAAGACTGTGATGTCATGCAAGCCAACAGTCAGTAACAGTCGTGTAGTTAGCATTGGCTGCTAGCTGGCCAGCTTAAGTTTGCAATGAATAACTTAGTGCTGTTGATTCTTTCAGTTTTCATTTCAAGCCAATGGCTGGGGTGCAGAAATTGCCAACAAACTAGCACGGTGAGTGTTTTTGGTTCACATAAAAGTGATCAGTTCAGCCAAACTATATGGTGTGCCTTTGACTAATATCTGAATCTGATATATGTTCCTTTTTAGAAAGTGTGATGTTGTAAACAGAGGGCTGTCTGGCTACAACTCCAGATGGGCTAAACTACTTCTTCCTCGCCTCATCAACATCACAAACTCAGCAGACAACAACATAGCTGCTGTCACTGTCTTCTTTGGAGCCAACGACTGTGCACTGGAAGGTACAATGTCACAGACACAACCTCTCATGACAATTTAAGAAGTTTAGTAATGATAAATACACTGCTGCAAGCTCTCTGTGTCTGATTTCAGAAGTATGTATCATTAAGCAAGGTAGGCAACCTGGGCCAGGGGAGCCAACTAAAGGGCACTTAACATCTATAGATTTATTTAGATATGAAAAACATAGAATACGGTTACTATTCTTACACACTGTAGCCCAAAATGACCTACAGAAGGTCTCCAGAGTGAAGTACATTTTAATTGACATTGAATTACTTTTTTTATGAAACCTTATATTATGACATTTTAATACTGTTTCACATTATAGTATTTCATAAAACACAATACTATGAAACACTATATTATGACATTTAATCTGACCACTAAAAACATAATAGTTTTCCTGAATTTATTTATTTTTTTAATCTCTCTCTGAGTTGTGAGAACAACCTTAATGTCCTTGATGTGCATTGAGTTGTGTGACAATAAAGTCCACAATGACATATTTTTGTTTACTACATTTTACACTTTCCCATTGTGAACACATGTTCCAAACCGGCTTATAACACGAGGATATTTACTGGCACGGAGACAAGAGCCTGTTTCAAAATGTAGGATCCAGTGTGTTTGGAGCTTTGTCCATACTTGAGACTAAAAGTCAGGATGTGTCCACTTAAGCTGCTTAAATGATCTAAGTGCAATACTAATTACTGGAGTACACCTTTAATTAAATGTTTCCAGACTCTGCAATTCACTGTTTAGGCTTTTTGGGATTATCAAAATGACTAATTAAAAACAATGTTTTAACATAGAAAATATTATCTCTAATAATGAATCATTCCTTCTTAATGTTTCTGTATGATTGTTCCTTCTTTCTTCTTCCTGTCATGCAGATAAAAACCCACAACAGCACGTCCCTCTGAAGGAGTATTCAGAGAACCTGAGGGACATCTCCAGGCTTCTGGCCTCGGCTGGAGTGCCGGCAGACCGAGTTATATTCATCACCCCTCCACCTGTTGATGAGCCAGCCTGGGAGAAGGAGTGCATTCTAAAAGGTAACACTCAGTCACAATTATTCTGCTCTCTCTTGCTTTTTTTAACATCTCGCAGGCCAATCTTACATTCCACGCCTACAGAGATCACCAGTGCTGCTTCGTCTTTCTTTTTTTTCCTCCAGCATGTCCACTCAACCGCCACAACTCTGCAGCGGGGCAGTATGCACAGGCGTGTGTCCAGGTTGCCAGTCAGTGTGGCGCAGTCGCCCTGGACCTTTGGACACTCATGCAGAAAGATGGACAGGTGGGTAACTGTTCCGTGTTGTTAGAGGCCACTGTAGAATCTTGAACGACATTTACGATTTTATTAATGTGAATATAGTGTTCCTAAATGTCTCAATGTGAAATACACTGAAAGCACTGAATGATAAGTGACTAAACCTTGTATTGACATTTTTCCTAATGCCCCAATATCTTCTTTCAAATTCCTACTTTAACAAAAGTCTCACTGTTGTGTCCTCCGCTACGCAGGACTACACCGTGTATCTGTCCGATGGGCTGCATCTCTCACAGAAGGGAAACCAGTTCGTTGCTCAGCACCTGTGGGGGCTGCTGGAGAGCCGTGTGGCTGACCTGCCCTTCATCTTGCCTTACTGGGGAGACGTGGATACAAAGAGCCCCGAGAGCAGTCTGCTCTGTGACCAGTGAAGAAGACGACGAGGGCTTTCAAAGACATCTTCAAATCCTACAGGGCTGGATATTTTTGTTAATAAAACACTCACCAGCACACTGGACTGCATCTCTACTACAATAAATGAAGCCGCTGTGATTTGTTTTGTACCAGTATGTCAAATGTGAGACCATGTATTCAGGTTTAAAATGCACAATAAAGATTTTTATTTTGAGATGTGTAGGAAATCCAAACAAGAAACTTTATATAATAAAAAAAAAAAAAAAGTAACTCAGGTGACTTTTATAAACATAGAAATATGAAGAATATACACAGAATATGTGACAGGACATCTGCATGTACAACGGTTCACATCAATCCAGTATTTGACGTTAGCGACACAGTATTTCTTTCTCCTTGACTGACAGTAAGTACATACTTTATGTAATATGTGATACAGCAGGCAACAGTGGCGAGACGGCTTAAAATAACAAAGAGGTGCATCACTCACATTGCCACAAGGACAGAAAACCAAACGGGAAAATAACATTCGGGCACCTCAGGAAGTTTCTTTTAAAATGAAATGCAGGATTGTTCATCTACAGTTAGGCACAAAATCAGAAAAGGCACCGTGTTGTTTCATAAAGACAATATAACCTCTTACTAAACCTTTTAACAGGGAAGGACATGTTTCACAAGCTAAAATAAACTATGAATGACACAGCACAGTAAGAACATGTATAAAACTTATTTCAATTCTCCAGTGATGTGGAAAAATACTCCAAGTGCAGTTATGACACAGAGATTCAGGATAAAACTCATTTTGAAGTCAAAGTTTGCTTTTTAACATGTCGCACTGAGTTTCTTGAAACAGTAACATAAGCACAACGATCATCAACGATACATTAAATCATCTGTTAGTGGAGCGAACCGGTGATGTTGCATTGCCATGAAGACTACACTTAGCGCACCAGCATTTAGTTGCATATTCCGAAACCATGTAGCCAGTGGGTTAAGACAAAAAGATCATTTGCATGTTCCCTAAAACACATCAGGCTGCCTGTACGTGTTGGTGCCTAGTTGGTACTTAACCCCAAACGTACCGGTGCTTTACTCTCAGCACTCGGTCTCTTTTGTGTCAATGCACTCCTGCCTCTTGAGGCGCCGCCGCTCCTTGGCTGACGGGTTCTGCTCGGTCAGATCCTCGTAGGAGGATTTCGTAACCAACGAGGAGGCTCCTGCGGTTGTGAAATCGTCCGATGGGCCTTCCTCTCCCGGGTGAGAGTCGCTGCTGGTGTCCTCCTGGATGGTGGCCATCCGTGGCCCCCCTTCGCTGTCCGGGGTGGGCCCGCAGCTCGGGTCGGGGGCCTGGGTACTGGTGCTGGCCGCGGGAGAGGCCCCTACCTGGCTCTGCTGCTGGGGCAGAGAGAAGGGCGCGGTCCGGCCGGCGGAGGAGGAGGACAGAGGTTGAGGAGGCTTGACGATGCGCACGGAAGCTGACTCGAGGTTGCTCAGCATGTCTTGACTCTGAAGAGAGAGAAAAACATGTGAGATCAAAGCACGTCGAAGCTGACCGTCTCTGACTGAGGAGGGATCCATCCCCTTTTTACTCCATTCTGCTCAAAGTTAATAATGGAAACCTTAAAGCCCATTGTACTAAGAGACATTAGTCCCCTTTAAAAGTGGGAATGAGTAAAACAAACATTTCTCATGGTGGACATTTTGTCAAACAGAGGTGGAACTAATATTAATAATGTCTGCAGTCCATTTAGGAGCACATGGGCCCTGCTTTGTGCATACTGGCTCACTTGCAGGACTTACTGTCACACCTGAATGGACTTAAGCCATCGTTAATGTGATTAGTTGCTCCGGCGCTGTCCCTGCTATTACAAGTCAAAATGTCGGCCATGACAAAGATCTACAGAGGAATGTACTCTCAGTCTCCACGTGTTCCCAATCAAACCTAAAACAAAAACAGTGCAGACAGCCATTACACAAAGAAAAATAAAAAAGGTAAATCAAAACAACAACCACCTAAAGAATATGACCCTGTTGTTGTTGTTGTTGTGGCTTTAACAGCAGCAGATGCAAACTTAAAAAACGCTGACACACACCGCATCCGATTCCACAAAAAGACAACAAAGTGCAACCTTCTCAGTCCTCTCTCGGTTTGAATACTCCTAAAAAGTGCAATCTTGCTTTCTTGAGGTAATTTCTGATCAGATCTGACTCTGGTGCAGAGGAGCACACGTATCGCTGTCCACTCACATGGATTAGCGTTAGCTCACTTCATCTCTCTCGGTGAAATGTGGAACCTGATCAGTGATTACGTCAAGCAGGAAGTGACTGCAGGAGTATCCCAAACGTGGGCCGGTGACCATGCATGGACTCAATGGCAACGCAACACCAAAGCCATGGCACACGCACTCACCTAGGGCGGGAGCTCTACTACAAACTTCCACCATCTGCTGCAGTTCCAATGAGAATGGAAAGGGGCCAAGGCAAAGAGTGATGGACAGGTCATTGGCAGTGTGAACCTGGCCCTGGCAGGCGAGGCCCTTTACGGATTCTGAATCCATTCGTGTTCTGCTCTCCCCTCTTGTATTTTCACGACTAAGCCAATAAATGCTATGTCAAATTAAGAAGTAAGGCATCGTGCTCTTGTGATGCCACAGAAAGCATTTCTTTAAGCCCCTGATAACTTGGTTTCAAAGCTTCAAATATTCCGAATTATAAGCAACAATCAAGGTTTACGTTGTTGAAAGAGACGTCCTTAGATTTTATTATTAAGTGTTTAACGCTCAGCTAATCTAATTATCAGGACTGTGTGCATGAGTTCTGATCATGCAAAACAAGCAAACAACCCCACAACTGCTGTCGGATATTAATTCAAATATTGCAAAAGCAATTCTTAATTTCAAAGCTGTTGTTTTTTTGTTGTTTTTTTTAATCACTGTCAAACATACCAGAAATACATTTGATGTTACAAATGCAAGAAGTAAATCCTTATTTTATTAATTGAATCCTATTTACTTTCCCACCAAGCAGGATTTGTGCTGAACGCACATGTTGTAGCACCTCTTTCAATGCTGACAAATGACGCAGGGATCTAGACACAGACGCCTCCACCTGAACAACACACCTTCACACTTTCCTCTCCCTTCCATATTTAAGACGACAATGTGTTTAAAAAAAAAAAGGCAATGTGTGACTGTATTAGTTTGGTTCGTGTGGCAGCAAGGCACAGGATCACACAAAGGCATGAGAGATGAGACACTTACGCTTGGGGGGTAGTAAAAGGACTTTGTGTTATCTTCATACTGCTGGTCAAGTCGTTTGTCCTGCGAAAGAAACACAAAAAGGGACAAAATGGTCAGCATTTAAAAAGGTTCAACAATTTAGGTAATTACTGTAAAGACCAAAGATCCAAAAAGGAGCAGTTAATGGCCCACTGAAGACAATAGGTAACTAGTGTAGATTGATTCTTACCACACAGTGAACGAGGATACTGAGAGGAATCCAGAAGACGAGTGAAAACACCACGACAGAGCCCACGATGTTATCAGCCAGGAACTTCCCTGATGGGGAAAGATGAAAGGTGGCGTTTGTGATGATGGACGAGACACGGAAACAGAAAGACGAAAGGTAAGCAGGGTGACAAGACTCAGCTACTACAATCAACAAGAAAGACTTTCCAGATACTCATGTTCTCATGGGGTTGATCAGAATTCAACTTACCAAACGTGTTGATGTCCAGCTTGTCGATAAAATCCCACAACCTCTCGATCACATCCTGCACCTGCTTCATGCACTTTCCCTGTTTTAAAACAAGAGAACATTGACACTCAGCCAAATGAAGCATGTGGACCTTTCAGAGCTGGACTGTGTTCGGGAATAAAAACCTAAATACTAAGCATGGTGGAGACACGGTAGGACAGAGTGAACAGAAATAAAAGATGGATGACTCACGCCTCCGTCACAGAAGCCCACAGTGCAGGGCTTTCCTTTGCGAAGGAAAAGGAAAGTGTCATTGCCCTGTGTGAAAGGAGAGCAGGCGCCATCTTTTCCCCTGCAGCACACTTTACAGGAGTCCTCCGTCTCTGCGAGGTGAGAGGGGATTAACTGTGTTATACGTTTGCAAAAAAGTTCTAATAACTATACTCTTAATTAACAGTCGCTGTGCATACACAGCATTCATTCAAACCTGTGAGCGATCTCTTAAAACATGTTATTAAGCCACTGACATTTAGAAAAATCCTTTATCCTCGAACATAAATAGATCATAAAAACGGTCATAGTCTAAATGTAATTAAAAAGTGTCATAGTATAGCATGTCGTAAAAAAGTAAAAAGCTGTCATTTTATTGTATGCCATAAGAAACGTCATTAAAAATGTCATCAAACATAATTGTATTGTATGAAATGTCATAAAAATGTCTTTAAAGTGTCATAGTATAGTTTGACATAAAAGATTCTTAGTATAGTATGTCATAAAAATGCAATAAAATATTTCATACAAAAAGTGAAAAAACTCATAAAAAGGTGTCATAGCATGACTAATGTAGTGGTACATGCCATAACCGCAACTGGAATACAAATGTTATAAAAAAAATCTCACAGTATATTATGTCATAAAAAATCTCTTAATATAGTCTGGTATAAAATTGTAAAAATAAAATAAAAAATGCTAGAATATAATTTGTCATAAAAAACGTCATAGTATGCATGAAAATAAAAACAAGTGTCATACTATATAGTTTTTCATTTGTGAGAAATGAGCTGCACTTTACCGTTGCAGGCACAGGACTGAAGGTTCTGCAAGGCTTCACAGAACGGGTTGCACTCTCCATTGTGACACCGGCCCATGTCGACACACACCGTGTTGTCGTCGGCGTTTTCAGGAGGGGGACACCGACTGCTGTTGCCTAACATGTGAGGTAGAGGTATCAAATATTTCAGACATATTTTTAACGTATCAATAGAAGGGGCCCAACGTCAAAGAAACAGCCTTCCAGTGATGACTGCAGATCTTGTGTCCGACCAGCAGGAGGCGCCCACCTGTGCAAGATGATATGCCTTTACAGGTAGCACTGATGGGTTCCTGGCACCTTCTTCCTGCAAGCTCAAACATGCAGCTCCAACAGCAAGGGCTGTTTCTGTCGCTGTGGAGAGAACAGAGACATGAGAATGTATTCAATCTAGTGCCACACACATTTCCTGCCATCTTCAAATGAATCCAACGATTGAGCATATTTTTAGACCTGACATACACGTTAATGCGTCTTTTGGATCTCATACCTGCACTGTGCGTCACGTTTGAACGTGCAGTCGGCTGAGCAGCAGGGGTCGTCGTTGAGGTGGAGCAGGCCGGGGTCGCACTCCTCCCCGTCCTCAACTCTGGAGTTCCCACATACCTTACTGTTCCTCTCCTTGAAGCACAGAGGAGCCTTGAAACGCAGCGTCTTTCCTACGGAGATCTTGCTGCAGTTGGAGAAGCGCTTTAGGAGGAAGTAGAAGTAGACGAGGGTTAGATATTAACTAGGAGTGGGACGCTTTATGCTTAACTGTGAACGGTGACATGACAAAAGGACTGCTATGAAGCTAAAACACTAGAATAATACAAAATGTAAATCTCTTCCCGATTCACAACAAATCAAAAGCCATTTCCTTAAATACATATTTGCAAAAATATGTATTTACAAAAGATGTATTTAAAGTCAGTGAAACAGTTGTGCTACAATGCATCCAGAACTCAGTTCAAACGTGTCAGCATTGTTTGTTATGAATTGGAATAAGTGAATGAATAGCCCTTTTTACTTGTTCACTGTTAGAGAGGGTACCTTGTTGTTGATATGGTCTCCGCTCACAGCAATCGGGTACATGACAAACTTCCCCCCGTGGTCGTCGCTGGGAGCACAGTAAGGGATGTTGTCGGGATCGTGCTCTGCTCCAAAGTTATGGCCCAGCTCGTGAGTGGTCACCAAGTCCGCCTCCTGATGGGACACGAACCAACCAGAGTTATTTGATAGAAACATATAGTTTACTATTGAATCAATCGAGAACAAATCACACGAAAACTCTATTCTGTCGAGCAACGAAATGCAGGACTGACACTGTGTGTCGTTGCACGTTCACAAACACTTAGTAGTCACAACAAAAAACATGCATATTATCATACTATAAGAGACTTTCTCCCAGCTCACATTCATGTGTTGAAGCTTAACTGTAAACTGTGCTGAGGAGCAAGCAATATACTGATAACTGAGGTGTCAAAATGCAACAGCGTTGGGATCATTACTCATAACACCCACACAAAAAGGTGTGTCTGCTCTTCTTAGAGTCTACATTTGGCAGGGTGACATGTTGCATAACTTCCTGCAGCTAGTAATTAGTTTTATCGAGGATAAAGATTGAAAAAACGAGGGAACTCAGACCTTTGTTAGGATAGTTTTGCCATAGTTCTTGGTGCTGGTCAGACCCGTGTTGAGGTAACTGGGCTTGAGTGCGGAGTGAGACGGGTAGTACGCTTAAAAAAAAAAAAAAGGGACAGAAAGAAATCAACACAAGATCTCAGCATCTGTTTTGCTTTACAAAAGCCCAGGGCTCCATAAAACAGTTGGTAATGTAGGTCAAATAAAATGTTTCGGTTCGGGGGGGGGTCCTCACGTTTTGGACAGAGGCCGCCCAGGGCCTGAGATTTGGAGGGGGCCACATAGGCCAGCCCCAGTGTGCCCTCATCGAAATCCTGATAGGTGAACAGGTGGGCCAGACACACACTGGAGGCGTTCCCAGCTATGTCGGAGCTGAATTGCTGAGGGACAAAAAGAAGAGTTATTATATATCAACATTTGTCATTTGTCCCTGTTTTTCCAAGGTTTTTGAGAAAGGTTTGTACTGAGCGGGACATCTATATTTAGTTATTAATTATTCGTTTTCCAAATTACCTCAAACAGATCGTTGACATTCTTAAACTGGCCTTTCTTGTTACTTATCTGCCAAAACATCCGGATATATCTTTGATAAGCTGCTATAGCTCCAGCGCAAATGTACATTTTACACATTTTTGTGAGCAAATTTAACATTCTGTTGACAATTAAATTTCATTTTCCCAAATCATATCCAGTGACAGTCCCCTGGTTTTGCCTGATGAGGGACCCATAGTGTTTCCCAAACGTACGCTCCCTACGTGTACATCTTTCTCTTCCTCCCTGTCCTACCTCTAGAAGTTTCTTCACGTCCCAGACCACTTTTCCTTTCCCAGGGCTGTTCTCCATGTTATAGTGGACCCAGCTTGTGCCATCATGGACGTGGGGGGCCTTCGTCGGCTCCTTGTTGATGATGATCTTAGAATGGTAACCAAAGACACCATTTATGAACAATTTCACAATTCAAAGAATTTAAACAAATATTATTGTACTGGCTCATAAGGATGTATAACACACAAAAGATGTATTTTCCCCCTCAAATCATAAATTAATTATTACAGGAATTATTGTACATTGAGCTGCAACATAGTTTTTAGGAATGGCCCTGAACCTGAAACCTTTAATGCGTAGTTAGAGTGACTCGTAGTCAGTCAGCATCCTGTTTTGGGCTTTGCGTTTCAAACCATCATTGTTGTTCATAACAAAGGCATTGGGATTAGAAGCGGTACATTACAAGTTCTTCTTGACATGTATGCTGGACAATAACTCAGAGCAGCTAAATGAATGCATATCTTTTCAGTGAGAAAAAGCGAGACTCGCAGGATGACAAACAGTGTCTCTATTCATCCCCAGAGCCTGTGGAACAAATTAAATTACCCCACAGGGCACACACAAAAGCTTTCAGTTCCTCCGAAAAATTCAAGTTCTCAACACACTGAGGGGACAGTGTTATTCTCAGCTCCGCTTCTGGGAGAGACTTGATGTAAACAAAGCTATCGTGCTGCTGGGAGCAGTGATGTCTAGTGATGTCTGATGCTTAAATCGCCACAAATTGTTCCATAAGTCAGACTGGAACCATATTACAATGAAGTAGAACACACAAACACACCTGCTGGATCTGGACCCCATAGCCTTTGTATTCATCATCCCAGGTTGTGTTCCTATAAATGTCATCGACTCGATCAATCAGCTCAATCTGGAGTGAGAGAAGGAACAAAATAAAAAAAATCATAAAGCAAGAACAGCACACATTTATTTTGACTTTGACTGCAAAAACATGCATTCTGCTCTAGTCCTGCTCACTGTAACACCCTGTGGATGCATGTTAAATCTTCACATGGTGAACTCTCTCTGCACTTTTTGTACATAGCATCATAAAGACGGACCAGGTAGTTGAGAGTGACGCTCTCTTGTCCGCGGCCCATGTGTTGAAAGAAGCGGTAATCTGCAACCAGCAAGAGGGGGCAGGTGTTCTTCTTGTGGTCGTGAGCCTGTCTCTTCTCTCTGTGGTGGTGGCCTACGAGGGACAAACAGCAGGAGTGTTTAAAGAGACAGGAACAGGTGAAGAAAAATGGCCGCAGATAAACAAACAGGAAAAGAATACGTTGTAACAATCATTTTTAAAGCGTTACCATATTTAAACATACAAGGGCAGATGCATGAAGAATCAAACAATGAGGCCATGCTCTAGGATCCCGTTGTTAATCGCCCTCATTTTTACATTTAGCAGCACGTCTTCCTTTTTGTTTGCCTGTGAACTGATTCAGAGCTGCTTCGGGTTCTTCAAGCCAATTAATAGCAAATTAAATAGCATTTTCTCTTTCTAGTTTATAGCATGATAGTAAGTGTGAATGGGGTCTACTGTATATAGACAACCATAGCAAACTAGGCTGCACAATGTCAGGTACAATTATCCAGCTGGAGCAGAGGTTTGGGGCACACGTGATGACTTTGAGTTCTATAAAACACACAATTCTCTGTTGAATCTGTGAACACAAAGCTTGACTTTTCCAAATAGATTAAGTGATGCTCATACTAGACTTAACATCTGTAGTTCAGGGTTCTAACTGTGTTAAGGTAATGCTTCAGTTTTAACGTTTGAATGCAAGAAATAGTCAAAGATTCCCTTCAACATCTTCCAGAGCCCGTGATGAGGTCTCAAAAATGCGAAATTCAGTTGTTCAGAAATAAATGAAACGGCAAATCCTCACATTTTAAACTGTTGAAAGTAAAGATCCGTTTTATCAAACAATGAGCACTTGAAGAGTAACAGCAAAAGGACAACAGGAAGACATTACATCATACACATGGCTGTACACTGCTGAGCAGCGTGGGTGTGCGCTACCCTGCCTTCCACAACAAGCAGTGGGAGACCAGCGACGACTCGGAGTCATCTCATTGGGCAGCAGAGCCTCCGTGAATTTTAATGCCTCCTCCATGAGAACCTTCACCTCAACTTATATCCCCAGTGAGTGTTTTCACCCAGCTGCCAGTGAGAGGTGTTTAAGAAGTCTCTGGCACAGTATCACTGCTATATGCTTTACGTTTCCAGCACAAACGAATCAAAAGGCATTTGGATGTTACATAATACCCACTTGTCAGCGGCGTGTAGTGAATGTGCAGAACTTTTGGCTCTGTGCAACAAAAGATTTTTTAATAAAGTAACTGTTACAGAACTTAACACCCACCTCTTTTGTCTCGCTACTACAGCCTCCTCCTCGCTCCCTTAAACATTTGTTATCCTCCTACTCTTTCTTTTTCTGCTCTTTACCGTCCACAGAGCCGAGGCTGCACCACATTTGTGATCTCCAGCCCCTTATATGCCGTCCTCTTCCTACACATTTCCACTACAACTATAACCACACACACACACATTTGCAAGACTCTCCACTCCTAGCGAGGAAAACGGACAGCGGAGCTCACCCTTTCCCTGGTCCACCTCCTCCTGCCCGTCCCGATCCCTCCCGGAAGCCTGTGGCAGGAGGTCCGAAGCCTCAGCGTGGACGTAACCGCACACTTTTGGAGAGACGATGCGGCTCAGGTTCCTGATGTCGTCTGAGCGATAAACCAGCAATCTGCCATCAGCTGGGGAATCTGTGAACCTCCACAGGGGCTGGATGGCCAGAGAAAGACAGGAGGCATCAGAGAGGGTCACAGGGAGAAGAGAGGATGGGGTAAAAATGTGCAGCAAAAAGAGAGAAAGAATACGTAAAGATACTGGCAATGAATGACAACAAGAAAAAAAAAAGACAGATAGGAGGTGAAGTGGCGTGGGGCATTTAAAAAGAACGCCACGGCATGGATTATTGCAATGTAGGCATTTTATTACTTCTCATACAATGTACTGTATAGTCTTGTTTTAGCATCTCGTCCGACAGTACTTTGGATTTAAATTGAAACAACAACTGAGATTGAAGTGCTGTCTGTTCAACTAATAAGGATGTGAGCACCCTCAAGCAACCTTACAGATAACAATGTCGGATAACGGCCTTTTTTTACTCAATGTATTTTACATCAGCTGCTACAGGTGACGGCTGAACGGGTAAACTTTAATATTATCGTCAGGGATAGACAGTTATTTGACCAATATGAAAGAAATTCACTGGTAAATCCAAGATTATGGTGTATAAACGTATCGTATAATCACACAGAATAGCACGCAAAAAAATAAGAAAATACAGAGCAATGCGAAGTTAAAGGCTAAAGCTTCCCAGGTTTACAGTACAGCAATGAAGCACTATGTTAAATGAATGTCTACAGGTATATTCAGCGTACAATTGACTGTTTCTATTTGGATTCTACACAGACAAGATGATTCTTACCTCTACGTTGTACTCGGCTGCATCAGTTAGAATGTGAGCAGAAAACTCATCTCCTTCTATGTGTGCCTGCACACGGGAATTCTCCTCTCCTGCAAACACCAATAAGGTAACTCGTATTAAAAGGTTGTTGCTCATGTTCGGCAAATAGGTCTCAAAGAATCAATCAGCAGTTTCTTTAGACGAAGACATGAGTGAATACCTAATCCTAGAATAACACTTACCAACAACATGTCCAGTGAAATAGTTCTGAAGATTGACATTGTAGTTTTCCTCGCTCCCGTGTTTATCAACAAACACAGCTTTAAAGTTGTCAGTGAAGAGGCCCGTGTTGGTGGTCAAGTACAGCTTGAAATTTCTGAAAGAGATAAAACGACACACAATATCTATATTAAACATGATTACATGGCTGCTTTCAATACATGGGATTTGGTGTCCCCGACAATGGCATTTCACTATACAGTTAAACATAAACTGGCCACCAGCTGTGTGTCTATTCGTCTCTTTAGCTAGTACCACACTGCATCTGACTGCAACTTTACATTTGCAAACCATGGTATGATCCGAGTGCATACTCATAGGGTGTGAAAGGGTTGATTTGATATAGTGTGCCACAGTTACTCTCAAATCAACGTGTAATGGGAGTTGGGCCTTACATTGGAGATCCGCTAAGAAGGGATCTCCTGTACCATCACTCCAAAAGATCAAAACAGCTGTACTTGGATGTAGGCTTATGTCAGATATAAGGTCACCTGTGCAGGGCTCTGAAGCTCACAAGGCGCTCCAGGTGGGACGGGGTGTGGACGTCCCTCTTCCTTACAGAGTGCAGCTGGAGGCCTGACAATGGCAGCACCTCAAAATCTGACAGGATGGAGTTCAGAGCACCTGGAAGACATTGAGAGACGACAACGGTCAGACACGAGCGAGCAGAATTTACGTTTGTGTTCATGTAAATTCCAAGTAACGGTCAAATACAACAATCTGGAGCCGACGATCCTCTTTCTAGCTTAATGATATGGTTTTATTTAGACCAGGACTCGGTGCCTTAACAGTACAAATGTCAACACATATAGCACCAAATCACGCTAATCATCGTTACCGCGAATCGTTCATAAAACGGTTAACGTTAGCAATAACATTTACGCTAACGCTAGCTTGAGTTAGCTTGCTAAGTTACTCACCGAATTCCGGGTTTTCTTCGTGATTCTCTTCCGTAATAACTCTCGACTTAATTGCACCGTTGACCCAACAAGGAGCCAGAAAGGCGATTAACAGAATGCTCCTCATTTTCAGGCAGCTCGGTCAGCTATGCGAGCGCTGTCATTGTCACAATTTAGTCGGTTTGTCTGGATAGCTAACGTTGGCTAGCTGAGCTACCCGGAAGTGCACTGAGTGGATAACATCCTCTCACTTGGGAGTTTGGAGGGCGTGATAGGGGCTAACGGTACAACCCAAAACTCTTTTAGGCCCAATCCCAAATGTCCCCCCTAAAGCCTTAAACCCTGGCAAAATACATGTACTCAGAAACATCGAGTATCAAAGGATGGAACATAAAAACACATGGAATCAGAGGAAAGGGCGTCTAATTTATCTTAGATGCATTTTAAGAGACTTGGGATGTACACCCAGTATATGGCTTTGACGCTGCAGCACACTGGTACCCACCCATGCTACACACAGGTAGTTGAATGATGCCAGTGGTAATGGAAGTAAGTTACTCAGACCCTTCACTTTAGTAAAAGTAGCATTATCAAAACGCAAAGATCAGGGGTTACTTTGTCCTGCCTTCAGAAGTGAGCCCCCCATTAATTGGAGGTTTTTGGACAGTTTAATATATAATAATGCATCATATTACAATCTGATCATGATTTTATAATTCAAATCTTAACCTGTAAAGTGACCAGTGTCTATAGCTGTTAAAACTAAAATAGCTTCCGCTGACATGTAGTAGAGTAATAGTTTATAGTAACAAATAGAATTATGCAAAAGCACAATCAAAAATAAATGTACTTTTGCCTAAATTGACTTTAAGGAAAGCCAGTATTAAAGTTAGAAAATGTCAAATATCTCAGAATTATAACATAAAAACCCCAGAATTGGCAGAATGAAAAAATTGCTGAATTCCCTTACAGTAAAAGTTATATGCATTTGTCAAATCTCATTCCCATCTAAGGTTTCTTAACTAGAATAAACCACACTAGATATAGGGAATTTACAAACACCCACAGTACATTATTAAGCAAATAAAATAAAACAGACAAAGTTGGCCTTGGTTTATAAAATGTTTTATTCATGTTAACATAGCTGATACATAGGGATTCAAACAGTTCCACAAGGCTTTTGGGGACAACAATTGAATGAATAGCAAAACAATAGTGGTCCAAATCTCTAATGACAATCACTGGACAGACTAACGAACCACCCACTTGAAGGATGTGTACAAACCTGCATTTAAAATCACTAAACTTGACACTTGGACTTGTGTGTGTTACAGCATTTGTTCCCCATTCCAGTGTAATATCTCAAGAGACATGCATGACAGAATTGTCTTCCTCCCATTGAAAAGGTCCCTGCATTTGATCAGACAAGCCCCATCATCCCCCCCCCCCTCCCCCCCCCAAACAACAGGCATGCTTCAGTGAAAGAGTGGCATCAGAACCAGGGCAGAAAGTGAGGGATTAACCAATTGGCACTACTTGGCTGTATTATAGTATTTGTTGCCAGCATGTAAAGTGCACAAGCTTTCCCTGCAGTATGAAAATTTCATCCGTTTGAAGTTGGACTTCAGCTGCTGTAACCGTACCACGCAACTGTGTAGAGACAGACGCACTCAAAAAAAGATATGGGGGGGGGGGGGGGGGGGGGGGAGAACTACTTTTAATATTTGATATTTCTTATTGGAAAAAATATTTAAACTGTCTCAAGAGGTGGGATTTGAGCTTCCAGTTGTCCAACGGTAGGACTTAAGTTTTCTTGCCTCTAAATTGAGCTGGGGGTCCGATACCATGTCGAGCTATCAATCACTGCTCTACAGCTGAAACTGCACAAATGGGAAGGCCAGGACAAACCTAAACCAGACGAAGAGAGGGTTTCTCTTTTCTACAGTTGTCCAAATCAACATTGTGAAAAGAATTTATTGTATTCATTTATTTATTTTTAAATCATTATTTTCTTACATGACTCTTTTCAGCAATGGGTTTCATTGGTAGAATGTTTGAGTGGAGCAATAAAGGAATGAAGGATGTGTAAAAAGTTTTTTTTTTTTTTTTTTTTCTTCCTTTTGTTGTTTTTAGAGAGGACCCCAATATCGAGGACTTTTTATTTCATTTTACTTCTCATTCTCGCCTTGCTCTCCTCCTTCTCCACCTTCTCCACCCTCGCACTCCTCAGCAGTGTTGTCTGATGTCCATAACTGAGGATAGAAACAGAGATTTGTTAAACAAATAAAGTGGAATACAGTCGCAGATCCATAATCACTGTGAAAACTTTAAGCCATACTTTGTAGTGGACCTGTAATTGGCAGTGATTACACATTAGACACATCTCTGTGCACACCCTGAAATTGTTAGGTTTAACACAATGTAGAAATTTGAAGTAGAGCTAGAAAATCTATTTTTAAATAAATCCTGTAAACAAAGAAGTTCGGTCATTGGACAGTAAATAAATACTGAGGCAACTTGGTATTCCTCAAACAAAGTGCTGGTCTGGTTGTTTCCTTTCCGACAGTGGAATCGGCGGGGGTGTGTGTGTAATAGGATACGAGCTTCTCTTTCTGGCAAGACCATGAATCAGGGTTCATACACATTTTAGCTAATGACTTTTCATAGACTTTAGCCCCTTCATGTCCAACCATTCCGTGAATTCTGTGTATACATGCAACGTTTGTATGATATCGGGTGTCCAACCACAAGAAATGCTAAGCACATTTGGTCTCACCCTTCACTAAAATGGCACGCTTTTGTCCTTTCCTTCAATTGAGGCCATTTCAACAAATGTGTTCGTGTTATGGTCACGGTACGCTTCAAACTGAGGCAAACATAACCCTACATCTTACACAGTGAAGCTTATTTTTGTGCATTGTGAGACAAGATCACTCACTGTCAGGTTGTCTCTGAGGAGCTGCATGATGAGAGTGCTGTCTTTGTAGGACTCCTCATTGAGCTGGTCAAGCTCTGCAATGGCATCGTCGAATGCCTGGAAGCAAAAAAAAAAAAAAAAAAATTATTAGCAGGTTGCAACATAGTACAACTGCAGAAATGTGGAAAGTGACAGATTTATGTAAGAAAAGTCTGCAGACCGCTTTAGCCAATTCACAGGCTTTTTGTGGGGAGTTAAGGATCTCGTAGTAGAAGACAGAGAAGTTGAGCGCCAAGCCCAAGCGGATGGGATGTGTGGAGTCCATCTCAGTCTTGCTGATGTCAAACGCTTCCTGGTATGACTGCTGTGAGTTTTTAATGGTCTCTGGGGACAGAGGAAGGAATCAAACCCAATGGTCAATGTATGCATGTCACGGTTGAGATAGATGTCTGCTTAAAGCAAATTCATTTTATAGTTTGATTTTAGCATAATCTGTCCAAACATGGCATCTTAGTACTAAATAGTTTTTTGAAAATTATACAATTTCTATTTAAAGCTACACACTGGATGAAACATGACAATAAAGCAATAGTTCAACTGTACAAAAAATCCAAGAGTAAAAATGACAACTGTGGGTTTGTGGGCAGTTATGTGTCGGACTATTGCACAGACTTGTTGAATTAGTTGCAAAGCAGCAGGCGGAAGGGTTACTACCCCTGGCCAAGAAATATAGCATCACAATAAACAGAGATATGCGTTAATTAGGGAGCTTAGGGGGTGCTGGTAGATCTAATTTGTTACCTTTGGACAGAACCAGTTTACAGTCTTTGTGCTAAGCTAGTGGCTATCAGTGGCTGCCCCAAGCATCTTAATTACAGTGCAATCTATAAGCATATTTATTTTTCTTATTGTCAACAAATCCTATGAAAATACTAAATCCAGCAAGAAATTGATCCACCTAAGAAATATTGTCTGTGTAGCCAAAGCCTGATGTAGTTTATTCCTCTGTTCCATAGACCGCCGATGTTAAGCTAAAACACATCAGTGAGCCGCACTGTTGCACTAAGTGACATGTTCCTCCATTACCATAAACATGGGTATTATAATCCAACATACTGCCACAGTCACTAGAGCACCACATGTGTATTAATCACTGGCTTAATATAGTCCCCAAAAATGTATTTATTAAACCTTTTCTTTACATTGAATAATGAAACTATGCAGTTGTTATTTTTTATTTTTTTTAAAAGATGACCATCAGGAACCAATGGTTTGGGGCTGAGAGCTACAGACAGGGTGGGGACATCAGAAAGTACTCAGGAACAAACTAATGCAAATGTCTGCCAGCACACCAATTTTGATAATTGGATTTGAAGTACACAATGCTAATAAGAGAACAGTGAGGGGAAGGTGGGGAAGAAATTCTGTCACTACACATCGTTCCATGTCGGAGAGCTGGAGGCCAATCTGGTGCCACACACACACACACACTATGACGGAGCCCTGTGGTCACGTGGCCGTGACGCATTGCCCCGCTTGACGTCACTTCCAGCTCGAAGACAAAATCTGACACGTTGGTATTTGCAGTGTAAAAAAGTGGCCGACTTATATTTGTTATTTTTTCTAACAAGGGGGGGGGGGTTTAGCTAATCACGTGCAAATAAAAAAAGACACTTCATTACATAGAGAAGTAAAGAATTTAACAATTAACATTAAGGCTTTTCTTCCAGGACAAAATTAGATCTTTTGCTCCATCTTTGAATTGGGATTTGTTTGTAGAGGTTACTTTTTTTGTATGATTAGTTTGGAGTTGGAGTACAACTGTGAACTCACCATCTTTCTTATCACCAGCAGCAACTTCAGCAAGGTATCTAAAGTAGTCCCCCTTCATCTTTAGGTAGAAGACTTTGCTCTCAGGATTTTTGGAGTTTGCAATCAAATGCTCATTTAGCAGTTTCTGTGAAGACAGGAAAAGTTCGATCAATTGAAGTAGAAGCACCGAGCAAATATTGAACAGTTGAACAGGGATAACATTACCAAAAGCTTTCACTGAACTAGCAGACATGCTAGATTTAGAGAAAATAGTTACCAAATTGGGCACAAATAAAGATGCGAGAACACACACACACCTTGCATGTTACAAAACTCAAAATAGGTGGGGCTCATCCACTGCAAGTGTCCCATAAGCCTCCGTCCACCAGAGAGCACTACTCCCTTCATAGATGCTCAGCTCGATGACTAATTAGTACAGTGCTGCATTATCAGGAGCCAAGTACAACTGATGGCTCCTTTTCTGGTAGATCACCCACACATTTTGAACATAAATCACATAATATACAGCAGAACAGTAGAAATAAATAACTGTTTCATTGTTAAATAATCGTAATCTGTGCTTTCCCACTGAAAAGGCTGCTTAAAACGGCAACAGGGTTTAAAGAGTATAGTAATCGTAGTAAAATAGCTAAAATATAAAACAGAATCACATCCAGCGATTACATTTTAGGCCAAATCATCTGTTTTAGAACAGACATGGGAAGACTACCAGATCTGTGTCTGTGAAACCGGGGTTTGTGCTCAGATGAAACGATTTCGAGAAAAGATTAACCGCTGAAAAATGCTTGAGAATACCTTTCCCCTAATGACAGTCCTGACTGAGAGGCAATGTGGCGTTTAGAATAAATAGAAACATCCTCCTTTCCTTCAACTTAAATACATTTTATTATTTAAAAAGTTGAAGAAAAGAGCTCTCCCCTCTGAACCCTGGGGAGAATGAAGCTGCCCTTGTTTGAGCCAAACCCACCCCAGCAGCGCCTACCCAGTCATTTACCGACACAAAGATTGGCACAGGCGAAACACGCGCATGTCTCAAGTACTAAGCATTCCTTTTCCACTGTGTGCTCTGCACAATAGACAAGAAGAGGGGTAGCCCCACTTTCACACAAAGCTCTGATTTCAGTCACCAGCAAAAGACAAGAAAGCACAGTGTTGCTGCATTAAAGCCTGACTGGTTATGTGTGCAGTGCCTATGCATGCAGGGAATCGATTTATTTTCCCCGAGCATGGACTAATCCTTCATTACAAATTCAAAATGGCAACACTATAATGTTCTGTGAGGTGGTTCTTAGTTACATGTGGCTGCCTTTATGACAACTTTGACTAAATTGATTTTGAATTGTCCCAATGCTAAAATATCTGACAAGCCATGGTGGCAAACCAAACCCCCGATTCACATCTTTGTAGTATTTTATCTGTTTCGAAGCTTCAAATGTCAAGGTACAGTCTGGAGTGTCATGTTCTGAAGAAGTGTGAATAGCCTGAATTTGCTCAGCTGGCACACCGTCTGGTCTACAAGCCCTACATTTACATCCTGTGTGGAAACTGGAACCCAAGCATCCAGAAGCCCTTGCTTCCTCCAGACCTGCTTTTAGCCGAGACGCAAGTCTGCTCGGTTTCACAGTCTGCAGTGCAGGAAATCTAGGCGGAGGGAACACAAGCAGCTTACTCGACTACTGCGGCCTCTGCGCTTACGGCCCTTTGTGGGTGCATCACTAACCTGTCAGGTTGTCTGCAGACAAGTTAAGGCGTGAGGACCGACACACCCTCCTCTGCTGACAAACCCTCCTGACGCCACTCGCTATCAAGAGATCCTGAAAGCTGAGTCACAGCTGTTCAAGCGCATAGTCTTAGGAAATCATATGGAAAGCTGGTTGAAAAAAAGAAAAAAAATGAACGGCCCCTGCAACTTTGCAGCGCGGCTCATGGAAATTTTTTCAATCTTACAGCTAAGCTTCCTCTTTGGTTCAACAGCGGCGATCTCCTCTAATCCATTATCAAGGCAGGCTTGAAATAATGCAAAGCACCAATCTGTGCTGTTGCATTAGATTAAACAAGAGTTGAAAGTATTACCCCCCCCCCCCCCTAGTATTCCAGTAAAGCTTTTAAATGTGGAGTGTAATGTCTGAGAATGCATTTAGCTTAACTGTCAAACACAGCCTTGTTGTACGATGATGATCTGTAGAAAGTGTGTGAGTCATTTAGGCATGTAAATTCTTGCACTTGGCTAACCACATTAGGCTTCTATCAGCCAGATGGGAAGATATGGATACTGAACATAGCATAGCTTTATAGAACACAGAGTATACCGCCTATCTTTCCTCTGTGTGTGTGTGTACGTCCTCTCTCCACCCATTCAGACACACCTTGATGGTGTAGTCACTATGACCTTTGTGTCAGTTCACGCCCTCACATGGTTTCAGGGCCCATTGTTCTAAATCCAGATTCCCAAAAGGCAGGAACAGTGGGAGGACTACATACTACTTCCTTGTCCTCTCCGGTCATATATTTATGCAACCGTGGAGCTCGCAGGAAAAACAGGGCAGATGCCATTTGTCACACAATCTTTGACTTTAAATAAAACCATGCGTCACTTTACATTTTTGGGAGTATAGATGTGTCATGAAGACGGGCATCTGTGAAAGACGTGTTAACCTTCAAGTTGAGCAAACACGGTTTCTTCAACCCAGTTCTAAGTACATACCCCTAAGTTAATGTTAAACCACGTTTCTTTTATTACGAGAAAACTCTTTCAACCATTCAAAGACTGGAATACATTACCAGGACGTTATCGCAGATATCTTGGAGCTCCTTCTCCACCTTCTCCCGATACTCTTTGACCATCTGCTGCTTCTTCTCGCACCCCTCGGCCTTCACTCCGATGCTGGACAACACCCTCCACGCGGAGCGCCTCGCCCCAACCACGTTCTTGTAGGCGACGGACAGCAGGTTCCTCTCCTCGTTTGACAGCTCTTCTCCCTTCTCCGTGACCTCCTTCATGCTCTCCGCCATGTCGTCGTAACGCTCGGCTTGCTCCGCCAGCTTGGCCCTCTGAATAAGATCCGTTTTATCCATAGTTTATATTATTTGGGGGTGACTGATAAATTGGGGAAAATCCGGGATTGTGTGGCAATCGAAGGAGTATGAGTTTGAAGAATGGGTGCAGCAGCGAAGGGACGTTATGTCCTCACAGCGACTGTAGAAGCTGCGAAAAGAAGGTTAGAACAATTAGTAACGATAGGCGTCGACATGAAAAAAAAAAAACATGCATCCGCCTGGTATGAGCAGTAAAGTGAAACAGCAGCGATTAAAATGCGTAAGGAGAGGAAAAAAAACGTTTCCAGAAATATTTAAATTACCAAACGTAGTAAATGTAGTTAGCCTGCTTTCACCACAATTAACGTACATACTTGAGATAAATTGCAGTCTAAAACAACAAAGAAGCTGGTTTTAAACGGTTTCTGCAAGTCTACCGTTCCGCACGACAACCCGCCACAAAGCTGTCTGCTGCAGCTAGCTGCACGTTAGCTAAAGCTAGATCGGCCACTCCTTTCAATAAAAATGTCACGTTAGCGATACTCGCATTAAACACTAATCAGACCACAGTTTTCTGTTCGTCGATCAACCAGCGACCGTATAGCCTTCTTAACGAAAATAAACATGTAAAGTACTCATCGTTTCTAACCTACGGAGGTCCAAATTTGCTCCACAAATAGATCAGATTTGAGAGGATGGTGAGAAAGGCAAATAACGGCAGCAGCAGCGAAAATTCAACTCAACCTGCTGAAATAGGGGCGGTTCATCTGAGTGTCGACCGTCCAATCATATACCGTAATCTCACGTGATTGACAGAAAGACTTGTCGCTGTAAACCAGTAGTTGTTTAGCGCGGCGAAAGAGGCGGTCCTTCGGGGGTAGTTTGACAGACCGGAACGCTGCAGCGGCTGGGGCCACGGGGTTTCCTCCAATTAGAGCAAGGGACGAAGACGTCATCGCATTGCCATGGTGATGCTCATCCAATCACTCCCTGCTTTCACACGCTGTTGGCACTGTGGGCGGGTGTGGCACTCACTAGATCAGACGTTTATCTTTCTTCAATGTTTAGTCAAAGATTATCTGCTAATATTTTATATTTTTCATATTACAACAAGTGAACGAATCCTATGAAAACACCAATGGATGTATCATAGGGAATGTTTCATAATGCATGTATGAATCAATTGCTTAATTGTCTGCGCCATAGACCTCCAATGTTGTCCAAAAACTGTGAAACACAACATTTATACACATGAGCCACACTATTGTACTGAATAACATGTTCCTTCATGAACAGGAACATGGTGCACAGTTTATTTTGAGTCAATCCCTGTCAAGCATGGCAAGTCCTCCTCTGGAATGTCACCTGTCTGATTTTAGAAAAGTACGATTCACCATGACAATAGCTTCAGACCAGTTCTGCTGAAAGTTATGTTCTTAAATCCTTATTGAGATCGAATGTGCCATGAAGGTCAGGGTAAAACACACATGAACACACTCCAGGTATCTCAGTGACAGGCTGTGACACTGTGTGTAGGGGATGCCCGTGTGTACATCCTGAGAAGGATCAGCTTCCATACTGGAATGTCACCCACCAATCACCACCCACCACCACCACCCTGGACAAACCTGGACGGTTTTGGCAGTAGGGGAGCAGACAATGATTGACTCACGCATGCTGGTATGCCAGCCATTTTGTTGTTTAAGGAGCAGGATGCCATTATTCTGTATATTCTTACTGTCAGCAAATCTCATGAAAGACTATAACCGACAGCACTTTCAACTTCCCTACCATGGCTCTCAGTCCCAAATCTCTATTGTTCATACTGAAGACTTGAATTTAAATCTTTAAAAATGGCTCACAAATAGTTCAGTCATTTTCTTAAATAGCAGGTCCCTGTATTTTTTTTTACAAAATGTTACTCAAACAGAAGTTGATTGTGCATTTGATGGGGACTATTTCCAGCTTTGGTGCTCAAGTGAGTATTTATGGCAGCAGGACACATACTTCCAAACCGTGACAACCGGGCAAAGTCTTGTAGGATCATGTGATATGATCAGAATCTCCAGAACAGTCACAGAATGGACTTCGAGATGAGATTTTGTCAATAACAGTTCCCATGTGTAATGTAATCAATCAACATGTCACCCAGTGCCACGTGGCTATAGCTATACAGATAATATTTGTTACCTTGTATGTGCATTAATGGACTGATAACATTATATGTCAATGTGTCAATGTGTTCTTGTGTATGGCACGTCCCTCTAACAACGGACTCATTCAGTGCACAGCTTACAGTGGCTCTAGCATCAGGTAGCATGTTTCTCTGGGAAAATATCAAGGGCAGTTGTATTCAAATCTTGCTTGCCATCAGGCCACCCTCTTCAAAGGTCTGTTGTGAGCCTGTTTCTTCGCTTACTCAATTCAAACCTCCTCACTCTGGCCTTTGTGCTAGCTTGATCCCCAGCTTTGCTTTACCTCCGTGAAAAGACGGGGCCTTACGTTATGTTTGGAAACCCATATAAGTGGTTGTGGCTGAAACCTTTCTACCTGGAAAAAGCTCTCATTCAATTGATTTGGTCCCATATGATGACTGATATGTACACAATATGCCACTAACCCATAATATGACCTATATTTCCCATAAATGCATGTATATGTTACTGGGGTTAACATGCCATTCAAATAATAAAATACAGCCTCAGTTCTGCTCCTTTACTGGTAGCCAATCGTATCACTGTGTGCTGAGTCATACATCCCCAAGGACACCACCAGACATGGTTTATTTACCATTCACTGGGTGTATTCCCTCTAACACCAACATATTCAGTGCTGCCATCATATATTATGATGTTACAGTTTTTATTGCGCAATATTATTTTTTATTCTGTACATGTCATCTGACACTGTTAATACAAATCCTACACACTCATACGTACTGTAAATAGTCCTCTTTACACGCTTTACATAACCATCCAGTCCATGTATTCAGTAAGACCAGGACAGACAGCATTGAATGCAAACAAACAAGCTGATTTTATTCCTTTCTACATAATCGCAAGAGTCTCTCCCAGACTAAAGGCTAATACAGAATGATTGTGAGGGAGAACGTAATTTTAAAAATTTGTGAAAAATTTGTTTAAAAATGTTCTATTTGCTAAATACTTTTTGACTCCTTTCCTCTTCACGGTTGACTGCAGGCCTGCTCTTGCACTGACTCCCCCCGATGGTGAAGCCAGCTGTCTAGTGTGGTCTGGTGACTTGTTGGCAGCGAGGAGTCACATGATTTAAGGAAACATTCAAAATGAATCACAGTGTAATCTGGGTCACTTGTACAATTCATCATTTGAAGACTATAATACAGGTACCAGTTGAACTGAGATTTTCACCAGATGTTATTTACTTTAGGAAGAGGTGTAGACGCCGATCATGCGCTATACTGTTTCTGTGCTTAGCTGGATGATATTGCTGGTGCTTTACATTTTTATTATTTTCAAAGTGTAAATAGTGTTAATCCTTTCTTTTGCACATTATACTTTTAATTGATAAAACAAGTTAATAAAAAAGATTAAAATAAATTGAAAATACAGATTTGAATTCCTTAAAATGACACAGTCATTTATTCATTACATTTTCAGAAGGTCTCTTCAGGTACCACAAGCACACAACTCTGCTGCTTGTGAATGTGCCCGAAGAGTTGAGGCAAGCAATATTGGCAATACAATATCCATTATGAATGAATTCATTCACTCCATAACATTTTCATTTATTCGATTCAAGTCCAGCTCTGAAAAATATCTTGAATTTTTCTTCCAGATCACAGACAATCCAAAGTCCAGTGTAGTAAATACTAATAACATAACGTTCTACATGAGAATAAATGCTTTCCTCATGTATGCCGGGTTATCATGGATCTGTGACCATAATCTTGCACAGAATGGTTGAATTATTGTGTTACTTTAGATTCAGGCTTGACTTTTTGTGTTATTTTTGCAAATGTTTTTACAATGTTTCTCCGTATATCGCTGCTCCCAACAGGAAAGAACATTAACATTCTGTATATGGTCAAACCTAATCACACAAGCCTTGCTTTTCTTGTCATATCTTTCTGTCATTAGACATGGCGCTATTAGATGAAGAGTCTCATGTCCACAGTGGGCCAGATGGCTAATAATAGTAATGGTTAATAGGTTGGGAAATCCCACGGCGTCAGCTCTAGTTTTGAGCTGCTTGTGTGAATATCAGCCAGCAGAATGGCAGCTTCTAGAACTCAAGTTCACATTTCTCTTTGCTTCCTCGGATATGTGGAGCATCCAAAATATCAGATTTGAATAAACACGTGTTCAAATGCAGTAGTGGACAATATACATTTTGCCATTCTGTTCATACCATGGTATCTAGCCCATACATAATCCATGGGTGCATTAGGCCTTTGTGTGTAATGTTGCAAATCAGTACGCAGATGTTTTGTATACATGTAAAGATTTTTACAATAATGTGTGATGTACATTTATTTTTTATTTATTATTGTCATATTTAGACAAAAACAGATCCACAAACACAAGTTCTCAATAGTTTACAGAAACCTTACCAGATCATAAATACCACTGTGGTAGAGAATTACATCCTGTCACCCACCCCTAACTTAAACTCATGTAAATGTTTATATTGATAGCAGTCTATGAAAGTTCTACATAATGCGTTCTGGAGGAAAAGTAAAAGGTTTGGCTACTTTTTAGGCACAGATGGAGACTGGAGCTGATCATTTTACAAGGTTTCAGTTGAGGCAAATGCACATCATGTGTTCTGGTTAATTCCATACCAAACCGATTGTGCCTTCTTTGCAACGTCACTCTTGATCTGTGCTGCCAGCTTTTCAGCACTCTTATATTCTTCTTCTGGTATACCTGAAGAGCTGCAGCACAGCTACCAGTGAGGGAGTCTCCTGAGAATGCACCCCTGAAACTCCTGATAAGGAGACATTGATTTTAGAGATACTTCAAATGATATTCCATGAAAGACTATCCACTCGAAGAATATCATTACAATTGCATGCCATTTGTGCACACACACAACCACTGCTGTGCTCACACAGACTCAGAGCACTTTAATACTTCCTCTCATTTGTCAACGTGCTACTGCAAATGGACAGTGTGTGTATGTGTGTGTTTGTGTGTGTGTAGCTGCTGATGGAGGTAGAGATAGAGGTTGAATAATAGATGAAGCTATTTTCTGAAGCTCATTAGATTCTTGTTCTGTGTTTAAGAAGCATCTACTTCCTCCTTAATAATCAGTTTCTTAACAATAATTTGCAAAAAAGTTTCGGTAATGCAGAAACTGAATAGAATATGAAGTTTGGATGAATTCAGTGACAAATACAGGTGTGATTGCATGTTTTTACATAAGTAATTGTATAGTATATTGTAAACCTCCTTGTGTTTATTTAGTGGCTTTTGATTGCCAAATGACTGACTGTAAGAGTAGATGGTGGTCTCCCATCCACACCGCGCAGTGGTGGGAGGTTGTCTCATGGCAATTAGGCCTCTGTGCTCCATTTCACAGCCAATCTCTCAGCTCTAATTAGAGGTAATTAAAACACTTTCTTTCATTCTCTGTCTCCATCACAGACACATACATGCACAAACGCCAAACACACACTAGGATTTCAATAGGTTCTAGGCACTAATTAAATCCAACAGAGAACGCTACTGAATTATCAAGTTGGATTTAGACTCTCCTCCTGCATTTCAGTGAAGTCAATGTGCTTTTACAGATTTCAGATAAGTGAGCTTCCTCTCACTTATCTGTCTTTACACTCAAAATCAGCTTCATTACATTTGCATCCAATGCTTTTAAACAGAGGTTATGTGCTAAGGCCTATGCAGAAAATGTAGGCTACTGCATAAACTGCTGTGTGTATGTGTATGTATGTGTGTGTGTGTGTGTGTGTGTGTGTGTGTGTATTAGTAAGCTTGGTATGCAGGTTGCATTCCCTCCCTCATTCTTTGACTGCTTTTATGAATAATACATCACCTGTGCTCACTAAAGTGCACATCGCTGTAGAGATGCACAACACCAAAGCTTCATATACATTTATATATGTGGGGGTGTGCCTATATACACATAGGCCTGTCTGTCAAATAGGACGTGCTTACTGTCATCACTCTTCAGCACAACCTTCATCAAAGTCAGCTGAATTCTCTTCTCTTCTTTAAGATAGAATACTAACACTTTACAGTTAGTCTGTGCAGTACCTTGCACTCAAGTAGGGAAGCAAATGCAGCTGATATTGTGGCAACCTGAGACGGATGAGTAATCATTCTTGGATGCCCAGAGGGTCAGGAGGACCTTCATATTTTTCAGTCGTGAATGTTTTTCTTGACACACCAACATTTGCACATGTTACATTTAATTCTGCTGCCCTGTTGGGAAAGGAATATCCGCAGCAAATGTGACCTCAGAATAAAACACACATTTATATTGGTAGTTAAGGCAAACACCAATGACCTCTGCAGTTTATATTTAGATCTGTGGAGGAGTTATGGGATGGAGATGACGACTGACAGATTTGTCACCATGGTGGCTTGTTAACAATAGCAGGAAGTCTTTTGTTCTTTGACACATGTCATCCTCGCTGATTGACAAAACGTTATGTCTTTGAAAATTAGATCCAAAAGTAGGAATGATGAACGACAGCTTTGTGTCAAACTGGTGGGCTAACGGTATATATTGTGGGGTGAATATCTGTACATTCTACATAACAATCACTGTTCAAGCAATGACGTGTGGTGGCCAAGGTTTGAGGTTTCTCAGACTCACCCACATCATTGCCACATGTTCAAATTGTGAAAATTACTATTAATGTCAAATCATAAAACACAATCAGCTTGTTTGGTTTAGAATTTGTTTATTAGCACCTTTAAAGATGTACTGTTTTCTGGATGAAGCATGCACATGCAGCATACATAGTTTTGTCATATTGCTGGTTATATTGATCAATTTATCTGTGCCTTTGGGTTACCTGGCTGCTGAGTTCTCCTATCTAGCTGAACAAAAGATTAGGCAGAGGGCGAGACTGCAATAGAGGCCCAAGCTATGGACCATACCAAAAGCTCTGGCAGCATGGGGGGATCTGGGTTTATTCACTTGTCTGCAGTTATTTGCTTTGTTTAACCTTATTTGGGAAAATAAACCCAACTTTTGAACCTAAAACCTGTGTTTCTTTGTGCCTCGACATGCTTGGTCCACGACAATATGTAATTTTGGAAATGTTTGGAAAGAGCATTTGCAAAAGCAAAGACTTTTTCAAATAGTAAATTATCATATGGCTAAACGCAGTGCACACAACAGTCCTGACTCCACCTTGCATACAGATTTGTACAATCATGATTTATTAAGCTGAGATTATACTTTCAAAATTGAATGTGGATATTGTTGAAAGACAATTTCTATCCTGAATTCTGTGCTTTGGAGGAAATGAGACAGAAGACCCGTTCTATGTTTTTTCTCCACAGACTTTTGAAAGGTTTTCTGAGGTTAATTCAGATGCAGTATCCTTCAGACAATGTCTTCTGGGGTGTTTGTCTCCTTTCCCATCTCATGCTTTCATAATATATGGAGTCAGCTCAGTATCAGTTCCCCCTCCCATCTCTTTCTTCACTCTGTCTGTGTTTCTCTTGACTGACTCAGCCTTTCCGCGGAGGATCGACAGTCAAACATGTTCAGACACACCTATATGCACTGGCTCACCACTGGCAGAAAATCAGGCTACTTGTTCAGAGCTGTGTCCTTTTTTTCTCTCTCCACATTCTTTTCTTTTAACATGCGTAGATGAAGCACCTTAATTAATGTGTCTTTCCCGCCCAGCACTCCCACACACACATGCACAAACATGCAACATGCTGCAGCACTTCCAGCATGGATGCTGCGGCCGCCGAGCATCATTCCACTTCGCTGCAGAGTGGAGTAGCAGTTGGCTGCGGAAGAGCCCCGAGCGAGGCACACTCTGGCAGGATTGTGTGCCTCTCAATCGGGCTGCTCTATGTGAGCCAGAAAACATGATATACTAACTGAAGGGGGTGAGCAGGGGGGCTTGGTAGAAAGAGGAAGACAGATGAGAAATCTAGGATGTCATATGATAAAGATTATCAAAAAGCAACAAATGCTTTTGAGGTTCCTGCTGCAGTGATTGAAATGTCAGGAAAACAGTAAATTACTGCATATTTCTGTGTGCAAGCAGTCTGGCTAAGTCAGCTGTGATGTTATTGGCCTTATTGCAGAAAGAGGTCAACGTTAAATGGAGTAAGGTTACAATTAGATATCATTTCAAATTAGCTGATGTAGAAGCAGTTTCATCACTGTCTCCATTAATCTTGAAGTAAGACATGCAGGGAAGCAAATCTCCAACTCAGCACAATAGAGAACTATTGTCGAGGTCAACAAAGAGCAGGTCAGAACAGAAAAATCAATGATGTTCCTCAGGAAGCATGATTGCTCTTTAGCAATATGGTAGCCTTGTGTGCAGCAGCTTTATGTTTTGTTTGGTCTTAGCACATGAAATACAAGCATTATTTAGAAAAATGCCATTATGAAGTAAAGTAAAGTCCCATAACACTATGTTATCATAAAAGTAAGAAATAGTGATTATTTATTTAAGTGAAAACTTTGGAGTTCCATAACCAAAAATTCTGTAATTTGAGTTTCCTCTGTTTTTGGCTATTGATAAGATTTATTCTCGTTTTCACACAGTCAAGAAATCATGAACTCAAAAAGGATCTGTTGCAGCACCACAGATTTTCTCAGAAAGACGTTTGACGTAATTATAGAAAGTTTGTTGAGAAAGACATTCAGCTGAAGACTTCCAATGTGGTCTTTTGACACTTGTCTTTAGAGTGCCAGATGAGTCTTTAAAGCTGGACAGCAGGTTTCTTCAAGCAAAAAAATCCATGTTGAAATCACTTCTTAGGGTTTGGAATAAATAGAGATACAAACTCAGGTTGATCTATCGGTCCAAATGATTGACTTCACACAGTTTGCTGTCTAATTCACTGACTTGCTGAACTTTCTTTCACAGTGAAAAGGGAAGTGGGGAGATGGAGAAGCATGAAAACAGCATTAACTTGAAATATCCCACACTGCAAGATGAAAGCTGTTGTGATTCAACCTTGTTGTAGCACAGTTTGGCGTTAGTGTGGAGGAGGGAAATGGTGTTACACAACAAGTGGGCTTCCAATACTCCCACCAATGGTGCTACAGTACCAGAGACTCGGCCAAATGAAACAGTGATAGGAGTAGGCTTAAGTGCTCCTATCTCTCTTTCATTTGCCATCTGTCTCAATTCGCATTGTTTCATTTTCATTCCCTCCTTTTCCTCAATATATTTTTGCTTTTTGCTGCTGGCCCCTTTCTCTATAAACACATGTGCAATACCACCATTGGAAAGAACATCCCTTTATCCGTGTAGAGAAGCATTGTCGCTCTGTGTTTTGCAAGGCACAGTAGACACCCAAATACCATCACTCACTCTGTGTGCCTGCTGCCAGGTAGATAGGACAGGGCAGGAGGGCTGATGGGCTCCATGTGTCTACCTGCAGAAATGATCCGCAGCCAACTTTGCACAGGAATGCGTCCAAGGAATGAGGATAGAGGAGGCGGTGAATAGAGAGGGAAGTGCACATGATAAGGACATGTGTCTCCTGAGGGGAGAACTGTCAATCTGCTGGTAGGAGTGGTGGAAGCAGAGCATGTATTATGTACACATTTAACACATGTTTAAATCCCTGGAGTGATCTGGTTCTGCATTTTCTGAGAGTAACTTTAAACCAGGAATATTTTCTCTTTTTTGTTGCACTTTACTACAAATCCCCTCTACATTATAATTAACTATTTTGCAAACTCTGCTGATGTGTTTTAGTGATTTGGATGCCTTTCATCTGCTGTTCCATGCATCCATTGGTTTCCATTAAATTCCGTATACTTAAATCTATTTGCAGAATCTTGAAACTTGCATATTTGTAATTCAACACAGTGAACATGCCTGGATTATGTCATTGTTACATTATTATTGCATAATAATTGCAGAAAATAAAAGCTCAGATTGATACAGATAGTATACACTGTGCTAACAATAGGGCAATTTTGACAAAAATAAACATAAAAATCATAAAACTGTGCAGCATGCATTAAAGCAGAACTGTGGAGTATACATAATTAGTTGTTATAAGGAACTAAAATGTGACAATGTTTAGACAATAAAACGACCCATTGCTCATGCATGGAGTATGCCTATCACACAAGCCTCTCCCTTCCTTCTCTGTGGTGAGAAGAACTGAAATGGAAAGTTACGAAAGCTGTTTTTATGATACTTCTGCCACTCCCTGTGGTTTACTCAAAGGTGAGGTGAGTATGGCATGCTGCTGTATCCGACACAGCCATGCTCTGTAATGTGTGACCGGGTGTGTCCCTTGCGTGGCTGCTGCGCATGTTTAAGTCTAATAAAAACAGGGCTTCGCTTGTCACGAACAAAATAGCAACAGTTTGACCAAGAAATGGGCATAATTTGTAAAGTGCAGAAGCCTGTATGGATGTCATATTTTTTTGTTGTCTATCCTGTTTTATGAGTCATCAGAGGGCACGGCTCAAATACCGTGCCAGTCAGAAAACAGACACTGCCCTGACTGCGTCTCAACATGCCTGAAGAGAAAGCTCCTGCTGCTAAAAAGATGAGTAGTGGAAATGTGATTACATTCATGCAGAACTGTGAAGCTTTTAGAAATAGATGGTCATAATAGCCATTTTTAGATTAAATTACTTTCAATTAGATTACATATGTTACACAATAAATATAGAGTAGGAAACAAGCAAGTATCACGTCATTCGAAAGTTTCACCGCCGTGAAGGGACCTTCTAAATAGTTCTGTAGAGCCTCTTCCTAAACCAGTCACTCGACACACTTTTAGACTGCTAAAAACACCAAACACGCGTGGTTCTTTCCTCAAAAACAGTCTGGATTGAATCAGGAGTCAAGATTATTATAGAACCAGTCCTTTCAAAAACAAAAAGTGTATTGTAATGTCATGCTGCTGTTGACCACAAATCTAAACATTTAGAAGTGTCCCACTGACCTTGAAGGATTTCCCCACTAAACCTGGTCTATGCCTGTTTAAAAGCAGACATTTTCTGACCAGGTTAATTTCACATCAATATCCCCCCAGTGATCATTTAAAAGACTTTGTTATGTAACAAGTAGGAACATGTTGCACAATCCCTTTTCAAACTATATCAGAGGTAAAAAAAAAAAAAAGAAAAGAAAAGAAATAGCAACGCCCTGTTGCAGTGCAGTGTTACCGCGAAAAAAAGGCCTCAGCCAAAGGTTCCACATCTGAGAGCCGCTACATGATATCAAGCTCTCAGCTCGACCAGCTACCAGCAGGACTGAGACCTCCCGGTCCTGACCTGAGGGGCTTTTCCAGTGCAGCGAGGACAGCTCACTGCACAGAGGTCACAAACTCAATTATTCACAAGCATGCCTCACTATGGATCAATATATCGACTGATAGGTTTGGAGTATATTCCAGTGCACCAGTTAAAACCATACGTTTAAACAGAATGGTGCATTTGCTGTGCTGTTCTGGGCCATCTGGTTCCCTGATGGGTCATGTTTGGCTGCTTGTGAAACCACAGGTCAAATGAAAGATGAAAGATTGTAATCTGTTTTTGCAATGTAGCCTACATGTTATCTACCAAGCTGTAGCGGGCGGACTGGAAACCTAGTAAACCAGACATTCACTCAGTACAGTGCTTCTGTAACCATGGCATGATTAGCATGGACCACATGAAATTGTTTGGGGGGGTTGGTGTTAATTATTAAGTGACTGAGTCAGACTTTGCAGGCAAACGGCAGCAGAAAGGTCATCAGGAACAGGACACCAAGCTAATTTCTAAATATTCAAAAGCACTCTGCTATCATTCGCAGCTAATTCTTTGGATGCTATGAGATGGTTTCTCACGGGTGACCATGACACACACTCGCACGCTCTCAATTCCACTCGCTTAAATGCACATGCTCGCCCACAGCCCCCTTGTTCTGCAGTAGATTACAGCTCGTAATAAACAGAGCAGGCCATCATGAGTTTTCATCCCCTCCTCCATCCCCTGATTATTCTAACTGACAGTGCACTCTGTCTTTTCTGGGTTGCCTCTGCATGCCTATAGGGCACAGATTGGCACAGAGATAAACTTAGCAACAGCTAGCCGGGTCAGACTGCAGCCCTAATAGAGATAGAGAGAACAAGGAAGTGGAAGAGTGAGTGGGGGGGGGGGGGGGGGGGGGGGATGCAGTTTATGCCAGAATACATGAGACACAGCTCGTTAAACAGGTCAGCTTTAACACTGAAAGAAACAAGGTACAGTTAGTTCTGTTGCCTTATTAAGCAGTTTACTGGAATTAATGATGACTAAAAGGAAAAAGAGTTAAACAAGAACACTTCACATTAGAGTATGTACTGTACATGTATGAGTACTGTTTATGAAACTATTTTTCCCTTTCTTGCCAAGAGAAGAAGAAGAGCAGCTGGTTAGCCTAGCTTAGCACAAGCCAAGCAAGGGAAAACAGCTAGCCTGGCTCTGTCTGAAGTACGCTTTGTTTAAATCTCAGTGGTTTTCACATTTTATCTTGTTGGTTGCTGACTTGCCTGGAAACTATAAGCTGAGCTAACCAGCTGCTGGCTGTAGCCATATATTTATCATCTATCTTGCATCTATCTTCAGAGGCTTGTCAATATGTGTGCCATCATTCAACATACTTGTATAGTAATTTAGTAATAATAGTATTTATCTTTTCAGAAACCCATTGAACTGTAATAGCCAAATCACTTCCTTGGAGCCTCCTTTACCAGTTAGAAAAGTGACCGAACGTTGATTTGTGAGAATCATAAAGTCTGAACTAGATAAAAAAAATATATCACGCCTGAAGTGGATATTTGTATTTGATATTTAAGAGTTTTGCTCTGTGATTTGTACCTGTACCATAATTGCTGCTGTAGCGAAAAAAATGACACTTGCGGGATTAATAAAGTATCTATCTATCTATCTATCTTATACTACATACACTTAGATTGTAGTGTTATTGATGTTACAGACCTGTTAGCTGTTGTCTCTCTTGTCCCGCATTGCACTTTGGGATATTTATGACGGTGTCGGGTCCAGTGTTAAATAGGATGAATTCCACGTACCCATGTATTGGTTTCATAGGTTTTGGACATACTAAAAAAATCTCACGTACTGTTTTAGCATACTAAACTTGATTACTCAGATGCAACCCAGGTCTTTTGCCTGTATGTGTGTGTTTGCACAGGGACGTATTTGAATGCCACACAGGCCTCTATCATACCAAGACCCTTCAGCTCAAGTGTTTGCTGTAAATACCATTGAGCTGCTGACATTTCCACTAACATTATACTCCCATTAGAGATGATATGAGAGGTTCTTTGCCTGTGAGCCCCTTTGTCTCATTGTCTATGCTTTTATTTCCAACGTGGTTTATTATCATTCCATGAATTGATCTGCTCTCTCTCTCTTCTCATGTTACAGATTCCTACTCTCTTGCCTCTCTTACCTTCTGCTGTGGTCTTGTCACCATAGCAATGTGAGCTGTCCGCCCACGCTTTCTATTGTCATTAAAAAAAAACAATGGCTCTGTAGTATAATTGTATCCAAAGTAAACATTCAAACTCTTCCACTGTGATCAGTTTTTAAAAAATCTGTACCATTAGAGGTTATTTTATGATGAAGTAATAAGTGGGCTAAATATTCTTATCATTCACTATTCCTATGCTAAATACTATATTAGGAACAGGCATGGAGCCAGAAGTGGTACAAATATCCTGTGGCCATAAACACACAAAGGATATCCCCCGAGGAAGTACTGCCACATTGTCTTCCGGACACAACAGGAAGTGATTTATGACCCAAATATGGAAAATCTGACAAGATGTTTGGTGCTTGTTGCTGTGTTGCATCACTTTCTACATCCTTTCATCACTTTAGATTTTTTAATCATTCTTTTTACATATATACAGCATTGCAACAATATCAGCACTGTGGTGTATGACAGGCGTACCTGCTATTTATTTATTTTTCACTTTAGGCTACTGTCTGCTCCGTGCTGATTATGCAACACAATCCGACTCACGCAGATGGAGATCTGCATGGTCTTCAGCTTTCACACTTGTGATCAATGATTTTCTTCCACAGGCACAGAATTGTCGGCGCAACGGCTTCGTTTCACCGAGGTAATCTGGCTAAAAGGCTAAGAAGCACAGGAGAGAGAGACGGAGAGATGCTTCAATCTGCGCCCGGGCCTCAGGTCGCGTTCTGCTCTGATGACGAGCACTCTGCTCTCCTTTCTATTTATTCCACCTCCTCTCCTCCTCTTCTCCTCACCCAAGGTGACCCTGTTCTGTGATGATGCAGCAGAGAGCTTTTGAAAAAGGGCTAATTTGCACCAAGTTCCTCTCCTCTGTCATCTGTTGTGTGTTTCTGCTGTCCACTATACACCGTTTTATATTCTGTGGCCTACATACTGAACATTCATTACGTAATCTATTTTGTGTTTTTAGAAATTAAAAAAAAATCAAAATATCCTCCTCAAAATAGATCCTTTTCTTGAAACTATTTTAGATTATACTGAGAGGTATTTTAAACATATTGTCCAACCCATTTTCATCAATGAAGATATGATAGAAACACCTCTCAAATGGCCCACTGACCATTTTCTCACACATTTATTTCTACTTTTAATGTAAATCCGGTGCCAGAGTGCCGAAAATAGCATCAAAATAGACTATTAGAGCTTGTTGTGTGCCAGGACAGGATCCCCAGACCCCACGACAGAGGTTATCTCGAGGCCTATATCTCTCCTTGTGCCAAGCAAATTTAACTAATAAGTTGACTAATTATATAAATTAAAGGATTTCAAAAGTAGATGTGTTATGGGCCTTTTCATGTTTATTTAATAGGGTTAGGGTTTGGTTTAGGGTCATTTTGCAAAAGTGGCCCGTAGGCAAAGCAAGCTCACTCTAACTAGTTGAAACAACACTTCTCTTCAACAAAAACTGAACATCACAACCTATGTGAAGGTAGAATCTGCATTGCACGGCTTTTAAATTAGACTGCATTCGTTTTAGCTGTAGTGCACCAAATAAACTGGTAACTCAGTGTATATCCGTTATTGTGGAGTGAGTGTAATGGCTCACGCAGTCACACTCACAGCATTAAATGGTCTGCATCCTGCCATGATTCATCATCTCTATGAACCTGCCTCTCTCTCTCAGAGTCTCTTTTTCTCTCTCATACTCCCTGACTTTGACTGTTGCCATGGATACCAAGGGCAGTAAAAAAAACTAAAAAAACAGATTGACATGCTCACGAGCATCCTGTGTGATCTCTTGACAGTGAGGTCATGTGGTGCATATAAGAGAGAGAGAGAGAGAGAGAGAGAGAGAGAGAGAGAGAGAGAGAGAGAGAGAGAGAGAGACGGGGATGAACAAAGTCAAACCCAGACGGAGACAGACAGGATTTGGGGGGGCAGACAGAGGGAAGATGCCTGGAGAGTGTGTCACCGCCGACGGGTCAGTAATCTGGCCGACACCTCGTGCTACACACACACAAAGGGAGAATGACAGAATAAAAGGGTGAGTCTGTGTCTTCACTGTGGTTATCAGTACAGATTCTTTCCCCCTCTTTAAGCGTGAGACTTGATGTGACTCCATCAGTGCTGTTTACATTCCACCATGACAGCTGTCCCAGGGCGGTAACTGGGCGGACAGGTGGACCACAGAGTGTGTACTAGTAGACACAACGAGAGAAACCAGACAGAAACCAAGACGGGAAGGTGTGTGTTGACCATGGGGCCTAAGCACAAAGAACAAGTACACAATGTTGGATAATATTATGTTGGATAAAGTTACATAAATATCACCAAATTACAGTTACACAAACAAGCAGAGAGAACATAGAGTGAGGTGGTAGACAATGCAGTGCTTACATGTAGAGGATAAAGAGTCGTGTGGAGTTTATTGGCTTGTTCATGAGGTCTGATTGAAAGCAGGAGGTCGCTGGTGTGTCCTGAGTGGAGGATTGGGACAACATGTGGGAGATGATGAATGTCATTTAGAAAGTATTGTTTCAAAACTTGCCAACAAAAAAAGTGTGACAACAGAAAATTACAACATTTTCGGGACCTGTAATAATAGAAATATGTTTTAAAGTTTAGTAGATACAGACAGTAGATCGGATGAGAGATGGGGATGGCTTGCAACAAAGATGCCCTGGAATTTTGCAATTACATAAAAAAAATAAAAATAATAAAATGTAACTTGTCATAAGTGGCCAACTTGCTTGCTTTCAATCTTATCTCTTGGTCTCACAGTCTTTTATAGTTCAGTTGTAATGGAGGTTGTCCAACTAAGCAAACTCCACCCACAGAAGAAAACCATTAGATGAGCACCTCCAGAAAAAGCCAGTAAGTGGACCTTGAGTTTTGTAACTACAGTGGATTCATTTGAGGCTTTCTGGAGACAAGGAGAAAGTAGGTTTTGTTAAAAGGTTATTCATTATTAGGCGTATTATGAGAAATGTATTAATTGCCTGTACTTGTTTCTTTATTTAGGACAATGCAATTAAACATTGGTAACTTGGAAGGTCAGAAATAAAAATGTTAAGGACACATCTTTCTTCTGCGCTTTTCTCTTGAACACTTGTCACTCTTATTACACAAAAAACAAAAGACACGAGAGGACGTGTTATTCTTGGACACAACATTTTGTGCGTACAGTAAAGTCCACCACATCAACACCCTCTACTGCCACCGTCATGGTGATGAATGCAGCCTCTCTCACCCTCCAGTGGGTCCGATCGTCTCCTTCTTTTTCATACCACAGTGGGATTCTTATGAATACATTTTTCGAGAGAGGGCCCAGCACACAACGGTTTCCATGGCTACCAGCAGCACGCCAACGTTTTACAAGTGCGGGGGATTGGGAGGGAGGGGAGGTACATGGGAACATCTGTGTGTGTGTGTGTGAGTGTGTTGTGAGGAGGAGGATGAGGGAGGAGGACGAGGGAGGAGGAGGAGGAGAGGAACAGCAGGGGAGGGATGATGTTGTTGCCGCACTTCCTGTCTTGATATCCTGTCTCTTGTGAGGATTGGGACAACACTGTCCACCCTCCGTCTGTCTTGTCATACATGTCCTACTGCTTCATAAACCTCTGTGCGTGTCTGGAAGCATGCAGCGCAGAGTGGATTTCCCCTGAAATAGATGCTTAATTGTGGCAGAAATCGTTTTCAGATATCAGAGCGAGGTGTCGTGTTGCGGACGCCTGGGTGTTTAGCCTGCTTCTTTGCCTTCCTGTTCGCAGATGTAATAATCTGTGATAATAAATTCTGCTTTTTTTGCTTTGACCGGGACACAAACAGATTGATATGAAAACCCCCTCCTCGCACTCATCAGGATGAAAGAAAAGGAAAAGGAGGGGAGAAGAAGATGAGAGAGGAAGAGGGGTTTTAGAGAGAGAAGCAGCAAAAGCAAATCTCAACAGGGGAATGAAAATGGTGAAATATTCATGAGGGAGAGAGAGAGAGAGAGAGAGAGAGAGAGAGAGGGCAGAAAGGAAAGAGACAAAGAGTCAGACACAGTGCATGCATGTGTGTGTGTGAGTGAGTATTCTTCCTAATAAGAGGCCTCTCGGCATAGAGGCTTTATCTATCAAACATTGTCTTTTATCTGCAGCGTCAGTTACAGTCCGCTATTAATTTCCATAGACAAGAGCGCCTGTAAACTGTCCCTACAGGAACGCATTTGCATGAAAATAGAGGGGTCAGAAAAGGCTGAGAGCACATAAAGCCCTCTTCAGTTGTGTGAAGTTGTGTGTGGTATGAGGCAGCGCACATGTGTGTGTGTGTGTGAAGCCCAGTTTCTTGCCTTAAATCACGACAGTAGGCTACAGTAGGCTTGTTGGAACAGATATTTGAAACAGATCAATGTTAAACAACCTATTTCTCTTTAGAACAGAGTGAGATGAGTGGGTTTGTTTGCTGCATGTTGGCTTCACATACATGTTATCATACCCTGCCCTCTTCTGGCCTTTAGCCGACACTGCTGCACCGACTAAGATGGTGCCGTCGACGTGACGTTTCTTGTGACTGCAGAGAGTGAGTGATGGTGCATTTTTTTTTCTTTTAAAAATCACGTAACTCTAAAGTGTCAGTTGTGTCAAAAGTGGACTTCAAAAGAGTCTGGATCAATACTTTTAGCTTCATTGCGCCTACCTGAGCATTTCAAATGTAAAATGATGTAGTCAGTGATCATAATCCTGGTGTATTTCCACTTCAATGTCCCCTAAAATTACAAATTTGCACATGGAAACAGGTTTCTAAATCTCCCAAAATAAGAGGATATATACATTACATGATGTATCCTAAGGGCCGCATATACATTCACTAGATCTCTCATCAGAACAAGGTCTTTGATTACTGTCTTTGCTGTGCTTTTATAGTGTTTGAGAGCCTCTTTAAAATGTACTTAAACTGAGAGGTAATGATGGTTGATGAATCAAAATCCACTCCAGCTGTCTTGACAGCAGTTGTCTCCATATCAGGAGCAACTATAAAAGACACGATCACTTCAAATAAAATAAAACAAACATGTCTCAAACCCTCAGTATAATTTGTGAGAACATGCAGTTGAGACTTTCTGTGCACGTGTGTGTGTGTGTTATCATACATGTGCCACATGAACAAACCTCCACGGCACACAGATTGAAACCCTGACCCGCATGAAAAGCATATAGGTGGCAGTTAGCCTCACCCAGCTTGTTAACTGCAGTGATTTCTCTGCTCCACCCTGGGATGGACCGAGGACTGAGGTGTTGCTGGTTTAACTGGTCTGAGGATCAGCTAACAAAAGACATCGATGTAAAGAAGTTGTCTTAGCAGCAGTTTCATACTCCCTCTGACCTCTGAGGTCTGTTCACACTTTAAAGCCCAAAACAAAGAAGAAAGTCAAGAATTTTACTGATGCAATCAAACTGTTTGTCGTCCCCATCGATTATAAATAGTTTGACATTATTATTAAACTTTTTTAAAGAAATAACTGCAATGCCAAATTAATCATTTTTGAAATACTGAGGTTGCAAGTCCGTACTGAAGTTTTAATTAATTAATCTGGTTGGTCTAAAAGGATTCAAATGTAACCTCCAAAATACTGAAGACATGACCTCAGTGTTGTGGATTAGGTCAGATTATATTCTATTTCTTTATTATTCAGCATAACAGTTCTGATGACAGTTCTTTCCTACTGTCTTTCATTACTTTATTATAATACCACTAATTCACGTCATATTTTTCTGTAAATGTAATCACCCCAATCTTCCCTGCTTCTCACCCCCCTCAGGCTCAGAGGTTTGGCGCTGGCTCAAGTGAAACTCCTCTGTGTTCTCCCGCTCACTGACATAAAAATGTTGTTGGCTGTCTTGTAACTCCAACCTCTCTTCTGGGGTTTCTCAAGGATTCCCCCAAAACCTTCCCGTTCAGGATGAGGCAGGGCCCTGCTCGGTGGTGCACCATACCTTGCTTTTCTGTATGTTAAAGGTTAAACAGGAGGGGAGGACGAATGGGTTTCACTGCAGCAGCTCCTTCACAATATGAAGATCACGGTATTTGCCAAAAAGCGGTTGACTGGAAGACAACAGAAACTCCTGCAGGTTTATACATGCCCTCTGAGGTCCTGCTGACTGTATCGCCACAGAGAAATCAAATGTGAGACTGTGTGTGTGTGTGTGTGTGTGTGTGTGTGTTAACATGTGTGTTGTGATGAATTAAATCAATAATCCCTGAGTAAAATTTCTCCTGTATCACTTGTTCTCTGTTCTTGTCTTGACCTCTTTTTGATTATTGTAAACGCTGATGAAGAAAAAGTGGTTTGATTGTTACTTGTGTAAAGTCTCTCCTTACTGTGCGTGTGAAAACAGAGTAAAGTTGCTTATAAATGCTAATCAATGGGACGACTTGACCTCTGATAATTACAAAATAAAAGATATCTCAAGGTTCCAGATTCAAAATTACAATTCTCCCATCCAAATCAACCATCACAGATTACCAAAACATCAGAAACAAATAACCATATAATAAAACCAAAACCAACATGAAACTATATATTGCAAAATAAGACAGGTTAAAGACAAACATCCTCTTTACAAAGTCCTGGTTGTAGTGTTGTATCCTCTGTGGGATGTGTTTACGGGGAAACAGTGAAACAGAAAGAAGGCCGGATGACTCTTTGACCAGAAACGTCTCTGCCAACAGGCAGAAAAAGGAACTGCATCACGTCTGTCCAAAGTTCCCCTCAGTGAACTTAAACCTCACACATGATTTATGATGTTTATGCATCAGGTGTTCACGACATTTCAAGAGTTGCAAATAAAAAAAAGACAATTTAGATCATTTATTTCAGACATGTTACACCGAAGCTACATGAAATCAAATCAAATTGACTGTGAATATCGACCTGTTGTTCAATAACATTTTCCAGAAACATGTCAAGAGTCTGTTTTTGTTTCCTGTTTCCTCCTGAAGACACATTTCAGGTTTGACAGCAAATCTGTTTCTGAGTGGTGATCTGAGTGGTGTGACTCTGAGTGTCACGCGAGTGTGTTTGTGTGTGGGTGAGACTGAACCTACGCCGGCGTACATGAAGGTGACATGAAGTCCCACAAAAAAATAGGCATAGTCTTTGTACAGCTTCTCTCTGGGGTGAAACAACATGTGTGTCATATAGTCCATGCAGGAAAGTAAGTACATTTACTCAAGTACTGAACTAAAGTACTACAATGAGTTACTCCTACTTTACCAGAATATTTCCATTTCATGCAACAGTCTACTTCCACTTCACCATGTCAGAGTAAACAGTTATTTTAACTTCTCCACTTTTCTAAAACAGCTGTAGCCACAAATTACTTCAAGATCAAGCTTTAAAAATCCTATTTACATTTGCATATTGGAGTTGAGTTTGTACAATATTTTATTGTATATATATTTTTTCTTTATCCTGATTTTGTATCCTGTATACTCTTTAAAATACGATCTTTGAAAGAAATTGGAATGACTTCCACCTCTGACTAAATCTTCAGTGCACAAAAAAGGTGAGGATCCTGCGATTGCCGCTTATGCAGGTGAATTGACTTAGAATCAATCACAGCACAAAGACAACTGGACGAGGCAGACTGAGGGGCCGAAACCAGGTGAAAAGTGGAAGAGCTTGTTCTGCAGTCTCCCACTCCCACGCTTTCTTCAACAATAACCGCCTTCAGTCACAAGTCGCCTCACCGGTCCCATCCATAAACCTCCACCACGCTATGAAGCTGTATAAATAAGGCACACATTGTTGTCCGTGTGGTCTGAAGTCACAACACCGCAATGAGTAAAGGTTGAGCAATTATCAGCAGGAGAAAAAAAGGCAGAAAGAGGATTTTGTTTGATTATACTAAAACTTAAATGCGTTGTCGACTCTGAAAGAGGCTGAAAACTGGTATTAAGACCTTTGAAAGTTGTAAACATCAAAACATTCAAGCAGATTTAGACAAACCACTACTTGTGTCTGAGGCCTGATGAGAAGATTGAGGGATTTCAACTGATAAGATCTCATCTGATTAGGATGTTACAGCATGAGGTTGTCTTACACAATCACACTTGCTCACCACTAACAATAGTAGAATGGTTCTGCATCTGATAATATCTAAACTGATCCAAAAAAAGGAGCGGTTTATTTTTCTTTTCTGTAAGTTTTCTGTCATCGTGGCTCGGCATCTTTGTCTCTCTGTGTGTTGAAAATGAAGGTGGCAAGACTTTCCAGGCTTAAAATAGTGCGTTGAAGCGACAATGATCACGCAGGAATGTTGTGTGTTCTGTTTGCCTGCATTCCTAAACAACTCACTCACCACACACTTTTAGCTACAGTTGAGAATGTATCTATAATAACTTGTTTGTGTGTGTGTGTGTAGCTGGGTCAGGTAGGTCCTATATAACATCACAGAGCAGCTAATGTGCCATGAAACCAAACCACAGTCTGGTTGATTTGTAAACCACTGTCAGACTCCCCACAGATCTTTACAAGATTTATTAGAACCTGAATATGCTTTCCTTTTTCCCTTGTAACATTCGGATGCAGAATCCCACATCATCTCTATTTAGTGTCAGTTAAACATCTTAAAACAAACAGCTTCATACTCTTTATAATCCCTCCACACCCACGCAGAGTCGTTCATATGTTTATACTTTAGTGAGCAATGCTGCGATGTGTTCTGGTTTTATCACATGTTTTCAGGTGGTGATTTTATATCTTTGGTGCTGCTGCTTGTTATCCAGAAGACATTTTCCTGCAAGGGTGATAAAGAAAATAACTTATTGTATCTGAACTTCACAGTAACATTTATTTTCAGACTATTATTTTTTTAGCGGTTTGACATTTTCCTTTAACTATAATTAGAATTAGATGAATTGATGGGCGGATGAAAGCGATTTAACAGTAAAATTACATTGATCTGATTGAACTAATTTACCTGCTTTTTTAGGCCCATTATGAAAAATTTATATAATTGCAAATAGCAATAATTTCATTAAACAACAATAATTTATTTCATGAATAAAATGACAGAACATATCTTTATATTGCTTGTTTTGCTCAACCAACGGTTGAAACTCTGCCTCTTTGTCATCACTTTACACACACAACCACAAACATATTCACATTTCATTTTCCAATCTCTTATGAAAGCAAACACTTCATTCACAATTATGTCAATTGTTCTACATTTATTTTGCATCAAAACTTCACACGCAAACACCAAATAAAACAGCTCCTTCCAGATGTCAACTGCACACTGATGTGCTCAGTATAAAACAATATTATCAAGAGTATTTACATTTCCATTGGTAGCATCATGTAAATAAAGACTATGTAGACAAATGCAATGAGGAAACAAACACATGTTTTTATTCACAATACTGAAGTACTCACAAACACAATTACTTTAACTGAAGATGTCACAAACATAGTTATTGTACTGCTCACAAAATCACAATCACAGTCCATTGCAAACTTAAATCTGATTTCTAGGGTTCAAGCTCTGATTTCTAAGTGATTTAATTGGTTTACACATGTTTTCAAATGTGCATTCTGGGACAGGTGATGATTCAGTGTTGTATGTCAATGGCAGTGTTTAGCAAATAACACACACAGGGTTTTAGTTTTGAATGATTTGTCTAATGTAGATAACCGTGTGTAGTTATTTGTTTCAAAATTTTCCAACTTGGTGTAAAGCAGATAATATGCTTATGGTTTAGCAACAGTTGAGTTACATCTATAAGTTAGTAGTTTCAATAATTGTGCCATTTAAAAGTACCATTTTTCGTGTCTTGGCATTTTCAAAAACTATAATCAATCAATCAGTTCTCTAAATAGTTGCCATTTGATATTCTGTCAGTCGAATAACCAATTATCAGCTAATCCTGTCAGCTGTGCAAATCATCACAGTAAGTTTAATAACTAAGTTATTTGCATAATAACAATTGAACATCCACAGCTCAGGGCTAAAACATGAGCAGTGTTGTGAAGCAAAACACACACAAACACTCCATCAAGAACCCCAAAATCCCATAACACCTGGAAAAAGTACTGACTTGTTTCCTCCAATGAGTGTGTGTGTATGTGTGTGTGTGTGTGCGTTAGCTCGAGTGTTTTAGGAGTCGCACTGCAGCATGCGGGTCTTCCGTGCCCTCTGTGTTTGTTTTGACTGTCATCAGTGGGAACAGTGTGATACCATCTAACCCCGGCCTCAGCAATTCTACTGAAAAACATCACGACCACGGAGAGAGTCTGATGAGGCTGTAATTAAAAAAAGAAAACCCCGAGTAACAAGTTACACAGGAGCAATGACAATCTCACAAAGTCTATAAAATAATGCTTATGGATCAGACTCATATATCATCCACAGGTGGAACTGAGCAGATGTAAATAACAAGCCTTCACATCATTTCAAACCTTAACTGTCCTGTGTGCACAGTTACGAAGCCTGTTAACATTTAGTTAGAGAAAGACAAACAGCATGATAATGATCTTCAAACACATTACAACACTGTTTCATTAGTCATATCAGCTCCTCAGCTGTTTACCCAATAACAGCAAGCTTCACCGTGAGCTCCCAAACCTCAAACCTTCACTGACGGTCCGGTGTGACTCAAACAGACGTCAATACAGTTACGAGCACTTTCGGCTCAGACAAGTGCTCACATGCTAGAAAAGTGGGATGGATTTGCATCTTATTTCCATCTCGGTTTGGTGCCTGGAGAGAGGCGGGACGGCGTTAAAAACCAACTGTCTTCTAGGAGGAGGGAGGGGGAAAAGAAGGTTGGGAGAGAGAGGTCAGGGGGGGGGGGGGGGGGGGGAGGTTGAAGCCCGCTAAGCAAATTGACAAAGATGCCACAAAGCATACTGGAGGGTTTGAGTCGTTGGAAACTGTTGAGCTCGGCTTCATGTTGCATCCAGGGTGTGTTGACATATGCTTGGATGTCCATTTGTCTGTGGTTTATTGCAGCACCTTTCATTTCTCGCTGTATGTTTGTGTCTCACTTCGAAACAGTGATGAGATCATCTCTTTGCCTCGGGCTATTGAACACCAGCAACTACTGGAAGCCCGGGTGTGGGTTACTTTCTGTTGGAGAGCAGACTCAAATTAAAGCAAAAACAAACATGATTAAGCTAGATTTGTTTTTGTCATTTGACACTAGTCGGGGTATTTACTCCCATTTTTAAGTAATTGAATGAAGGGAGTAAAGTCTTTTTATATAACACCTATCTAGTAAATAAAAGGAAGACAAAAAAGTGTGCAGATATCTTAGATCCAACAGGAGAGAGTTGCAAAGTTTAGAAGCTGTGACTTTGCGTTTGGAACAAGGGAAAATAAATTAAACCTGAGCAGAGGATCTCAGAGATCTACCTGTGACAAGGAATAGATCTCTAATGCGGTCCAAGACTTCACATTCTGGTCAAGAGATGAGTTACATCTAAAGAAGGAACAAAAGTTTTCCTGCAACTCGGGGACAAGACCAACGGGCCGCTCTGTTCTATCAGCATTAAGTTCTGGAAAACTATAAGCCATCTCATTTTAATATGCTTTGAGCAGTCCTGTAAATGATATCATATGTTGAGGGTTAAGAGAGATATATAATTGAATTTCATCTGCTTAGTAGTGATCATGTTACGCCTCTTGGATTGGATTTGTTTCAGAATTGATCATAAAATGGAGTCTATAAAGCCCTACACAGCCTGGCTCTACTGTCTATCAGACCATGTCATGAAAATGTCATTTTTTCTTGATAATATACCTTTAAAACATCTTAATACGTGTAGAAAGCATAGGCGATCGGACCTGGAACAACACCCTGGGGCACACCAAAAGACAGATCAGAGAGGTACTTAGCAATATGTTATGTTCATCTAAACAATTACTTTTTCTGCATTTGTTTTTCTCTTTGAAGCTCCCAGAACATTGGATTCCAAACCCAGAGGTGGAAAATAACCAAGTGCATTTACTCAAATACTGTTGTTGAGAGGTACTGCTTTACTCTAGTATTTGCAGTTACATTTATCTGACAATCAGCAATAGTTATTAGTTACAGATTAAGAAAAAAAAATGCATGATAAGTTTATTAAATACAATGCATTGTTAAAGAGTTTATCTGTGGTTTCCAACCTTTTGGCTTGTGACCTCTTACAAAAAATCTGCGTCTGCTTGGGATCTGTTGTCACGTTTCAGATGTCTGTGTATTGTCATCATTTCCACCAAAGAGACATTCCCCCTCAGTCTAACAGTCTATTGTCATATACTATCAGTACCAGGGGCCATTTTTCCACAGTACTTTTACTTTTGACACTTTCAGTTCATTTTGCTGATTATTCTGAACTTTTATTTAAGTTGGATTTTGAATGTAGGACTTCTATGTCTGTCGGGTGACTTTTACTGTTATTCATTGGAGTATTTTTGCGTTATTCTAGTACTTGTTACTCAAAGATCTGTCCAAATCTACTTCTTTTCCTTCACGAGAATATCTCAGTAGATCTTTTCTCAGGTTTGAGCCCACACTTTTATCCAACTCTTTTTTGTTTGTGTGTTTTCCCCTCATGGTTTGGCCTCTCAGCTCTTTGTCAAGTCAGCGTCAAGTCAGACCCACCGTCAGCAGCCCAGGTACATATTCCCAGCCTCACACACACACACACACACACACACACACACACACACACACACACACACACACACACACACACACACACACACGCACACACATCCTTGTATCCCTCCCTCCCTGTATTATCCCATGTCCTCAGTGCAAACACAAACAAGCTCCTGGAGAAGCAGGTGTCTTTCCAATGGGATAAATAAACAGTAAACCAGGATCCAGGAGCAGGAGGTTGAGTCTGTGTGTGTGTGTGTGTGTTTGTGTTACAGAGAGAGAGACAGTGTGGGGGGGAGGGGGGATTACAGTTATTTTCTGTCTCAGTGTGTGTTTTTGGGGAGAAACTTTGAATATTGCTGATAGCATCTTTTAAGCTCCCTACGTTTCTAACAAAGCTGTTTGTTTTCACTCAGGGTGTTTCCTTTCATCTCTGGTTTGGGTTGTTGTGAATGTATGTTTATTTTATTTTTTTATCATAATCATCACAGCTATTTGTAGAGGATTATGAAAAGTAGAGGCAATGCAAATCTAGTATGTCACATAGGCTCACAGCAGCGTAGAATATATCACAGATATAAACTTTTATAAAATTGGAATCTAATTATTAAAATCTTCCATAACTTGACTTCTATAGAAAACTCCCTGTTTTATGAAGCCCTATTGACAGTAATTTGTTTCATGCTACTTGCTGCATGATGCTGTAAATTAGATGTTAACTGTGAAGAGTGGGCCCCTGATTTGGTTACATGCTTATTCATCGTTTCATTTGCTCTCTTCGATGATTCTGGAGGTTTCGGGACTAATTTGCCTTTTTTCTTATCTGCAGCTGTGCAGGCTGATGCTAATCTGTTCTCCAGATAAACAACTCTATGTGTTGTCATCCAGTAACGGGGACACAGGTGGGAGTATTACTTCATAAAATGAAGAGAACGGTTGACATACAGTTAAGGAGGAGGGTAAACTATGTATTACATTTAGTCGGTTTGCACGAGTGGTCATCTGAAACAAGATTTTAAGATTCAGTCTCTCTGTGCCGGCTTCCAGAAATATAATGTAGTAAAGTAAACCTCACCTAAACTCAATTGACTTACTTTTACATCATATTTTACTTCATTTGATCTTTTTATACATTTAAATAGATTTTTTTACAAATTTGCTCAGAAAATGCCCAAAGATGTAAACAGACAGATCTACAGCCTTTTAGAATTTAAAGATAAACATTTCTAAAACCATATGAATAATCAGTTGTGTATGATTCTCATGATATTTGAACTCAAGTGATCTTGCAACATGTTTTGAAACTATTAATCAGCGGTTGAGAAAACAATCTCAACACAAGGATAGGCACACAACCTTTTAAGTCTGTCTCCAACTTGGAAGATGACTAATAGAATATACTCACTCGAAGTCAGACTGCTGAAGCTTCATGTTATACTCATGTTATATCAACTTCAGAACACATTTTGTACAAAACAGGCCCTCTGGATTTCGTTTACACTAGAAACTCGTTAGAGAAGGATTTATTTCTCAACAACAAAACCTGTTTCAATGTTCATTTGGGTACCTGAACATACCCTTTATAAACAGCTTATTACAGTTTTAAATTAGGTAAATTCTTAGCTTCATGTTAACTTGCATTGATGATTATCAAGGATTTCCATGAGCTCCATGCAGTGATGTTTACAGATTATACATATTGGGAAAAGAGAGGCCAGGAATCTGATCATACCTGCAGATACCCATGAGGTTTTTTTGTTTGATCTTTTTGATTTGATTCCCGTTGAAGGGCTAGACTAAACTGTTACATATACAACCAATATCCTAATGCTGCAGTGACCATGCCCAAAAGAAGGTGTTCCTTGCTGATCCAGTCCTTAAATTAGCACCCCACCACAGGTTTGTGTAAATACATTTATCAGTTGTGATTCAATTGTAATACTGCCGCATCCTTGTTTTTTTTTTTCACCCTTCGTGTTTTGTCCTTTTAATCTTTTGAACAGCTTTTTTTGTATTCAACCCTTTAATCACCTCATCCTTTTAAAAAAATAATGAAATATTTGAACCTCCTCCTCTGGCTCACCCCGAGTCCCTCTCCAGGTAGGCCACCAGGTGAGCCAATCACAACCTCAGAGAGGGCAATTGACAGTATGGCCCCGCCCTCCCGTCCACCTGTAATCCAATCCGCGCGCCTGTCACAGGTAATACCGGCCTTAATTTCTCAGCATTGCCCCAAAAAAAGCGAGAAAAGCTGACAAAACCCGTTCTCTCAGAAGGGGACACCTTGTTTGTTGCCGCAGCCCTCATCCAGCGTTAGCGGCGGAGTTTTCCTTCGGTAAAGAAGACGGATCGGATTTTCAGTACCAACTAGAAAGTCCAGTTCGACCGACCGAAATGTCACAGGAGCATGACAAGTAAGTGTCCTGACTCTGCATTTACAGCATGCATAATGAGCACGAGACATTATAGGCTTGAAATACGTACTCTTAATATTGTGGGAATTTTTACACTGTTTGTGAGTTCATGGCACTGACGGATTACTAAAAGCCTTCAAGCGCGGTGGTCCACCTGTGACCTGCAGCTGCTGGCTGATATTTTAAAATGTGTTCTGATGTTTAATTGAGTGTTATTTTTAGGATTATTTATCATAGCCTTTTTTTTTTAGGGTGAGTTTACTCTAAGACTTGGCTGCCAAGCTGGAAAGCGATTATATCTCATCGTTTCCCATGGTGTAACTCCGCTGATTTCACCTGTCATGTTCAAGCCTGTACAGGTGTATCTCCACCTGTCGTGCGAGCAGAGGCGCATGTTAGAATGAAAACTGCCCCGTGATAGTGATGGGCGGTTTATTGTTTGATTTCGCTTTAAGCTCGAACAGTTATGTGGATATAGTCTCGATGATGTTTGTTTTAGGAATACATATGAACCTCAGCTAAATAAACGGTCTCTGTAGATGGTTGTATATTCATGACGGAGTTTTGATCAACTTAAAAAGTAAAAGTAAAAAGCATGTTGGTAAAAATGCTTAGCTTATATTCTGTATGGTTTTTGAGGGCAATAACGAGGGAAGTTGTGAGGGGAGTGAAATTGTACACCTGCTAGGCGTTGGCTCGACTTTACTAACACAGACAGAAGTCTAAGCAAGCACAGGGCCATATGAGGTTAGTGGATTTTACTCTACATGACTCAAATGTTTTAAGTGTCAAAAATGTGATACTAAAGGCATTGCACAGTTATCTAAATATTATATATATTTTTTTTTCATATTCTTGTACATTCAAAAAGAGAAATGATGCTGCGTTACTGACTACAAGTGAAATCTAATTTCAATCTCTGTCTAAAAAAACAATCAAACTCTTTTTTTTTGTTTTAGAAATGTCCTGACAAGTCCTTCGAGTTTTATTACCAGTAAATAATGGATATTATCAGGTTGCCTTTTATGAATAGCACAATTAGATATAGGATTACTAATTATCACTTAGCTTTAACAATTGAGTGGGGGGAAAAAAGCTGTATTTGTTGTAGATACTGAACATGGAAACTGAGCCAGTCAGCTTACACTTTGTCATAATCACTTCATAGTGGCAGAAAATCAGGCAGTTGGATTTAGTGGCCAGATGATTGAAGGCGTATTGTAAGTGTAGTTTCCAGAGTTTGACAAGGAAAGCTAATGATAGATGAAACTTCAATAACAAGAGCTGGACTAATGACTTTACTTTTGTTGGCTTAACACGTCTAAGTAAATATAAGCTGACCAAACATTCAAATTTACTCCGAGTTCAGTGTTGAAATGATCAACGTTTCTCACTTGTTGATATTGTGTATTCATTTCTTTTTTAGATTTAAGACGTTCACCTGAGTTCAATGAGCTTAAATGAACACGTTATGACCATTACCAGCAGATGAGACACATCGAAACACAAGCTGGTATGTTCTTTTTGGTCCAACTCAGTCCTGTTTACAAAGCAAAGACTCTAAAGGCCTCACAAGATGGAAGAGGAAGAGGAGGAGAAAGACGCAGCCGGTGACTTTGAATAAAAACTCATGGTTCTCTTACGAAAACACTAGCACGAGCTGGAATGTGGCAGGGTCAGTTGCGTCACTTGCGGTCAGCTTCTCAGCCAATGAGAAGTTCCCGAGTCGTCACACCGGACGAGCCTGTAGAGCATCTTTCGCTTGAGACACCTCGGTGGTTTGATGGCTGAGATTTGTTACACAATCATTGAAAAGCTTGAACAACAGGTCTTACGTATAAAGAACATCTAGTTGGTTGATCTCTGGCTCTTATAACCTGTTTGTCTGTTCTGAACGAGGTTGTGATTGTAGGTCTTGGCTTTGTGAACTCGACTTGAAGTCAGTGAGACAAATCAATCTGTGGAATGCTTGAGAAGAAGCTCTTTAAAGGAGATATTAATCCCAGAGTCTATGTGTGCTTTTTTTTTTTAAACATGTATAAGTAGTGTCCATACCGTATAAACCTTAAACTGTTGACAACTGAAAAATAATGTGCTAACATTTTTTATATGCACTGTTAAAAAGCTTTAACGGCTTAAAAATGAATTTGTATACGGCACTTATGAAACTCTATCTTCTCACAGTAAGCGTGCGGTCCTGGTTCTCCAGAACGAGCCGGGCTATGGCGGCCAGCGTCGCTCCTTCACCACAGAAGACGAAGCCTGGAAATCCTTTTTGGAGAACCCGCTGACGGCTGCCACCAAGGCCATGATGAGCATAAACGGGGATGAGGACAGCGCCGCAGCTCTCGGCCTTCTGTACGACTACTATAAGGTAACAGGAAAACCTTAGCAGTGGATCTGGAAGCAATCAAAAGTGCAAAATCTTGTATCGGGAGTTAGTTACCAAATCCTTACAGGCTTTACCTATGTGATCTTTTTCCGCACTGACATCCGACCATTAAGCAGCATCTGTGAGGCAGAGCTCATGTCATGTAACTGATCTATAGACAGCAGGATGACCCAGCTTGTTGGATGTGATGCGGTCAGACGCTGAGCGGCTGTGTTTACCCTCCCATACAGGTGCCCAGGGAAAAGAGAACAATAACCCAAAACAAGCCAGAAGCCCTGGTCTGTGATGTGGATCCCAACAAAAGGTAAGCAACAGCACGAAAAGCAGAGGGGAACCACGGCAATAAGGCAACAGAGGGATTCAAGCCCTTTCACATTCTCTGAATTCTGTGTCCACATTTGCATATATACAAGTGAGCAGTGCACAGTGCAGCCTTAACTGCTCACTAATTCATTTAAAACTGCGCACGTATTCATTTGTGGAGGAGCACCTTGTTTCTCCAAAACATCTCTTCAGGACAAAAAAAAAACAACCTTGTTTTTAGCATGAACACAATTGTGGAGTCTAATTCATTAGATTTAAAGTTAAATGATAATATAAACTTTATTCATCAGGGGATCTTGTTTTTGTTTGTTGCAGACACCAGATACAGGCCGGACACTCCATAGCGCCACATCAGGAAAGCGGTATGGAGAGCAGGATCCAGGTCCTCAAGGGGCCCTTCAATGTTCTTCAGATGGCCCAGGAGAAGAGGGCCCAGTTCCCCTCACCAGGTCTGTTCACATTCAATAGCATAAACAGAGACGAGCAGCTTAAAAACAGAAAATCTGATCGTCAGTTTGCTGATTTTGTCTATTCAGACACGACCGTCACCGTTTCCATTGCCACCGTGCCAAACTACCCGCCCGTCAAGACAGAGGGGCCCACCCATGGCTTCTCAGTGACCGTGCCAAACAACTGCACCGAAACCGACGGCCATGTAGGCGTCTTTGACCGCCAGCTCACCCACAACACCATGCAGTTCAGCCCCAGCACCCAGTCCCGCACGCCCCCTGACTCCACCTTCTCCGAGAGTTACAAGGATGGTTCCCAGGAGGTGTGTGTTTCGATCCCCCTCTTTCTAAACCCCGCTAATGCTCTCCCTACAAACCCCCTCCTTCCTCTCCTCTCCGCTCTCAGATCTCTCCCATCACACAATAGGATATTCACCTGATCCCATGGAGCCAGCGGTGGGCTTAGCCTTCCCTGGTTTTATTTGAACATGCCAAAATAGCGGCCAGTGTGTTATTATGCCATTGTCTCACAAACACAATAAAGTGCTGTACTCTTCTCCTTCAATAGCCAAAGCCCTTTCTCTCTCCTCTTTTTCTATTTTACCTGGAGGCGAATTACCTTAGAATATAGAGTAACCCAACAAAACGCCTGTCCAGGAAAAAGTGAGGGGGAATTGAAGGAAGGCTATTAAAATGAAAATAAATAATTGAAAATCAAAGCAAAGTAGCTGTTTAATACCCTCTTCTTGCTGGGCCTCACTTCACTCTTTATCTGTTTTCTTTGTGCCCTGCAGGTCTTTTCCTTCCCTGGGGATATCCAGTTACGTATGGCGTCCATGGCGCCTGAGAACTACACTCAGTTTAACACCGTGCCGGGGTAAGTCGCACTGCCGACTGCCCACCGTCCAACTTCCACCGCCGTTCAGCTTTTTAACGCAACACCGCAGAACGGCCTCATTCATGGCAGTCACAAGGGAGACACCAGACTACCCTCCGTGTGAAAGACAAGAGTCGGCACACTCGCGTTTTAGCTGCACTTGATAAATGAAGCGTGTCCCATTATGCTTTGGTTTTTGAATGCTATTGTTGCATTGTCATCCAGTTTTACAGAAAATAAAAGCCTTTTCGTCATGTTTTATTCTTGATGTTGGCTTCATTCTGCTGCTTTTTTTTTACCGTATTTTAGGAACAACTTTGAGTACACTCTTGAGGCGTCCAAGTCTCTGCGTCAGAAGACAGGTGACGGGACGATGACGTACCTCAACAAGGGACAGTTTTACCCGATCACCCTCAGGGAGATTGACAACAAAGGAATGCACCAACCCATCACCAAAGTCAGGGTAAGAATAAGAAATAAATCTGAATCAAGACAACAACATAGGATTAATCACTTAAATCAAATGCTAAATTATCATTTTAACCTTTGTTCATCCATTGCCAGAGTGTAGTGATGGTGGTGTTTGGGGAGGAGAAGTGCCGAGATGATCAGCTGAAGCACTGGAAGTACTGGCACTCCAGACAGCACACTGCCAAACAGAGGTGTCTGGACATTGGTAAGAACCACTATTTGTATTTAAACTGTCAATCACATAAAAGACATGTACTATTTAGCAGAACAAGAGTGCTGCAATAAAGTGTCAAATTAGTAGCTTAGCAGTATAGCTAACAGGAAAAAGTGCGTCGCTTGGGATTCATTCTGCTGTTAAATTCACGAAACTGTTGTCTTATTGTGACAGCTGACTACAAGGAGAGCTTCAACACCATCGGTAACATCGAGGAGATTTCCTATAACGCCATTTCCTTCACCTGGGACACCAATGATGAGGCCAAAGTAAGACAGTCAAAGAGACACTCACAAACAGATTCACGGATATACATCTGATTGACACCATATTCAAATCACAAAGCTGCTTCTGACATCATTTATGTAAGAACAAGAATGTGTTTGGTCCACAGGGATTTCATATACTTCCTTGTCTTGAACTCTTAATACGAGCCTTGAACTTTTCACATCAACACATTTAAAACCGTAAGCCAAAAATCAACTACTCCTCCTTTTTTTTAAGGTCTTGTGTGTTTTGCCAAAGACCAGAATTTAGGTTTCAGGTGTTAACACCCCTTTGTCGGCGATCATCAGCGGCTTTGTTCATTGTGATCCTCCAAAACAATCGTTAAAGAAGATTGGGGCCTAAATAGAAGAGTGAGGATGCTGTCACGTCGTTCCCCCCCTCCTCTTGTGTGTTTAGTCTTGTTGCGTGGAGACATTGAGGTGTGTGGTGTTTCTTGACTCGTCCAACCTGCCTGTCTCCCCTATTGTGATGCTGTGCGTTAAGGTATTTCTGCACACCAAACAGGTGCAACAAAGAGTGCAAGAATGAGGAAACTCAGCAGGGGGGGGGGGGTGGACGAAGACTGGATCACACAGTTAACAAATAAAATCCTGTTCAACGGGTAGGAGAGATGACTGAAAAGAGGAGCTCCTGTCCTCTCTCCCACTTCCATTTTTCATTTGTTGTTGACCCTCATGTCGGCGCTCCCTGGCACCAGTCCACTGTCAGCCCGAGATGGAGGACGACTGACAAGCTAAACAGACGAAGAGACAACATGGCGCCACGGATCATCTCCAGCGTCTTGGTCTCTGTGGGCTACAACTTAAATATTCACAAACGTCTCTCGCGCACACACACACACATACCAGGATGTGGGTCTAACTGTCTCATGACTCGAGGCCTGTGTCCATAGGATGTTCATCCTTGTGTGTATTTTTTGAAGCACCTCCCTGCTGCGTTGTTTGAGCATCTCATCAATTACATGGAAAAAGTGTGTGTGTGTGTGTCTGTATTTACCTCTCTTTCTCATTTTCTCTCTGTGTGTGAGCAGGTGTCTGGCTTTCCCCCAGGGGTGATTGCTTTGCAGCATAATATGTATTGTGGCATATTTGCAATAGGCAGCCCCTCCCTTATGTTTACCTGCTCTGGGGCAGTTAACTGATGTTATCAAAAAGGATGACAATTATTTCTTTAATGCTTTTAATAAAGTATAAAGCAGCCAGAAACCCCAAATACAAGAAAAAAAACGTAGGCACATCGAAAAACGTACAGAACCCCAAATATTATCATAGAACAATTCAAGGTTGCAGAAAATATGATACACAAATACAACTATAATACAGTGTATTTACATGTCAAGGGATTTTATTCCAACTTGACAGACATTGTGACATCAGCACTTTTAACTGGCTTTCTCAGCGTGTCTCTACATGATATATGAATAAGATGTATACATAAAATGCTCAGTGTATTCATCAATGAATAGACTGAGAGGGTTTTACTGTAGTTATGCAATGCACAAATGCATTCACTCAGATAACTTTTCTTTTGGCCTTTTAATACTATCTATATGATCTGCGATAGCTGCTGCTCACCCCTTGGTTCCTCTCTATTAGGTGCTTTCAAAATGTTATGATCGTGTGTTTTGTTGACACAATGATAACCTGTTTTCAATACAAGCACCAGGAGGACGAGGGAGCATCTCCACGAGAGAAACAAAATATGAGCCTGTGATTACTGTAGTTGACCAATGGAGGGCAACACGGAACACTGAATGTAGTCTGAGGACTGAGCAGCAGAAAGGCCTTCAGTGTTACACTATGACGCTGACGTGAATGATTGAATAATGAATGAAAACCTTCATGATTTAGAAGCAGTTGACTTGCATTGACAAAGCTTGTGGATGTTTTTATTGTATATGTTTGTTTCCCCAACTTTGTACGGGTGAAGGTCGACATGTTCTCTGTGCTTTAAACACCACTGTTCCTCCCTCCACAGATCTTCATCTCCGTCAACTGTCTGAGCACCGACTTCTCCTCCCAGAAGGGTGTGAAGGGTCTTCCTCTGAACCTGCAGATTGACACCTACAGCTACAACAACCGCAGCAACAAGCCCATCCACCGCGCCTTCTGCCAGATCAAAGTCTTCTGTGACAAGGGAGCCGAGAGGAAGATCCGAGACGAGGAGAGGAAGCAGTCCCGCAGGAAAGGGAAAGTCGCTGAGCTCAACCCTGGCCTGGCCTGTGAGTCACTCTCGAGTACTTCACCTTGTATAACATGCATGGAGCAAGGGGACTGAAACTGCTATTATTTGATCTATTCTTTTCCCACCTAATCCCAGAGTTTAAGTGTATTAGTCATAACAGATAGTGGACACTGGCAGTGATGAACCCACTCACACCACTCTTGTCAATATCCACCTTGTTTCAGCAAAAAAAAGGTCTGATGAAAAGCTACCGTCCCATAGCACCCAAACAGCAGACAGACAAAGTTAGACCTTAAGACTCACATTGGGCTTAAATGTGCTCAGACACACAACTCTAAATGCTTATGTTGCTCTGTGTTTGCTGGATGTGTAAACTACCAACTTTTCTCTAACACGTTTGCTGTAACAACGTTATAAGGGGATTCTATGTCAATGTCTGACAGCTTGTTGTGCTGCTCCCAGGTAGCCATAACAACACATTAATGCAGACTTTAAAGACACTTAATGGACACCTAATAACAAACTAAACTGCTCCCTGTCGCGTCCTTTCCTTCCAGTTGTGGATGCCAAAGTTCCCATCCTCCAGAAACGCAACGATGTGACCATCTTCAAGATGATGACCGACCACGAGACCCAGCCCGTCCTTTTCATTCCTGACATCCACTTCTCTACCTTCCAGCGCCATGTGAGTGCCAGTCACAGACATACAGCTCCAGCATGGATCGCCACGTCTTGCCTGTCATTTCTGACCATAAACATTTTCTTTTGCTACATTTATGTAACATTTGTTGCATCTTAGATGGACCATGAACAGTTTTATTTCCGCCTCCACCCACTCATCAGCCAGCTGGGTCGAGGTGACATGATTGCTTGCTAGTTGGCAGGAACATTGAGTTCTGGTTTGGAGCTCTGAGTCCTAGAAACCAATAGCTGTGTTTCAGACTGCTTACTCACAGGATGAATCATTTACCAGTGACTCAAAAAGAACCGGGGGGTTCAGAAGATACTACCTGTACTGCTAACTTTATGTGTTCGCATGCTCAGAGGAAAGTAAAGAGGTAGATTTAGAGACGAAGAGAAGACTGGACTGGACTCTGAGCTTTGCTTCTTCCAGTCAGGACGAACACGTGACATCACACTTTCAGAGTGTGTGTGTGTGTGTGTGTGTGTAGGCCTGGCCTGGACACATCATTTCAGGCGCTTTTCAATGTTTTCTTTGACATGTAAGGTGAGCTGCTTTATTTGAAGTAAATGTCTCTGGAGGAAAAAATAATTTAACTACTTGTGACCTTTGAGTGCCCCCTTCTGGCCACCTCATGAGCTGTCCCAGAATAACTAAGTCTACCTTGCACCGATGAGGCTGAGGGAGGGACAGGAGGTTATTTTTGGTGTTGCCGAAGACATTGAACCTGACTGAACTGCTATCAGTTTCTGATAAACTCTGGGTTTACAGAGTTTCCTCTCAGAATAGAATTCTATTAACAGAACAACGCCTGCAATTGATACAGTTGCAGAGAAAAAAGGCTCCACTAGAACACCAGCTTTCTGAGAATTAAAAAAAAAGACAACTAAATATTTTTCATTGACTTTTACATTATTTGAGACAGTGAATTGGTTGAAGGAGTTTCATGCACTCTGTAATTTACTGCATAACTGAACACAGCCAGCACATGTACTACAACGTGTTGCTGCAGTGTAACTTTGACCTGGCTGACTGGATTTGCTGCCGGTATGCAGAATTAGTATTGCAGCAGTGACAGAGTTGTACATGTTTAAACATGCACTGCAGGATATATATTAAAATAATTTAATTTATGTTGGGTACCCAACACTCAGATATCTATAGCTGATACTATTAAAGTCATCTCTGAAGCTATATATAGTTGGTAGTTTATTTTAAAAACTCTTATCTTCCATCTGAGTTCATTTTTCTGTTTCTGTTTCCTCTGCAGCCTTTCCCGACAGAAGACGGAGAGGACAAGTGAGTTCACTGAGGCACTGATTTTACACTTGCTCTTTTCACACTTGCTTTTGAAGTCGTTTTGAAGCGAGACAACCTTTGGCTCCTTCCCAGTAAAAGGAATACAGAGATGCATAGCTTGTTTCTAGGAAATGAACGTTGGCATTGTGTGCATACCTGTCAGTTTTACAGCCTGTTAGCTGGTTGTTAAGGGCATTTCAGTAGTGATTTGTGTGCGTGTGTCCACTGCAGCTCGGGCATGAAGAGATTACCCTTCAGTGATGAGGAGTTCGGTTCGCCCCCAAACAAGATGGCGAGAGGAGGGGAACCAAAGAAAGGTACTGTGTGTGTGTGTGTGTGTGTGTGTGTGTGTGTGTGTGTGTGTGTGTGTTGCTGTAGTGTAATGCTTTGACTGTTCACATGCTCATCAGGTGAGTTATGCTCTTCTCAGGGGAAAAATCTGTGTGTTAAAGTGTGTGTGTTTGCTGTGGTCGGCCCCTGGAGGCCACACTCTCTCTCTCTCTCTCTCTCTCTCTCTCTCTCTCTCTCTCTCTCTCTCTCTCTCTCTCTCTCTCTCTCTGAGCCATGTGATTATTCCAGGTCCTTCAAAACACATACACGTGTCCAAAGCCTCCACTGACCCAACAAAATACCACTGATAACTACGTGCACACACTCATGCAAACAAGTCTATGCCCTTTACCCTATATACTATTCATAGGCAAGCAGCAAACATGTTTTCAATACTAAAATGTGTAACTATATGCTTAAAGATGTGTTAGAAGGGGAAAGTTATGGGCTTCAACTTGATCATTTAAAATCTCTTTCACACAGATTCTACATGAATACACCTGCATACGTACAGCCAATAGAGTCACAAAGCCAGACTAAATCTTCCAAGATGGGTTTGTGGTGCAGGATTTTAATGTGGAAGCCATCTACAGAGAACCAATAGACCTGATCACATGTATACCAAACCAAGCAGTGAACCACAGGGAGGTTTCCAGGGGTCATCAGATGCTTATGTTGCACAAAATAACGTGTACATTGCAGATTTTCTTTTTGTGAAATACTGCATACTTTCACCTCATCAGGTCTCTAAAAGGCCATCAAATGAACAATCTCAGAAGCTAAAACTGCTCATAACTTGTGTATGACTATACAGCCATAAAATAAGCCTCAAATGAAACATGATTCAGCAGAAAGCATGACCAATTTTTCACCTGAAATTGACCTTAAATCAAACTAAATTGTGTTAAAGGTTTAGGTGAAGTTCCAGGACTTTCCAGGACAGCTATCGTGTTTTTCCAGTTAAAGAATTGTCAGCGCTGCGATAGTTTGGCAGGAATCATGTTGACGTTTGAGTGAAAGAGAGAGCTGCCAATGTGCTGAACAGCTTCCATGAAGTTATGTCCGTCTCTTGGCAGCTCCAGACCACAATGAACTGTGGCCTATATATGCTGTAGCATTAGGGAACACCACCATAGAGTCACTTATCATACTGTTTCACTTCTTTATTATTTGGTTTCGCTCCATTCTGAAGCTCAAACTAGTGAAAAAACTCCTATTCACATAGTTACGTCTTTAAATATTTGTTGTATTTAGAGGCCAGAACAGGTTGGAAAACAACACAAGAAAAGCTATTTAGGGCACGATCTATTTTAAGAAGACTGAGTATTGTGAATCAGACGGGGGTCTGTCCATGTATGCTGAGTGTGCTTTCTAGGCGTGCTTTGTCTGGGCCAAGTGCCACTTCTTTGAGCCTGGATGCGTGCCTGTAAAGTCTGGCAGGGTTGTATTTAGTTTACAACAATACATCTTTAACTTTACTAATGGATTAAACAGACGTATGGGTGCATGTGCTTCAAAATAGAGACAGGGATGCAGTAAAACCACGAATCTTTAAACCCACACAAATGAACCAAACCAGCAGTCAAGCTGTTCAGACTGACGCAAATTCACGCTTCACGCCTGCCAGTGACTTTTGTCTGAGGCCAGATTTGGGGTTTGCTTTTGTGTCCAACCCATGAACATACATGCTTGGCTTTGACGAATTCCCGTCTCCTCTTTGTCATTTTTCACCACACAGTCCTGCTGTACGTGCGCAGGGAGACGGAGGAGGTGTTTGATGCCCTCATGCTGAAGAATCCCACGCTGAAAGGCCTGGTGGAAGCTGTGAGTAGACTTCAGATCATCGTGCTGGTAGTGGCTGGTATTGCGCTTCATGTTTTTGTTTCATATTCGAGGTCTCGGGCCAATGCACTTGAGACCCAGTTCTCGCTGTGTGTCCAAGAAACAATGGCAGGTTAAATAATCTGTGAGAGGACACCGACTCTAGAATACAAGGAGTGGATCGGGGAAATAAAGAGAGAGTGAGAGAGAGAGAGAGAGAGAGAGAGAGAGAGAGAGTTAAAAAGGAACACAGGCGATGAAAGCATGCAGTAATGGAGGGGAGGGGTGGGAAAAACAAGTTGTGGAAAAGAGCAAATGGAGAAAGCGGAAGAGGAGAATGTGGGACAAGGGTGTGTAAAATGCAAAAAGAAATAGAAGCATGAAAAGAGGCAGGTGTGAGGCTGCTTTAGGCTACAGGGGTCGTGTTCAGTAATTATGGAGAACCAACAGTGGAATTGATGAGTTATAACAGATGAACCAGTCAGGATTAGAATTGTCTTTGTTAAAGCGTTTATGTTTCTTTCAATAATCTAACATTGATTTGTGGGGGGGTTTTTTCAACCAGATTTCAGAGAAGTATGAATTACCTTTGGAGAAGGTTGGAAAAGTCTATAAGAAGTGCAAGAAAGGGTGAGTTTGATTTATTAACACTGCACTACATTATGTGTAGGACCTTTGTGAAGGACCTGCCATTAATTAAAAGCCACATATTCCTCCTACAGCAGGGTTTTCCTCAGGGACAATCTCAAGTTTTTTTTTTTTTTTACCTCTAATAGGCAAATAAAGCAAAATTTAGTTCTCTGTCAAAATGTGCATAATAAGAGTGTCAATCAATTTTTCCCTGATTCATCATTGGCTGATTTATGTCATATCCCTTTTACAGAGAGGCCAAAACTCCTTTACACTTACGCCAAACCACACTGATATTTTGCCTGATTTAACTTCCAAACATATTCATAATGGGTATTTATTTGGTAGTTTGTGAGTGAATTGAACATTAGCAATCAGACTAGCTGCTGCTGTGATGCTTATCAGCCAATCATGAGCTGTGGGAACAGAGACCACACAGGCTTGATTGACATCATCCCATAATTGGGATGTTGAAGGTAAATTAAATTGTGCAATGATTTCATTTGCATATTTAAGGTAGAGCCATGCTCTTGAGCAAAATCTTGCTGTAGTGCAACACATCTTAAAGGAATGTTTGACAATTTGGGAAATATGCTTATTTCTTGACTGAAGTTAGAAGAGAAGATTGATACCACTGCTAATATATATTTGATCAGCAAAAATGTGGCTGTAGCTGGTTAGCTTAGCTTAGCACAAAGACTGGAAACAGGGGGAAATAGCTAGCTTGTCTCTATTCTACTGCTGGCTGTAGCAACATTTTCAATAAAGTGTATGAGAGTATCACTTGAAAAGTATATACAGTAGATTGTAGGTTGTGTAATTAAGGACATTAGTCTTTCGTTTTTTTTGGGATGAGGATGAAATGAACAGGTCACTAACCCCCATATCTGATATATAATAGGATCCTAGTGCACATGGACGACAACATCATCAAACACTACTCCAACGAAGACACGTTCCAGATCACCATGGAGGAGATGGGCAGCATGTACAAACTCACCCTCACTGAGATCTGATTGGATGGGAGGAGGTGACATCACCCAGACCGGAGGGATGGAGGATGAATGAAATGAAACCGTCAGGAGTAGTGGTTTACACGTCTAGTTATGCAGTGATTATGGACTTGATTTAAAACTTAAATCATGTTGACTTTGTGCTGTATAAACGTCAAACAAATTTTAAAAGTCCCACAAGAGGTATTTAAAAAAAGCCATAGCTCTTAATCGATCACAATGTTGATTAGATATGTAAGTTAGACATTTTGATTCATTTGAAAACCTTTTTTGTGCATACGAATCAACAAGTGAGGACAGGTTTTTATCGTTAAGACGTCTTTATTTTGTATCCAGTAAGTTGCACCTCAGATAATAATGCCTACTTTTGTAAATTTGTGTGCAGAGCATTTGTGGTGCTGCTATACCTCATGCTATGCAAGCAGCAGTGTTTCTTTTTATAAGGGGAAACGGCTCGTCTTTTGCTTCCTGAAGCCATAGCACTGATGATTACAATCTGTAAAGTTGGGGATTCTGTGCCCAAAATGAAGACAGCAAATCGTTGATGGAGCCCCAGTGGTTCAGTGTATTAATACTAAACAACATGGCAGTATTTAGTGTGCAAAACTCTTCAACCATCATACAATTAGGGTAGAATCATGTAAATGTTTATTGTACTTTTTTAGCATAGGATACATGTTGTTTGTGAACGAAATGACTTAAAATATGTTTTTTGTCAGATCAATATAAAAATGGCCTTTTTGTAAGTATTAAATAGTCATTAAATATATATATCTCGATAACGATGCTAAAACACAGCTACCGTTCCCCTGTAGAGTAGTTTTCTGAATGTCGATGAAATAGGTCAATGAATGTCAAGTACAGTCGGGCTGTTCTGGAAGTGCAATATGACATTTAGGTTCAGACACATTCGGAAAAATAACATCTCCTCTATTGCCATAACTACGGTATATAATACATATAATCTGATAAAACGAATTGTTTTTTAAGGAAATATTGTTGTATATATCCACTGAAAAAACGGATCTATCTGATCCCTCCTTTTGTATTTCAGTACTTATGTGTATATATTTATTAAGAGATGGATGTGGGTCATTGTTTTTTTAAATTTACTATATATATCCAAATTTCTATTATTCCTATTAATATAATGTTTTTTTTCCTTTTTATATGAAGTTATTCTCACCTTACATGTCAAGGGATAAAAAGTTATTAATGTGTTTTTTTTGTAAAGGATTTGATGCACAAAGTGACCAATAAAAGCTCTCCAGCAGCTTCTGTTTTGGTTGTCTGAGACCTTTTCTTCCTTGTGATCTCTCATACTGTTTCACATATTTCATTCCTTTTCAAACACAGCCCACATATAACTCAAACTGTCCATTTTTCAACAGACCTGTACTCTATGAATAGGAAATATGTGTGTCCACAGGGAACAGGCATGCCAGGACAGCCTGGCGCAGAGAAGCTGCTCTGTCGGAAACCTCGGAAAAAAATCGGCCATTATTTAATATTTTAGTCACATTACTGGCACGGTGTAATGTCAATCAGCCGGGCCACCACTTTGGTCCAGACGGAAATATCTGATCATCTATTAAATGGATTGACATTAAATGTCGATACAGACACTTGGTCTTTTAGAGGTGATGGTTACAGTATGACAGGCACGCGTCGGCTATGTTTCCTGTGTTTATTATGACTGTCAGATGTTGGACTCATGATGCCACCACCTAAGCACATGACACTCTCTAAAGGCTCAGGTGTGGTAAGGAAAGGAAAGGCCGAAAGACTCATTTGGTTATAATTCAACCAACTGGTCACGGCAACATTGTCATGCTGCCCTGTTGTCCGTTGGTGCAAAGCCATCTGGTGTGTCTCTCTTTTACGGTTGGTGTCAAGATGTGTTTTTGCACTGCGTCTGTAGTCTTCATGGTGTTGCATGACATGCAGTTTCATTGCTACTTCTCTCACATGGTAACTGAGTATATTCAGGCAAAGCTGACTTTTCTGAGGTTAAGTTCAGAACCATTTTGGGTTCTGCCCTCTTAAATTGCACACTCTTATGATTTTGTGTACCCTTGGCAGACCAGACCACAAGTGACCTACTTTGATGCTGTTCAAACATTCCAAGTGCAGCTCTAGCCGCAGCTCTAGTTTCGCACTTTGAGAAAACTAAACAAATTCCTCCTTCAACACTGCAATCCTTCTCAAGTTGACACCGATTTGTCTTGTACCATAACTGGTATCAGACTGTAATCCGGATAAATATGGATAAATATGTCTTCATACTGAAAGACTGGGTTCTCGTACAGGGGTACTCAGTTAAGAAATAAACAACAAAGTGATGAGATCTAATTTGGAAAGTATTAAATTACATTTCTTAACAATCATCTTCTCCATCAAAAATCTCTGTATGTTTTTTTGCAATTCCAGCAACAAGGACTTCTAATATTATTAAACAGAGATTTTTTTAAGAAAGCTGCATTGTCCTCACTGTTTGAGTCAGTTTGTTCCACCTAGTCTTTGCATGATTCATTTATTTCCTTTTTTTATAGAACCACTCTTCAAAGTAAAAAATCCCTTCTGCTGTGAAGTTATTTACTTGCCAAGTGTGCACTTGGTGACATAACAGGAAGTGTATTTTTTATTTTGCCTGCTGAAAATATAATCATTTCAATCCAGCTCTGGAAATATACACACACCTACTGTACCCACACAGTTAAACCATGACCTGTTAATGTTCTCCCAGGACACTAGAACTTTGAAACACTGCTAATAATATGAGAAGTTACCTGAATATATTGTGGAGCGGAGACCACCTTCTACAGTCAATCACACCTACATTTATCACTGAATTCATACAAACTTCATTTTCCAACAGTGTCTGCTGAACCAATTGAATTGAGCAAATTGTTAAAAACAGATAATTAATAAGGAAGTTGAAAATAGGTTGAGGTTCAGAAAATAACGTAATTTCTTTTCTTTTATCGTGTACACACACACACACACACATGAGTGAAGTATTAAAGTGCTCCGTGTGTGCACAGCAGCAATGGTTGTGTGTGTGTGTGACCTATCTCTAAAATAAACGCTCCTTTGTCTCAGTGAATGAGAAGGCCGTGTCCCTTTATTCAAACACCAAACCTGTCCAAACCATTAATGCTCCTTTCCATCTGAATAGAAAAGTCAAAATGTAGAGTGTTGTATGTGGCAGACCAGGAAAACCTAACATGTGTAAAATGTAGAGTTCTTTTTTAGAGATCTGATTTTATGTTGCATATATTTGATTTTATATAGGTTTTACGCCGGATGCCGTGACAGCATCTGTCTCTCCAACAAGGCCCAAAGGCATCATTTATTGATCATACAAGGACATATTTAATTAATAATAATGCTATTAATAATTGATTTTTGGAATATATAATCAGTGATAATATAGGGAAATATTTTGATTCGATTTGAGAATTTATTTCAATGCATCATGCCTAAACAAATGTTTGCTTTTGTCTTGACTGTTTGATTGTTTAATCGTTCGTGAATTACTTGATTGATGCGAAAGAAAAAAAACACACTTGATGGCCCAATGCTACGATGAACATTTAATTGATTACTACCGTCGACATTTCGAGTATCTACCACGTCTTTTGCATGCTGTCCGCCCAGTATTTATAGATGTGCATGCTTTTGTGAATGCTTACTTGATTGCTGCGTTCATTCATTTAAAACAATGAGCGGACGCCTCCCGAACAACGTCAGTGTCAGTGAGTGGAAATTATTTGCATTCATGTTTTATCTGTAACCTTTAGGGTCGCATTGTGGCTGGTTCACATTTTCCCAGAATGTGTGTGTGCGGGGGGCGTTCCATCAGGCGCGTGCACGCATTGGAATGGCTTTTTTGGAATTTGATGTGCTGTCCCCTGTGACGGAACACAGAATCGATTGTATTGTCAAAGCTCAATGATAAGTCAGTTTGTTTGTGAAATCAGTATTTAGTTTTCACACTCCACCACAGTGAGGATCTACTGACCTGAACAATTTATAGGAAGAACCTGAGCAAAGCATCCTTGTGAAAGATGATTTCTCCACAAATGGACCAAGCCAGAGCCAAGATGGACAAGTGCAGTATCCCAAAAGAAGTTCTTCTGCCCATAGTGAAAAAATTCTTACAGTCAACATCTGTGGTACGGTGGAACATGCTAGCTGCAGAGATCTGGCATTCAGACACACAAGCTCAACTGGCTGATATGTGTACTGGATTCGTACAGACAATCTCCGCAGTCATCCTGAGAAATCTCCTGCCAATGCTAAAGAAGGACAAAAGTGCATCTCAGGCTAAAATAACTGCAGCTTTGGAGAACTTCACCACTGGTATGGGAGACTCCCTCACTGGTAGCTTTGCTGCAGCTCTTCACGTACCAGAAGAAAAATGTAAGAGTGCTAAAAAACTGGCAGCACTGATCAAGAGTGAAGTTGCAAAGAAGGTACAATCGGTTGTATCTGTGGTCACCAACAGCTCTGTTTGGCCTACAGAGCCAGGGGGAGCTCCTCATCACTGACTCGGTCTTCCATGGCGAAACTACAACGAAGGACTACAAAAAGCGCAACTGAAACATGTCCCCGTGAAATCTGCTACTCATCAGCATGCAGGCGATTTAAACAGGTTCTTTTGTGAGAGGCTGCTTCACTCGTGGTGTATGAAGGAGAGAAACCAGAGCTCCTGCTGTCACACTTAACAATCAACACTGCTTCAGTGGAGACAATTCACTCAACGATTCACTATTTAATATCAACATTTCCTTTGTGCAATAATGTAGATTCAGTTATATTGTGCTTTTTTATCAGTTTAATAATCCATAGCTTGATTTGTTTTTTTACCGATGGTTCTTGTTATTGAGATCGAGAATTTGAGACAGTTTGCTATATTTACTGTTCATTTTATGTCATATTCTTTTTTCTTTTTTTTTTACTTATTTGCTACATGTTCGAAGTAAATAAATACATATGAAATGAAACGTAAGGATTGTTACTGTCTATTCATATTCATCAACATGAATCCCATTACTTTATGACTGTTGTTAAACCTGTGTAGTATATGCATATCTTTGTTTTCATGGACGGCCGCATGGTGCGTCACTTTAAATGTTAATACACGGTATTGTGGGGCCTAATTATTTACTTATATTTTATAAAGGAAGATGCAGTGTTTCCTATGCTAAATTAGCTAATAAAGGAAGCATTGGAGCACCTTTCCTTTGCATTTAGAGAATTTGAACAGCTCTTATCACTCAGTTAGGACCCTTCCTAACCAAAAAGGACTATTCCACCGCAGCCAGAGTCTCATAGCAACAGATGAGAATCCCATTCCGACCAATCAGGAGCCTGGTGCATGTAGAGGAATCCCTGTTGTCCCTCCATTCAAACATGTAGGAGAAGAGAGGGTGGGGCCACGTGTGTATGTGTGGTACACAAAGCATCCTTCAGTGTAGTGTTGACTGTAAGAGATGGCTCCAACAACAGGCCATCTGCGGTTTGTTGTAAGGCAATATGTACACAAAATGTTCTCAAAAATCTCTGTGTTAGGAAATGAAAGCTTTTCTCACCCCCCTGCCAGACAGAGTGGTTGTGCTTTTGTACCATAGACAGCATTTTAAACATTGACATTGTGAGCTCTTGTTGTGTTTCAAAGTTTTATTTCTGTACTTTCAATGGGATTCACATAAACATGCTACTTTCAGTGTACTTTGACAGAAACCACACCAAAGATTGTCGATGTTTAAGAATCCGAGGCTATAAACCACGTGAGTATACAAGGGATTGCTCTCCGCAAAAAATAAAATGACTATTCACCCTGGTTGAAAGCCTTAACCTCCACTGATTGATGAAGACCACCTGGCCTTTTAATCTTCCCACATAGCTTTTGCAGCATTATCCGAATGTTTTGTTGCGATGTTATTGAATTGTGGTTTACTGTGAGTCTAATCCAATATTTAGTCCAATATCTCTTATTTAATTTCTTATTTGTGCTAGTTTGTAGTATGCACACATGACTTTAATATAAGTTGTAGGATATAAGGTAATGGATATGAATCTGTGCTACATTTGATGGCCATTCTGTATCTTTAGAAGGAGCTGAAGCAAAGGCTGACTTGGGTTTAAACATTAAAGTGAATAAATCAAATGTAATTTCCATTTGAAGCTGAATTTTTCCTTTAAAATGCTATACCATGCACTTTACTTGTACAGTTACTTCACTAACAAACACAATACATGTGGCAGGGACTCTTTCCCCATGCATAAATAATAGATTGAATGCCAAAACAGCATTCTGAGATACAGAAATCAGAAAAAAAACGCAATGTCATTATTTCAGGAAGAGCACTTGCACACATCAACTCCACGTGCTTTGGCTTGTCATTATTTTTTGTGTGAAATTGTCTGTCTGAACAGCAGTTGTCTGCAATTGTAAAGGAATTACTTTTTGATGTGCTTCTCCATCACATTTTTCACACTTATACACAAAGCAGAAGAGTTTTCCTATGGTCTTTTCTGCCTGTGTCCAGTATTTGCATTAATCTGAAATTAAAAAAGCAATCAAAGAAGGCTACAAAAAAAGGAGTAGAAGGAAGGAAGGAAGGAAGGAAGGAAGGAAGGAGGGAAGGATGAAGGATCCTTCTTTAGAGGTTGTCACACTACCTGGGAACTCTTTGCTTGCTGTGCCCTTTCCCCCAGATGCCAGCTTGTAGTGGTGGCGGGGAGGAGCGGACAACTGGGTATTTGTACAACATTGGCATCAGCTTCTGTGAAAAAGATATCATCACTACACCTTGTAAAGTTATAGTGAAAAAATGTATTTCAGAGGCATAAGAGCCAAGTGCTGCTAGATTATCTTCAACAATAATCTGAAAAATCCAGTTTGACTCAGCATTCCATCGCAACAAAAATGTAAACCCATTGACAACGCAATGAAGTGTGTGCTCTTACATGAATGTAAAACAATGTAAATCTAAATTGATGAACTCACGATATTTTTTTTTTAGTAAGTTTTGTGTTGATTGTGCTCAAACTTGCAATGGCAGCCTACCTAATATGACAACATTTTACATTTAGAGTGGATGTACTTCCTTTGGAAATAACACTCTTGACTAGATGACACGGCCTATGGCTGCCTGTCAGAGCTCAGGGGCCTTTAGTGAAATATAGCCCTTGGGTGAGGTGATATATTTAATCCTGCTGGGGCAACTTCCCCCTTTTTGAGTCCGCTCTGGGAGTTCCTGAGTAGGGGGAGTTGGCCGGACAGGGGAGGTGTGCGTGTGGAGGCCCAGATAGGGCCAGCGTAACCTTTCCTCCAGATTCCATAACTGAGTTGAAGCGGCCTGCCCCACTTATATTACAAACAGGCTGCTGTGCTTAGGCCCGCGCTGCCTGTCATGCCAGCATGCTAACACGTTTTCCTCGTAACTCCTCCCTCTCCCACTCTCTTCTCACTAACTGCTTCTGCAGCTACACTGCCACAGTGCCAAGCCCTCGTTGCTGCCTTAGGTCATGCTTATGTGAGTCATACTGAGGCACGGCCTCCGTTAGCAGCCAGGCGCTGCCAGGGCCAGGCTAACACACCTGCTATACTATCTTCTGCTGCAAGCAAGTTGCAAACAAACACTAATTGACCAATTTTATGCCAGGTGTGAAAGTGAGGTCATATGAGTTTTGTTTATATATAGAAGCAGGGAATATCAGAAACAGAATATGAGTCTGATGCTCATAAAAATGACACTGGGTCTACTATTGTTTTTACCAATATTTACACATTCTTGTGGAGCCTTTTTTTACGTCAGGGCTTCCAGAAATTCATTAGGACTTCTGACACAGTTTCTCTTTGTCAAATTGCAGTTGGTGATATAACAGCATGTAGGTCAAGGCCAATTTGAGTTCGACATGTGCTTGTGGGAATGATCTCATAGAAATTGTCAGACAATAGGCCACAGGAAAAACAGCCCAACAAACATTACCTTTACATAAAGTGTAAAGAATATATTTACTAACAGGAGAAAAAAGCACAATATCCTTTTTTAGTGTAGTGAATCTGTACACGTGAAGTCCCATGATAATTAATTTGTCTGCAAATGTAACAGTAATAATTTAAATCAAAAATCCAATATAGTCCATGAGGTTGGCTCCACCCCAGAATCCCTTGCTTAAAGACTGGCTACACCCACAGACAAAACAAGTGTGGAAATCATGTGAAATCATGCCATGAATAGGGTATAGAAGTTAGATATTTGCCAAATGTATCATTTATAATTAGTGGCCTCTCCTGGCTGACCTGATTTGCTGCAAAATCACATTGAAACATGTACTTTTTATGACATAGATACATTATTACACTGATAACATGGTTATGGGCTACAGTGATAACATGGATAAAATAAATAAATAAACTCACTATTAAGCTTAGTGAGTATGTGTTTGTGCAATATGTTCATTTAAGCACTTGTTTATCTGCTGCACAAACAGCTCAGAAAAACAAGACAGAAACTCACGCTTCAACTGGTGTTGCATTCAGGTATTGTGGGAAACGTGGGACAAATAACTCTCGCCTTACCCCCTCGCTTTCAAGTGGACAGCAGAGCTTGTTTTTTTCCGCTGGCAAGTAGAAGAATATATCAATTTCTAATACTCTAAAGTATATCCTGTGTTTATAGTGTTATAGTCAACCTAGCCTTATTAATATAGAAAAAGAGATTCGGTGTCAATTATGTTTTACTTAACTGCCCTATAGTCCTGGCACTTTAGCTATATTTGCAATTTATCTTTATCAAAACATATCAATAACAATTATGCTCAGCGATTATCTCCGTTAGCGAAACAATTTTCTTTCCTGGGTGATTTCTAAGATGTTATTCCTACACCCCCTGAATGCAGCATAGACTGGATCGACCTTTCGCCTATTTAGTGGATGGCAGTTCATCGGGTTTACACTGACACTGCTGACTCTCACAGACACGCCCACCAACGGCCACGCACCCTATTTCCTCCAACCGTCCGGCGAGCACGCACTGTTCACGCGCTCCCTGCTCTCCCATTGGCTGAAGCTCCGCACACACTCAATTGTGATTGGCTCAGTGTTGCCACCCGCCGGTGCGTGTTGTGAGTTTTGTTTTCCTTTTTTTTTCTCCCCCCCGTGTTTTACACACACAGCTGAGAGAAAAGGGAGTCAGTCAGAGAAAAAAGCGACCTCAACCCTACCCCGGTACAGGCAGCAGCTCTGGCAACCGCCGTCTCTTTGTTCTGTTCGGGCTCTGACAACCACAAAGTGATATTTAGACATTGTATTCCTCAATGCCATCGCGAAAATATACAGAAATGGACTCAAACGAGGTAAATTTTTTTATTTTTAAAACTGTTTACGTTACTTCAATTTGGGCGCGACATTTATTTTGCCGTCCAGTAACATTCACTTGTTTACAGATTTTATATTTCAGTATCGTAAGCTAATTCAACATATTTAGCGTTAAACAATATCATTAATATTAGTCAAGTCAGGGTCGCAGCGGAGCCAAATCAACCATGTTACATTTAAATCTAATAATTTAAAAGATAGCTAATTACCTACACGTATTTATTGTCATCTCTTAATTTAAACAAGTTGCATGCCATTGTTGACAAATGATCAAATCTGGTTTGTGTGTTTGTGGAGGATCAGTAATATGTGTGTATTAAAGTTATAACGTAATTAGCCGATGTTACTTCCTGATGCAAACCTGCTTTATGGGGGATTTCACTTCACTCGTCTCTGCAGGACGTCACTGTTTGGTCTATATTTGGCGATGGGAGGTGTCCTGGCTGTGAGCCAGAGGCAGTCCATGCTGGGCTGGGGTGTAGTCACCAACCCCCCCCCCCGCCCCCCCCCCCCCCCCCCTGCATCGTGTATGCAGTTTGAATGGAACTTTAGATTGAGGAACAGTGACAGAGCAGATGATGAATGGAAATAGATGTTTTCCTCCATTCCGCTCAATAGAATAGAAAGCTCTCCTTTGTTTGCATGTGTGCCACCATCACTAAGTTTATTTATTGTTCCTTTTCAGGCTGAGTATATGGATCCTTGCGGGTCCTATGCAAAGAGAAGGAGGCATGACAGTGAACAGTCTGTCCCTAGTGGAACCTGTGGCCTGGAGTACACCGACCTGGAGGCCGCTGAAGCGCTGATGTGCATGAGCTCTTGGGGCCGGGGCCACTTCCTCGGCAGCCGGCCGAGCCCCTGCAAGCCCAGGCCCCTCACCCCGGCTTCGGACTCCTGTGACTCCCTCATGCCGTCAGAACTTCCAGAGCCCCCGAAGGACTTTGTGTCCCTCTCCTCCCTGGTGAGTGACTTCTCATGCTGCACGGGTGTCAAACTATTGAATAATATGTAGGTTAGATTTGCCCCATCAAGTTCTGCCCCCCCCTTAATAACAGCAGACACTGACAAGGTTCCCTTGATGTGAATGTGGAAAGATACGTGTGGGATCATGGTTTATTATGTGAGACCCGGTCAGGTGAGAGGTGCTGCAGCAGGAAACGTCATGATACTGTAAGGTGCTCTGACCTTCAGACAGAGTGTCTCCTCTCAGAGTCATAGAAATCACAGTTTATAGCTCTTTATAACTCAGAGTGATCATTAGTCTTGTGTGTACCTGTTTGTCTTGTCTCTGCAAACACTTTCCCCTGTACATCTTATTACCATGTCATCAGGGTACACTGGTTAAACCTTCTAATGTTCTCCCCTCCCTTCTCTTTTCCAGTGTATGACTCCCCCTCATAGCCCCAGCTTCGTTGAGGCATCCGGCACAGCGCTCCAGTCAAGCTCTGGCCTGGCTGTGTCCGGGCTCCATCAACCTGTCCTGGCACCCATTGCTGAAAAGACGGCCTCCCTCCCTCCTCTGCCACAGCCCTGCAGAGCCATGGCGACCAGCGTCATCCGCCACACCGCAGACGGCACCCACTGCCAACACCGCATTCCAGTGGCCCCCAATCCAAAGAAAACGGGAGGAACAGTAACGGCTGCAACGGTCTGCCTGCAGCAGCAGCAGCGTATTACAAAGACTGAGATAACCACACCTCCATCTACTCCTCTCACACCCGCATTGTTCGCCCCAAGAACAGAGCAGCACGCCAGTCCCTCAAACCTCTATTTGAACAGTGTCTCCACCCCCACTTCTGTCAATATGCGACCGCAAAGCAGCCCTCCGACTGCCTCTGCTCTCGCAACCCTGTGCCCGCCCTCAGTCCCCAGCCCTCAAATCATCTGCCAGATGTTCCCCGTCAGCAGCCAATCGGGTATAATCTCCGCCTTCATCCCCGGTGCGGTTCAGACTTCCAATACTGGGATTCGGACCGCCGCCACACCCATCCTCCCCCAGCCTGCCTTGGCTAACGCCGTCCCCGTCCAGCAGTCCCTCATCATGGGCTCAGCAATGCCCCAGGGCACGGTGATGCTGGTTCTCCCTCAATCCTCTATCTCTCAGGCCCCTCACTGCCCTCAGACGGTCATGACTCTGGGCAACACCAAGCTGCTACCTCTGGCCCCGGCCCCTGTGTATGTGCCAGCGGGGCCCAGCTGCGGTATAACGGCAACAAAGATGGACTTTTCCCGCAGGAGAAACTATGTCTGCACCTTCCCGGGCTGCAGGAAGACGTATTTTAAGAGCTCACACCTCAAGGCTCACTTGAGAACACACACAGGTGAGGGTTAACTGCATACACAAGTGTTCGGTTTAGTTGATACTCGTGAGGATGTGGGAAAGAATTGGGACCACGGATGAGTGTTGCATCCTGTTTGTAAAACATTCCTTTCTTGGCCTTGTTATTCTCGATGAGATGAAAGTGAGTTCATTGTTATATTTCTTATGACTGCAATCTGACTCACTTGCCGACTCCCTGCTCTCCCCGTTTCCCTCCCTTAGGTGAGAAGCCTTTCAGCTGCAGCTGGGACAGCTGTGAAAAGAGGTTCGCCCGCTCCGACGAGCTCTCCCGTCACCGGCGGACGCATACGGGTGAGAAAAAATTTGTGTGTCCCGTGTGCGACCGGCGATTCATGCGCAGTGATCACCTCACCAAACACGCCCGCCGCCACATGACCACGAAGAAGATGCCCTCCTGGCAGGCCGATGTCCGGAGCCTGAACAAAATGGCCGCTGGCAAAGCACCTCCCTCAAAACCCGGCCTGGCCACACTAAGCATGCTGGTACCTGCCAGCTCAAAGTAGACAATGAACACTGCCATTCTACCCAAGATACCACAGGGACACAGGGATCAGCCAAGCACACGCGGCTGCTGCTATTTTACTCATGGGAATGACAGAAAAACATGCACTGGACTCTTTTATTCCTCTCTACTGCTCATTTGTACATGTATTTTTCTTTAAAGGATTCTTTTGTTTACTTTGATATATTTGATAATGTCAATGCACTCTTGCCAAAGCCTTTGTATGAAGTTTGTCTTATACATTTCACCCTCCACCCCTCCTCCAACACTTTCTCTTTGTTTGTGTTGATACTGAGATATATATATATATATATATATATATATATAATATATATGTCTAGGAGTGTATTGTTTGTTGTACTATGAAATGCATTTATTTGTCATTTTTGGGAAAACATGCAAAGATGATATGAATATTAACCATCAGTACTATGATTATACCTTGATTATATCTCCCTGTCTAACTTTTCATATTATTTAATACGTATTTGTAATAAAAAAAAAAGATTAAGTGAGTCATTTCTTTGTGCTTTTTTTTTGACTTTTCTGATGTCTTATCCGGAAACACTAAGTGTGGGATCTCGGTATAGTCAGCAATCTTTCCCACAGTGTTGCCTGCCCACATCCTGTGTGCGTCACACTGTGACTCCCCCTTCTACCGCCCTCTTTTGGTCTACTGGCTGACTGAAACTCAGTGTTATAAAAGCACTTTGGCGAGACCATTTAAGGACATTGTGTCCAGTTCATTAGCGCAGAGCCAGATTGTTGATGAGTCAGCAGACGACACACGTTTGTTTGCCTTGTTTTAGAGCTCATTAACTGATCACTTGACCCCATCCAGCACTGTCACATGAGGACAAGGAGGTGGTAGGGCTCTTGCATAATAAACCACGTTTTATTCAGTGAAAAATCTCTTACCAGTGTGGTATCGTTTGGCAAGCATCTCTTGTTTGTGTGCTTAGTGGTTACAAGTCCAAGTTCTTAGTAATGGCATATGCACAACAATTACAGTGAAGCACTCGTTCTTAGTTCTCAGGTTCCCTCCAACAACAGGCTGATACAAATTTATTTTTTATACATATTTGTAAGTAAAATCTTATGATAGATTATAAAGGCACAGAATAGTGCAGCAGTTAGAATGTAGGAATAAACTATAATATATAACACTGTGGTAGACAGGTGTACATTCATAGTTTAATGTATGGATTGTAATGTAAACAGGTTGTGCAGTAATGTAGTAAATGTATATATACGAAATTAACAAATTATAGGAGAAAGATGTGCTTGTTCATAAAGTCTAGAGACTATGGTCATAAATTATTACCAAAGAAGACGTTTTCAGCTGGAGAAATTGGGAAGATGCAAGTGGAAAATTTGTTATGTAAACAATAAAAATAAACCCGTTAAGATGCTGCGGGACCACAGAGTGGTTCAGTGTGCTGCATCCATCCTCTCTCTCTCTCTCTCCTACACATTCATTATCAATGGTCCTGCACCCAGTTACAGCACAGCCCTTCCAATCAGACAGTGAGAAATATGAGCTGTTGGGGGTGCGACCAATCACTTCTCTTTCCTGCATATCCGCCCCTTTGCCTTACTGACCGATTTACGCACTGGCTCTCTTCCACTTGAGCAGTGATCTACAGCGACATCTGGTGGCCAAATCATGTTATTTCACTATCTACACAAAAGCATCCTAGGAAAGTTAGAGAAGTTTTTTTTTTTTTTTACTGGATTCAACTTTTATTTTGAACTAAATTATACTGTTTTTCAAATTCCTCTGATTATATTTATTCAGTTATACTTTTTTCATTCATTTATCAAATCTGTCGGATCTAAGCAAGGCAAAAAAATAGTTTCACCCGGAAGTGTTTCCTTGTTGCACCAAATACTTTCATGTTGCTATGGTTACATCAACACAACTAGGACCGTTTGCTGGAGGTCTAAAACTAGGTAAACACACGGACATCGACTTAAAACGACACCAAATTCTGCATTTTTCCCCCGGTCAGCTCGTACCACTTTGTATTATTATTATTAATATTAATTAGTTCACTTCCGGACTTATTTCTTGGACGTTTAGCTCACGAAAGTTGTGTTTCCGCCAACTTCATCCGCCTCAGTAACTTTATTTCCTCTCGTAATCATCAGTATGGAGGTTGGAGACAAGCTGAAAGAACTAAACATGACAGGAGATGAAATTGACAGACTGACAAAAGCGCTTAAAGAAGAGAAATTCGGGGAAATGCTGCGCAATTACGCACATGAATTATCGGACCCTGAGAATAAGAAAAGGTACGAAGAGGAGATCAAACTTTTGGAGAAGGAGAGAGGAAACACGATTGAGTTTATCCACCCGAAACCGTTTCGGTCTCTCAGGACGAGTGTGAACGGCAAGCAGAAGTGTTTCATCAATATCTGCGCCAGTGAAAAGGTTGGAAAGCCTGAATGTAAATGCGGGGTGTCGGAGGATGGCCGCAGAGGACAGTGCTGGTCCCTGCCTCACAGTCTGCACCCAGGGAGACAAGACACAGACCCAAAAGGGAACAAGATCATGATCTATGATGTTATCTTCCACCCTGACACCGTCCACATTGCAAGCAAAAACAAGAGATTCATGGACACGGTGGACAGCACAGCCATCCAGGGAATCCAGGATGCTTTCAAAGTGACTCTGGATAAAAACAATGTGAGGGAGATGAGTACTAAATACAAGGGTGCCCCTCAGCCTTGTGTCATCCGAAAACCCATACCTGGTTACAAATCCAAGGAGCCCTCAGAGGTGCCGGACCCTCTTGCATTCCCATACCCAGATGAAAAAAGACCTACCGCGTCCCTGCAAATGAAGCCCACAGAATCGCCTGCAACACAAAACAGCGGTGATGCTGAACCTAAAAGCTACAGCATTCAGCCTGAGAAAGTCAGAGAGCCTACCAAGCCAAACTACACAGTCAAATATCGATCTTTTGTGGATCTACAGGACTTCAGATGCTCCAGAGACTCTGCCCAAAGCCCCAGGCCCAAAGAGATAGTGGTTACCATCGCCGTGCCACTTCTGAAGGCGGCCTCAGACGCCAGCCTCGAGGTGAAAGAGAGACAGCTGCTGCTGGCGTCCAAGAAACCAGCCTACAGACTGGAGCTGCCCTTAGCCTACCCTGTGGATGAAGACAAAGGAGAGGCCAAGTTCAACAAACAGACAGGACAGCTTACAGTCACACTGTCTGTTCTTCCTTCTGATGAAGCTTTTGATTTATCCGGAGGGTCTGCTCAGACTGGTGTTAGTGATGATGTGATAGAGGAGGAGAAACGAGAGGTGGACGAAGAGGAGGAGCGGGAGGAGGAGGAGAGGGAAAGCAAGAAAAGTGAGGAGGAGCAAATAGCTGTTGAGGAGGATTTTAGGCAGCAGACAAGGGTAGAGAAAGTTGAAAAAGAGGGTGAAACTGGTCATGAGAAAGGAGAGGAGCAGATGAGGGCAGACGATGAAGGTGTAGTGGGTGAGAAGGAAACACGGGAAGGAGAAAATGGTGACGAAGAAGAGAAAATTGGTTTGGGGGAGGAGGCAAAATGGGAAAAGCAGAATGGAAAAGGCCAAGAAGGTGTGGATGAGATATTGAAAAAGCAGAAACAGGAAAATGAAACAGAGGTTGGAAAGTCTAACTTACAGAAAAGGCAGCAACTTGAAGACAACGAGGACTCTGGTCTAAGTTTTCAGTGGGATACTGTCGGTGTTTCATTGCCTGATCATAACAGGCTTGTGGCCACACCTGAAACAGATAACCAGCTTGTTTTAATCCCTGCTGAACGTTTAAGCTGCGAAGAGAAAGAGGGAGAAGTCCATCTGAACTCTTGTTCGGAGTCACTACCCGAAATGAAGACTTCAGACATCAAAGAGGAGACGGTGAGATATATCCTAAAAAAAAATGGATGAACTGTGTATACGAGAAGGTGAACGTGTGCGGTCAAGCTAAGCCGTTTGTGTTTTTCCTTTGTAGGCGGAAACAGACGCTGCATTTCTAAATCGCAGATCGAGTGAGGAATCCCAAACTTCCAGATCTGCTGAACCTCATAGCCAGAACAACACAAAGGACTTCTCAGACGGGGTCACAGAGGAACCGGCCGTGGGTTCAGTAAAGCAGGAGCAGAGGGAGAATATCGACCAAGATGACCGGCCAACGGTGCAAATCCTCCACAAACCAGAGCACGACACCAAGCCACCACCTGTGTTTTTAAGGGAAATTGATAAAGATGGAAACGAAAAGATCATCAGTGACCATTCCACCTCTGCTGGGTTCATCTTCCAAAACTCCCTGATGTATGAGCTGGACTGAGGGTTCAGAGGTTGGGAAGTGGCTTTCTTGTATTACAGCAGCTTTGAATGCAAGTTATGTTGTTAAATACAACAATATTAAATGTTAATATTCTCAAAACCTGTCACTTCATTAAAACACACGACACATAAATCATTTAAATGTCTCTGAATAAACCACTTAGGACAACAATGTGAATACTTTTATTTTATTTCATTTTTCACATGAATATAAAAATTGTGGGTCATTAGCACAGTAAAAACCAACTCCCTTTAGCCAACGCTCACGGACCCTGAGGCACTGTGTTCAGGAAGAAACTCAAATTAATCTAATTTCTTCATTCCTGCCTTGTAGAAGTAGGTCAGTAGCCTGCAGTCTGCTCTCAGAGGCAGGAAAGACGATGTGTGACGTTCACCGGCAGCAATGGCAAACTGTCCGTGTGGCTGCCCGCTATCATTCCATAAAGTCAGTGCTATTCAGTTACAGATGGAGCAGTTAAGTAAGGGAGTGCAATATAAGCTGAGTGCGAGTGTAAAACAGGCTGCTTCAAGCACTTTTAAAGCCTAATAGAGTCAATATCCTCCTTTCATTTAAAGGCGTTACCAGACAACTCTATCCTCCAACAGTATCTCTGAACTTGCAAATCTGTTGCTAAATCCACCGCAATTTCCAGCAGTCGGTCTGTTTCCTGTCAAACAAAAAGAGTTTGTTCTTCCTCATCTGATTCCTCTCTGGAGCGAGTTGTCTAAAAACTCGGAGTAGCAGGAGAGGGAGCAGTAGTGCTGCTGCACCGGAGCGTCCGTGCCCCCCATGTCGTCCACCAGGACGACCGTGTGAGAGACTTGGTGCAGGTTCATGCTGACCGCCGTCTTGATGTAGAAATTGATGCAGACACGGCCGCAGTCGCACAGCTTGACTACTTCGAGGTCCCGACACAAGTGGGCAGGGATGAGGTGAGGTCCGTACGGTAACCTGCGAGGTGAATCAGAGAGGATACAATTGGGAGGCTGCTGTAAGCACCACAGTGAAGATACAATACGGTATACCGGGCGTGTTTAAGTCTAACCTGAGGTTGGCCACGGCTCTGGAAGCCATCTCTTGAAGAGGAAGTGGGAACGTGAGTTTCATCGTGTGGTCAAGAGGGTTCGGTTGGACAAAGGGATTCCCAAACAGGTCCAGGTTCTCCAGACTGAGCTTACGGAAGTCAGAGGGCAACATGGTTAGCTGGTTGTGCGCCGCCGACAGGAACCTCAGCTTGGAGAGTCGGCCCACGTGGAACGGCAAACAGACGAGCTTGTTGTCGTCCAGCTTGAGGTTCACTAGTTCTCTGAGCTGGCAGAACTGAGCCGGGAGGGACTGCAGTCGATTCTGGCTGAGGTCCAGGAGCTGGAGGGTCCGCTGCAGGGTGGACAGGCAGAGGGCCTCGCTGAAGGCCTCCAGGTGGTTGTTGTGGAGGACGAGCTCGGAGAGGCAGCCCAGGTCCCCGATGGTGGCAGGGAGCTTCTTGATGTGGTTGTTGCTGAGGTCTAGCTTGCGGAGAGCTGCAAAAAACAAACCAAAGAAAAACAACACAACTTAATCCAGCTATGTAGTATTGCGCAAAGTATTGTATGAAGTTAAACTCAGTCTACCTTTGAGAGACAGCATCCGCATGTCCACCCGGGACAGTTTGCAGTAGGAGACCTGCAGCTGCTCCAGAGAGTAGGGGAAGCAGGAGGTGAGGGGGTAGTCCTTCTTGGAGACGATGGTGAGCTTCTTCTTGGGTTGCTCTACGTCTCTGGCGCGAACAGGAGTGAGCGTGGAGAGAGGAAGGCTACTCGCGTCACTTCCTCTGTCGGCCAAACGAGCCGCCGAGAGGAAGTTCTTCAAGCTGTTCGCATCAGCCTACAAATAAATGAATAGATGAAGACACAGGTGGATTAATGGATGGTGAATACCTGTACAATCCAATGCAGCCCAAAATAATAGACCGACAACCAAAAAAAACACCCAAACACATATCAGGGTGTTCATCTAAATGTATGGTCAATTTATTTAGGATTTTAAAAATGGTGGGCCTGTAGGTTGATGCAGTCAAAACAACCGGATGCGTCTAGTTGGATAAACGAGTAGGTGGAGTCTTGTGACACAGTCCTCACTTATAAACACTGTAGTACTCAGACTGTGTTTAGCTGGAAGTCGTACCTTGCTCAAACAAATGTCAACAGCAGGTTCCTTTAACCTCACGGTGGCCTTGCCTTCCTCCACAAACCAGGTGAAGAACTTCTCTATGTTGTCTTTCAGCTGCAAGAGAAAGTTGGCAAAATGTCAGTGATGGAAAAATACATGACACAACAGGGTGTGTACGCGTTACCATTCAACCAGGAGCGATTCACGTTCTCAACAAGTGTAGACGGGAATACCGAAAGCTTTTGAACCCTTTCCTCAACATGCAGGTGTATATTTGGCGTTTTTAAATCAGAAGCTCCTGAAGAGCACCTGAAGGCAGCATTAGCGAACATGAACACTATACGCTGAGGGTTTCAAATCGTCTAGGTCTTTCTGGCAATGATGCATAATAAATAAAGGAATAAAAGTAAATATATTAAGTGGCATGGGTTTGAGTTAACTGAATACCAAAAACACAGTCAAAGTTGCTGGAATGTGTTGCTTATGCAATGTTTAATACTGTCATTTCAAAACGTTACTGTAGAAACCTGACAAACAACATGACATGAAGATCATTTACTGTCTTATTAAACTGTACTTATTGACAAAGCATGTAGATGCTTTGTCAATAACGTGACCTGTACGCTGGATGTACCATGTTGTGTGTGTTAAATTACATTTAACGAATGTTTATTTAGCCTTTTTGCATCCAGATATTACATTTTTTTCAAATGATAGTTTAAGGAGCCAAACGACAACAACAACAACAACAACAACAGTACCAACAAGGTGCATCAACTCTTGTTTATAAGACTTGTGAATAATAAATGTAAAATAAACTGTAATATACAGTCAAATTCAGCCATTCCTATTTTTTTTACTTTTAAAAGCCCCTTTTTGTAACTGTGTTGATGAGGTTACTCTTTTTAGACTTTAGCCATGAAATGCTCTTTGAGTGATGAATAAAATTCCCTAAACTAAATCTGAATTCAATCAACATAAAGGGGCACACACCCAGGGACGCAAGTCCAGCTTCAGCTTCAGCGACAGTACAGTACAAACAACAACAACAGACCCTGACCTTGTACTTTGAGCCTGCTCTGTCTTTAGCGGTGCAGATCATCATGTAGATGTTGTTGCGTTGATTCGTCTTGTCCGCATGCTTCCCGATGGACAGCACCGCTCTCGTGCCCTTCCCTCGACTTTTCATGCCAAACGAGGGAAGCATCCGGTTCACCACCTCGACATCACACTGCAGCTTCATCACAACCGAATACAAAACAAAAACACAAACTCTTGATGTCCCGGCTTAAGGCCGAGTCAGAGTTAAACTACGGGTTTAAATGCATACCAGAGGAAGAGAAAAAGAAACTTCCGCGGAAAAACGTCCTGGAGCTCCCGGGGCACAACACACACGTCCGTCCCCGTCATGGATGTCAACAAGCGGACCGGTGGTCTCCACCGAGCCGCAGCGGCATCTGACCGGCTGTCGAACACACCACACACAGCCGGTATAGCAAGTCTTCAGTGGGCAACCGCGGTGAGTTTGGCGGTACCTGGACACATTGTAAAAGGCCCCGGATAGTTCTCTGTTCTCGGTGAGGTAGCTGTCGTTAGCATGATATCGCGCGCGCGTGGGAAGTGACGTCATGGAAGCGCTCGGGGCCCTGGCGCGCGTTTAGCAGGAGAGGGGCAGACCCTACTTCCATAGTCGGACAGCCGTTTTGCTCGAAGTACTTTTTTAATAAACAATAAATAAAACGTGACACCACTGGTGGGAAGTACATTTATTCGAGGACTGTACGGTTCTGAATAACAGAATAATAATACTTTTATTAATAATAATTAATAAAATAAGCTGCTGTACTTGATTACTTCCATTTTCTGCTACTTTATACTACAAATAATAACATTTATTTGCTAATTTTAGTGACTAATCACTTTTCACATTCAGATTAATAATACAAAATCTAATCAACAAATACATATGCTGTAGGCTATTATTATGTAAAGATAACTATCAATTTAATTTAGCTCCACTTAATGCATCACTCATTTTAATCCAGTCGGCTGTATGTTAGGCTATACACTATTGTGCAATGGGCCATTCTGCATAATGAGTTGCCAACTTTTACTTTTGGTACTTCAAGCAGCTATATTTTGATGCTAATATACTTAAAGTCACATTTTGAATGCAGGACCTTTACTTGGAACAAAGTATTTCCATCGTGTTGCATTGCTACTTCTGAGGTCTGAGTACTTCTTCCACCACTGGGTTACGTGGTAGTTTGTTTGACAAAAATATAAACATGAATAAAATACTATTTAATAATCTCCAATGCAGTCACAGTTTTTGCTAATCATAAAGCAACTGACAGAGGTTTGACAAAAACTCCAAAAAAGGTCCACTGACTAGCTTTTTTCTGGGGCTTTTCAACTGTCCCGCTATCCCTCGACTGTTCTATTGCATGTTACTCACTGAAGTTTCTACAACTGGGCAAAAACTCCATCTGCTGAGGAAAACTGAGAAGCTATTGAATTGATTTGTCTTTCTTTTTTGTCAAAGTACTGTTGAATGTACCCATTAAAAAATATATACATTTTTAATATAAATAAGTCAATGCAGTTCTTAGCAATAGTGGCATCTAGTGTTCAGCAGGAAGAAAGACCAGAGAGATATCACTGTATGTATTTGACAGTTACTTTGTAGATTCAGATTTTCAATATAAATCACACGGTCATCTTATAAACATGATGCATTGTTATAGATTGAACTTCTCCAACAACAGCATTACAATGCTACATACTCATTCATACATCGGTGATAATAATCCCGAGAAGTAATATAACATAATATGTACTTTTACTTGTAATGGAGTGTTTTTGAAGAATTGCTTTTATCATAGTAAAAGTATAGTATTGCTTCTATCTTAGATGGCAACAACATTCTGCATTTACACTTTTGCTTGCATAAATGGTATATTTGTACGAACCACACTTGGTCTGGCAACCACAAAGGATGTTTATTGGTTGAAGTCATTGGATGTGCGTGTAGTCATTCCAGTGCTTCTTTCCTTCTAGTTGTACTTGAGGAACCAGTGAGCTGAGAGTATCTGTCACCTCAGATCAACATGATCACAGGGCAAACTTATCTCTCTTCTTCTTTTTCTTTTTATTCATCAGCACACACAACAGGGACCGTTTACATTTGTTTGTGACCTCAAATTAAAATATAGAAATTTGCAACAGTGATATGATTCAATGTATGATTTAATTAACAAATTTGAGTGAATAAAAACGCCACGTTATTCCCTTCAATCTGACATGGTACAAGTCACAATACTGCTCTACAAAAATAATTTGTCAGGACTACTTTTACTGCTTACATTTTGACATTCAGTTCATGTTCCTACTCATCAATAAAAGCTTTGTGGTGTTGAATAACAGTCTTTGGAAAAAACAAAAAAAACAGAAAAAATGTCTTTGGTTTCACTATAGATCAACTAAAAGTCAAAAGCTTATGGTAATGACATGCAACTTTTCTTTTTACTTGTATTATTCTCACCTCTAAGTGGCACAATCCTCACACGTATAATAACACATACAAGGTCAATGTAAGAACCGGTGAAGTTTTGCATCCTGTGATTTTTGAGAAATGTGAGTGATGAAAACAGTAGGATGCTGATGTCATGCAGTTTTCATGTCTCAGTGGCATGTATGCACCATTTAATCAGATTATTATTGTCATTATACACACTGCAGCATGTGCAATTCAACGAGAGGACTGTGTTAAAAAATAGAAGTGACTATTACTTCACTTACAGTGGAATTTTCTGAAAGAGCTCCATACATCTTCATTAATGTCATTCTGCCTATGGAGCAAACAGTGACCAACATCATCCATCATTACTGTTTTGAATCTTATCTTGACTCATCAATAAGTGTCTCCATGTCCCTCAGAGATCCGTCTCCACACAGGACGACCCTCTGCGTATGTAATATCGCCTCACATCCCTCCCGTCCTCGCCGCCACGGCCCTCAGACCGATGCACAATGAGCACTGGGAAGAACCGGGCGTCCCTATAAGTCGGTGGACTATCGCTGAGGGCCAGCCGGCTGGAGTCGGACCGGCAGCACTGCTCGTCGGTGCAGCAGGGGTCAGTCAGGTTGCTGCTGTGGCTCCTCCACAGAGACACGGTGCGATGGGAGCCGTACATGCGGCAGAGAGAGAATCGGGACGTGTCCGAGGAGGGGTGCGAGTGGAGCAGCGCTCCCTGGCAGGAGAAGATGGAGGAGCAGCTGGAGCTGGCGATGGTCCTCCTCCTGCCTCCTCCGTCACCTCGTCCGTTCGGCTCCTCGCTTTGCTCGCAGTCCTCCTGGCTTTGCACAGCGCCGTAACTCTGAGCAGTCTGGCTGCTGTCCAGAAGGAAGCAGTTTGAGGACGAGGTGCCTTCGGTGTCTTGTAATGAGTTAGAGTCTGCTGTGCTCATGTTTATCAGCATGGCCTCTGAGTAGCTGGGAATCACCTGACGGTTACAGCGTATGTGCCACTCCATCTCAGTGCTGTCCAGCGTGTCTACTCTGGGAATACCACAACCAGTACTATTCCCCAGAGGCCTGTCTTCATCTAGAGGAGAGGGGCTGTACTCTAGCCCAAATAGTTTCTCTATGCGGTAGTGCACATAGGCAGTGCGGTACTCTGTCAGCACTCTCAGAGGCCAGGACAACATCAGCAGAGCTGCCAGCCAGAAGGCAACCTGGGAAGTGTACCAAGGCATCCTATCTGGATCTACGTAGGCTATTAGGTTTTCTCTGAAGTCCACATTCTTCAGCTGCATCCCCTCCCTGGCCTCCATGTAATCGTCCAAACCCTCAATTTCAGAGAAGAACCTGGCTCTCTGGTTGAGGTAATCATTTTCTGGACCGGCCTCTGTGAAGCTGAAACATTTGGTGAAGCGCAGGCGAGTTGCCGGACGTCCCTCCAAGCCTCTGAGGTCACGCGATACATCTTTCATCCCAGAGTGGCTGTAGTCAAACTCGCCCTCGGCGACGTGGGTGTTCACTCTCTCGTGGTACACCTGCATGGTGGTGTACGCGTCCCCGTTGCGGTATCGGGTGACTTGCCGAGTCCGTCGCACAAAGTGGTAGCTGATGGCCTTCCACCATATGCAAGGTTGGGCCTCCCTCATCCGCAGCACGCGCTCATACACACTGTCCACGTCTGCTTTGCTCTGCAGCTCGCTCCTGGCTCTGCAGTGCCAGCACTCCACCATGTATAAGGCGTAGAGAATGAGCAGGAAGGCCAGAGGGATGTAGATGTAGCCGTCAGAGCAGGGGCTGTCGTGGTAGATCATTGAGTGTCCTCCAACGCTCATCCCAGAGGCCCCCCGCAGGGAGGAGGTGAAGGAGGCCGTGAAGGAGGAGGTTAGGGCGGAGTTGAAGCTGATTTTGGTAACCCGGGTCAGCTGACACCAGGCCACCGCGCCCAGGCAGCTGTACATGAGCAGAGAGAGCAGCAGGCAGCGCCAATGGGACTCCCGGCAGATGCAAGCACCCAGGGACTGCTTCACTGGACGCTGCTGCAGAGAGAGAGAGAGTAATGAGAAGAAGGTACTTAAATCAATGAGGCTCTGAAACCTGGCAGTGACATACAGTAGAAATGCAAATGAACGTGGCTCCACTTTGGACTGCCAAGCTTTCCCATACCTAAGCACAAAGTAAAGAAAGCTCGCAGGAATTCAATTAAAGCACCCAGTGTCCCTGGTAGGCTGTGACTCAAAGCAGACATATATAAATACTTATAATATTTATATTTAACGTTAGCTGAGATGTTTTCACAACTTTCTCTGAAATTAATTAAATTTATATTGCACATGGGCTAATGTACTAGCTGGTAAAGTTGTCACATTAATATCACACTTATAATAGCACGACAACATTCCTAAAAACATCGGAGATTTAAATCCATTGTAGAAATGGAGCCTGACCGACCAACACACATGTTTCTGTTTCAATTTATTGTTACTTATAAGCTTATTTTTTAATAGAGCCTCAAGGGCACCTTGCACAGAAATGATGCTCTAGCTTCGGAATAAATAACAGAAAATGAAAAATAAATTAAACATTTACCTCATTCGTCAAGGAAAAAATCCAAATATTTCTGGTTCCAAATGTAAGGATTCATTGCTTTTCCCTGTTTAATGTTTTTTTTATGAAATATCTTTAAGTTTTGGACTGTTGGTAAAAAAATAAACAAGACATTTTAAGACATTTTCTTTGACTCTGGGAACTCTGGGAACTTTCACTACTTTCTGATATTTATAATTTTATAATAATACAACACTTACAAGGGCCCTTCTGTTGCACTTACATTTGTGACATGCTTTACATGTAATGTAGTATTTTTAAATTCTGATTTGGATTATTTTAGACAAGAATCAGAATACTTCTCCCAGCACTGCATAAGTATACACACACACACACACACACACACACACACACACACACACACACACACACACACACACACACACACACACACACACACAACCCTGATCTACATTTATCTGCTGCCTATTGGGTGATTAGCTCCGGGCAGACAAACAGAAACAGAAAGTGCTTACATTCAGCAAAGACACAATGGCCTCAAGCTATTTCATCAGTAACACTAACAGTAAAAGAAGCTGGAGTGTAACCCTTTGTGCACAAAAAGAGCAAACCGGGACCGACACATTTAATGTGTGCATCTCTTAGTTTGGGAGTTTCACATATTCAAAAGTAATTTGGTCCCATCTTGTCAGTCACATTTATCATAACTTCTAAATGTCTTTTCGAATATTTTTGCTTTTTGTGGTGACAATCGTCCCCACGAGATCCTGTGTTCTTGTCGACTACCTCTGGTGTTTTATGGAGTGAAACAATTTATGCTGACAACCAGCCCATCCATTACTGCGCTGACTGACACAGGGGTAGGGATGTCACTTTGCGGGTTCCACCTCAGTTATTTATGGAGCAAACAGGGATGCAATTCTTGTGTACTAGAGAGGATGGCATTCAGTAGTCCAGGCCTCTGGACTGCAGACATTACACACTACATACAGTTTAGATGTGCAAGAGTCTCACTTTAAATAGTGCTTCTTAGTAAAATGTTTAGTCAATTTAAGGTTACCAATCAAAAAAGTGTAAGCCCTAATAAACTAAATCTGTTGGCTGAAGATAAATAGGACGCTTGTGGAAAGTGGAGTTGCTTGTAACTAAATTGTACTTTAATCTACTCCGCAGTATAAAATAGGACCTGGCAGTTACATGGACAATGGCTGTGAGGTAAGACAACTCGTGCTCTCTTATCTGTGCATGGCTGGCTGCACACAGCCAATCCCCCAGATGGAATCACAGTAATTATTCCGTGACAGTAAAGACAGAGGGCATTGTGGAGCAAACACAGACACATGCATGTATACAATTGATCAAAACTTTAAAATCGTAGTCTGGCTTTGCAAAAATATTTGTTTGCTGGCTTAACAACTCCCTTTGGGAATATTATGCATGCGTTGGTGAGAGTATCTTTCCACATCAATGGATTCTACTGCCACTGTGAAATGGACTATTCTGACATTTCATCAAGCAGAGAGGCTGTCTGGCTGCAGGTGGACGCATTTGCACTCTGATGGCACAGAGAGGATGTCAATATAGTATTTATTTTTCCAGTGATCACAGAACTCAAATGTCTTTAATATTTAATTTGCTATGTATATATATTTAAAGGCAATAATAAGCATAAGCGTAAAGAACTTGCACTTAAGAGTGTGCTTATTTGTATTGCACAATAATAATGTTTTGGTTCGTCATTGCTGTTATTTGTTATACTTTTCTGATCAATTCATAAGAACTGCAACCATTTAAAAAAATATTGTTTGATGTTTTTATTCAAGCTAATGAATGACTACACCTACCTCCTCCAGAACATCACTCTCAGCTGGCGAGTTCTCCTGCTCCTCCTCCTGCTCCTCTTCCTCAGCATCATTGGGAGCGCTGGCCGCCGTGTCCTCCGCAGAGTCCGGATCGGAGGAGAGCATGCTGCACTTTTCGCATGTCAGAGAGAGATTATAAACTCACTCCTTCTTGCTCCGTTTCTCCCGGGTTGCTCCCCCTTTTTGTGTCCCCTTCAGCCCCACACCGTCTGGGCCGGAGCCAGCAGGCTGCTGCTGCTGCACCGAGCGGGGATCCCTCGGTGGTCCCGCCTGGCCGGACAGAGGGGGGAGGGGTTGAGGGATTTCACCGCATAAAAGGCAGCAGAGGTTGACCATTATGCAGTAAGCGAGGCTTGTTGTCAATGGCCACTTTAAATTATCTAATAAAACCCATACATAACAGAAAACGTCACTGCACAATGTTGACCCAGATGATCCAGATGTCGGTGCGCTGCCCAGTGTCCTGGAGAAGGGAGGAGGATACCGCGAGATATAGAGCTGAGGTATGTGGTAAACCCTGCGCGTTACACGGGATAAATCAGCAAGGACGCATTAACAACTTCAGATACATTGCGTGTGCCTTCCAAGCCTCTAAATATCCTAATAATATTTGGGGAAAATAGGGGGATGTAGAGAAAAGGAAGTCCCTGCGCGTTCCTTTCTGTTTATTCGGGCCGAGCTTTTATTGTGAAGGTGGAGTTTGGTGTCACATTAGAAATCTTCCGTGTGGTCTACCGGGAGTTGTGTATTCACGCTGGTAACACGGACCCAACACTGAGCGTTAACTGAAGGTTAGCTACCACAGTTGTGACACATTTTAAAACAACAAAGACTGCCATATTGTATTGACTCAGTTTGGCTTTGTGTTGGATAATTGTACCTTCAGCTGAGTACGGTTTGATATTTCAAGCTAACGTCAAGCTAACGATAGCTAACGTTAACTGTGCGTGTCGGAACTTAACTAACGTTACACGCGAAAAAAAAGCAATATCAACTAATGATAGTTAGCGCACGTTAGATATGTGTAATTGATTTGGTTTATTATTAGTGTGTTGCTTTCTGCCCTTTCTTACACTCAGATAACGTTAGTTCGCCTTAAGGTTAGCGATGTGTTGGAGAGCTGACTGTTTGGCTTCACGCGAAAGTATAGACGGACATACATGGATACGGGAAATCAGAATTAGCTCCAACAGTGTAAATGTATTTAACATGATCTTGTGTGTCCTTTAGAGGGATGTTGCGGCGTCCCAAGCCATCCGACTCTGAGGCAGACCTCCTCAGGGAGCAGGAGAAGTTTCTGACCTCTGGTGCTCCGCCTGCTGCCAATGTGGTCCGCAGACCCGACAAGAGGAGAGGCGAGGCTGGAGGAGGAGGAGGGGACTGTAACAGGGAAGATGAAGGAAGACAGAGGGATGTTGTCGCCATAGAAGGCAAGAGATGTGTCTGTTTTTTTAGAATAAAAACTCATCGACAGTTACAGGGTTTTTCTCATGCTCAACATGAGGCTAAGGTGGTACTTAAACGAGCATAAGTTACACCCATCGCTAACCATGGACCATTTATACTAGTATGTAAGATTATTAAATATCGTTTATGTTTCCTCTAGATCTTCCAGACCAACTCCCGTCTCTGACGCCAGCCCCTCCTAAGAAGTCTCGGTTCAAAGCCAGTCGGGTTACTTTCGAGGATGAGGATGCTGAGGAGAGGCTGGACAGACATGACATTCACGTCACTGCTGTTCTCTCCAGAATAGTTGTAAGTACCTGTTGTTGAATGCAAATGCCAAGTATAAACCAGTGACTGTGTGCTTAATAAAGTAGCTTTTTTCCCCCCCTTGTTGGACCTCTCCAAGTATTTTAGCGATCCAAGTTTGCTGGTATCATGTTAAGCTCGACATAATTGACAGTGTTCTTATTTATTATTTCATCAATGGATCTGTAACATCCCTCTTTGTTTAAGGAGAGAGACACCAGCTCTACTCCGATATCTCTGCCAGCATTTACAGGCGTGGCGTTCCCTAAAGTATCGCACCGTTCAGAAACCAGCAGCCAGGTAAGAAAACGTCAATGCCAATTCTTAATAAGGAGTGTGATTCTTACAGTGTGTAAAGCCATTTACAATGAATAGCTTCTCTTTACGTGCAGAATCTCATATTACCTAAAAAAAATACTTTAAACCTATGAAGATTTACTATTCAAGCTGTGTGTCCATACTTTCATTGTATCGTCATAATAAATCATTGAACTTGATTTTTTTAAATTCATTCATCCGTACGACCAGGTGCCACTGTCTTCCGCTTTTGGAAAGAAGAGTATCTTTGCTCGTCAGATAGCAGCTCAGAGGCTAAAGGAGGGACAGACACCTTTTCATTGTGCACCTGAAGCTGAACACAGAGAGCAGACGCTGCCGCCTGAGACCAGCATGGACACAGGTCAGTGTGGTGCTGCAGATCATCGAGAGTAAATAATTCAATTTCGGATTTGGTCTGCGGTATCTTTTCTCCACAGAACCCCCTCTTCACATTATTTTTGTCTCCCTTTTGTCTTTATCTCCCCTCTCCAGAGCCAACTGCAGTGTCGGGTCCCAGTCTGCTGTCTGGTCGGGGTCTTGGGGGCCCAGATAGCTCAGGAGAAACCACAAGGATCCACAGGGAGAACCAAGCTAAGCTCCAGGCCATGTCTCAGTCGGAGATACTACAGGAGCAGAAGAAACTCTTATCTCAGCTCGGTAGGCAATCATGTTGTCCACATGATGCGTTATTCATATGTAATATACATTGAGATGAAGACATGATATGTGTTGTGCTTGTATAATAACTAGTAAAGTACATTTTGTTGGTACCACTGCGTATATAACGCGATTATTTCTGCTTCCCAGATCCCAGACTAGTGGACTTTGTAAAAGCTCGCAAAGCCCAGAGCGTCCCGTCCTCTGCCTCCGCGTCCAAACAGCCCCGGGGCAAAAGCAGCAAGGACAACTTTCCTCTTGAAGATGTGAGCAGACAGTCGGCCTCCTCTGGTGCTGCTGTGCTGTTTCAGAAACCCCGAGAAGTAGAGATGGAAAGAGAGGAGGATCTACCAACACCACCTGCTATGACGGGTAAGATGGATTAAAAAATAACCTTTTTATCAGGTCTACCTGGTCTCTGCTGCTGCAGCTGGAGATAAATAAATACATCAACAGCATCAAAGTTATGGGGATGACTATGCTGTTATTTCACACTACTTCTTGCCTCCTTAGACTTGTTTAAATTGCAGTGGTGGAATGCAACAAAGTACATTTATTCAAGTACACATTTGAGGCACTTTACTTGAATATTTCCATATTATGTTTAAGTTTATACTTCTACGCAACTACATCTCAGAGGTAAATATTGTACTTTTGACCCCAATGCATTCATCTGACAGCTGTAGTTACATTTCAGATTGCTATTTCCCACACACCCTTGTACACGAAAACCACGTATCTCCAAATACATTGACTTTGAATGTGGATGTTTGTGATAAACTAAAGTGTCCCTACATAGGTTGGGTAAACGTCTCCTACTGCTTGAGCTGAATTAACTATTTAAAAACCCTCTTGGATGCATCGTCACGTGTCTGAGCTCATTAGGGATACGTGGTTCTCACAGGACAGCGTCGCTACAAATATATGATGATCTTGTTGCTGAGACTATCAGATTATTTTGATTAGTGGTACATCTTAAAGGGAAAAAAGCCCTAAATGTGCCACCATCTCACACCTGTGTCCGTCTGCCAGCTTTCTCTGCCTCCATCTCCCTCCTGATGTTTCTCACTCACTTCTCTCTCTCCCTGCTCTCAAGGATCCATTCTCTTAATTATACAGTTTATGTGCGACGCTTCTGCTGCAAGGCTAAAATCCCGACATAATGCTGATCGCCGACTTCACTTTGTGTGATTAGCAGAGAGGCCAGACTGAGCCAGAAGTAGCCACTCTCTGCAATGAAGTTACTGCAGACCATTCACAGAACGCTCCCAAACCCGATGAAAGTATTGCTAATGGAGCGTATGGAGAACAGCGCTTGCACATCATGTACCATCAATTTTCCAAAATGTGTTATGAACCCGAGCTGCTTTTGTCATTCTGGCCAAAGATGATTTATTAGATGACTAGAAGGCAACACAGTCATCAAATCTGCATCGATTTATTGCCTTCTCTACCTCCTTTTTTTAGAGAAAACAACCCTTGTTTTTGGGGTTGAGAACAAATAGGAATAGTTTGTGATTACAGCGGTGACACGGTGTTGGAGTTGTCACTTTATCTGTGCTGCCTACAACAGACAACAGTTGTACCAATCGTTACAAGAAATCATACATAGCTCCGAGTCTCGCTTTTTACCCTTCTGTGTGTCTGTGTGTGAATTCAGAGAAGGACCTGCTGCTGAAGCCTCAGAAGGAATGGCTCCACATGGATAAGCTGGAGCCAGAGAAGCTGGAGTGGATGAGAGACTTGCCGGCACCCAGAAGGAAAGGAACCAAAAAGGTCAGGAGATATTTCTCATGACACCAGCAGATGACATTTTTTATTAATTTCAACTTAAAGCATTAAGTTTTTCTGCGTTGGTTCTGTGTACCGATAGGCCATGCAGGCTCGGTTTGACTTCGCGGGGACCTTGGTTCCACCCACGGAGGATCTGCCCACCCATTTAGGCTTACACCACCATGGAGAGGAGCCCGAGGTCAGTGGACAATAAGTCGTTTTGTTCATACTCATGTTTATTGTAATGAACAAATGTTTATAACACCATCAGATCTATTCTTCATGATTTAATGTAAAAAAGGTGAAGCATCATTGTGAGACTGAAAACCAGATTCATCTCTGAGTTAGAGTTTTAGACCAGGCTCCAGGTCTTTTGCTTTGAGATGATTTTGCTCCTAACATTGAGGATTCCTCTGCAGCGGGCAGGTTACTCCCTGCAGGAACTATTCCTGCTGTCTCGGAGTCAGCTCATCCAGCAGAGGAGTCTGGCCCTCGGCACTCTGGCCAACATCCTCTCAAAGGTACGTAAACAAACGCGCAGTGTAGCTGCAGAGGCACATGTCTGTAGTCACTGAAGTGGCGGATCTTCTGACCCTGTAGGCGCGTGCTGGGGAGTACCTGTCTGTTCTGAAAGGCAGCGTGGTGTCCACTCTGCTCGACGCCGGCCTGCTCTTCCTGCTCCGCTTTGCATTGGACGACGGTGTGGAGGGAGTAATGTCTGCAGCTGTGCATGCGCTGAAAGCCCTCCTTGTGTGTGACGACGATGAAGTAAGACGATCCATTCAAGCATGCCGTCTTTTACATGGGATTGTGTCATTTTATCTGCAAATACTACTAAAGTTTGATTAGCAACTGCACAAGTTATCACAAAATATGTCAGAAACATAATATGTAGAAGAGATAATACACTTTAGTTTTCTGTTACTGTTTTTCTACAAGAGCGTCCCAATGTCTTGTCTCTCATGTTCAAATATCCATTGTTTGTCCTCTCAGGAGTGTTTGGACTGCACCTTCTCGTGGTTTCGCGGCCTGGCCTCCTTCCCTCTGCTGCCGTCTGCTCAGGAGGAGGAAGATGAGGAGGATGAAGGGCTGCCCGAATGTATGAAGGAGACGGCGAAGGAGAAGGAGGAGAGGAAGAGTGATCATGATGTGGCCAGGCAGGATGTTGTCAAGGTAAGCATGTTTACTTTTCACTTGTTTTCCTCGGCTTTTTCAGATTTTAATAACCGGCGCTGCAGCGCCGGTTATTAAAATCCATTTAGGTGCAACGGCTCACGCGAACATCGATGGAGAGCGAGCTGTACCCAGCATGCCGCTCGGCGGTTAAACAGGGTACCCTCTCAAGACACTACAGTATGCCCATTACTCACTCCTAATAAATATGTCCTGTAGTTTCACAGGTGCTCGCACTCAAAACTGCACTTCCTTTGGTCCTCAGCGATACACCCGCCAAGCGCGAAGTCGATATGATGAACGATTGTCGAGAAAATCGAAAGCCATACAGACTGACTTCCATTTTGGTTTTGTAATGTAAATGTGCAGTAATTTAGAAGCTCTGTGGATAAAGGTGGATGCTTAATGTCTGTGGATAAAGGTGGATGCTTAATGTCTGTGTTTCAGGGTCTGTTAAAGATGAAACTGCTCCCCAGGCTGCGTTACATCCTCGAGGTGTTCCGACCTTCTCCTCGAGTGGTGCAGGACGTCCTGCAGATCCTGACTCGTATCGCGAGGCACTCTTCCTCATCTGCCACCCAGGTAGCAACAGCGACAGTCACTTAATCAACTATTTTGTCCACCATGCTTGTCGTACAATTAGTTATTGTTGTCTATATTTTCGTCTTGCCAAATTCAGTAAGATTGCATTTCACTCACAGGTGCTTGACTGTCCTCGCTTGATGGAGACGGTGTTGTCAGAGTTCCTTCCCGCTTCCTGGACGGCGCCATCTTCTTCCATTCCTCAGTCTGTTTACGGACTCCCGCTGGCCAGCGCCATGAAGCTGTTGAGAGTGTTGGCCACCTCTGGCAGACACGCCTGTGCCAGACTGGTAAGTGCCGCTATGACATCTGTTAGGGCCAGTGCAAGCAACAGTGTTGAATTGATTTGTAATGTATTAGAATGACCGTGTCTTTGAGAGAGGTGTTTAATAACTGGATGAACTGTGTCCATACTGATGCAGCCTGTATGAAAGTACCATATAATCATTATCCAATTTTCCGATCTAAATGTTTCCGTTATTCTTTGTCTCCCCAGTTGAACTCTCTTGGAGTGAAGGAGCGTCTGCCTTGTCTGCTGTGTGCTGAGCCCGGTGAGCTGCTGCTGGAGCCGGCCGAGGCCCTCAGGATCTCCACCGAGGCCTACAGGCTGTGGGCCGTGGCAGCCGGCTACGGACAGGCCTGCAAATTATACATGCAAGTGAACACATTTCAATCTGACCACCAGGGGCAGAGAACGTCCTCTCCAGGAGCGTTAAGCAGCCGGATGAGAGACGGTTGAATCCGTAGAACCGCTTCATCATTTCTGTACTGATTAGCTCGACACTCCCGCCCTCTGCTCTGCTCTCACAGTGCATGTCGTTATGTTTCCACAGAGACCTGTATCCGGGCTTAGCGAAGACCTTACAGTCGGTTCACGCAGTCCTGGCCCTCTCAGGTCCTCTGTTGCCTCTACAGCTCCAGCGGGTCCTGGCTCTGCTCTCTCTGCTCACACAGGTCACACACACAGCTGGTTGCCACCAGGAGCTACAGGCCGGCATGGTCAGGTACAGAAGTTTTAAAAACATCTTCACACATAATTGGCAGCTGTTTTGATAATAGATTAATTGGTTTGAGTAATTTTTAAAGAAAAAAAAAAGGTTAAATTCTCTCATACAAGCTTCTTAAACGCTGATGTTTTATTTTTAAGATTATTTTTGAAATTTGATATTGAGTTTTGGACAAAACAAGACATTTGAGGACGTCAACCTCGGCTTTGGGAAACACTGTCCTCTTTCACCATTTTCTGACATTTTACAGACCAAACCACTAATCGATTAATAAGGAGAATAATCACCAATGAAGATACTTGTTAGTTGCAGCCCTGTACACATTACCCTCTCTGTTTTGCCACAGCTCTCAGGGAGAAGAGTGCCCTCCTCCCCCTCCAGTATCTTGGGGTCACGTCACAGGGTTGCAGGCGTCCTTGTTGGGACATTTGAGGGGCTTTGTGAAGAACCTTGATAATCCCGTTCAGAAAGACATCAGCCTGGTTGTCATACCAGCTTACTTGGTCTACCTAGAAGCTTACTACCATCAGCTCTCCAGACAGGTACCGCTTCCTGCTGCGTGAGGACAAATCAAGTTATACTTCCTACAACAAGTGTATTGTTATCGCTCAAGTAGCTCACGTGGTTGAGCTCTGTGTGCTTTACCAACCTATGAATCCATGAACTACACAACTCTCTTCCTCAGAGCGGTTTCAAGCCAGTAGAGACCCTTCAAGAACTGGAGCGGCTGACGTCTGAGGTGCTCCTCCCCCTGCTGTCCCACCATGTTGTTCAAGGCCTGATTAAGAACCTAAAGTATGTCTGACCTGAGATCAGTTGCCTTTGTATTGTTCTTGACCTTTATCAGCAAGAAAACCATCAATTTGTTGACAGTTTTTTCTTTGATTGTGACTTGTTTCTACACCAGGTCTTCCTCAGTGGTGTGTAATGTCCGGTCTAGTCATCTGGGCCCAGAAACCACTCCCAGCCTCCCTGGCCTGGCCTGCTCAGGATGGAGGGACCGCCCGGGTCCGGTTGCTCCTAGCTCCCCCTTCCCTCTCCTCACGGCCCTGGGGCTTCTCCTGCAAACAATCACAGGCATTCACAAAGGCCTCAGCCTCAAGGTACATTTTTAGGGAGAGGTTGGGAGAACTTTTGGGAGTTTTTTTTTTTTTTTTTTTTTTTTTTTTTATCATGCAAGGACAGCGACAGACAATAATGAGCCGAGCAATACAAACCTTTCTTTCATTAGATTGTATCACTGCTAAGCACATTTTCAGCCAAAGATAAGGTGCTAATCAGTAAAAGGATCCAGTGTAATCTCTGGTTGCGGCGTCTTGGCAGTCTTTGGCCAAAATCAAATGTATTTCATCTCAACCCCCCCCCCCCCCCCCCCTATCTCTCTCTCTAGTTCAACGCCCTCCTCCTGTCAGAACCTGTGATTGGTTACCTGAGGAGTTGCAGTCAGGCTATGCCCACCCTGTCCCACTCCAGATCCTGGCTGGTCCGTTATGAACACCACCTCCTCTACCTGCTGCTCCGCCTGGCACACAGACTGGTAGGCTTCCGACTTTGATCAAAGTCACGTAAATGATTGTGTCGACCTAAAGCGTGCAGTTAAAGTCTTTGTTTCAGTCAGCAGCACCATCTTCTGCTGTTCTTTCAGGTTGTGATGGCTTCTGTTACGAACCGAAGCCACATCTCATTGGTAATGCATAATAACAACACATCCTAATCTTTGTTTCTTCTCAGGTTTCCATTGAGCCAGAAGTAGCCAAGCATGCCTCACTGTACCACCAGGTGGCGCTGGTTCTGCTGCCATGGTTGTTACCAGGCAGTGAATACCTGGGACATGAACTGTTATCCACCATCATCTTCAACAAGGACTTCATATCGTAAGTCCACTCCACTTCACTCGCTTTTATTGTGAATTGATTACCAGTAGGTGCCAACACAATCAACATTGATAGCCCTTTGTTGCTTTTGTTGATTCCATACATTCTTTCTTTTTAATCGTTTAATGCTTGAAACTGAATATCATCTACTTTAACAGATTGTATTCTATTCAAAGTAACATTTCTTTGGAATTTGATCGACTTAGCAGATGATCCATTTCCACCAAAAGTGATATTTCTCATTCGTTGATTCTTCCTTGTGACAGTATTACTCAGTTTATGTTTGTTTGCTTTCCAGAGAGGGCCACAGCGGTGGACCTGAGGCTGTAGAGCTGGGAGAGCTGAGACTCCAAGAGGAAACGCCCCACACCTCTCCCTCTCTGCAGACGGTTGGAGCTCTCCTGAGAGAAGCCTGCATCCAGCTGCCGTCCATACGAGGCTGCTTCCTCACTCACCTGGCCCATCTAGAGCCGTCCGTACTGACGTCCCGGGACGCTCTCCTCGGCCACAACCCCTGGATCAGCTCCCATCTCCTCCCGGAGCTCACTGGTCCCACCGTGCCATCCGATTGGCCTTTCCTCCCACTCGTCAGCCTGTATGAGCGGACGGGGCAGGCCGACGGTGGAGGGCTGGAGGTGGAAGACCTCCCACAGGGGGCTCTGCAGGCGGTGACCCACTGTCTGCAGTGGCTGCTGCTGCTGGAGGTCTGGAGGGAGGAGGCACTAAAGGTACACACACAAGTCAAGTCAGGGTAGTTCAATTTTTATTTAGCAGAGATCGAAAATATATGTTTATTGTTGCCTTTATAACAATCACCAAATGTTCTTAAGAAAAGAAATTCTGCTTAAAACCCACGTATACAGTTTTCATGAAGACTGAATGTTTGCATTAACATAGATAAACACTACACTAACACTTGAACACTTAACGATTTATAGCGTCCCATGTCAGGCAATACAACATTATATTTCTATATATGTATTTGTTATTGTAACTAACCTCCAGAACATTTTGTCATGTTGTAGGTGATCCTTCCTGTAGCCAAACTCGCCCACCTGTCCTGTGTGTTCCTGTGTTCCAGTGACTTGTTCCTGGAGAGACCTGTTCAGAAACTGACCTGGGGTCTGTTCAGACTGCTGACCAGGTCTTAAAATGTTTTGATATCCTTATTCTTGCAGCACAAAAGCTAAATTGTTGCACAGAGAATGGTGTTAAACCAAATCTCTTCCATTTTCAGGCGATCCCGGCTGGACTCTTTGGACCTGAACGTTCCTCCTCCCGGTCTAGCTTCCTTCCAGGACCTGTACTCGGCTCTTTTGACCCAGTACGAAGCTGTGTCCTTTGGAGACCGGCTGTTTGGCTGCTGGGTGCTCTTACCCTTGCAGCGGAGGTACAGCGCCGCCATGAAGCTGGCTGTGTTTGGAGAACATGTGGGAATGCTGAGGTCACTGGGAGTAACTGTGGAACAGGTGATGATGAGGATATTCCTGCTTTTATTCTCATTAGTTGCCTTTTCATGTGTTAAGATTACTTTTAGAGTAATTTAACAGTTGTTTGCCTGAATATTCTATGATTAATTTATTATCTTTTTGTCTCTTCATTTGAAGCTCTCCATTCCTATCGAGCGGTTCACCTCCCCCCCTGAAGACTCCCTACCTCTTCTCCACCTCTACTTCCGCTCTTTGGTCATGGGGACCCTGAAGCCTTGCTGGTGTCCTGTCTTGTATATGGTTACCTTGTCTCACGTCAATGCTTTCATCTTCTCTCAGGACGCTGCAGCACAGGTACGGCATTGTATGGCATCCGAGCAAATGTTGGTGAAGTCTGTTGCCCTGCCCTCTCTGAACTTCTCTGATTATGTATTAATTAAAGATTGTGCTTTGTGCCTTTTTCAATGTCAGCCACATTAAAACATAGCGCAAACTGCCACATATGTCGTCATTTAGCGAATGCAGAAGCTGCTACAGCTGCACTGAATAGAAGGTTGGATTTGCGTGAGTGTCTTTTGCAGTATACATCAATGAGGCCTTTTGATATTTAATGCTCTCGTCCTTTCTCCAGGAGGTTGAAGCAGCTCGACACAGTATGCTGAGGAAGATTTACTACCTGACCGATGAGGTACGTCTCATCCTTCACACTCTCTGGTCTTTATACGCTGCGAGGTGTTTGTTGATTGTACCAACTGTTCCGCTCGCCTCCCGTGTAACTTTCTGAGGGTGTTTTCTCCACAGTTTCTCCAAATTCTTTTTCTCATCTTCACCACCACCCATGTCACTGTTGTGCTGCTGGACATTTTTTCTGACTGTTTTTTCACTTGTTTTAAATCTGCCACAGTTTATTTTTATCTCTCAGGGTGAATAAGGTATTAAGTGTGTCAAAATTGGCCATTAATGACGTTTGAATATTCTTTCTTAAAAAAAACACATAGACTCAAACTATTCAAATATCTATTTTTTCGAATTATTTCCATGGCTCCGTGTCCTAACTGGCTGTGTCAGGAGGGATCCTGCTGGAAAGGTTAAGAAACTGAGTGGGTCTGCTTGGCACGGTTCAGGTTTAGGTGGTTTGTATCTTACCTGCATAATCAAAGTTTTATTGTAACACTTGGGGACTTCAACTCCAACAGTCACAAATTAGTGTGTGGGGTCCCGCAGGGCTCCATTCTTGGTCCTCCTCTATTTAAAATATGCTTCCCATTGGCTACATCATAAGCAAACATAACATTAGCTCCCATAATTATGCATATGACACGCAGCTTCTCATCTATCCACTGACAATTTCCAACCAAGTCAGCTGCTCTGAAGAAATCAACCACTGGATGGCAGCAAACTTCCTCCAGCTGAACAGTCAGAAAACTGATATTTTGGTGGTGGGAGCTAAAGCTAAAGACAGCTTGTCTGTGAGTACCTGGGATCTGGTAACAAGAATAAATAAAGAACACAGACATAAGTCAGCATCATATTCTCTGTCTATTCTCCATATACGTATGCACGAATCACTGCACTTACAATAACGAGCATCGTTGTCATCAGCTGCAGTTATCTTCACTGTCTTCCACGATGCCCCTCTGATCCGCTCTGTGTGTTAGAGGCTCAGCCCCAACACAGAGCAAGGGAGAGGCCGCGCTGTAATAATGCATACTATGGCCTTCAGTCCTCATTAAATCATTTTTACTATTATTTATTTATTATTGCATTTCATGCAGTCTCAGCACTACCTGCAGTTAGACCCTCTTCGAAATGTGGGCCTCGTCTCCAGAGGCTAAATAGTCATCAGACTAATAGCTTCCAAGTTTGGCTGTTTAGACCTCTCTGCTAACTAGTTTTTATTCTCAATTGAAACACATGGTGTTCTGGTGTTACAGCTGAATCAACATGTCGATATCCATGTTTTAATCATAATTTTTTCAAATTAGTTGAACTACTTCACAATCTGTCCACATACATCCTGGTAACCACAACATCCGCTGCTCTTCTCACCTCCTCTTTTCATTTCCAGGTGTTGAGGAACCACTTGCTGCTCTTCCGTCTGCCACAACAGCGCTCAGAGTTTGGCTTTGATTTGTATGAGCAACTGCCTCCAATTAGGGCAAAGCGTCTGGAGAGGGTCCTGAGACGGCAGGACAGCAGCGATGACAAAGGAGACTGAAAGCAGCAGGAAGTGAGAAAATACGAAAAGTAGTGAACCAAAAACAGCAGTTCTGGAGGAGGGACAATATGGGACTGAGAGAAGAAGATGCTGACAAAGAAAGGACACAAAGTGAGACATTCATTATTAATTTAAGACGATATTTTACAGACTGGTAGTGGAAATGATCTGAAAGTCTGACAAAGTTTTGATATTTTCAGGTTACTTAAACCTGTCTGAACTGAAAACACAAACGGTAAAGTCAACCCAAAGGTTAAATACAATTTACTTTCCTTGTAACACCAGCACTTTGTAAGTAGGTGTGTGTCTGAAACGGTACAGGATAATTGTTGGCATCTCGGAGTAAAGACATGTTCTTCTTTACAAATGCCTGAAAGTGTCTCTTGTGTGAATAAAACAGTTTTTCAAGTTTGTTTAACCTCAATTTCTTTCCTTTAATCACAATGCTCCTAATTATATCCCATAAAATGTAGCTGAGTTTGTAGGAGCTGTTCTTTATAGACAACCAAACGCCACGGATGATTTGATTGTAAAAACACAGCAGACATATTGTTTTTTTAGTGGGTTTAAACTAGTTAAAGTTGAGGTGAAAAGCCACATCCAGCCGGGGTAACTTGTGAATATCGAGATGAGCATTGTTCCCTCTGTCACGGATCGATCACACTCTCTCTGAAGTACTTCACACACACAAAGAAGCTGTTTCATTTCCATTAAAGCTTGTCTAACTGTTGCCGCAGTGTTGAATCAGTTTGTTAGATCACAAGTTCCGCAACTTCACATACTGATGAAGTAAAACGAATTATGTAACCAGTATATATAATATCCCACTTGGATTTGGATATTTTTAGATATAACTTGAGGAGATATATATATATATATATATATATATATATATATATATATATATATATACGGCTTTACTTTTACAAATTATAAATAGTCTGATTAATAAAATACACATGTTTACCAGAAAACCTTGTAAATCAGGGTTTTGGTGATTTTAATAATTTACAAGCATAAACATTCTGTTTACAAGCTCCTCTGTGGGTAGAGAGAAATTCCACAAACTTTTGATTTGCAGTATTTCCATCAACCTAACCTTTCTCTTCTATCCTTTTCATGCTCATGATGGCTCGCAGTACATAGTCTCAGAGGGACTGGATGCACTTAAAAACAGTGTTGTTGTTGTTTTTTATAGTGTCATGGACATTGGTGTATAACAAACATCTCTAAATCCCCTCAGGGACTGATGCAGAAGTAAAAACCACCGGAGAATGCAGAAATTGCAGAATCAAATTGTGTTGCTGCTGGCAAAAGTTTAGCTTTTTCACCCATTAAAAGTGATACCACGGCTTCTAAGATAACAATAATAACAATAAATACTCCGAAAATTGATTCTGGGCAATTACCGTCATCTGTTCAAATGCCCAATGCCTAATCTTCTCACTATGATTGTATTGCAGTGGTAAAATCTCCACTCTGTCCACTCTTCTGGTTTCAAATTGAGAAATGTTTTTGGAGTGAGATCAGTCTATTTCAGGAATAAACGTCTCACAGACATTTCAAAACAGATTGTGCTCGTACAGGTGGAGTCCATCTTTGTCAAAATGAGCAGCAGGCTTTGTGGTTCGCCTCCAAACTCCTGCTTGTTAAAGGCATTTAACAAGTTCACACTATGCACACATAACATGTCAGAGCATGGACACAAACAGACAGCTGGAAAACAGGTGTTATTTATTGCCTCCTTTGTTTGGCTTATTCCTTTGTTTGGCTGTCTCTGATAAACTGCCGCGACCTGATTTTGTTTTTATTTTTAAGGCAAAAAGTCGATTGATTTATTGGCTAGAATTGTTTCCCAGTAAAATTCCTTTGCGTGTAATTAGCCGGTGAAAGACAATGGTGTATCTGAGGGTACTAGTCACACGGTTCCCTCCACCTCTGGTCTGTATGTGGTCTCATTTATGGGAAAATGTGCAGAATCATTCCGCAACGAGAGAAGAATCTGCAAACAGTCCCACCTAACTTAGTCGTAAAATTGCCCAATGTGATTCTAAAGTAAATTATTTACAGGGAAACTACTATTAGACTTGATCATAAAATGTCCAATGTACTTTTGTCAATACGACGTCTGCTATTCCTCTTTTTTCCATAAGACAAAATATGTATTTCGTGTATTTATTATTAAATGATGAACAGACATTTTTCCAAGATGATCACATAATATTTCTCAACAAACATCTTCATTTGGATACCAATGGAAAAAAGGTTTGATTGGACAGTCTGTGTTTTTCAAGCCTCAATGAACAGAAATCATCGATTTTTTTGGGGGCTACAGTTGATCTTCAATACGTAATGCTCCGCCCACTCTGTGCACTTTTGTGGGATAATTCATCTCCTGTATGAGTGCCTCAATAATGGACAGCAACATGTGTTCAATCGGTCACATTATGTTCCACATGTACGTAAGTACATAGTGCACATGGTTACACAATTTAGAATGACTTATGAAAGCTGCAAGGCCAACGTTTTCATTAATCACATGTCATTTCTGTAATCATTCTTAATAGGCTTAATTATATGATGTGATGCCTGGCTTGTTGTTTTTGTTCAACAAAAAGATTGTGCACATGTTGCTTTCAATTATTGAGAGATCTACTCTCTTTTATTCAGCCACAGGAATCTGGAGGCAATTAGATACATACCTCTGAGAGCGTAAACCTTCACACAACAATGTTGAATAATTGGCAAATAAGTGGGTGCTTATTTTTTATATCAGCTCGTAGCTCGTTTCAACACCCAGTGCAATTATTCCTATAATTAAAGTCTCTTTCAATTATTTTCAGGGTAAATCAGAGCCAATAAGTGGACAGTACATTTAGAAGTTTGTTTTTCCACTAATCCAGTCAATTTCTAAAAACATGCTGACAGAATCCAGATACGAGCATCCAGGAGGTGCACCACACGAGGAGCCTGCTGCTTGTCCTATATGTGATATTGTGATGCTGTAGACGTAGTTTATATTGTGTTATTGTTTTTACAAGTTGTTTGTCTCACTCCTACGTATGAAGTTTCCTGTAACAATGAAAGGCTGTTGTGTTGAACATCGGTTGCATGCTTCAGTGTGCTATCGGCTGACCGACCGAGCACCTCCCTGTCTGTATGGCTCATCTCACATTCTGCTGCAGCAGACAGCATAATATGTTGGGTGGCCAGTTATGACTGCATGCTCAAGGATCTCTTGTGGCAGGTATAATTTAATATTCAGAGTATTAATATGACAGCAAACAACTATGTAAAGATGTAGTGGGGTAGTGGGATCCTCTCTCCCTCTGTGTGTGTCAAAAGCTGAGCTTCTCTGAGCTTTGTTTATGCAGCCGGTCCGGCCGCACGTGCCTTTTAGTGCATGGTTGTGCATGTGAGTACCAATATGTGTCCGTGCTCCCCGAATGGCTTGCATATAGTTAACGCTGTTAGCTCTGTCAGCACTGTTGCTGTTGTTTGCACTGTTCGTGCTGTTAGCTGCTAGCCGCCAGCTCAGCTGTTGCTGTGTGGAGGCAAATCTCTCAATCACAAATATGCTCTGAATTTGGAATTCAGCACTTTTATGTACAAATATGAGATTAATACAAAGATGATACAGTCATTATATCTTCAAAACGACAGAAGAATAGAAAACGGTTGATAAATGATCGTCTTTAATTGCCTCAGTCTTTCATCAAGTCCTTTAATGTGAGTTGTAAAGTATGAGAGAAGTCAAGTCATAAAAAATGTATACGCCAGAGCTGCTCCCAGATGAGTTTGACCATGAGCATGCTGATTCAAAGGAAACTGCCCCCTCTTCTTTTGACATACTCATCAAATATTCCACCCACATCTAAAACTGCTAGTAGACATGGTTTGAAGTGACTGCAATGGGGAAAAAAAACCCGTCAGAAGTTCATTCCTTTAGAAAAAACAAGACCATGTCCAAGGAAGTGGACGAGGTCTCTGATAATAAAAAAAACACACACATACACACACACACTTTGAACTGTTGAGCCGCAGAAGGTTATAAACAATATATTATTTTGATCGAAGAGGTTGGGATGGTGTGAATTATTAATTATGACCACTGTGTTACTAAATGCCTCAGCTGTACAAGTAGAATAATACGTCTGTGTGTGTGTGTATAAATAATAAGCCTTATTCTTTTTGCTTTTGACAGCAAAAGAAGTGAGCTTTGAAGATGATTAATGACTGATGTTGCGTGTAGCTCACTCTCATCAGTCACAGAATCACATGCAGAGCATCTTCAAAGGCATGAGGGGCCATGAACAGTGCGTTTAACATGCTAAGAGCAAGCACTGCACGTTATCAGCGAAGGCTCAACGCAGGTATGAATAAATGACAGGAGCTGATTTGGCTTCTGCCTACGTAATGTGAAAGTGGGGATAATGTTAAGACCAAAGTCTCTTTTTGGCTCCCTTTATTTCCTGGTTCAGAGTTTCAACAAACATTTCTCTTTCTCCGAGGTTTTGATTTGCATTCTGGACAAATAAGTTAAATATTTAATATGACAAAATCGAGCTCAACGTCCCCTTCAGACAGATTATCGTATTTTAAGATCGTGCCTCGAGTGAAGATAAGAGATCCTCTTTGAAGAATTTGACAGCTTTGGAGTGAGATTTTACACGTCATTCAGCATGAAAAATCCTCACTGTAATTCTCCTGTCTCTCCAGGAAGAGATGCTGTTTAGACAGCTGTCACTCTCTCAGTTCCAACTTTCCAAAGTTGGAGACATGCGGGGACTTAAGTGGACTAAATGAGTGTCACCAGGTCCTAATGCCATTAGGGCGCTCTTGTAATTCACTGAGACTGATTATATTAGAGGGGGGGGGGGGGGGGGGGGGGGGGGGGTCATGATGCTCTCACGATGTCCCGCTAACAAAGCCTGGCTTCAGGCCACGGCTACTCAGATGGCAGATTGAAAAACAAGAAGAGAGAGAGAGAGAGAGAGAGAGAGAGAGAGAGAGAGATGTGACTTTACAAAGCAGCTGGTGTGAAACTTTTTTGAAAGGGATCATGTGTGTCGATGTAAAGCTCAGCATGCATTCATTTGACTGTGCTGATGCATGGCTATATGTATGTGTAGTATGTAAATGAACTGCATTTGTTAAAGTACATCCCACAACATTTTTATTAATGAGTATAGATTAATGCCTATCATCACGCGTCAAAGAAAAAGAACACACTGAATTCATTAATCTTAATTTTAAGGAGCTGGTTCAACAGTGTGAGTGTGTTACAAACTTCAATAAGATGTTCTCCCTGGGCCATTCATTAAAAAGTATAAAACAAACCAGACCCAAAGAGAACATAACATGTTCATCAGTGTCTGCATTTACCCGTATAATGCTTTATTTTCCCAATAAAGCGGACTCAAGTGTGCGCTTACCCTTAAACTTCTGGTTGCATGTTCAAAGCGCAGCACTGACTCGCTGCCGCTATGTGTTTATGTCACGTTTGCTGCTCGCTTCTCTCTCTTTCTGGTCCACTGTCTCATCTTTCTCTGTAGTTGGGGGAATGTTAAATATTTGATGCCTTGCTAACGAGGGGCCATGCTTCTCGATCAGGTGTTTGGAACATAAGTATTTGCAGAATATTTAATATTGAAAGTTTAAAAACCACTGAATTCATAGCATTGACATATTTTACTTTTAAATTATTCGTTGAAAGATTTCACCTCTTTCAAATTGAAACATGAAATTTCTTGATTTGCAATTTCAAAAATGAAAGTTTCACAAATTCAGATTACTCAAATTACGATCCAAAAGTTCAAGTAAAAGAAATTTGCACCAAGGACGGAGTAGGCAATTGAGCCTAAATGCAATCCTAATCTTTTCATGCCGATAACTAATAAAAGGTGCTCGTAGAACTGTTAATAATAATAAAAGTAATATCACCGTCGAGGTTGTGCTGTTGTACTGGATTTCTGTGTGACTATGAAAGGCCGAGTGCCGAAGTGGAATATTGTTGAAGATGTTAAATGTCTTGTAATGCACCCATTCTGTTATTGTCCTTTACTGAGGTTTTAATATTTGAAATGTTTTACTATATCCTTATGCATCAACCTAGAGTGTTTTCAGTTTTATCTCAAATATTTACTCTCATCATGAAATCCAAACAATATCCAAAACAAACAAAAACATCCTTTCAACAAATTCTTGTTTTATTTCATTCGGGTGGTTTAGTTTTTTTGTTGCACGATGTTGCAAGCCACTAAACTGTGATGTATTTAAAAAGGGGAATAAAACAGATTGTGATCAATCAACACACACAAAATGCCCACAATAAGTTGATACAGTTTCTTCCTCTGAGGTGGAAAAAACACCGTGTCATCAAAGATCCTTTTTCTCATATTAACAAGGCCGAAGTGATGTGTCAAACATCCTGACCCCTAAACCTGTAATGATGGCACCACAGACAACTAATCCCTGTTTACATGAGAGCATTAAAAACACATTAACATCCAGGTAAATGGAATGAAGCTTTTCCATTACAGCCATTAACCTACAATGAGGACAGCAATGCTGCGACAAAACAGGAGTTCAGAGTGAGAGAGTCAGTGCAAACTAATTAATTACAGCGCTATGTGTGTGTGTGTGTGTGTGTGTGTGTGTGTGCACTTATAAACCCATTAAAACCGTCAATATTGAAGAGATCACTTTAAACAGGAGCTTTGTGTTAATCATTTTCTCTTAAACACCCTCAGTGTGATGTGACACACACACACACACACACACACACACACACACATGCACTTTCAAACAAAGAGAGATATTGATTGTGTGTGTGTGTGTGAGCGGAAAGTGTGGGATGATCATACTTTAGGATTAAGTCGACCCAGTTAACGACCCAGCCAAGCCCTAGTGTGTGGTGTGTGTGTGTGTGTGTGTGTGTGTGTGTGTGTGTGTGTGTGTGTGTGTGTGTGGTCATGGAGGCAGACTTTTGGAAACATCCAGAGGACACAGTTGACTGAGTGAGGACTTGGTTCTTGCATTTTATCAACGTATGCAGCCAACCTGCTACATGAAGCATGTTTAATGGGTTGGTTCACCCAAAATGAAACAAAAGAAACAATGGGTGGGAATGTTTTTTGGTAGTCACAGCATTGGAAAGCTACATTTTAAAAAAGTCTTCAAGAACAAAACATGAGTGAGAGAAAATAATCACCTGCTGATAGTGTTTTCTGTGGCTTTCTTTTGTCTTTCACCTCCTAAACCCAATGTGTAACTAATAACAAAAGTATTTGTTGCATTGCATCACAATAATTACTGGAACAGAGTTGTCACTGCAGGCCGAGCTATCCACACCTTTATAGTACCGGTTAAGCTCCAAAAACACTGAATCTGTAATGCAAACTCGTTTATTATATCCAATCAATCCTTCATTCAAACTCCACACCTCCAGTTTGTAACGAAGGCTTTCTGTTAAAGACGTGGAGTCGAGATAACCCCGATGACATCATTATGGATATGTTTTGAATCTTTGTAATCAGGCAGAGAAGTGATCCGTGTGACAACCAAACTGAATTCCACGTGTGAGCAGAGTGCTCCTTTAATTAAAAAGTTACGATACGTGTGAAGACCTTCTGTGCCGCTTTCAACTCTCTTAAACATGCAGCGGAAACACGCTTAACACAACACTGACATCATCAGTTTTTAATTCAACAAAAAATCGAAAGGATGCTAAAAAAAGGCTATAAAATTCTGTCACGCTAAGGGGAACTGCAGTCTGGTGTTAAATCTCTCTAGGTTCATTCCTATTAATGATCCTTTATAGTCATGTGACCTGTAGTGAACATAAAACTTTAATTGTAGCCACTATAACTCACAGGCTTAAAGGAATATATTACCCTTAAAATGACCAATGCATATTGCTCACTGCGGGTTAATTTGTATTCTTGAAGAAAACTTAGATTTTCTTGCATGCCTCCACGGTGAACACAGAATCCGAAAGAAATGGTCAGAAACAGAGTAAATCATTGACGAATAACAGTAAATGGAGGCCAGGTTTAACAACACCAACATTTTAAAAATCTGTTTACAAAGTCTCACACGACTCCTGCAGTACAACCCAAGACTCAGTTATCCAGTCGTATGCTCAGTACTTCCTAAACATTTTTGCTAAAATCTATTTAAAAACATACCACACATGCACAAGCATGAGCCAATACTGAGGTACTGAGCATAAGACTGGATAAACTCTGTCTTCTGAGTCTCTGTTCACGTGCAAGAAAATAAAAGTTTTACTCAAGAATTCAAGGTAACACGCGGTGAGTGATTGACATACCAATGATCATTTTATGGGTATTCCTTTAAATAATCCTTATTTGACTCTCAAACAAAGTCCTAATCTAAAATTGGCCCCGTACAAACGTGTATACCAACCAGAACCTCCTCACTCTGAGAGTTTTTCTTCATCTGACTTTTTGAGCACATTTGGTTCACATACGGACATATGACAAGACACACAAAGAGACATCATGTCCCCGTTTTGTTGATACACACTGTGCACAGCTCTCCAGCTCAGCTGGTGCAGGCAGCTCATGCTGCGGGGAAATCTGAAATGGAACTTCCTTCCTCCCTGATCCAGCTGTTTAACTCTCACGTGGATATGATGTGATTCCTTATGAGAATTTAATTTGGCAGTTTGGAAGCTCTGAAACCATTCAGGCTCAGATTGATATGAACTATTCCAGACATGTAAATCTTTTGGACAGGCGATCCTCCCCTCATGCTGCTTTGGCTTTCTCTCCTTCACACGTTCACAGCTGGAAGCTCGAGCCACATTAGTTCTGGTGTGTGTGTGTGTGTGTGTGTGTGTGTGTGTGACGTGTGTGTGCAGCTTTGTTGTCATTCCACATGTGCAGACGTCCATGACGTTCCTGGCTGTGTGAGGTCAGTGTCATTTCTATTCTCCACATAATCTCCACAGGCTTTCTCAGTGAAATGCTCTTCACATCAGTCAGAATAAACAATTCTTTGATCAGATTCAGGTGTAATTTGTAGCTGCCTGTTTTTTATTTCTTTGGAAAATGAGAATGCTTCTTGTGAATATGATGGGAATGTAAACAGACCGGAGATCCAACCATATCTCCGGTGTGTTTCCTCTGCTTCCACACTGCTCTGTTTCCTCTCACACTCACACTTGTGCCTTGGATTGATTATAATGAAGCTCTAGAGCACACGTGTCAAACTCAAGGCCCGGCACGTCATTTTATGTGGCCCGCGAATCCACCAGCAAAAAAAGAAAAAAAGAAAAATAAAATTTTTTATTTTGGAAAGAAAATAGACTTGAAAATAAAAATATCCCCATGGTCGAAATTATGAGATAGAAAGTTGAAATTATGAGATAGCATGTTGGCTGTGTAGGCTACCGACATTAAAACTATCACAACAGGTGGACAGACCTTTGATTGAACAGACCGTAAACATAGTAAGTGATTGAGTTGAAAAAGATCGAAAAATAATCCCAAAATGTCCACGAAGAGAAAAATTGATGCAGAGGGAAGAAAATGTAATTTAAGATGGGAAAGCGAATACATGTCTGTGCTTGAAGGATAAAAACGGGTCTGTCTTCTGTGTTATGATGCGTGTCGGTGATGAAGGATACAATTCACGTCGGCATTTTGACACCAAACACGGAGCTAAATTTAGCCTCCAAGAAAAACATAAAATTGTCCAAGAATTAAAAGGCAGACTGCAATCACAGCAGAATATATTTACAAAAGCTACAGCCCAGTGCTGCTAAAGGTGTGTGAGCAGGTGAGCTCCGACCAGATACAGACTTTTACAAATCTCAGTTTGTGAAGAAACACCATCGCAGACCGAGTTCAGGAATTAGCAGCAATCTAACAACACAGCTGGCTAAGAGACGAGCAGGTACTGGTCTTCTTCATTAGCTGTTGATGAAAGCACAGACAACACGGACACAGCGCATCTATCCGTGTTTATAAGACCTGACTCTCAGTGAGGAGCTCTTGGATGTAGCTGCCATGCGCGGGACGACGACAGGGACATTAGTGATGCAGAGAGGTGACAAAAATAGCTTTGAACAAAGTTAATGTAATAACTTGTGTTTGATGATATTTGTCTTTGTTATTTTCTTTAAAAGTTTGATCTTTGATAGAGTAATGTGGGTTTCTTAACCCTAAATTAAAATGATTTATTATTTATTTATAATAACAGAAATGTGCTTAAATATAATTTTACATTTATATAACTGCATGTACAATATTTTTACACTTGAATAAACAATAATCAAATGCAGAGAGTTAGTTAACAATATGTTAGGGAGTCGTTACATTTATACAGTCTTAGAGTTACAACCGGCCCTTTGAGGGAAACTATGATGCTGCTGTGGCCCGGAGTGAAAATGAGTTTGACAGCCCTGCTCTAGAGTAAGTTCCATCAGGAAGACTGTTCTTTTGCATGCTTAGGCCTGTAGTTTACTTCTCACACACCCTGCCATTCCCTCCTCTCACACACGCTCACTCATGATTCGGTGCTGTCATTGTTTGGGGCTGTCGATTGTAATATCAGCATGCTCTCATCAGCTGGTGAAATCTTTTGAACAGCACAGTGACACACATACTTCATTAACTTGTTTCTCCTGATTGAAGTATTTTTGTCATATTTTCAATTTCCTTGAACTGTCACAACTTCCTGTTGAATGTCGTTTTGTCACACTGTAGTATATCGATCACACTTTGTCTCTCCAGCCACATTTCTAGTTCCCCAAATCAAGCCATTGCTATTTTCCATCCGTCCACCAGCTGACCTCGGACTCTCCCTCCTTTCCCCATCACCCGACTGCCACCCACACCCATCTACACACCTGTTCCCACTTTCCCGCATCAGCTCTGCGGCCGCTCCTTGCCAGTTTTCTTGCCGTGCGCTTTGGCTTTCTCTAACACTTTTTGGATTTGTTTGTATGGAGTGCATTCCCAGTTTGAACCTCTGCCTTTGGATGTTCATTCCCCTGCCTTCCCCTCGTCAGGTTGGTTTGCCTGTTTGGACATGCCTTCTCGTATTTATGATTCTGTAAGCTCTTTTCCTCTTTTTTTCAGTAAAGCCCTAAAATGTATCATTCTCTGCATTTGGGCCCTGCTTAAACCAACCGTGACCGTCTCAATAACTTTGGCTGGATTGACATGAACATTTATATAGATTTTTATGTTCCCCAGATGATGAATCCAACTGACTTTGACGTCCATATTTGTGTCTTTGAGTAAAACAACTCAACAAATATTAGATTGCCGTTTTCTCAGGATAAAATGTAATAATCAGGTCAAAATACAAATTTGTCCAATACTTTGGTTGATGACCAAAAACCTGCAATTGACATCACCCTCAGATGTGATTTGTGTTTAGTGCAAATCAGAAAATGACATGCTAAACTGAGACGCTAAGACGGTAAACATTGTGACTGCAGCATATTAGCTTTGAGATTGTTAGCATGTTAGCAGGATGACGTTATCCGCTCAAACAAACGGACATTTTGACATTTTTCCTCGTCTTTTTATTAAAAAGCTCTGGTGCCTTGATGTTGGCCTCCACAGCTCACACAGATTTAAAATTGGCGCTATAGAACTAAAGTTGACTTTTCTTGAAGCACATTAAAATACCAGGTCCTGGAAGGAGAAGAGGAGATACTGATAGATGCAAGTCCAAAAATGTTTGGCTTGAGTTCTTCTCAACAGGAATGCCTTTGCTGATCATTTTGCCAGAAAGAAAGCGATCATAAATGATCGCAGAGCAAGAGATCGCTATCCTGAGTGGAGCGATGGAAGAACAGCACTGGGCTTATTAAGCCCCATACTCATCCATCATCCTCCAATACACGTTAGACAATGATATGTTGATAAAAGAGAGTTACATAGTCATTAATAACACACCACACCAGTATTACTGTCTGGCCCACGTAAATAATGCTGTCAAAGACATTATTTTAATGAATCCCTCCAATTACAGCGGCATGCCAGAGGAGCTGGCTGGATTCTTTGTTCCCTTTTGGATTATAATCCTCCTTTTCCTCCACCTACCTCCTGACATGAAGCTGACACAGCAAGGCATGGCTTCTCCATGCTGGATGCTTATGTAGCTTGACCTGTCAGATTAACCAGCAGCAGCAGACGCATACACTTCCAGGGATTTCTTTCCTCTCCTCTGTTTGGTGATGCAAATACTGTAAAATGTGGAGTCCACGGGGGGAGACATCTGTAAGGAATGGAGTTCAGGCCGGTGAAAACTTGTTCAAGTTAGTCCTAAAATCTGCTGCATGGATACAGCACATATAGAGGAAGCCCTGAGATCTAGTCACCTCTCGGCTCTGGTTCAGAGACTTTATTTGTTGTAGAACATGAATGAAAAACAATTGTAAATGATATCAATCTTTATTTAATTAATCTTGTTAAATAACAACCAGTTTAAAATCAATTCAAATTAACACGTGGACCAAGTCGAAGCTGTTTAGAGGGCTCTGGGGGTACACAAAAGAAAAATGGGAAAACAATTTATTCTCCTCCAGTTATTTCTTCAGCTTTGTCAATTTCTAATCAAAGGTTCTTTATTCGTTGTATAACACATTTGCAGTTTGGAGTAAATACTGATTTGGACTTTAAAAATGCTCAGACATGTGGGTATTAAATGAAACCATGTGGATTCAGGTCTCTTGATGCTGTCGGATGAAATTGATGGATAACAAGAGAGTGGGTAGTCTGAAAATCAACAATGGAGGAGCAACCTTTGCACTGGAGCAAAAAGCCTGTAAATATCAATCGTTTTTAAATAAGATAGCACTCACTAAATAGCTGATTGACCATTAGATAGTTTGCTACAAGGTGACAGTTTCTCACGTCCTCAAGTCATATAAGTTAGAACTTTGGCTTATTAATCACAAAAATGTACAACAAAATCTAAAAACAATATTTAAACCAGTTTTGACGTTAGATTCCTGGTATCTGCACTTTGGTCACGGCACAAAGAGACCACATCAAATATAAACTGCGGCTGACAGCTTGACACAAAACGAAACGTATTCTAACCCGTTGTCGACCAACAGAAAGCCTGTCCCCGTTGTCTTTGCCAGAATCAAGGCTGCACGCAGCAGTGAAAGTGTTTAGTGCTTCACAAAGCCGAGCAAAGCCACCTCAGCTGGTTTTAGTCTTAAGGAGTGAGGCCAATCAAATGCTTCATTCGTTTCTCATTACAACGTATGCAGCATTTCAGTAACTACACACTCAAACTCCCAACTTTTGCTCCCTTTTACCAGATGTGAACTAGACTTGGTATGTACGTTCAGGACTAATTGCAGGATTTCGTCACTGAGTTGCATTGCTCAAAGTCAACCTGAGTTATGCAAAACATCCTGCAAAGCCCCGCCCCTTGCAAAGTTTTTTAAAAGATGGCGGCCATTTTTTAAAAATAATCTTTTCACACTTATGTTAAAGATGTGTTCTTTATTGTCCAAGAGGTTTAATGGAGAGCAAACTGAGATGCCAATGTTTTTAAATGTTTAATTCAATCTGTCGGCCTTTCAATGTTTTCACTTGACAGCACCATCTTCCTGCTGATTGGGATCATATCTTATGGGAAGCATAAGCAAATTGAGCAAAGGCATAACATACTGTAGCATATAATGCTAAATAGACCATGCCAAAATGTATCAATATGACTCTTCAGATGTTGGTTAATAATTGCCCCGAGAGCACCAGTAAGGGTGAAATTCTGTTCAATGTGTTTTGAGGTATGTGTTTGTGATATGTGTGGTTCCCCCAGTGGGTTGGGCTCAAAATGCTTTGGTAGGCCAATTCCCCAAAGAGGACTAAACATATCCACCAAGAGTTATAATGACCCCTTCCGGGTTTGAACCCTAACTATTAAAGCACATCCGTCCAGTATGAAGTGGTTTATAGGTCACAGAACATGTCACTAGTTTGGTTTTGGATGGATTAATTGATCCAGTAGAATGGAGGGAGAGAAAATTCATGGGATCAAATACAACACTGTTATCTGCGGCACACACACGCACACACACACACACACACACACACACACACACACACACACACACACACACACACACACACACACACACACACACACACTCTCTCACAGTAAAGTTTGTGTTGACTCAGGAGAATCACCAGCTGCATCTTTGATCACTTAAATCTGATTTTTGCTGCTTCAAAAGCCAAATCCTGGAGACTAGTGAGAGGTCAGCGAGATGAAGGACAAACAGGTCCCTCTCTCAGCCTTTATTCAGAGCTGTCATTATCATTCCCATTACCTCATCACTTCCTTTAATGGATCAAAAACAGACAGTCAGCATTCCTGAAGTAGTTTCAATGCAGTCTTTTGGCTCCCCTGTTGCTGAAAGTAGGATATTAAATTCTGCTTTCTTAGATTATATACATATATATATATATACCAAGTTTGACATGTTGAGAAATACGCTTATTTGCTTTCTTGACTTATATGAAACAGCAAGATATAACATGTTTAATAACACCTGCTTCCAATTTTGTGCTAAACTAATCTGCTGTTAGGGGACGTGTCAATGCTAGCAACTCAATATATCCTCAAACAACAGTTCATATGACATTTTACGCAAAGTTGTTTGTTATTGGTTAGGTTTAGGAAAACATCATGGTTGGATCTAAAATAAGTATTAAATGTAGGCAACAAATCAGCTTGGAATGAAAACATTGTGGTTTTGGTTAAACTTCCTGTCGCACTGCCTTCAGTGGGTCTTTACCAAAACCTCCCTGGAGAGCTGCAGGCTTTGAAGACAATTTGACATACTGGCCAAACCGTAGAAATTTCAACTTCCCAGTCCCAAAACAGATGCCATCGGACCCTTATAGACTATAGATCATACAGAAAAGAGAGAAAAGGGCTTTTGTATGAAGCCAGGTTAAAGGAACGTCAGCCAAATCTCTGGGGTTTCGTTACCCTTCAACATATCACTTCAGAATCACAGCCTGCACTAACGTTCTACAGCTTGACTCTACATGTTTTTTAAACCCTGTGTTGGTTTGAACAATAGCAGCCTAATAGTTAACATCTTTTTTCTATCAGCAGTTCAACTGTTAAAACGCATTGAGTGACATTTTATTACTTCCAATGAATCATCTGCGTCCCTTGTGAGGAAAATTTATGCCCAGCACAGTTTTACTCCTGATGTTTTTATGGTGCACTGGTTGGGATATTGATGGTGTGGCCTATATATTTTCTCTTGAAAGTGTACAAGTATTTTGAGTATGTTTGCAAAGTGAAATACAGCAGCTTGTCTCTAACCATATTTATTTTTTATTTTTATTCACTTTCCCTTAGTTTTTATTTCGGCCCTCCTACATTCTGTAAAAAAAGATACCTTTATTGGACCCCCTTTCAACAATAGCCCATCGGTCAGACCCTAAATCACACTTTACATTTCTCCCTTTTGGGTTGTTGAGTAAATATTTTCATTACTTCTATAGTTTTTATAATTACACAAAGAAACAAGTCTACAACCACGCTGGCCGCTGTCTAAATAAGAAGTGCATCTGAGGGTGATGGGAAGGTCATTAGTTTGACCAGTTTTTAGTTGTAAAGCAAAGTATTGCACAGATGAAAATAAAACCGTTGATCTGATGATGGTGCTAGATAACAAGTTAGAGGATCACCAAAGTTACTCCAGTTCTTCCTGGGGGGGAACAAGGGTGTATCACATTTCATGGCTATATTTGATGAGATATTTCAGTGCGGAAATGGTGCTGCTAGCATGCTAGAAGCATTAATCGGAGCATTAAATGCCCGCTGATACATTTAACACATTTTAAATTCAAATCCTGGCTTCATAACACCATATAAAGAAAACATTTAAAAATAATTTGGCTTTAATTGCACAGCCAAAGCACTGGTGTGGTTAGAAAAACCTTAAGTGAAGCAGTGAAGTGCCTGCATGGTGCTCCATTGATGTTTTAATGGGGTTGTTTGTTGCAAATTGCAGAGGCTCTAATAATAGTTCAGTCAGCTTATTTGACCTGTTTTTAGACCATTATGTCAAAGGCTGGCCGGGAAAAACAGTGAGTTTCCTATTGACCATGACGCAGTCTTTGTCGGTTTGTGAGTCTGGTAGATAGGAGATAGTAGTTTCAGGTCTGTGGAGAGGCTAAAGCAGCAGCTAAAGATCAAAACAAATCCAAGCCATGACCAGAGTCGTCAACAACAGGTGTTTGTTTACCTGGTCATTTGTTAATTGTGGTATTCAAATGCCAACACAAAATATATAATGATGTCACTGCACACTTACATGAATATTTTGTATTCTGTTCATATCGTATAGTATATTGCTACGGCATCATATCTGTATGTTTCTGTGTGCTGGCTGTGGAAACAAATTTCCCTCTGGAACGAAGATATCTAATCTTATTTATTCACGTTTTTCAAGATGAAAATATTCCAAAATATAAAACCTTCCAATCCAGTTACAAACTACGGCTAGCATTTATTACTCTGATTTGCAGGTCAGACGATATCTAGATTAAAACCTGGCTCAGGTTGTTTTAAAAATCCAAATTTGCTAACTGCTAAATAAAGCTTTTTAAAATAATTTGAGCACTTTGCAACCAAATGTAGCCTGTCTAGACATCTTAACCTGCAAATCACTACAATTTGAATCTGTTAGGATGTAAGCGCTGCAGTTTAACACAACAGTAAATCACAGTCTCACAGCCCTATTCCTATTTTTGTGTTTTACAGGGCATGATCGAAGAGACGCCACTGGCGAATATATCTAGTGTGTATAGCAGGAAAGATGTTACATTGGATCATGAAAATATGACAAAACAAACACTCTTCAAATCAGCTTATCTTTTGCAATTTATAAAGTTATCCTCCATAATGCCACCTTTTAACCTATAATATAATTTATAATATTCAACCTATAATGCTGACAAGCATAGAAATAGCTCTTTAATTGTTTTTTTTTTACCATAATAGTCTACATAGCTGTGGTTGAATCACAATCCACTGGTTTATACAGGGAGATTTGTGCCAGAGATACTCTTCTATTACTGAAGAAGATCACAGATGGGCTTGTTGAGTATTAACAAAACACAAGTAGCAGAGCACTCGTCATCCGGGCTGCGTCCCCTCTGTTTCTCTCTCTCATTATTCTTCGGCTTCTTCATTATCCGCCTGCAGTGCACTTGATCTGAGGCACACGGTGTTAAGTAGGCCACATTGAGCTTGAAGTGAAACCTGGTTTGAGATCAGTAAAGCTGCTGCTTTGGACTGTTGCTGCGGTCTGTTCGGCCCCTGCCAACTCTGTCTGAGCAATTGGTTGTTGACTCTGAGCCTTGTTTTTCCTTCCTGCTGCTGGTGAGTGTCAGGAAAGGAAAGGTCACTTTCTGTCTTTTATGACACCTGTAACTGAAGAGTGTGAGGCCATCATTTCACACCTGGCTCCTGCAGGGATCGAAATGAAAACGTATTTCTGTGAATGTTGCATGCGACAACCACCTTGTCTGAAAAGTGAAGCCAATGCAGAAGTGCCTGAAACTTGCATTCATTCTAATAGCCAGCAGGGGGCGACTCCTCTGGTTGCAAAAATAAGTCTGAATACATAGAAGTCAGTAGCTCAGTAAACAACTTGAGTTTATGGTCTCAATCACTAGTTTTAAGTCTTCTTCAATACAGCATGATGCTCATTTAGTACACTATGGTCCGATGAACAATAAGGCAGAAAAACAGAATATGTTTTAGGGCGTGGACACCTTGTGATTGACAGGTTGCTACCACGGCATTGTCCGGTCTAGGAGCTGTCCGTGGTTTCGTCTTTAACCCTTTCACAGTGTGTTTTCAGATCATGAAAGTTAATTGCTTTGGTCGTCTAAAAATGTCTTCTTCAGCGTTGGGTAGTACTTCACCCTCTCGTATCACGTCTGGTTGCAAAATGTCAAGATGGCGACAGCATCAAATCTTAATATCCACGGCCAAAATGCCGAACCCATGGCTTGAGAACGGCAGTCCACAAACTAATGGTTGACGTCAAGTTACACTTCTTATTTACAGTCTATAGGATGTAGCGTTATATATAGAAGTCACTCATTCACATACTCCAAGATGGTGCCAGGAGAAGTGAGCTGTTTGGCAAGCTCCACTCAACTCCAAACTGTAACCTTTTAAGCATTTTAATTGACTGATCAAACTTATTTAATATCTTTATTAGATAAAAGTTTGATCCAAAACAATACAGTGAACACAAACACACAGGCGGTAAAATGTCTACATATCTCCTCTTTGGCCTATCGTTGTTGATGTACGTGGCGTCCACCTGCAATGATGCGAGACTAAGCACAACACCTGGCTGTAACGCAGGCTTTACATGCATGCCTTGATATTCTCACACATATCGTATTTGTAGTTGATTGTGAGGCTGAAATCAATCAAATATAAAAACCCATATAACTGTATAACCAGACAATAAAAATGTCTGGACAAAAAAAATAAGAAGGTGACACCATTGTCACATCTTGGAAAAACACAGTATGTTCAACTTTGAAAGCTTCATCAGCTATTTTAACCTGAAGTTTATGTACTCAATGCTCCTTCCCTGCAGTCATAGTCTAAGTACCAGGAAGCATTGCGTGCAAGCTTCTGTCCAACGTTGCCTCTATTTATTGCTTCAATTGACTTCACAACACTGATCGGACATCAACATAAAGGTTCAAAATGTCCCCTTTAAAGACATTGATTTGTGAGCTGAATAATAAAAGATGCTTTTGAAGGAAAACGTGTGTTTTATTGGGCTTAAAATATCTGTTTGCGAAGGCTTAAAAACAGGGCCATTAACTTCCTTTCTAAACCTCTCACCACTGCTAAGTTTTTATTTGTGAATTTATTACTTTTCTGCCGCTGGGACATATCCACTATTTAGGAAATATTTTTATGTGAAGTCAAGTTTGGTAATACTTTTTACTGGACCAAAAACCTGCACGAACCAACATGTTCCCTTTTTCTGCCTTATGACAGGAGCACCACTGTTGACCATTATTAGCAAATGCTGGTGCTGGTTTTGCAGCAGAACAAGACTTGCCAAACAGCTCTCACTTTATTTCCAATCCTTCGTCAAAAGAAACGCCACATCTGTTTTCAACACATTTCAAAAGTCTGCAACAGATTTTGCGGCCTCATTTACAGAGCGATCCTTTTAAAACGGGCACTGTATTTCTGTGACACCTGAACCACAGCAGCTGCAGGAAGCTTGCCCATCAGGTGGAATCCTGAATCCAGCAGTTTAGTTTCTACCATGACATCCGAGGCAATGGTGCATTTAATAGTATTTTATTACCAACTCCTCATGCAAAACCCATCTGGAAAACACAATAGCAGGCTTTTATGTGATACGTATTGTTATAAAACAGAGGGGAGATTGAGTGCAATTCGTTGTTTGAATTTGAGATGAGCACACAAGCCCAACTGCAAAAACTTCTGTGGTTTTTTTGATATCTGTCTTTGCAGCTGCTCTGAATGTAGATGCCGTTATCCTACAGCTTCTTTGACCAAACCAGATTCTAGACTGTTAAACAATTTTATTTTTCTCAAATGCACCTCTGATTTGGACACTGATGGCATACACATGCAGTGCATGTGGATATGTATTACATTTGTGCCAATAGATCCCCCTAAATGCAGGACGGCAGACAGGAACATGTCTTCAAACGGTAGGACTGCATCGGTCTCACAAATACACAGTCAGTAGAGATAGCGATAGAGATGTCTTTTAGCTGATCCCTAAAAAATAGAAGCCTTGTTATTATTTGTCTCGATTTTATTTTTTTGACATTGAAATCTAGAAGGACTTGAGAAATAGTTCTCTGCTCAGGTCAAAATGCTTGTTCTCCTTCCTCAAAGGGTTGTGGTTAGCAGTGTGGCAGAGCTAGCAACCAGAATAGCATTAACAGAGACCTGGTTTTGACCATGAATAGACTAAACATTGCGCAATTTAACACCTGTTTTCTACGTATCATCCCAACTCTGTAAAAAGTCCAAAATTAGTGTAGGCCTATAGCCCTTCTTCATATTTCAATTGATAGCCTAATGCTGGCTTTTATATTTCATTATAACATTTAGGACTAAATTCTTTTTTCCAGTTCTTTTATCTCTCTCATTCTTTTCTTCATTTCCTCGAACCTTTTCTTCCCCGGTTTCTTTTACTTATTGCAGACCTTGACTGTTCAGGATTTTATCCACTTGTCGAGCATCACCCCATTGTTTGCTCTGCATCAAGGTCATCCAACAGTTTTAAAATCTGCCTCAGAATTTGATGCTTTGCCAGCAGAAAGGAAATTATGTTCAGATTTTGCTATTGTGCCAATCAAGATAAGTAAACCAAAACACTCTTTTGGAAAATTCAAGAAAAATCTGTGCCTTTCCAAAACATTTATTCTCTCTCTCTCTCACAGACATGAGCCTATACATCTTATGTCCCCATTGGAGTTTAAATAAACTTGCCTTGAGATAAAATGCACAAAATCAACAGGGGAATGTGATCTTTACTGCCTTAGATGTGGTTCCTGTGCAAACCCGCAGAGACAAGGAACCTGATCTGCTCATATTAACTATTCCGTCGTCCCAAAGTTTGGACTAATGAGACATCAAGAGAGATGGAAAACAAGTGGAGAAGAGAGAACTACGAAATGACCCTGATCTCATTTGGCATTTCGCCATAGTCGCTGTGAGGTATGGGGAGACTTGTTTACTGTCGCTGGAACACAATAAATGAAAAAAAACTTCCTGACAAACACTGAAGATGGAGCAAACACGTCCCGACAGTCCCATGCAGCTTCGTGTTTCACATTTATTAGATTACACATCAAGAGCAAGTCATTTCCTGCCGATTGTGGAGATAATGTTCGCCGCTGCATGACGACAACTGTCATTGCAGTTTGCAGTTTGTGTTTGCTAATAAAGTCATAAAAGAAGTGTACTATGTTGTAAACTTTTAAAGGGATTAAATAGGAAACACATGTTAAGTGAGATAACTGCAGCTGGTCATCATTAATTTGTGCCCTTTTATTTTGCCCTACCTTTACTTTTCATCACAGCTGTAGATATACAGCAAAGCAGACGTAAATATGCAATGCAATCACATCTAGAAATGATATATAAATATGTTCTAAATATGCCCACATGGAATATATTTATTATCCTAGTAAGTGACGTTTTGAACATTTAGGTCATAATGAACACTCTGCATTCACAGCCTTTCTAAAGCAACTGTGTTCAGCTCATGTGATCAGCTGCTCAAATGTGTGGTAAATAACTTGAATGAATATTAGATGTTGAAGCAACCTGCATTATCAGCAACACAAGTAAAAGGTATTCCTGAATGGCTCAAGTTAATATCTTGCACTGGAATTCAACTCCGAGTCACATACAATTACCTACATGCACTGTAGCACATGTTTATTTTGCTGCAGCTTTGCAATCAAAGAATCCATCTGCAGACATCCACCGTGTGGATAATACATGTAAGGCTGAAACAAAAGCAGACAATGTGATCAACCGAAAAAAGCCTGCATGTTGCAATCAGTGTTTCTTTTTCCAGCAAGTGTTAATTTCTTTCAAATGCACAAACGGTGAGAATCTCTCCAAAATAACAAGCAAAAGTCTTGCCCAGACAATGCAAATGTTTCATCATTGTTCCCCTGGATAATCAGCTAATCATTAACTTTTGTTTCAAAAGTACACACTAAGTAACAGCAACACTTGAATTAACCCTTCAATGACACACTATTGACAGAAATGAAATATAACATAAAATATATCATTTTATGTTATGAAACGGCAGCTGTTGGATGGATCATCCTCCTCTAATGGAAGAAAGATTTATGGGGCTTAATTTCTCAAAATGAAGACTCCCCCCCCCCCCTCTTTTCTACGTTCCCCTCCCTCTCATCCTCCATCATCCAACAAACCAGACTGTTCACGGAAGAAGAAATGTCATGTAATGAGACCTGAGACAAAGCTTTACTTCTGCAGGCGATTCAAAGTAATGAGGTTCTTATAATTTAATTACATGATTAGATTTGAGATCATCCTGAGAGATAGTAGCCTATACGTAGTCAAACAAAGGTCAGGGGAACGTGGTGAGGGAGAGACGACAGCTAGTACCGTCATTCTGGGCGACTCCAGCTGGGTGACTCTCAGAAACCCTGGACAGCCTGCATGACGTTCAAGGAATGAAATGATGAAACGCCCTCAATGGAAGCATAAAATAACAAAATCCAGCGACCTGAGCGGAATACCTCGAGATGGGCCTCACAGTTTACAGCTGTGTCTTAGAGCAACTTTGGGATGTTTGTGGAATGGGAGATATGCATCATGGATGTTCAACCCACAAATCTGCAGCAACTGAGTGATGCTGTCGTGTCAATATATACAAAAAAAGCACCTTTTCTGAATCAATGCCACCAAAGATTAAGACAATTCTGAAGGCAAAAGGGGGGTTGCATTGTGTAACACCCCTGGGTTCACCTCAGCCTTTCAAAAATTAAAAAAGGAGTCTCCCCTTCACAATATCACATAAGAGGATTTCATAAAGAAAATGTCTTCACAGAAATGTCAGAGTTAATTCAAGACAGCAGCAGGAAGCTGGTGGTTCGTGTGTACACCAACAGAAACGACAGACATTTGCTCTGCTTGTAACTCAGCATTTTGGTTATTTGTTTGCATGTTAAATTAAGCAGTAGCTTGGTTGGAGCACTTAAGTCTGTAATGCTCTGCATAGCGTCTCTCTCTCTCTCTCTCTCTCTCTCTCTCTCTCTCTCTCTCTCTCTCTCTCTCTCTCTCTCTCTCTCTCTGTGATCACAGTGGAGACAGGTGTGCCAGAGCAGAGCCTATACCAGCTATTAGCTCATTGCCTTTTTACTGCTGCCTCAAACCTGTTTCTTCTCTCCCTGCATTGCTATCTGCTCTGCTCTGGTTCTCGTGTCCGGCATCCTGTTGGCCTTGTCTCCCTGCTCATGGATCCCCACTCGGCTCACTCTCCTTTGGAGCGTGGCTTAGTTTTCCCCTGTGGATTTCTGGCTATGCGAGACTAATCTTTACATGAAAAGTCTTAAAACCCTTTTAATGGGCAGAACACATGGTATGACGTGTATTTGAATGAGCCTGTAGCACCTGTTTTCTCTTCTATCAGTTTTCTCCATTGCTCAACAAAGTAAAACCTGCTCTGTAAATAACCTGCTCTGTAAAAAAATGATGAGCCTCCAGCACCAAGAATATGTGCTTTCATAACCACATGGACATAGACCTTGAAAGAAGAAGTTTCTATCCTTCAGCCCTCACTTTTACTGTCGCTCTGCAAATCTGCAGTGAGAAGCGATCTGAATGATGAATGACAAACATGTTCCTCAAACTGTCACTGATTGACAGGTTCACGGATGGACACAGAGGTACTCTTCAAGCCGTGAATGATTGAAGTTACAAAGGTTTATTTAAAGCAGCCATTGTATTAAGAGAAAAACAAGACAAACACTTAGAAAGTTCTATCGGCATCAATTGTAGTACAGCAATAAAGAGAATATATTCAAATATGATGTTTAGAGAGATGTGGAACAATTACCACTTGTTTTTGCACACCGGTCACTTTACTTTACGTTTGCCTTTCTACTTTAGAACGATAAGAGACAAAGAGTCAAATTTATATCCTTTGTGAATTGTAGACAATTCTGTCTGAGTTTAAAAATGTTCAGAAAGTACACCATGTCAAGATTCAGTACTGAATGTATTTGCTCTTACTAAAAACAAAATTAAAAAAGGCATGAAAAAGCATCTGAAATTCTGCTTGATGTTGATTCACACATTTGCTTATAAAACAACAAGAAGGCAGCATTGTACAAACACTGCCGTTTATTACATGATTGAACATAATTAGGAGGGCATGGTATAATCTAGTTAAATATATCTGCATCAACATCTAGATTTAAACATCATAGACATCATGAAACGATATATATAATCCTAACTATGCTACTTTGACTTGATTGGGCTAAATGATCTTAATAATTCTTCCACTGCAGCAATTCTCTTTGATCTCTGCTTTTTGCTGTTATGATTAAAACGTGATTTTATCTTTAAGGATGACACAGGCAGCCGGAGCACAGAGATACAGAGCTTCTTTTTGGCAAAAACTGATGAAAAAAGTGAGAGAGAAAATGAATGTCTTTAGGACCAGGAATATTGGTGGCTCACCGAGAGAGAGAGGGGGGGGGGGGGGGGGGAAGAGAGAGGGGGGGGGGGGGGGGGGGAAGAGAGAGAGAGAGGGGGAGAGAGAGAGAGAGAGAGAGAGAGAGAGAGAGAGAGAGGGGTGGTGGGGATGGGGTTTTTTGTCGTCACTGGGAGCTGCAGCAGCATCAGCATCACCGACATGAGTAACGGTGCGCAACTTGGAGAAACAACTACACTGTCCGGAGGAGCGCGCGCGCGTGTGTGTGTGTGTGTGTACGTTTGCTGTGTGCTTCACGAGCCTGTTTGAGAACGTATTCATGAGGACGTAAAGGTGCCATAAACTACACGGGACTCGGACTCTCTGTGGACCTCTGTGGAGCCATGGCTTATTTTAAAAACTACAATACGTATCTGTCCATCTTCATTTTGATAGGTAAGTAGGCTGGCTGCCGTAATTTACTTTTACCTCAATGAACGTTTGTGTTTTTATAAACCCAGACGAAGTTAAACAATAAAACGTTCAGATAGTAAGTATTTTATTAGCAACTTTATTGTTTCTCAATGATTCAATGAATCAATTTTACTCCAATATGCAAGTTTCTATTAAAATGTAGCACAAATAATCAGAATCCTCATAAATCTATGAGCCTTTATTCCATCGGGTTTCCGTCCACTACTACAATGCTCACATTAGGAGTGAGATCGTAGAGATGCGCTAGGTGGCGCTAATTCTCCGAGTGCAATTATACAACTGCAGAAGAAGATGTAACGAGGCGATAACGTTACTCTAACTTTCCCAACTCAGCCATGTGTTAAAACATATTGGAGATTTTTTATTTTTTTTTTACAATTTGCTGGGTTTCTTCTCACATTTTGTACGCGCAAATTGAAACCCGCCGCTGCTCCATAGGAGGTCGCTCCAGTGGAGAGGTGTCACCAGTTAGCAATCAGCCTGTTGACATTTCATTTCATCTCTGAGTGCCTGTGAGTATACAGCAACACTCTCTCTCTCTCTCTCTCTCTCTCTCTCTCTCTCTCTCTCTCTCTCTCTCTCTCTTTCCCTAATTTCCACGCACACACTGCATCAGTCCAGGTGTCATATTCACTTGAGGCACACTTGAGGGAATTTGATTTAGATTCATTTACACTGCAGCACGACTACAAGACTTGGCAAGAAGCCGGCTCTGCAACTGCTCTTATAACAGTTAGTGCGGTTTGCAGGGGCAGAATATTTTGTCGTGTTCCCTTTAGTGTTTCATAGAAACAAATAAATAGAGGAAACTATACCGCCTCTTCAAAAGTTAAGGTAGCAGTGAAACAGGTTAATGGTCAGATGTAATTTTGTTAACTTTTTCACCATATAGCTCATAGCCTGACTGAAAAAAACACACGTATAAAACATTTAAAAAATATATATGTTTTTCAGGTTCTTTGAAATCCCCCATCAGTCTTTATTTGTTGAAAAATTGTTTGTATCAAATCCAAATTACATTGTTTACCGAAAGACAGTATTTATTTGTGCTCCTTGCTTAGCAGATCCTACCACGCTTAATGTCGTATGAACGAAGACAGTGTTTACGACCAGCAGAGGCATGTCATGTGGGCAAAGAAATTATTATGACCTGACTTGGATTCACCAGAGCTGTCTTATTCTTATCACTGTGAATTCATCTTGCTGTAAATGTTCCCATGGAGCACATCAATTCACTTCTTGCATGTCAAGATATTGCGTGTTTTGGATCACCTGGTTATCCATTGCACATGGTCTTGTATCTGCTGGATATGTACTTCATGCCAGAGGCTTTATCCCAATAGAATTGCAGAGAATTCCTTTCCTTATTTCACAGATCTTCCGCAACACCACCTTGCATTTTGTAGAAGCCAGAGGAGGAGTGTAGACACACTCCTCCTCTCGTCTCTTGGCTTCTCCTCTCTTTGGCTTCAGCAGCCACAGGCTGCACCAGTTAAGTGGCTCTTACTGCAGTAAATCCCAGTGACAGGAGAAAACGTTAGGTTACTTGCGTAACCCCGGTTCTCTGAGTAGCAGGAGTGAGTGCCTCACATTGGGAACGCCTATGGTGTGACTTCTTTAGAAGCTCCGATCGCATTTTGTCATCCAGAATTGGCTGAAACAGAGTGCATCAGTGTCAAGGGGCAGTTTGAGGCCCTCCCCTTATAAAAGGTCGTTCAAACTAGCTCAAATCTTCCCCGCTTAGAATCAATAATATGTTGGGCTGCTGGGGGATTCTGAAAGTGGTTGTTGGGAAGTGTTTTCGGGAGGGGGTGAGCTTCCATCAGGGCTCCACCGGGGACATGTTACGTATTGCTCTCCATTCCCTCACAGTCAAGCAACGAGCTCCCTGCTCCAGAATGCTTCTCTCACTGGCAGCACTTGATTGAGGTTCGGGAAATATTATGGTTAATATTAGGCTAAATATTGAAAAGATTGACTGTGATTTGAAGCATGAGACAGATTTTTACTGTGTAAATATTAATCCAAAACCAATTTCCTAATCTTCCACATTCCTATGACTTACTGGCATTACGATAATGCACGATAATGGTCAAAATGATAAATGATCACGATTATAAGATCACGATTATTACTCTCTCGACTGCAGCTACAACATTCCACTGTAGGGTCACGTATACTTTTTGCATGGTGAAGAGAAATACATAAATGTATGTATACATTGTGCAGCCTGATGTTGTACAGTGGAAACACTGGAGGTATTAATGCCGTTTCAGACTCTGTTCACTGTTCCCGTTCTCTCCTCTTAACAGCTTTGCCAAATGCCAAGGGGCATCTTTCAAAATGGTGCAGAGGGAGCACAGCGAAATTGCAACTATGCCATTAGTTATTAGGAGAAAGTGCTTCTTTTCACACTGACTACATTTACATGCAAAATATATACCGGTTTTCACCCTTACTCAGTAAATACAATATTCCTTCTAAGCTGCTTACATGGCTAATGACACTAATATTCCTGTTTACATGCAGCCGTGCATGCTCCGATTATTGTAACCGGTGGCCGACTTGTTCGCCTGTGTGACCACAGACTCCCTCGCGTATCCAAAAACCTGTTGAAAACCCACGTTTTTTTCATAGTGTTTGTAAGTAGATGAGTTTTTCCTTCTGGCCAGAAATGTGGGCTTTTCTTTTGGGCATGCATCTCTACCGCAGCCTTGCAAACTGTTGGCTAGTTGGTTTGTGTCAAGCACAGAGCTGGCTGTAAACAGGCAGGAGGGCCGTGAGTTGCAAATTGTATTAAATACCCCAGTTATGATGCATATTCTTCATGCGCTGTGTGCTGTCCAAAGAAATGCTACATTCAGAATAAGGTGTAATTTGGAATATCTGATTGAATGCTGTTTACATGACTCGTATAATATTCAGAATATTAGTGTGTGTAATATAAACGTAATCATTGACTGGTGCCTTTATTTGTTCCAATTAGCCCGGAAGCCTCTGCTAATTTTGCCGAAAACGAGGGTTGGAAATAATGCTTTTGTTCAATCCCACCATGTGATTCGGTTTGTGCTATGTACCCTTTCAGTTTGCTGCCCTGCTTTCTGTTGCTAAAAAAAGCAGACGAATGGCATCCTTAGATTTCAGTTGAGGCTTTTTGACTGACTTCAGCTTTTATTGTTATTGAAGATATTGGCTGACTGCAACACAGACTTACATAAATGGATTTGGGGTTACTTCAGTACTCAACTACTAATTCATACTGAAACCAGCAAGGCTTTTAGTTAATGACTGTGGAGGTATATGACTGCAATGAAAATGTGCACTTCGGTAATTACTGAAGATGTTTTTGTTTTGATTGTTGATTGAACATCAGTGACTCTCGAACAGCATTCAGTGATGTGTGTCTGTGTGTGTGTGTGTGTGTGTGTGTGTGTGTGTCTGTGTGCGTGTGCAGAATTAAAGAAAACCAATCATCTGTGTTTTTTTTGTTTTTTTCACCTCTCAGTCCCCATAGATGTATGTTAAAAAAAAGACAAGTCTGATCTTCATAGTGGTCAACTAGGTTACCGTGTTCCCACTGTCACACAGCGGTGACTTGTGGCAAAAAATAATAAATCTGAATTGAATTATGAGTCTGTGGTGGATAGTAAGCAGGCAACAACCAAAACATGCAACAAACAGGCTGCTATAATTCTTTGCATCTGTCGATCAAGGAAATCAGAAACACCGACTCTTCTGGTGGTGGTCATACAGCACATTTTTGCTCAAATAGGCAAACAACAAATGTTTTTAATGTTTTCTTTCCGGGAAGCATCAGGATGTTAACCAGACAGATGGTAAAGTTAACGAGGTGCTAATTAGTACATTATAAAAGCTTTCAGTAATTAAACTTAAAACTTAAAAGTAACATTTACACTGTGTCTGGAGAATTTGAAGCCTTGGAGAACATATAACGTTACACATATTTATCATATGAGCTTTTCAGCTGCTCCACAATGTTCACCGTCTAGTTGCTAACTTTATCTGAATGTCATTTGATACTGGTCAGGTAGCCAGGTGGGATTTAAAGAGACAGTTCACCCCAAAATAAAAAAGTACATATTTTTCCTCAAACCTGTAGTGCTTCATTTAATTTTTTCATCAATCTAGATAGTTTTGGTGTGAGTTCCCTTGTTTTGGAGACATCGGACGTAGAAATGTCACTCAAGACTCAAGATAATCTACAGACCTTGTTATGAGCAGTTTCATGTAGTAACTAAATAATAAAATAGTTCCCCAATAGTCCCATTATAATCAAAAGAAGGCAGACATCTCTACGGCCGATAACTGATATCATAGCCAGGCAAGCTGTCTCCAGTCTTTGTGCTGAACTTAGCTAGCCAGCTTCAGGATGTAGCTTGATATTTATCATAGAGATATGGGAGTGCCAATAATCTTCTCAGGCGTATTCTCAGGTGTATTTCCCAAAATGTTTAACTTTTCCTTTATGGTTTGGTTTCTCTATTGCTTTTTTGAGCTTTCATAAGGTAATGCTACTTCCACTAATGGTCCAGTCGACAACATTCACTGGCATTCTTTGTTTTATTCCCATGAGGACAACTTTTTAAGTGGTTGAAAAAAAAAAAAAAACTATTTTTTTAAGTGAGGACAGTCCTTCTGTGGCTGTTCCAAGAAGATGATTTAAAACTTGCTGTGTCGAACCCAGAATTGGTCTTTATTGTTGTTAACTGGAGAGATTTGTCTTCAATGAACTGTCTATCAATGTGAGAGTGATGCCAGATACCAGTCTTGATTCTAGTTTGAATTTGTTTTGTTTGTCATTTTATGTGGATTGTGGTCCTGGACATTTAACTGTAGCAGTAGGAGAATCTATGCACGTATGGACAGTGACCGTGTCTTGTAACTCTAGTTGAACCAGTAAAGGTTGATGCAGTAAAGGTTTGACCCTCCACAGCTTGACATTTACAAAGACACTGTTGTGACTTCATACATGACTGTACCACACATGCAAAAATCCATTGCAAAAACACATAACATTAATGAAAGCTTGTCACCATCAACATCAAGCTTTTAGTCTCATCAAAATCACATGTTCTGTTTCCATGTCGGCTACCTTGTCCCAAGTCACCTTTGATTAAAATGCTTATTGGCTTATGTGAACGCTGCATTTTATCTTCATATTCATAACTGTTTGTCAGAGAAAACAGACATGATGTGTCTGGGTATCTTTGTTGATAAAGGACCCTCTGAGAAGAAACTGAATACCGGTACGATATATCGGCTAATTGAAGCCAAGATGCAACCAATTAAATTCTAAATTGAGTTATGGCACTTAATTCTTTTGGAAATACCGAAAGCCTGACTCACTGCACATGAATGTGTCTTCAGACGTGCATCTGAATGCAGACCGAGATGGGTCTCAGTAAAGATGTGCATATTTTGTCGTGGACATACACACTCTTAGTCTAGTTATCATCAAATGTCTGATATAATGGAGTTGCTTCTCGAGAAGGGAATGAAGATCAAGTTACCTAGACACAGAGCTGAAGGGCTGAGTGGATATGAAGAAGTATCTTTAGTTTCCTTTTGCACAAAAGAACTCCCACTCATCGGCTCGGCTTGATGACTGAAAGGGCAGAGCGGTTTCGTGTGACTGCCTGGTGTGAAACAGAGATGAAGATATTTCTATGCTGCTTATTCATTTCAAGTACCTAATAATGGGGCCTATATCTGTGAAGCTGCTAGACATGCAATGTTTCATAAAGGCATTTTTTTTCTCCCACTGGCTGTTTTTTGTTCTCGACTGTCACGTTAAGAAAGCCTCTTACTGAAAACCAAAGCGAAAATGATTCCCATCTGAAAATCTATTTTTAAGTCGTACACGGCAGTGTGAGAACAGTGTTTTGAAATGTCCAGCAAGAAGACAAATTTTTATTTTCCTTGAATGGTGTAACTTGCTTTTCTACTGAGTTTATTCAGCTGCTCCATTTATCACCATTACTTCATAACCCTTTTCTGTATTTAGGAGCTGAATTAGTTCCAGAGAACTGAATCTTTCCACTTTGTTGAGAGTTTTAAAGTTGTTGCATACTTTGAGATACTGTTACAGACTTTCAAAACTTAAAAGAATATGATTAATTATAAAAAATACCAATACCTCCTCCACCACTGCAAAGACCTCTAGCGACTGTGAAACTTGTTATTGATGGATGGGAGACAAAGCATGTGACTTGGGCGCGGTAGACCCACTAATCATTTCCAGTTTTCTACTCTCTACCGTTTATCTACTTTTGTAATGGTCATCTTTAACGGTTTGGAAGCCGCTGAAAGAAAGATGGAAAAAAAAAAAGATAAACCTTCAGCTTTTTCCATTTCACTCATTCATCGAGGACAGTGGTGGTATGGGCTCACCATGCAGGTCGTAGTGGTTTCCTCAAGAGCCTTTCAGTTTGGAGTTATTTTTGGTGTAACACAAAAACAAAATGTTACCGTTTAACTTTAGAGAATGCAATCTAATTCTAGTCTTTCTTTTTTAATTTTATAAAGTTATGGGCTTTGCTAAACTGCATAATAGAGTCAGTGAGGTAAGACATATCACATTGTACGTGCAACAGAAAAGGTTTAAACACACAGGTGGTCTGAAGGTTCAATAAAAAGCCAAATGATTAAATATCTGAACATAATGCTTAAGAGTTGTATTTGCTTCGATTGTCAGTTCCAATGAAGGCTTTCAGCAATTGTTCCAGAGTTTCCACATTTCCAAAAATGAGTGTTTGCTTCTTTTGGACGGGCCTCTGAGTGCAGACAAGAGCTCAAATGTGTGTTTGCAGTTTGAGACAGGCAGTTGAGAGATGTAATGTGAAATGCAAGTCAATGTTTGAAGCAAAGGTTTGAGGTTTCGTTAAGCTTTGAATGGTTACACATTGCATTTGAAAAAATAAACCATGAACTGAATGGAATTATGTTTTTACAGTTACAGCTCCCTGATATAAATTGTTTCTGACACCAGTATAAACAAGCTGTTTGCTTCAGGAAGAAAGTTTATTTGTAAAATGTAAAACTTACTCCAGATTGGATCGAGATATATCAAGATACATCAACAGCGCTTTATTAACTAAGAAAAAAGTTTTTTTCAGGCGAAACTGAAACTTTTCAATTTGAGCTGTGTGCCATCTTCATCTACTCTTAACCAGTAACATATACACTGATATTTACACATCTGAACACATCTCACAAGTGGTATCTTTATTATAACAGTATTAAAATAAACCTTGTAGTTGCAGAAATAGACTCTTGGTATGCAATTTTCGAGCAGAGTCCTAAAAATAGGGCTAGGGTTTTTTAAAGGCTACGCTTGACTAATTCCTCATCATTTTAACTTATCTTCAAAGTAGTACAGTTTGTGACATAAACAGAATAAAAATACACAAATGGAAAAACAGCTCAACAGACTGTCTTGTTTTCTCTTGTTTTTGTCTTTTTTTGTCATATTTAATCCAATAAGAACTGACTCATTAAAAACAAATAACTTGCAATATGCATAAACAGTTTGATAATTCAATTAGATCATTTTGAACATGTAAATCTTATAAATCTTTATCTACCACTTTAGGCAGTAATACTCATAAAACACCTTGTAATTTTGACCAAAGTAATTCAACCGTTGTGACAACATTTAACAAGCTCTGATGCGGTCTCAGTACCACACTATTTAGATTTGTATCCACATGTGACGTGTCACCATTAAATGGAGATTCAAACTCAGTTAGTTAACTCGGGGCGAGCATGGCTCAGCTGTTTTGAAAAAAACAACTAACCCACGTGAGCCATGGAAACAAGGAGACATACATTTTAAATTATTTTTCCAGTGAAGCATGGTCATTTTTTTGATGTTGAATTTTCTTTCTTCAAGATCCAGCACAAGATTCATGTGCACTGATTTAATTCACTGGCAGCCAGTTAGCTTAGCACAAAGACTGGCAACAGGGGGAAACAACTGGTCTGGCTTTGTCCAAAGGTGAAGATCCAACTCTGTCTCCCCAAACACTAATGAAACGCAGTTGTTTCAGCAAGTGCCTGAAAACAACATATTTATGTTCATCAAAGCCCTCCATTGGCTGTCTGGGTGGTAGATGGGTCAGCAAAACGTCAGTTTTCAGAAGTTGTTTTTTATCGTGCCCAAAATCCTTTCACATACAAATGATGTTGCCCTGCTGCTCAGACACTTGCCAAGGCTGTTCATGTTGACTCTAGCTCTTACTGATTTAATATGAAAAGCGTTGCTTGTTCTCAGTTCCTTCAGACCACTTTATAATATTTTCCAGTGGACTCCTTTCTGGTATTTTCCCGACAAGCACCAGACAAACTGCTGCATGAATCAAAGCTAATTTAATATACTGTGTGAACTTACTGTCAAAGCTACTGTAAGTATTCCATCCTGGAAAATCGACCCTACATACAATAACTGTGTAAGAATTGTTATGTCTTTTCTGTGGCCTGTTTTTACGTCACCTCAGTGTCACTGTTGTAGTCCGCGAGTCCTCAAGACCCACCGTTTAAGTCTGAGGCTTTGATCCCGCTGTATACTCTGCCAAGAAGTCAACGCAAACGTTGACTGTTCTCAGTGGAGAGCGAATGTTTTATTTCAGCCTGTTTTGCTCATATATAATGTCGAGTTCTATAAGACACTCTTGAATGAGCTCATAAATGCACACTTGCAAGCAATTACAAAGCGTCAAGCACAGACTCAAGCACACTCAATAATGTTAATACCAAAGAGTACTTTTATTATGCGAGTTGAATACATGAAGCCTTACTTGTGAAGTTCCTCTCTGGAGCGTTGTGTGTAATGTACGTGTGTTCTGTTGGTGCTTCATCGCCATCACGTTTGGGTCTGTGGCCACTGGTTATCCGTCTAGTGGGCCGCGAACCAAACCTTGAATTAAATAAACTACAACGAGCAGCAAATTCATTTCAGGAAAACCGCTTGGACCTTGATCCAGCCTTTTTCCTAAGAAACTACTTATCATCACGAATGCTCACACTCCTTTCAAAGCTTGCCAGCATCCTGGATTATCATCAAAGTAACTAGCTGCTCTGCTGCCTGAAGATGAGGCAGTTCATTCATTCATCTTTAGGGCTGGGTAGCGTTTAAAAAAATGATATCAGTATAATATCAGTACCACCACCGGGTATTTTTTTACTGGAGAAGTTTGGATACTATTTGGATTATTTCTGACTTAACCCCCGATACACAGCCCTCTTTCATTCCCTCTTTTTGATAAAAGTGAATACCATCATGTATTTGATTAGGTTTTTTTCCCTCTTTAAAAAAAAATCTAAACTTGACCGTGTGAAAAGGGAATGAATTAGAGGCAATAAATGTAAGTTTGAATTCTGGGGGGATTCCCAAAAAGAACTGTTTGCTATTTCATGTTAATAATAGAATGTTAATGTTTGTTATTTGGCTGAATTCTCCTCTTTCAAGGCTATTGAAATTTTCCGGTTTCCGTATTCAGAAATCTATCCATAGCTGCTTTTATTCCATAATTACAGATGAATAGCTAGTCCGCCATTCAAATACCCGATCCCCCTCCCCCTCCGTCATTATCATACATAAACTTCCCTCTTAATATCTCAATTTGTCCCGCTTGACCTGTGTGGCCTTGCCTTACAGGCTCCAGAGAACAGTAACGTCACTGTTCGGAGGCCATGAAATGGGTTAAGTTGCGATGACCCACTTGGACATGATCATCTCCCTCTCTGTCTACTGGTCATGCTAGTTAGTATGTTCAATGTCATGTCACGTGTAAAGTGCCCTCCCTCTCAGTCATCCTCCAGAACAAGACCATGTCTGTGGGTCAGTCTGCAGCGGCACTATTTCTGGATAAACTCTGAAGTTCATACATCCATTGCTCTATTCCCAGCTCTTCATGTTCAGGAGTTATGGGGACTGAAGTTGTTCCCAGCTTGCACTGGGCTGAGGCTCACAACCAAGGGTGTAGGTTTGGTTTTAGTCATGGGGACTAAATAGATTTTTCAAATAATTAAAATAAATAATTAGATAATATGTTCATTCTATTCCCTGCATTTATTTAAATGTTCACATCAACATTTTAATCAATCTCGCAAATAATGATTAAATTGGTTCTTGTACTTTCCACAGTAATTCTAACAAAGAATTACAAATGCAATGTACAGTAAACTGCTGAATTGTTAATGCACTAATCCAAATTAAAAAATGTCCTGAGGTGGTTCCACTTGTCTTTAAAGCGTCTGATACTTTTCTCAGGCCCCATCCATACAGCCCGGACCAATCAAAGGGTTAGATAATGGGTATTGTTGAAATAAACTAGTTTGTATGTCACCCGGCGACTTCTCAGGGCACACATGCTTGAAAAAGAAGCTTGAGTTACAGTCTCACCTCCAAACATTTGGCTAATCGATGCAAGAAGTTGGCGTGAACGTCAGACTAACGATTGTGGAAAGTTACAGAAATTGTTGGATGTCGGTGTGGGGTAGGAGATTTTAGATATTGTTCTGATCTTGGTTCAAGCATACTGATGCCTTAAAGGATAACTTTGAAGCTGATTTCTGCATTGTGGCCCCCGTGAAAACAAATCAAGTTGTTTTGTTGTTGTTTTGCGCAGTGAAATCTCCTATTGCATCAGTTACGTGTGTGCCTTAAAGTCGTCACTGGCAGTGTGGGAGCAATTTGAGGGAAGAAAATGACCATGAGGAAGTTGTTGAGGATGGATATCCAATTTACAAAATATGCTGTAGAAAAGTGACTGCCAAGGGTAGTGGTATAACGGATCGTAGTTGATTCGTGATCCATACCCCCCACCCCTGTATTTCACCAAAGTTACCCTTTTAGCGCAGCTTGTAAACCGAGAGGTAAAAAAATGTCCATAAAGAGGAGATCGTCTCCTGGGTCTGTGATCAGTTGTCTTGAGTTTTCCTGTAATAGTTTGACATACTCACCTTATGTGTCATGTCTGGTTTTACTTCCTGTCTTTGTGTGTTTTTCCCACCTTAGTGATTGTCTGACCCACCCTGAGTGTCTAATCACCCTGCTCTACTTTTGTATTAAGTCTGTGTGTTTCCCCTGTTACAATTTTGTATTGTTTTTCACTGTATTTCTTTGTTATTCAGGCATTAAAAATCTTCCGTACTGGAGCCCATCTCAATACAGTCACCAATTCGATTGTAATGAGTTAAATGCATTGTTTAGCAGTTTGTAATACTGTATATATGTATGACCTGCCCTCATTAGCAAAACGAGTACTGTAACCACTGTCTCTGTCTGTCTCTCCAGTTAGCACTACCTGCCACGCTCTTTTGGACAGATTTCTTGAGGAGAACTTCTCAGATCAGCTGTTTTCTCATCCTCTGGACTCAGAGGATGACAGCCAAAGTAAGAGTTATGTACTGATGTGTGACACACACAAACAGAAAACGTCATTACTTGCAATGATAACCTGTATCAGTGTAATGTAAGTAGTCATTCATCTGAGTGAAAGTTGGCTTGAGAAAGGACATTTTGATAATTTTTAGTGCACATACAGCACCTGCAAACTTGAAATCTCCTTAAAGGTCAGGAATAACTGTATTGCCAATTATCCACCTCATTATGATGTTGAGCTGACGCTGCTCCGTTAGATGGTGAAATTAAAAGAGCAAAGCAGCATGCTGATAACAGGAAAACACGTTTTAGGTCATTTGTGATTAAAGGAAGCACAATTTCAGTTTATTTTTGACAGGAATAAATTAAAAGCGGCTTTCAATGAAATAACGATTTATTAATGTGCCTCATATTTCCGTCCTTTATCCCCAGAGGGATTCCTATGGCTGTTTGCCATATTAGCTGTAGTGGCACTTTCCTCTCAAACCATCACATGATGTCTTTTTTAAACCGCAGTATCTTCTCTAATAAAAAGCATCTGGTACATCTGCTGTGTACCAGAACATACTGTGTGTTGTGTTGTCTCGGTGAAGGGCGTCATGTATTTACTTTTCAAAGATTTCCTACTATCAGAAAAACATTTTTTTATGTTGAGGCCATAAAATACATTTCTCATGATCCCAAGAAAACAAACTAAAAACATATTTTTTCATATAACAGAAAGGGGAAACACAAATGTTTGTTCTCTTGCTCATTTTTTGTTGTTCTTGTTGTAGTTAGTCAAGATTTAGTCTGTTAAATAATCATGTTTTTAGATGTAATCATTGTTAAATAATCATGTTTTTGTACATCAAATCATTTTACAACAAGCAGTATTGGTCAAAATAATATTTGGAATTCGTCAAAATTAGAAAATAAAGTAAACAGAAGGAGTAAATATACATTTCTGGCAGCTGTACATGACACATGGCTGACTTCTTTTTTCCCACACTTTGAATAACAGACAAAAAAATCCCCTTTTATTAACCATTAATCACTGCGATTTTATTCAGATTTATTTTTAGTGTTTAGTAAATCCCCCACATCTTTGAATATTTACCCAAACAAACACTAAGTTATAAGCTTCTCTCTGGTCTTTCTGTGTTTCAGGTACCTCCTGTGATTTTGAGTCACTGTGCCTCTGGACTTTATCAAATCACAGCGACCAAAGTGACTGGTCAGTGGTGTCGCCACAGCAACCAGAAAGCACTCAGACTGGGATGATGCCAGTGACGGATCACTCGGCAGGAAGCTCTGACGGTAACAGTGCACAAGAGGCACATAGGAATACCATTAAATGAGTGCTTCAGGATACTGCTCATGCCTTTTTTCTTCTATGAAACATATTTAGCGGATAGATAATCCAGTGATGGATCTTTGGTCAAAGATCAAAGCTCATTTGAATCTGAGCATCTCATCTTGTGCTTGATATATCCAATGTCTATTCGGAGATTTGTCCTAATGTTAACGCATTCGTCAATTGATTTATAGGAGTGACAGTATTAGGGGGGCTGCTATAAAACTGTCATGCATGAAATACTACTACTGTCTACTCTGTTTTATCACTCTAGGGCACTTCCTTCTCCTAAGCTCCTCCCCTACTGCCGAGGCCTCTGGGAGATGCAAGTACCACTTAACCAGCCCGGTCTTGCCAGGAAACGACAGGCACTGCACCTTGCAGGTGGCTCTGTATGAGTCCGGTCCAGCGGTGGGGAACCTCACGCTCCTGATCAAGCCAATCCACTCAGACTCAGCTGTTCTCTCTGTGGATCTCAACCACAGGAGACCTGATGAACGCAGGTCAGCAAAGACACTCGGAGAAAGCTCTCCATACCTCTACAATGCCGTTTGTGCAGAATAGATATTTATTTATTATGCTGCACTGCACGTCCATATAATTAGTGTCAAAAAGAAAAACCCTGCATCTTTACTGATTGAAGTGCTTGTCAAGTTGAGGTCCAGCCTATGAAATAAATACGAGCGGGAGTTTAGATTCACTGCAATGAAAGGTGACGCAGGCCTTCAGACAGAGCAAGGTCACAGGAACCTGTTTCTTTTACTTAGAGCTAAAGTTAAATAAAGAAAATGTTCCTCAGCTGTCATGTGGGACAACTGCAGAATTGTGACCGTGTGGGGACAGCGGCCCCTTGTCTATTGTTTGGGAAATGGGCACAGGTATTTCCTATTGATCTAATGCTGAAGTACAGCCGTCTTTAGAGCAGCTAAAAGCATTCATGTGTCTAGATGCAGACTCTGGAAATGAATTTATATATAATTGGTTAGGACAGAAGAGAAATGGATGAGCATGGTTGTGCATTGGCTTTGTTAGTGTCCGTGCAATAATGGACTGAGCAATTCCATTATTAGGCACACAGAGAGTGGTTTCATTTATTCAGCCCACTATTCATTATATGCTTACCTATAGATGTAATTTCTAGACGCACTCTCCGTTTAAAACACAGTTCCCATCTGATGTGACAAAACCTTTACTGTGTTGCTGTGTGTACCGTGGCTGTACTGACTGTACCTTTTCCCTGCTAAACAAAGGCTTAATTGCCCCGGCTGGAGATTACCCTTAGATTATAAGCATTATATTTATTCTAATTTATGTTCCCGACAGTGAAACATCACCCACTCAACTAAATGTACAATTTGTTTTAAGCTGTGACACCATGGGTCTATTTTTAGAGATGGGCTCAGAGAGATGGAGGGTCGTGTTATGAGATAAAAAAAGAGTAAAATCTTCAGTGGAGCTGTACTCTATGATGGTCGCTGTAGTCACAATGTTGCAAGTGCAGAACTGCTGTATGCAGCCCAGCTTTGCACAAGTTTGGACAAAAACAACAACAACATAGCAAGGTGAGATGGATTGTACTGTGTACAGGTACCCTGTGGTGCTTTTGACCAGTTGATACATGTTTTGATGAGCTCTCTTTTTTTGTAAATTGTAGTTGATGTGCACAAGGATGCAGTTACTGAACATGCCACAACTATGGGAGTGTTGTTGTAGACATTTCTACTGACTGGCAGCAAATGGACAGTTGTGGCGATATTGTGCCCTAAAAGGTAACAATGTGAAAATAAAAACGGCAAAAGAAGCAGGTCGCAAACTGATATACAATGCAGCTTTCACAAATGTTGTGCAAACTGAAAAATATTCAACATGTTTGCTAGGCCTTCATAGCGAAACATGGGATTGACTGATCTTGAAGACAGCAGAGGGTTTAATTGGGACAAAAAATATTTCTAGAGTGTTTCATATGATATGCTGACTTTGGCCGGAGAGGTGTTAATTAGTTTCAATGGATGTGAAGGAAACAAAGTCACCACAGCTTTTTTCAATATTGTTTGTTACTGCTAAGGCCTGCTTGGCTGCTTCACCAAAAATGCTGTGATATTTATAACATAAACATAATTAAATAAATATTTTGACATCAGGTTTGTCATTACTGGCATATTATATATATATATATAAATTGTATATATATGTGTATATGTATATATAATCAAATTAATATATTATATATGTGTGTGTATATGTGTATGTATATATATATATATATATTTTAGTGCTGGGCAAGTTAACGCGTTAATTTCGCGTTAACGCATTCATTAATTAACGCCGACAATTATTTTATCGCGCTTTAACGCATTTTAAAAATGTATTATGATTTCTTTTTTTTCTTTTTTTTAATTGAAAGACAAGAGACAATACATATACATAACAACAAGAGGATGACAAGAAAAAGCCAGCAAACATCCTATAGTCAGTAATTTTAGTGCACCTATATGCTGAAATTCACAGTAAACGCATTTAAACGGCACAGATCGGGAGCGAGCGAAGGACTTTGAAAGTTAGCGGAAAGATTAACGTGAGACAACATCCGGTTTCTTCATACGAACATCCGGTTTTCAGAATAAGATGCCAACAAAGTATGAATTATATTCACATTAAGTATAAAACATGCTACCTGCATCTCGTGAACCAAATGTTATTGCCCTTTTGTTCATATAGCAGTACTTTTTAAATAAAAGTGCGCAATACACTACTTTTGAATTCATTATTGAACTTTGCCATAACAATGCGATTAATCGCGATTAATCGCAAAAAATCCATGCGATTAATCGAGATTAAATATTTTAATCGTTGCCCAGCACTAATATATTTATTTATTTATTTGCACACATATTTATATAATGGGCCTCATATTAAGCTGTATTGCCTTTAATTGCTGATTGCAAGGATTGTTTTTAATGCGGTATCTTGAAAGATATCCAAACACGCCAATGATAAAAGAAGGAAGTTGTGAATTCTTTCACTTGACTTCAAAATAAATGTCTCTATGATTGGCTGATCTAGGGCTGACTGGGAGGTCCTGGAGACTGTGATTGGTCAGGTGGATGAGCCCTTTCAGGTGATTCTGCTCTACACTTCCTGTTTGAGGGAAGATGGAGGCACCTTGGCTCTGGACTCTCTGGAGCTGGTAGACTGTGAATCAGGTGCGTTCATCATGTTCTATAAAGCTTTAATTTACTGCTTTCAGATGAGTGGTGCGAACGTCAGGGAGCACACTGACACATGCATGAGGCATATTACTGTAGGATCGCTGTCACACACTTCATGAACTGACAAAGTACACAGAGTTGTAAACAAGCACAGCATTTTTATAACTTACCAATCAACGAAAATACCTGCGCTGACTTGCTTATATACATGGCCTTAAAAACAGCTCAATAAGGTTGTTTCCTGAACAGACTTCACGATCAACAAATTAATTTATTAGTAGTTAAGCATTCCAAATCATTCTAAATCACATGGCTGCTTTGAAATAACCCTGTGGTTGGTTCGTTTGCTTTTTAGGCTGAGTTTTGTACCAATTGAACTAATGAGATATGTGTTAATTAGTGAGCTTAAGAGGTAGTAGTCATATTTTCTTCCCTTTGGGCAGAGTCAGGCTAGCTGTTCCCCCTTGATCCCAGTCTTTGAGCTAAGCTAACTGGCTGCAGCTCATATTTATTGGATGGATATGAAAGTGGTGTTCATCTTGATTCTTCTCATTTAACCCTCAAGATAAAAGCGAATAAGCGTATTTACTCAAATGTCCAACTAATCCTTTAAAGAAACAAACATTCACAACTTCAGGGTTAAATGGCTAAATATCCTTACTTCTCCGTGATGTGTAGTATTGCTGTATAATTGTTGTGTGGTTGCTGGGATGCAGAACACCAGGTCATCGGACTGGAAGCGGCTTGTGGGGAATCTTTCCACTGTGAAAATTCGGGAGGATGCATCGACCAGAGCCAAGTGTGCAACTTCCACACCGACTGTCCTTTAGGGGAGGACGAGGGCTTCATCTGTGGTGAGATTTTGTTAAATCACAGCATGCATGAGTAGGGTGCTGTTTGGAGGGAAACCGTGGCCTTCAATTTCTATTAGTAGCACTTGAAAAGGCACTTATGCAGTTTCCCCTTGTGTGATGACAAAACATTTTTAATTGGATTTTTATCTGCACCATTGGACTGATTGGGAGAGTATAGGATTGTGAAAACAACATTCAAAAGTAAAAGATCTGTCTGTGTGAGTGCTTCAGTTTGTGTGATTGCGGGTGAAGAGTTAAGGAAGGCCAGCATACAGTACCGGAGTCATAAACCAGAATATGGGGCTGTATTTTAGCATTAGTTATATTTAGGTTTAAATCCAGGAACATTTTTTAATCTTTTGACTGGAGGAACCAGATTATTCCATGCCCCGGGCTTGTTTGTTTTTTTTAGCTGGAAATTATTTTATTGTATTAAGTTATCAACTTGAAATCATGTCATACCTGTGGTGGATTTTTGGGTGTTATGAAATCCAAGATTTGAAAAAGAGTTTTTTTATTAATTTCTTTTAGTAATTTCCCCCCACTTGATAGCTTTGTTCTTATCTCAAAAAACATCAATCATTCGGCACAGAGAAACACTTCACCACAGTGAGAATCAAAGGCCTCGTTTTAGTCAGTAATGAACTCAATGGTAGTCAGGGCTGTTTGGAGTTGTGGGGGAGAGGAGGTTGGTCACAGTGGTGGTGTAATTGTATTTAATTAAACAAACTTCAAGGAACACAAAACAACAGAAAACCTCGCTCAGTCCAGAGCTCTATCGCCAAACTAGAAAATATATACTATTTCAGCCTGCCGCTCAGCCCCTTACAGATGCTAAACAAGCATATTCCCTAGTCTGGGAGAGGTCAGGACACCATTACCTGCAGATACAGTGTAACATGCATCATAAAGTACAGACACTATAAAGTGTGGAAAGTAAAAGAAACATGGCCAATCGAGCAGACAAACGCATTAAATCATGGAACCCCTCTTTTTGAAGTTTGAGTGCTTAGCTGGTTTCTCCAAAATGAAATTCTTGCTTTGAGAAAAGAGGGATCAAGGGAAAATATGGATTATTTTAGCAGCTGTGATCTCTGTTTATGTGAAATATGATTACAGTGTTCCTCCTCCCCAGGTGCTCTTCCATTTGGCTCTCACTGTTCATTTGAACAGGATGCATGTGGTTGGTCCGTGTCCAACCAGCACTCGGCCTGGAGAAGAGTAGCTGGAGACGACCTTCTGGAGAAAGAGGACATGCAGGGTGTCACTCTGCAGAGAACACCAGGTTGTGTGTGTGTGTGTGTGTGTGTGTGTGTGTGTGTGTGTGTGTGTGTGTGTGTGTGTGTGTGTGTGTGTGTGTGTGTGTGTGTGTGTGTGTGTGTGTGTGTGTGTGTGTGTGTGTGTGTGTGTGTGTGTGTGTGAGAGAGAAATGGGCATATTATCCTGATTTAATTTCTATTCGTCAGGTGAATTTCGTCCTATTCTGATAAATGACTGTGATGTGTATAGATGGAGGTTAATAACTCAAAAATGTTCTCAAACAGGCTTTTCTTTCGTATTTGTATATTTATTTATGTATGTATGTATTTGTTGTTGATCGCTGTAGACCTATATAATAATAGGAATGCCTTGTTAGATTACTACCATATGAAGTTCCACCGCATGAAGAGTTCATATGGATTATTTAAAATCCAGCTGCAGAACATATTTGTGCTAAGAGGGCAGAATATAGGCTATTTAATACTATGTAACAGCTGCTCTCAATCAATTTAAAAAGCTTTTTATTTTATAGGCGGATGGTTTTCGTCTAGCAACAAAACATGTTACTGTCTGGCTTTAAAGAACTATTACTGTATCTCTGATGCCCATTATTTTGATATGTTTGTTTCATGAGCTGGTTAGCGTTGTGCTGTGTCACATTTATTGTGCGCCCCCAGGGCACTTCCTGTTTCTGCAGGTAAGAGAGAGCAATTCCCTCCGAGAGGCATCCATTCAGAGCTCGTCTTTTTCTCCCCCAGTCTCTACTACTGCATGTCAGGTCAGTTATCTACACTTTTTACCAGTTGTGTTGATATAATTGTGTTACCTTCTACTTGGGAGACTGCTCTTTGGCAGCAAAAGACTTGGTCAATATACTAACTCCTTGCTGAAATGGTGTCTGTTTTCCCATACAGATGCGTTTCTCTCTGTACCTTCATGGGGACTTTAATGGTACATTGCTGGTGGCTATAGAGGAGAATGGGACGACAACCGCTCCACTGGTCTGGGAGAGAAATGATCAGTGGACAGACGACTGGGAAGATGTTGCCCTGCAGCTGACTGGCCTTCATCATGGGTGCGTGAAGTGAAATAAAAAAAACAGTAGAGACGCAGATGATTATGTAACACTGTCATGCTGGAGCAAACAACCCAGGCATGTTCTCCTGTGTATATAAAGGTTACCTCTACCATTCAACTGTACCCACCTCTTCTTCCTCGTCATTCAAAAACAGACCTTTATTCACAAAATCTGTGCTTTAGTTTGAAGATGAGAAAGAGGAAAATTGCTGCTTTCATCGAAATTTTTAATCATTTTCAAGATTTTAGTTATTATTCACTATAAACTGTTGTACATGTATTGGGATTGAATTTCCGTTGCCTTTCACATAAAGACAAAAACTGTAATTCTCTAAATTCACAAATGGCATGCGCTTTGCTCCAGGTTCCACGTTAAGGTGACAGCTGTGTGGGCAAAAGGCTCTAATGCTGATGTCGCTCTCGATGACATTGCAATTGGAGCTGCCTGCTTCGACACAGGTAAGCTGTTGCTAACATGCCATTCTAAAATGTTACAGACCGTAAGATAAATGGTACATTTAATTGTAGTCCAGCATATTTGTGGCAATAACTATGTAAAACCAATACCAAAAATAAAGTCCTCAGAGAAACTTTAGTAAGCCATAACTTAGCTTAATGTTTCTCCCTATGTCATTGTTGACCGCTCTCTGGGATCTCGTCGTGCAAGAGAGGCTTGTATGCTTTTATAGTGTTGAAACAAGATCAAGGAGACTGTTGTTGCAAAAGTAAAATGGGGGTTGGACAAATTGCGAACAGCACTATCCTGTAAAATCTGTAACTTTTATTTTGTGAAAACATGGAAATGGACAAAATTCACCATTTGGATGCTAGATAGTGGATGAAGAGGGCTGATGGAGAAATGTTTTCATGATGTTTCCTGCTCAGAAATCATTCTCAGGAAATGGGTCCATGTTCATCCAAAATACCCATCTTGGAATTGTTCTCATATCCTCTGATCAGTGTTGCTTCCTGTCTGATTTTGATTTATGCTTCAGTGAGATGCACATGTTTGACTGTGACTCATTGTCTCTCTTTCTCCCCACATCTTCTCTGGCCTCCTGCTTCTCCTCAGATCTGAACTCGCTCCTGCCCATGGCTCACTTGGAGGATTTCTTAAGCCCCCTTCCAGAGCCTTCAGCCTCAGGTACCTTGTGGATTTCCAAAGCCCCCCTCATCTACCATGTGATGTTTAATGCAGCATGCAGAATTTACATACCAAGTGGTGGATTGTACTCTCGCAATTTTCCCCTCGATGCTTGAATGTTTACCTACCATATCAGCTGACCAGAAGCTTTTATTCCACAGTGCACACATACCAGGTGGTTAAAACAAGTCCAAGTGACTCCTATATGTGGTGCTTGTGTTTGTTTCTGTTCTTCAATGTTCAACTGTTTATCTTAGTCTCACATAGTTCGGTCCAATTTTTCCTGTTGTTTTGTTATTTCTTTTCAAATGAATACACAGCTCCTTAATTTAACCGATTCACCAGCTCATGACAGTGTGTCTTTCCTTTGTCTCCATTTTTCTAGAGGTTTCTTTGATGACATGGTGGTTTAACTCATGTGGTGCCAGTGGTCCCCACGGCCCAACCCAGGCCCAGTGTGACAGTACCTACAGGAACAAAAATGTCAGTGTTACGGTGGGGAAGGAAGATCCCTGGAAAGGAGTCCAAATGTGGAGGGTTCCTGCTACTAACCGATACCTGTAAGTGAGGGGATGGTTTAATGCTCGTCTACCTGAGCTTTAAGGTCGAAGGTCAGTTATTTGTTCAAGTGTTAGTCTGGGGATAATCTATATTTTTCTTACTGTCAACAAATCACATTAAACGACCAAAGCCGACACAAATATTGCTTGTGGGGTCAAAGCCTGACATGGTGTTATGCTGTAGACCTGTATTGTTGTCCACAAACACAGAACACAGGAATGAGCCGCACAGTTGCACTCTCTTACATCTTCTTACATTACGGTGAAGCCACCCTCGTCTATCCATGTCAATCCACACACGCTGGCTTGCTGCTGTAAATACTCGGTAGGGCACAAAACCTGCAGCTGAAAAGTTTCCAGGTAACGCACGATTTACTTCTGTTCGAGTAACGCAGTGCCCAGGTGTTATAGGGGTTTACCAAGCCTTTTTTGTTTGTGACCCATTTATAGAAAAAAAATTAAAATGTACAACTAGTGAACTTGAGGGTGAGAGTCACACGGTAAGCGTTGTCGGTTTTGGTCTTTTCATGAGTTTTTGAAAATAACTAAAATCTAGCCAGACTTGTCCTGTAAGAACAATGATCTTTACACTTCTTTCATTGTTAGTGTCATTCGTAGTTCATTTTAGGAGCTTGGTCATTGAAGAGACAAGCGAGGCTCTGCGACAATTCGGTGGTGTGTCTGCCTACGTGCTTGGCATCTAAATTGTTCTGGCCATGCTCAGTGTAACTGATTGTTGTCCTGCCAGATCAGAACTTCACAAGCAATTTGATTGTCTTTGCACAGCAAGTCATGGGAGCTCATCATCACACTCACGACACAAAATGAGGGAACAGAAAAGTGTCAGGATTAAGCATAGGATTTAGAGGGTGTTGAATTACTTCAGCTAGACTACACACAGCTTGCTTCATGCCAATATCAACACAGTGTGTCTGTTTGTAAGAGGTAATCTTTATAAGACAACAGGTGACTGTGTCTCCTATTTTGTGTGCTTTAACTGACGTGTATTGCAGTCTATCCATCTAGTGTGTAGTATACTGTGGAACCTGAGCCAGAAAGCAATTTTCTTCAGTCCCTGTAGTTAAACCCCTTGTGGTTCAATGATATCCTTTAGGATCTCTGCTTACGGGGCTGCAGGAGGGAAAGGAGCCAAAAACCACAACAAACGCAACCATGGGGTCTTCATATCTGCCATATTTCCTCTGGAGAAAGGAGATATACTTTACATCTTGGTGGGACACCAGGGAGAGGATGCGTGCCCTGGGGTATGTAGGGTGAAGTCAAGTTCACGCTGGAAGGGATTTTTGAAGTTACCCTCTGGGATATCTTTTGCCTGCTCGATTCATACTTTTGTGAAGACAGCTTCTTTCTCTGAAACTCAAATCTCCCGTTCCCCCGTGGTGCAGAGAAATCCCCACACCCAGAGGATCTGCTTGGGAGAGTCGTCAGTGATTGAAGACAAACTCGGGGGAGAGACCGGTGCAGAGTGGGCTGGGGGAGGAGGCGGAGGAGGGGGAGCCACCCACATCTTTAAGGTGAAAGGAGATGGCTGTTTCAGTATTGTGTGTCCTTTCTGTGGGTTTGTTTGATACCTTGTGAGGATTAAGTGTACAGTTCATTGATAGGCATCAAAAATGTCTGTAGGCACATTGAAACAGTTCAGCAGTGTCTCACTAATCCACAGGTTTAAATATATGTAGATTGGAAATACACTAGTGGTTGGAAAGCTGTTTTATCATAAAATTGGAACAAGAACAATGTTCTTGTTCCTTTTATGATGATCTCCCATCTGTAATAAATTGTGGGTTTCCTGGGTGTCATGTGCAATTTGCTTTACTGCTGAGATGCTTTTTCTAAACTCCCTTTTTGCAGATGATTGTTTAGCTGTAACTGTTCTCATGTGCACCACCGAGCATGCACATAGTTGTAAATGCCTGACACGAGTGAGCTTTATGGTGATGCTGTCTTGTCAGATGGAGGGAGGTGAGCTGGTTCCCTTGCTGATTGCGGCTGGTGGAGGAGGAAATGCTTACCTGGAGGACCCAGAGTCCAGTCTGGACCAGATACCACTGGAGCAGTATGAAAACAGCACCATAGCTCCCAGCACCAACGGTCAAACTGGTGCTGCAGGTACTATATTATAGGCCATCCTACTACCAGTGCAATATACTGTTTGTTTAAAGGGTTGACACAACTAAACTACAAAAAAAGACTGAATGGAATTTGTATTTGTGGTGCTCACAACGTTGAAATAAGGACATTTTACTGAGCTTTGTAATGAAATGGGAATTTAACATTTCTGAAAAAAAACATGCGTAACAAAGGTGATGACTAACTTGTCTAATCAGAATATTTTTTTAAACCCTAAAATCATTGTGAGATGATGAAGGATCGCAGGTTGAGAGAGTGCTATGAGCCTCAAAGGACGGTTGATTTCTGACAAAGCCAGACATGTTGGTTGAAGGCCACGAGAGGATTTGTTTGTTCTCACACGCACATTTGAAGCAGCACACGTTGGCATGCATGTTCTCACACAGCAGGATGTGTTTGGCCTGTGGATAATGTGATCTATCTGGATCGTATTTTTAGTTTCCTGACAGGTTGTAGCGAGACATATATGGTAGAGAGGTCTATATTTGCTCTTGAAAATGTCTGCTGGAACGTTCTCAGTAAATCCTCTCTGACCGACAAAGTCTCAACACAGACCGTCCATCAGCTCATCTTATTGAAACCTCTGTGGGTTTGTTTAGATAGAGATCTGAGTGTCAGGAGAAATATGCAGCTCTTAGTAGTGTGTGGATGTGGTTGTGCATTTGTGTGTGTGTGTGTGGTGGAGCTGTGTGTTGAACTGGTGAAACGGGTCATCCTGCCGTCACACATTATCATGCATTGCATTGCAGAATTTGTTACGGCTCCTGCTGGACATGTGCCTTTTTTTCCCCCCCATCTGCGTAGATTAGAGGCCTTGACCAGCTGGTGGATGAGCCTGCCGACTCTTTAGATGATTATTCATCTGTTTCTGTTCAAAAAGTGTGTGGTTGCAAGTGGCTTCACTTTGGATGGTGTAATGTAATAAACAAAAGGCAAAGCAACAAGAACTTTTGTTTCTTGGGAACCTTTTTTACTGCCTGTCAAAAAGACACACCACAACAAAGCAAAAACAGAACATGAACTTTTTGCTGACTGTCTCCTCGGGTTTCCATGCTGTTTATCTCCAATGCTTTACTCAAATCCGCAGCTGGAGGTCTTCCCACCCTGTCAAACTTAATCTCAACAAGACTGAGCTCTTTCCTTGGAAAATCTTGCCTTCCTTATGTTTATTGTCCAAGGGGCCAATACTACTATACTACTTGGACTTCAAACAAATACCAGATGCTTCCAATGCCAAAATCTTGTCCCGTTGCCTACAGATTCTGCATTCATATGCACATATCTGTTTGAGATTACAGCTGACGAGAGCCAATGACATTGCAATGGCAACGGTCAGCCACTGTGCGCTCAGGAGGAGCGCAAGTCTATATATTTTACTCAAGTGATGTCACCGGGGTATCGTAGCTTGTCTTGTTGACAACAAATTTATAGTGTTCTGTCGCTACTTCATCGGCCAAAAAAGTGCTCAAATAACAAAGGAAGAATATTATTTATTTCACCAATGTGTTTGAGCAAGGCTTTCATCGGGGTTATATAGAGAATGTGTAAAAAAAAAAACACAGTTTATATACAATATAGTCTACAAGGAGGCTGAATCTTAGCTAGATATATACATAGCCAGCCTTCAAAGGATGCTGCACCTCCAGCACGAGAAAATGAAACGTGCAAAAATAATATTGCAGTCATGAAATTGAATGGTAGAATTTAAAAGATTGTTCCTTTTCTCCTTGGCTCTAACCATATTTTTTTCCCTTACAAAATATGTAGGATATATATATATATATATAATACCGTGTAATGTTGTGCTTGTTTGGTGTTTGTGTCCCTGAAGGTGGAGGTGGAGGCTGGAAAGACAGTATCAGTCCCCACCTGGAGGCGGGAAAGTCTCTGGTGGAGGGTGCTGAGGGGGGGTCCTCGTGTTCCCTCGCCCTGTCCAAGCTCAGCTGGTCAACCTTTGGGGGATTTGGAGGTGGAGGTGGGGCCTGCACAGCTGGAGGCGGTGGAGGAGGTTACAGAGGTAACATCATCCTTTCCGCTACCCTCAAACGACATTGCTTTTCTATTTCTAACTCCTGCACTTAAAACCCAAATCACGTTTATGTCTATTCTTCTGTCTCGCTGCCTCTTGACATTTCATCCCAGGCACGCCTAAACACCTTAAGGAATATTGGCATAACTTTCTCTTTAAGAGACAGTTGATGCGTGCTTCAGTTTGAAGCATAATATCTGCCTGTCTGGTTGCTATCAACAGTCGACTCGTAACTGAAATGACACAACTGAACAGCTAAATCACTCCAATCGTATCTCACAATCTTTCCGCTTGCGTGCCGTGTAACATGGTGGTTTTTTTGTCAAAAATAAACTGTCAAAAGTGGCAACAAAATGACAAGCATGACCTGTCATAATTTGGTCAGAATGGTTTTGACATTATTTGTAATACTGACTGATAGGAGAGTAAACAACATACATTTTGTGACAGGAGGTGACGCTGCGCTGACAGATGAGATCACAGCCGACGGTGAGAATGGAATCTCATTCATTCATCCGACGGGAGAGATTTTCCTTCAGCCTCTGGCAGGTGAGACTGACATGATACGATCATTTTATCGAGACAATGATGCTGATAAATTCAATAATGACTCAGCCAGAGTGGAGTAGTGAAAATAGAGGAGGATTAGAGGGAGTAGAGGAGAGAAAAGAGAGCAAATGTCATCTCCTGATGAAGACTGTGAGATGTAGTTGAAAGCATAAAAAAGCTATTTAATTACGAATTACGAGTAGAGTTTACTAGACTAGATCAGAGTAGAACATAATTTAATAAAGTGGAGTAGAGAGCAAACTCCTTCTGCTAATAAAGACCATGAGATGCAGTAATAGAATAGAGACCTGAGACAGAACACACCACCTACAGATGAAGACAATATGATGTGATTTAAAGCCCGCCAAAAAAACTCTGCTCATTGAGTTACGAATGTTTTGACAAACTACAATAGAGAAGAGTAGAGTAGAAATGAACATAAAACTGTGAGAAAATAAATAGATGAATAGAAAAAAGATAATATAATGACAAGGAAGAACAACAATAATGACAAATATAGACAAAGAAATTACTTTGATATGAAGCCAGGAAAAGACATCAAATTTGAAAATTGATGTGTTTTGTTATATTCACACTATTAAAAAAATAGATGCTGAAAAATGTTTTAGACGGCAGTTAATTATCCCCATGCATCTGGTTTTTGCCGTAGTAATATGAAAACTCAAGGACATCTTTGTGTGTGTGTGTGTGTGTGGGTGTGTGTGTGTGAACACTCAGGCCTTCACGCTCGCACATGCTATATGTAGCGGTGTTTTGTTTGTGAGACTACCATCTGATTCTCATTATTCGGCGGGAGCAGGCGGAAGGCAGTTGGTTAATTCACAGCCTCATGGAGCTTGTTGCCTTTGGCGCCAGCAGACAGCGCTCCATTCTCATGTGAAAGACGCTGTTGTTGTTGCTCTGTGTGCTGCCAGTCGAAGCTTTCAAACACAGTGGCTGCCTCAGCAGGGTTCAAACATGAAATGTATTCAAAGCGAGATCTCAACAATGATATTAAAGATCAAATGTTATTATTGAATTTTCTCTAATGTAATCATCTTGTCTTGAAGTGATGGATGAGGTTATGACACACATATTCTCCTTGTATTCATAATTTGTATCAAGACTCAACATTACAGGTCAGAGGTTAGAGTTGAGAGTAATTTAATAATGGAAAACTTTTATTACAAGCACATATCAGGTTTTACACAAATACAGACATAATTGCACAACATGTACTGTGTTTAGAGATCAAAGTACAAGGCTGGTGACATTCTGTATTTTTCAACAACTCTTATAAAAACACCAAAACCAACAGTGTGTTAGTCCATCTCCTCACTTTAACCAAATGGAAAGAATATGTCACCACAACAGACCTGCCAATAGAGGAACAGTACTCATGGCAGGCAAAGGGAGACATTAACCAGAGAGGCAACAAAGAGACCTTATTTAGGGGCTTCGGAACATATGGGGTGAATACAGTTTCTTTTTATTTCCCTTCACCAATTTTGACTATTTTGTGTAGTACTACATAAAATCCAAATGATAATCAAGTTTAATTTGAGGTTGTGATGGGAACAAAATGGGAACAACGCCAATGGGCGTGAAATGTTTTGCAAGGCGCTGTAACGATCACCCTCCCTAACAAATTGTGTCTGGTGTTTGTGTTTCTCTGCATCCGTGTGCTCAATGTCCCCTGTAGCCATGGAGAGTCATGGCGAGTGTGAGATCAAGGTGCAGCTGAACTGCAGCCACTGTCAAACACAGAGCTGCAAACGAGACGAGGACACTCACCTCATCCTCTGCCTCTGCGATGACGACGACGAAGTCCTGGCCATTGACAACGTCACATGTGTCAGCACCATAGGTACGTAATTGCCTCTAACAAACGCTAGTTTTATTTATTGTATGAAAGCCACAGTGTGTTAACAGCTCATTTTAATGGCAAACAATAAATCGTTCAAAATTCTGTCCAATCCAAACTAAAGCCGTTTTTTGAATTTTTTGAATTTTTTGAATTTTTTGAATCTGGCCTCTTCTCCCTTCTCTCCGAGCAGCTCCTCAAGGCCCGGCTCTGCAGGGCCAGATGTCGACGTCTTTGATCTTGGCAGTCGTGGTCTCCACCATTGCGAGCGGCATTGCGCTGATCTGCACTGGCGTCATCCTCAGTAAGAGACTTATCCAGTTCTGTGTGCAGTCTGTACCCTCCACCTTCCACCGGCTGTGAGCAGCGGCTGGAGATACAGATGCTTCCAGATGTTGCTGAAACAGGAATATGTTTTTTGACAAGTGGTCCTCTGGCTGTGTGTTGGATGATTAAAGGGGCTGTGGAGAAGATAGGGCTCCGAATTACATGTGCTGAGCACTTATGGACACATTTATTACAAGCATTATTTCAGGTGACTCACCTTTTTGCTTTCTTTTCTTTGTGCCACAAAGTGTGAAATAAGATTGTACGGCAAATGAGAAGTGAGATGAGATTATGTATTTATTGCCTACACTACGATTTCTTTCACGGAAGCACGATACGGTAGAGATGTACTGTAAACATCTCACTGTATGACATTGATTTTGATATAAAAACACAGTATTGGCTATAAAAAGGACAAGCGGAAAGATTTGACATTAAACAAGGAAGTTTCCCAGCTGGAGATGTGTACTGATGAGTTAGAGAAGACAGCAGAAAATGTCAGGTGTTATGATTCAATGGCTGAAAAAAAACAAAACCTTAATAAACAATAATGATTATGAGGCATAAAGAATACATAACAAATCACAACCGTGATCAAATATAGGATTGTAGTCATTTTGGGAAGCATACAGTCTATCCTAACCCTTGGGCATTGATTCTCTGTGATACGAGTATTCGGGTATTGCAAAAAAAAGACTATTACACAAAGCGCTGTGATAAAGAGTGGTTGCTGTTCAATGAAGAGATGACTCCATTTGTTAGATTTCTGTAATCTGAGACAATCTGACAATCAGAATTGCTGTAAAATGCTTTGCTGATGATTCTTGCGCGAATAAACCGCTTAAAATAGGAATAATTAACAATTAACCAGTTTTATTTATTACTCAGGAGCAATAACACTCAAGAGAAAGAGAGACAACTGAGGAATTAGAAGACAACCACAATCTAATATTTAAGATGAATTAGTCATCTGACATTACCTAATGCTACTAATGTTGTATTAATATTTATCTTGGTCTCAAACGCTGCGATGCAATACAACTGTTTAATGTTGACATGTTTAGTAAAACTAGCTTTATTAACCGCACACTTTATAAAAAATGCAGTTTTAACAACATATCCAGTAATTTTGCAATAATATAGGACAGTGAGGGATTTTAAAGCTAATTACACGTTTTTTGCACCTTTTGTCACCTTTTTGACAACCATCTGCTGCAGATATTAAGCAAGGGAATCCTCACGTTTTGGCCCACCACTAATCCTCCACTAAGATGTTTGAGTACAGAATATTCCCTCTCTCTCGATAACGTCACTGAATGTGCTGAATAAGTAAAGCTCAACAGTGGAGGACTCGCTTTTTCTTTCTCACATTCAGTCTTGGTGAGTTTAAGCTTTGTGTGTGGGCTTCTGGAGAAATCTGCACAGCACTGACTTCCTGTAAAATATCAATCAGATGTTCAGCTCTCTGGGCTTGTACGCTGTCTGACAAGACAACCAGCTAATCAACCGATAAGATGGACATGGAATTTACTGACCTCACATTCATGCCGCTCGAGGATCGCCTTTCCATTTTAAGACACTTCATGAGCTTTAATCTTGCTCCACTACTTTGCATAAAAGGTATCACAACACTGTTGTATTGTGGAGTGACATTTCTGTTTTTATTTTATTTTAGATTGGGTAGATTAGCTCCACATCACTTGGTATAATATGTTCTAGTTGCAGAACCTTTTATATGTATTGTTATTAGAAGCATGTGTAAATGTGTGAAATGCACATTTTTACAACAGTAGACTACAAGAATACCAGTAATGGATGTTGAGAATAACAGAGGAATTGATTCTTCCTGTTGGGGAGCACCCTCCCTTCAGGAGACTTGAGGAAATGTTTGTATTACTTTTATATATATAAAAATGGGAAATAAATTAAAGTTGAAGTAGGGTTAAGATGAGCCAGGCCAACAAATATTAGTCATCAGATAAATGGTATTTCAGCAGATACAATGGTTAGGTATAGATAAACATATGCATTCTGTGTCATCAGAGTATATTTAGATGGATATTAATTGCAGATAAGATGGTTGTTTTGCTAATTAATAGTCATGAACAAACAGAAGTGGAGTGAAACTGCATGACTCCTGTAATAACCAGACAAAGTGCTTTTTGTAATGAAAAATGGATGAGTTAAGTGTGACTTCCTCACTAACCGCACTGAGTGTGATTGTGTGAATTTGCAAGTGAATAAATCAAATACTAAAACAAAACGTAACCTTTGTGCAAATACATACATGTTGCTTTCCGTTGCAAAAAGCACACCTACGTACACGCTTTCAGGTTAACAGTGTCTCTTCACCTGAGCTCTCCCCCATGCAGGGAGGTAGTCTGTTCCCTGGGCGCCCCATCTCCTCCTCCGTTCCCTCCTCCTCCTCAAACCCACCCCTCATCCCAACCCCCCTGAGTCCCTAGCATCTGCACCGGGCGATGGCTCTACGACACCTCTTACCTGCACGCAACGCCCCCCCCTCCCTGGCAGACTACCAACCTGCATCGGGGATGTGGGCTGCCTCCATGGCGGGTGAGTCCAAACTCACTGGCACAGACAGTCTAGGAGCAGTAACCAAGGAGAGGACATCCCACATGCATCCTGCAAAACATTGGGCCTCATGCAAGAACCACTCGTATGAACAGATTTGTTCTAAAGTGGCTTGTACGAGTGATTCAGGAGAACTTGCCGCGCGCTCCAATTTTCTCGTATTTTGAATTTTCTCTTTGGTATGAACACAATTTGTGAGTGGGCCAGACCTGTTGAAGGAGTGTGCAATTAGTGTGCTGTTATCCAAACCTGTTTTTCACTAAAGGTTTCATTCTTTTGAGGCATTTTTGCGTTAGAAAATCCTACATAAATTACCCTTCGTAGATAAGTTGACATTATCTTGTTTGACTCTGCAATTTGAATTATAATATGCTATTGTATAACACTTCAGTATCAATATGAACATCTCAAGCTGCAAAACGACTTAAATTAGGAACTAATTGGAGGTAAATGTGTCTCTCTATATAATAAGGTCAGTGAGAAGTGTAAGCAGGCACCTCATGGCTAGCTTACTTCTTTTGGGTGGCTTAGCGCGTCAGGCCCTTGGAAGAGAGTGTGTCTTTAGACAGTGCCCTCATATTGGCAGAGACAGATGGACGGTTCTTTACATTCATCTTCACATGCAGGTTTGTATAATGTTATTGTGGCGTTAATTATACAAATTTACATTTCTCACAACGGCGTGCTCGTTTACGCACAAGTGGTGTTCATCAGGTTTACGCTGGTCATTTACACAGTTGTCTGAAGTTAGCAGTGTGTGGGATTTGTCTTCTTAAAGGTGAACACCAATTTTCCACATCAAAGTGTCTGTCAACCAACTCTTTTACGAACAGACTCACTTTTTTCCCCACTGGCCCTAAGGATGTTGTTTTTACATTGATAAGCATCAGTACTGAGATGCGGCTCGACCCCTCCTTGTGTTACTGCTTCTACAGTTAGCAGATGGTCAGGAAGTTGTTTCTACAACTTAAATGCAAGTATGGGGTCCAGTTAGTGTTGTGATTTAAAAAAAAAAAAAAGTTCTGAGACTTTGAAGTAAAAGAAGCTGGTTTTGTCTCCGTCTTCAGTGTGGTACCGCAGGAAGAACGACCTGCATGCAGTGAGGGGGCATCTGCAGAGTCCAGAGTACAAGCTGAGCAAGATCCGCTCCTCCACCATCATGACAGACTACAACCCCAACTACTGCTTTGCAGGGAAGGCCGCCTCACTCAATGAACTGAAAGAAGTACCACGCAAGAACATAACACTTCTCAGGTCCAGCATACTCTGACACAATGTCAAGATGTCCTTTTGAGGTTCTGATGGCTCTCCGGGCCGATGCCCTTACTTAGAGTACAGATTTTTACTGATTGTTTCACTTCAATTTTTCATCTTTTTTTTTGTCAGGGCTCTCGGCCATGGTGCATTCGGTGAAGTCTATGAAGGACAAGTTCTGGGGATGAGCAGCGATAACAGCCCCCTGCAGGTGGCCATAAAGGTCAGCTTACACTTTGTAAGGCATATCATCTGACACCTAAGTGTCAGATGATATGCCGAGGAACCTCGAGGAGAGTTGTGTTCATTACATGTACTGTAATCAACATCCCACAGGGGTGCCTCCTACCTTTTGCATCTAAAGGTCACACACGCATGAAGGAAAAGACAAGGTGTTTGTAATGCGATTGTTTAGAGAAGGGTTATTTGCTTTACTTACTACATAATATAAACATGTAGTAAGGTAGTTTGTGTAAAAAAATCCTTATAATGCAAAAATGAAATGACATACTGCAATGTCTGCACGGAAGGATTGGATGACCTCAGATCACTTGGCTTAAAAACTACACAAGGTTAAAAAAGAAACAGCTGAGTGATCTTCACATGGGTTTGCCTTTTCAATAGTCTGCTGATTAGGTCTACTGATATCTTGCCTCTTGACAACAGCCGCTTCTCAAACTGCTTCTCTGCTCCACAGACTCTTCCAGAAATCTGCTCCGAACAGGATGAAATGGATTTCCTGATGGAGGCCCTGATTATGAGGTGCACCATACTGCAGTTCACACATTGATTCACTCAATACATCCTCCTTACTGAACACCTGTGGCGTGTGAGGCAGCAGTGTTCTCACATCATCAACTGGCTGCTGCGTGAGAGAGAGAGAGAGAGAGAGAGAGAGAGAGAGAGAGAGAGAGAGAGAGAGAGAGAGAGAGAGAGAGAGAGAGAGAGAGAGAGAGAGAGAGAGAGAGAGAGAGAGAGAGAGAGAGAGAGAGAGAGAGAGAGAGAGAGAGAGAGAGAGAGAGAGAGAGAGAGAGAGAGAGAGAGGTTCAACTGGCCTACAGAAACAAACAATACTGAGCTCCCTAACTAACCATAAAACAGGAGATAACAGAAATGAGAAAGTAAACGGCAGAGAACCCCCAAAGTTACCCAGGCTGGTTACTAACCACCTCCCCACCAACTAGCTGGCCAAGACAGAGGGTAACCTCATAGACCTGTACTCAGGAACAATCAAAACACAGCTTCAGCAGTACGAACGCTTACGGCGGCAGACAAACAGCTCAAAGGCCAAGAGAGAACAAGAGCAGAAGCACTGCGTCTGGGGGTTGATATTCAGCTCCACTGATGGACTGATGACTCTCAGGTGTGAGTGCTCCAGGAACTGAAAAGGGGCCGTGGCAGACTTCAAACACAGACACAGCTCTCTTCTGTGTCTGTGAACAGAGCAGAACCAGAACAGAGTTAGGTCAGTGGGCGTAACACACATATAGACCTTGTTGTTGTGAGAAGCCAATTATTTAAGGACAAAATCTGCAGGGGTATTTTTTTTATCTCAGTATAATAACTGTAACTTCGTCTCAGTAAAATAACTAATACAGATAACTTGCTGTGTGAAACTAGTCTCTTCCGCAAACATCTGGCGGGCATTTGTTTTTTTTGACTGGATCAAAGACGATTTACCCATTTAGATAAATTGAGTTCCAGCCCCTCGAAATAATAGAGCTGAGATCACATATATGACACATGTACGGAAGTTAAGGAGCAATACAAATCAAGTTCAAGTTTGTTGTCATTTCTCTTTATACAGGTTTTACAAAAAGTAGGAAAAAATGTAGTGCGCCTATAGGGCCAAAGTGCAATACATAATAATAATAGGGAATTAAAACTAAAAAAAAGTAAAAATAAGCATTGCATAGGACAATAGAACATAAACATAGTAAATTAACACAAAGTAATAAAAACTTGACTGTAGAAACATCAAAGTGTCCTCAGCGGGTCGACTAGACCTGGGAAGGGGTGAGAGGAGTTCTTTGTAGCGCTGCAGTCTTTTCTCCAACAGCTCTCTGTGTGAAAGTCCTTAAGTTGGAAACTGGTCCTCACAACCCGCAGGCTTTCCTGTCTGCAGCTGAAAAGTTCCCGTGCCAAACAGTGATGCAACAGACGCAACAATCCACCAAGTAGTCCAGTTTAGTTACACAATTGAATGTTATTTTCGCGTTTCCATCAGCAAGGGTTTGAGTGGTACCAATAGAACCACTCCAACCTGGTACCACCTCTGAGTTAAAACACTGCACACCACTGATTGATCAAATTGGTCCCTAGTGCGACACTTTTTAAAGAGTCGAACTACCAGCGATTTGTGTATATGATTAACAAACACAATTACAAGCCTGCTAACCTGAGTGTTAATCACTGTTTGTCCACGCAGCAAGTTCAGCCATGACAACATTGTGCGCTGCATCGGCGTCAGTCTGAACATCCTGCCTCGTTTCATCCTGCTGGAGCTGATGACGGGAGGAGACATGAAGAGCTTCCTGAGACAGAACAGGCCACGGGCTGTACGTCGGGACTCCACCTTTTCTGTGTGTGTCTGAGTTGTGTGTGTGTGTGTGTGTGTGTTTTTGTTGCCAACTAAATTGAGCTGTGCTGTATCCAGGGCCAGACCTCTACTCTCACCATGCGGGAGCTGCTGCAGATGGCCAGAGACATCGCCTTCGGCTGTCGCTACCTGGAGGAGAACCACTTCATACACAGGTTCAGATCTGCCCCCAGATGTTACTACTCCTTTTAAACAACCCAAAAATAAAGTGTTATGGGCTGTAAGAAGGCCCCTTCTATAGCATCAAAAACACTAGATTTGATAGATTGTATGAGCTGTTCCTCTCTTGTCACAAGTGGACCTTGTTTACTGTAAACTACAGTAGTCAACTTTGTTTTGCAGCAGGAATCATGTCGACTTTTAGGTGACTGTAACTGGTTTATGTCCATCTTTACATCAATCCTCTTTTTTAATGATTTAAAATGTTCCAACAAATAAAAAACAATAAACTACGGGTTTATCATGCAGTACATTATTTAGGTGGGTTTGGAGAGTTAAGTGCCATCATGAAGCTACATTCAGTAACACATCCTGTGATTTTCAGAGACATTGCTGCTAGAAATTGCCTGCTTACCTGCCCTGGACCAGACAGAGTGGCCAAAATTGGCGATTTCGGCATGGCACGAGACATATACAGGTTTGTATGCTGAATCTGCATCATCACGCACTGCATGGCAGCACAAAGCACACAGGATGACTTAAGATGATGTCTCTCATTGGAGAAGGAGTCTGGACAGCACTGGGTTGATGTGGTACATGGGGGACCAGTTGAAAAGCTATCTCATTATGCCCCACGGAGCCAGATTCAGAATTTACTTTACAGAGTTCATGGCCTTGAGGTATTTACCTTCTCTTCTGATGACGAATGGACATTCCAAATCAGATTTTTCTTCTGTTTCTCAGAGCCAGCTATTACCGGAAAGGTGGCCGTGCCATGCTGCCAGTCAAATGGATGCCACCAGAGGCCTTCATGGAGGGAATCTTCACCTGCAAGACTGATACATGGTATGAATATGAGGCACACATTATACTCTATACAGTGGTACGTTTTTATCCACAAAGAGGTTTTACACAAATGTGTAAGTCTTTGAAAAATGCTGAATATCACAACGTTTTTTTTTTTTTTCTCATTGCTACTAATTGTTCTGATACGTATCCCAGCGCTTTATTGCCGCTAATTTAAAAAGCATCCATGCAGTCAGTACAACACCAGCTGGAGAGATTGAAGTCATTTTACTCCACACACAAAACCACACATCTGTATCAAGTGAACAAGACAGCAACAGAATCTGTGTTCAAGACACAGAGCCAACTGGAGACAGAACGCAGTGAGGATCAGTATCCAAACCACTTCTTCAATGACAAAGGAAGTTGAATACTTAGCATGTACGTCTGACTTTAATAGGTGCAATCAGAGTCTTTTATATGACAGATTTATACAGCTGAGCTGTCCATAAAACTCAGAGTCAGACTGGTGGTGGGAATATGTACAGTATACAATTTGACCACAGATAATTATAGTTAAACTCTGATGAGGTACATTCTTCCTTCACACTTGAAGTTCTTTAGAAATTAAGTTATTTTCCAGCAGAACAAATTAAAAAAAACAAGAGAGGCTTGTGTGGCTTTCGCTCCAGTTGCCACAAACTGGGAACAACTGTGGGGAAATGTAAACTGTGTTGAAGCATCACAGTTCACCATCTGGGACGTTCTAATGGAGCACTAGAATAATATAGATAAATATTATAGTACAAAAACACTTGGAGAATCAATACCAGACAAAGTAAAACCATCTAGTAAGCATTATCATTTAAATAATAATTCGCTTTTTTATAGATGTTATAAACCGAGGCAGTGCTTTCAGGTTGATTCTGGTACACTCTGAGAAACATGAGCAAGGTTCAACTCAGTTGTTGATCTGGCTCTCCCCCTGCAGGTCATTTGGAGTGCTGCTGTGGGAGATCCTCTCTCTGGGTTTCATGCCGTATCCTTGTAAAACCAACCAAGAGGTGCTGGAGTTTGTCAACAGTGGAGGCAGAATGGATCCTCCCAAGAGCTGCCCGGGGCCTGTGTGAGTACTGACAGGAGCAGGGCACAGCTGGGATGATTTCAGGGATGACTTTAGAGAAAATGGCACAGATTCTGCTTTGTCTACTACCTTTAATGTTCAATTGATGGAATTCTCTAAAGTTTTCTCGACTTATTTATAAGATGGTTCATATAACAAACAGCTTAAACAATAGATCTGAAATGTGTGTCTGTTACTATGTATGTAGCTATCGGATCATGACCCAGTGTTGGCAACACTGTCCCGAGCACCGGCCCAACTTCTCTACTATCCTGGAAAGAATTAACTACTGCTCTCAGGTATGCTCTATAGCACACCTGTCTGTGCAATTAGTGTTAAATACATGTCATATTTATTTAGGCTTCCTTCCTTCAGTCTTTTTTTTCTTTCATTAATGTTCCCCTTCACTGCTCCGTACCAGGACCCAGATGTGATCAACACACCCCTGCCAATGGAATATACCCCCACCGCAGAGGACAATGGCGGCACAATAATCCGTCCCTCTGACCACACCTCCACCAGCCTCACTCCACACTTAGTGTCCCATCCCGTTTCCCAGGCTTTCCCCTCTCAGCTGGGTCTCTCCTCTCTGGGCCTTGGTCCAACACCTCTTCCCCCACAGCCTACCAAACCCCGTCTACTGCTCCAGAGGACCCAACCTGTCCACCACGAAGTGACATCATGCCGCGAGGCTTTGGAGCCGTGCTGGGCTGAGCCTGTTCCTGCCCCTGCTTTGTCAGCAGGAGGCCACTGGCTCCACCCTGAGCCTCCTCATCACCGACCTTGCTCCAGAAACAGCTCCTCCTCAGGGAGCCAGAGGCTGAAGAACAAAACAAAGAACCTGTGGAACCCCACATATGGCTCCTGGGTTTTGGAAAACTTCCGGGGGAAGAAAACACTCGCTCACACTCAGTCCATGCCACTCTCAAGCTCTGCTGCCACCGTCTCCAACACACAAGCTCCTCAGACCTGCAACCCAACCTTAGAGAGCAACGAAGCTGAGTGTAACAGCACCCACCTCAGCCCCTCCAGCCTCTGCACTTCCTCAACCTCATCCCCGTCCTGCCAAGCTAAAACTGCCCCGAGCACGTCCTCCCATAAGACCCCAACAGGTGGCATCATAAAAGCTGGTATGGACCTGGCGAAGCTCCAGAGTTTCCCCTGTGGCAACGTCAACTATGCCTACGATGAGCAAAGCTACGAGGCAGAGAGCCTTCCCTTGGTCATACCCAAAACCCCAGACGCCATCACGAACACCAGCTCTGCCCCCAGTGTCTCCTCAGGTACAAGCCTGGGACTGGCGTTAGGCCTCCATACCTCCTCATCTTGTATGCCCAAGCTGCTGCTGAAGCGCCACGCCAGCTACGGACACGAGGACGTGAGGAGACACTCCAAAGCTGAGAAACCCACACGTGACCGAGACTCAGGCTTTTCTCTGTCTGAAGACCTCAGCGTTACCCCCATCTAAGAAACGGGCTTACTGTAACTGGGATTCTGATTGATGTGAAGATCAAATGTCACAACCTGAGACTAGATTTCTGGAACAAAACGCCATGACCATGAGGGCTTTGTTACAGTCTGAGAGCCAGCACATCAACATATTGGAGCTCCTGGAATGCTGGAAAACACAAACACTACTCTGCACTGTGATACAGAAAGGCCCCGCTGGACTCAGAGCTCTTTCCTGGGCCTCTGGTACACTGGTAGCTGAAAACACTGGACAACATGCAGCCCTGTGACATGCAGCCACATTCAATAACTGCTGTAGTTGGACTCCTTTTCTACCTATTTTTCCTTTTTTTTTCATGAAGGCTTTGAAAGTAGTATATGTTGCATTATAGTAAACATTTTGTTGGTATTTGTAGTAATCGCTGTACAGTAGGACTATAACAACATGAAGATATTGAGCCATTGGGAAGAGAATCCCCAAGGATGTGTTTTTATTTACGATTTTTTTTATTTCAAATGATTGAAATTCAGTAAAGGCTGTGAAGTTACTAAAACTATTTCACTTGTAGTTTTATGTATACTTAAGGAACTTGCGTTACGTGGTTCGCTAACGTGACACTGATTGGCTTTCACCCTAAATAATGTGAAAACAGATACGCCTAATATACAGCAATAACGGGTCTACTTACTTGGTGTTTCCAACACTGAACCAGCTAATGGAGTTTTCTCAGTTGTTCATGGAGATGGACTAGTTTGTATGTAAGTATGGAATTTCAGTGGCGTGAGAACAAGCGGTCGTACACAAGGGAATCCTAAATCCTGTTTTTATTTGAGGATAGTCTGAGGGTGTCAAATGTGAATCTTTCTCCGGCTGTCCACTGACTCTTGGTCAGTGACTTTCACCTCCTCCCAGTTGATGCTGCTGGTTTTGGTCTGGTGTTCACAGACAGCCAGACTCAGAGTTACCGCTGACTTCCTGCAAACCTCACAATGAGGACAAGAAAGTCACTGTTCCTGGCCAGGAAATAGTCCCGCATTTACTCCCACTTTACATTTTGTTTTGGTGCAGATTAAAATAAACAACATATAATGTGTTTGTTGGTGAGCAAGGAGGCAGATATATTTTCCTCTAGTCAGAGCCAGACTTGCTGTTTCCAGTCTTTGTGCTAAGCTAAGCTAACATTTCCCCAAAACACTCCCCTTATGGTGTTTAAATAGTTTCTGATAAGCGTTGACTCCTTGTGAAAATCACTTCCTGTACGTTCTGTGCTGAGATTTCTTTGCCAAACTACATAGATCTTGATTTGGCATTGCATATTTTTGACTATTCTCTTTCCCCATGTCCCAATATTTACTTGGACTGAAGGAGTTCTCATAAAAGTATAAGCGTGTAGAATTTGATGACCACGCAGCTGTGAAAATATTTGCTATTTTTGTATTCTCTCCCGTACACTGGACTAACCCATTGCATTTGTAGCTGTTTTTTTTCCATTTATTATTATTCATGTATGTTAATGAAGGATCTGTATCACTGCCATTAAATACCACTGCACTGCATCTACTGGTGCCGTGCTGGTAGTACCGATGTTTACTCAGCAGGGGGAGGTATTGAGCCTTGGATCTACCAAACATGCTGCTGCAAGTATCTCAATTAATCAACCGTTAAAAGCTCTATTCAGTATTATTGTTTTATCCTTATTTAATCGATTTGGTAGTTGTATCCAATACGTTATTCTTTTACTTTATACAATTCTTTATTTTGAGTCTTAACATGTCGATAGTTTATTTTTTAGTATGTTGAATGAATTGTTACACTTATATAAATAAGGGTTCTATAGTCTTTCTGTGTGTGTTTATGCTCAAGCCTGCTGATATTAGTGAGTGTTATTTGGGTTGCTCAACAGTCCACTTGAAATGGTGACCTATACCAAAAGGCTCAAATTATTTTCCAAAGACTTATTTTTAGTGAGAGATTTGTGCCATTTAGAAATATAGATTACTGTGGAATTCATTTTACAGAGAAGGAAAAGAAATCCCCCTTGTCTTGCTCACAGTGTATATTTTTTATGGGCTGGTGCGTTTTATTTCACTTCTTTCTGTATTCGTTATGTTGGTGAGGGTGTTAATGACTCAACCAAAAATACAAAGACATTCTATGCAATATACCGTCTTTTACCCTTTCCTCTAACCTAATTGTGCCCCAATAAATCAACATATATTGATCTTATTTGTGTGAGTTTGATCAGTTGTAAAGAGTGAATTTAGCTCTGGCTAACATACATATAAAGATACCACAAGTGTGTTTTGCTATTGAAAATAACAGTGAAACAATTTACAGTATTTGCCCATTTTAATTCTCGTACATTTTCATATATTTCATTTGCACAACATCTCTGAAAAAGACCCAAAAAGGTGCTATATAACAAGTTTGATTATAGGAACAAAATCAGTGAAAGAAATATAAATTGATATACAATAAAAGAGTTTGTCAAAACAGTGACACTAATAATAATACACTAACAATTATACAGTATGCAGTACTATATTTGTGTTGTAGTTATATGACTGTGAGGTCTTTGAGCTTCATACTGCACTGAATTACTTCTGTAATATTACACCTACAGATGTATTGTCAGAGCTGAGGGTTAGATCGTAATAAGGAGGACTGAGGACTCTCTCCTTGCTTTAATTCGTATTTCATGAGCATTTCCTTCACATGGAACAAGCCCGTCCCTGAAACTGAAATGCAGAGTCCTTACACTTTCACTTCTGTTCATTTTATAGGAAGTTGAATTAGTGTCAGTTAATTTGCTCAATCGTTCAGTAACTAGCGACAAACTATCTGCTTCTCTGTTCAGTGTCTATTGTGTCTTTTCTGTCAGTGGCTTTTTTAAAGCTGCTCTTAGGCTTTTTTTCGTATCATTTCTGCACATTTTTAACATTTATCATCCATCACCCAAAGCACATCAACATTTATTAAATTTCCCTAAGGGCCTCTCTGTGGTGTTAAAAATATTTTGACTTCCTTTCATCCATCCACAGGTCAAAGGTCACTGACCATCTGTTTCTATAGTTTGGCAACAATCTGTTTCTTTAGCAACTGAGCAAAAGGTTTCTTCGGCTGTCACTTCATTACAGACTCCAGAGTGCGGATGAGGTTTTCCAGCCCCCACAGGTAGCCATCCTCCCGGTTGCCTTCCTGCCAGCGAATGTCATGGCTTAACGTCTGGCCCTCTGGTAACGCCGTGGTCCTGCCAAAGTCAATGATCCAGACCTGTGCATTGCTGGTGTGATCGTGGATAAAGAGGAGAGAGCTGCCAATGACCTACGAAGAACAGGAATGGTTTCATATTAGCTTTTGCTTCTCTTCATCCATTCATGCATACATTACGATTTGATAACAATAAGACCATATATTGAATCAAACTAGTTAGCAGGAAACAGAGCGTTCTAAACAGTTTAGCCGGAAGTGAAGGAGTTTAAATAGTTATTGGTTAAGGTCCTAAACAGTGCCCTCCACAACGTCATCAAAATCCGAGAACATGTTTTGGAGAAATGGTGTTCAGAGCCCTCAAGTAGAGTTCCGGCTGCAGCACTTTATTGATGAGCTTTACGTTAGTTTTTCTCATGTTTAGATCAGTCATCACCTCGTGTTGCCTGAAGAACTGTGATGTCTTCAAGGCCTGTTGGATCTCTGTCAGTCTGCTCAGGTAAGACTTCTGTATTTCAAGAAAAAACAGTGACAGGCGGATCATAAAAACATTACATGAAGCCTATGATTATATTTAAAATCTATTTTAATCTGAATCCATAAAATGGAAGCTACAGTTGTTAAATAAAAGGGTGTAGACACAGTGTATATTTGGGAACCTCCCAATAGAAAACTCAAACATTAATTCCACTAAGTATTTTCCATGTGCAGTTCAAACACTTTAAGGCTGTTTGCATTCATCGCCTGATGATTAATGCATACAGCCTTTTTTTCCCAAAGTAAATAGAGAGTATACAAACTAATTATATATTTGTCCAAAGACTGAACACGGATGTGAGAGCTGTTTCTATTTGGCGTTGTCTTTCAGGTAATGCCCGCGAGAGACTGCCTTGTGTAGATGCACAGTAAAGTATGTTTTGTGTTTGTCCTTACATGCATGAATACACAGCATACAGTATATGTGTGCAGAAGCGAACTGACTGTCACGTACTGTGATGTTGACGTTCCCTCCGACAAAGTCCTTGAACACCTGGATGACGTCGTTCTTCGACCTGGTTTTCTTGAAGTCAGTCCGACACGTACCGTCACATTTCTAAAAGAGAGGAAATATTTACACAATAAAATTACTTTTTGCACATAAATTTGGGATTTATGTGCATTATTTAAACATCCAGCAGACACAAAGCAACATAAGCATTTATTTGGAGTCGCGTTTCTGGCCACCTGATTAAAGGAAGTCCAATATTCACTCTGCTTTTGTTCAATGCTTCTGCTTCTGTGATTTTTTAAATTCTGCTCACGTGTACAATTCTACGTTCTTTAGTGCCTTGCTCAACTGAATAAGTGTATTATAGAATTACTGGTGACCATATCCCTCCCTCTACCTTGATTCCTTCTATCCTGAAGCCCAGGGTGTTGGTGGAGCTCATGGTCTCCCTCCACTGCATGTAGCGAGGCTTGGTGACGCCTCGTTGGGAATGCTCTTGGGGAGTTGGGCCTTCGCTGTCCACCTCCATCATTTTCGTGTACAGGTCTTCCCTCGGCTTGGGTCGTTCCCTCGCCCGAACAAGCTCCTCCTCCAAGTACGTCCTGAAACAGCAGGAGGAAAAAGGCCTTCAGGTGCGGGAGCTGTATGTTTTCAGACAGCTGACAAAAGGGTTATCCGCATGTAAGTAAATAGTAACGTTTACTTTCAGGGTTTGTCTTGCAGTCACACCCTTAAGAGGCAAGTAGTTGACTTACAAAAGCGTTTTCATCACAGGGGACTCTTTTGTTGCACTAGAAGCTGGAGACATCAGCTCCTTTCTAATGGTGTTCACTCATGCAGAGAAGCTGGCGAGTGCACAAAAACGCCATCACTGAAACGCTCAGCTGAGAGCAGCATACTCTGAAAGTATAAAGCTCTGCTGGTGAACAGTACAACAGCACATGCACAGTTGTCGTATTGATATCAGACAGTTAAGTGCAACCAGATGTGTATTTCAGTTTCGGTTTGTGAGCTACACTTCCTCTGTGCTGAAGAGGGAAGCTGAGAGTAAACTCCAGCGTGCAGCGTTGAGCTTTGTGAAAGTCTGAGTGTGTGTTAGTGCAACTTAGTGGTTTGCAACTCTGTGGTTGTGAGTGTTTTTGATGGAGGGGAGTCTCCAGGGAACCCTGAATGTGCTTGTGTGTGTGTGTATGTGTGCGTGTGTGTAGCCTCAGAAATACAGACAAACATATGCACGAGCATGTGAATGCATACATTCATATGCATTCATGCCTGCATGTGTGTGTGTGCATGTGTGTGTGTGTGTGTGTGTGTGTGTGTGTGTGTGTGTGTGTGTGTGTGTTTTTTGTGCCTGTGCACATGATACAGTGCGGCACCCCGCCCGCTGTGGCAGGAAGCCAAGCATATAGCCTGCAGTTACAACAGGTGTTCCCTTGTAAAGCAAAAGAAATGGTGGCACGTACTGTCCCCAGGCTGCACGTCAACAAAACATGAACATTAAATATCAAATACATAAATAAACAAGGAAATGATATGAAATTATTCATTTCTAACTAACTACAGAGACAGTTTGACACAATTACATGAATAGAAATTTAAAAAATGGTTATAATTACAAATCAATGCTTAAATATCTATAATAAGTTATATTATTAAATTAATAGCTTACTTCCTTACCTCACTCCCATCTTGCAGTCCATGACATTGGGAAGGTCAAAGTTCACCAGCAGGTCAGCCATATGAAGGAAACACTCTCCATCTTTTTCCACAGTGCCATGGTAACTGGGCACAAATGGGAGCAGCGCATCATCCCTCAGCTTCTCAAAACACCGCATCTCGTTTTCGGAGAACTTCTTCAGGATGTTGCCCTCGCCTGCTGCTTTGAAGTTACCTGAGATGGGATGAAGACCGATGAAAATGAAAAAAAAGAAACTTTTGTTCGACTGTCCAGTAACACGACTGTCACTTATAGTGGCATGGAACTTTTGAATTCAATGTTTGTGTCTGTTGCAAGGAGATAGTGGTAGAGGGAACCAACAGATCTAACATCCATCACAGTTAAGTTTGAATCCCTGTCAGTTTGGTGATGGTGCTTGACCTCCAACCCTTCCTTTTTTCTCATTCTATAGAGCTGCCAGAAAAGTTCAACGATCTGAACAGGTCATACCTTTATGCCCGGCTAGCTGAACCCAGTTCAGCTTTCTCCTCTGCGCACTCAAGGGCCAGTGGACGATTGTCTTCAACTTCCACCACGCCTTGCTCTGGAGAAGACGTGCGAGAAAACAAACAGTGGTGAGCGAATCGCTGGAAAGTTTTGTGGTCTATCTGTGTGCTGTTGCTCACATAAGTGATTTGAGAACAGAAGGAAGTGCTGATCTTGGTCGACCCTCTGTCTGAATATCAATCTGATAAAATGAGCAATTCTACCCAGTAGATCTGATGCCAGGCCAGTGACTTTCCACTGTGTGAAACCTCCAATCTAGGTCAGTTAAATGCCATTTCTGTGGAAACTCATATCTGCACTCAACAGCTCTATTCAGCATGTCCAGCTGTTGATGGGCTTTGATTCACATAATCTACTATCCAACATCAGTTTATAGCTAAAGACATTTCCTGGTTGTTTTGCTTTTACATTCAAGTAGGATTCAGAATGAATAAAACATGCATAATCTTTCATCTAAGACTTTGTCAAATTACCATTCATTAAGGGAAAATAAATCTGAAGGTTTAACACCAAATATTCAAGGGTGACACTGCCCTTTGCTGCTGGCCTCTCAACTCCCACTCCCTTGTTAGCAAAGTCAGATTTGTTTGGTGTCATATGACACTAATCAAAGCAGGCACCAATCCTGAACAAAAAAAAAAAGATGACTGACGGGTAATTATCTTATCTCAGCAGAGGTGTTCAGTTTTCCGTGAATTGTTTAAGGACTCTTCTCATACCACCCTCGCAGTATGCACACACACACACACACACACACACACACACACAGACAGAAAAACACAGCAACAGATTGCGTATTTCACAGAGACACAGTAGTTCTTCACACTTGTTTAGAACTGTCTGTTTTATTCCCTCCTAGAAAACTAGACCCTATCTCAAATAACACTCGCTTTAACACTGAGAGGATTATATTTCTAGAATCTACAAATCTACAATCACCTCAAATATTATTATAAGGAAAATACACCCAATGAACAAACTCCCAGGCTCCGGAGAGGAAAACTAGAACATGTTGTTAGATCCTGTCTTTAGGCATTGGAGAGGTCATTTAATGATTCTGCGTGTTCTGATTGAAACAGGAAATGAAACAGGGACTCGTGTTGGTGAAACACAAAGCTCTGCAGCAGCCAGCCAAGTCACTGTAAAATGTCAGCTGACATGCTTCACTTACAAACTTAGATCTGAACTCTGAGTTTTTATGTAACCGTGACGGCCCTGCAGCTATATTTATATTTTACACAGTCTGACATTGAAACTTCATGTTATTCACACCAAAGCTGTACCAGCCCGGCCTTGATGACAGAAACCACAAGAGTTTGTACTGTTTTTGTACTGGAAATTACTGGTTTCACACTCAAGTTAGAACTTAAAATAACATGTTTGCTTACTGTTCAAAGCATCAAAAGTATTCAAACACTTATTAGGTTATTAGATAATTGGATAATTTGGGCCTTGAACCGCTAACAACTCATCTACAGGGGGCCTCAACTACACACTGTATTTTACGAGGCATGCCAAGCCAAAATGGGTGGGAAACACTGGTTTGATCCTTCAAATGTATTAGCTTATTTTATAAGTTTGGTTATCTAAAATCCTATTTGTAATAGTAACTGGTAACCATAGCCATCAGTTAAATGTAGGAGAGTAAATGGTACAATATTTCCCTGAAATGCAGTGAAGCAAAAAGTGGCAGAAAATAGAAATATTCAAATAAAGTACAAGTACCATAAAATTGTAGTTGTACTTTTCACCCTTAATTATTACAAAGGTTTATTATATTATGAAGTGTTATTTACTCCCACAAATTAAAGGGAACCTATTGCTCTTCTATTCTATTACCATAATGGTTGCATGGTTTCTTCAACACTCTGCTCTGTCAGACAGACAGACACACCTTTTCAATGTAACACCAGGCCTGTTGTGTGTGTGTGTGTGTGTGTGTGTGTGTGTGTGTGTGTGTGTGTGTGTGTGTGTGTGTGTGTGTGACAAACCGACACAACACCACGTCGATCTGAACAGTCAGAGTAGTCATTAGCAACACTGCAGACACAGAAAGCTAATTTCACATGGTTTCCAAAAATCCATATCCAAACAGTGAGACGATGTGACTCACTCGGCCAACCATTGTTGTGGGCCAACTATTATAATGCATGCCTTCCACGTTACACCGGATTGTCATCTTGAAGTGCTAATGGAATGTAATGCACTGCAGGATAATCAAATGATTCCTGCTGCAAAGATGAGTTTGTCTGTCTGTTTGCTCTCCTCTGCTGCATGTCCATTAAAAAGCACTTTGCTGTGCACTTTAATCTCTATTATACAAGTGTGAACCAGCAGAAGTACACAGGTGTTTTTGACTTCCTGACGTGGTTCTTTTTGATAAATGTCAAAGGCCAAGGCTCAAACGGGCTGCTGACCACAGAAAAACATAATTACCCAATGACATGTCAGCGTTTGCTGTTCTGTGTGTGTGTCTGTGTGTGCACGGGCTGATGTGTGGGCTGATGTGTGGGCCGAAGGGGCCGAACCATAAAAGCGGCTATTTTCAGAGGTGACACGACCAACATGTTTTCACTTGAAGTTATGATGCCATAAAGAGACAAAAGGAGCAGGAATGGACTTGTATTTGGGGAAAGCCTTCACACTGAGCCTCACTTGATGGATCAATCTCTCTCTCTCTTTCATACATGCACACAAACACAGAGGCTTAACAGGCAATGTGTATTCAGTCTGTTTAAAATAAAGTGACAGCTACAGACCTTGTATGGAGAAGGCAAAGAGAAGCAGTGGCACTATAAAAACACACACACACACACACACACACACACACACACACACACACACACACACAATGAAAGTCTGAGCCTGAGTCTAGCATGGTGACAGTGTGGAGAAAAAGCAGGTTCTGTGGTTGAGATGACTACCAAGTAGAAGCTGCTGAAAGAAGTATTGTTCTGTTCAAATCTAAATGTAGAATATGAGAATTTGTGCTTCTGAAATGTATAAAACTGCTCTATTTGCATGCACACGCAATAAGACTGAGACTCGTTGGCCACAGGTAAAAGCTTTATCAGCCAAGAATGTCAAACAAATTTCCACCCTCAGTGTCTAATGAAGCAAAGGGGCGATCCTTCAACACTAGCCTGTGTGCTGAAGGAGGGCCGCGCAGTGATAAAGGTCAGGAGTTACAGTTCCACAACATGAGCTGACATTTAATGAGTCAGATGCATTTCTATTGTTCTTTTGGCACACAACATGTGCAATGAGTTATCCACTTATTATTGAACAAATACCATCAAGAATACTGAGAAATGACATGAAGCTGTGTTTCTGTCATAAATTAAATTGTACCACATGGCCTTTAAGATTATTTGCAGTGAACAATATGTGTTGTTTTGCCACACAGCAAAAGCTTTGCGCAGCTTCTCTGCGTTGGTTTGAGTTCATGCAGCGCCTGGGATCATTGAGGTGATGTGAAAGGCTCTGATGAGCCATGAAACATAAGGAGGGATAGTGGGATTTCAATTGGGACAGTCGAAAAAAAAAGCAGTGATCTCAAGGATGTTTAATCTTTCTTTTCCCATGATCTTTAGCAACAAGAGGAAATCACTGACTTTCACCGATACATCTGACAACTGACATTACACGGATCTGGAAACAACATACGCGGGACAAATGTAAAAATAACTTGTGAAATGTAGAAGTGACTCATTTTCCACAGAAAAAGTTTTTGTTTCAGAACTCACTTATACAACAGGCATGATTATGGGGGGGGGGGGGGAACTCAGTGGTCCTCTATGAGGAAGTATTGCTGGTTGCTGTGTATTAGCTGCTGTGCTTCACTGTTTCTTGTTTTCAAAACATCAGCTGTGTACTGTAACTTGGTTATTATAGGGGATGCAGATTAAAGAAGATATACACACAAGGTCAAAGATGGCAATTTGATATGAATTTGTCAGTATAAACATCCAGTCCTGCAGCATCAGGGGACTGATTCTCATTACACATGTACATTTACTACATTTACTAAACAACCTGTTTACATTACACTTTATTCATATGTAATTACTGTACACCTGGCAACCACGAAAATATATTTACATATATATATTTGTATACATCATATTAAACTCTTTATGTTTTACTTCTATGCTATTTTATGTCTCAGATTCTCATTTTTAATTGTGTGATTTTCTTTTGTATACATATTTGTATGAGTATTGACTGCTTCACTGTTATTGTTGTGAATATGACAATAAAGAACTTGAACTTTTCCCAGGATGCTCCATCTAGAAAGACATTCGCCTAGTTTAATAGTTATAACAGTGATTTATACAAGAAGACAACCGATTGTGTTGAGTTATTTTACAAACTGTAACTGGGACATAAGTTACATGCTGGTGAACCATGCCAGTGACAACTCAAACTACGGAGCCACTTCAATGGCCCTGTTAAAGTCTTCATCGTTGTCTCTTTGCAGTTTACTCACCTCTACGGTGTCCACCAGATGCTCCAAAGTGATGATGCCTTTGCTTTTGCTCTCGTTGTCGCTGAGTAAGTCATCCTCGGACTCCACAGCAGAGGACCCCGTGGAGGAGATGGAGGAGTTGGACAGTTTCCTGCGCAGGGTGCCGTCCATCGCATCATCCCAGTCCTCTTGCTGCATCTCCCGGGAGGAGCCGCCACTCTCCGGGGTGATGGTGACCTGCGGTACCCGGGGCGCATCCATCACAGTCGGCGCACCGGTTGCGGACGACGCGGCGATTTGAGCGGCTTTCTCAACGAGATCATCGCACGTGTGAGATGCCTTCCCGGCTGTTCTTCGCTCTAACCGCGAGCCCTCATTGATTCCAGTCCCAGAAAGCCCGAAGTCCTTGGAGCTCTTTCTCCTGCACTCTTTGGGCATTGAAGACTTAAATCCGTCGCGAGTGCGCACGAGGAGAGTCGCAAAGGCGATTGACTTTAACCTTCAAATCTGGTAATTTTACTTTCAGAAAGTTTACTTTGAGTTCAGGTGTTCAAATGATCCGCAGCGGGACTCCCTCGTTGTTTGTTGTCCGGGTTCTCACACATTAAAAAGCCTCCGTTAGCCTCTCTCCTCTGTGCGCACTGTTAGAAAGGGGAACCCCTCTCTGGTGGTGGCGTGGCTCGCGCTTTTACGCGGCGTACACGCGCGCGCCGGCGCACCCACACAACTGTGCAAAGCTTATTATCTTCCGCCTTTCTCACTTCCTGACTGAAAAATGAAACCAGCTGACAGGTTCAGTTTTGTAGTAACAGACTACTCTGTCCCGCGCTGATCTACGACACTAACCTGACATTAAACTGAAGGGGAACTATAAATTTAAATCTAAATCAGCTTCACAAGATAACAATCTTGTTTTTGTTGATGCATCAACATGTTTCTACCGAAAGACACACACGCCCACATAAACCGACGATTAAAAGCTTCAGTGTGGTTTACTTAAACACTAATGGTGTCATTTAATGGGGAGGTGGGGGGCTTTATTTACAGTCTATGTATATTTATAATAAACTCAGTGGAGATGTGCAGATTTGAAAATAGAATACCGTATTTGGATACAAGCATGTCATTATTACGATTATGAGGATTTTTTAAATATTTAAAATTAGCTTTGAGAGTTTGGATGTTGATGTGAGTTACTTTAACTGAACTGATAATAACTCAATCAGCTAAGTGCTGTTGCCCCCTAAATAACCACTAGAGGGCGGGTTGTGACAAAAATACCACATTTAACATTTAAAACTCCGCTTGTGCCTTTGATTGAATGTTTTTTATTTTATCTCCTTTGTTGCATTTTGGGCGACTTGTATTTTCTTATATAGTATCTAGGGGTATGCATTTGTGAACTGTTTGTGGTTTCTTTGATTCAAGCAGCATAATAATATATTATTAAAGTGGTTTATAAATAAAATGGTTACCGCGCCGACCCTCCAGGAGCCTGATGAGTGCAGTCGGCTCATCAGGGAGATTCAGCTCGCCTGGTCTGCAAGATTATATTAGCTGCTGGCCGTCAGTAAATTGCGCGCTCTCTCTCTCTCTCTCTCTCTCTCTCTCTCTCTCTCTCTCTCTCTCTCTCTCTCTCTCTCTCTCTCTCTCTCCTGTTTTCTGCCATGTTTGGTTTTGTTACATTTAGCTTTTCATTACATTTTAGTTACGTTAACTTATTTTTAGTTGCAACTATGTGGTCTCCCCTCCTTAGTGAAGCCTTGAGCTGAGTTGTGACGAATCGTTGGCTCATCTGGGATAAAATTAACCATGCTGGTAATATGAAGTCTGGACTTTGTGGTATTGGCTCAGTTTGGTTTGTGTTGCTACCTCCTGAGAAAATGTTGGTTTGTTAACTTGTATAGAGGCAATTGGGGCTTCGGTCAAAATAAACTTTTTTTTAAACAAATATCATGCATGAGTTTTGTTCTAATGGGGAAGAGCAATATTCTAGTCCTTTTTGTTTTTTGTCCAAACTTAAGTGTCAATTCACTGTGCATTTTTGGTATATGGTGTCCATTTGGTGACTGGAATTTTCCCAATTTAGTTTGGTAACAAAAAAGCAGTAACAAACAACGGTGGAGGTATATGTTTGCATCGTGTTCGTGGCTTTCTTGGGGTAACTGCATAGCAGGGGCTTTCTGGACACAGTGAATAACAATAATTACAAATGCTATAAATTGTTTCAGTTTGTGATGGAACCATGAAGGAGGGGTGTGGTGACCTTTTTTTCAAAAGTATGATAATTAGAGACCCTGAGATCTCTGCTTCCATTTTAGTTGGTTTGTTTCTGTTAATCATTATTTTATCAATAAATGTTACTCGTTGTTAGAAAGTGTTCCAGCATGCCTTCTCTTTTACAATTTTGCAATGCTTTGCTGTGCTGTAATACTTCCTGGCCCCAGATGTAATGTGTGCCAATTTGATCAAATTAATTTAGGTACAGAACCAAAACAACCAAGGCCTTAAAACTATTTCAGAAACGAAACTACATTTTTAAATTATATTTCTTAAAAAAATTAGCACAAACCCGTTAACAGAGCATTGTGTATTTTGAGGCCTCCAGGGCAGCATTGCCTATTAGTAAAATTCTTGTTTTTGCTGTGAAAATGTTTGCTTAATGGCACAAATGGAAGGTTACTTTATTTGCACAAAGTGGCATCCATTATTTACATTACTCATTATATATAATACCTCATTAATTACAATACATATCTACATTTACAGGCTCGCATAGACTTATATTAATGTTTTTATTCTTGTACCTATAATATGTCTGCCATTGTCAATGGGAATTTATGTATTTGCTAATTGTTATTAGCAGCAAACGCTGAACAGCTAAACCTAATTGCTAATTTGCTTTATTTAATTAAGTAATGAAAAAAAAGACGATTCACACCCCAGTCCAGTAGGTGGCGGTAATGCGCCAATAAACTAGTTTGCAAGCTAAACAAGAACGAAAAGAAGTAAATCTGTGGTACATGTGAAAAGTGGCAGAGTGAGACCTCTTACTCTGTTGAGAGCCAGCTGACTCGTAGGTCTGTGTGAAAGCGTGTCAACTTTTGGTTTATTTTCCTCCTCAACAGTCCGTCTGAAAGCAACACAATGTTTGCCGTCAGAAACGCTCTCCGCCTCGGCTGCAGGTTGTCCATCCCAGCGGTGTCGAGGAGAGGTTGCGCCAGTTCTTCCATCCCGGTGGACGACGTGGTGAACGGACTCACCGACGACCAGATACAGGTCAGCACAAAGTTCAGTTATCAGCACAGATAAAGAGCTGGTAGTACTGGTGGTACGAAAACAGCACTCATAGTGTGATTTAAGTACATTTTGGTTTAATAAGTTTGACGGACAAAAGAAGGTTATTTACGCCCGCTGTGCACGTGACGTAACGTTAGCTAACAGTCGCAGTTAAGGAGACCTTGGTGTTAGCCGACCTGGCTAAGCTAACCACCTAGCAAACAGACTAGACCACCACCTAATGTTAATGTAGATTAATTTAGTTTACTCTTATTTAATAACTAAAGCAAATGACACTTAAACCCCCTGAAAGAGCAGCGTTTTAAGCCCCATCAGTTATATTTGACCACTGTTAGCCCTGCTAGCTATAACGCTACCAGCTAAGTCATTCTAACGGAAAGTTAGAAGGAGGTGAAAGACTTGTTGAAACTATTGTTCCAGTCAAGATGTATCAACTCGACGTAAAGGGACAGTAGGTCAGGTACACTGTGCACCAGGACAATGGCTGGGAGGAGGGCAGGGGGTGGGGTCCATGTGAAGCATTTGATTGGATGAATGTGTCCATCCTCCAGTCCTGGGTTATGAAGTTTAATTTAAAATAATTTCACCTGTAACTCAAACGACACACTTGCTAAAGATCTAATTAATCAATATCTTGAGGAACATGAGAACTTCACATCTGCATGTTTATTTCTCAGTGCTTACAATAAAAACATCACGTATACGAATGAGTTATTTCAAAGTCTATTGTTCCTGTTTTTTGCACAGCTCAGGCAGACGGTTCGTAAGTTCTGTGCAGAGAAGCTTGCACCTTGCGCTGATGAGATTGACAAGACGAATGAATTTCCAGGAATGCGGGTAAGTTGTTGCACCACACCTGTAGTTTCCTGATTTGAGTTGAATAGTTCAGAAAGTGGAAGTATCATCATGTATATGAGCTACACGCCTGCTGTTCTGTGTTTCCATGTATAAATTGAGAAAGATTCCTGCCGTGGTGACTTCTTGCGTTGTCTTTCCAACAGGAGTTTTGGAAAGACATGGGTGAGATGGGACTCCTTGGGATCACTGCTCCGGGTAAGATAGCTGGAGGAAGTAGTTTGTTTTTCAACTACCTACAGGAAACGTCTCATCTCTTTATTGTAGTGTTTTTAAAATGACATGCACACATCTCTATTTAGAGGAGTATGGGGGCACAGGATTGGGCTTCCTCGATCATGTCATTGTGATGGAGGAAATGTCGCGAGTGTCGGCGGCCATTGCTCTCAGTTACGGCGCCCACTCTAACCTCTGTGTCAACCAGATGGTACGCCACGGTAACGAGAAGCAGAAGGAGAAGTACATGCCAAAGGTCGGGACCGATGCAGCTCACGCTTAACATTTATAAAACACTGCAAACTCCGGTGGATTCATTCTCATCACAGTCTCCTCTGTTGCCAGTTGATGACCGGAGAGCATGTCGGAGCCCTGGCCATGAGTGAGCCCAATGCCGGCTCTGATGTCGTGTCCATGAAACTCAAAGCCCAGAAGCAAGGTAGGACCCACTCTGCAACAGTGTTACTGAAGTTCATCTATATTGTGCTTTTTCTATATTTCTCCAATTGTCTTTACTTCTGTTCATATTTGTAGTTTATATACTTCTAGTTTATTTCTTTATTTTATTCCCCCTCTTTACTGCACTTATTTCTGTCCCTTCTGCTTCTGCAACACCTGACACCTTATCTTATCTACATCCACACTAATGCCTTTTCCTTTCAAAACAAAAACAATCTCCGTCCACACGGGCGTTTCAGCATAACAGAAAAAAGACCTGAAAACGAACGATAATTCACATACACTGGACATGCAGGTGCCGGTGTAAACAGGAAGTAGATTGTTTTGTCACACACATCAAATTTATTTTAAAATGAACACTTGCACATCAAAGTTTACTAGACTGTGGGTCAATAAATGTGGTCAACACACGTGTCTCACTCGTTTCTTCTCAGTTTGGTTGTTTGGCTGAAGTCTCTGTCGTACTGGAGAGCAATTACTGCTTTTGTTCCTTTACATTTCATGTGTGTACTTCACAATAGTTGTGCAGAACAAAATAAGCGTTAATAAGAAAAGGAAAGTCCTCCGTTTTGTGTCCGTCGTCCTCCTCAACGCAACAAACCGTGACTTCAAACGTCCGCTAAGCAAATGGCTTTGGAGGCTGAGGACGGAATGCGGCTGATGTCACCAGACTGCGAAACCCAAACATTGTTAAAATGCCAGAGGATGCAGGTGGATGGAGCAGCAGATACAACCCAGGCCAAACAAATCCAGCCAGTCAGAGAAAGGCACCTAAATTAACAACAAAGATCCTCAAAAGACGGATCACTCACTCTCACACAAATACAGTCACACATTTCAAAACACAGCTGTAACAGGGGCATAGATGAGTTCTAGTTTTTAGCTGATGATGCATATATAATACATATATGTGTATATATATATTAAAATAATAAATATTTTTATTTTGACTTTGTATTTTTCTGCAGGCGACTACTATGTTCTGAATGGCGGCAAGTTCTGGATCACAAATGGCCCGGATGCCGATGTCCTTATTGTTTATGCAAAGACGGATCCTGGCGCCCATCAAAAAGGCATCACAGCTTTCATTGTTGAAAAGGTAAATTTAGTCAAGTGGTTCAGGTGACGCGGTGGGTCTGTTCTGGGAAACGTCCGGCTTCATTCCGTCGAGTGAATATGATACAAGATTATGCAAAAGGTCATGAATCGCAGAAATAAAAAGCTTGTTCTCGTATGTATTTTGTAGGGAATGCCTGGATTCTCTACTGCACAGAAGCTCGATAAACTCGGCATGAGGGGCTCAAACACCTGCGAGCTGGTCTTTGAAGACTGCAAAATCCCAGGTGTGTATTAGAGTGCAGACACTGCCAAATGTTCCCTTGTGTAAAAACAGGAGAATGGGTTGTTTTTTTTAGTTTTGGCCTATTTCTTTGTGTGTGTGATTCTTCAAAAGTATTCTTGTAGGCTTTTAATTTCTTTAGTTTGGAATGTTTTTGCTTGTTTGTTGTAGAGGAGAACGTCCTCGGTCCGCTGAACAAAGGTGTTTATGTGATGATGAGCGGCTTGGATCTGGAGAGGCTGGTGCTTTCATCAGGACCTATTGGGTAAGTTCATATCGGACATAAGCTTGAATTAAACTGATATTTATTACATGCAGCACAATGAAAATAATACATAAAATGTAATAAGACGGGGGTCATATTTGTGTTCTGTACGGTATTTGTTACACATTTAGCAACTATAGCTCACGCTACATAGCCAAGTGCGAGTATAAACTAAGCTTAAGGTGCCACTGCATTACCAGTTTTAAAATGCCATTATTTTGGTGAATAGAAGAGGCATTAACATTCCCCAGATGGTAACGATTTAAATGAAGCAAGAGGGTGCCTCTGGTCACCCACGATATTGTCTCTGTAGATGTGATCCATGATATATAATATAATCCGCAGCAGTTTGTAACAATGTTTCTTCGTCTGTTTCTTTGTCTGAGTAGCGTTACCAAACCAGCAAATGATAAAACACTTTAAATAAGCGCACAGTAAAACATTTGGAGCGTTTTGTTGTGCGACATTAAAGAATCTCTTTAAAAAGTACATTCTTTATTCTGTCTTGGTGCTTATGAGGTCATCAGGTCCCCTTTGAGCTTTTGATTGAGCACAACGTCTAAATACTTGTAGTCTGTGACGGATTGTATTCGTTCACAACGATCAGCAACGTGATTGCTGAACAAACTCACACCGCTGACATTAAGAGAATGAGCAACTCGTCAGGAAAACTTCCGAAGAAACAAGATTAAGATCAAAATTAATGTTTTCTTTCACTTTTTTCTCTTTTTTTTTTGAATCCTGCAATTTCTGTTATGTGATATCTTCTTGTTAAATATCCCATTATAAAGCAGGTAGCTCCAATCAAGCAATCTGATTGGTTCATAGCTGGGATATAATAACCACGACTAGGACGTCTAATTCCTTTACCTTGTCCGTGGTTTAACAATAAACGGCAACATACTAATAATGAACATGCGTAGCCAGATAATGAAACCAGTATAATGCTTGGCAGCTAGTGTACGTTTCATAGTGACCACCCTGCTATGTGCAGGCAGCCAGCCCAGGAGGGCCCTTTTTATTCTGAACATTAATATTTATTGATTAAAAAATTGGAAATGTTTAATTTTTACATGCACGATGACCGTTTTTATAAAAGCAATAACTCGGTGCGCTTCTTGTCGGGCTGTGATATAATCACAACAAACTACGCACGGCCTGATTATTCATTTATTTGATTGTACAGTATGAGACTTGTTTGAATTGTTCTTGACGCGCATCATCACTTCTCAGCATCATGCAGGCCGTTTTGGACACTGCGGTTCCCTACCTGCACCTCAGAGAAGCTTTCGGACAGAAGATCGGACACTTTCAGGTTTGACCTTCAGCCTTCACTTTATGCGAGGAAGTAGTTCTTAAAGGTCACCGTTGGGACGCTTGCAGCTGTGGAATTTAAAATTGTAATATGAAATTAACATAATTCTTTATGTTAATCTGTTTGCAGCTAATGCAAGGCAAGATGGCGGACATGTACACCAGGCTGAGCTGCTGTAGGCAGTATGTGTACAATGTCGCCCGCGCTTGTGACAAAGGACACTTCAGTTCAATGGTGAGAGGATTTCACCATCGACTCCCACAGCACCCTGCTGTTAAGAGTATTTAAAATGTAGCCACAAAAATAACACTTCAGTTAAAGTGATCGGTGAAATGTTGTGTCACAGTGTCAGATGGTGGTTATGTATGTGTTTGACTTTTCATATTGTGGTAAAATATTAGTTTAATTGATTCTAAGTTGTATAAAGTGTGTTTAAAAACGCCTCAGACTTGGTGTGATGGAACCCGATGAAGAATGAAAGGTCTCTTTATTTGAGACTGTCGGCATCTTATTCCACTTGTTCCTAAATTGTGCCGTTAAAGGTAATTTCCCACCACTGCTGCGCTGCACACAGTGCCCGTGTTGACTTGCGTTGTCTCTGCAGGACTGTGCTGGAGTGATCCTCTATTGTGCGGAGAACGCCACCCAGGTCGCCTTGGATGGCATTCAGTGTTTGGGTAAGTGCCAAGACACTGAAAAGTGAAAACGGTCTATAAAATCTATGCTGCACTTTCCACTGGGGATTTATTTCAGTCAGGAGAATCTTTATGGGCAAAAAACTTGCAGCTGATGCAACATAGAGATTAGATTCTGAGGAGGACTTCATGTGGGGTTTATGGACCTCCTCGATGGTTCACTCTGATTCTGGACGCAGCCTTATTGTTGGTGTGAAGGTGGTTTGATGTTTACGTCATTTAGAAGCTGGGAGCACGACTCTACAGGTGCAGCTCATTTGGTTAATAAATAGCTGACTAGTATGAAGGGATGATAAGAGAGTAGAGCTTTACTCCATTGTGTGAACGTGGAGGGAGTTACCTTCAGTAGGTATATTAGGCTTTTGATAAAGTATGATTTGTTAATTGTACTTCATGTATAAAATACACATTGGTCGAGTTATCACGCCATGCAACACAAGTTATATGAGTCGCAGCTGACAAAGATGTTCCCGGCTCAGGGACTCATTTAGTGTGCGTTTAATGTCTGCAGTCTGTGCGCTCTGAAGCAACCCGCTCCGTTCCTGCACACTAACTTTAAATGATGTTCCTCTCGTGAACAGGTGGGAATGGCTACATCAACGACTACCCCATGGGGCGATACTTGCGTGACGCAAAGCTGTATGAAATCGGCGCCGGCACAAGTGAAATTCGCCGGCTCATTATTGGACGAGCCTTCAACGCCATGTACAAATAATCCCGACTGAGAAATGGGGATCGCTAAAGACTGTACGAGCGGTTTGCCGTGGATGAACGCAGTTACTCATTCCCAGGGCCTTACGTATACTGAATGATTTGTTGCTGCTGTTGTGGATTGTCACACAGGATTTGAATTCATATACGCAGATATATCGATCTATATGTCATACATGAAATCACACAGAGATGATCGTAATGTTACAGACTACCAGCAATGAATGTTTTGGTACGTTTCTTTCGTATTTGGTTAATTTTATTGTGAGTTGCATTGACTTGATAACCACCGAAATGCCAATAAAGCAATACAATTATTATTTTTAAGAATTGAATCGTATGAATAGGTTGTTCGTTGTGTTTTAGTTTATTTAGGCCTCTGGAAACGTCTGCAGGTGTTTCGTCTTCAATGTCGGCGTTTCAAGGGTTATAAGAATGAATTGTGAATAATGTACAATTATTATACATCATTAATGAGTTTCTCTAACCTTACTAGTGAATATACTAGTTGATTTAAAGAAAGTATCATGAGCTTTACTACTTCCCTTTCATGATTTCACTGAAAACCATTTCTGATCAATAAGTGGGAATAACACATCTGATATCTGAGTATTCTGTTGTAGAGAATTAGCGTTAGAAAGCCGTTTGTTCGTTTTTAGGAGCAAGCGGTTCCCACTGTTGTATACTGGCTGTACAGTCCAACTGGAGAAACACTCCTGATGATTTGTTTGTCGTCTCTTCTCCTAAGGACTAAATGTAGATAGTGCGAAAATGTACTTTTGTCTGGCATGAATGGAATAAATGTTTTATTTCTGGACTTGAGTTTGTGTTAGTTTAGAAAAACAGAGGAAAACATTGTAAATACAACATACATGTCTCTGTGCAGTGTGAACACGGCGCTCCTTGTTTCCAGAGAAGCCAAAGGGAAGACAGGCGTTCAGACAATGACTGAGCTATCCCACTGCATTTGAATAATACATGTCTCAGGGTGGATTTTTCCGTTCACAGGAAGCAAGTCAACATTCTCTCCAACACACTGAACTGGAATGAGATGTTGGTAAGAAACTAGTGTACAATTTTATTTTGTAAGAATAAATCTGCTTAAATAGTCCTTAACAAAATAAAAGACTGTTAAAAACAAATTCACTATGATGTGACCACAGACGCTTTCTGGAATTGATTGAGAACGAGACTATTATTTAGGGAAAAATATGACTAGTGTTGGAAGTATTAAGATAATCTACAATAAAAGCATTATTATGACACGATAAAAACACAGTTTTTTTCTTCAGTAAATGTAGAGAAGTGCAAGCAGCAGCGTGCGCTGCAGAATCAAAAGTTAAAGCGCTTATGAGTGTTTTATTGTCGATGCATTGCCATTTAGGAAGCGCTTTTGTTTGCCAGAACTCTTAACTACTATTATCTGTAGCAATACATCATATATTTTAATCTGATCACTTGTTGCAGTAAAATTGTAATCTGCAAAGCAACCAACTAGTAGCTATCAGGTGATGTTTTAAAATAAAAGTACAATATTTCTATTATATATTGTGGTTTCATGTTTGCTGAACTGAAACAATCAGCAAGTTAATGCAAGATAGCACATGAACTGACTAAAAAATGATCAAAAGTGCAAAATACGATCAAATAGACGAGATGAAGGTTGATGGTTTACCTCGGAGATGATGGTGCATCTGTGGCACACGGCAGTCAGTTTATGGATCAGAATGTCAAACCATCCAGTAAATACACCATTATTGTTTATAGCTTTGCTGATCTTTTTGTATTGTTATTAGCGGCTTTGGTCTAACTTTAGAGTAAAGCATGTGAGTAAAGATGTCCCCAGCTACTTCATAAAGGAATAATCAACCATGGAATGCTTTGCAGATCAGTAATAAGTGATTATAATGCAAACGTCTGGGTCTACCAGGTCCAGATCTTTGTGAAGGAAGTTAACTTCTGTCAGAGGAGAGTGCTTTGTCTTCTTTAGCTGTTTGTCTCTTTATGAGGATAACTTCTCCCTTCAGGGGAGAGGTGCAGCCTGAATGCCTTGTGAAGTGAAGGATACCTGAAGCATCTGGAGATATGTACTGTACGTGAGTCATTGATAATGGATTATAGTTAACGTTCTTTTTATAGAGTTTATATATATATATACAAACTATGTATATATATATAAATGGCTTTATTAATAGATAATACATATTTTCTAAAGCTTTATAGATCAGTTATAAGCCATTATTAAGACTTTTGGTTGCTCAATTCTCTACTTGGACAATATCAATTTAATAACAATTTTATTTAACATTTTGCAACTTGTAAATGCAAACCCAATGTCTTGTTATAAAGTGAGAACCCCATATGCATTTATGAATATATTTGACACATCTATTACCAAATAGAAAGAGTAAACACAGGACAAAAAGTCCGCACAACCTGGTAACCCCAAAGTTGTTCAGTAGCTCATAGCTGATCTATAAGGTGTTATCAAATAATTCATTAACATCAACAAATAATTAGTTTCCACTTTTAAAAATGTGAATTATCAGAGAGTGGCACCAGGATAATGATTAAAGTAACTATGCGTTGTAGCCAGCAGGAGGGCACTTTGAACTTGCAGTAGTTTGCGGACTAAATGTTATTGTATGCACACATATATCAGCACCTGTCTGAGATCAGTGTGGGTTTTAAATGTGTCCGTCTACTTCTGTTGCAATAAATGCATTATTTTAGTTTAGTGAAATAACAACAAAGTTTAACCATGACATCCAAAATGTGTGGACGAGTATCTGTACAAAACAAGCTCATAATGTCACAATCCCAGGTTCCATGATATACCTCTGTAAAAAAAAAAAAAAGTGATTTAAGACAAAACAAACTCCTCCACACGAGAGCTCGGAGGCTCCACGCAGTCACATGTCAGAGCAGGTTTTGCTGATGATCCAGAGCTGACAAACCTCGGATCCCTCATTGAGAGCCCAGCTCCCCCTCCCACTCACCGCTGCCAGGGTTAATACAAGTGTCAAAAGAACAGGGCTTAAAGACATTAACTAGGTGAGAACCATCTGTCAGCCACAGCGGGGCTGCTGCTGCCGCCGCCGCCGGGGACGGTGACATGTGGACGGCGCGTCCGTGGCCCTTTAAGAAACTCCATGTTTTCGCTACATGATGCGTCAACATAAAAAAAAAAGAAGCGGATGATGCTGTTATGTAAAAACACGCTGAAGTGAGCCGTAGTTTGCAGGGAGCTCCGCTGAAACGCTCAGCACGCCTCACTTCGTCTTCTAAACCGGGATTGTGGTTCAAAGTGTCGAGACTGGTGGATTTTTACGCGTAAGCGCGCGGAGCGGTTCAGTTTGGAGTGAAGAAGAAGAAGGAGGAAAAAAAAAAAAAAGAAAAAAAAAAAGGCTTCAGCCGATCAACTCAACATGAGTCGACCTCCACTCTGTTTTCCTCCTTCACTTGCAGGAAGCTTACACCTGACGCATCTCTCTCTCGCCCTGTGGAAGTGATCGTCCTTGACGTCGGGATATTTTGCAGCCCGCATAGCGGTAAGACACAACAACCTTCAACTCTTATCGTGCAAAACTGAAAGTGTTGAGGCAGGACAGGATCGAGGTTTGGAGTAATGTGTCAGCTACGGACGGATTAACAGATCCTTCCTTCTGTTGTTTTGGTGGGGATCTGTAAACCCGAAAGGAAACTTTTAAAGGATCTCTGCGGCTTTCTTCCTTCTTTTTTTTTTTTTTTTACTTCTGTGGTCTTTTTATCGCCTAAACGGTGAGTAGAGACTCTGCTTAGTCTCCCCACAGCTCGTGATCGCAGAAAATGTCACTCGAGCAGCTTCTGTTTGAGTCAAGTTTGAGGCTCCACTCGGCTGCGGAGTTCACGTGTCCGTGGGTTTACTGTCACATTGTTTACTGGAGGTGAACGCGGTGTTCTCAGCCTGCTAAGAGCACAGGAGAGCATGCTGGACACATGTAAAGGTCCTGGTGGCATTTTACTCTTTTGGATTTAGAGCTGAGTGATGAGCGGATTAATCAATTAACTGAGTCGTCATACCAAAAATTCAGTGCGTCCAGGTTCTCAAATGTGGCTATTTGCTGCTTTTCAATCATAATTATCTGAATATCTTTGACTTTTTTTGTCTGCAAGCCTAACTGAGCTACATTTACTCCAGTACCTCACTTAAGTACACCTTTCAGGTACTCTACTGTAATGCATCCATTTCATGCTGCTTAATACTTCTCCACTGCTTCTCGGAGAGTAGTATTGTCCATTAAATGTATTTTACAGCACACTTAACAACCCAAAAAGTATATCAAATAACCCTTGTTAATCAGATACAACATTAAAATGTTCTTTATTATTAGAACATATGATAATGTAAAGCTCTGCTTCCATGCTGAGTACTTTCGATACTTTTAAGTATGTTGCAGATATTACTTCTGTGTTCTTCCAAGGAGGGGAAAAGAAGTCTGGAGAACACTGATTGATTTACAGCCGTTAATAGTTGCCAACAGCCGGAGTCAACATGTTCAAAGACAAAAGGCAAACGCATGCATAGTCGACCAAGAACAGGTGAACAATTATCATTTGAATAATGTGTTGGATACTGGATCCAGGTGCCACGCCCCACACACTACGAACAACAAAACATGGATATATCTGAATGTACAAAAAGTACAAACTACTGCATCCACATCAAGTGTAATGAATTTTCGAAAGTCATGTGTGCTGCTGCAGTTTATGAAGGATTTAATGGTGCTTTCCCCCCCCCCCGGTATATGGATGTGTGTATGTATTGTAATAGCTGCCCTTGAGATGAATGCAGTTCCATCTTATCTAAAGTATTTGGCGTCTAACAATGAGTTAGATGCACGGTGGCCACAGTGGAAAAAAAGTCAACCAGGAGAGTGTGTTTGGTGTTTTTTTCTAGAGTCAGAATGAACCAGTCTGTCCCTCAGATTGTGGGAATGGGATCAAGTTGTTAATATTTAAAGATGGATCACATTTGAGGACACCGGAATGTTTATTTAGAGGAGCAAGTGGTCAGTGAGGGCGTAGTGGTTGTTTCTTTTGCAAAGTGTCAAGCCTCAAAAGTTATTACAGGTTTTATGATGTTATAGTAAAATACAGGTGTTGAAGTGTTAGTCTATAAATCAATCAATGTGCTACAGCCCTCTTTCTTTCCCCTTTACCTCGATCTGAGAAGCAACACATTCAGCTGAACACAGCTGGAAGTTTTTTTGTTTGTTTTGTTTTTACCTTTATTTTACCAGGAAGTTCCCGGTGAAATTTAAAATCTCTTTTTTTCGAGGGAGTCCTGGCCGTTACGGCAGAATAAAAAGTTTCACATAAAAGCACAAACATCAGACTTAAAAACAAAACAGTACAAAGTTCAAATCAACATGCAAAGTTCCTCATAAAAGAAGCAAGCAACAGACTTAAAACAAACAGCAAATGACATCAAATAATGAGTTAGCAGTGTTGTACGTGTACATTCACTGGTCAAATAGTCCCTAATCTTGATTTATAATCTTCCACTTTTTGGAAAAATCGAGTTGAGGGTGCAAAACTTTCACCAAAGACAGTGAATGATGTACATAAGTTGTCCACATGACCGAACGTTGCAGCTTCTGATAGTTTAGGCGTCAGTAGAGAACACAAGGAGGCGGTTTGTGTAACATACGGCCTGATACAGAAACCTGTACCAGCGTTTCATTCTACGGTTGCATACAGAAGACAAACCAGCTTTCTCATACAAACTGCAACGGTCTAAAACCCGAATCGGAGACAAATTGCAGCGTAGCATGACATCCTGAATATGTTATTATCAAAGAAGATGAATCTGCATGCATATCTAAAATATCACAATAACCAATTGCTGATTAAAGCTTTGCTTGAACTAATTTTTTTCCGTGCACCAAAATAAAAACGGCATTTGTTTCTTTAATAGAAACCAACTTCAACACTGACACTCAATGTGATGTTTAAAAGACAGATACTGCTGGAAGATGCATAAAGAACCTTGTTTCAGCAATACTTCTGTACTTTTACTTGTAATGGAGTATTTTCACACTGTGGTAGTTTTACACAAGTATATGATCTTAGTACTTCTTCCACCACCGATGGGTCAAAACAAGCAATTTGAAGTCTTCTGTTCGGGCTCTGGGAACATCTTTTGTTCTCCACTTTTTCAGATATCATATATAGATCATAGATTGAGTGTTTCATCAGGGAAATTAGCCGATTCATCACTATTGAAAAGAGTTGTGTGAGTTGCAGCCATGTTAAGGTAAAAGACCATCTTATTTGTGGAAAGCTGATCACCTCCTGCTGTAGAAGACAGCTGTTGAAAAGTACATGCTCTGACATGACATCAGGGTTATAATGCATGACACACAAGTTGCCAAGTGAGTTATTCACTATAATGGTGTTTGTAAAGCCTCTTGTGGACAGAACAGCCTGACAATGGAGCGTCAGTTCTGGAGGTTGTGCTAGATCTGTGTCCAGTCAGTTCTCTGCAGCCTACCTTGACAGGCCTGTCATAGCAGCATGTTGAATAGAGGTGCAGCGCCCACACGTGAGCCATAAAGCTGGATATCAATCCTGGACATAATCCCATTATTTCTGAAGAAGTGTGCTGTTGTGGCCACACAGAGAGCGAGAGAGATGGAGAAGGAGGAGGAGGAGGAGGAGGAGGAGAAGGAGGAGGAGGAGGGGAACATGCCTCCTGTCACCCAAACACACTGTCGTCTCTGCTGTCGTCTCTGCTGTCCCAAGGGAGACAAATACTTCCTGCTCGGATACAGGCCACATGTGTTCAGAAGAAAAGACAGCAGAGAAGACAATTCAAGAGAATGAGTGTTGGCATTTATTCATATTGTAAACATATATTTATTGTTCCTATGATTGTGTGGTTCATCTTGCTAAATGAAATGCATAGCAAATCTATTTTAGGAAGTGAAAACAACATCCCAGCCAGTTTGAATGTCTTTGTTGTTCATGACGTTGCATTGGAAAAGTACACTGACGAGTCCCTTTTTCTTTTTTCCAAAACGCATGTCATCGTCACACTGTTGTGCCACAGGAGGAAGTAAAATATTATCTATCAGGAACTCGGCTCGTTGGGCCTGATTCTTTTTGGATGCCATTCAGTACAAGCTGCCTTGGGTAGCAAAATAACTTTTTAACCCGTTTCTGTCAGTAGCTGATACTTTCAGCTTCCTATAGTCAATACTTAATTTGGGCAAAATTTGCATAGCCATGTGAATGCTGGGCTTTGAGACACCTGGTTTATTACAACTTGGGTCTTACTTTACTAATTATGGCTTTCATTCGTGTTGGTAGAAATAACATTGCTGAGATCATAGCCGGATTAACCTGCTAGGAGGCCAAGAGGCAGAAATGAACTTCTGGGCCCCACATTCATTTAGGAATATGTAACAAACAAGCACAAAACTGTTATAATGCCTCTCAGGTTACTCACAAGGGCTTTTTAAACGGGGACCAACAGGCACGAGGGCTAAAAAAAAATCTTTCAATCTCAATGTTTTTATCTACAGTTAACATTCTCTTTAAATGTAGTTATTTATTTAGTTTATTTTACTTCGTAATGTTGGTTTCACTCCTGAGACTAAACCTTGGGATGCAAAACCGAAGCGTTGAAAAGGACCCGTTCAATGACGTACAAACCGAAACGCAAGCTTGTTGAAGAGTTGCACCACTGTTAGAGCCAAACCTGCTAATTATTTCATGAAGTGCCAGAGACATAGAAGAGGCAATTATATGAACCTGGCGCTACTTGACCATGAAGTAGCCGTAGCCGTATTTCATGTATGAAGTCGGTGAAGTGGCTTCAATATAGAAATATTATTCATTACTATCTATACTATAGTTGACACATAGTGAGGACCGTTCAGGTGATGAAGCAGGACCCGTTTTAAGGCCTTAATCTTGTCATTTGCTGTGTTTATAATGTTTTTTTCCCCCATTTAAATCAGTCCAAACCAGTGACATTGGTGCTTTAAGAGTTCTGGACAGTCGTCCAATAATCCCTGTAGTTAACTCGCACTTTGTTTGAGTTCTGGGAATTATGACAACATCGCTAAAAAGAAGTCCAACAGGGCAAGAAACGCCGATGGCCAGAAAATGTAACTCCCCATGTTAGTCAATCTTATTTGGAAGAGAAAACAAAACAGAACAAATTACAAAACCGTCGGTTGAAAACATGCATCAGTTTACAGACTGACTTCGAGGTTCAACTTTAACACACTGTATTTACTTAGTTGTGCGTGCAAAAAGATTTCCTGCAATTTGGGATTATTACCGTAATTTAGGGTGCACGCTCTTTGGGTTTTACCTCTAAATAACACGGTTGAAATAATCCACCTAAACTGTTGACTGTTGTTAAACAGGTGTCATTACCACCTGTCTGATTGTCTGACTTTGTTGTAGCAAAGTGTTTCCAGATTTCAGCAGTTACTTTTCAATAATACAGTCAATGTTATCCTAACGAATAGATATGATGGGGAAAGCTGTGAAAATAAGACCTACGTTGTAAACCTTTGTGGCTACCATATAATTGACAAAACCTTGTACTTGTATGTTTTATAATGCTAATGAGTTTCACAGTTGGATCTCAATATTTGCTGTAGCTTGTGCTCCTCTAAAAGCCATTAGCCAACCTCTCTCTCTCTCTCTCTCTCTCTCCCCCTCTCCCTTTTGCTCTTCCTTTTCTTGACTCGCCCTGGCACAATGCCAGAGACACAGCTGTGAAAATTACAGGTCTGCTTCATGGAAACACAGAAGAAGAGGAGGAGGAGGAGGCGGCAGGGTTGGTGGGGAGGGAAGCATGAAACAGAGCAGAGACCCACAGCCCGGCGTCAGCTGTTGGCCGGCACACAGCTGCAGTGGATGTGGAGCTTTCAGAGCCGGGGTCTCGCTCACTTCCCACACACACTGGGATTGTTTACATGGGGTAGCATGGTGTGTGTGTGGAGGGGGGGGGGGGGTGGTATTAAACCCTTTTTTGCTATGGCCGAACAGAACAGAAGCCCTCACTGTGACTGACAAACGTCAGGCTCCTTCAGTAAAAAGCACATGGCACCAAGCGTCCTTCAGTTTGGCAGATGCTAAAAGCATGACGGAGGCCCTGGCAGGTGGGCAGGCAGGCGGGCGGGCGGGCGGGCGGCCGCCTCCTCGCTCCTTTCTCCGCTGGGTTGAAAAATCCAGCGACAGGCCTGCTCTATCAGAGAGTCATTGTTCATGATGATGATGACAATCTCTCACTGTCTCCATTGCCTGCGCTATCTCAATCCATCACTCTCTTGTCTTGTGCCTCCTCTCCCTCCCCGTCCCCTCGCTGTCTCTCACACATTCCCTTAATTTTTCTTCTCTCTTGTTCTCGCCTGCTCTCTCAGAAAGTCTATGTCAAACTATGTATCCCCCGAGGAGCTGTCAGGCAAAGAAAAGCAGGGTGAATGTGAGAAACTGCCCCTCTGATTTCTACTAAGTTTGACTTCTCTCCTGCTCGATGAGATGTGAGGTGTGAGATTCCCTCTCCACTTTCCTCACTCGTCTCTGGCACTTTGCTTCAAATTTTGTGAATTCAGTCTCTCTCTCTCTCTCTCTCTCTCTCTCTCTCTCTCTCTCTCTCTCTCTCTCTCTCTTCTTCCTCCTTGCCAGTCAGACTGTCTGGCATCTTGCCCTGTCTCTTTGAAGAGGAGCAGTAGAAGCAGATAATTACACTTCCTGTCCTGTATCTGCTCTGTAGTGCTGAACTGTCATCTCTACATCTGTAGGCTTCCACGCTGCAGCAGAGAAATAACGGCTCACTACCTGTTCTGTTTTACAGCAAAACGCATTGTTTTCCAACAATGACGCATGCATAGTTGCAGGCTAAGTCTACAAAATTCAGCGATCCATCTTCAGAATATAAACTCCCCTACTTGTGTGCCATGCCTCAGCTGTTGCAAAGCATTAAACATATGTTCTATCATTGTCATGTGCAGTTTACCATCTATTTATCAGTTTGGTGGCAGCGTTAAATTCCCACAGATTATATTTTCCTGTCTTGTCTTATTTCTAGCAGAAAGAAATTTCTAAACCCACACAAACAATATGTCGTACGAATAAGTTGCTGTCCCACAAACAAACCGCCGAGTGCCCCGGTGTTGCTGCTTTCGCCCGTGCATAACACAAATGCCTCTTGTTCACCCACGCATTCTTTCGAAAACCTTGGTCGACATGTCGCAGTATTCAGCCAGTCGTATGACAATGACACGTTGCTGCAGTGGTTAGCAGGCGTAAAGCCTCCTGAATGACTTCACTTTTTCGTTTGCGTGTTGACTGTTTGTGTCATCACATTGAAAACATGTTTTGCTTTAGAGTCAATGTGAAATGAAAAATGCCATTTTAACCCTTTTAGCTCATATTATCTGTCTGTCTGTCACCTTAATTATATATAAAGCATCTTTTCTTCCTGCAAAACAAAATATGTTGTGTGCTTACTTCAGTTAGTACCTAACAATTTCAACCAATAATATTATGACATTCATCCATTAATCAATCAACATTCTTTCGCGATAACTGAACATTCTTTTCGTGATAAGTGAAAGAATGTGGAGCTACAGAGGACTATGTGGAGCCACAGTCCTCTCTAGCTCTCTACATTCTATTTAGCGGTCCAATCAAAATGCGAGGGATTTGATTTAAATCTCTCTTGTAACTGTACGCCGCTCAAATATTTCGTTTCACTGGGGAATAGAGAGGTGAAGTCCCGCCCCGTTCAGTGAACCACCATGGGGACGGTACTGTAGTCCACGGTGAGAGTCAAATCATTTGTTTGATCCTGTTTAAATTGCGCCATGACTTTAAACATATGTTAGACAGTTTAAAAGTCAAGAAAAAAAGAGTCTCTGATAAAACGCATCAAGTAAGATGACGTTACATTTGTGCATGGAACACATAGCTGTGTTGGTGATGTACACTGTGCAAGAAGACGGATGTTTCACACCCAAAAACATTATGCTACGACAATCTGCGACTTTATTGATTTGCAAAATGATCTTTTTAATTGACAAACATCCAACAAAAATATATTTGTCTCTCACGGTTTACTACCGAACATATTTTTTTTCCAAAATACAGTGCCATGGGGGACACCGGAAGGGGTTTGACAACAAACATTGTGCACTGCCGGGACATTTTCAACAGGTGTGACGCAGCCCTGCTTCTCTCCGCCTTTCTTCGTGTGACTAAATAGACCACATTCATGTGTGGTTTAGGGATGTGGATGTTGATTACATGTTGGTGTATTAACAAATATTCTTCACAAGATACAGAGACAGATTGATAAAGCAATTTTAGCTACCATGATAGCACCTGTGCCTTCGCCACTGAAAGGTTTTAAAATGAGGTGGAGGAAGACGCATGGAGCTAAGGTTTGCCACTTAAACCAGCAATAAGGGATTTTTTTGGGCCACCTTGGGGCAGCGTAAACAAATTGTAAACACAGCATTGACACGCCATCATCTTTTAAGCTTAAAATGGCGAACTTGTTGGCATTTATTACAAATGCAACAATTACAGAGCAACATTAGCATTCATTTGGAGTCCAATATTCATTTTCTTTTAGCTCTGTTTTGTTCTTCCTGAGGGGAAATATCTCGCTCTTTAGCATCTAAATGCTCTATGGGGAAGGCATGACCGCCCTACTCTGCCTCTGATAGTCTTACCCTAACCTTAATCAGTCTCACTGCTCATGCCTAAACCTAACCAATACTACCAACGAAGGCCACAAGTACTTGCCAATCAGAGGCAGAGTAGGCCGGGTCTTTCCTTTGCCATAGCGGGATTTGTCCAGGTATGGCTACTTTCTCTTGCTTTAAAGGCTTGAATAGAAGACTTCACATTGTGGCTATTGGTATTATTGTTTACCTTCGTTCCAAGAACAAACCGTATATGTTTTTGTAAACTTTTAGTTGACAGTGCACTGACGCTGTGGCGGCTGGAGGTCGGCTGCTCTGTTGCAGAATCTGAGCGCTGACTTTTCAGGCAGGGCAAGCGGAGAAAGAGATCAATAAAGTATCAGTGTTATTTCACTCTCCCCGGTGCTATCTCTCCACCTCTAGAATGAAAAATTCATCATCCTCCGTAAATATCTACTGAGACAAGTTTCTGAGGCAATATCTTGTTGAATGGGGGTATACACACACGACCAAATGTACATCAGTTGGGAGATTTCCGAGGTGAAAACGGTCTGAAGAAATACTGTTGAGTTTAACATAATATTACATGTTGTGCGCAAGGATGGTGAGGGGTTTCCTTTCCTGACACTAGAGATTCAAACACTCTTCTCTGTCAGGGACCCAACAGGTCATGTGACCTTATTTTAAGAGCCTGTCTTTGCCTTTATTCAAATATGCACCTGTGATCTGTCTATGGGAGTTGCAGCAACTGTTCTGACCACATCTTTTTATAAGTTGATTACTACCCACACATTTTGCCTACATTAATGTAGACTTTTCATTGTTTATGATAATGTGCTACACCTGTCTTTACTGGTAGTGGCTAGATTGAAATCCTCTTTGCAAATGAGCCCAGAAAAAAATATACAGTTTAACTTGCTTCATATTTGTAGACGTGTTAAGTATTCACACTGAATTCCTGGATACACCTACGCTCAGTTCAAAACCCCTGAGCATGTGTGTGTGCCCTTTGGAATCTCAAAGCATCTTTCAGCTCCTTGTTGTTGTTTTTTTTGCCCCCTTTTTAAAATATATGTAAATATTTTCACTTGTCTGTGCGTTTGAGCATTAATTTAGATGTCCGCTCTATGTCTGTATCATCATCACCACCACCAGCAGTGAGTGAGTGAGTGAGTGAGTGAGTGAGTGAGTGAGTGCTTCCTGCATGCCGGAAGCATCTAATGGTCCCGGTCGGTGTCGTGCATCTTTCTGCAGTGTGTTGCAGTTTATTGCAGTACAGGTCAGCTCTCAGCAGTCTCTACTCCCTCAGCTTCCCCCGGTGCTCATGCCTCATTAACTCAACCCACCCAGCTTATTTACAGCTGTTAATTACACACTGGAAAGCTGATATTGATGAGGACAATCTGCATTTATCCCAATTAAGCTCGATTCTGACTAGATGCTAACTTGATAGCAGAGTGGCTTTCCAATCAGTTTGTTGTTAAGCGACTGAACCTGCTGTTTGGTGCAGTTTTCCTATAATTGAACATCCACTGAGTGAGAGCAGCATCTGAGCCATCATCATCAACAGTGTGTGTATTGTGTAATAGGCCGATGTTATCTGTGTCTCCTCAAGAAGTAGGGTAATAAATGATTAGCGGCGACCCATCACTCCTCATTATTAGATTCCACGTATCATTAAGAGCAGAGGATACAGTAAATGAGACTAATTAAGAGGGATACATGCTTCTATCTTCGGCTGTCAGTAATCTGACCATAATAATCGCTGGAATACTCCTTTAGGGATTTATATTATGTAATACTTATGTAATACTCAGAGTTGATCTTAATGGTGTTTATGTTGATGTGCAGGGACATGATATGTTCTATAAACAATAGGTTTGAATATTTGAGCCAAGTAAAGACATGCATGCTTTTATTCTCTGCTGTCATTAATCTGAAATTAGGAATATATATATTATGGATGTAATATTAATTAGTGAGTTCACAGTTTGTGTTGCTATAGCAATGGGGACGCAGTGTGTGTGTTTTACACACAGTGAGTTTATAGCTGTCTGAAGGTGTTTCATATGATTTCAATAATATTTCAATATACAGTTTAATATTATGTTTTAGTTGTACCTTAATATATGACTATAATTCTAGGACCTATAGTTTTCTTGCATGTGACGATTAGTATTGTAGTTTACTGATTACTGGCCTCTTCTTATCTTTATTAAGAAATATGACATGAGCCTTATTAAGACAAAAAGAGTTGAGTGATCTTCATGATGTTTGTGTTGCTGGAACTTGGTTTATAGTTGTTGATTTTTAACATAATGATAATTTACAGTCTCGTTAGTGGTGAGTAAACAGTCCTGTTTGGCACTGTTTAACAGCCCTCGAGGACCTATTTTCTTATAGTTTTTAGTCAGCTGTCTGTGTATTATGAGTATTACTTTTTTTCTTTCTCAATTTCTACTTATTGTCCTTATGTTTTAGGCTCAAACTTAACTATTTCTGAGACGACCACTTCTTGTTGGCCTTTAGAAGAGAAGTTTGGTAATGTCCAGTGGGGATGTTTTTGCTCAGCAAACCAAAATAGAGATTTAAAATAATTGGACATATTGCAGGGGGGGAAATACACGCGCATATTTCTTGAAGGGAATTTAAAAAAGAAAATTCCCCAGTGATGATTGCGTACCCGGTTTAGTCCCTGCAGGGATATTACAGCAACATGAGCGTTATAGAGGGATGTCCCGGTGCAACGGCCAATGTGAATGCAGGCAGCGCATGCATATTATCTCCAGCATGCCACTTCGGAAGTAGGTCACCGCTCACCGATTTGTTCACCATGTCTCCAGCTACTGTGGGCTGTTTGGTCCGCGGATCGCTCCCCAGGTCGACAGCCCGACCGGGTAGAAACTGACCACCAGGAACAGGGACGGACGGGATTTTTCATTTCACCCGACGGGACACGCAAGGTAACGATCAATCGCGGCTGTAATCCCCGTCACAGTTGGAGATGATCGGATCGGTGGGTAGCCTGCTCCTAACAACTCGGCTGTGACACGAGCTCCTACTGATACTGATATTAACCAGCGGCGCTTCGAACCCCGGATTGATCGAGGATGGTCGGCTGTTTTAGACTCGTTTCCCCGTTGAGGAGCTTTTTTCACTTCTCGTATCGCAGCCCGCACTCCTGCTACGGCATGCTGTCAGATTAACACCGTCCACCACCATGGCCAACTACGAGCTCCAGCAGGCGAGACTGCTTCTCTCTCTTTTTTTTGTAGCCCGATTACAATACGTGCAATAACGCGGCTCTTAATTGCATTTTTTTTATTATAATCCATGAGTGGATGTGGGTGTGTTTGTAACTGCTGGTGCCTGAACCTGCATGGAGGTGAAGGAAGGAGGAGGTGGTGTTGGTGGTGGTGGAGGAGGACGGTTGGGTGGTGTTGGTGGAGGATTGTTGAACTGCTGATTTGCTCCATGAAAAGTGGAGTTGTGTTGCTGTGCACTATCTGAAGCGGCACACACACACCGCTTAGATTCCTGAGAGCTCCGTGCCTCGGGGCTTTCTCTCTCGTGATGACAGCTCTACACCATGTCCGTCCTCTGGATGAGTCTGTGCGACAGCCAGGCAGCACAGCCACCTCCTCCTCTGTCTTCAGATATTACTGTACAGTCAGTGTACACGCAGAGGGGGAGACAACAGTATCATTATGTGGGTGTTGTGTGTCCATTGTGCGCCATTTATTTTAAATTGCATAATGTTTAAAGAGGGGATCTTTTGATATCTGTCATTTTCAGAAGTGGATATCCGTCTTTCCATTTGATCTTCTAAATCAGTGCTTCTTAACCTGGGGGTCACAACATCAACAACGGGTCCCCAGGATGTAAATAAAGGGTCACAAGATAATTAAAAGGGATAAGAAGGAAAATTGATATCTGTTACCTAAAATAATTTCACATTTTGGCTTGTTTTTCTTGGAATACACTGGAATTGGTGAATCTGACAAGTCATAAGATGATGATCAAGAAATCCTGTTAAGTTCCCCTTTTCTTGGGAAAGATACTTTTACCCTTTCAGGCCTTTAAAAACCTTCAAATACAAAATAAATCACTCTTTTGTGAACCATGCTCACAAGTCATGTCCACACAAGACAAACGTGTTTTGGAAACAATTATCTAAATGACTGGTTTCCAACCTTTTTCACTTGTGTTGACTGGAAAAGTGAAACTGTCCAGTATTTCACAAGAAAAATTTGATCATTAGAGGAAAATCGGAAAGATATCCATGTATGTAAGTAGGAGAAATATGTTTCTGATCGGTTGTTGATAACTGCGTGAAAAAGCAAGCAAATATCAGACCGCGATATTCATTTGAACCTATTGTTTTATTTGTTGTGGTCAGTGTGGTGAAGGTTTAGCCGGGAATAGTAAAAACGCTCTTCTATGAGCTCATTTCCTTCCATTGTGCATGCTTGTCTTATTTAAATGAAGCGACTTGATTTGATATCCGTAGACAGAAACTCAATGCGAGGCTCCTTCATGTCCTCCTTGTTATCTGGAAATTAAATTTCTCTCTCATGGATTGCATTTCACGGTTCACCGAGTCCTTCGGCAATAAGGGCAGACGGGGCTATGAGATGGTTCTTGAAAATGTCCAGCCAGAGAGTTGCGTCCGCTCCGAAGTCGAAGTGGGTTTGCGTTTGTGGTACGACTCAACTGGGTATGTTCTCGGCAATGTTAAGATGAAGCAACAGATCACAGCTTACAACAGACACACGGTAGGATTTAGTGTAAAGAAAATGAGCGAAGAGAATAGATTAAACCTCACACGGTCTTCTTGTAATTAGAGCACTTCAACAAGAACCACACTTTTTGGTTTCCCCAACCCTTCATTCGGTGTTACATGATAGCGAGTTGTAAAAGAACAGCAGATGTGTTGCACACTGGTGATGAGATGAAGTTGTGTTAAATACTCGAGTGCATGAATAAGCGATTGTTATGCAGCGCAGAAACAGTTTTTAGCAGAATTTGCTTGCATTTTTGAGTCGTATGCCGTCGTTACTCTCTTTTTGACGCACGTTACTCGACTGCAAATGGTGGAAGAATACAATTGTGAAATGGCGTATGGGAAAACGGGATGTCTTGACTGCCCCTCAAGAGTCATTTAAAGTCTGGGTGCTAAGTGGTTCAATTTAAAAACGGCACACAAAATGACATTTAAACATGATTTGATGCACTTTCATTCATAGAAAGAAAACACCAGTGAGGGCACAAACATCATTTACAAATGGGCATATCAGGGTCTCTCATTTCAATTGATTCCAGTCAGTTATTGTCAATACTAGAGATATAGCGTGTGATTGCAGATAAAGCCTTTTATTTTTTTTTTTTTTACATAAAGTTGGGATTTTATTTGTGAGGGGATGCATTTTCATGAACAATAAAACAAGGACGCTTGGTGATGAGGTTGTTATGCTCTCTTCCACTAAAGGTTGCATCTCTGCAGCAGTGCGTCAGAGAAAATCTTTTGTTAACTAGCTTGTATACTGTAAATGATTCATGTAGCGCTGAAACGGTTGGTAGATCCTTGGATCAGTTTATCAACAGAAAGTTTAAAATCAATTTTTGAGAATCATTAAAGTCATTTTCTAGTTCTAGCTTCGGCTTTTCTCTGTTTTAACAGAATATCTTTGAGGACCAACAAGACCTTTGAGTAGGGCAGGGCTGTCCTCGACCAAAGAAATTCTTAGTCGACTAATTTATTAGTCGATTTAATTAGTTTAGTTGGTAAGAATCACAGAAAAGTACCACTTTAAATCCAGTGTTTACCAAAGATGTGTTTATAAGTTGCTTGGAAATTCATCATGAAAAGCAGAAAATCTTAGTCGACTGAGACCAAAATGACTAGTTGACTAATCGACAAAGTGAGGGTAGCTCTAGAATATCTCCACTTGGGTTCGGAGAAACTGTAAGGAGCATTTTTGCTATTTTATTGACAACTTTGGAAATATTTGACAATCATTTGACGTATGAGCTTGTCAGATAACGAATGTGCCCTCATAACGAGCAACTTGTTAAATAATCGAACTGGTCTTATTTGTGTCTGGTATTAATGGAAGCTGAGATTCAGACTTATTCATGTCTGAGAGAGTAAGTGTTCGTAAAAAGCTGAATGGTTTTCTGGCTGCAGAGTCACTTCATTTAAAAAATAAAAAGTCCCATGCTGACTTAGTTCTTGGAGGTCAAGTGGCATAATTGTGTTTCGGGGCAGAAGGATGATCCGTCTTCATGCTGCACACAGGAGTGTCATTGCATAAAGGTCACTGGCAGTTGAATCTTCGGAGCTTTAAAGGTTTTCTCCTAAGTGAGGTGCTTTTTGTGTTGAGAGAGCAGAAAGACTCGTGTGAATTGCAGAGGATCGTGCAGCTTATGCGTCTTCTACTCCGAAGTTGCTGGAGGTGCTTTGATGCACTCTGTAGCAGCCTGTTGACATGGAAACTGAAGAGGCTATTGTTTGACGCGTGTTTTCCGCCGCCTGTGCTGGTGAAATAAGGATCAATTCATGAGTCACTTGATCATGCAGTTTGCTTTGGTGTCTTCAAATATTGGAGAATGACTCCTTAATGTCATGCCTCACAGTGATTTTAAAGAGTTGGCTGAGCCTTTTACCTTGTAGAAATTGAAAGATACACTCCCTCAATGTGACAGTCTTTTCATGTTTAATCTGATTACCTACTCTTTGCTGAGCCATAGTGCCATGCACAGAGATCAGCTTCAGGCTGTGGCTATGGTTAACAACAAATCAGTGCGGAATAGTGCATTACAGATCCAAATCGCTTCTAAAAGCATCCATCGCATCAAACATTAAATGCATCACCTAAACTGATTCTGGGCCGTGTTTCTGCGCTTCATCACTGAGTGAGTAAAAGCTCGTAATATTGAGCTCCTTGTGGATTGTGCGAGTCATTAATGTGCTTCAATATGAGCTCATGGAGCTTAAAATGATCTTTATTGACAAAGCGAAAAGGCAATATTTTATTTTTTAAGTCAGCTGCAATCCTGAATCAAAACACGCAGCAGACGCAGCATAATGAATTCCTATATAATGAGATAAGTGGGAAAAGAGCAAATGTTAAACTAAGACGGAGCAGACAAATGGGAAGGAGGTTGGAGTACATATGGCCTCAGGCATAACGTATCATGTGCTCTTTATCTCCGCTCATCTTCCGTCTTGTGTGTGCAGTGTATTTGCATGTCAAGGAGAAAGGCTGTCTAAGTGGTCATATTCTCTGGGGACCTGGACAGCCAACTAAGTAAATCCGATTGTTGAATAATGCATCAAAAGATCCTGTCGGTTACATTAAGTCACTCTCAGATTCTCTGTCTTTGTGCGGCTTCAGCTTTACAGTTAAATGTCCAATCTGTGTCTCCCCAGAGAGTCTATGGACCCTGGTGATGACCCATGATGATGCTCGCTGAAGGGTCTCTCTGAGCTGAAACCCGCCATTGTAGGACCCACGTGGATGAAGAGGAGGTGGTGGCTCTGCCCCCGGACGCTGTGACAATGGTGAAAGCTCAGCGGAGCCAGCCTGTGAAATGTGGGAAGCCCCGGAAGGAGAAGGGAAGCAAGGAGAAAGGAGGTGGTGTGAAAAAAGGGAAAGAGAGAAAAAATGAGTTGAGAGGAAGGAAAAAGAGGGATAGAAAAGAGTCTCATCGACATAGAAAGAAGACGCTGGCAGGGGGTGACGGAGATGCGCTGGATTGTTGCGTCCTGCTCACCCGTCTGGAGGAGAAACGAGTTGAGGGTAAAGTAAAGGATGCACCAAAATCTGGGAAACAAAAGAGGGTTAAAGTCAAGAAGAAGCTGCACTCCAGCTCCAGTCAAAGAAGGACCAAATCTGGATTTAAGAAAACGTCCACAGCCAATCAGCAAGCACTGGAACCAAAAATCAACCAATCTGACGCCTTACTCACGTTTCCCGCACCTGTCTTTGAGCCCCGCCAGCGGAGAATGGCCTCTCTTAACGCTGAGGCTGTCAACAGCTTGCTGCTCTACAGAGATGATTCAAATCTCACGAAGAAACGGCAGCCTTCTAGTGAAGACAAAGCAAAAGATAGTCTCACTAAAAATGAAAATAGAGGTCATAAAACCAAAAAGGTTCCCCCGAGAGGGAAAGCAGACCCAAAAGAAAGACCTAAAAAACAGAGGCGGTCGCCAGCGAAGGCTGAGAACATCGACTGGTTGGCTTTGTTTGCGCCGACGCCTCGGCGTCAAGCAGGCCTTACTGCTGCAACGCTGCTCAAACTCACTAGTAGCCGGTATGGAACCAAACGGCAAAAGAAGACGGACTCCAAGCCGGCGAGTGGGAGTGAAGCAGCAGCGACGACTCAGGGTGAGATTAGCGGTAAGCCAGTATGTGGAGAAACGACGCTGACCAAAGGAACAACACATCCCAAACATGCGGACCAACTAAAGCACATAAAACAGGGTACAGAAGATCCGGTTCGTTCCCAGCCGGACTCTACCATCCAGGGTTGCTGCAGTTTGTGTAAAAGTGAGGCTCTGGATCCAGAGTGGAAGGGCGCCGCAGGAGGACAGGAGTGTCTCAAACATGAGCTCCATCGTGGCTCTTCGCTGGGATTCTCCTTGAAAACAATCAAAAAGGAGCAGGTGGAGACTGACGTGTCTTCCTGCTACTGCTGCTCCCAGGAGAGGTGCGTCGAGTACTGTCACAGACTGGCCCTCTTCCTGGAGGACAAGACCTTCAAGGAGCCCGAGGACGGCACGCTGTCCGAGGTGTTCCACCACCACCATCACCACCACCACCATCATCACCACCATCTTCAGGCCCCTCACTCCGTAACCCATCCGGCAGCCATAACCATCAGCCCGCACACCTACACCTGTTTCCCCGGCTACTACGTCCACTTCAGCCACCCGGACACCTCCCCCTCTCCCATGTCACCCCTCGCTTTGTCCCCAAAGAGCGGCAAGAGACCCAAGCTGCTGCCCAGCACCGGTCCACAGCCCTCAGGGATTACCCATCCAGTGTACTGCTGCACCTCAGTGGAGGCGTGCTACGGAGAGCCCTGCAGGGTCAACGGCTACTCCTCCTACACCGGTGTGATTCCAGCCATCGCCAGAGGAGGGTGCTCCTTCAGCCCCCCGGACTGCACCAAATGTAACCACGGCATCAAAAGAGGTGAGCAGACAGTCAATGATGAGTTAATGTACTGGTATCTGTCTTAATGGTACTTATGTAACAACACTCCTCAAACGCCTCAGATGTAAGGAATAAGGACAGTAGCGTGTCCATTATCTCTTTTATTTCTGAATCCTAATAGGATGTGTGTAGTAAAAGTGTGGCAGTGATGTACTGCAGATTAACTTTAAAGTTGCCTTCCTTAAGATTCCCGTCCTGGTTGAGTGAAAACTCCCCCTGCATGTTGGATGTCAACATCTTTCTTCAACTCCTGGCCCCCAGTTTGTAACGGAGGCTTATTGTTCTACATTTGGAGTTTGTAGTAAATTCTCAGTCTTTCGAGAGCTTCCTGCGGAGCCACAAAATAAGTGAAGCAACTTTTTGTTCACAGGCTGAGCTCCCCATGAGAAGGAAACTGAACTTTATGTGTAAAATAAAATCACTGACCCCTTTAAGTAAGACAGAAGGATTCCCCGACTAGGTTTTAGTATTAAACGTTCATGAGCTTAGCTCTCCGTAGTTCTTAGGTTATTTCCCCCCCCCCCTCCAATTCCGGCTGCCACAGCAGTACAATGTGCTGAGAATAGCTATCATGTTAGGCATTTTTAATCTTCCATTTTGGAATGTCACTTGAGCGGGAGGTAACAAAGAAAATATCAGATAAAGGGCAAGACCTCTTTTGTCTTCGTTTGAATACAAGCGGCCGGACAGTGAATACACGGCCTTTGCGGCTGAAAACCTAATGAGCTCATCGTATGAGCTCAAATGTCAGCAGTTAGTTACAGAGTTTGAGTCAGAGATGTGAACCAGAACAGGAAAAACGCTTTATGATATGCGTCTCTCTGTGCGAGTGTATGGTTAGAAAACACCTGACTGTGACCTCAAAGCAACACTAATGACACGTGAGCACACACTGTTGCACCTCAGCTGCACTCACTCACCCCCCCTCTCTCTCTCTTTCTCTTTCTCTCTCTCTCTCTCTCTCTGTGGCAACCAAAAGCAGGTCAGGCTGTGAGGGCTGAGACTCTTGTTGACAAGAGCACCGAAATCTTCAGGTTTTTACTATTAGATTTCACAGAAGACATTTTGACATTCGTCACAGTAGGACGAGCACAGGTGTAAATAATAGAATTGATGACGGCTGAATTGCATTTAGCTGCTCATCCTGGTATTGTGCATGTTGGCTTACTGTCACCATGTCACGGCTTACTGGGGACTCATGAATAGAACAGAGCTATGGTTAATATTATTCGTAACACCTGTGGTTTTCCTGTCACGACAAGTCAAAATGTCTCCTGTGAAAACGGCCTCGTCCACCCACACAGGTGTTTTTTCACTTTTCTGCCTGATTAGACCTCTTCTCCGTACTGAATGGGCACGGATCAGGTTTGATTGACATCTCCCTCGCCCTCCTGTTAATTTTGCTGCACCTGTTCAGGCGAAACAACTTGCACCTTATTGGGCAGCAGCCTGGTCTCCTGCATTCAATTCAATACTTAAATGCCATGTCAAAGTCTCCTCAGTTCAGCTTTTAAAAGCAGACAAAAACACACACGCATAAGTAAATACATTATAGAAAAAACAGTTACTGCATTTATACATTCAAACATAAATACATAAAATGATTGCTCTGGAAATACACACTCTCTGTGCAACAAGCAGAAGCACATGGCTTATTATTATGAGTGAGACTGGCGAGGATCAAGATAAGAGTATCAGGGCCAACCAGAGGCAGAGTAGGGTTAGTCACGCTATGGTAGGACAGAAATGTAGCAACTGGGAATGTTCGATGACATTTTGTATAATTGTTTGCCACGAACTTCTATTCGTTGCACAGAAAGTAATTCTGAAGAAATGTAATTGAGAATGCAGTTTAGTTGTATGGGAATGCAATTTTTTAGGAGACTGTGTCATCCGCCTGAGCAGAGGTGTGAGTAGTGAAAACACCTCTTGTGGGTGTGCAGGGCTTTTAAATGATACGATAATTAAATCACGATGTAGTAATTGTGGTGGCAGAAATATTCAGACGATTACTTTAAAGCAACACATTTTACATAAGAAATGGCACATCCTCCTTTTTACAACACAAAGACTGAATTCAAAAGCAATGAAATGTTCTCTACTGTGTAGAGCAGCATTTTGATGTTGAGGTTGAGCTATCTTGAGCCACATTACAGTACACACTACATCAGAATTTATGAGGTCAGTAAAGGTTTCGCACATAAAATCTTAATTTGCAGTCACTATTAACTGGCTGTCAAATAAATGTAGTGGAGTATAAAATGCAATGTTCCCTCTGAAATGTAGTGTGTGTATAAAGCAGCATAACATGTAAGTACTCAATTAAAGTACAAGTAACACAACAGTATGATACACATCCATGTACGCATATATACGTGTGTGTGTGTATGTATATATATATATATATATATATATATATATATATAAATCCTATGTTTGCTCATGGCAAGTGGCGTAATGCTTACGTTAATGTATTCTCCATGGAGGAAACATTGACCATTAATTAACCTTAATGTCATCACCACAACTGTCATGGGAGTGTGCAGAACCTGTTCTTGTTATTGCACACTTAGCTTTAGTGTGTGTGTATGTGTTTGTGTGTGTGTGAGGGGTTTCAATGTTAAAGACTATAATTGACCTTAATTGAGGCTCTGTTTGTTATTTCTGCTGCTTCAGCGGAACTAATAACTGAGTATCGTTCATGTCTCTATTGTGTAACCTTATTAAAGGTTGATGATCACCGTAGCGGCTCCTTAAAGGACTGTCTGTCACTCTACTTTATGTTGCCTGTTTTGTTTCTTCCTCAGACGACTACCCATCGACCCTCAACGACCATCACAGATCTTCCTCCATCCCCATCTCTCCCGGCCCCAGAACCCTGACTGGCTGCCCCTCTCCCACTGTGCCTCCGGCCGGCCAATCTGTGCCCCGCATCCAGACTCCACTGTCGGACCCCGGCCGACCGCAGCCGCCGCTGCAGGTGGCGAAGGAGTGTCCACAGAGTGCCAAGTCGCCCAGCGGGTCGAGGTCTGGCGCGCGCGGCACCGGCGGCATCGGCGGCATCGGCTCGGCTGCCTGCCCTCTCAACAGGAACAAGAAGCAGAAGCTCGGCGCCGCCAGCGTCGGAGGGCGAACGGTTGCTAAGCAGCCAAAGAACGGACGCCAAAAATCAACCAATGGCTGGCAACCAGTTGGCCTGCCCTTTCAGAAGGAGGTTTTCTCTGTGGTACGTAGAGAAAGCCATGCTGGTGCTTTCTGATGCAGCCATGACGGTGCCGCTTGTAATTACATGTGGTGTCATTTAACGGGCCTGCCTTGTCCTAAGAGAGTGTGATTTATTACACCCGCATCGTAGACATTAGAGCTGTTTCACTGTATGTTGAGTTTTGTCCACATTTCTGTTGAGGTACAGAAGTCATTCAATACAAATCACATTTCATCAGCGTCTGGCTGCTTGAGGAGTCAACATTTCCTGCTGCCTGTGTTCCCAGGGAGAGGAGGCTCCGGTGCTGAGGAAGTGTTTCGAGGGAGTCCAGAGGGACGGGGAGCTGATTCGGGTCAGAGACACTGTTCTGCTGAAATCTGGACCTAGAAAGAAGTCTCTGCCTTACGTAGCCAAGATCTCATCTCTGTGGGAAGAGCCAGAGTCAGGTAGGACACCTACTGCACACAGTGTTGACTTCCAGCACACGAGAAAGCTGAATCAATGCGGTAATAACCGGCTGAGCACTGAAGTGAACTGTGTGTGTTTTTGTTTGTTTGTCTTCAGGAGAGCTGATGATGAGTCTGTTTTGGTACTACCGTCCAGAACACACACAGGGGGGACGCAATCCCAGTCTACATTGTGAGGTGAGGTTTTACGCCTTTTTTTTTTTAATACCGGTTTCCGATTGGTCTGCAAGTGTTAGACGTAAAATCAAACATAGCTCCAGTTAACAATCTGCAAACAGTTTGTAAATCAGTGTGTGAGGTTTATTTAACTGAATGTAAGCATCGCTAGAATATTTATGCTTCATGCCACGTTAGCCACGTCTCTTAAGTGGAAAAGTGGAAATAAGATAAACCGACTTTTAAAACACAATCTATTATACCTATCTCTTTTTCAAAAAGAAACTTTATATTTATAACATCTTCAGTAGGAACAAATGAGTCTGAGAACCACAGACAGAGGGGAAGTTGGAAAGAACTGAGAAACAGATTACGGCATTGTTAGTTTTGGAATTAGATTTTTGTTGATGTAAAGTATACAGTGACAACATTATCTTTTAAACAGTGTCTCTTTTCTGTTGGCTAAGTGTGCAGGGTATATTCTGGCTTAATTCCTTTTTCTAATAAAATATTTTCCTGTCGGATATGAGAATTAGTTTGCAACACAACATAACACACTAATGTTTTTAGCAATTCATCTTGAGCCTCTCTCCATTCACTTCTGACTCTGAAAGTGAAAATGAGTTTGAAAGAGATGAGTATGAACAAACAAACACGCACGTACGCTGGCAGACACACATGTTGACGAGCAGCTTCTGTTGCGCTTGCGTCGCATTGTCGGTAATCTCCCAAAGGACCAAGTTGCACTTTATTTAATCTCTAGAAACAATAAACCACACAGCTGTCATTTCTCGGCTGAATTTACAAACGCATCAGAGCAGCGGTGTGAGAACAGTAGCAGGGCTTTGTCTCTGAGGAAGTGACTCTGTCTCGCTCCTTCTCCATGTCTGGAAGGCACAAGTGCTCATGTGCAATGAAGTAGGAAGGCCTGAAGGAAGTAAGGATTAGCAGAAGTGGACTGTAATGTTAATAATGATGTCTTCTTTAGTGTGAAATCACCTGAAAATAAGAATCGTTGTGTTTTCGTTACATTAGAATGAGCTGTTTGTATCTACATTTACTGATTCACAGAGTCCGCCATGTTACTACGGTAGCCCAGAACGGACAAACTAAACACCGGCTCTAGATGGGGCCATTTACATTTTGTGTCGACCACTTCTGCTACATGCTTGGCACACAGGCGAAGCTTTTGTTGGTTGAATCTGCAACCTCACCGCTAGATGCTGCCAAATGCTACACACTGCACCTTTAAGGGATCAGTTGCTTCATTTTGAGTCTTGGTTGATTGAGTTTTTTTTTTTTTTACATGACTGACACTTTCTTTCTCCAGAATGAGATCTTTGCGTCTCGTCACCAGGATGTGAACAGTGTGGCCTGTATTGAAGACAAATGCTATGTCCTAACATTGGCACAGTTTTGTCGGTAAGAGAGAACATTTTGTGGTGGCTTTCTTTGAAGTGTATTTCTTGCATTAAACATGTTTCCTTAGAAAGATGACATAGTCCTGCTGAGAAAATCCTACAGCGCTGGTTTTGAAATGCACAATGTTTAACACAAAAAGCAGGCTGTTTTTTCTCAGTCCCTCAGACAAGTTTGCTCCCATGAAACATCTGTTTTCTTAAATGCTTTTTTTAAGACGATTGAGTTTGATGTCCGACTATTTGTGCTTCGTCCAGATTTTGTGCCTTGGTAAAACGCCATAGGGAGGGCGTGCGCGACTGTGCCGCCTCCTTCGTGGTGCCACCCATTGTCGGCAACGCCATGCCCACCCACCACTGTGTGCCCGATGACGTCGACCCAGAGCTGGTGTATTTCTGTCGACACGTCTATGACTTTCGCTACGGACGCCTCCTCAAGAACCTGCAGTAGCATCTGACGGGGGCATGACACGTGATGCTATTGGAAGTGAGATAATCTTATACACCTTCCACAACTTGTTATTGGCTACACACCTACCTGCTGCTTGTGGGACAGCAACTGGAAGTTTAGAATGAAGGATTGACAGATGAGCTTCATTTGTTTTAAAATCACTTGCTCGTACTTACATACCACACCTTTTATTTAGTAAAAGTAATACTCTGACATGTAGTATAACAGTTAATATGGCAGTGTAATGGTCTTTGTCATACATGGCTCTGTGGTGTCGTAGCAGCTGTTTGGAGAACGTGGAACTTACTCTGCTGTAGAAAATGCTACTGTAGCTCTTAGAAATGTGACATTTGATGAGTATGAAGAGAGGTTGATGTTACATGTGAAATATGTTACTGTCTGCCTGACGGATATCAGACACTTGGTGTGTCTCAATGATACGCCATAGCTGAAGAAACTTTTAGGCATATCATGCCGCATTGGCCCTTGAGAGGAGACAAAGAGATTTCTGAGTGGCTGAATATTCAATCACATTTGATATTAAGATATATTCTGCATACAAATGTTTTACAGAGAAGCTCCAGTGAACATCTGTGTTCAAGGTGTTTTAGGGAATAGTTTTTGGGGATATTTTTTGCTTTCTTGACAAAAGTTAGATGAGATAATCGATGCCGCTCTTGTGTCTGTATGGTTAAATATGAACCTAGTGCACTGCACCCTTTAGCTTAGCATCGAGACTCAAAACGGGACAGGGTCTGGCTAGCTCTTTCCACCTGTTTCCTGTCTTTGTGCTGAGCTAAGCTAACCATGACAAACATGAGAGTCGTATCGAGTTTCTCATCAAACTCTTGGCAAGAAAGCAAATTTCCCAATTTTCAAACTGTTCTATGATTTAACATTTCCATTTCCATGTAACTATGATTGACCCTGTATGTCTTTCTAGTGAACTCTTAACCACAGCTGTGAGGAGAGTTCTTGATCAGAAGGTTTGATGAAATCAAATTCAACTCTGTTAACACTGATTAAGTACAGGCGCGGCAAACAACGAAACGTGGACGTTTTTTTTAGCTCCACCTCTCTGTTTTTTTCCTGAGAGAAGTATGAATTTTATGTAACTCTTCGATTCACCTGAATGGTGATTTCCTAACGTAGTACTACACTCTACAAAGAAAGCACACTTCAGTTAGTTTAGCTTTTTGCAGTGTGAAGACGGCCGATGAGCCGAGCATTGACAGGTTTTTTTTGTTATGCCGATGCTGAGGAATATTTTACCTTCTCAAAGCTGATTGTCAGAGGAGTAATATGACTCCGGTGTCAGCTAACTGTACATTTGCATTTATATATCTGGATGAGTGTCTGTTCTGTTCGTGGCAGATGGCAGTTAGTCACCTATATTCTTGTTTCTTCACCGCTGAGATGGTGAGTAATGTATTCAGTGTAGCAATTAGATCTGTGATTATGATGATGATCCATTCCTATGTTTGAGAGAAGATATGTATTTATTTCTGTACTGAGAAAATATAATTTATTTTCAAAAGATAATTTTAAAGAATAGAGTTTTAGATGAGTGGCTTGTATTCCTGATTATAAAGGAGGTTTCTCCTTCTTAGCTGCACTGTCTACGATGAAACGTGTGAGTCATTCGCAATAGTATTTCTGTGACTGAGCTTGCTTGCCTAATACAAGCCTATTAAATGTTGTGTTGAAAGTGTTGAAGTCCTCCGGGCAGATGCGAGGACACATTTAGAAGGATCTCAGATACAGTTTGAAGGACACCTGCTAACATGTGACCAGAGATGCTTAACCTGCAGGACCAAAACGTACCTTGGCCTCTCCCAGCTTCCTGTCACTTCTCCTGAGATGATAAAGCTTTGCCTCGTCACCTTTAAATGCCGAATGCTACAATGATTTAAACCTACCTTGCCATTAGCCTGTGCCCTTGATCTTGCTGCCTTATAGAACATTCCCAGCCTTTCATTTAGAGATGTCTGCTGATATCAGCCTCGGGTAATGAGGCTTCTTAGTGTGCTGTATTGATTTTTCTCATCTAACTCTCAACAAGAAAGTGTATTTCCCAAAAATATTGAGTTTGTAGTTTTGTGCTTCTCGAAGAACAGCGGCTGCAGTCCGCTTGAACTCCATCGGTTGGGATGAATTTCAGTGGTTACAACGTTTTCATGGTGGACAAAAAGTATCAAAATGTCCACAGAGACTTTTCTAATCCGCTTCTTCGTCATAATCCACCTCTCAGCTGTCCGTCTGTATGGTTATTATGTCCCCAACAAAAGACACAACTTCCTGGCAGAGCTTCAAGCAGTGAGGAAATGGATTATGCCGCAAGAGTGTTTGTGAGTGTTTTAATTCTTTATTCTGCTTTGAAACTTGTCACCATTTCAATCCTTTGTGTCCGACACGTTTTAAGATCCCAACCGCTGTTCTTCATGAACTGCAAACTATTTACAACTACCTTTAAACCACAGGGGGTCGTTGATTGTGAAAATATACATTTTGGGTGGAGTACCATTTGAAAATGCCCACATCCTGCCTACTTCTGCTTTACTTTTTGTACGGAGGATTGGGTCCATTACTTTTTGACTCTCGTTCGTTTATTAGACCCTGACATTTTGATCAAAGCAAAGGTTATCCGTCTGTATCAAAACTAAAGCAAACTTTCACTGACTGGAACATTTAATTGAACGTTGATGGATGGTGGACAGACGGTATGGAAGCCCACAGAGTACAATCCAACAAAGCAGAAGTGGGTTTTATTTGGTTTTATTTGGATGTTCAATTTTAAATCCCCCTGGAGGTTCTGGATCAGAGTTAGAAACCACACACAGTCCATGTTATGGCCTTAGGAATCGCTCTGCAAACTAGTTATGTCTAATCAAGATGTGTGATACTTATGTCTTAATTGGTCCTCTGTGCCTGTTCCCATCAACCCGTATTTACTCCGAATGTTTTCCCCGACGAGAAGGACGAGCTGTTGTTTTCACCCACCTTCCAAATGCCTTTCATTGTTGCCCGATGACGCTGGTCTGATCTTGAATCACCACAAAGAGGTGTTTGCACCAAAAAGAGAAAGACGGGAAGGTATCGAAACGTGAATTTTAATTTCATTCCCAGGTGTACAAAAAAAACAACAACTATACTTTGGTTCTTCTGATGTGAATTTATGTTCATATTCTTTGCATGGCGTTTTTGGAAATATCTTGGAAATATTAACCACAGCACAGATTATTTGTATGGTTTCAAATGGACCTCTGTAATATAAGAAAAATATTTAATTGTAATAAATAATATATGAGTTTGAACATGTTTGGAAGCTTTTTTTATGGCTTGTATCTAGTTTAATTGGCAAATACTCTAGCCAAGGGGAGAGCTGTAGTAATAGTTGTTGCCCACATGGGGGCTCACTCAGCCAATATTTGTATATGTGATTGGTTTTATCAAACGCAGTCATCGCAGCGATCAGAACACTGAGATTTAAAAGGGGTTTTTGAAAAATTATATTATTTTGTGTCAAATATTACATTACAAAAATGCTCTATAAAGGTTCATGTATGTTTGTTCAATTAGAAATGTATGCCTCCATTTGAGAAAGTTTTACAATTTCAGCGATGAAAGGAGACTCAAACCTTTCTGCCACATGAAAACTACATATAAATCAACTTTATTTTAACTTAAATCTCAAGTAAAAAACACAAAGAAAAATAATATTTAATCAAAATCACAGTTATCCTTTTATTAACTCACGCCTTTCCCCTTTGTTTCTACTTTTCTTATTCATTCATCTCCTTCCGCCGGAAATGACAAGGATCCTATTTATTTATTTATTACACTGCGTAGATCATGACAGGAAAAACAAGAGTGTGAGCATCTTGAAAGCCGACACGAGGAGACATAAATCATCTCACTTCAATAATCAGGCCTCTGATGAATATGTATGAGGCCTCCAGCACTACTCAATCAGGTTATGAGGTTTTAGATGGCAGGTAAATCATTTGCATCTGAAACAGCAAGCGTGTGTGGGGAAAGAGTCGGAGAGAAGAGCCAGCTGCTTCAATTCACCTATGATTTAGCAGTGGTGTGTTGGTGTGTGTGCTGCTGTCTCAATGAGTTGTGCAGGGAATGTGTGTTTATGACATTGCTGCATCTTCTGGATGTCCTGGTCCTGTTTTTTGTGTTTTTGCAGTGACAGCCAGTACAGAATCAACATGTCTTTTTAATCGATTATTCCCAACCACGGGTACTTGCATGCGAAGGGGGCACCTCTGTATAAATGATTGTGAAAACGAACGAAAAATCAACCAAAAATATTTATTTATTTATAAACGTTTTAACCGCTAAAGATAATTAACAGTTTAAAATGCTAAACGTAATGGGTAAACCTGTTAAAATAGCTAAAATTAATGGATAAATGGTTTATGAATGTTATGCAAAAGATTTAAATTGAAATGAACATATTTGGAGCATCTGATAGAGCTGTGGGTGTACCTCATACAAAAAGGGATAACCACTAAATGTTGTTTAAAGGACAAAATATTTGAAAGAAAAAAAAAAACTTTTCTTACAAAGCCTCTCAACAAAGGATTTAGTTATGAGTTGGGCTGAGAGCATGTGTATACCAGTATAGAGGTCCTGAGGTCTTTAAATTACACACCTGCATGGACTGACTCATTCCAATTTTCACCACTCTCCTGTCTTTTGAAGCTTTCCTGAGTACAGCTTTATACACCAGCGATGTACTCAACCACATGCGCACAGCTGCTTTAGCTTTTGAAAATTTAAGATTATTCTTGCAAAGATTTGTCAAAACAGATTTGTTTCTCCTGCTGCTTTGTTGGTCTGCACAAAGTCCTCTCCACAGAAGAAAGATATTCAAGATTTTAATGCTCAATCAAGCCCTCATTAATGTTTCTGTTTGTTTTCTCCCTACAGTGCCCCCTCGAAAGAGCCTTGTGAGTCTAGAGGGAAACAAAGTACTACAGTTGCAAATGACAGCCTGCCAATTGTTTTCTTCAGCTCAAAATGCCCTGCAAGGTTATTCCAGAATTGTCTTGTTTGTTTATTTGTATCATCAGGCGGCAAGAGTAGACATCACAACAACACCATTATCTTTTAAGAATAGGTTTACATTGTTTTTCTGCTCGTGTTGTTTCATAGCTCTGTCCTTCTGAACATTACAAATGCATAGAGTTCAGGCCAACAATCCAAAGCACCATCATCTCTCCTGAATTTACACCCACAGCACACAACTACCGGTACTTCACTTCATCAACATCACTGACATTTGCATATAAAGACTTTGTTAAGCCTGCTTGTATTTGCATTTTCATAAATGATGTTGACAACACAATCAGACATGCGGATAGCAAGGTGCATAAGTAGATTTGCTTACAATAAATTGCACATGGACCATGTTCAAATCGTTTAAATAAGTTTTTCTACCACCAATCTGCCCTCAACATCCCATAGTGACAAAGCGAAAACAGTATTTTAGAAAAAACAAATTGCGAAAACTGAAATATAACATTGACATCAAGTATTCAGACCCTTTGCTATGTAGCTCAGGTGCCTCCTATTTCTCTTGATTAACTTGCATCGCTGTTTCAACACCTTGATTGGAGTCCACCTGTGGCACATTGAATTGATTGAACATGATTTGTAAAGTCATGCACTTGTCTATATAAGGTCTCACAGCTGACAATGCATATCGGAGCAAAAAAACGGGTTGTGGGACTTTGATATACAACATATTTTATTATTGCAACGCAACAGAGTGGGTGGTGTTGTTTGGTATACAGCATGGTCGCACAGGACTTGAGGTAGCAGGTCAGAAAATGCTGAGAACTCTGCAATGGTGCATTTTACTCACCAGACCGCTTGTTTTCAGGTAAAAGTGGCTCAGGTATCTTGTAACATATGCAGAACATTTGCATAAATTAGGTAAGCACAATTTGAAAAATGCACCTATAGCGGTAAAAAGTTTTTTTTTTTAAAGCAAATTCAACACAAGTTAACTGTCATTTTAATTTATGAAATGTTGACTATTTTACTCTCTGTAGTGTTTTAAATATCCTAATGAACGATATAGATGATGGTTTTTATTCTCTCACCATCTAAAAGTTTGACATTTACTCAAGCTGCAGAATTTGCATACAGCGGCAGCAGAGAGTGTGAAAAGCGTCCAGTGGCTCAAGGCCAAACCGAATGACAGAAATACATAATTTATTATCACAGAAACTCTTCATGTTCCTGTTTTATCACACAATGAATGGAGAGGGGACAATGATTTAAATAAACATGTTTATTGAATGAAATTCAACAAAATAGAAGATAAAACGCATGTAAAACACCTATACAGTTCTCCAAATACACCATCAGTTTAAGTTGACAGGAATGGCATAAACATTTAGATTAGAACAGCATGCTTATATATATATATATATATATATATATATATATATATATATATATATATACACGTAAAGTAGTAGACATGCTCAAGAATATGAATATGTACAACAATTAGATGAAAAACTGTACATTGTGTATTTTTGCAAAGACAAGAGCAAAATCACTGTTTAAAGTCACTTTCAATACATAAACCTCCACACATTTGTTCAAAATATAAATCATTACACAACATGGTACATCCTTTGAAGCAAAGCAGGTCAGTGTTTTTACACCTGTAGAAATTCAGTCAAAGAGACGGAGCTGTACATTTTTATTTATGACTATAACCCGTTAAATAAAAGCCTTGCCACTTTGTCAGTTTTCGAATTTCAATGAGCTTTAAATTAATTTAGTTTCTTACTTAATTTGCCTGTCAGTATAAACACTGACCAGATTCAGATTAAATATGAAGTAAAGAAGATACCCTGTGTCCTTTCTGGAAAACAGCAGCAGATACAATTCCTGTGCGTATTCAAGAGAAACAACTATTAAGCATAAATGTCTTGAGGAATAACGTTATTTACAACAGCACCTGCTAAATCTGCAACAATCGTGGAGGTGTGAAGGCGCTGCACTCTGTGTGACATCGTCAGGGTGCTTGACCCCTGACCTCTGTCCTTTCCTGTTTTTGTCCTCCGGAACAGGAAGTGGCTGCACAGGTAGGAGAGGAACTTTTTGTGCAATGAGGCGTAAATAAAAGGGTTGTAGCAGGTGGAGCTCATGGCGAGCAGGTGAGTGGACACCTGGATGATGTTAACGTAACTCTTCCCTAAGATGGAGAAGTCTGTGTCCAGGTCACGGATCAGATTCACCACCTGTGAAGTTAAACAATGTTTAGCACTCAGCATTCATACAAGGAAAAAGTAATTTGGTAATCAATTCAACAATTACATTCTTCAGAAATTTGTTATAAGTATCACTGAATGTTTAGTTTGTTTGCTTTTTGTAAGCTAAGCAATGGTATCACCGTTAAAATGCACTTCAGTACATGTAAGTCAGTAAGTGAACGTGTCACTGCTCATGCCGCTGTGACCGGTTCTGACTCTTTAGCTCAGTAAAACGCTGTGTTGCTGGTTCAAGTGGGTCATTTCAGTCTGAAGACTGTGTTTTTTGCAGAGTAAGATTGAAATATTTACACTCCTCTCATGTCTATGCAATGAAAGCTACAGTGAGCTTAGTTTAGCACAAAGACTGGAAAGGAGGAAACAGTTAACATGTTTTATCTCATTTGTTTAATCTGACTAAAAATCTGTGTGTCTGGCAGTCTCACTTTGACTTCAAGACTTGTTGAAGTCACTGCACCGGCCAAAAAGTAGCCCAACACACAATCGCCACAAAGCCAATATTTGTAGGGTTTTGTAAAAATTAAACAATCAAGATACAGTGTTTGTTTTCGAGCTTTCGAGGTGCTAGTAGATATATTTAGATTCTATGGACTGAGCAAGCAGTTAAGGAACCCTTAATAATTCATTATCTCCCCCATTGGTCGAGAGTGGGCTTGTGTACGTGTGTGCATGTGTCGGTAAGTGATAAATCTCTGACTAATCTCGTACTCTGCTGCATCAAACTGCGTAATATTTCGGGTTGCCAGTTTTAGCCACTGACTCATCACTGACTACTCTTAAACCTGATTCCGTTCATTCATCGCTGCTTGTTTTTGAGTTTGAATTAGGTGTGTTTTAGAAAGCCTTACAGACTAGACGTTAGCCAATTGTGGTTTGAATTTATTCAATAATACAATACAGCAGTTGTTGCAGACACACTTGGCCGAAATCTGCACTCTACTGTGTGCACCATTCTAGTTTATTCATGTTTTCCTGTATCCATCAAATCATCAGTCTCTCTTTCCCACTCATCTGTACCTGTAAGGGAAGCCATGAGAAGGCGAAACAGAGGACGGACACCAGCAGCAGGTAGAAGGTCTTCCTCCTCTGTCTGCTCCATGCAGCCCTCGCAGATCTCAACTCCTGACACGCCGTCAAGCCTGACTTGGTCCTCTGCTTCAGCTGGTAGGATATAGCACAGTAGGAAATGGAGACTGCAGCCAGTGGGACAAAGTAGGAGAAGAGGAGAATGAAGCAGGAGTAGATGAATCGGCCTCGCTCCTGGCCATCCCAGAACTCCTCACAAACGGTCATCTGCAGCCCTGCAGCCCGCAGGTCCAGGTGGACGGTGTGTAGTGCCGTAGGTGTGGATAAAGCCAGAGAGGACAGCCAGATCAGGACCACCAGACCTAAGCAGAACTGGCCCCCTGCTCTTTTGCGGATGGGATAAGCCACAACCACGTAACGATCCACTGCGATGGCCATGAGGGACAGGCATGCTGCGTAGACAGCTGCAGACTGCATGACGGTGACGAAATGACACATGTGGGGACCAAACACCCATCCACGCTGGTCAAAAGCGTAGGATGCAGTCAAAGGGACGCAGAAGACGCACATGACCAGGTCGACCAGTGCCAGGTTGCTGATGAGGAAGTTTGTGGTGTTGTGTCTTTTCTTGTTGTGCCAGATGAGAAAGAGCAGGAGGAGGTTGCCGGAGCAGCCGACCAGCACCACGGCACAGTAGAGAGGGATGAAGACGGGCTTCAGGTCGGACAGGAGGTCCAGGCCAGAAAAGGATGGGTCCGAGAACGGGGAGGTGGAGAAGAGGGGGTGAGACGAGTTGCAGCAGGAGAAGGTGAATGAAGAGTCAGACATGGATGGAGATGACGAAGAGGCTGGAGAAGAAGAGTTCACCCTGGATCGGTTCAGTGACTTCTCCCAGTCCATATCTGCAGGAGCCACAATGAATAACAAACTATTTATAATCTGCAGCATATTCTGCACATATGATACCTAATTATGCATCATAATTGCCTGCAAATATTTGCAAAATGCATTAAACAATTTTATTGAACCCAAAGTGATATTAAATCTCCATAAATTATGGAGATTCGAGATGTGTTTGAACAGAGCGAGAGAAACAAATTTGTGTCCATCTTCAAAACTCATGGTATACATGGGGAGAGAAAATGTGTGTATTAGCCCGACATCCCAAGAGAAAATGGTACGCACAACCTTTTAGGGGACAGATACTATAAATCATTATAATTTATGATAATCATAATCATAAAAAAAACAGCAACATCTGTCGAGCTGTTCATATTCCTACACAGTCAAAGTTTGAGCATGAAAATCGATCTTGATTTGAAAAGCTGCAGGGCTTGTCAATTTCATCCACCTCTTCTGCATACTTCCTCTCCTCTTCACTCTACACTTGTCACCTTTTTATTCACCGCTCCAAATATTTTCCATCTCATTCTTTGGAAAACATTTTGGTTTTCATAACCATTCCATGGCTCTTCTTTCTCTCTTAGCTCCATATAGAGCAGCAATATCATCCTCAGAGTCCAACTAAATGGTCATCCTGAACATCTGTTGAATCCTGTGACGTCAACCTAGTTATTACTGAGCAATAAGAGATACTAATCTGCCACTATGCATGTTAAAATGAATGTTGATTTATTGGTTCATTAACAAAAAACACATGACAGCAAAGAGAACGAAAGCACTGGAGTGGTTTATATTTAAATTTGCAAGATAAGAAAATGATATCTGTCCTGCAATGAATCACACTATATATCTACACAAATGTCAAACAATCAGTATCTACAAAACTAATCTTGTCAGATTAGCCAAATTCCAAATAGTTCTAACACAAATGTGAAAGCGTCATCTGTAAATCAAAAGCCTACTGTAGAGCATGAATAAGTGCGTATTAATGACCTACTTAGGCTGACCGCACCATTTGTCGTAATGTTACTGTTCTCTTACTAAATTATCTGAATTTTACGATGGAGATTGGTTTAATCATGTACAACAATATGCACCAGACTTTTCTCATGCTGAATCAGCTTAAAGCCTCATTGACCTAACCTAATCAGCGATACATTGATTTGTACGTAATTCACATACATCAGTTTTCTTTTTTTATAAATCTCAAGAAGCCCTAAATACACAAAATAGATCTCAATCTTATCATTAAACAACTATTTATTCTCTTAGAAATAACTTCATGCAAATTTGACAGTTATCAGAGTACATGCATTTTCGAAATGTAGGAATTAAAAGAAAGTACCTCTGAGAGATGTCAGTCAGACATTTTTTAATGACTTGGACAGTCCAGAATTCGTTTGTGTCCTCTGTCCGATGGGTGTCCAACTATGTGCAGCCTCACATCTTCACTGCAACCCACTCGCTTCTGAATTTAGAGGTGATCTCTCTCTCTCTCTCTCTCTCTCTCTCAGCATACAGTAAGTGTTTATGTGAATGAGTCACCTCCAGTAAAATGGCTGTCTGTCTTTACCCTCAATGGACAATCATTATAATCTCCTATGATATTCCTCTTGGGAACAATATGGTAATAAATAGTGACGTTATAATGACCTTGCCTTGTTTTATGGCATTTTTATGCCATGGAATCGCTATAATTTTCCTATTGGGACTTATAACGTGTCTTTGGTTTTATATAGTCATTTTATAGTGTTCCTTACACATTTTATGATATTATTTCTAATAGATCGTCACTCATTTTATCCTAAATTTGCCATGTAACAGAAATCTCAACTAAGTGGAAGAGCTGACATATAATTTATTACAAATGTATTATCATATCTCTGAATCCTTTTTATGAAATATCCAGCTGTGAGGTTTTTCACGATGAGGCCTCTTAAGCAAACATATCCAGAAACCAACATTAGGGAGCATAAATTAAATTGAACAATAAAGGGACAAACCACGATCTTCCTCCTGCAGTACAAACCTAAATATTTATAAAACTGAAACTAATTTAGAAATTGTGTGTCTCCTCCCAAAGCAACTAAAAGAAGAACCCGTATGACTGAATCATTCATCTGCAGTATCTGCAAAGAGTAAACCAGGACTAAATTCATTTGCACTGGGATTTGATGGGAACAGAGGGATGATTGTGAAGAACATGAACTGGAAGAAAATGAAAAATATTTAAGGATTTATAAAGCAATTTTATCATTATGCAATTATTAATCATCATACAAGTTTGAAACAAATAATGGTCACCGTCAATGCAACAAAGTGTGGGTAAAGTGGGTCATCCTTTAACCACTATGTTGGCTGATGACGTGGCTCGTCCTGTTTGCATGTCAGGTGTCCTTAAACGAGACGCTGAACCCCAAGCTTCTCTCTGCACGCTTTCACAGCAGCCCTGTGCTCCTAAATGCTTCGGATGGGTTAAATGCAGAAGTCAAATTGCATGTATGCACCTGTATGTACTGTATATGACTTCTGATGTTTTGCAGCACAGTATTTGCTTGTATTTACCAATAAGGATGACTTATAAGTGCTTTGAGGCATTACCTGTTTTGGAGGGATTTATCACCATGTTTATTATTTACATGGCACCTTTTTTTGTAGCAACAGTTGCAATCTGTCATGTCTCAGTTCAGGCCTTTTCTTTTCCTATTACTGTTGCCTTGGATCTCTTAATTTTTAAACATTTGTATGCATTATAAATAGTTACAACACCAAAAAGATTTCCACATTATTCTTTAACTGCCCAGCATGCTTGTTTCTGGGAATGATTTTTACTTTTGCCATATACATCAAAACAGCTCCTGGCACAGTGGGCTCCATCGCACATATTGCACTTCAATGGTGGGGCGTGATGGACCTGTCTCGTCTACCTACATGGTAGCTGTTTGTAGCCATGCCAACCGGCCTGGCTCGTCACCCGTTCCTTTGCACAGTGCTACTGTTGAGCAGACCGCAACCTGAGGCACGTCCACCTATTTCACATGCACAAGTGGCTCCTCGTATGCTTTGTGAGCGCAGTCCTTCCTGATCTTTCTTTAAATTCCACAAGCCTGAATGTTCATGGCAAACAGGTCTTTGAATAGTCTTGGGCTTGTGTAGAGGTTGCCAACAAATGCATGATATCCAGTTCCCAGATATCCAGGGTTTACTAGGGACATTACTGAGTCATTAGGCAATCCATCTCCTGAAGGAAAAGCCGTAACTGTTTAATCACTGCTATTGTCGGGCCAACACAAAAAGCTTCAAGCCCCATTTGGTTGGTTTTCCTTTCATGTAGTGTCTGTATCTTGTCTGGGCCTTGCTTGCAACCATCCGCTCATTGACACTAATGTTTTGTCCTGGGTGAAAATGGGTCTTGCAGCTATCTTTGATACTTAAGGAGGGGGCTCAGGTGGAAAGGATGACCATGTACCTCACATTCTAGCTCTCTGTCCCTTTCTCCAGTTACATTTCCACTTCCCCAGGCTCCGTCATTGCCATTTTCTACCTGTCCACCAGATGCACTCTGACTCTAACACCTCTCCCATGTCACCTGACACTCACATCCAGCCACTCCCTCCTGCCTTGCAGTAACTTATTTTAGCCATCACCTGCTCACCTGTTTCCACTTACCCTCAACGGCCCTGCAGATATTTAACCAGTTCTCTACCCCAATCAGTTGCCAGAGTATCAGTGTTGCTTTGTGTCATTGCTTTTAAACCTCTGTTACCTGAACCCCATCTGTACCTGCCTGCACTTTCCCCTTCCCCATTCCTGCTGTCGTAGGCTCGATAGTATTTCTGTTTGGACATGCAAGTGAGGGTATGTATGTTCTTCTTTGCAATAAACCCCTGAACTGTTGCTGTTGGCCTGCATTGCCTGCATTCAGGTCCTTCCGTTGTTGCATCGCACTCCGTGTGGCTAAGACTATCACCCAAAAACCTGCCCCGGGTAAACAAAGTGGCAGGAAATCCCACAGAGGGGGGGAGGGGGGATGATAGGGACATAAATTAACAATTTCATCTCACACCATTGATACTGGATGGTGCGAAGGGGTTTTACTGTTGTTCAAATATCCAACCTCTCCCCAAAAATGCATTTAATTGCAAACTCGCTGACATACATTAATTGAGATTAAACATTATTTTGTGCTTGTTGTGTTGATATATTACAATGTATTTATTTTTATCCAGAGATGACATTGATGGTTAAATGGTTGCTGAAGCTCTTTTTGTCAGGGGACACCACAGCTGGCTTTCTTCATTAACACCTTCCACAGAAATTTAATTTGAATCAATGATGGGTGCCAATCATATTTTAATTTCCTGCCATCCGCTGCTCCACACTGTCATCTGTTATCCCAGTCTAACCTATTACAACAAAGCACGGCTCTATGAGACCTCGGAAGCTGCAAGTCACTGCTTTTACTCACTAAAATCGTAATAAGCATTCTCCAGTAAAAGTTATATAAAGTCCACTCTATTTGTCAAGATAAATGGCAGAATTTGTTCTGCCCTTGAAAGAAAAATGAGAACAAACACTGTTTAACTTGCATGCGTTGAGTTGATTTCACACTTTCTGTCCTCTGGGTCCTGGAAGATACAGCAGTCATTTCAAAGACCTCAGCTGAAATTGATTCACATTAGAGAATGAAGCCATGGTTGCTGTTATTCAAATGAATGCTGCTTAAGAACATTTTCCCTGGTTGAATTGATTTTATTCAGAATAACACTCAGTTGCCAATTTATTAGATACCTCTAGCTAACACTAATAGTCTATTAATACAGCAGCCCTGCAATAAAGCAGGTTATAATGTTAAGTTTATGTTGAAACTGTTTCAGAGAGGTGTTAATTCAACTTTGTGGTCATTTTGGGGGATGTGTAACCGTTGTGTTAACTATATTGCAAACTCATGGTCAAACTAGTTCTCGTATTAACAGTTTTCAAAATGTTGGGAGTCTATTGCCTTCAGTGATCCCTCTCGGCCGCTCAGCTTGGAAACAACTGGACTGACTGATAAGCTACTATGATGTATAGGCTTCCTTTAAGTTGGGGGACTTGGGGGAGACAGATTTTAAGATTTGATGCAGCAGAGGCCAGTCTCCAGTTCGATTCCCGGCTGGATCAGCTGCTGCATGTCATTCCTCTACTCTCCTTCGTCACATTTACTGACTGTCTCCACTGTCACAGAGAAAGGTAATCATTTAAAAAAATGTTCTTTGTCATCTAAAGATACTGCAGGGGGAAAGGCCGACCACAGGATGAAAACCCTGCAACACTTTACACTGTCGACCCTCACGCTTGCTCTTATATGCACAAATGTGTGGGAGAATATTCTAAGTTGTAATTGTACCTCAGCTGTCTAGCTAAATATAACCGTGCCCTTGCTTCAGCTTATGTGCCGACAAATAAACAGAATCAATTCTACTTTGTTTTTATTGAAACGTGGGTAAAACTTAATTGGTAAAATGGCAAAAATAAAGATGTTACACAATGTTACAATATTTTCAGGAATATATCACAGAGTATTCCCACTCTAGATGTCACAATTGTATAATGTCTGCAAGACGTCACAAGAGTCAATTACAACATGGTACTTTTTGTGCTCCTTCATCAACCTTGGCATATATATTGAATGAAGGGAGCCATTCTTGTAACATATAAAATGGGAATCAGTAAAAATAATAATCCTTCCAAGGGATGAATAATAATGACTGAATCAGTACTTAACACTCAGTTGCTGGGGTTACAGAGGATGATGACAGGCTGTAATTGCTTCGTTGACCACTGTTAACAAAAGCTTTGTTCAAAACAGTGCTATGACATAACGCAGCTCAAAATGAGCGTGGGGGTAACAAGTCAGCGCTACTCAATACACGCCAAATTAGTTCTTCTTTCGGTGTTACTATTTTAACACTCATTTCTCCGGGCTGTGTGCGCCATCTTCCTCGGGGTCGGCTCTCTCTCCCGTCGTGTCCTCTTCGATCTCTGTTTGGTTTGCTTCAGCCTGTTCGTTATTCTGAGACGGTCTCAGGAGATACTCCAGCTCTTCTGCGCTGATGGCCACCTTCTCAGGAATCAACCACCTCTTGAAGTTTTCAAGAGCGCTCGAGAAGAGAAGTACAAACAAGGTTTTAAGATGAGAAGAGGACTATTTGGGCTCTGGGAGACTTGAGTTAAGTTAAGGCAAGATAACCCTTTACCTCCTGCTTGTGTCCTGGCAGAAGTACGTGTGTGTATCATAATATGAAAGAATAATCTACCATCCTACCTCTCATCCATGTCACCGCTTTGGAAGATCTCCGAGGTCTGGCCGTCATGCAGGAATCTATCCCAACATTCTTTCTTAGCTTGAGACAAGGAGCGCAACATGTCCCTGGATGTCACATCACTTGACTGGCCCTTTAATTTCTTCAGGCGGTTCTCTGCACCAAAATGTAGACAAAAAAAATGTAAAGTCGAAATTCTTAATTAAGGAGGGGGCATCACATTTCTGACTTTTAGTCTATATGTCAGAAAAAGAGTTAAACAAAATGCCCATCAGTACTTTGAAACCCTATAATTCCAAATATCTCACATACAACTTGATTAAGATGATGGACACTGTACTGAGGACAGGGTGAGCTGAATGTGACATGATGCATGCAGTCATGTAAGGGGCAGGAAGATGGGAAGGATGCCTGTACCTAAGCTGGCTATGTAGATCTCAGAATCCTCCATGGGTTCCCATCCAGCGTTAGAAGAACTGGTATTTGTCCCATTTGAGTGTCCATTGAGCTGCAATCCGACTCGTGCGGCTGGCTGGAATGAGTCCCTGAACTCCGTGTTGATCGCCGGCGGGGCTGGTTCAGCTTGTGACTCCGGCAGACTGGAGCAGATTTCAGTCCACAGCTCCCCGCTGGAACGGACGTCCTCCTTATTCTCGAAGTCTTCAATCATTCTGGTCAACTGACTTGAGTTAGAACAGAAGTCAATATGCATTAGCATTAGCACAGTTGTGTTGATGGGTCTTTCAGCAGCATTAAAACAGGCATCGGGAGACACTTCGAATAGAAATGAAGAAAATCTGAAAGGTAAACTGCACAGGTTTCCAAATACTAAGCACAATCAAAAGCTGAGCTTTAATTTACCAAAATCTATCAACATACTTAGCTACTTTGGTGTCTAAAACCTATTTTTTTGAGTATTGTTTCCTTTCAAGTGTTTTTAAACGGTTCGTCATCATAATGATTTACAAACATGTCTTACCTGTGTGATGCTCTCAATAGAATAACCGTTATTTCTTCTAAAGTATGATTTTAAAGATGAAAGACTAGCCTCGCTAGCTAACTGTGTCCATGATCCAGTGTCTTAAATGGGGGACGTCCACTTCCTTATTTAGTGTCATATGATTGGACATTATAACCGTTCATCAAACCTTTCTAAAATATGATTGGATCTCTGGGGCGTTAAATTGGAAACCCGCATCTTATTGGTCAAGGGCTGTGTCTCAGAGAAGAGAGTCCGGAAGTTAGTTCCAGCTGGAAGGAACTGACACGGCGACGAACTATCAAGGTAAACAAGCACTGCTGGTCTCTGTTTGATTGTTTTATTCGCGAGTATTGATCATTTGAAGAACTGACATTAGCATATATTATAGGTTTATCACGTAATGTTAATTTGTTTGTTTCGCGATACAATATGGTGGCTAACTGTCAAGTTCACTTTAATGTCATTACTTTGTTATGCTAAATTCAGCTCTGCTTGGACTGACTGTTAACCTGATTATGACTGACTATTAAATGTGCGTTACGATTATTTGTGTGTTATGTAGGTTTGCAAGCGTTGATCGTCATGTCCCTGCAGGAAGAGCTAGTGTAGGAGATGCACGCAGCTTTGCGCCTGGCAGTAGTGGCAGTCCCGATGGGTGTGCTGCTGTCCCGGACCATGGCGTGGATGTCCAGCGGCAAGACGCATCCAGAGCTCATCAGCAGACTGAGGGGTAATGGGCAGATGTCAGGGACCTAAGCTTTGACATTACAAGGAATTGACTTAATACCTCAAAGGTCCACAACTAAACATATGTTGAGTGTGACAGCTGGTGCGTTTATAATGTAAACAAAAAAAAGGGGATTAGCCTCTCTTTAGTAATATGGAGGATCATTTAATATATATATATATATATATATATATATATATATATATATATATATATATTGATATACCTCCAAGCTTTAAATATTGACCCAGTACTATGCTTTTATTCTCATTTGTTTTATCTAAAAAGCATGTATTAATTAGTTTTCCATTCACATTAAAGGGTAAATGGAAACTCACAGGGTTCAACCTGCACACATTTTATATTTTCGCTCGGTGTAATTGCCTCCTCTTTTCTCCTCTAGATCACGGAGTGATCCGCAGCGACCGAGTGTTTGATGCCATGCTGGCCACAGACAGAGGGCTCTACGCTATAGACTATCCTTATGCAGACTCTCCTCAGTCCATAGGTATCCATTTTAGTCATTCTTTAAAGACACATACACACACTTGCCTATTAATATGGTAACAGTTATTTGAGTAAATACATTCATTGTGGAGTTATGTTGTGTTTCATGAGCACAGATGTGTGATATGACTGTGTTGTGCGTTTTCTTATCACAGGCTACAGAGCGACCATCAGTGCACCACACATGGTGAGTAACAAGCACTGAACTGCTATAATTCACTCATGTACATACACGTGATGGGCTGAATGTTTTTCTATGGCGGTTTGACAGCATGCTCATGCTTTGGAGCTGCTAAGTGACAAACTAACTGAAGGGGCATCGGCACTGGATGTGGGTTCAGGAAGTGGATATCTCACAGCCTGCTTTGCACGGATGGTAAGCGCTGTATAAACTTTGCATGTTTCCTACCAGTTGGTATAAAATGCACTATATGAGTGAGTGCAATAGCTGCATTTTTCTTTTGTTTGTAGACAGGACCTAGTGGTAAAGTGGTTGGCATTGAACACATTGATGAACTGGTTCAAATGTCAATAAAAAATGTGCAAGCTGACGACCCAGAACTGCTCAGCTCTGGACGCATCAAACTTACAAGTGAGTCATGAGATGAAGTCATGGATTTTTTTTATTTTTATTTTGATGTTGCACAGCCATGAAAGACTATAAAAGTCAAACCTACATCTGTCCACAGTGGGAGATGGACGGCTCGGACACCTAGAAGGAGCGCCGTATGATGCCATTCATGTTGGTGCAGCTGCAGCTACTGTTCCTAAGGCTGTAAGGACACGTATGGCTTTCACTTCTGTGAAAATAGAATAAGAGAAATCATGCACTTATTTAGCTACATCCAAAATCCACAACAATGTAGCACAGAGAGTTAAGGTTAAAACACATACAAGTACATATTTATCCTTTATTTAACCAGGATAATCCCATTGAGAATTTAAGATCTCATTTTCAAGAGTCCTGGCCAAGATGTTTCACACCACATAAAAACACAAATAACCGACTTAAAAAGTTAAAGACAACATAAAGACATGAAGAATTTCAAATAAAGTAGACAACAAACAAACCAGCAAATTGCATCAAACAAAGAATTGTCATTTAGTGTCATGACAAGTACATTCAGTGCTCAAATAATCCTTAATCCTGTTTATAAAAGAATCCAGTTTAAAATGTCTCTGTAGCTCAAAGATGAGTCCAAAAACTTTAAAAGTTGTTTTAGCCGAAAACGGTGCAGGTTCTATGAATGATGTACTGTATCTCATTTGTCTGCATGATCGAACATCTACTGTAGTAAAGTGAATCTTAAACGGTCAGGGGTCCCTAAAAAAATAGTGCTGTAAACTATGAGGGAACTTCGATATGCAGAGGGCAGCCGGAAATTGCTTCTTGAACATGAACTCATGTGAAATTTCTGTTTCCTGCCGTCTGTTTGTCAAAGCTCTTGGAGCAGCTGAAGCTTGGTGGGCGGTTGGTTCTCCCAGTGGGCCCCGACGGCGGCAGTCAGGTGTTGGAACAGTACGATCGGCAGAGCGATGGGACCTTTCTCAAGAAAGCTCTGATGGGAGTGATTTACGTCCCCCTGACTGACAAGAGGCGTCAGTGGCCTGGGTATTGCACGAAAACACTCATAACCTATCATTTTAAAACCCAAATCAATGAATGAAAACTACTTTATCTACTGACTAACCTCTGTCAGCTGCCTCTGTAATCTTCAATGTGTGTCATGACTCATGAGTCACATCCACCTCCATCCTGTGGCTTGTTCCTGATCATATCAACGCTGTCCTTCCCTCTCTCCCCAGAGGTGAGCTCTGACTGCAGTGTGGTTGCCCCCACAGGAGGTGGCGTTGGTGTTGCATCTCCGGGGCCCCGTAGCGCTTCTCATGGTTCCACTGAGCTCTGGTCTTAACAGCCACCTGCCCCACTGGGTTGTCTCCCAGCAAAGTACAAGGAGGATCCTTCTCTGTTTGCCCGACCAGATCGTCTTCCAAGAGTGATCAAACTCAGACTGAATGAGCGACCACCGCTGGACTGATGACCATACTCTCAGAATGCTCTGGGTCAGTTAGAGAGTGATGAGGTTATTGTGGATGACAAAGACAGGTTGCCTGAGATCGAAGTGATTCACAGTATTTTATATATGGGTAAGTCAGTCAGGTTCAGCCTTGAGAAAAGTGCAATATCAGCTTAAGAAGCTACAGAACGTGTTCTTCTGGATGATTGTGGGAAATTCAGATGAGTGGTAAATGTGTGACCTTGTGTGTGTAACACTTAAAGACAAACCCAAGTACAAGCCAAGGAAGTTAATTGAAAATTCAGCAAATTAACAATGTAATATATATATTTTGTGGTCGGAAATAGTTTTTACTGGCTTCATATACTGTATGTTTAGGATATGTCCTGTTTGACATTGTTCCTGTAGAGCAAAGGGGTATTGTGCCAAAAAATGATTAACTGAGGCACTGAATTATGTGTAAGATTTATTAATAAAACCTACTAAATGGATAAATTATCGTTTTCACTTTTCTACAGCAAATTATTTCATCAGGGAGAGCTACAGAAAGGACACGGAAGGAACGTTTAATATTTTGAAGGAGAGTAGGACACAAGATTTTAATAAGGTTCTACAGAAAATAAAATGTTATTGTCTGGCACCAATTTATTCAACATAGTCATACAGAATACCATATTTACTCTCAACAGAGTAAAATAAAAGCCGTGTTCTGTGACAATATAATACAAATAATAATAGAATAAATTATTTTACCCTCAATATTACCTTACCTTATTATCTTTAAAGACATATTGTCTTAAATGTAATAATCATTGATGAACATTTTAAATCGTTTTTCCAGAGAATTCCAGCTATACAACCTCTTCTCATGTAATAGACAAACACTTATTAATATTATGACTTCAACCTCATATCAGTTCATTACTCTGAGAATATCTAATTAAAAACCAAACTAAATACGCATTCTGAACAGTTGGTGGCGATAATGCCTCGATGAGCTGATTTGTTCATAAAGACAAATGAAAAGAAGAAGAAACGGTAAGGTTTGATGCGTTGAACTACACATTGGACTGATTGGACTACATATTTACGTCATCGCTGTGCGCGTTTATCGAGAAGGTCCTCCAGCTAGAGAGCGATGCACGTGAGCGTGTCAGTCAGAGGTTTGAGAAAACGTAGTTTGCTGTCTGTCTTCTCTTCGGCTCAAACGGGCGTTAATAATAATAATAGGCGTGTAATTGAGCAAATACAGCGTCACTTTATTTCATTTTACAACGTTATTTGTCCTCTGAATCGCCATTTTTACTCTCCACGGTGTAAACGGAGCAGCTCTACGATGGAGCAGGCAGCATGCGACAGTTCAACGCCACCGGCGGAGGTAAACACGCCGGTGTCCGGTGAGAAAACCACCACGGAAGAGGCGGCAGAGAGTGTGAAAAGAAAGAGCGACGAGACAACCTGCGAAGCCGAGACAAGTGGCCAAAGCAAGAGGCGAAGAGGAGCGGGAGGGAAGAAGCTCCGTCCGGGCGAGAGATACATCCCCCCTCCGCAGAAGCGGAACCCGGGTGTGAGCTTTAGCAAGGAGCACTTCGACGAGACCTCGTACTACTTTGAAGGTGGCCTACGCAAAGTCTACCCGTACTACTTCGACTTCAAAACGTACTGCAAAGGTCGGTGGATTGGGAAGAGCCTCCTGGAGGTGTTCAAGAGCGAGTTCAGAGCCGAGTCCATCGAGTATTACCAGAGGGCCACCAAAGAGGGTCGCATCCGGCTGAACGAGACACCTGTGGACGACCTGTCTGTGGTGCTCAGGGTCAGTGTCACCAAGTATGATGTCATGTCTGAGGTGCCAGTGTTATCATGAGGCTATTATAAGCATGGCTCAATGACAGAATAAGTTATCGTGATATTAAGTCTGTCTGCTGTATTGATGTTTCTAAATGTGACCTAGCCTTTTTAAATGTGTCTCTAGCTTTTTCTTGTTAGGACAGAATACTTTTTGTCACATGGCAGAAGTTTAACCTCCATTCCTCTCATTAAAGATGTGACTAAACCAAATCCGTTTCATGCGATCTGCTGTATCACAAACGTGTTTGTGACCATCCACAGAATAATGACCACATGAAGAACACGGTGCATCGCCACGAGCCCCCTGTAGTCGGCAGACCCCTGGAGGTTCTGGTGGACGACGGGGAAGTGCTTGTGGTCAACAAGCCCGCCTCCATCCCGGTCCACCCCTGCGGCCGTTTCCGCCACAACACGGTGATTTTCATCCTGGGAAAAGAGCGAGGCATCTCTGAGCTCCACACAGTCCACAGACTGGACAGGCTCACCTCGGGAGTGCTGCTGTTTGCCAGGACGCTGGAGACATCAAAGAAACTGGACCAGTTGGTGAGAGACAGACAGGTACGTTCAGGACGTGGTGGATTTACGCTTTCACTGACATGTGCACATTCGTATGCCAGTGGGTTTAGACAATAATGGTAATATTTCTCAGGAGATGTTCTGTAGCTTTTGTCATACTTTTCCCGTAATGCATCAAAGGTGCATTTGCCATAGCGGTCTCAAAAATGTCCTTTATATTTGTACTTTCTAACAGCTTGAAAAGGAGTACGTGTGCAGAGTAGAGGGTGAGTTTCCAGAAGAGGAGCTGATCTGCGAGGAGCCCATCCTGGTCGTTTCCTTTAAAATTGGCCTCTGCCGTGTCGATCCGAAGGGAAAGGATTGCAGAACCGTGTTCCAGAGGCTCACCTTTAATGGGAAAACCAGCGTGGTCCGCTGTTTACCAGTGACTGGCCGCACACACCAGATCAGGGTCCACCTCCAGTACCTGGGCTTCCCCATCCTCAATGATCCCATCTATGGGTCCTTGGCCTGGGGTCCACACAGGGGGAGGGGGGGACTGGTGGGAAAGAGTAACGAGGAGCTCTTTCAGGCCCTGGTAGAGGAACATCGCTCGCAGGAAAGTCTCCACCTGCTGGATATTCCGGACGATGGGATTGAGCAAGAGGCCGAGAAAAACAAAACGTCTGAGAAAGGACAATCATTAGATGGCCCTTCTGAACCCAACAAAAGTGCAGAGAGTCATCAGACCGACACACAGGTGCCAGCATGTGGCAGCTCAAGCAGTGAGACGGTGGATAAGGTGAGTCAGGGCTGCACGGACCCAGACGGTAACGATGCCTCCTCTCCCAAAACTCAGCCCAACAAATCAAATGGAAATCAAACGGAGGCAACAACTCTCAAAAGTCCTCCAGAGACGAGAGACCACCTGTGTAGTGAATGTAAGCTGGTCCGACCAGATCCCACAGAGAAGGAACTCATCATGTATCTCCACGCTTTACGCTACAAAGGACCTGACTTTGAATATTCCACAAGTTTACCCGATTGGGCCAAAGAGGACTGGGTCGAGGCGGATTGGTGATGACCTGATGCTCATGACTTTGGTGTTTATGTTACTGCCATCGTGCATGCTTTTTCCTCAAACATTTAAAAGAATGATCAGAAATCCTTTGAGAGGTTTTGCTCTCTTTGGCAGTTTAGATTTTCCTGTCTTAACATATGCTGAATGTAGAAATATGTTCCCTTTGGCTCCAAGCTTTTTATGCCTTAAATACAAATAGAAAATGGGTTTTGTATTCATTCTCATTTTTGTTTTAATCGTCAAGAAAATAGTTTTAATTTGATTTCATCCTTTTTAAGTCTAATCTGCCCAGTGCTCAAACCATGATCTGAAATAAAAAGCCAGTCTGCAGGAAAATAAATGATTTATTTTATTTGAGCTTTGTGAAAAGTTAACATTGACACCTGTAAACGATAGTGGCGGTGAGGTGGAGGTGGAGTCAGCGATTCTGGAGAAAGAAATAACCCCCCCCCTCCCCCTCCATATGTACCAATCCTCTTGCTCTCACTGGAGTCAGAATCCCTGACTCCACATTTAAAGGCCCAGTGTGTAGTGTTTAGGAGGAACTAATGGCAAAAATGGAATATAATATTGATAAGTATGCTTTCTCAAGTGTATAATCACCTGAAAATAAGAATTGTAATTTTGTTACCTTTTAGAATGAGCCATTTATATCTACATAACAAGCGGGTCGTCTTCGTGGGGTCCGCCTTTTGCGCTGCCATTATTCTACAGAAGCCCAGAATGGACAAACGGAACACTGGCTCTATGGGGCCTTTAGCGTCTTCTCATCTGCCGCTGTGGTGCCTACACACTTGGCACACCAGAGAAGTTTCAGTTGGTTGCAATCCCACACACTAGACCTTTAGGTTCGTCTGTTGATTGAAAGCCTGTGAATCATTTTGTCCGTCTCTAAGGCAGGTTATTTTCTGCCGAGTGATTTTTAAAATGAATGCTCAATGTAGAATTGTGATTGTACAGTCAAGATGTCAAAAGGAAACACTTCTTACAAAGAGAAAGCTGGGAAATAAAGCTGCTCATAGGCACATCAAACAGAGAAGTCTCTTCTTTGCCAGGCCTTTGTGCTGAACCACCATCACTGCACAACTAACACCTCTTTTTATATACTTATTAAGAACCATAGACATCTCTTTTATCTTTACTTTTTTAAAGGACGCACTCTTTGCACAAAACACAGAGTTTCCGTAGTTTCAGCATCTGAACCAACCTGTTGAAAGACATTTGGCACATGCTGTTTATGTCATAAATACTGTAATTTGCACATAAAACCAGCTGATGTGACATCTCAGCTGTGGGGTGGGCTGTAGACGGGCTTTCCTCTTCGTAGATTATCTGTTGGAGGTTCTCTTAACAGTGCTGCTGCAAGGTCTATATACAAATTGCTAGCTGTTGAAGCAGTTGCATGTGATGCACAACTACTGCTTCAGAAATAGAGATTAGAGCTTCCTCCTTAATTTGCCAACAGTGTATAAACCCACACATAGTGTTATATCTGCATTAAAACCCTTTTTTGCCTTTTTGTAAAGTACGTAAACATTAAATGTATTTGGCACCAACACTTGAATAAACAGCATGACTCTTAATTTGACAGTGAAACACTAAATGCAACCAACCTAGGACACTACAAATGACACGTTACTCACTGTAGCTTTCTGGCTTTCTATGCAATGGTCACAAAGGACATACTGTACACATTGTTGCCACAAGTGCAAAAACCAACTGACTTTAGTGAAGTGATAGTTTGCGACTCAATGCAGCTCTTTCTCCGTTTATCTCACATTTATCAAATAGTATTCAGTCCATGAATGTAGGTCCATTGTAGGTCCATTGAGGTCTTTTCCTGCATGGAGACACTGTATTTCGTTATAACCCAGTCCGTGCAGATGTTACAAAATTTCCAGGCACAAAGTAAACTCTGCAGCAGCAGGTGCAGTACTTGATTTTTTATTTTTTCTATGAAAGCTTTATCTTTCATTGTCTTTCATTTCATTTTTTACAAGTCATGCTTTGATTAGACCTTTCACTGAGGAGACACTCATGATCTGTAACAACCCTGGCAGCAACATTAGACAAACATGCTGTCACATGTTACATTTGGGTGGCTTATTTTTCCTTTATTACTCAAAAGTAACGGTGTATGCTCCTTTTGTATATGCCTATGCAAGTATATTGTTTGCAAAGATTCCTCCATCTTTGCTCAGCATGTGTCCTCACGTTTTCCACCTCTCTTGATCCAAACGTCTGGCAGGTCTGGCTTACTGTTGGGTAAGATCACAGCTTCTTCACTCTGACTGGTGCGGCCCTTATTAGTCTCATAAACGGTTTCTTTCAGTGAGAGACGAAGTGTGTCTCTCTTCCCGTTTAGATGTCCTGGTTGTAACTGAACCTCTTCTTCGCCTTCATTTTGTTGCGTACTGGAAGGCCCTGGTTCAATGTCACTCAGGCACGTTTCATTAGAGTCCTCCAGACCCTCGCAGGAGCTCTGAGACAGGGAGGAGAGGTTCCCTGTATTAGGGTGGTGATGGTGATGGAGGCTCTCCTCTGTGGTTTGGTCGTCTCTGCAGTGAGACGGCTGGTCAGTGGTCTCCAGTGTGTGGCTGACGATGGTGTCCTCCATGCTGGAAGATGAGGAGAACGATGTATTGCTCCAGTCCTTTACCCCACCAGACTGGCCTCTGAATGTTTTACACAGCAGCTTGTCCTTCGCTACGCCTTCAGGCCGCAGGGAGGTTTCTCTGTACGGAGATGAGGTCTGAAGGGCTGGAGGCTGTTGGCAGGTGTCATGTTGATGACTGCACATCTCCTCACTGTCCCCGCATATGCTATTCCTGCCCACGTCCCTCCCACAGTAATCGATCTCATCAGAGAGCACAGACGGCCGGTTGGACAGCTTACTGGTGCATGTGCTGTTTTCAAAGCTGTCGCTCAGTCGATAGGCCAACGGCTGCAGCTCGTACTGCTCCGGTCCTCGGCCCCCAGCTCCCCCTGCTCCAGTCTGTTTCTGTCTCTGGTGACGTTGGTGGTCGGGGTAGAGATAGTCACCTGCTTCTTTGTCATAACTCCTCCTCACTCTAGATCTGCCAAAGGCCCCGTTAGCTGACAAGGAACCGGGCTCTGCTGCCGAGCAGGAGGACAGCACGCCATCATTGTGATCTGAGAAACACGGCAGCGAGATCTTTCCGCAGTTTTTCTGGGGTCCACAAAAGCAACACAGGGACTGGAAAAAGAAGGTTGCAAATCCACATGCTACACATTTCACCAAAAATAGGAAAATCCCCAGTTTTCGGAACAGCAAGACCGTGGCAGGCAACATGATGATCCCCATGGAGAAAAATGCACCAGAAACTATTGCTACGGGACATCCCATTCTTTTTGTGGAGTGTGCTACTTTGCCAAATTTGTCTGAATGAGGAGCCAAGCTGTAGGAAATGCAGTAGTTGGCAACAAAGTCAACAGACAGCCCTGCTGCTGCTGATATAAACAGAGCCTCGATGCCGCTCAGCTGCCATTCAAGAAGAACAAGGAGGCCGATAGTGACAAAAACACTCCCTCCTACAGCCACAGTCCCATATATGCTCAGTAGAATGTTCCAGGTGGTTAAGAGAAGCAAAGCAAACGTGAGAGCTACTGAGAAGCCAGCTACTACTAGAGTCTCTGAGCTTAAAGCTTGTTGTAGATCAAAAAGAGACAGGTGACTGATGAACCAGCCATTCTCCAGCCCTTGTGGCGCGCCTGACATTTCTCTATTAAACCATGTCAGGATTTCTTTGTATAAAAGACTGGTTCGGCTAAAGTTGAAGCTGTAGAGGTATGTGGTTTTGAATGCCAACACGAGGGCAGCGACCCTGCCATCTGGCTGGAAGTACAGGCCTCCGCTGTGGGCCAGATGGCCCTCAGCATACCTCTCCTCCAGCATCATACTGAGGCAGTTCTCAAACACGCTGGGCGGGTAGGGGAAAGGGATGTCATTACAGCAAAAATGGAGGGAGTCATCACTCTCTGAGCACCGCCTGACAGACACCCACTGTGTTAGCTGCTCCACAAGACAGATATTGTCTGTCACAACGTCTTTATCCTCAGGTGACGGAGGGGAATAAAAGCTTTGGTTCTGAACCCGTCCACATAAATCCCTCAACCAAACCTGAGCGTCTGGCTGGCTCATGTTAAAGTCTGTGTCAAAAACCAAAGAGCTATTGCTCTTGGGGTTAAAGTGATCCCCGTTATCAGTTGGTTTGACACCCCAAACAAGGCTTAACTCAACGGGTTTATCCTCTCCATTCCTCTGTCTCTCAAACATAAACATGTGACTATACTCTGCGTCGTATCTTTCAAACGGGTGATTGGAGCGGAAAAGCTGGGCAACCCTGCTGTCTAAGGTGGGCAGCTTCATGCCTGGGTCAATGCAGGACATGTACGTGCCCCCAGCAGCCAGCACTGCAAACCAGCACACCCAGATGTACCTAAACTTCACCACTCCACAAGGCAGGATTTTCAGAAATAACAAATTGGAAGTGTCACTGAGACCTCTTTTTAATTCTCTCAGCTTCTGCCCGAGATTGAAGAGGCATCTCTTGCGCAAGCTCGTATCCCAGAAGCCACCGGCGTTTTTGGAGCAGCATGGTTTCCATCCCTGCACTGCTACGGACGCAGAGGACGCTTCTATGTAGCGCTCGCGCAGAATGAAAGAGCACGGCAGCCAAACTAATGCCACGATGGAGCTGATAAATGAGGCCGTTCCTAGATAAACAGCGAAACATCTGATTACTGTGATGCTGCTGATATAACCAGAGAAAAACGCTGCGCTGGAGGTCAACCCCGACGCTAAAATCAAATAGCCGACTTCCTGCAAAGCTCTGTTTACTCTCTTCTCAAGGGAGGCCGACGGATTCTGGGATAGCTGCAGATTCCAGAAATCAGCGAAGACGAAAACCTGATTGGAGCAGCTTCCCAAGAGAATAAGAGCTGCTGAGAGGTTGACTAGCGGGAAGAATGTCAGGCGAAATGCTACTTTGTAGAAGAAATAGGAGGTCAGGAGGGAGCCTGTGATCGCTATCACAGATAATGCTACTATGAAGAGAGAGTGGAGATACAGAGCCATAGTGAAAAGAAGAGAGGCAACCGCCAGCACAGGGTAGATGGAATCTCTTGCCAGGTAATACTTGAAAAGCCTCTGCTTGATGCCGAAGTCCATGCCAGTGATAGTGGTGTTGTTGTACCTCAGCTCCCTGCCCTCAAGACTGTTCATGTACATCTCCATCATGTGTTCTCCTTTGTCGACGGGCAAGAACAGAAGGCTGTACTTCAGCGTAGGGATCTTGTATTCAACGGTCTGCGGGCCGAGGAAGTCTTTATCAACCAGGAAGTGCAGGATCTGGAACACCACACGAGATTGTTTACAGTGGGACGGGACAGAGGAACAGCCGCCATGTTTGGGTCTCTCGACACAGGCCTCCACTAGATGTCCCTGATGATAGTACGGACCACATTTCCGGAGAAGGTTCAAAGACTCAGACACCTTCGGGAGAAAATGGAAAAAAAATTCAGACCCTAAAACATATTCAGTGCACTCCAGAGTTAGTTATAACTAAGTATTGTAAACTACCTCATCCACTTTCCCTGAACCTGCAGCATCAACTTTAAGGACAATTTTGTAAAATGCGCACATTTGTTTTCTGCAGGAAAGTTGGATGAGAAGATCATTCCCACTCTCCATCTTCTGATCTAACTCTTGACTAAAAAAAGCAATTGTTCTTTAAAAACACGTACTGGACAGTGTACCATCTACAAAAACCTATAACCCATGTAGTAACTTGTTGTTTGGTAAATTCTTAATAAGAGAAGAAAGCTTCAGAACCTGGTGTGAGGTGAGACTGAGGCAGCAGGAGGCGTTAGTGAGGACAGCCAAGTAATTCCCCAGAGACCAGCTTGGACAACAGCCGCCTCTGGACGTGCCCTCGGCCTCCCCCCTCACATGCTGCTGGCACAAGTCCTGGAACTGAGCCTGGGAGCGAATCTGTATTAGACGAGTGAAAGATCTTTTGAACACATGTCCAGTTTTAAAACAAACTCAGAAAAAATGAATTCATTTCAGACAAAACAATGCACATAAAGTAATTTTTTAAAATGTGGGTCGGGGGATTAAAGAGAGCGGAGGCAAAGAGTGAGATTGACAGACGCTGACGACTAAAGAGATGACGAATGAAGCAAAAGTCAGAGGAGCAAAGGGGAGACTGAGTAGATCGGAGCGAACCCTGGATTGCTCCATCTCACACATGGCGTGGATGGCCTTCAGACTCCAGAGACTGGCTGAGTTTTCTGATCGAAACACCAGCTGAGCCAAATGCTCGCCTGCACGGAGAGAGACAGATGGTTTCAACATACAGGAACAAGATGGACAGCTGTGGATCATCACTTTGTTGGACTGGTGAGAAAGGTCAGAATGGTTAAACCATTGTCGAACCAGGCTAGAAACACATTTCTTGTGTGTTCTATCCTCCCGTCTGTTTTGAACAAAAAATAAGGCTTTATAAAGTGAAAACCTCAAGTCTTGGAACTGCTCATAAATCCATTTAGGGAGTTTTCTGTGTATTTATTAGGCAAACCAAACTACAGTCTTGTCTGATCTGCCAGCACACTATTTCAAAATAGAGCTTAGAGACAAAAAATCTTGGATAACCTGCTAAATGAAATGCATTCAAACGGTTCTCTTCGAAGCTAAAAGCTATTATTCACGTCTTCTCACAATTGTTTTATTGATTTGCAGTTAACCAATAAGCTGTAACTGTTGTTTTTTATGTTGTACTGTTTTCATTAGTTTGCTGGGAGTGCTAACAAGCTGGAAGGCTTTGCCTTCAGCTCACAGGATTTGCATATATGCAAGTTGCTCAACTGTTGAATAAGCCCTCATCACATTTACATTGTTTTAACAATATTTCCATTTCATTGTCTTGCTCTGCTGAGGATGAGGGAGCCAGCAGTGTTACGCATCCTTCATAACTTCATAACAAAAATCTACTATCAGGATTATGGCCATGTTTTGATTGTTACTATACATTTGAGAGATTCATTTATGACGGTTTCCTGACCGGAATGAACTGATCAGGACTGACCCACCTGGAGCATCACAGAGGAACGTGTCTGGAGACGAGTCTCTGGCCAGCATCCTCTTGATGCGAAGCCTGGAGGCATCCTGGCTGCCACTGCCGTCTCCGCTGACAGCACCCCCAAAACTAGCACAGATAGAAGCACACATATATGCCCATTTTCAGCCTTATTTATACAAATACACATTTTGTTCCAAATAAGTGGAAAATTGAAAAGTCTCACAATTGAATCATTTTAAACTTGCATTAATTGTTTTGCTTTTTGGCCACTTGGGGGCTGTGCAATAAGCTGTAAACCCAACTCTGACATATTTTCACATCCAGCAGACATGTGGCAACAGTCATTTGAAGTTGTGTTTCCGGCTACCTGGCAAATGTAAGTCCAATTTTATTTTTGTTTCTTTTTTGGTCTCCACCAACGTCTGAGGGAAATCTCTCCCATTAGCTGCTAAATGTTCCACTTTGATCACCAGGTAGTCACTAACTTTGTCTGTCGTTTGGTGCTGAGCAGATATTGTACAGTTTATCAGAGCTTTTTCAGTGAAAACACAGATGAGAGCCGTGAGAGTGAATCAAAACAAAGTCGTAGGAAGGAAAACCATAACAAGGAGCTAAAAGACGCAAGAAATCAACCGTATCAAACTGCAGAGTCGGGGGTGATTCTCAGTGGGTTTGTTACTACAAGTTACCCTTTTTGCATTACACATTTGATAATTAATATAAAATATATATATAAATTAGAATAGCTTTAATAACCTCATTTATTTTGTTAAAATGTTGACTATATACTTTTATTAATATCTTCTTGTATTAATAGTCTTAAATAAAATCAGACTAATATTCTTATATTCAATCTGCTTTTATTTCTATTTCTATTTTTGAACGTGTTTTCTGTCATATGTTTAAGTAACCGTTATAGGTATAAGCCCTAGCAAAAACTCAGTTTTCCAGTTTTAGAGCCCTTTCCGGCGACCAACCCTATACACGCAGCATAGAAACTCATATTTGTAAAGCATCTGTGTGCATCAGTCAGTGGTGCAGTCCTTCTGTGTAGAAAGCCTGCGCTCTACTGAATCTCTCTGCTGACCTTCTACTGAGCTGCTGCGGTAAAGGAGACAGTTTTCTCCCCGGGCCAGTGTTCTCCTGCAGCTCAGACAAGCTGGCCTGGCGAACTCCGATGTATGTTCCACGTGGCTCAAAGCCCTGAGAAAAGAGCGCACACACACACACACACACACACACACACACACACACACACACACACACACACACACACACACAGACACACACATCAAAGCTAAAGACACAGTGTGGACGCTGGTGCTCATTGATGCACTGCAGCAGCATACTGAATAAATCAGCATCACAAGCACCATATAATGTTGTCTAAATTAGCTGGTTTGGTATATGAGTGTTTGATGTTATTTGAAAAGAGAGCCCCACACTTATACATCCATCATATCTCATTCTTATGTAAATCTTTTTAGATTCACTTTAACGATGCATTGTTAAGATTCACATGTTGCATTTTCATAATGATGTTTTAATTAGTGTTCATCCTGTAAGCTTGCATCTCAAAGGTGAGAAGATGTAGTTAATTAATACGACAGCGAGCATGATCTCATTCAGTGCAGTTCATTGAATCCGAGATAATATTCAAGTAAATAGATACGGCTGAGATCATGAGTCATTAGAGAAACAGTAATTAACACTCAGCCTAAGGTGGTAAGGGAGGTTTGTGTTGTGGACTTGACAGAAGGGTGACAGTAGATATACTTGTGCTGCACCAAGGGGGGCTGCAGGTTTACATTTTAGACACTGTGTGCCTTTTGTGTGAGTGTGTGTGTGTGTGAGAGAGAGAGACTCACCAGCATTGGGTCAGAGAAGTCTGGCAGTGGACCAATGAAGAGTCCAGCTAGTGAGCATCCCAGCAGCAGCACGGCACAACCCACCAACACTGCTAACGGGTAGTCCACTATCACCTGGGAATAACTGCCAAATAGAAAACCACAGAAGAAGAAGACATGGCACTGAGTAAAAAATAATTATTGTAAACAAAATAGAAGAGACTTTAAAAGAGGCTGTCACAGTGAAACTTCGTTTGAATACTTACTTTCTCAGGATGTAGTACAGTCCTCCGTCCCTGTTAACAGTTGAGAACTTTGTTTATAATAATTTGAATAAAGATACCACACAAAATGCTCGTTACATATGTATCTACAGCCAGCAGTCTGTTAGCTTAGCTTAGCATAAAGGATGGGAACAGGGGGAAACAACTAGCATAGCTCTGTCCAAAGGTAAAAAATAAACTTACCAGCACTTCTTAAGCTCACTGGTTAACACATTATATCTCATTTGGTAAATCCATACAAAACTAAATGTAAACACAGATGGATTGGACAGATCAAGGCTAGCTGTTTCAAGTCTTTATGCTAAGCTAACGGGCTTCTGGGTGGCATCAATCATCTCATCTAACTCTCTGCCAGAACCCAAACAGGCATATTTCCAAAAGTCTTTTGAACACACCTTACTGTCACCACATGCCGCTGCGTCGGTTTCTGTGTCCTGCTCTCGTTTGACCCTCGCAGCCAATGACGTCTCACCGCTCCGGGACGAGACGTCTGATGGGCAGAAGTACAACTATGTTCCACTTTCACCACGACGCCTCCTTCAGGATGAGGACCTGTTGTGTTTGAATGACAGTCGCGGCAGGTGTTTGGCTTGATTGGACCACACTGGCTGCAGTTGGGACATTTTCGGGGATGTGGCGAATTGTAGGCTCCAGCTTGAGGACACTGGGGGACCTAATGAAGAAAGGAAGATAGAAAATGCACATGGAAAATATAAATCACAGAAATTGTGTATATTTTTGGATGCTGGTATCATTCAAGTCTTTTGAGCGATACAATGACTTTTATTGCCCCTGCTTCCCAGATCCTGAATCTATCTCTAACCTTTCTGTTTTAATGAGTCCCCAAGTTTCTATCCTAAACAGCACACAGTACAGTCAGTGCTCAGGCATACTTGGTGATAAAGCTGGCAGGAGGAAGAGGGTCTGTTGAGGCTGCTGCAGCTGTCACATAGCTCCCCTTCAGACTGGATGACTGTCAACTGGGCCTCGGCTGAACACTCGCTGTCAGGAGGGCACAGAGACACTGCCGGGATCTCGCTGAGGACAGGAGAAGACAGACAGGAGGAGAGAAAGATGGGTGAGAGGGCATGAAAAAGAGAAGAGAGGGAATATATGGCTGCAGGAGAGTAGAAATGATTGACAGGTATATGCAAGAAAGACAAAGGAGCAACAAAAACTGAAGAGTTCAGTCAGGGAAACCGTGCAGAAGGCAATGTTTGTAAAACTTAACAATCTATCTAATTGATTGACATCTCAGGTTCTTGACTGCATTCTTGGCTTCATCTAATATTCAACGGAGAGTCGAGCGGGCCAGCAGAGCTAATGAGGTAAGTAACAGATTTCTGGGTAAGGCACTTGGCTGATGGAGTAAGGAGGCCCAATTAAAAAAGAAGGGAGGCTACAAGTGAAAGAAGTAGAAGAGAGAGTGAGAGACTGTTTACACATCATGTCACAGACCCCGTAATGAAAGAGGTATAGGCGGCTGTCCAGGATAGATAACATGAGTGAGTGAAGACTCTCCTGCAGTCAGGAGAACCCTGGAATAAATGATATGTTTTAAATAAATGTATTCCTGTCTCATTCTAACTACACTATCGTTTGTAGGAAAATGAAACTTCTGCAAACATATCTATTGTGAGCCACACTAGCAGCTATCTCTAGAGATGGTCATATTGGTTGGCCCACCGCTTTGGTCCGTATTGAAATATAACGATTGAATAGATTGATAACAATGTGCAGACATTCATGTTTCCCTGTGGATGAATCCGAGTGACTTTGGTGATCCCCTGATATTTCCACAAGTGCCACCATGAGGTTTGGATTTGTGGTTTTTGAGTGAAATTGATTGGATGGATTGCCATGAAATTTGTTCCAGACATTTATGTTCCCCTCAGGAAGAACTGTAATAACTTAGCTGGTCCCCTGACTTTTTAGCTTTATCTCTTCAATGTCCAGTACTTTTGTTTATGACCAAACACCTGCTAAACGAATGACGTTCTCATCAGCGTCTCAGCTGCGGTTTGTGTTTACAGCTAATTAGCAGATGTTAGAATGCAAACACACTAAGCTACGATGTTAGCGCTGTGCCTAAATACAACCGATAGCATGACGGTAGACTTTTAATCTTGAATTTAATTCCATTCCACTTCTACCATATTATCACATACCAACATACCGAAACAATTACATTATGAAATACAAATACAGAACTTTATTTTAAATTAAAAGATACTAAAGATGTCGCCAGCTGCCATAAAAGCACGAGATGTTGGGTGTAAACATTATTTAGCTTCACTGAAGAGGCGGAACGAGCTGATACAGAGAATAATCTGACTGTATACGATATTCTCAGGCAACACAGAAAATGATTTCCCCAAATTTAAGGGGGAGACTGTCTATATCGAGAAGTTAAATCTGACCGCAGTCCTGATTTCCAGTCAGATAGGATCGTTTACTTTAGTTTTATTTTATCTATTTCCAGAATTTAGATTTTAAGAAGTCATAAAGCCTCATTGTATTTAAGCTAATATAAATCAACCGAACTGATTTACTGAGGAATGCTTTGGTTGTATCTCTCTGGAGGGGCCGTGAGGTCTGTGTCAACTGCCACATGCTTGATTTTCCACAGTAGACTGGATCCAACTGCACTTCCTTTGTCACCATGGCGACAGAGTAAGTCAACAGAGCCTAAATGACCTCACACTGTTTTATTTGCATCCCATAATAAGGCGCACGGATGAAGTGTAGTCTGTTGGTTTGTTGGTATATACAGTAGCAGAGGGATTAGTGGTGGAGCTCAGCGAGGACCTGAATCTCACTGTTTTGTCTTCGTATTACAATAAAGCTGTAATATGATCTGAATTATAAAAAGGCCACAGTGCTCTCAGCAGCTCTTAGGCACAGTGCAAATGTTTGTCATCTAATTTAACCTATTTAGGTGCTGGAGTGAATAAATACACTCATAGAAAGTATCAGGAAGTCAACACTGTTAACACTGTTTCTAATGCTGTAGCATGATAAACTCCATCGCTACAGAACTCCAAGCGTGTAAAATAGATGCTAAATTATTAGCGGGTACTGTGTAACCTGTGACTGACAGCCACTCAGTATTTAATCCCATTACTCCCCTTTGATGGTTCTTCACAGAGCTGCCAACGTAGGCACACACACACACACACACACACACACACACACACACACACACACACACACACACACACACACACACACACACACACACACACACACTCATGAGGAGAGCAATTTGTGATACTCATTAATATTTCATTGGATGAATACAAAAATACATCCAGGAAGGTGTCACCGAGCTGCTCCCCACACCCGGGATTTAAAAAGACACTTGCATTGTGCACTGACGTCAGAATGACCTTATAAATCTGAGAAACATCAAAGCAGTAGAGTATAGTGCAGTGTCTCATTTCATTATAAATACAGTCATTAGCTAAACGAACGAATAAAACACCCATGACATATAAATGAGGGCAGACAAAATATTAGAAACACCTCACAGTATTTAAAGAATTATAATTCAACAGCACCGCAAACTACAGCCTCCAAAATGACAAGAAAGTTAAATGAACATCTCTCTGAAACCGAACACTGTAACCTATGGGTAAGATTTATTACTGGGCTGTTGTATGAGACTGCTTTAGTTTTAGCTGATGAATAAACGCAGTTTGTAAAGTATAAGTAAAGTACATGTAGGTCAAATGTGTGCCTCAGTACAATACGTAAATATTAACAATTTTCCTCTGGTATGTAAGTTGTTCTTAAGACTAATTTTAAACCTTTCAAAGCTAAGTTTGACTGGTGTAGTTGATCTTGTGTGCACTAATTTAAGATATAAGAATAGGGATTGAGGAGAGCTGTAAGGCATTCAAAAGACTCCAGCAAGGAGAATCACAAAATATCTATAACTGGCTTAAGACTCTCAGCTCTTGCTACTCTCTCCTCCATCTGCCTTTAGGTCTCTGCCTCTGTCTCTTTTCCTTTTAACAGCACGTCTCTTACATCAACTCTCCGGATGCCAGTCAATGTCATGTCCTCAAACATCTCCTCAACTGCCAATCACACACACACACACACACACACACACACACACACACACACACACACACACACACACACACACACACACACACACACAAGACAAAAAGCACAAAAGCTCAGGCTGTATGCAGCAGGCAAACTGTTAACCTTCCTAAAAAGACAGCTTCTGTGTTATTTAGAGGACAAAGAGCCTTGAGTATTATTTGTTTTTTATATGTATAAAAAGCAGCAGTGGGTGAGTGACAGGGTGACATCGACCCAGCAGGACGTTGATGACATTGAACAGATCTTACAGTTCTCAAGTCAACTGTGAGTGTGAGACTGCATAGGCTACAGTAGCTTATGTCAAAGGCAAACAATAAGAGCATAACATTTCCTTTATATGATGATAAACTATCGCTCAAAGTACCAGCTCTTGTTTAACATATAGTGCTAAAATACGTATAGGTTGTCAAATGATGGATTTAGTCATGATGACATTTGCCCTGAAAATGCCAAACGTAAAAATCTTAAAAGTAAGTTGACAACAGCCAAATTAAATGAAATGCCAATTATAATAATGTAATGGAAAAAATAGCAACAGTATTATTCATATCATGTGCATAATCCTATTGTCCACCGCTGGATGAACGATACTCACATCGGCCACAGAAGGGTTAAAACGCATCCACGTCTATCACTGGTAATGTCATTTATTTGCCTACGGTACGCACCAGAGAAATGCACGGATAAGAAAAAGCAACTCACCTTTGGTAAGGCTCCTGAATCCCCCTTTCATCTGTAGGAGAACCATCCATCACTATCGCATCAGTGCTTTCTCCTATTATCGAGCGAGCTTCCATCTCCCTCCTGACTGCGCTTTAAAACTAATACAAAAAAATAAAAGGCTAGCATATGAATTTCTTGTTATTTAGAACTGGGTTAACCAAACAGTCCCCATCTGCCCAGACTGAGTACACGAGGACCAGGAGCTTGTTTCTGACGCTGGTACTACAGAGCAGCACCAGGGCTGTTTGGGTTAATCTGCCCCGAGCTTCGCCCTGATTGGCGGAGCCGCGGTGATGCTGGGGACGATGCCTGGTCGCTATCCAACCGGCCGCGGTGCTGGAGCGCCAAGTCACGGATAGTGTGCATTCGTGCCTGCTTAATTGGCTCAGACAGGAGCTACAGTCACTGTTTAGTGAGTACGTTGTGAAGGTGCACAGACAGGGATGCTGCTAATCCCCATTTAGAATGAGAGTATTGTGAATGCGCTATCATGTCAGGGCTGATGAGGTGAATTCAGGTGAAGTATTGTCTCCTTTATTTAAATCAATAGGCTTACCAATCAATAAGGAGGAGACTTAGATCAACTGCACAGTATCAAAAAATATGATATACATGTTTCAAATAAGACAAATAAGAGGCTATATATGGTGTTTACAAGTTGTAACGTGTTGTTAATGATTAATAGCTGCTTTATAGATCAGTTATAAGCCAGTGATAAGAACAACGTTTGGGTTGCCAGATTGTGAATAATCCCTTTTGAATGACTGGACTGATTGAACACATGCAAAAAACAAAAAGTTTTTCAAGAAAAAAATGGGGTGAACGGCATCCATTGGTCTATCTTTAACATAATGCAGAAATAAGTGAGAAGAGAAAAGAGAAGATGGAAAAAAAGATAAAAAGAAATATGACTTTGGGTTTTTTATTAAGAGAAGTGAGAGCCAGAGCCCACCAGCATAAAATAAAGGAGAAACCATGACACAGCAGACCTGTGTGACTTTCTGCTAATGAGGCGGCCGCTGATCTGGCTCTGGTTATAAATATGAATCATGGCACTGGGCCCTTGTGTTTGAGGGGCCACTTTGGGAAAAAAGGAAATGATTTATTGGAAGAAAGGCAAAGATCGAGAGAGCGAGGGTGTGAGAAAGTTTTGTAGGACAGAGATGAAAGTCCTATTTCATGTTTTTAAATGAGAAGCAGAGACATCTTTATTTTTATCGCAATAATTTATATCTATTAGTGCTTCAGTGAGTCATGATGCTCAAAACTGATTCATCGTAAATGGGTTGAGCTGCTAGAAGAGTGGGAATCAATCACAGCTGTCAATCTGTGTTGGAGAGCGGTTTATCCTTCATGTCCAAAGGATGACGCTGAGTGGGCCTTTGAGCTTAGACTTTCTTCGTGATCTTCATGCCCAAGTTTGTTTGTGTTTGTGTTTATGCAACGTTGTCCTCAGATTCAAATAAAAGGCTCGCTGTGTCAATGGTTGGCATGGCGTTTTCTCAACAGCCTGTGTTGCAGCTGACATGGCTAATGCCTTGTTGACTTCAGACATTGATTAACTTACACTGTAGCTGCCACACACACACACACAATAAATAAAACAACCCAAATACACATGCATTCAAAGCCTGAGAGGCACGTACTACCACACACACATATAATGAGAGGCTGAAGAGAGGGTGTTTGGCTTCTGGCTGGTACTGAGGTGACAGCCATGGTATAATTTCCTGTGGCAGATCTCTGCCAGTGAGTAGTGTTGCAGAGGGAAACGCTTCATTACAGCCTCAGTGCTGCCGAAAGATCTGTGAAACAAAACACAGTTGGATAAATAATAAAGATACAACAGGAAATAGAAAACGACTGTGTGGAAACAAAGAGCAGGGCATTTCTGTGAACTTGTGTAAACCTAAAATACTATAATCAGTTCAGTTGGGCTCATCAACAAACTACCATCACTCCCCTGCACATCCCTTCTAGGTTTATTATTTAAATACACTTGGCACTTTTACATTACACTTACATCTCACTTGTTTATAGTCCTATTATCTGTTTGTTTGTGTACTTTATTTTATATTTTACTTTATTTTATATTTTACTGTAAATTTTAATGTTTCTACTTTTTGCACTGTGTTGATTGTTTAATGTTATGCACCACCCGTCATATCAAATTCCTTGTATGTGCAACATACCTGGGCAATACACGGTTCTGATTCTGATTCTAAAGCTTCTGATCAGTAATAAATCCACCTCTGAGTGATTGTTTTTGAATGAAGACAAAAGGGTGTTTTGCTGCCACCTGTTGGACAGATTGTGAAGGTGACAGCAGTCCTCCTCTGTCTATCTAAACAACTGTTTCATGTTGAACAACATAATAAGACTGTAATCATCTTTTTAATAAATTAACCAGCATGCACATTTAAATACTTTTCTTTTAAATGTGTAATCAAAATGTAAATTCAAATGTGATTTTTTTTCCCCCTCTGTGCGTTAAATAAAACACACAGTTTAATATTCTCCCACGTGGTTTCTTCTTACGCTACATGCCCTACTGATTGCTGTCGTAAAAGCAGCCGCGGAGAGCGCTTTAACACGCGCATTGTGTGACAACATGAGGTCGAGCTCTCCTGCGAAGTTGTTCAGCGGGTGTAAAGTTACGAGCGGACAGGACACACCTCTAGAGGGAGTTCCCGGGGAGGTGGAAATAAGGAGCTGATCGCTTCTGCCGCAGAAAAGTCAAGCCTCCTTTTAGTTGGAGCTGAGCGGTCGCCGGAGCCTGCGGCCGTGCGTCTTTTCAGCAGCAGTAGCCGTGCCACGAGAGGAAAATGCCCGAGATGGGCAACTCTTTACGCGCGGCTGCCCTCCTGGCTTTCGTGGTTCTTTCCATTCTGGTGTCACTCTTGATTAGCAGCGTGCAGCAGTTTGGAGCGAGAATATCTTACTTTTCAAATGCAACTGTTGCTGGTGATGAGGAGGAGTTCGCGTCCCTCCGCGGGGCGTTGATTTACCAGCTCAACGAGAGGCGCAAAGAAATCATTCCGCTGCTTTCACCTGATTATGATGATGATGATGATGAAAACGGACTGCCCGGGGAAAGCCGACGTTCTCTCCACAGTGACCAAACACAAGACTCGATTTTGGATTACAGTCTGTGGAATGAGATCACGCATGGCTCCAGGAGAGCGCATATGGATGAAATGGGTTGTGACTCTCTGGTGGACATGCAGGCGGTGGAGATTCTCGGTTCTGGATACACCAAACTGGTTGTCAAAGTGAATCTAGCCGGAGGTCAGCCGGTGGCGTTAAAACTCGTCAATGAGCAGGGGATAGACATGGGAAAGTGTGTGGAGGATTTTAGAGACCCTCGAGGCTGCCGAGAGCTCGTTTCTTACAAGCTGAAGAAAGAAATAGTCCTGTTGCAGAGGCTGCAGCATCCAAACGTCATTAAGGTAAAGTGTTCCCTCTGTCTGCCTTGTGGGCATTCATTTAAAGACTTTTAAAATGGTTTGATACCCTTAAATATTTATGGTTAGGATACTGTCCAAATGCTAAAGCAACATAATGGACAATATATTTGAAAGCAAAGTTGTTGGAAAGTAGATCATTAGAAGTGCTGCTCACTTTAAAACACTGGAGCTAATGCTGTCATATTGCTATTAAGATTTTCCATAATCCATGTAGGCCTTCCCCTGCTCACAGTTTCCTTTGTCTCAAACACACTGAACTGGATGAAAGGCCTCACTGGCTCTGCAGGACCTTCCCATGTAATTAAATTAAATTCACTGACCCTCTTCTGACCTTTGGGTCCAGTTTGGGAAGAGCAGACAATGTGCCTCTGTCCCCTCTACAATCCCTGGTTGCATCTGAAACCCCCACAGAGTTTATTCACTCAAATCATTACAGCCCAATTTAGAACTAGTTTTGAATTGAACCGGCCAGTTTGTTTCTCCAGCAGGCGTGTGACGGCGGTGTGTCCAATGGCTCAACCGATCAATTTCACAAGTATACAGAGCGCATTCCCCTCTAGGCTAATTTGATTTCACTGTCACAAGTCTGAGCTGCAGACAGAACATCATGTCCTCTCAATTCACTTTAAGACACTTTAGCTTGTCGCTTTCTCTAATTTCTACAGAGTAAAAAATGCAAAATCAAACCGTGATTTTGATCCTTTTTTTTTTTTGCTCTACTTCACTGTGACTAACCCACAGTTATTCTACACTTCCACAGCTTAAAGGTCACTGTGCAGGAGCTGCAGGAGGAGGAGGAGGAGGAGGAGGAGGAGAGGATGGAAGAGTCACGGTCATTCTGGAGCAGGGGAATCCTCTCCAGATGATCCAGCTGCTGCAGAGTCCCTGGGAGGACAGATTCAGGGTAAGCGTGTTAGTTCCCGCTTTCAGCTGTCGATACGCATGCCCTGTCATTCATCCTTGACACTGCACTGCTCGCTGAGAGGCTGAAAGTCTCCCTCGCACATATTTGCACGTTATGCGTGTGCAAGCCCTCGCTCCGCTTGGCAGGAGAGAAGGAGGTTGAAAGATGAGGGGGGCGGACATTTGAAACTCCTGGAGTTCTGACATCTGTCCCTCAGTGTATTTGATCAGGCCGTGGTTGGAATGGAGATGGGTCCTGGAGTTAATCCACTGCAGGCTAGGAATGTCATGTCATCCCACACACACACACAGTTTTAGTCAACCCCCATCACAGGTATGCTCACAGTTGGAGTCAACAGAGGCTGAATTTGCACTCCAGGGATCCAGCGTGCGTGTGTGCATGTGTTCACGCATGGATGTGCTTGAAAGGGAAAGGAAGGGAGAACTTTTGGATTAGCAAAAGTAACATCACAGTCTGCCAGTATCATCTCAGCTATGGGCCTCATTTTGCTGCGTCACCCAAATAGCCGTTCATAATACCCCCCTGGAGCTGCTCGGCCCCTTTCGGCTTGGTTGCATCTGCGCAAGCTACAGTAATCCGGGGGTGTTCGGTTTCGCCCAGCCCTGTTATTACAGTGCTTCGATCCCAGCAAGTGACGTCCAAGAGACTCGGAGCATTACCTAGCACCGCAGCTATGTTTGTAGTGTGACAGAATCATTTCATGCTCTGTCAGTGCGTGGCTAATGCCTTTATGTTGCCTTTAGCAGCTTACTTATTTTCTCTTTCTGTTTTATTGTAGGATTTAAAGAGTACTATAAAAGCAGTCTCAGGAAATGGCTTGCAAATGTGGCCGGTGAAACGCCTTAAAAGAGAATAATGCAGTGTTTTTGCAAGACTTGAGGTTTTTATATTTTTCCATTTTTAGCAATTTAGTGACACATTTATCAGGTGTCACCTTTTCAGGAAAAAAACAAGTCGGTGTTTAGAATGTTTTGGTTATTCCAGCATTTTATTAAAGGCTTTTATTTGACAACAAGTAGCAGGTTGGAGGGAAGCATGTAATCCACTAACTTCTGTTAAAAGCACAAAAAACTAAACCCAATTCTAGAGCTGCAAGTCAGGCTGCAAGTAACAATTTTTCTCATTACTGATTAAATCAGACTTTTTTTTCATTAAATAATCTTGTAACTCTTTATTTTAATGAAACATGAAGAAAAAAAAGTCTAGGTTTTCCAATTAGATTTGTTGCTGTTTTTCTATCTTCTATGATAGTAAGCTCAGTACTTTGAGGTTTTGGTCTGTCATCTTGGGCTTTAGGAAATTGTAATGGGCATTTTATTAATTACAAATTGTATGCCTCAACAGATTAATCAATATATAATATTCAGATTAAATGATGATGAAAATAGCAGTTAGTTGCAGCCCTAATTTAATCCATAAAATCCCTACATTACAAAACAAAATAATATTAGATTTGAAATGATAAGAAACAGCAGGAATGAGGCAAATCTCCACATTGGAGAGTTG